>NC_045625.1:91137956-92376779 GCF_009829155.1 Mustela erminea
AATATTTTCACTGTGAAGTGTCAGGGAGGGGCCACCGGCCAGAGTTAAATCCCGCCCATCACCAGCTGGTCCTCAGATGCTGTATGATGGGTATGTAATAATCTTACACGCTTTTGTACTCTTCATACACACGCTTTTATCCATAAACCACATGCACAATTTTATTTATGGTTTTAAAACTTCCATAAATGTTTCCTTTTTTCACTCCTTTTAAGATTTTTTAGGCTTATTCTGGTGACACACATACACCGATCTACTTGAATGACTACATCCCATTGTATGGAAAACTTCAAGTCGGCAGAAGAGGATGTGAACTATCAGATTTCTACTCAGTGTGTGCAGTTAATGGATAGGTGGGTGTGTGTAAAGAGTATCAAAACACAGTCGGCCACGTTCTGTCCCCACTCTCTGCACACAGGTGCGTCTGAATTCTGGGACGTGGAATTCACCAATTGGGAAAAATTGGGGTCTTACCAGGCATGTCCCCAACGGGTGTCTTAAAAGCCACTTCCCAGGAGATAAGAGGGTGGATCAAAAGCGTCAGTCGGAGGCGCCCGGGGGGCTCCGTGGGTTTAAGCCGCTGCCTTCGGCTCAGGTCATGGTCCCAGGGTCCTGGGGTGGAGCCCCACGTCGGGCTCTCGGCTCAGCAGGAAGCCTGCTTTCCCCTCTCTCTGCCTGCCTCTCTGCCTACATGTGATCTCTCTCTCTCTGTCAAATAAATAAATAAAATCTTAAAAAAAAAAAAAAAGCACCAGTCACGAAAGGGAGCAAGCTCAGAGGGAAGAGAGGAGCCCTCGCCATAACGAAGGTAAAAGTAGACGCTGCCTTCACGAGGAAGCCGGAAAATGGGGCTGCAGACGTTGGAGCAAGAGTGGAAAACAAATTCAGGAGAAATAAGATTTCACGGACGGTGAACACAGCATCAGGAGAGGCTTTCAGGAGGCAAGCCCGATCAAGGACAGACCATCGCCATCACCCCGTCACTTTCTCTGGATGTTTTATGCTGCACTGAACGTTCTTCTGTCCCCGGAGCTCGGTGGTACCTCTCCCAAGGAGGAGGTTTACTCCTCATGTTTAATCTTTCATCAGACATGAGCGTCAGGCTCTGCCATTCCCACAGAGAGAGCTGCCGAGGCTCATCCTGGCTACGGGTGTGTGTGCCCAGGGCACAGGAGGCTCTGAGTCCCCAAGCTGTCCCAGCTCAGTGCCTCGGGGTGGGGCCGCGCGTCATGGCCATGCGAACTACGACAGCGAGGACAAGGCATGTGTCACACCTGTGCCATGCAGACCCAAGGAGGAAACACACAGGACCCTTTGTTGGTTGCAGAGGAAATGGCACAAAGCCTATTACAATGCATTCCTGTAACCTTGGCTACCGTCTCTATAGTTTCTAGAAAATGTTTTCCTCAACATTCACAGCATCGCCCATATGTCAGCCTCCATCTGTGGGGCTCCTGAGCCGCAGCCTGGCCCCGCCAGGTGCCTCCGAGCCTGGGGCCCTGTGACTCACCATGTGTGTCCAGACCACACCCTGTGGAGGTCGTTTTGTGATATTCTCTCGAGTGATGTCGAGAGGAAAGTTTGTAAAATACAGAAAGGCCACTGCGAAGGGTGTCACAGCACTACTCACCGGTCGTGGAATGCAGGCACCTTGGAAGGACACTGCAAATATTGCTTAAAGCGGAGTTCGAAGGCCTGTCCGATGGAGCCAATGACATCCTGGGCCAGCCCGTCGCAGCACTCCAGAATGTGACACGCTGTGGACACAAGTGGCACAGGCTTTTCAGTGACACTGGGGCCACCAGGTTTGGCCACGCAAGGGGTGCATGTCCCTCACGGATGGTCCCGCAGCACACCTGGTCCCCATGCCACTGCTGTGAGGTGCCAGCACGGAGATGCCTCTCTTAACGGCTCTGCTCCCCTAAACTAATGGTTCTATTTGTAAACACATTTTAATATTTTAAATTTCATATGGATTGCTCTTAAGAATTTCTTAACAGTCTATAAAATACCAACTCAGAGCCCAGCAGAGAGAACCAGGATTTGGAAGGAAACGTTGATGGGTTAGAGAACCTGATCTAACAAGAAGTGAGGCCTGCCAGGGCCCCATGGCCCTGGGATTGGACCTAACCCAGCTCTCGAAGAGCGAGACCTAAGCACTGCACAGGGGCAACTGTCCCTGCACCCGCGACACCACCAAACTGTCTTCTGGCTGCACAAAGCCGGCCGGGCTCGGTGGAGCTCCCCCAGACAGCTCCCGGACAGCCGCTGCCAGTCCTGGGAGCCTCAGGCTTCTCTTCACCCCCAGGCGGGAGGGGGTGCCCTGAGGACACAGGATACCTTGGAAAGAGCGGCTTGACGGTATAGCAGCTCCAGATCGCAGTGCAAGCCCCTGAGAACGCTAGGGATGGCCAAGACGTGTGTCCCAAGGACACAGATGCTGGTTGTATTTTTATTGTTGATTATTGCTATTATTTTTTTTTTATTGTTGATATTGGTTTTTATTAAACATCAACCTAGATACACAGAGCAAGGCCACATTACGTTGCTATTGGAGGCACACGGTTGTGCATGACGCGGTGCGAGTGCAGGTGCCCTCCTGCCCATAAGGAGGCAGGGGCCCAGGTGGGGGGGGGACACCCTGGTCCCCACCTGCCCATTCCCAGCCAAGCACGCCCACATCCGGTCTGCACCCGCTGCCAGGTCGGCACTTTGGAGATGGGTAGTCTGGGGAAGGGTCAAAACCCAGCAGCTTCCCCTCCTTCTGAAAAGCAGAGCAGCAGCCATGGTGAAGGAAGGACGGGTATGTGTGCCCAGGGCACAGGAGGCTCTGAGTCCCCAAGCCGCCCCAGCTCAGGGCCTCGCGGCGGCCTCGAGGCCGGATCCACCTGGGGGGTCCGCTAGTCTACACTAGTCTACCCGGCATGGAGCCCGAAGCCTGGGCGCGGCCCTCTTTCAGTTGGTTCCGGGGACATGTGCAAGGGGCAGAGCTGTGGGGGAAGATCCCTGCTGGCTGAGGGCCTGTCGTGCAGGAACAAGGGGGCGGCAGAGCCTGCTGATGCGGACGCAAGCCACGTCTCCGGGCTCCGCTCCCTCACCGCGCTCCCTGGGAGGAGCCCTGAACTAGTGAGCCCTCGCCAGGGAGCCACACCCCCCCCCAGCACTCCAGCCCCGTTTCCGGCCGACGCTGTTGTCTGGGGACTCCGCGTCCTCCACCTTGCTCAGTGTTCTAGATCAGGGGCGCGTGCGGGCTCGAGGTCCAGCTCCCCCGCACAGATGAGGAGTGCGCTGCGCCTCCTGGCCCCGGAGGCGGGCTCGCCACTCTTAGAAAGTCATCTCACACCTGTCTGACAGGGAGACACTTCACTGCCATGGAGCCGAGGTCACGCTGGAAGATGGGCGGTGCCTAACCCAGGGTAACCAGAGACCTTAGAAGCAGATGGCCAGGAGCAGATGGAGATGCGCTCAGGGCAGAAGCCGAGTGAAGACTGGCTGCTGGGGCCACCCGGCCACCAGCCTGGATGTCCAGCCTGGCCAGGGCACCTCCAGGAGCTAGGCCAGGCCAGAAGGGTCCCCCTAGAGGCCTCGGAAGGGGCCCTTCCAGCACCTTGCTCTCAGGTCTCCTGGCCCGGGTTATGGCGTACTGAGCAGGAGCCCCAGTGAACCAGTAAGGCAGCCTGTCCGGGGAGGAGCAGGCTAGTGTGGCGCCCTCCCCCAAGCACAGAGAAGCCGCGGCAAGGTCAAGAGGTGTGGGGTCCATGGCTCGGCGAGGGGTCTCGGGGGCGGTCCCCCTCGGGGGGCTCATCAGGACCACCCATACCTCCTCCTCGTCTGAGCACAAAGCTTTGTGGTTCAGAACTGAGAATCGCACTCACCTATGGGCCCCCCGGACACCTACACCTGCGGGAGAGGAAGGCTAACTCCGTAAGATCCCGCCATCTCTGACTTGGAGGAAGGCAGGTAGCCCTGCCACACCGCTGCGGACTAACCCAGGGCCGGAGGAGGCCGGATGGAAAACCACCCTCACGCACTTAGATGGGAATGCAGATTTTTACAGCCTGACTAGGTGGTGACTTGAAAGGTACACTGTCCTACCCACCAGCAAACCTCCCTCAAATGCCTCTAGAAGGGGCCGCCCTACATCGGGGATAAGAACAGGGAAGGAGTCTGTACGCGGACCCCCGGGGGGTCGGTGCACCTGGCAGAAGCGTCTCGTCCTAGGGCGTAACCTGTTCCCTGTGGGCTGTCGTGGAAACGTGTCCAAGACACAGCATGCGGGAGGGGCCGACCGGAATGCTAGCATCTCACTCACACTGGAGTTTTAACACTAGAGAACGTATGTGAATGTGCGTAGATAGAAGTCCTGCAAAGCAAACTGGGAGCCACTAACAGGTGGTACCCGGGGTCGGGGGGGAGGAGAGGGGACCCCGGGCGCAGTGAGGAAGCCCCCTTTCTACGGCTACAAACACCAGCTGTGACCTTCTTCCGCCGGTTCTGCGTGGGCTGTGGGATGACCCGTGTTCAGGGGTAGCGCGGGGGCTCAGCCTGCCCCCAGGCCGCTCGCACCCATGGATGGGGCTTGGCTTTGATAGAAGGAGTGGGGTTGTGGGGGTGGAGGCAGGGTCTAGGAATAAAGGGTCTAGGAGGATGGAAGGTGCTCAGACGCCTCAGATCCCCCGTCCAGCCTGCGTCCGAGGCCCTGGCAGCCTTGCGGGCTGTGAGAGGACAGCAAGTGAGATTCGCCCCTGAGCCCCAGGACTGTGCAGGGCCATGGAAGCTTCTGGGATGGCGGAGTTGGCCACGGAGCTGGACCTGGAGCTGGGCAGGAGGTCAGGTGGGCTGTGGAGGGGGCCCGGGGTCACGGAGGCCGCCTGGTTCAAGGCCTGCGTGGGATCTGCGATGTGCAGTCCAGGTGCACCATCCGCGAGCAGCTGCGTCCAGGGCCTCCCAGCCCAGCCACTTGGCTGCCACCCCGGACTGCCCACAAACCTCCGCTGTCAGTAGTAGCACAACAGGACGCACGGTCGCGTTGGCGAAGGGTGTGGACATGATGAGGAACACCGGGTGCCCCGCATCAGGCCGGGCCGCATGTGAGCAAGAGACCGCGAGCCTCGGGCGCCGCTTACCTCGGCGATTAACGGGGTCCTTCGCCACATACGCCACGTAGTCTGTTGTGTCCTGTCAAAGAGAAACGAGACACCCCGTCACTAGTCACAGCAGACACAACGCACAGACCAGCTCGGGACGCAAACAGCCTGGTCAGGCGCGTTCCTCCAGCGTCCGTGGGCAGGAATCCCCGGACCTCCTGAGACGGGGTGTCTGACGTGGCAGGTGCCGCCGGGGCCTGAGCTTCTGCGGCCGCCCCAGCTCGCGCTGGTGCTGATGCTGCTGTCCGTGCCCGACCTCCGGCAGCAGGGACTTGACGGGCACCCCGTTCTCGGTGTGTTGGACCCCGAAAGGGCTCTAACACACTGATGTCCGAGGCCCAACTCCAGATAAGCTGACCTAACTGGACTGGATGAGAAGAAGGTCTGAGGCTGCCCGGATTGTTCTGCTCTGATGGGGGCTGACAAGCCCGGCCCTCAGCTGCCCGGATTGCTCTGCTCTGATGGGGGCTGACAAGCCCGGCCCTCAGCTGCCCGGATTGCTCTGCTCTGATGGGGGCTGACAAGCCCGGCCCTCAGCTCTGCCCAGCGGCCGTCCTCGGTCCGACCTGGCCGCGGCCTCTGTCCTGGGGCTCGTGGAAACAGACGGCGGGGCCCGCCTCAAGGTTTCTGATTCTGTGGGTCTGAGGTGAGACCCCAAATGTGCATTTCTGACAAATTTCCAGCTGATGCTGGTGCTGCTGGGCTAGAGGCCACGGGGAAAGCAGGAGTTGGCGTCCGATGCCTTCGGGGGTGGACGAGATGTGATAGACCAGAGCAGTAATTTGAATCCTTTTAAGACGGTCCAACACACGAGCACTGTGGAGTAGTCTGGCTGCTCCAGGGGACACTCAAGTCTGCTTGGCAGCACGGAGGACCCTCTGGACTCAGAAATGGGCTGGGGCCGCCACGGGGGTTTTCGGTTCTAAACCAGCTGAGGGAACATAATTCTCTTCATTCTTCAAAACAGAAAAGTCTTCCCTGCAAAGGTGACATTTGCACCATTCAAAGAAGTCTCAGGGGGGCAACTGGTAAAGGTTCACCCATTCTGGCAGATACTTCCCAAATGTCACTGCTTCGAAGGTGCCAGAGTTAACCACGAGCTCCCGCTGAGTTCAGCATCTGACAGATTCTGTGTCGTGAGCTCCTCCGTTATTTCTCTCCGTGGGCAGGACACCCCGCCTTCCCTCTCTCTGCGGTGCTCCAGGAAAATGCTCTGACGGGAGGGGTGAGGACAGAGCGAGTGAGGGCGTGCAGGGTGACGAGCCCCCACTGCAGGTGGCGCCAGGTGCTGGGCCCTTGTCCGCACGCCGTTTCCCAGAGTTCACAGTGAAGGCTCTCCCGGCAGCTTCTGACATGACAGGCTGCAGCCCGGGGTCCCTGTGGCGTGCGGCCGGCCTACACTGTTCCATCCGCCTGCTCTGCCCACTGGTATATTCATAGACGGAGCTGGAAAGGATGTGGACATGGCTTCTGGTCATTTCTGTCCAGGAAGATCTGGTCAGGATCTGAAGTCATCTGCAGCTCGGAGCCACAGATGCTCTTCCTGGGTTCAGGGGCTAACTGTCGCAAAGGGTCCTAGGACAGCACTTGTGTTCTTAGTCTGAGATCCGTGGAACCCTGAAGCAGGGCAGGTACCTTCCCCCTTGTTTGAGAAGGCATCAGAGTTTTTTTTAATTCGTGTTTTCATTTCCATGGTCATCTGAAAAATTAATACAAGAATATCCAGGACCATCCGAATGACCACTGTGGTGTCAGTTCTGTGTGCGATGTCAGTGCCAAGGTTGTCTGTCCGGTTTCCAATATTACAAGTGCCAGGTTTGTAAAGAACTAGAGAAAAAAGAACACTCAGACTAGATGATTTTGCCCCAACTCGAGCAATGAATGTCGCATTTACTCATAATGATGTATCACTGAAGGGCTTGCTTGAATAGAATATATCAGTGGAAGAACTGAGTCATCCAGGCGGCCGAGGTAGTGGAGAGCTGCTGACCTTGAAGGATCCTGCACTGTGGTGGCCGGTTCCAGAGGCGCGCTGAGAGCAGAGAGCCAGCGTCAGCAAAACCACCCATCAGAGCAAATTAATGGAACTTTGAATGTTGTCGGCTTTATTGTGTTTATCAGTATTAAAAGTGAACTGGATTGGGGTTTAGGGCTCAACAAGAAGTCGAAACAGGAATCAATACTGGATTTATATTTGTGCATATTTGGGTGACAAAATCAACTGGAGTCGGCACTCGTGGCATTTGCAAGGAAATTCTTTTGAAATCCTTACTCTAGTCCGAGACATGCTGCTCGGGGGAAGGAAGGCCAGGAAAGAGCTGGGACATGTGTCCCGTCCCTCAGCTGGTTCGTGGCGAACCCAGAGCAAAGCTCTTCTAATGTCAGTATTGATCATTTCCTGGCACGCCGTGGGGAGGGTGTGTATTGTTATTCAGAACATTTTTCTAGACATCACGCAGCCACACACTGAACACCCCAGGTTCCGAGATGGGGTTTCCAGGTGCCTGTCCTGTGCCCATCTTGTCCCTGCTCCTGCTCCCCTACACTTTCTGAGCCCGGCCGGCATTCTGACGCTCCTCAGGGGCCTTGGAACACTGTTAATCACAGTAGATTAAATTCTAGTGCACCTCTGGGGGCATTTGGATTAACAGCATTTTCACTGTCTTATTTGGTATTTCAAAATGCTATTTTCTTACTGGGTAAACCAAAGCACAAAGTAGTAAACAGATACACACTTAGTGGCCAAACCAGGAATACAACTTGGAATTGTTAGTTTTATTCAAACGTCCACCAATTATAATGGCGACAAGCCGGTCTGGAGTGGGAACTCAAGCACAGCACGGACATGTATTTGATCGGTTACAGTGGAAAGTAACTGGGTTTCTGGTCCTCCTAGTGACATTTTCTGCATCAGAAAAAAATATAAAAATGTTATGAATTTCTTTAAGCGTCACTGAATGCTTCTTTTTTTTTTTCTTTTAAATGATGAGATGATGAGGAAATACGAAAGCAGTTCACAGGCCTGTGTCCATCCTGGAGAGTGGCACAATGTTAACACAAGCCAGAGTATTTGGCTTCCAGAATTTTCCATCTGTTTGTGTCCACTTCTGATATCGGCATTAGATGAGGTTTAAGACAAGCTCTTGGGAGAATCTGTTGCCGCAGCTGTGTTCTCTTTCTTCCTCTGACTTTTCAAGCTGGGTTGCCTCCCAAATTTCAGAAACTGGGTCCTCCAGCATCATATTGGGCCAGCAGTTAGAGCACCTGTAAGTCGATGAGAGCCGATGCTGGCTCTGGGGGAGGAAGAGGAGGAGGAGGAGAAGAAGGAAGTGGAGGCCTTCTGATGACCCCGAAACTGAGCGGGGACACCACCTCGTAGTGCTCCTGACCCAACGTAGGGAGCAAATTCCCTTGTGACCCCACCTTCTTAATGAGAGAAGCAATACAAAAATAGAACATTCTCATCCTGCTCTCTCTCTCTCTCTGCCTCCTTCCCTGCTGGCAAAGCAAACCAGTAAGATGAAAGCATTAAATTTGGGGAGAAAAATTCTAATTCCAAACATCTATGAATAAACCAGACTAAGTAAATTCACAGCCTTCCAGTTGACTTCAGATAGGAAATCAGAAGGCCCTCGAGGAGGCCCAACAGAAACAAAGGAACGAGGCAGGACTTGCAGTCCGCAGACGGGAAACCCTGAGGACTTGGAGCCTGGGTCTGGTCCCATGAGGTCTTCAGAAAACCCTCACAAAGCCAACATGTGGAGGATTTTTGACAGCTTTGGGCTGATGAAATGAAAATTGGTGGTTGTCGAGAAAAGCTTATGGCATCAGGAGGGGGCATCAGGCATCCCAGTTACCCTTCCCAGGCGTGTGCTAAGAGGCACCCCTTGAAGCTAGGCCCCTTCTGGGGCATTCCCAGTGCGGGCACTTACCGGGTCTCCCCCTGACGCGAAGGAGATGGACTGCATGTGGTGGTTCGCAATGATCTGCCCAGAACGAGAAACGAGACACGTGGTCAGCACCTGGCCCACAGCTCTGGTCAGCGGCCCCCTGTAGTGGGCTTTTCCCAACACAGCTGCTGCTGGTCCAGCCACTCAGCCAGAACCAGGTCACGTGCGTCTGACGGCAGCCCTCAAGGGAGGAAGGAGGGGTGCCCACTTCACCGACGGGGAGCCCGAGGCCCAGGGGCGACAGCGGACTGTGGGCAGCACTGGGACCACACACGGGGGTCTCCGACCCCCACACCGAGACACATGCGCGGTGCAGTGTCTGTCTTCAGAGACCCACGCGGCCTGCCGCCCAGACCCGCGGTAAGCACAGAGGGGAACCTGTCACCGGCTTGAATCCCCCGTGTGTACAAATCAGACAGCCTGCGTCAAGCGCGGGACCGTCCCGGGCACTCCAGGAATCAGTGGGATCGATTGGAAGGCCAGCGAGGACATTCCAAATTAATGTTAAACTGGGACATCCCCATTAGCATTGTCAAGGGCAGCTCGCGGTGGGCTTCAGGACACACTGAGGAAATTAGAAGCTGCCCTAAATTGAAAAAGCTACGTCCGTTTTCCCTGCTGTTCTTATCACTATTTTTATCATTTGGAAGACAATGCAATGACCCTGAAGTGAATTCCAGGGGTGGGAAGAGTGGTCCTGCCCCCACCCCAGCACCGCCAGCGTTGTCTCTGGACGGCTCCCCGCGGCAGGCAGGGGGAAGTTACAGAGGCGACACCCCACCGTCCCGGGGGCCTCCCCGCCACACTCCTGTAACTCTCGAACCAAGACAATGACTGCGCTGAGAGAAAATCAGACAGTTTAAAATGCCTCCTTGGGCTGTTGGCACTTGCAAAACCGCTTGGGATCTAGAAAGACCTGGGCAGATGACTGGATAGAAACCAGGAGGCTGGGCCCGGTCCCCGGCAGAGCCCCCTTGGCCTAACCCCCTGCAGCCGCGCGCAGCCTTCCGGGACCCTGGTGCCTCCCGTTCCCCACAGGAGCCCCCAGGACGGCAGCCACCAGCAGCAATCCCCAAGAGAGGATGAACTTCTAAAAGGTGTTGATCTTTGCGTATTTAGTTTTTGCTCACGAGGCAGCTCTCATACCGGGGTTTGGAATTGACATGGATGTTAGGACTCGGGAAGAAAGGGAAATCGTTTTTGGACGCCACGATGCCTGACCGTTACTGTGTGGCTGTTCCCAGCCCTTGCGGTGAGATGGAAATTAAACGGAGAGCAACAGCTCTGGAGGTGGTGAACCGCGAGCGGTTTTTCCATCCTCGTGGGGTTCTGCTGCTTCTCCTCTCTGAGCGCTCTGCAGAGGGGAGCGCTGGGCCCTTTCATGGTCGCTCTGCACGGGGCGGGGAGCACCCAGTGAGGCCAGCCCGTGTGCACTCCGCCACGGGAGAGCCAGGGGACGTGGCTGGGACACGCCAACCATCCTGGGCCGCGGTCCTGTCGTCTGGGAGGGTGGCCCCCTCTTCTGAGCCCAGCCCCCACCATCCTCCACAGACAGTGACCCGGACCTGGCCAACCAGCCCGCATCCTTTCTGCTCTTCCTCAGTCTGCTTTTTTAAGGGAGGGCTGAGGGAGAAGAGGGGACTAGGAGGTGTGTCCCACAGGACCGAGGGCATGGCCTGAGCATCCCTAGAACCTTGGGAGCAGCCGTGCACCGTGGAAGCGTGCATAGGGACGCGTGGTTCAGGGCCGAGGGGACCCTCCTTCCTCCGCTGCTGTGCAGAGCGAGGGCCTCTGCAGCCTGCGTCGCAGGTGCTCAGCCCCGAGACAGCCCCAGAGAAAGGCTGAGCCTGCGGAACCCTCCTAGCCCACCACTAGATGCCGGTCATCGCAGCGGTGGGTGGACCAGCGTGAAAGGCGGTGATCATCTCTAGGGCGGGCGGGAGAGGCGTCAAAACAAAGCCCAGACGTTGCCTCTCGTTTCTATGCTGGATCTAGAATTTATCTCAACACCTCTGGTGCGGGGCAGACGAATAAGTGAAGCTGGGGAGCTGGGGGCGGGGCGTCGAGCGCCCACACACCTGTTTGGAGTCGGGCGTCCGCAGGTTCAGGCTGGCGGTCGATACGGTCAGCGAGATGCTCATCCCCGCAAACTGGAGGTTGGTCTTGCCCAGGATGCTGGACAGCATTTTGCTGGGAGGCTGTGGAATCAAACAGTGGGGTTTTAGGTTTTGATTCCGGTCGTCGAGACCTCTCTTGGTTCCTGTGGGCCGCACCTCCAAACCTCTACCCTCCGCCCCTCGATGCTCAGAGGCTCGGGAAGGAGACGGTGCCACGCACGAGCTGGGGTGGGGAGGGGACCCACACGGATGCATGAGTTCTGCAGCACGCACAGGCAGCGGTAACTGCTCCAGCGCACACACCAGGATGAAGACCCTCGCGGGGTATCGGCGCAGGCGGACGCGTCTCCTGTCCCTCCCGAGCCTGGGGACGTGCCACAGACCAGCGCCTGCAGCTGTGAGGCCCAGAAATCGATGTCGTCCACCGGGAGTTAAAGGACTTGGGCCAGAGCAGGAGGGCCCAGCGCAGGGGGCGAAGAGCGTCCTGGGGAGTCTCGAGACGGCTCGCTGCTGCGGGGTGTGGGGCACAAGCCCGCTGGCCGGAACTTCCTCCAGGCCAGAGCTCACAAGAGGCAGAATCTGCGGGGCCCACAGTCAGCACAAAGATGGGCCACCTGACTCAGCTTAAGTGAGGGTCCTTTGCATGGGGCCCGAGGGATGGCGTCTTCCCACCAAGCCCCTTCCCCCAGGCACTGCCAACACTGGCCTCCCGTCCAGGGCCCACGGACCCTCCTTCCCTCTCAGATTGGCATGTGTCCTCTTCTGATACCCCAGTTAACGCTAGCCCTTCACCAGGCACACCCTGCTTTTTAATCTCCCGACAGAGCTGTTTGAAAATAGAGACACCCCCCACCCCCAATTCTGATTAAGTCACACCAGTGGTGCCTTACTTCCACCACCTTCGCGGGGCTCTGAGAGGTGAGCTTCCCCAGCCCGGCCCTCAGGCTCCCTCCCAGTGACTGTATGTGAGGTTCACGATCCAGAGTTCTCTGCCCAAAAGCCTGCTGCCCTGTGGCTTCACTGATGTCCCCAAGCCAGGAAGACAAAACCCATCCGCAGCCCGGGGAGTCGTGGGGGCAAACACGCCAACCGCCTGCAAACCTCAGCCTCAGGACAGACTTGGAGACAGCAGAGAGGCTCCCCGGATGGAGTGTAGGTGTAGACGGGCCCGACGGTGGGTACGTGGTTGGCACCTGCTAGACTGCTACCCGGGGGTTATTCTGAGCTTTCTCTTCACCCACATCTTTCTCTGCTGGTCTAACCACCTCGGAGTGGAAGGGTCGAGTGACCTGGGCTTGAGCTCAGCTGACCACCTACGCACACTGTGGCTTTCTCTCTCTGTGCCTCTGTTTATGCCATCTGTAACATGGGGATATCCATGTGTTCTGGGCAATACCAGCTAACGAGAAACAACACTTTTTACGTTTGCAGGAATTTTATAAGCTGGGCTTTAAAAGCAGCTGCTGTGAAAAACTAATTTCTGTAAACTTACAATGAAGTAAGTTGCATATGAAAAACAAAAAACAGTACTCAAAACTCATCACATTCTGGCTGTTTCTGCTACATTATCGGTCATCTATGCTGTTCTGGCCATTCGCGTCTACCGCCTGGGCTCCAGGTGGGACCCGTGCGGTGCACTCTGGCAGTCGCATCCACGGCGAATGCCGTGGGACCCGTGCATCGTTGAGCTCTGGCCTTCATGTCTACGGCCCCTGGACACCAGGTGCGACCTGTGCGTCGATGTGAGGCAGCACGTCTTCAGGGATGTCACGTTGGAGCTTGAAATTGGCCAGGCGGGGTACCTATGCCATGGAAACTGGCAAACACTACTTCTTACGCAGCCCCAAGAGCCGCTGGTTACATCTACCAGCACAGCACAGGCATCTATGACAAAAGCCGCTCTAGTGAAGTGAATTCAGGTCCATAAACACTAGAGCAGCTTGGGCCCTGCAGGTCCATAAACACTAGAGCAGCTTGGGCCCTGCAGGTCCATAAACACTAGAGCAGCTTGGGCCCTGCAGGTCCATAAACACTAGAGCAGCTTGGGCCCTGTCTCACGCGACTGCTGTCATCACTCTCTGCAGAGCTAGGCCCACAGGGTGCAACTGGGGTGCTGACTTGGGTCGGCCAGTGACACCCAAGGCCATGGCAGGGGACCCCGAGTTCTTGTGTTTAGAAGTGCCAGGAGCCAGGCGGTGAAAGGGGGCCCTGATGGGTGGGGTGTGACTAACGGTGTCGCGCAGGGAGAAGACACGGGACACAGTACCTTTCTCTTCCTGAAGGCTCCTTTGGCGCCAGGGACAGCTTCACACACACGGCTGATGGCTTCCCTTAAGGGGGCAGAAGGAGAGCCATTTGTCACGTTAATCAGGATTCTGTGACCCAGAGACCACATGTGCACGTCCCCAGGGAAACATCTGCTGTACATTCAGTGTAGACAGTAGCCCCCCGCCCTGCAGGGGTCACCCAGTTCCCCTCGAATGAATAGGTCATCTTGAACCTCTGAAGGGCAGCACCCGTGCTCTTCCTGGTGCTGGGGACGCATCCTGACAGTGTGACAAGAACTGAGGCCACACCCCTCTGTTGTACGTGTGGTTAGGATTCCATCTAATAAACCGGTACCCAGACATGCGGCCTCCTGGTGTTCCCTTCAAGGCCACGGTCCTGGCCCAGACCTGACCAAGCACTGCAATGGGCCAGCATCGTTCCAACGTGGCTGAGGCAGGGGAGGCGCTCCAGTGTGACACAGCTGGGTCAGACGTGGGGTCTGTGCAGGGCAGCTCCCCCAAGCATGCGTTTACTGAGCAGCTGCTACGTGCTGGGCACTCCCCTGAGGAATGGAGGCAAGGAGACTCTTCGGTATAGGGGCCGTGATGGGAGGCCCGGGTGTCTCCCGCGGCAAGACCCCCTGAGAGGTGGGGAGCAGGGTGTGTGCCACACGGAGGCTGCCCCGGTCCAGATGCTGGAGGTGGGGGACGGGTGCCCCCGGAGGGAGGACGAGGCTGGTGGCAGGTGCTTCCGTGAAAGCAAACAGGTCTCTCTCTGAGCTGGCCTCCGTGGGGAGTGACAGAGACAGGCCAGCGGTGGCTCTGAAGTCAGGAGCCCAGAAAGGAGCTGGGAGACTGTGAACCCCTCACCTTGCTCGTGGGGAAAGGACAAATAGTAAGAGAACTCAGAAAGAAATAAACAGGGATCTGAACACACCAAATGACAAGACAGTGGGTCCTCAGAAACGTGCTGCAAGCTTTCAACGCTACATACTTCTTGAAATTATTTTCTTCCACCTAGAAAAAGAATTGCCACCACAAGACAATGGTCTTAAGAGAAATCTGCCCTTGTTAAATTAGGTAGGAGACTCAGGTAAGCCTCATCTTTGCTGCTAAATTCACTGCAGGGGTGGGGAAAGACTATTCTAGAAGTTCAGATGCCATGAAGACGGGAGAGTGAATCACCGAGACTCTGAAAAAGTTCATTTAAAAGGAATGAGTGTTTCTGATGTTTATGCTTAGTCATTTATTTTATAATAACGTTCCAACTGTGGTTCTATCGAAATGATCACCCAAGTACCTTCTAAAAGTAAATTCCTGTTGAAGAAGGTCAAGCTGTCTCTTTATAGGACTACATAAACCCCAGCATCTATATTTTATCTGTTTAATTAAAAAAAAAAGTTCACCGCATCTCTGCACTGTGCTTATTACATCAAGTGACAGACTTGGCTAAGCCAAGCAGCCAAGTCTCTGATGGTCTCAGCAGGCCAGAAGGACATCACCGGCGGGAAGCTTCCCGTAAGTCTCTCCTTAAACATCCATTATAAGCTTCGGAGCTCTTTCCTGATCTGCCAACGTGGACAATGAGAGAAAGAAATCAGCCTTGGGTGGCAGTTTCCCAAGAGAATAACTGTCCAGCGTCTAACCTGTGTGACATCCGTGTCTGAGCTGGCGGGCCATGAAGCTTGGGCCACAGGCCTCCCTCCCGCCTGTGCACGGCTTCTGAGAGAGGTGGGAACCACCCGTGGGCATAAGAATGGGTTGGGGAGAGACACAAATAATAAACCAATCTGTCAAGCGAGTCCTCCCACAGAGTCAGCCCGCATTCCAGGGCATTCAGAGACTCAATCTTTTGTCCTTAAGATTTGCAAATTTCAGAAATTCCAGAAACTTCTCCGAGCTCTAAAGTCGAAAGGATTCCCTTGCGGGTTTTAGAAGCCTCCAACACGCTTGCAAATCAGGCTGCTCTTGAGAAAAATGTCCGCTCTCCATCACTGGCACACACTTGCTCCTAACGCTCGTGTGCGAAACCGCGTGCGTGGGAACGGTCTGTGCGCCCAGGCTGGCGGCGTCCGTTTCCACTCGAGAAAGGGGTGTGATGTGATGTAGGAACTGCAGCCCTTCGGTGCGGCTCCCTCAGAGGTCTGGCCGCGGAGCCACGATTCTCCTCAGCCCTCCTTGCTGTCTAGCACTGTGTGTCTGCGTGTGCGGCCCTGACTCAGCCTATGCACTTAGGCATAGCTATTTAGCTCTGCGTAAGTCGCCGAATCCTGGCTCGATTCTCAGGTGGCAAGAACAGGCGCTCCCCGTCATTGAGAACAGAGATTGCGCCCCGACCTCACCTCGGTGAGCCACGACCTCAGAGCTCCGCTAACAGGGATCTCTGGCAGCTGTGCAGTCTCCGGGACGCAGCTGGCGCCTCCCTCTGTCGCGGCCCCACACCGGCCCCGCCAGCATGAAGCGCTCATCCCAGCCAGCCGCGCCCTCGTGTCGCCACTGCTGCGCGGAGCGTAGCAGGATTTGAGAACTGGGTCCTTCGACTCACGAAGCACCGCTGCGTCCCCATTCATCCGTCTCGTGCTGCCCGCTTACCCTCCCCTCACACACATTCTAGAATGAAATCATAAATATCGATCGATCGATAGATAGATGTCCCAAATGGTGATTTTGCCGTAACGGGGTCATACTCTAGCCCGTGGAGGGGCAACAAACACACGTGACGGCAAAGTGCATCCATTCCACGAAGAAACGTGGTGACGGGAGCAGAACGTGCCACGCCACGCAGGCCACACAGGCCACGCTGGCATCGGGCTTACTCTGCCCTGAAGGCCGCCAAGGAGCAGCTCTGCTCTTCCCTGCGCTTGCCTAAAAGCAGGACATAAATTTGCGGAGCGGCCCCCACCCTGTCCGCGGGAAGCACGTGCTCGCGTCATGGGACGGCCTCTCTCTTTCCCTTCCTACCCCTCAGAGCCCGGGCGTGGTCAGCATGTCCGCCCCGAAGCCTCGAGACACAGGTGGGCAATGTCACAGAGCCAGACACCAGCCACATGGCGAGGACGGAGCCAGGAAGCTGCCCGCCAGGGTCAAGGGGCAGAGCGACTGGCTTCTGCTCGGTGCCATCTACAGGCAAAGAGAGCCCCATTCCCGGGGCCTGCCGCCCAGACGTCCAGGTATAACCAAACCATCGGGCACGCGCCGAGTCCCACGGTAATCTCAGCCATCAAAAATGCTTCAGACTCAACTTCGAAAAAGCAGTTTCGCTGGAAAGGGTTGAAACCACCTAAGTCTTCCCAACGATAAGTCTGGCGCAGGATTAAGGGACGCCGTGCGTTGGAAGAGTGTGCCGCTCTCGAGAAGTCAGCGGGGTGCCAAAGCGACCTTGCCAATGGCTCGTGGCGGCGGGGACTCCCCCACCATCGGGGCCCCAGCGTGCCCGGCGGCTGTGGTCTGCCCCCGCGTGCGTACAGCAGTTGCAGATCAGTACTTGCTGGCGGTTACGCCGCACAGGCAAGCTCGACCGGTCCTGTAAGTCCCCGTAGAACAGGGGTCCTCCATCAAGCTGCCCAGTACCCCCAGAATGAAAGATGAAGCCCCGGGAAGGACGGGACGGGCGGACCCACGAGCAAAGCCCGCCAGCGGCACGACCAAAGCCGGTGTGCCCTTCAGTTAAAGGAACTAAGGTTAAAGTTCGCTCGAGGTCGCAGGGAGTGGCTTTGACAGATGAGGGGCTTCCTGTAGTCTCACGAATGCCTTCCCCGAATCTTCTCACCGTGGGGTTACACGGGTCCCCCACGTCCAACCCAACTGCTTCGCGACGCCGATGAACCAAGTCCAGCGACAGAAGGGCACGGCGGCTGTTCTTTTAGGCAGACGTGACTTTATAAAGGAGTCGCGTCCTCAGGTTGGGTCCGTGGCTACGCTGCCCTGCAGGCCCAAGGGCGCCCCTGCCTTCGGGCCGTCACCAGCCGCCTGACTGGAGAAACATCCACAGACTTGGGGACACCCAGCCGTATCAACCCCTGCTGCCAGATTTCAGGAACCACTTGCCCGTTTGGAGAGATATTTTTGGAGATCAAACCCCACAAGCGTATGGAGCCCAATTCCATTGAAATCCGCTTACAGCTAGCCTGGCAGGAATACCGGGGACACGAGGAAACCTGACCCCAAAGTCTCTGGCCCTTTGGATACACATACTGAACACAGCAGGGGCACCCTGCCAGGCCCTGTCCCCGTGCTCTTGACCATGGCCTCATTGAATCCACACACAACTGGAAGGTGGGGCCATTCACGCTGGTGTTACAGTTGGGGAAGTGGAGGCAGGCGAGCTAAGCCATATGCCCATACACCCTAGAGCATGCAACCAGCAAGTGCCTGCCCCTCAGAGCCCTGGCAGTGGGACCCGGAGACCACAAACCCAAAGCTACAAAGTCCAGCCGTGTGGGGTTCTTCTGAACGCCAGCCCGTGGACCTCCAGGCGCCTTTCGACCTGTTCCCCGGCAAGGCCACGCGTGATGGACTTAGAATCCCGTGATCCTCGCAGAATCACGAGAGCTTCGATGCCCTAGATGCCGTTATAATCCACCAGGAGCTCAAGGGGTGAGGACCAGAAATCAGAATCTGTCCTGGGGAATAAAGCAGCTACGTGAACCCATGTTCCATGGCCAAGGAGAAGGCCACGGGTGCATCCGATGACGTGCCTGACTCTAGCCTAGCCATGCGGCGTGGGAGCGGGCGGACAACAGAGCGCGCTCCTGTCCATGTGTCAGGTGACCTGCAGGGACACAGCCGTGGGGAGCAGCAGGAGGCGGGGGGGGGGGGGCACCTGCTTGCCTGCTCGGGGCAGGCCTCCCTCCTGGTCCCCCGAGCCACCACCTCCACCAAACACCGGCCTCCTCTTGGTTTCAAATGTTCCCACGTCTGTACAAGGGTGGCTCCGTCGTCACCTGGAGGTGCCTGTCCTGTCCCGCTTGCCAGAGCCCAGGAGACGGAGGGCCATCCCCGTGAAGTCTTCCCCTTGAGCTCCTGCAGCTGGAAGGGTGCAGGTCTGAGGGCCGCTGCGACCACCAGGCACAGGCCGTAGGAGGACGCCAAATGCAGCCCTGGTCGGTAGTCACGTGCCGCCTGGACCTGGCCTCTGAGATCGTTTGCTATACATTATGAAGTTTGGCATCTTAAAAGAAAACCTTCCTGGCTGGGGGGAAAGGCCCCTCCTGGACTGGCCGATTCTCAGCCAAGGGCCAGCCCCGGGCACGCCTACGATGTGCAAACCAATGCACCCAGAGCCAGACCTCCTCTCTGGCCGTTTGCACACCCAGGACACAGCATTCCTCTCCTTGATCTGCCCCAGGGCCAGAGGCGGGCAGCTGGGGACACTGCGTCATTCACTCAGAGCCTGGCTGAGATGATCTGCCCTGCCCTGCCCACGAAACTGCATGAAGCGATGGCTTCGGCTCTCCTCTGCCTCCTGGCCATCCTGGCCCTTCCTGTGGCCCCATGTCAGGGCTGTCCCCCCTGTCTCAGGGACATGGGAAGAGACTCGACTGTGTTTTCCTGGGCTTCTTCTGTGTCAGCGCTGGTGGCCGTACCTGACTGACCATCACATAAAAACAAAGAACAGGGGGCCTCGTGGGTTTCCATGGAGTTGTAGGAACAACAAAAAGTCTGATCCTTCCGTGATTAACTATGTGGGGGAACATTCCTGAAATATTTCCATTAAGTCTTAAGGGGGAAAAGTCTTTGTCACTTTCCCCAGGCTCCAGATCCTGGGTTTGCCGGGAATGGAAGCTCTCTTTCCCGGGAGCTGGGCCAGAGGGGGACACGACTGGGGTTCATTTCTCCTTGTCTGTGGCCAACAAGGACCATGTCTTCAGGCTCCATCTCCCAGCCAGGGACGAGGGTGTTCCCAGGACAAGCAGGGCACCGTGGGATGGGGGTGCATCAAATCACTCGTGTCTGGACCTCTAAAGAGATGAGATCAGAAAAATGTCACTGAAGCGGGGACAAAGGGGATTCTGACCTACACCACACACTGTGACTTTGGGCATTAGGAAGGTGATTTGGGGTTGTTGTTGTTGGTGGTTTTTTTCTTTTGTTTTGTTAGGATTTTTTTTTTTTTTTGCATACCTCATGTATTACATTCCTGCGGACTCAATAAAATGCACCCCAGCCTTTAGGCTTTGGTTCTCACAGATCAAAGCTGAAAATGATAAATCCGGAACTTAGGTGACTGTTTGCCTTACGAGTGACTATGCTCTGGGCATCAGACATTCAGTGCCTGCCCGAGGGTGTGGCACAAGTTTCAGGTTGTAAGGTTTGGCAAGTGCTGGAAAATCCCATCACTCGGACGTCTCATCAGGGCCTGTGTTTTCTTCTGACTTGCGAAGCTGAGGTCTTTGATCACAGCACCAAGCAGCTCTCTCCTGACTCCCACTAAGAGAAGGTTTGAAGGACCGGGTGCGAGAAGCTGCCAGGCAGCAGGCTGGGGTGGAGGGGACCTGGGGGCCGATGCTCTGCTCTGATCTGCTTCCCACGAGGCTTTCCCAGGAACACAAGCCTGAGGAAGGGAACGCAGAACCTACTGCCCGAAGACACACACCGAAGACACACACTTTCCAAAACAGGGATGCACGGCTCTGTCAGCCCTCAAGGCTGTTAGTGATAGAAATGCGTGAGTCCCGGCACCATCTGGGCCGGCGAGGAACAGACACATGTTTCTTTGCCAATAGGACCCTGTGGATCCCTGCGCTGAAGGAGATTGACAGGTGGAGGTTAGGGTGCACGTGTGAATTCTGCTCCCCGCCACCCCGGCTGCGTGAGGCACGCTTTCATGGGCTGAGGGCCAGACGAGGTCATCCAGGAGCCCGTGGAGTCTCCTCACATTCACGGTGCCTGGCATGGGCCAAAGGCAGCATGTCTGTCCCTGTTGCTGTCATCAGTATTCACGACAAAGCTCCCAGAACACATCGTCCTTCAGGACCGAGAGGAGCTTAGACCGATGGACGCACGCGAACTGGTCCTGAAACTAATTATACGATTGGCCCCGAACCACATGGGGGGAGTGGCACGGGTCCACTTGTATGTGGATTTTTAAAAATAAATGTGGTACGGTCCCGTGAGTGTATCCCCTCTTCTTCACGATCGTTCCAATGACATTTTCCCTTCTCTAGCTTACTTTAGTCTAAGAATATGGCATATGATATATATAACATATGAAATCCGTGTTAATTGACTGTTGATGCTTTTGGTAAGGCTTCCAGTCAACAGGCTATTAGCACTTATGTTTCTGAGAAATCAAATGTTGTACGTGGGTTTTTAACCGAGTGGAGGGTCAGTGCCCCAAGCCCTGTGTTGTTCAAGGTCAGCTGTCTGTACGTAATCACATACATGTGCCCGTGTGCACATACAGACAGAGAGCGTCAGAGACACGGAGAAGGACATATGTAAAGTCCCGGCAGCCTGTTCTGGCTCCAAACACGACGCACGTTCACATTGACCATAATCGGATTCGTTTGCAGACATATGGTCCCTAGAAACATATGGTCTCTAGAAAACCACGGGAAAGTAAGCAGACCCGTGTGAGCGTGAGCTACCGAGGAGTCCGCTCTCGGATCCTACGGACATCTTAGTCCTAGTCTCCCGCGTCGAGATGACGCGGAGGGCGGCTGGGGTGGCCGGTCCCCTCCGGCGCCTGGGTCTGCTGTGCACACGCCCCTCCACGCACGCAGACACATGTGCAAGCATCCAGTGGGCCCAGACACTCTTGTCTGAGGTGCACAGATCCTCAGGAAGTCCATGATGAAGCAGAAACGCATTTTCCTCTTTGCCAGTTGAGGAGACTCGGATCCATGTAACAGGAACTGGGTTGTCAGCACGGCCGATGCCAGACGCTCTTTCCCGAAAGAAGGAAACTGTGTTTCCCTCCTCACCTCGGCAGGATTTCCCCGCCCTGGCCCCTCATGTCCAGAGAACCGGGTGCAGATACCCCAAGACGGAGCAGAGCAGAACACTCCCGACAGCAAATGGTTCTTGTGCCTCGTGGCTACGTGGGGTCCCAGCTGGCTCCCCTCCTGATCGTGGGGGGCTGTCCCAGCCAGCTCCCCACTAAGGGCAGCTGGAGGTCAGGGGGTCCCCTGGAGTACGGAGTCGGGCCACACCCCACACTCCTGCCACTTCCGGGGGTGCGCCTGGTCACCACGCTATTAATAACGACAACCGTAAATTATTATACACACTAACTCTGGAAGACAAGGGACGTGACATTTAAAAAGCCAAAGTGCTTATTAGGAATAAGCACTCCGTGACTCAATGGGCCTCTCTTCAAAACTGCGTTGAATGTCGGGCAAAGAGCTACAGGGCCGTCAGGGAAAGGAGGTGGGTGGGCAGAGCTGGCCCCGCGGCACAGCTGGCCGGGAGAAGCATGGGCAGGGCAGGGCACGGAGAACCACAGACTTTGGGGTCAGGGACCCCAGGGAGGGGCTGGCCCCGGGCTCCTGCAGGCTCCCGCCCAAGTCCTGCAGGAAGGACCTTGCGGGGAAAGAGCCCACCAGCAAGGAAGAGAGAAAAGTCTGGTTCGACCATTCCTCATTGACCATTGCACTCATCAAAGCCCTTGGGGCGCCTGGGGGGCTCAGTCGGTTCAGCATCTGCCTTCGGCTCGGGTCATGATCCCAGAATTCGGGGACCGAGTCCCTCATTGGGCTTCGTGCTCGGTGGGGAGTCTGCTTCTCCGTCTCCGTCTGCTGCTCCCCTGCTCCTGCTCTCTCTCTCCGTTAAATAAATAAAATCTTAAAAAAATCGTACCCCTCGTGTGGGCCGCATGCGCACCTGGAGTATTTACTGAGACAAGACGTACCTCCCTTTCCTCAGCACAGTCTGCTTATCACAGACGGTCCGTCAGGAGACCTTCTGTCCGTATCTACCTGCTTCCACGAAGACGTGAGAACAGAGCCCTCGGACCGGAGAACAGGAGGGGCCCCCGCGAAGCCCAGGAGCCACTGGTCAGCCTTCCGAGAATGTGTCTGTCAGTCCCTGGGGGCAAAGGTGTCCTCGATGGGAAGGCAGAGCCAGAGGGGGCGCCTGGGGCCAGAGGGCAGCGTCCGGGCTCACAAAGACAGACTCTGCAGTGTAGGAGGGCAGCTTGCACACGCACACACACGCACACACACGCACACGGACATGCACAGGTCATGAAGAGCCAGCACCCCCAGGACAGGGACAGCTGACCTGTCTTCATGCCCCTCAACAACCTGAGCCACTTCCCCCGAGATGCAGGAGCTGCTCTTCCCATTCAGAAAAAAATAAGTAACTAAGATAAAAGGAGTTCAGTTTGGAGAAGGTACATAAGACTTCCCAGAGCCACACAGTAGTTCGAGGACTCAGCATCGGAATTAGATCCTCCGGGGTCCGGAGCCGGGCTTTCCCGGGCTTGAGTGTCCTTTGAGGCTCACGCAATGCCCAGTGAGTGGCCCAGGGCCGCCCTGCCCTCAGCTCCCCCATGAGCAAGCCAGCGTGCACCCCCAGGCTCTCCCAGGAATGAGGGGTGTCTTCTGGCAGGATCCCAGCCCACAGGTCAGGGCAGCACAGTCCCATAGGCCTGGCTGCCTGGCCCAGTTTCAACACCACGGGGATTCGGGGCTGGGACTGTGGCCATCTTCTCCCACAGCGAGCATCCAAACAAAAAAGTCAAGAAATAAAAGTATCAGAAGATCGTCTGCATGGCCCCCCCACGAGGGAGCTCCTCAAGACGGGAAAACGTCTGGAATCAACGCGCTCTACTTGCAACCTTTCATTGTAATACAGAACAGTCCCAGCACACCTGGACATGCAGGACAACCCCTCGAGTCGAGAAGGAAATAGAGAGGAACCCAACAGAGAGTGGACAAGTGGTGTCACCGGGGAGGTCAGTACAGAGGAGTTGAGACCAGCCGGCAAATGTCAGGGACGAGGTGCCAGACACTGAAAAACCGGCAGCAACAGCTTTTGACCATAAAACTGGGGACGGCGCATGACGTGAAGGCCCAGCGCAGCGGCCCTGGGAAGAAGGGGCCACTCGTGCTGGTGGGAGCGTCAGCCACGGTCAAGGCGGGCGCCCTCGGGGACCGCGCATGGGAACGGAGGCCCGCAGGTCCTCGAGGCAGAGCTCTGTCAGCCAAGCCACCCGGGACCGGACGGGTGACCGGGTCGGCGCTCGGGCTTCGGGACGCGCAGCTGCCACAGGATGAGCGAGACCCAAAGCTCCCGACCTGCCCATGAGGAAGGACACCCGGGGAGTGATGAGAGGGTGGGTGCCTGTGTGTGTGTGTGTGTGTGTGTGTGTGCGTGCGCGGGGTGTGTGGGCACGTGTGATACGTGTGTGTGTGATGAGAGGGTGGGTGCCTCTGTGTGTGTGTGTGTGTGTGCGTGCGGGGTGTGTGTGCGTGTGTGTGTGTGTGCGTGTGCGCGGGGTGTGTGGGCACGCGTGATACGTGTGTGTGTGATGTGTGCTGTGTGCTGTGCGTGTCTGCATGAACGCAGAAAGACGAGCTGCCTGTCCCCGCACCGTGAGTGAGTGTGTAGAACAGGGAGGGACTTTCTCTTTCGTCCTGTATGTCTCCCTTGTACAATTTGTTACAAGAATACCGTTTTAATAATGTTTTTTAAAAGGAAAAATATTTTTAAAATAGAATAAGAAACAAGTCCATATTGTCACGCGCATCATTAAGTCGCTCCGTTCTACTGCCGAGTACATTTACAGCACGCACAGAGCGGAACGCGCTCCTTCTCTCCCGGCGGGATGGGGCCCGGCCGCCTCTCCCTCAGGGCCAGGGGACGGCGCTGCTGGGGCGCTGACGTCTGCGGCATGCTGTCAGGTGCGGCTGTACGCACGCGGAGACTTAGCTTTGGGAGAACCCGTCCAGCTGCCTCCCACCCGCCCACGGTCACACACGCGACACAGGTGGCCCTCCTGGCGCTGATCTGCGCGAAGTTAGGACGGCCGCGGGCGGCCGTTGGCACAAGGGAAGTGGAGAGGAAGGAGGTTCTGTCCGCTTTGCGGGGCTGATTAGTGCTTCTACACAACTGCCCACAGTCATCACAGGGCACACGTACACGTCGCTGGATTCTACTTGCGAAGTCAGCAGTGACGCTAGGGAAGGTGTAGTCCCATAACAATTTTTTAATGAGGCAAGAAGCATAGCCCACCGTTTGCCCAGCAGGGCACCCCGGGGCCATGTCCGGGAGAAGCGCGCACACGCGGTCCCCAGAAGACGCGTGCAAGAGTGAGCGTGGTCTCGCCCTCCCTGGGCGCCCCCGAGCAGGGAAGAACACGCTAGCGGGGCAGCGAGAGCATGAGTGACGGTCGCAGGCAAAAGGACGAGGGAGAGCGGAAAGGCGGGCCCAGGGTACATCGCAACCCCCGATGACGAGGAGTTCAAGGCAGGCTTCGGGGGCCGTGGGGTGCACTCGGGACCCGTTCTGAGTCCTGGACTGGCTGACGGCCAGCGGGTGCCGACGCCGGAGAGCCAGGTCTAGTCCGCTGAGGCCGGATACGGAGGAGAGGCGCGGTCAGATGAGAACAAGAATTTCGCCAAACGTACAAAACGGTACCCGCTCTTAGTGGGCATGACGTGATTCTTGATTCCCGAGAACCGGGACATCATTACTCGCGTGTGTCCTGGATTTGGGGAGCCGGGAGGAGATTGTGAAGCCGGCTCCACCCCAGCACCCCTAAGCGAGGTCTGCGCTCGACTTGGCCCCCCG
This sequence comes from Mustela erminea, assembly GCF_009829155.1. Classification (NCBI taxonomy): domain Eukaryota; kingdom Metazoa; phylum Chordata; class Mammalia; order Carnivora; family Mustelidae; genus Mustela; species Mustela erminea. Next base: position 91,163,174 of record NC_045625.1, read on the forward strand.
ACCCCCATTGTGGAGGCCTGAGCTCCTCCGCATCACCACGAGGAGAATCCACGGGGCGGGGTAACCTGGAGTGCACTTGTCCACACCACACGCAGTTCCGTTTCTCTGGGAGCCCGAGTACTCACGAGGACCTGTGGGCACAAAGGAAGAGCCCGAGACGCGGCGAAAGCGCGCTCGTGACACGTGATGGAAACTGCCCCTTCTCCTTTCGCGTACTTTTGTTTTCTGACGTTTCTCTAGGGACGATGCGATGTTTGCAATGACACAGAACCGAGTTTGGGGGCATGCAGCTTAGGGGTGTGCCATGGTTTTGGCCTGGAGACACCGGGCAAAGTCTGAAGACTCTGATCGTCACAAGGTCGAGGGCGCATCTAGCGGGTGGAGCTCCGCAGGGGAGCTGCTGGATGCCCCAAACCGCCCGGGGGAGCCCCCAGCACGGAGCGCGGCCGGGCCCTGGTTGGCAGGGACGCCGAGGCCGAGGAGCCCTGGCCGGGAGCTCGGGTTTCATCTCTGTCCAGGGCGCTGGCCGCCGGGACCCAGCTCCCACGCCACCAGCATCGACGGGACAGTGCGAGGAGGCACCATTCACACCGGAGAAGGGTGTCCCCGGAAGCAAGGCTGCGGGGACAGCCCCACCTTCACCGCCAGCTGCTTGTCCTGCAGGTCCCAGGCATCCACAAGGGCTGTGGTCCCAGCAGCAGGGAGGGTCGGCTGCTACTGTGGGCGCCTCCTCACGGGGGTCCAGAAACCAGATCCCTGGAGCGACCTGCCGGCTCCCTCCCCCCTCACCCAGAGAGAGGGACCCAGGCTCTGGACAGGGTGCCTGTGGGACAAGGGGCTGGCAGTCACCTGTGCGAGGCTGGGGCCTGAGGGGGGAAGAGGCTTTGCCCCACAGAAGAAAGCACCACGAGGACAGTGCACGGGCCGGCAGGGTTCAGGGCAGCCTCCTGGCACAGACCCCCGCCCCAACCCCGGTGGAGTGGGACAGCTAGGATCAGAAGAGCCACCAGAGGGGGCTCTGCAGAACCGGGGTCCTGAGCAGACGCCCCAGGGCAAGGACACCTGCCCATCCCTCCGGGCACCTGCAGGCATCCAACAGAGAAGGCTCACTGCCTTAGGACACCAGCCACTGAGCACGACCTCTGAAGGCAGGTCGGACCCACGGCTCAGCAACACGTCTCCCTCGCATTTCAGTGCATTTGAGTGAATGAGAGCAACCTCCAGGTTGGCTCGTGGAACTGTCTCTCCAGCGCTGAAAGGCTTTACTTCACCAGCGGTTATAAACTGCCAATTCTGACATGATCCGTGTCTTCATTCTTACAGGTGGCAAGCGGTAAATAAGGACTCGAAGAGAAAGGACATTATGCCACCATGTCCCCCTCAGAGAAAGCCGTGTTTTCTACCAAAAATGGCCTTCATGCTGCTCACCACAGGCAGCCGCGCTGAGTTTCCCAGAAAAGGCCCCAGGGGCAGAAAGGAAGGAGAAATGATTTAATAACACCTTTCCCACACAGACTCTGTCTCACTAATCACATCCTCTGGGCCGCCACTATTAACAATCTGCTTTTTCTGATGCTTCGTTTTAGCCATTTCCCCAGACTCCTGCAAGCTTAAGATTTCGACAAACATTGGTTGACCGCCGACCATGTGCTGGGCCATGAGCTTCTGGGGGGCCTGCTGGGAGTCCTGTAGCCTCGGCGGGCTCTGACAATGCCGCACCCAGACCTCATCCAGGAAACAAACCCTGTGCTTATTTTTTTTTTTCAGATTTATGTATTTATTCGAGAGAGGGAGAGCCCGTGCACGAGAGCACAGTGGAGAGGGGCGTCGGGAGATGGAGAGAGAAACTCAGGCAGACTCCGTGCTGAACAAGGAGCCGGACGTGGGGCTCGAGCTCCCAACCCTGAGACCACACCTGAGCTGAAAGCAAGGGTCAGACTCTTAACTAGCTGTACCACCCAGGCACCTCTGCTTTTTGTTTTTAAAGATTTTATTTATTTATTGAGAGAGGAGAGAGAGAGACAGAGAGAACATGATTAGGGGAGGGGCAGAGGGACAAGCAGACTCCCTGCGGAGTGGGAAGCCCAAACTGGGGCTCGATCCCAGGACCCCAGGTTCATGACCTGAGCCAAAGTCAGATGCTTAACCAGTTGAGCCACCCAGGCACCCCAAACCCTGTGTTTAGAAGGCAGTGGGGTTCAATCCCCTGCCCCACCGGATTCAGACACCTTAGACTTTGTTATAATGACCAACAAATATGAATAGATTTTGATGATGGGAAAATGCTTATGATTCTAAGGGAGGATCCGTGAATATAAGCTTTTATATACAGTATGAACATTGTTATATCAAAAATGCATCGGAAAAACTGAACTGAACCATGTCAAAAGTGACATCATCGCTACTGAGACAAGGTGACATCATAGGGTGAGAAGGACACAATTTCTATCCTGTCAGAAGTACGTGACCCAAAGGCAACAGACAAATTGAAATTGAGGGAAATTCTACAAAAAAGTCGACTTTTTATAAATGTCAAGACAACGGAAGGTTGGGCGTTTGTGCCAGTGGAAGGGAGTCCAGAGCCGGGACAACTAGACACAATGGGTGATTCTGGCTGGAGCAGCCTCTTGATATCAAACCAGACAAGGACACTGCGAGAAAATTACAGGCCAGTGTCCCTGGTGAACACAGATGCAAAAGTCCTCAACGAAACAACAGCAAACCCGACCAACAGTATGCTAGAAGGATCGTTCACCTGGTCAAATGGGATTTATTCCAGGGACGCAAGGGTGGTCTGCAAATCAAGCACTGTGACGCTCCCCGGCTAATGTAGGACAAAAACCACACAATCATCTCGGTCACTTGAGAAGACTCACTGGACAGAATTCAACATATATTCCTGGTAGGAACTCTCAGCAAACTGGGTGTACAGGAAAGTACCTTAGCATAATTCAGGACATACGGGACAAGCCTGACATCCCACTCAGTGGGGAAGACCTACAGCTTTTCCTCTAAGGTCAGGAGCAAGATGGGGATGTCCACTGCCCCACCTCGATTCAATGTGCTGTTGCTTTTTCAAAACTGTTTTGGCTACTCTAGGTTCTTGACTGTTCTATGTACATTGAAGAACCAGCGTATTCATTAACAAAAAGGTTAGTGGGACTTTGATGAGAATTGCATTAGATGTTTAGATCAGGGTTTGTTTTTTTTTTTAATAGATTTTATTTATTTATTTGACAGACAGAGATCACAAGTAGGCAGAGAGGCAGGCAGAGAGAGCGGGGGAAGCAGGCTCCCTGCTGAGCAGAGAGCCCGATGCGGGGCTCAATCCCAGGACTCTGAGATCATGACCTGAGCCGAAGGCAGATGCTTTAACCCACTGAGCCACCCAGGCGCCCCTAGATCAGTTTTTAAAGACTACATTTTTACAACGCTGAGTTTTCTAACCTGAAAATACAATATTTAGTAGTTTGTTGTATATAAATCTCACATTTTCTTAAAATTAACACTGAAACAGTGTGGAGGTTCCTCAAAAAATTAAAAATAGAGCTACCCTATGACCTAGCAATTGCACTACTGGATATTTACCCCAAAGATACAGACGTAGTGAAAAGAAGGGGCACGTGCACCCCAATGTTCATAGCAGCAATGTCCACAATAGCCAAACTGTGGAAGGAGCCGAGATGTCCTTCAACAGACGAATGGATAAAGAAGATGTGGTCCACATACACAATGGAATATTACTCAGCCATCAGAAAGGATGAGTACCCAGCTTTTATATCAACATGACGGGACTGGAGGAGATGATGCTGAGTGAAATAAGTCAAGCAGAGAGAGTCAGTTACCATATGGTTTCACTTACGTGTGGAGCATAAGGAATAACATGGAGGACATTAGGAGACGGAAGGGAAAATTGAAGGGGGGAATCGGGGTCGGGGACAAACCATGAGAGACTGTGGACTCTGGGAAATAAACTGCGGGTTTCAGAGGGGAGGGGGTGGGGAATGGGTGAGTCTGGTGATGGATGATAATAAGGAGGGCATGGATTGCATGGAGCACTGGGTGTTCTTTTTTGTTTTTAACATTTTTTTAAAGATTTATTTATTGGACAGAGAGGGATCACAAGTAGGCAGAGAGGCAGGCAGGGGTGGGGGGAAGCAGGCTTCCCGCTGACCAGAGAGCCCGATGCGGGGCTCAATCTCAGGACCCTGAGATCATGACCTGAGCCGAAGGCAGAGGCTTAACCCACTGAGCCACCCAGGCGCTCCGGAGCACTGGCTGTTCTGTGCAAACAATGAATCATGGAACACGACATCAAAAGCTAATGATGTACTGTATGGTGACTAACATAGCACAACTAAAAAAATTAACACTAATTTGTGTTTTTATGCTATTCTATATGGTCCTTTAAAAATTTCATTTTGCAATTGATTTCTGCAACCTCACTTATTAGTTCTAGAAGCTTTTATGTAGATTCTTCAGGATTTTCTGTATAGATGGCCATGTCACATGTAAATAGAGACCATTTCATTTCTTTCTGTCCAATTTGTATGGCTTTTACATTGTTCTTATCTTAGCGCACGAAGATCTCGAGTACGGTATTAACTAAGGGCTGCTAACAATGGTGTTGGCTGTAGGGTTCTGTGGATTCTGCTTATCAGATTACGGGAGTGTCCTTCTACTCCTAGTGTGTTGAGAATTTTCATCATAAACGTATATTGAATTTTGTCAAAACCTTTTCTTCGTACATTAAGATTTCCATATTTTTTCCTTAGTCTGCTGATAAGGAGAATGACATTGATTAAATTGTTAATGTTGAGCCAACTTTGCAGTCTTCAGATAACCCTCCAGCATGTGATGTATTATTATCTTCTTGATAAATTGCTGGTCCAATTTGCTACCGCACTGTCAGGGTTCTCTGTCTATTTCACAAGGTTTTTTGGTTTTTTTTCTTTTCATGCCTTTGTCTGGTTTTAGTATCAGATGATGCTGGCTTCCTAGAATGAACTGGGAAGTTTCCCTCCCGTTTTCAGGAAAAGACTGTGAAGAGCAGGTGTTATTTCTTCCCAAACGTCTGGTGGATTCCACCAGTGGAACCATGTGGCTCTAGAGCTTCTCCATGGGGAGTTTCGCTTTTCGATTTTAATTTCTTTAATAGACAAAGGTTTATTTAGGTTATTTTTTTCCCTTAAGCCACTCTGGTTGTTCTAACTTTCAAGGAGTTTATCCATTTCATCTAAGTTATTCAATTTATTGGCATCAAGTTGTTCATGGGATTTTGTTATTATCCTCCAGAGCAGCAGTATCTGTGGGAATGTCCCCTCCTTCATTCCCTCTGTTGGTGATCCAAACTTTCTCCCTTTCCACAACTCATCTAATAGTTTATCAATTTTAGTGTTTTTTTTTTAAACCACCTTTTGGTTTTGAATGTTTTCTCTATTCTTTTTCTGATTCCAATTTTATTGATTTCCAGTGCTCTTGAAATGGCCTAAAGAACAGTGAAACGTAGAGAAAACACAGCAATGATTCTGAGTCAAGAAATGGTTCACGATATTCAGGCTCTGAGTTGGAAAAAAGTTTTAGGGATACTTTTTTCGTATTGCTTATATTTTCCTTTTAACAGATGTACAAGGGTTATGGTGAGAGAAACCTGTGCCTTCAAAAATACAAAATAGCTGGGTGCCTGGGTGGCTCAGTGGGTTAAGCCGCTGCCTTCGGCTCAGGTCATGATCTCAGGGTCCTGGGATCGAGTCCCACATCGGGCTCTCTGCTCAGCAAGGAGCCTGCTTCCTCCTCTCTCTCTGCCTGCCTCTCTGCCTACTTGTGTTCTCTCTGTCAAATAAATAAATAAAATCTTAAAAAAAAAAAGATGCTTTTAAAAAAAAATACAAAATAGCTTTTTCAATATATATAGAAATTGATATGATTTTCAATACATATAAAAACTGAAAGCATTGTGTCATATTTTAATAGGCAGTGCTTTTCTTTTAATGCCTTCAAAATAACGAGTGGTTTTTTTCTTTTTACAGCAAACAGTATTTTGGAGTGGAAGGAATACAGTATTTTGGAGTGGAAGGAATACACTACAATGTCTAGTGAGGTGAGAGCAATTCAGACCATGTGGTCTTACAGCTCAGGGCAAAAGTGGGTGCTCCCGTAGCTGGATGCTTGGCCTGGAGGCAGGCACCAGGGCCAGGAGAATGAGGAGCAGCAGGTCAGCCTGGTTCTGCAAAGGAAGCCTAATGGGGCATCCTGAGAGGTATATTCGGGAAGGTAGCTGGGGTGGGTCAGGCAGAACGCTGGCTGCGAAATTAAGAATTTTCCATTGTGGGGCACCTGGGGGGCTCAGTCATTAAGAGTCTGCCTTCAGCTCAGGTCATGATCCCAGGGTCCTGGGGTCAAGCCCCGCACAGGGCTCCCTGCTGAGTGGGGAGTCTGCTTCTCGCTCTCGCTCTGCCTTCTGCTCCCCCTACTTGTGCTGTCTGTCAAATAAACAAAATCTTTAAAAAAAATCTTTCATTCGATTCTGCAGGTAATGGATAAACAATGAAGGTTAATGGGGAGTAGTACGTCCCAGGCAGACTAACCCATGAGCAGGTGCCCAGGGAACTGAGGGAGGCTGCCCAGGGAGAGCCAGTAGGCACTAGTGTCTGAGCGAGGGAGGAAGGTCAGATAGAACAGTCCTGGCTTCTACTCTGGGAGAAGACGCGGGCTGTTGTCACCGCAAGCACTCCAGGAGACGTGAGCTGGGCCCAACGGTCCAGGAGACGGTCCTGTTCTCACAGTGGTGGGAGGTGAGAACAGGAGCAGAGAGCCGATCCTTGGGACCTGGAACCGTGCCCAGCAAGACGCAGGTCTGTCTGGCCGCTCTCGGCGCAGGACTCAGAAGATTCAGGGGTATGGACACAGGTCTGTGGCTTATGCACCCAGATGATTTAAGGCAATGAGACGGCCAACCTGGACAGAGTATCATGAACAGGAGAGCGTCGATGTCCGCGAACACGTCTCGAGCTCTTCTGTGCACTAGATGGCACGTTAGGTGCTTTTCAGATATTAACTCAATCACTTCTCGACCCTTTGAAGGAGGCACCATAATGATTCCCGTTTTAAAGATGGAGAAACAGAGACGCAACATATTTAAGTCACTTCCACAGCTGCCCAGCTGGAGAGTGGTTTCGTGCACACAGAAGCCCAGAGCATCTGTCTCCAGAACCTACAACAAGAGACCGTTCTCTTACGAGGGCAAGGAGATCTTTACGGAAGGATATATTGGGGTGGGGGGGGCAAGTGAACTCCGAGAAAGAGACAGAAAAGGAGCAATCGGAGAGGTACTTCCTGACACAAATGTGCTTCTGGCAGGAGGATTATAAATACGCACCAGGCCAGATGGTCCCTGAGGAGAGTATGGAGTGAATGCCATATACTCCTCTCTATTTAAACCATGCTAAGCCACCAAGTCAACTATGCTCTCCATTTTTAAAATTTCTGGATGAGTGGGATCACTTGAAAAAAAAAAAAAAGATAAATGGACTCATTTTCAAAGCTGTGGTTTCATAGATGGGAGTTGCAAATGGTTGGGAAGTTTATAGATAGATCTCTGGAGCTCTGCTTCTCCAAGGGCGGTACCTGGCCCGGGGGCAGCAGCATCCCCTGGAGACTTGTTGCCAATGCAAATTCTCAGCCCCCACTCCAGACCTGCTGAATCGGAAACTCTGGGGGTGGGGCCCAGCCATCTGCCCGAAAATGCCGTCCACGTGACTTCAGCGGAGGCCCACGTTTCAGAAGGAGGGCTCCAGAAAATAAGACGATCTATGCTGCACAGCCAGTCTCCGCAGCCCCACCCCAGGTCGAGCACTGATGGAACGCAGACCATCCCTGCGGCCCCTCTGCCTAGCCTGCTGGGTTCTGAAAGGAATCAGACTCCAGGGGCGCCCAGGTCAGGTGGGGGCCCCTCCTCGTGGGGCAATATGGTAGAGGAAACACAAAGTTTCTCCATGCCTGCTGCCTTCACCCAGATCTTAGCAGGGTCGCGGGCACCCGGGTCTCACCCCACCGCGCCACGGCAGAATCCCACGGGAGGGCATCTTGACCATTAAGAAAGCTCCTGTGTCCTCAGCACGCCAAGCGTGACGTGCCTACCATGCAGAAGGTTCTAGCAGGAGCCGGCTTAGTAGGCTGCCAAAGAGGTAAATTAACAAACCAACAAATCCTGAGACTTCGCACGAAGCTCTGTGAAGTCCTCACCTGCTTTGCTGACACCCGCAGACACGGCATCTAACCTTTCTGTGCATCCCGGAGACACCGGGGCTCACCCCAGCCACCTGCCCTTCCTTGCCACACGCCCTGCGAGAGCCTGGCTCACCCTCACGGCCCAGCTGCCCCCGAGCCTCCCGGCCGCAGCCAGCCTCTGGCCGGATGTGCCCATGCCCGCGGGTGGTGACCGCAGCGGAACGTGTGCCCGTGCTCGGTAGCCGCTTACCGGAGCGTTAGGACCGCAAGGCCGGCCTGACGTGCTGTGAGCCAGGCCTCGAGGGGAAAGGGGACGCCGGGACGAGGAAGGACATCCGGGTTGTCCAGGTGGGGACGGAGTGAGAGCCAGGCCGGGTTACGCAGGTCTTCAGGGCAAGAGAGGAAGACCCTGTCCCGGGGCGTCCTGCAGACTGCGATGGCGCGGCTCTCCGCCCGCCGCCCCCCGCCCGCCCCAGCCCGTCCGCCCGGCTCGCCCGTCCTCACCTCCTCCGTCCCCGAAGCCCGTCCCAGGCCACCCCACCTCGCCCCAGCCCATCCCCCCGTCGCTTCAAGCTAGCTGCGGGGGTTAGAGCCTCTCTTCTCTAAACCAGCCCCATGAAGTTTTCGGTTATGAACACTTTTATTACATTTCCTCCTGTTACTCGGAGAAAGTTCACGGCAGTCGCTGGAGCGCAGGACGGACAGCCCCAGGAGGACGGAGAGCCGCAGGACGGACTGAGGGCGCGGAGCGGGGACAGAGCCCCGTTTGCACGTCCGCGCCGCCTCCAGACGGAGCCCTGTGCTCGCGACTCCGGACCCTGAGCTCCGGCTCCCGGCCCCTGAGCCTGCGCAGGCCATTGTTCCACGGCGGCCAGTGGGGGCCTTTGGAACCCGCAGTGCTCCCCCTCTCCGGTGGCATCTCGGGGGCTCGCCCGGCAGTCGTGTGCTTCCCAAGAGACGCACCTGTCCCCGCCCCTCGTCCCTCGACGGGGCTGCAGCCCTGTGGGGGCACGCCGTCTGGGGCCGCCGCTGTGGCTCAGGTCTCCGCGCCACTTGCCAGCTTGTGCGGTCTCAGTCTGGGAGAACTTTCCAGTCCCGTGTCCTCACATCTGGGAGCGCACAGCCCGCCCCAGGGCTCCTGAGCAAAGCCTTGCGCAAGAGGCCACTCTGAGGTCGCTCACCGACACTTGACAGTGCTCACCCTTTCACTGACAAAAGCGGCAAGGGCTCGTCGTGATGACGGGCTCTTCCTGGCGCTTTGTTCTCAAAATCCAAACGGCGGCCAGACACGGGATGTGACTGACACACGGTTGTTGGACGAACGAATGACACACTCATTGCAAGGCCGGGATGCACTAAGTACTTAGTACGAGAGCCGTGATTAGTATTGTTACCAATTATTATTAGCAGCTGGCAAAGCAGGGAGACGATAAAATATTAGACAATATCGGCTCAAGTGAAAATAAAGACACATTATTAAATATTTCACCCTTTTCAGTAACTTAACAGTTTTCTCTTCGGCTAGAAAAAATACCCTGGATTGAACTGATATTGATAATTAGTAATAATATCAACGAGCAAACAATGTTACAGACTGATCGTTGTATCAATTATAGTTACAATAATTATACTATCAGTGTTACTATCACACAGAAAATCAGAGAGAGGAACCTGAGCCCAGAGAGGTAACAAGTGGATGGGACCCAGAGCTCGGCTGGTGCCCAGGGTCCCTCGACTCCCCCACGGGATTAGGAGCTTCATTGGGCATATGTAGGTTTCTACTAGGAGGGGTCAGGACAGGAGAGCTGCTCAGAGGGGCCACAGCTGAAAAGTCCGATTCAGAATGGACAGGCCAGGAACCGTCATCTTGACGCCCCCGAGCCCACTCTGGGGTCCATGGCCGGTGCCTATGACCCTGTCCAGCTGCCTCAGGGGCCCACTCTGGCACGGGCTGCTCTGACAGAGGCTCCTGCTGCATCCTCAGCCTGGCCAGGGATGGGGGGGGAGAGTTGTGTGCCTCTGTCTCTGCCCAGGACAATCCTCAATTTCACTTAACTTGGTGGGAGGCAGTGGTGGGGAATGGCACCAGCGTCCCCTCCCTCTGGGAGAAGGAGGCCGGCCAGTGATGGGACCTCTGTCAGCGACCCTCTTCCCTGCTCATCACCCAGGCCTATGAAAGCAATGGCCTCCCTCCTATGCTTCCTAAAAATCTACTGGCTTAAATGCTCCCTCCTCCAGGAAGCCTTCCCAGACTTGCTCAGGCCCTGGGGATGCTCTCCCAAGTGTCTGTGGTACTTCTGAAGGCTTGCACTGAACACCTGTAGGACTGCCTTGTGACTCTGGGCCTCTCTTGGGGTGTGGCCTGCTAAGCAGCTGCGCCCAGTACTTTCCCACACCCGGAAGCTGATGCAGGAGACATGGGCATGGAGTTACCCTGGGAGGTGAGGGAGAAGGACTCAGCTGTGCTCCAGAGCGGAGGGCGGGGGGGGGTGGGGCTTGCACACGGGGAGCTGGTGTTGCCAGAGGAACTTCTCAACTGGAAAACCACCAGCTCCCTCCCCACCAGGCCTCACCCCAGGGGCACAGGGCTGCCAGAGGCTGGGCCCGTGACACATGTTCAGAACAAGTAAATTTAGAATGAAGCAGTTAGGCTAGAGTCACAAGGGAGTGGCTCTGAGTTCCCCGAATACGCAGGGACGGGTGGGCAGGCTGTCACACCCGCCGTCGCCTTTCTATTTCTGGCAGTCAGCTCGCCCCGGGCCCGAGCGCTACAGATCTGCTCCTCTTCCACGCGCCGAACTCCAGTCGACAGCAGAGGTGTCTGTTCAGTGGCGAGAAAGGAGCCCAGGAGAGCCACCATCCAGCGTTCTAACTGGGAAGTTGGGGCAGCACCCAGCCGTGCTCACCGCGTCCCACGCCACGTGCCAACGCACCCATCCTAACACCGCTGGCAGAGCGGATTTGCAAACACAGGACCTTCCGAATTACTTCCTCTGGGTTTGCAAAGGGAGAAGCAACAGAAGCAAGCCCCGCCCACTCGGGGCAGCGCGTAGCTGTCACACCACCATTCTCAGACTGAGCAGATGTCCAGAGCCTACCACCCCGGGCTCTCCATCGTCCTACCGGAGGTGGGGGGTGATGCGATCAGAGCGTCAGTCCCTGGACCGCAGGCGGCTCCCCCAGTGGCCGGCAGCCCCACGCCTTCCTCTGTGTCCATCTCCGGCCACGGCAGCCGCTCAGAGCCCCATATCACATTAGCAGGTGCAGCCTTGCCCCACACCGCGCAGTGCACTTGCTCTGATCCCCGACCGAGCTCATGAGGAAGTGGCCGAGCCGCGCAGCCACGCTGGAGGCATGATGGGACAGGCTCGGGGCAGGTGGCTTGCAGGAGTCCAGCAGGGGCGCAGTCTCAGGAAGGCCCTCAGGCACACAGATGATGGACGATGGGGGTGGGTTCACCCTGGACTTGGTTCTTTGAGAGCACATAGAGAACGCTGGAGCCGGAAGTGCCTGGAGAAGCCGGCGCTGCCTGGCCTCCCCGGTCGACCGGGAGACGGGGTGGGGGGCGGGGGGACAGCGGGGAGGACAGAGTCTCGAGGCCAGGCTGCGGGCCTCGGGCTTGCCTTTTGGGTCACCACCAATGGGCCCCTCCCTGTACAGGGTGGGTGAGACCAGTCCGTAAGCCAAGCGGCATCCTCCACTTTCACAAGCCCCCACGATCAGAGCGCCAGGTCCCCAGGGCCTCTGACCCCAGTCATCAAGTCACCAGGGTGAGTCCACTACTCTGTTCCGACTCAAGCCCCTGCAGCCACGGACGGCCTGCCCAGCACGTTCAGACCCAACCACGTGGTCACTCTCCCGACCACAGTCCACGCGTGAAACCTCAGATAGAAGAGATGACACCGTCACAGCGTTCCCACCAGCAGGCTGACAGCCAGTCCCGCATTCACTACCCTCTGCCCTGCGCGGACAGTGTGAGGAGTGCGTGGCCGGCCCACACTCATCTGCTGGAAGAGAACAAAAGGGAATAACTTCCTGAAAGAGAGTTACCCAAAGCTTACCCAAGCTTTGATTCTGATTTTCACACTAAAGGGGCCTTATGCATGTTTCTAGAGAATTTTCCAGAAACGGTGATTCTGGAGCAGAATGGTGGGTGTGCATGCCACGGGGCATGCTAGGCAACCGGTCACATCCATGCAGTGGTACTGGAGAAGGTCTGGTACTGACCAGGGTCTTTGGGGCCCATGGAAACTACAGCAGCTCTTAAAATAAAGGAAGCAAAATCACAAAACCAGTTTGCACTGCCGACTCCGCAATTCAGAAGAATGAGTTTATTTCAGGACCTAGACGATGCACTGACCGTCCACAGGAGCACACCAGGAAGAGTGGCACAGGCGCACGTGGCTGCCGACGGGACCGTCATCTGGCAAGTCCGAGCAGTGCAGAAGGTCAGCCGGAGTCACTTAAAGCCAACACGGATGGCTGGAGAAGGGCCACCTCGCTGAGAACTCTGGGCTTAAGTGGTATGTCTTTATAGCCTTCCAGGTCCTAAAAAATGGCTTAAGATGACTCCCAATAATAGATAAAACTTAACACGATAAATAGCATAAAAATGAGCAGAGGAGGAAATCCAAGGAAAGACGGAAAAGACACGCTGGTCCAGCAGCCAGAGGCACGTGGAGAGCCTCGCATCACTGTGCACGGGGCGCCCGAAGGGCAGAGACCACGCTCTCCCCCAGGTCCTCCCCACCTGACGTGGCTCTTCCCGCCATAACCCAGCTCAGCCCTCCACACCCTCCCCCTGCAACAGAGGAGAACCATCTGGAGAGAGGACATCTCAGGGAGGCGAACCGCGTGGTCCACTCAGGAGGTCATCTGACCCCCGGGTTCAGGCGGGCAGCTACTCTCGGGAGCACTGTTGGCCACCGTCACCTGGTTTGGAAATCCAGCTCGGTCCTCCCTGCTTGCGACTCTCCCCCCGACCCCCTGCCCGTCTCCCTGGGTGACGCCAGCCGGAGACCCTGCCTCACGCCCCTCCCCCAGGCTGAGCCGCCCGCTCTGTGGGCGCCGCCCCGTGGGCGTCAGATCTCCCACGACCACCATCGAGGTGGGCATCGTGCTTGCGTCCTGTTCACGGGGGTGCAAGCTGAGCCCAAGCTTGCACAGGTGGAAAAGGGCAGAGCGGGGCCCCACACGTGGGACGTCCCTGCACGCGTGGGCGGCCTCCGGGCTGCTCCGCCGCGGGTGTCCCGGTGCGAGATGATTCACCGCGATCACCGCAGCTAAGTATATAGTGGCCGGCAGCTTGCGGCCTGCTTGCAGAGTTACCCGCTCGGAAGCGGCTGGCAGTCCACAGGCAGCTCTGTGGAGAGCGTGACAGTCAGCCTAAACTCAGACCCAACACTCAGCTGACCCCCACAGAAGGACACGTGGTTGGCCTCCAAGAGACACTTACATCTACAGCTAGTACCCTCCACCAGAGGAGTAGGGGCTGGTCACTTGCTCACAGAAATACATATTTTTATGAACGGTGTGGCCGGGGAGCCCTTGGAAACACGTCTTCCCAGAGGCTGTTGACGACACCCTGATCACATCTGTCCCCACCTCCCATTTCCCGGCAACCTTCAGCATAGACGGCAAGTGCCGCGGGGGCGCGGCCAGCACCGGGAGGTGGCCTCGGCCTCAGCCCTCTGCCCGGCGCCCCCCAGTGCTGCGCAGTCTTCTCCTGGAGATTCGCAAAGGCTTCTCTCTGACCTTGACGAGTCACGACCTTGATGTTTCCTAGGTGTGGACTGCAACTGTCCCCTAAAATAAGGACCGTGCCACGTGATCGAAACAAGGCAAGAAGCAAAAAGCATCGTGGAGACAACCACAGAGAGTTTTCAAAAAGCCTAACCAAGCCAGAACTCAACACCAAGTCTCCTGAGCCCCAGAACGGCGCCCCCCTCCCCCCAGCCCATGACACCGCCTGCCTTTGCGGAAGCCTCAATGGAACGGGGGTGGAGGACGCACACCTAGACCTCCACATCCGCCGGGGTCTGCCCCGCAGCTTCCTGCTACGGTGTTACCGTTGCTCCGGGACCCTGATGGGAGGGAGCACCAGGATAGTTCCCATCCCCCCACCCCTGCTCCCCAGGCCTGTGCCCGTCACACGCCCCTCTGTCGTTGCCTATGCACCTTTCTCCGCGGAGCAGGGGCCCGGCAACGCGGGATGGCCCACGAGGGCCAGCACGTGCCCAGCTGGCACAAACCCTTCAATGGATACACCAGGAGAACTGAAATGGAAGGAAGCCTTCTCAGAAGTGAAAGGAGCTATTAAGGGAATTCAGCAGAAAAATCCGACGATTCTCTTTCATGAAACCACCAGCACACACGAGATGGCAAACAGTCCCGTGGTCCCCGTACCCAGACACAGGCCCAGCGCTCTGCCCGCCGGCGCCACTCTGGTCCTGCCACCACGTCTGGAGGATCAAGCACTGGCTCCGTAACCTCCTGCTTCTCTTCCAAACACTCTGTTCAGAACACCGTTCCTTTGCCTTGGCGACTTCCATAAACCATCCTGTACCGACCCGCGGAGGCAGATTCTTCCCTCAGTGCGGGTTCAAACGTTGGTGCGTTCCCACCCTGCATGCCTGGAGTTGCTTCAGAGGGGACAGAAACATCACTTCTTCTGAACGTGGAATTCTTCGGTGAGGAGGACATGCCACGGCGGTGTTTACCACAGTCAAAGTATGTACAATATTTAGCCGCTAATGACTACAAATAATGGCTTCCTAAAGTTCGGTCATTAGCTTTTGGCTTGCTAACCCAAAGATATGCACTAGACTGATGGAAATGCCGTAAGTAGGAGGCGTTTTCTGAGGTCACTATTTAGACCAAGTAATTCCACAAACACCAAAGTGAGCGAAGCTTGTGGCTCAAAGCAATGGGCTCTTTCATAACCCCCTCCTGGCTTTCCAGTTCTCCTCTTCCAGGTGACCTGAAATGGGTGTTTTTCTAAAGGTTTAAGCTCCACAAGTCAACGATTTTATTAAAAACAGTGCTTAACTATGGAACTGGCCCTCGAGGAGTTTAGAATCTAGTTGACAGCGGAGGACCTCTGTACACCTGCTCAACGTCACTGGCCCCGTAAACAACCGGCTGCTTCTGAAATTACTACCGCCATGAACATCTCTGCCTGGAATCCATGCATTTTATTCTCTGTGTGGCTCTCTCCTGACACCTTCATTTTTCTCTTTAGAAAGAAATAGCACAGTTCAGTACATTTTGAAATATCAATCTGGTTTAAGAGTTTCAAGTATAAAGAAACGTTCACAAGCTCTACATGTGTCTGCAGCTCCATTATAAGGACAGCTTTGGAAGTGGGAACATCCCCAAGGTTCTTAAGCCTGAGGTGCACCTCACAGATGTGGGCAAACACATGGAAATCCTGAATCCACCAGGCTCTGACCCCCTGTCAGGGTCACCAGCACTCAAGGGGCAGACTCTCCTTCTGGAAATTTCTAGGCTGCTAATGCTGCAATCATTCCCTCCTGAAGTAAGATCACAGGAGTGCATGCTCAAGAGGGCTTACCTGGTAATCTGTGTTCTTGTGCTGAAGTCAAGAGACCTCATTGAGCGGAGAACTTCAATGCAGCCCAAGTACTGCAAGGGAAAAAAACATAATCATGAGCCTGGGGGGCAAGATGAAGAGACAGCTCCTAGCCACATCAAGGGCATTCCTGGAAGCTGTGCATGCTTCTTAAATCACATTTTAACTTTGTGTGCCTCTCGAGGCTTTGTTCTCTTTCTGGAAAAGCAATAACTCACATCCATGAGAAAGGATCCTTGAAGCCTACAGGCCGCCAGACTTGACTCTCCCAAGATCCTTGAGTATTTGCATTTTATTCAGAAACATATTTTTCAAAAACTTCTGTTGAAGTATAACGTGTACCATTAAATGCAGAAATCTTAAGTGCATAAATCCATTATTGCCTAAACACGTCCCAGAGTGTGACCACCCCAACATCCAGACCTCGTATTTCTAGTCCTTTACAAGGGTCTAGAGGGTTATAATTTCTGAAGAAAGAATGAAAACACTCTAATACCAACATGTTGACCAATATTAGACTTCATTATTTAACCAATATATTTTGGGTTCTGTCAACAAACTATATATCTATGACCCTCCTAGTTGCTTTATTTTGGTTTACCAGAAAGCCCTCTTCTGCATTATGTAACACAAACTTTCAGAAGTTTCAATTTACACATCTAAATTTGTAGCTAAATCTTTAATCCGTTTCACACATGTAAGCGTGTGTGCGTATGTAAATGTGCGGACATAACGAGAGCTGTACATAAACAACTAGATGGTGGAGATACAATATTTGTGTGCCAGAGCCCTTGGGAATTTGAAGGACAGATGTTTTATACCAATGCCTTTAAATTTAGACTTCGCAGGAAGAGGCCTCATGGTGTAGTACAGAAGAGACTGCATTTGAATTATTCAGAAAACTGGAATTGGAGCCTGACTCTGTCATATCCAGTTATGTAACTTTGAGCAAAGCTTCAAAATTCTCTGAACGGAAGCCTCTGTACCCATACAACGTGACTATGCCTCCAGCCCTCATGCAGCCACGTGACACCACAACCACCACATCGCACAGTTGCTGGAACAGCACCACCACCACCACCGCCACAGCCATGTGGATACAATGAACAACATCATGGAGACACACAAAGCAGATGACCTCTGGCACGGCAGAGTCTCGTGACTACAGTGACCAACATCACAGACTTCTGTGCCTGCCAAGACGAACGTCTCAGGACCATACGGCTCCTAGCACCACTGTCACACAGTTACACAAATCCCACATCCACCGTCAAAGCGTTCCATGAATGACCCACTGATCATCCTCCATGATGCTGCGAGTCCCGTGAGAAGTGGGAACAACGCTGCAGGGTTGGGGGAGCAGGTGCCGCTGCTAGTACGGCTGTGCAGATGCCATCACCACCACGGCAGGGGTATGCGACTACCACTGCCGCTGTCACTTGGATATGTGAAGACCTCAACCCTCTTTGCAGAGTTATGGGATTGCCACATCCATCACCGTCACAGCATGGTGACATCACAGCAATGTCCCAGAGCTACGTGAATACCACCACCACCAACATTACGAAGTGAAGTAATTAGAATGACTGAAGTGGCAGAATGGTGTCAACACCACCACCGCTGCTGCTCAAAGATCCGTGAACACATCACCCCCACCACACAGAGTCACACAATTACTCATCCACAACTATAGACATACAGGACTACCCCACGACCACCATCACAGATGTGACTATGACAAGAACCACTGCAGATACCTGATGAGTATGCCGCCCATCAGAGAGCTGTTGAATACTACAGCCAGTGTTGTCGTTATGTGAACACAACTGCCACTTTGCAGAGAAATGGGAGTACCGTGAACATCATAGGTATGTGAGTCCACCGGCAAGACTGCATGCTGCTGAAGGGATCACAGCCATCATGCAGAATTGTCTGAATACGACATCCAGTCTCACAGTTGCATGCTACCATGACTGAAGCTGCAGAGCTGTGTGAAGACCAAATCCTCCAGCACTGCAGCGTTACACGAAGGCCATGATGAGCATCACCGAGTCTGATGGATAACACTCCTGGCTGTGCGTCCGTGGACGTATCCCCATGTCACCACTGCAGTTATGGAAACATGGCACCGCCACCACTGTAGACTTATGCGAATACCACCGACACCACAAATACCCCACAAGCACCACTATAGTTAATTAAACATACCACCAAGAGCATCTTGGTTTCGTGGGAAGGTGATCAAAAGAATTGAAGAGGTCTATGAATACTGTCACTGACTTCAGAGTTATGTGACTATAACCAACAGCCTCGCAATTATGGGGATACCATGACCACCAACAGAGGGTTATGTGAAGGTCACAGCAGCCCTGAAAAATTATGGGAACACCGTGACCACCCTTTCCGAGTTCTGGGAAGACCATGAGTGACTCTGCAGAGGTCTAGGATTGGCACAGCCAATACCACCTTGGAGCTATGTGAAGATCACCACTATGGCCATGTGGAATTTCCAGAATACCATGAGCACCATGGCAGAGCTAGGCGAATACCACCACATGGCCATCCCACAGACACGTGGACACCACAACTATTGTCACAACCACCACCTTGTGAATACCATGACCACCAACCAGGAGACCTATGTGACTGTCCTGACCAAAGTCACAGATCTACACGAATACCACCACCTTGCAGGGATGCACTAATGCCAACACAGCATCATCACAGATTTGTGTAGACACCATACCAAGTCACAGGGTTGTCTGAATTATACATCAGCACTGTCACAAGATACATGACTGGCACCATCAGTTTTGCTCAGTCATGCCAATGCTATGACAAATGCTGCAGGGTGGTAGGAACACCATAATGAGCTTCGCAGACCATGTGAACACAACCTCCAGCAACATTGCAAGGTCATGGGGAGACAAAATCTTTGTCACATAGTTATTTGACTACCACCTCTGCCACCATCCTGCTGGCATGAGAACACCATGACCAACCACACAGAGTCAGCAGAACCACACCAGCAACAACATCATAGAGTCACAGAAATGCGACTACCACAGTTGAAGATGATGTGCATGGAAACACCAGCACCATGCCAAGGCTATGTGGATCCATGACCAACTCATAGAGCTAGAGCTACATGAATAGAGAACCAACGATGCAATTATGGGAGTACTACCATCAACACAGCCATAGAGTTGTGCAACTACCAGGACCAACAAAATACGGTTATGGAGACACCATGACCAACACAACCAACTATGTGACCTACATGACCAATACCACAATGACATCTGAATGTCATCACCACCACACCACTGCAGGAATGGAATATCAGGACCCCCATAGCAGGCTTATGTGACTACCACGACGAACTTCACAGTTGTGTGGGCACCACCACCCAGAAGGAGAATTACACCACCAGTGCTGCAGAGTTATGTGGATACCACCATGGCACGACACGATGATGTCCACACCATGACAAATGTGCACACCTCCACCACCAGCACAGTCGTGTGGAGGCCACAATGTCAGAGAATTATGTGAACACCAGCGAAACCATCATAGCTACATAGGTATCACCACCAACAATACGGAATTCTGTGAGCACCATGACCGGCACACTTACATGACTACCACAACCACCTCTGCAGTAGTGTGTAAAGTGACTTCTCAGAGCTCCGTAGGTACCTCCATCCCCACCAGCCATGTTGTTACCCTCACCGCTGTCAGAGTTGTGTGAATATAGCCACCACCGCCATCCCAGAGTGACATGAAGGCCACGACGAACTCCAGGGAGTCACATGATGACCACCACCACCACTCTGGAGAGTTAGGTGAGTGCCTCCACTAGCATCACGGACCTGGGTCATGCCCCCAATGTCTGCCTTAATTTGCCCCCTTACCATCAATGTGTCAGCAAGCTTATTTCTATCCTTCATAACGCTGTATAGCACTGATCTCTGTATCTTTGACTCTCACGGGTGAAAGTACTTCCTTTCTTTTTTAATTTGGATTTCCCTGATATCTTGAGGATATGTGATTTTTCTCACATGTGCGTTGGCCATTTTCACTCCTTTTTCTGTGAGCTGTTGTTATCTTTGGCCCAGTCTCCTATTCTTTATGGGTTTATCTTTTTCTTATCTTTTTCTTGTAGATTAATGGGATGATAATCTCTCATTCAATCATTTTTCTTTTGATGGTTTCTACATTTTACCTGACATAAGTTGTTACTACAGGAACACTGTAGTAATTCCTGTCATCATATGCCTGTCATGTTCTGTATGGCTCGGGAGGGAGCTGTGTTGCTCAAGAAGGTCTTGATATTCTCCTAAATTGTACTTAACAATATTCATTTATCACTTACCTATGCATTCACTTCTTTACATGTTTTTTAAAATTCATTTATTTGAGGGGACATGCACACATGCAAGGGGGAAGGGGCAGAGGGAGAGAGAATCCTCAAGCAGACTCCCCACTGAGTGCAGAGCCCGACACAGGGCTCAGTCTCACGACCCTTAGATCATGACTTGAGCCAAAGACTTTGTGGTCTTTATGACATATGTCCCGTGCTTTTCTTCTCCAATGTATTCCAAGGTACTTTTTTTTTTAAATTTTAGTTACAATTAGGGATAACATTTTGGATTTTTGCCATTGCACATCTATCTGGCTTTCACCAGCAGAGAGAAAGTTATTGATTTAGGGTGTACGTAGAAAATTCAATCAGTAGGCCCAAGAAATGTACAAAGAACTATGGAAACTGGACAATGGGACCCAGAAAACATCCCAGTGGGGCTAGAAGACAGACATACAAAAGAAACTGTAAAGTGTTGGAGCTTGGATCCAAAGGTTCCTGCACCTGCCTCATACGAAGTCCCAGAAAAGGAAAGAAAGAGAGGAGAAGAAATATTCAAGAACAAAGAGAATAGAATGTTGAGTGTTGGACGAAACAGGAGTATCTATATTTTCAAGGCACTCGGAAATATGAAAAGACCCACTTGTGGACGTATGGCAGCTCGGTTTCAGGACAAAAGGACCCAGAGAGAAACATCGTGCAAACGTTCTGGGAGGCGAAGGGAAACAGGTTCCTCACGGAGCAAGTTCTCTTGCACACCCAGTACAAGAAGATGAACACCACCATTGAAGTCTGAAGAACAGCGGTATGCAGCCAAGAATCTTAGATCCACCCAAACTGGCATTCAGGTGGGAGGACAAAGCGAGGACTCAGAACGTTAACCACCCACAGATGCTTCCCCGAAAGAATTATTCCAGAAGAACAATGAATACAAAAAACAGGAGGACGTGGGCTAGGAGAAAAATAATAAGGAATGAATCAACAGAAGTCACAGGTACGCCTGGTGCTTCATCATTACTGACACGTAAGTTTAAATATTTTTTTCTTACAGTGACAGGGAGCTCCATCTCAGAAGACCCCCAAATCGGCTGGCCAGGGCAGACAGAACACAGATGCTGGAGCTGGGGAAGCATGAGCAGGGGAGACAGGCAGCTCGGAAGGGATTCACGGCCGCAGCGAAAGCAACACACAATTACATGCATGTAAAAAGGCTGTAAACCCGGAAAAAGTAAGAATAGGATGACTGAGCTCCAGACTGCTGGAGAATAGACTAGAAGGAGGAAGGAAATAAAACCAGTCAAGCAGGAGGAAGGGGAAAGCCGGAAATACACAAAAGACCCGGGGGAAACAGAAGTCAAAACAGGAGCGGGTCCAACCATCTCAGTAATCATGATCATCCTGAGTCGATCAAACCCAGTGGTTTAAAGTCAGAGCTTTCACCCGGGTTAAGAACAAGATATGTTACAGGGAGTGAGTGACGACCACAAGGTTGACAAGAAGGAGCAGATTCTCGACCAGGCAAAGGCCAGCGCAAGGACCAGAGATCTAAGGGGGTCATTGTCTTGTTTACAAGTGTAGGAAACACGACATGAATTAAGTTTGAGAACTGTGCAAGATCATCTCTGCTCAGCAGCGAGCCTGCTTCCCCCTCTCTGTCTGCCTCTGCCTACTTGTGGTCTCTCTCTCTGTCAAATAAATAAATAAAATTAAAAAAAAAAAAACAGTGCAAGATCAAATTGAAGAAAACCTTGAATGAAGGACAAATAAGTAAAAGAAAACCTGCATCTGTGGAAAGATATATTGTGATTTCTGGACTCATGAAAATTGATCATTTTTGTTAGAAAAGGCGTGATGAAATACCATGGAAAGACAAGTGAAAGATTGAGAAAAATGCAGTCAGTTGAACAGGGAAAAAAATGAATGATCAGTCTACTCCACGAGGTTCTGTGAGTCATTACATGAGCCCATCAGCTCAAGAGAAAACAATGGGAAATCCAGAGGAAGACAGACAGCTGGCCAGCAGGCCCCCATACAGACCAGTATCAGAGCAGTTAAATAAACCCCAACAGAGAGATCATTTTTCACCCAGCTGAGTGGCCGGACTGGGTGAGGAAGCAGGAAAAAGGGCTCTCCCTCATGCTCTCCTAATTTGGTGAAAACTTTTTGGAAGACTGTCTGGAAGTGTCTGTGGAGATGTGACACGTGGTTCCCTTTGACCCAGCGACATCCTTTGTAGAACTTTATTCCTGTGTACGTGCGTGAAATTGTACGTACAAAACATTCATTGCTTCGCTGCCTGCATTGTGACGATGTGAACCCCCTTCTCGAATGTTCATCCATAAACTCTCGGCTGAACATTTTGGACACATCCAAACCATGATTCCGAATGCGGCCATTTTTAAATGATTGAAGCTGAGAGTCTCCAGGAGGCAGTCACTTCCTTCACATGGTACTGGTTGAAGTAAGGCACAGGGTCACCCCAGATTCGAGGGGAGGGGCTCAGTTCTCAGTTCTCTGGAGACAGGAGAGCAGAGACGAAGAGGGAGCGAGTGCTCCACGAGGGGCCATGGGTAGGAGGCCCTACCTCTGCTGCTTCTGCCTTGTTTGAACTTTTTATAACAAGAACATAACCATCTATTCCTTGTACAATTACAGAATGATGAAAAACTTTAAATACTTTCTTCCCGGAAGAAAAGACCACGCTTATAAACGTGGACCTCCATGCTAGGATGCAGACTTGGTCACAAGGCCCCCCTGGACATCTGGACACTCTAACTCCAGGGAGCTGGGACCTCCGTCCTCAGCCCTCTGGGGTGTCACCTCGCTCAGGTGTGCTGGAGGAAGGGAGGCACTCGGTGAAACCAGCCACGCCTCTCAGATGGGCCTCCTGAATTCCATCCCTGGCCTCAGCCACAGGCAAGGATGGGTGTGGGATCCCAGCCAGGCCAACAAGTCACAGTCCCAGGGGTCTGGCAGGAACTGCCTGCACCTTCTACCACCCAGGAGTGACAAGGTCCAACGCAGCTTCTGAGAACCAACAATTAACGGGAACCGCTCCTGAGCCACCAGACCTTCGGAGACTACATTAAGTCTTGGGTTGTGTCTGAACAGGACAGCGATCTGAATCCAAAGCCCCATGTTGGCCCAGCTGGTGGACGGAGCCTGGAGGAGAGAGGGCGGTGACGGTGGGAAACAGGAGGATGGAGCCTCTTGTCTCCTTTGGGCGAGGACACTGACTGCCCACAGCAGAGCTAGCGTTAGAGAAACGCTGGCAGGTCAAGTTGCGCATTTTGTTTCAAGGTAATTTCGAGGGACAGATGCACTGGGGAAAGGTGACTCCTGTCTTCAGCAGCAGGATAAATGCACATGCTGGTCCAAGTGAGGATGGGGGCAAATTCTTGGGGAACTGTGCGGCGTTCTCTCCGTGACGAACGTGTGCCTCCCCGTGACCCAGCACCTCCACCACGAGGGAGATGAGCCATGTGCCCGCCAAACAAATGTGCGAACATACGCACGGTAGCTCTGTTCGTGGGACCCAGCCCTGGAGGGACAACCAGGGATCCATCCGTGGCGTGATGAATCAATGAACAGCAATAGAGTCCCACGAGGCAGTGGTGACACAGCAATGAGGACAGAAGAGCCACCACCACAGGCCACAGCTCTCTCCGGCCGTGTCACTCCCGTGGCAACCTCAGACCGAGCCCCAACGTGTGCCTGACCCTCGTCCAGGATCCAGTAGGACACTGGCCGACAGGGCCCATGACCAAGGATCCATTCTAGTCAGGAGAGCAGGTGAATCATCGTGAAGAAACCGCCGGTCTGTTGTTCCCTTGCCATTTGGGCTTCACATGCCATATCCCCACCCACGCTCCGGCCACACCAAGCTTTTCATGCCTCCCACGGTCTGTGTCCACATATGCGATTTCCCCTGCCTGCAAACTCTTCTCCTCCCCACCCCCCCCCTCCTCGAACCCTGCCGATCCCTAGTGACCCCCCCAAAGATCAGACACTGAGAATCGCGTTCCTGATCCCGTGAGCACACGGCCCATGTTCTGCGCCCATGGAACCCGGCTGTGACCACAGTGCCTCCTCACCATTTGACCACGTCACAGCGCTCGGTGCAGACAATGTAAGAAAGCCTTGTTGTCGGGACTCAAAACCGAGAAAAGTAAAACCTTTCATCCCACCTTTCTTGTCAGGTCCCTAAGACCACAGCTCACCTCCAGAACGCCCTGTGCCTTGTGCTATGGTCCCCAGATCTACTGAGGGCTCCAACACCCACTTACACAGTGTTCCCCAGAGGACTCTGTGGGCTGCATCTTTATCCCTGTCCACTTTCCTAATGCCTCGCGCGTAGTGGGTACAAAATAAATGTTTGGTGACTGCATTCATCAGGGGCTAACCAAGCTAGAGTGACTTTCCACATCCCCCCAGCATTCAGAAGCAGATGGCTTACAACACTTCATGCGCTCATGCAAGACTCTTGTGAACCGTAATTTCCTATTCATTTTTTTTATTTCACCTATTAGCACCAGTCCGGGCTGGTTTGTGGTACGTAATGTATTTGAACCTTCTGTTTCTGGACTTAGGACATCGGACCGTGCTGCGGCCTTCCCCCTAGCTGAATCCGTCTGAGTTACTGCTCGAGGGTGTGCATGGGAAGGTGAGGCGCAGTGACGGAGAAACGGGGGATGCTGATCCCAGCCCCCCAGCATCCCAGCCTGCCCAGAAAGAGGGAAGTAAAAGTACATTATGTTTGCAACCAGGAAGTCTGTCATTTTCTCCCAATAAAAAGTTTAAAAAATGTTTTCTCAGGGAAAAGAAACATAGACTCTAACCCTACTTGTATAACCTTCAACATCGGTTACCCCGGTGCCTATTTTCCCCTCTAGAGCAGAATCCTGCAAACACTGCAGGGAACCTTCAGCTGGGGCTACCGGCATATTCCCTAAAAAATCAGTAAGTCGACATTTTCCCACTTGAATCACATGCTTCAAGTTTCCCAACGATTCCTTATCATTTTAAGATGAATATACACTCTACGACGTGATCCTAAATCTGAACGTTGACTG
This sequence comes from Mustela erminea, assembly GCF_009829155.1. NCBI lineage: Eukaryota > Metazoa > Chordata > Mammalia > Carnivora > Mustelidae > Mustela > Mustela erminea. Next base: position 91,188,429 of record NC_045625.1, read on the forward strand.
GCATGTGGCCTCAGAAGCCAAGTATAAAATAATCACGCAATTCAACACGTATTTGGTGTTTTACATGCCAAGCATGAGGCGACAGTTGCTGGTCTGGCAAACGAAAAGCCCTGAAGAACGTATCTGTGCCTGTTGCTGGAAGGTCAGGCGAGAGTGGACTTCGGACACACACAGCCCTGGGTTACAGACCCACTTCAGGGCTGACCACCTGCGTGCGCCTCAGCAAATCCCTGGACGTTTCTGAGTCCCCGTTTCTCCCTCTGCGGATGGGATGACCGTGAGAAATACCCACGACGGAATGGGTTTTAAGCCAGCAGGATTACGCCTCGGGTCACCAGCACAAGCCCTAGACTCCGTCGTCCAAACACTGACTCTTCATCCACAGCACGGTGCTGTGATGCGCATCTCCAGTCAGCTTTTCCTAAAACTTGCACCAACGGGCACGTCCGCTCTCAGGGCGTGAGGGCGTCTCTCCCTCCGTCCTTGCCAACTCGGCAGGATGCCGTGGCGGGTGACTGATTCTCACTTTGTTATTTATCTGAATATCATTATTTTTACAGTGAACTTTACCGCTTCAGAAATGAGATTTTACTGACCGTTCAATGCCGCGTCTCTTTCGTCTGATCCAGGGCAACAATGAGGGGCACAGTCAGAACAGGGACCCTTCCCCCTGGGCCCCTGTCACGTGGGCCACCTTCCTCCCTCTGCATCCAGACAACTGCCACTTGCATTCGGACCTCACATCCTCACCAAGTCGCTTACCCCTGGCTTGTTTTATTTAGCATGACTACATTTTTTTGTGATGATGTTTTACTGATATATAATTCACGTGCCATCAGAATTCATCCTTCTGAACTGTTCAATCTTGTCATTTTCAGGAGATTCACAATACGATCCAACCACAATGACTATTTCATTCTGGAACACCATCATCACCCTAAAAAGAAGGCTGGATAGGGCCCACTGGCAGTCATCCCCAACCCCAGCTCCTGGCAACCCCCAGCCCACTTCCTGTCTCTGCGGAGTTGGTGGTTCTGGACATGGTAAGCGGAATCACGTGGTATGTGCTTGCCTTTTTGGGTCTGGCCTCCTCACTTGTCACAATGTCGCAAGGTCCGACCTGCTGTAGCAGGTGTCAGCATTTAACTTCTTTTTATAGCTGAATACTAATCCATTATATGGACAGACCACATTCCGTGTCTCTGTCCCAGCTGGTGGACACCTGAGTTCTTTCCAGGTTGGGCAGTACAAGTGAGGCTGCCGGGGACATCCACAGAGGGGTCTTAGTGTGAACATATGTTCTCAGTTGTCTCGGGCACGCCCCCGCGAATGGAATCGTGGGTCACGTGGTAGCTCTGTTTACCCTTTTCAGGAGCAGCTGCAGTGTTCTATATGCCTGCCACCGGTGGAGGAGTGCCAATTACCGACGCCCCTATCATTGCCTGTCATTTTTATTTTAGCTGACCCAGTGGGCGTGAGGTGGGACGTCGCAGTGGTTTCAATTTGCAGTTCCCCGATGACGCTGAGCATCTTTCACATGTTCATGGGCCATCTGTACGTCTTTTTCAGAGAGATGTCTACTCCAGTCCTTTGCTTATTTTTCAATTGGGTTATTTTTGTTTTTATTGTTGAGTTGAAATAGTTCTTTATGTAATCTGGGTGCCCGTTCCTCATCAGACACACGACTTGCAAATATTTTCTCCCATTCTGAGGTTGCCTTTTTACCTTCTTGGTGATGTCCTTGGAGGCACAAAAGTTTTTCATCTTGATGAAGTTCAAGTATCTATTTTTGCTGTTGTTGTCTGTGCTTTTGGGGTCATATTTAAGAAACCACTGCCTGATTGAAAGTCACAAATATTTACCCTTGTGTGTTTTCTATGAGTTTTAAGGTTTTAGCTCTTACAATTAGGCCTTTGATCCATTTGGAAATCACTTTTTTTTTTTAAAGATTTTATTTATTTATTTGACAGAGAGAAATCACAAGTAGATGGAGAGGCAGGCAGAGAGAGAGAGGAGGAAGCAGGCTCCCTGCTGAGCAGACAGCCCGATGCGGGACTCAATCCCAGGACCCTGAGATCATGACCTGAGCCGAAGGCAGTGGCTTAACCCACTGAGCCACCCAGGCGCCCCTGGAAATCACTTTTTTATATGATGTGAGAAAGTTTCCAACTTCATTCTTTTCCATGTACACATCTAGTTGTCCCACACACCCCAGCTACTAAAAAGATGGTTCTCTGTTGCGTGGCCTTGGTATGCTTGTCAAACATCAACTGAACAAAAATGTATGAGCTTACTTCTGGTCTCTCAGTTCTGTCTCATTGATCTAGGTGTCTATACTTAGGCCAGTAACATATTTCTTTAAATCAGAAAATATGAGTTCTCTAAGTTTGTTCTTCTTCATCTAGTAGGTTTTGTACATTTGGGGCATTGATGCATTACCTGATTTGTGGCTTCGTTGAGTCTCTATTTGATTAGTTTATTTGTTTCGTCTCTGACTTCTTCACCAGAACATAAGCTGTAGGACAACAGAGACGACATCTCTTTTTTTATTCCCAAATGTGCCTCAGGACCTCTGCGGGGCCTGACATATAATATAAACTCAGTGCAGTCTGTTGACTGAATGAATGATTAAATACTCCATTTTTATAACGATAAGTAGGAACAACATAAATACTCAAAACTAGGACAATGTCTAAGTAAGTTGTAAACATCAATGGGACAGAAGGTCATGCAACTATTAAAAGCCATGCCTTCCAATAAGATTTAACGATTTGGAAAATCACTGAGCCTGACCTCAATTTTGCATAAATGAAAATGAAGGACAGGGAAAAGTCATGGGAATTTTAGTAGAAGTCATCATGGAAGACTGGGATTACAGTTGGTTTTAATTTCTTCTTTTGCTTTTCTCTATTTTCAACAATTAGCATGTGTCGCTCCCATAAAAGAAAGCTAAGTACGAGTAACCAGAAGCATCCATGGGCATCCAGCTGTGCACGGATGTCTGGATTGGCAGTCAGAACGATTCCCCTGTGGGGATTTTGCTGCTCATGAGGCCGACCCCTAGTGCCTTGAATAGTTTCAGAGTCCATCATGGAATCAGGGTCGAGGCCATGGGGTATCGAATCAGTGTTGACCTCTGCCCGGGTCCCATCCATGACATGGTGACGCCTCATTCAGCAACCTGTGAGGACCCAAGGCCAGGGCGAACTGTGAACTTCACCTCTTCCAAATCCCCAGTGGGGCCAGTGCGTCTGGGCACGTGCAGGCACTACCATCCACCCAATCAGAGTTCAAATGTCATCAACTGACAGAGAGCGTGGCAACTTCAGATTCAAGGGAAAGTCTGTCCACCATCGCTATTGAATAATCGAGGTTCCAGAGTGACTCAATTTTGGGACACTTATTTGTTTGACTATTTATATATATTTGAGAAGAGGCTAACTCTAGATTTTACTAATTTGCCCAATCTACTTTACATAGGGTTATAGATCATTAAAGGTATATACTTAGGAAATTTCCTACAAAAGTAACCTTCAATTTGCTAAACAGTTACTATTCATACTAAAGGAATGGCCCTACCTAACAGCCCCAATTTGACCATTATTGTTAAGTATTTTTTTCATTTAACAGGTCAAGAACATAAACTAATCAATGGTAGCAGAGGGCAGGATACCGGCCCCCACCGTTGACTGGCAGGGGAATGAGGGAGCCCAGCGGGGCCTGGGAATAGTCAGGTGTCTGCGTGGGTGTCACATACGTGTTTATGTGCTCACCGAGCTGAACATTTAAGGTTGCATGGTTTACGAAACATGGACCAAAAAAAATTGAAAGAAAAAAAAAAAGATCATTGCTTTTAAGAAAGCCGTTGAAGTTATTTTACAAAAATAATGCTCATCTTTTTCTGATAAATAATGTGCGTTCATTCTACAAAACTTTGGAAAATACTAACAGCATCAAAAAATAAAAATCGTTTCTCATCTACTCTGCAGAACAACTTGGCATGATGCTAGATGCTGCTCAGAGCCCTGTGACAGCTCAGCTCTGCTCGCTGGCTTCTAGGGTGGCTGGCAAGCTCTCTACCAACGCCGGTCAGCTTGGACCCCAAGGCTCTGGCTGTGGCCGCACAGACCCGCCCACCCCGACCGTGTCTGGGGCCACCATGCAGGCTGCTTCCTCCCAAAGGCTGCCCGGCAGCTGCGGGTTACTACCAGTCATTCACTCCCCTCCAAGAGAAGCCCGTGCCGGCTGCTGCTGTGGCCCAAGGACCATCTGCAAAGGCTGTAAAGCTGAGAGCCCGAGGCAGGGGCCAGGAAGACCACCGGTGCCCTCTGCTGTCCCCCCAGCTGCATCTGCACACCTGCCCGTGGAGCAGGTTCCCCGGCGTCAGGAGGCAGGCTGACCGGTCGCATGACAGGACAGAACTCTCTCTCCAGTGAAGGAGTCACAGACCTCGCTCTTGCAAGAAGGCAGAGGTCGGCCCTGACCCCCGGAGCACTGTGAGCTGAGGCCTGGACTCAAGGACGAGGGCTACGGGGGCCAGACAGCCAGCATTCCTGTGCCACTGGCCACACATGCTGCCAGCTGTCCCTCCGCCCTCGGGGCTGTGCCCTGCCCCATGTCACATGAGGGACCAGAGGCTCAGAGGCGCCCTGGGGAAGGAGTAGGCGAAGAGTCAGGCGAAGCCATCCTCCCACCCAACGGCCAGGGGCACCCGGACCAGACACGTGCTCGCGTGGCGGGCACAGGGCCATGTGGGCCGGTGCCGCAGGACAGCCAGAGTGGACACGTGGGCTGGCCACGGAACCAGGGGACGACCGGCCTTCAGCTTGCCCGTCTTCTTCGTGAGGGTTCCGCCCAGAGAGGGAGGAAGCTGGCCACTTGGGTTCGGCCAACCCTGCATCCAAGCTTCCTTTTCTTCCCATCTCTCATCTCACGGAGAAAATGCTACGAACACAAGTGCCATCCAGGCTCTCATCAAAGGAGCCAGGAAGCCTTTGTGAGTGCTGGCTGGTGGCGTGTGTCATCCGTCTCACGCACGGCAAGGACGCTGAGTCAGAGGGAGGACGGGCGACCGGGCTCGGTGAAAAGGAGACCACTGTGCTCCGCTTCGTCTGAAAATCAGCGCAGTGCGAGAGGCCGCATCTGGTCTTCAAAGTCCAAGGAGGCGAGGGAGCAGTACTCCCGAAGCACACACCCGGGCTGCCGCGGGAGCTGCCTCACAGCGCGTGTGCAAAGGACGCAGGGCAGACTGGCTCTCTCCATCCAGGGGTGTCCCCATTCACCCCCGTTTACCACTGTCGTCCCCACTCGGGACGCCGAACTAGCTGCTCGGTCTGAGAAAGTGCCATCTGTCCCTTTGAGCATCCCTTTTCCTCACTCCCCCTTCTCCCCCAAACAAGCTGGCCTGGGCCCCAGTCCTGGGCCTCTGTTGGACGGGAACACATGTTGCACCACAGGCCCTTTGCACGGAGCCAGCTGGACGCTCCTCGCCCCGAGGAAGCAGCCACGGGCTGTGCCTGCGCTGGAGAGCCCTGGGGCTGGCCGGGAGCCGCGGCGGGACCTGCGAGGCAGCCCCCATCCCGTTCCCGCCACGCCGATCTCCGTCTCTCCTCATCGCTGTCCGCCTCGCCGGGTTCATCCATCTCATCCGTGTCTTCCGATTGATTTTCTGCTCTTCATTTCATTGATTTCTGCCTTTACCTTTGTGATTTCCTTCCTGCTGCGTTCTTGCCGTATACTTTCTTCTTTTTTGGCGTCTTGAGAAACACGCTTGGGTTGTTGATGGGAGAAATGTTCTCTTCTCCCGTGCGAGCATGTGGTAGCGTGTGCGCCCCTGCCCGCTCGGTTTCCGCGCACCCCGCGTCCTCCGATCTCTGGTGCCTTCCTGTTCATTCAGTTCTGGGTATTTTTAAATTTCCTTTGAAGTGTCTCCTTTGTCCTCTGTTATTTATAGGCATGATGCCTAATTTCCAAGTGTTTGGAGATTTTCCCGTTGTCTTCCTTCGTGAACTTCTAATTTGAATCCATGCTGGATCTCGGTCATTTTGCTCAGGGTCGCTCTCCGGCTCCAGCTATGGTCTGTCTCGGCGGCGGCAGCATGGACACCCGATAACACGCTTCGTCTGGCGGGCTTCACCGAGCACTCTCTGCGTGGCCTCTGGCTCCCGCGTTTGAGCGTCTCTCGGTCCTGTATCCCCTCCTGATTCTCGGCGCAGAGCCCAGCAGCGGCTCCGGACGGGCTGTTGGAGGCTCCCACCGGCACTGTGCTAGTCCCTGTCTCGAAAATGGGCAGGGGTGACACACATCATGGCTCGTGCTCTCCGCTCGCCTGACCACCCCTCATGAAGATCCCTTCTAGTCAACCACGGCAGGACGCTCCCGTCTGTCTTCAACGGCTGCACGTGGCCATAGGGTACGGACGCATCAGAGCTCACTGCCCACCCCACCCCCACCCTATCTGTGACAGGACATTCACTTTGCGGGACAGGTGGCCTCATCCCCAGGGACCACCGCACTGGCCTTCTCCGTTGCAGTTCTGAGCCCTGACGGCAGAGGCTATGGCTTGAGGCCCAGAGGAGTCCGACCAGCAGCCTGTAGCGGGCAGTGGGCAGGGAGGGTGGGAGGCAGAGGGGAAGGAGCCCTGAGCCTTTCAATAAAAGGACGTGTGACTCTGAAAATCACGAATAATGCTGCTTGGAGATCAAAAGGAACCAGCCGTAAGGAAAACCCTACCCCCCTTTTTTGTATCTCAGGCAAAGACGAACTCACTCTCCATTGTGTCACCGTATGACCCAAGGCCCAGATTATCCTCAGGACAGGGCAAAGCTCTAAAAATAGCTTGAACAGCCGTCCCAGCAGGTTCCTTCTATGGGCGGAGTCTTACATGAAATCCACAGCTGGGATGTGAGCAGATCAGGGAAGCCAAGAAACAGTGAGGTCCGCGGAGGAAGAAATGTTAGAGAAACGGAGGAAGGGGCGCATACCCTCGGGGTCCCTGCCCGATGTGGATGGAGATCTCCCAGCAACGCCAGCAACCGGCCAAGGGCCAGCAGCGCAAGGGCCTCTCCAGTAGATGGGGAGCTTCCCGGCTCCAAGGCACCGCAGCCCGAGCCCCAACACATGGCGGCTGATGTCTCACTTCCTTCTGACCTGGGCCACCCCAGCGGACCCCGTTCCTGGGCAAACACCAGGCCTGCTCCCACCTCCAGTGGGTTTCCTGTTCTGCCTCCCCCTCCTGGAGCATCCATCAGCCCCTAACCGCCCAGCCCCGCCAGTCTCCCAGGACAGGCCCCCACCCCTGCGGGAAGCCTTCCTGCCCGCCCCAGGCTTGCTCCGCCCTCCCCAGGCGACAGCAGCTTGCTGGCACGAACCCGTCCCTGTGTTTCCAGTGGAGCATCGTCTCCCGCTCAATGGGATCATGCACTCCTTTGGGAAAATAGTCCTGAACCTCCTTGACAACCGGCAATGCCTTCACAGGGCACTAACGGCACCCTCGAAACATTTCCTGCATCCACTGCCCCCTGCCCCGGCACCAGTCTTTTTCATAAATCCGGTGCTTTCTTTGGAGGAAGGGGCACCAGGAAGGGTTCAGGAGGTTAGCTTTCTGTGTGGAAACGTCCTGGTGAAATCTGGCTCTACAATATTTGACTTCATAATGACCACTCACGGCTCTCATTAAGGCTGATCCTCTCAACGAAAGCGTCCCATAATTAGCTTCAAAGAGAACTCGTGGGCCTGCTAATTGTGCTTGCCATCTATGGGACAGCCTGGAAGGACCCTGGCTGGGCCACGCAGACATGCCTGTTCACAGAAAGAGTAATTATCGAGCCATTTTTTTAAATAGAAAAGAGTTCAAAATGTGCCTCTTTGGAGTTACATTCTTGATAGCCAAGTGCATGTAAACAGGCCCAAGGTCACCCCCTGACCAGTCCCCTCTGCTCTGTCCAGTTCCCCTCTGGCCCTCGGCTGCCTCTCTCCCTCTGTCTCTGCCACTGTCTGCCTACCTGAGGCTCTGTCCCCAGGTATGTCTTGGGAAGAGCTGACGGACCACCTTCCCCATAGCTCCTGGCCTCATGGAACATGGAACCCACTTAAGGAGTGACGTCCGCCCTGGAGGGCAGGGACCGTTTGATTTCTGTTGGCTTCTCAAGGGTCCCAGTGGTCGGCACCTGCCAGGGACGGAGGTAAACAACACAAAGGCCAACACACAGAGCCCGGGACCCCCACGGAGAGATCCCCAGCTCACAGAGCTGGGTTAGGATGAAGGCCCAGATGGGGAGAATGTGAGCGAAGGCCAGAGGTGCATCTGGTCTGGGGGGTCCAGCTGTTTCCTGTGGCCCCAGTGTTGGGGCTCAGGGGACAAGAGAGAGGGCCAGGCCATGAACGTCTGTGTCTCGTGCCAAGCAGCAGGACGGACTTCTGTCTGCACAGCCCAGCAGCAGAGATGCCGAGACATGTATGTTACAGAGATAAGTGATTCGCCACATTAACAGCAAAAGGTGAAAAATACCTATTTATTTCACTAAATGCTGAAAAAAACCTTGGTAAAATTCAACAACTATTTCAGTTTTGAAAAGTAGGATTACAGAAAACTAGGTTACAGAAAATATTTCTTAATGTGAGTTCCACCCATCACGGTGCTGGGAGGTGCAGCCTGGGGACATTGGTGGCAGGTGAAGCCACTCAGCCACAGCACAGTTTGTGGGGTTTTGACCTCAACTAAAGATCGGTCCCTGTGTGAGGCCCACCCACCCAGAGACGGCCCCTGCGCTCAGTGCCCCGCCGTGAAGACACGCCATGTTGTATATCTTCTATGCTAGAAGTCAAATTTCTCTTTGTTCTTTGCTCCGGAAACGTGCCCACCTGGCCATTGCTTTCACGTCATCTGAAGCCGTCTCACTTCTGGATTAAGTAATTCTATATGACTTCATGGGTCCTTGACGATTTCCCTTTAACATGCTGGGTCCTCACCGCACGTCCTCTGAACCCACGAAACATCCCGGGTAGCAGCGCTGTGCACTCTGGCCCACCCAGCAGCACGGTCTGAACACCACCGAGCAGGCCCCTCTCTGCCAGCCCAGGGAGCTCGGGAAGCAGGAGCTGTCCTGCTATGACACCCGCCCTGACACCTGGCTGCCCCCTTCCGTGATACCCGCTGTGACACCCGCTGTGACACCCGATTACCCACCTGCTGTGCCACCTGCCATGATACCTACCGTGACACCCGCCACCTCCAGAGCCATGCCACTCTGTGGGGCTGAGGCACTGCATCCACGTGAGGCGCTCTGGGCTTTGCACATGCTTCAGGGCGAGCCTATTGGCTGGAAAGCCCACCTCTCCCCTGGGTTTGCACATTCACTGCCCACGTTCTCCGCTACCGGGACTTTGTTTAAAAGACACGTATTGAGGGGCGCCTGGTGGCTCAGTGGGTTAAAGCCTCTGCCTTCGGCTCGGGTCATGATCTCGGGGTCCTGGGATCGAGCCCCGCATCGGGCTCTCTGCTCAGTGGGGAGCCTGCTTCCCCCTCTCTCTCTGCCTGCCTCTCTGCCTGCTTGTGATCTCTGTCTATCAAATAAATAAATTAAAAAACAACAACAACAACAAAAAAACACGTATTATGCATTCCTCACCAGTAAGACACAATCAAAGATAAGCTTACACTTTTCAGGATTGAAGTTTGATCAGTAGCTTATCTTCCCCAGAATAATTTTCTCTTAACACGCATATGAAAAAATGAATGAGATAATCAGGCATTTCTGGAAATATGACATTTAGTATTTTCTAACAAGAAAGAAAATCATCCCTGTCCAAAGTTATCACAAGTTGTCTACCTGTGGAGTGTGTGTGTGTATGTTTGTGTGCATGTGTGTGTATGCACACATGTGTGTCTCTGTGTGTGGTATGTGTGCAATGTGAGTGTGCTGTATAGGGCACACCCATTTAACACACTTGCTATACTGTGTCACATAAAAATAGAGATGATACACTTTCCAGATTAAACTAATAATTTTGTCTATTAATCTCAAAAGAATTTCTTAAACTTTTTCAAGCCATTTAGATAATATTTACATGTAAGCCACCCATATTACGAGATTTAAAAAAAAAATTCTTACTCCACATCAAGGAACAATTTTGTTCATCTAGAACGAAAACAGAATTCAATCAATCCCACCATGATAACATCTCCCACCGTGATAATGTCTCGTGGCTATACTTGAAACAAGTTTGCGATGACCTTTGCTTATGGCTTCACAGGAATGCAGCGCTAAAACACGGAACATTTAAAGTATTCTTTTAAATGATTGTTATTTATTTATTTATTTGACAGAGAGACAGTGAGAGAGAGCACGAGCAGGGGGAGTGGGAGAGGGGGAAGCAGGCTCCCCGCTGAGCAGAGAGCCCGATGCGGGGCTCCATCCCAGGACCCCAGGATCATGACCTGAGCCGAAGGCAGAGGCTTAATGACTGAGCCACCCTGGCGCCCCTATTTAAGGTATTTTTAATGACACTGAGGCAAGTGGAAAAAATACCAATTAAGAATAATTTTTAGAGTAAGTGCCGTTTATGAAGGCCATCTATAAAGAGCGATAGAACATTTATAAATAAAATGAATAATTTATACCACCCCAAATATCATCAGATTCACAAATGGGAGAAACAAAATAATCCTTAAAGGAGTTGTTGTAAAAACAAGGCTTCATTCCAGAAGAAAAACAGCCCACAGTATCAGGAGGAAAGTCTGCAGCTCTGCTTGTTAGAGTGTCCTTCAAAGAGCCCCTAACAGAGACCGCGGTGAGAGCAGACGGCAGCCTGCAGACGTGCAAAGGGACCGCTCCGGTATTTGGCAGCGGGTCACCGTTCCTGTCTGTGTTGAGAGCGACCAGTGAGAACCCCAGCTCACAGCTCCTCACTTGGCTCCCAATTCTTGGGCACTGGAGTCGGCCCTGAATGCGGTCACCTCCTTGCCTATTTCGAGCATGTGGCATAATGTGCTCTAAAAAGGAGCCCTTCTCCTGGGGACCCTGGGCGAGCAGTGTGCCCCCAGGCAGCCCCACAGTTACTGCCGCCCACCAGGCGGGTCAGAGTTGAACCTCAAGGCCATGCCAGCCTTCAGATGGCTCTCCTACCTTGGCCAGTGGCCTGTCCATGCCTGCCTCTCCTTCCAAAGCGGTTCACTCTGCAGGCCTGTGCGCGGAGCACCCCAACATCACCCTTGGAACCTGTCAAAGACCAGCAGCAGCCACCATGGACGCCCAGCAGTCGTCGGCTTGGACTCGGAGGCCAAGGACATTAAGGTGGGGAGAGTGTAATCAACACAATTTCTATCCACTTCCGTGTCCAGATGTGGTTTCGAGATGGAATTGTCCTGAGAATATTCATCGGGTTTTTTTGCGGCTATTTTACCAAAAGTGAAAACCAATGGTCAAGCACACCTAGTGCGTAAAGGACAGGCAGACCTGGGTAGGGAGAGATGGGTAGGGCTACGGGACCAGGCTCCCAGTAATCCCCGATGTGGAGAAATGCCAGAGACAAGGGAACATAAGGAGACCCCTTTGTTGGTCTTAAATGTCATAGACAAGACGTTTTCATGATAGCTACAAGCTGACCACTGAAAGTAACCAAAAGAGACCGGTCACGGGTGTTACCAGTGGTGACCTCAAGAAGACTTAAGTTCCCTGGTCAGTTTGCTATGAAAGACCAGCCCTAAAAGCCCACAGTGGCCACGCATTCCTCACTCGAGAGAGCTTTTTTCTTTCCTTCTGGTTCTCACCTTCACTTCATAAACTTTCACTTCACTACCCTTCTACGTCCACGAGATTCAGTCTTGGGCTCCGTGAGATGGGAGCCTGCACCACACAACGCTAGGAGGGTACAAAAGTCCTGCCAGTGAGGCCTCCTGACGCCCATCCAGCCCTGAAGCTGCATATGGGGGATCCCAGGGTCCTGGGGACGTGTCAGCGGCAGACTCGCTGGGGGCACGCAGGACAAGTGAGAGCCCCTGAGCTCAGAATTCTGCTGCTCGGGAGCGTCTGGTCTATGAACTTCACACCCTTCATTAATGAAGACGACAACCTGCCGTTGGAACACTGATGTTTCCTAGGTCAGCAGCCTCACCCCCAGACTCCCTCACAGTTTCCACTCCCGTCTAAGCAGAAGGAGTGGAAATATTTTTCAATAAAAATCGTGCAGACGACATCCTCGGAGTGCCATAGCAGGTATGTCTACGAGGGGGAAATCCTATAATTACACAGCATATGGGTTTTCAAAAAAATAGGAAAACATGGGGGGGTCCTTAATTTAGAAATAAATTTAAATCCGGGGCGCCTGGGTGGCTCAGTGGGTTAAGCCGCTGCCTTCGGCTCAGGTCATGGTCTCAGGGTCCTGGGATCAAGTCCCGCATCGAGCTCTGCTCAGCAGGGAGCCTGCTTCCCTCTCTCTCTCTGCCTGCCTCTCCATCTACTTGTGATTTCTCTCTGTCAAATAAATACATAAAATCTTTTAAATAAATAAATAAATTTAAATCCAAGACAATCATGAGTTCTTCCCCAAACCCTCAGCCTTCAGACTGACGGCTGCGGGGCAGGCATGTAATAAACATTGCCTCTTTCTCTCTACCAGTGAGAAAAAAGCCAAGACACTGATAAAATTCTTCGAAGATCGGCAAGCAATACCGAGTTAAGAGGTTTTTTTCCCACTTTTGTGATTTTTCCAGAGAGTTAAGTCCATGATGTTCAACTCAACACAGGCAACGCAGAAATGTGCCCCAACAGAGCGCCGTGGGATCATGGGAATCAAGTGTGCGCACGGGACATTGTCCTTAGCATCCGACCCCCATGCTGTGTGCTTCCAAAGTTCTCTGGGGAAGCCTGAGCTGGTGTCCCTGCGACCACGGTTCACGGCACTGAGCACTAAGCAGGCACGCTAGGTGCCCCCGGGCACTGCCACCATTTACTGGGGGCACGATCGTGTGATTTCCCCCCACCCCCCAAACGCAGAGGCTCAGGCCAACCAGCTTCGGCCCACGGGAGCTCTGCTGTCGCCGGGTTCACAACCTCACACCAGCAGGTTGGCCTCGCAGCCCCGACTCGCTCGCTCGGCTCCAAATCCAACCACAACTGACCTTTGGAACGAGTCGCTCCTCAAAAAAGCAACAGCAAAGCCCTAAGCCAAGGGAATGATTTTATTTTTTTAAAGGAAAACTTTAAAGGCATAAGTTTAAGAATTCTCTCTCCGTTTGAAAACTACCTCCTATGTTCAACATGACAGGCATAGAGAGAGAGCTTTGCCAAGGTCTGTCTATTTTAAAGGTAGGCTCTTTTTCTGGTGCTTTTTCGTGTTTCTTTTGTTTGTTTGTTTCAGACGGGAGTCCTGCTGGCCCACTGGAAGTCATCTACTCCACCATGGTTTCGGCGCAACGTTCTCGGGATTTTTTTTCGTTTTTATTTTGGCTCCTGGTTATATAATTTAAAGAAGGACCACAAGGAGAATATTCACTTTCTTTTATCATAAACTCAAGCAGGCATGCATTTTTCATGCCGATCTCCATCCCTTCTGTAAAGCAAATTGGTCCATTTCAGAAGGGAAGATGAAGACTCAGAAAGCAGCCTCAAACGGGTGGCAAGCCCCGTTCCTGCACCGGGGACCACATTCCTTTGTCAGGTCTATTTAGACAGTTAAAGGTAACCCACAGCTAACCTCTTCCTCTAATAATTTGGGCTCCAAACGGCCAAGATGCAACATTTCACCCGAGGCTGGGTCTGCTGAATGTCTGAACGGAGTCCATGGCTGATGTGTGGAGGCTAGACACCCTGGCAGGCTTCTCCGCGCGCTTGACGACACACCGTGGACAGTGTGTGGGTCTCACCGCTTTTTAAACGCATAGCCGTGCCTTGGAGTGACCTGACAAAGAAGAGACTCCCAGCCCTTGCCTCGGTCTGGCAGATGTCTGCCTGGCCACAGGGCGCAGGGACAGCTCACGACTACCCATGAGGCAGGAAGACATGACTGAGAAGCAGGCCCGAGGACGGGGGCTGGGTGCTGGCTCTTTAAGCATCCCAAAATATTTGTACAAGGGAGGAATTTTATGGACCACATTGGGCATGATTGTATAATTCTTTGTGTTGGAGGAAAAACCTCCTTTCCAGCCAGCAGCTCCAGTCCCCAGGCTTTTAGCCTATTTAAAGGGAAGGCTACAGCCCCAGGGAAAAACAGTCCCAAATTCTCTTCTGCTGCTGTGCACGAAAACCCCTTAGGTATGGAAGGAATGGCAGACACACCGGAGAAAACGTTGCTGGGTAGGAAAGCACTACCCACTTACATAAAGCAAGGCAGCCTTTGGCCTGTACTGCTAGGAGCTGCGGGATCCGAACCACCCACCCTGCCTCCTGGGGCAGACACAGCAAAAGTAGTGACACCCACTGCGTTTCTCAGGACAGGGCTATGAGGTCCTTCCAAGTGTGTTCACTGTATGGGCCTGATGCCCACTTCCCCGGGACAGGGGCTCCTGCCCAGAGGGCCAATGGCCGGACACATGGCACAGCCAGTGGCCAGGGAAGTGGAGCCAAGGAGAAAGCAGGCCAGAGTGAGGTCACCCACGGCAAAGCTTCTCTCCACCGTGCGCAGCGGGCGCGTTGGCAGAACCCCGGCCCCGCGGCCCCGCGAGCAGGCCAAGAAGGAGCGCTCGCCTCCCAGCCTCCGCGGCGACCCACCCTGCGGCCCGCGCCCGCACCCACCTTGACGACGTAGGTGACTCCGGCCCCCAGCACCTGGTCGCTGGCGTGCGGGGCGCGCGGCGGCGGCTGGTCGCCGGGCCGGCCCTTCCTGGCGGCGCGCATGGCCGGGGCGCCGGGGCCGGGGGGCGCGCTGCCGTCCGGGGCGGCCAGGCTGGGCGCGCTGCAGCTGCCCGAGAGCCGCGCGCCCGCCCGCGCCCTGGCCGCCGAGCGCCCGCGGAGGCCCGAGCTGGAGAGTTTCAGGTGGGACACCTTGTGGAGCAGGTGGCCCAGGCTGCCCGGCCCATCGTCGGGCGCCCGGCGCAGCGCGTCTCCGGACACCAGGTAGGGGGCCGCCGCCGGGGCCGCGCGCGCCGCCGAGACCTTGCCGCCGCCGCTCACCGACAGGTTGTGCAGAAGGTCGTCGACCGATGTCACCGAGTCATTCCTGAAGCGGTTGTACTTGGTGCGTGGAAGCATGCCCCTCCGTGGGCTGGCCGCATCCGCCCGGGCGCTGCAGGGGCGAGCGCGGCGGCCCGGCGGGACGCGGCGGCCGGGACAGCGGGGGACAGCGGCGCCGCCTCCCCGCTAGCGGCCCGCGCCGCCGCGGCCGCGCAGCCCCGGCCCCGCGCTCGGCTGCGGAGGGCGGCACGCTCGCGCCGCTCCAGGCATGGCTTCGGAAGGGGAGCGCCCAGCGGCTAGGGCTGCGCACAGCGAGAGCGTGACTCACTCCAGAGGAGACCCTTCTCAACAAAGGCCCGGGGAGCACTGCAAATCACTTCCTGTAGCGCACACACGCGCACACACACACGCGCGCGCACACACACACACACACACACGAAAGAAAGAAAGAAAAAGAAAGAAAAAAATGCATACACCCACTGACTGCACACTAGAGCCAATCAATTCTCAAACTGCCTTTGCTACCTTCCCAGAGATTCCCTTCCGACCTTTGGTTGCTCGCCTCCCCATCCCCCGACTCAGCATCTGTGCCAGAGGTCAGTCCGGTCCCTTCGGACGGTCAGATGAACTTTCTGAAACCCCTTCTTCTCTGCTAAGGCTTCCTGTCCCCCGCTCAGCCCTCCGTGGGGGCCCCTGAGTGTCTGACAGCCATGAGTTAAAATGTGACGAAGCCTTTTTAAGAATAAGATCTTCAGCGGATCCTCATGAATTCTGATTTGGAAAGCACCAGCAATTGGTAAATAGCCAAAAAAGAAAAAAGAACAGAAAAGAGAAGAATATTTACTCCCAGGTGAACATAAAAAACCAATTTCCTGGGTTTTTCTTTTTTCAAATCAGCAGAGCAGCCATGACAATGTCTTTGTAGCAATGCAGCTCCTCCAAAAAAAAAAAAAAAAAGAAAGAAAGAAAAGAAGAAGAAGAAGAAAAGAAAAAGAAAGAAAGAAAGAAAGGTCTGCACAGAGCCTGTGAGGATGTGTCCCCTGCTAAGGACAACAGCCTTCCTCAGTCAGGGTTGGGTTGAAACCTGCTTCCAGAAAAGAAGAGGACCTCTCTGAGGAATGGTAGCTGGCTCCAGACATCCATTCCAAAAAGGGGGCTGGGCTTGAAGCTTTATCCCAATTGAATGTGCTCGAGGTCTGGAAAAATGCCTACCAAACGTACAAATACATTTCAATGTCCCTTCTGTTGCTGCCTTGCAACCCTGCATGAAGGAAGGAAAAAAAAAATGCAGCTGCTCTGGTTACACAGAAAATCCGTGTCGGGAGTCAGGCTCCGCTTGGAGGGAGAGGCGAAGGCCTCCTTCCTCTCAGCGAGGACAACAGGGCGTTGGCGGCCCCCAGAAGGTCGGCGGAGACTCAAACCCTCCCAGCCCTTGCACCCGGGGCTCTGCCGGTCTCCGCCATGCTTGGAGATAACCCACCGGACACAGAGAAACCACCCTGTGCAAATTGCCACGCAACTCTGTGTAAGCAAATAAATTTATCTCCGGCACCCTGCCTTCTCCCACCCACGACTAGGTGTGTGCCCCCGGAGGCTCCGAACCCAGCAGAACTTTATGGCCCCGGTGCCCGGAGGGCGTCTCCTGGCCGGCAGGTGAGGCCAGCGGCCTGGATGCAGGAGCGCAGGGCCGCGGCGGCTCCCCTCCCCGGGCGCAGGCTTTCATCCTCGCCCTTCCCCTTGCTCGCTTAGCAACAGCAAGTGCACACCCCATCCACGATGGTGATGGTGAGCGGAACTCCCCCCAGATCTGAAGCAAAAACGCCCTATCCTTCCCAAACCCCGCTCTTCATTAGAAGCAGACAAAAACAGCAAAATGTGAATGAGAGGCTGTTTGTGTGAATGGAAGGGCTAGCAGCGAGCCAGCGATTCTGTGAATGAAGCCGGGCCCTGCGAGCCGGTGCCAGGCAATCCCCTGGCTCCAGCGGCCTCAGCCAATGAGCAGCCGCCCTGATGACTCATTGAAGAAGGCTTGCTCAATAGTGGAAGATTCCATTTCAATCAAAGGCGGGATCTTTATTCCAACGGCAGTGTGGGAAAAAAAAAAAAAAAAAAAAAAAGCCAGCCTGATTACAAAATGCATGGAGGAAGGCAGGACTGTCATGGACAGCAGAAAAACTAGTTTTTCACGAAAATTCAAGAACCGTTGTTCAGCTCCCAGTGTGAACAGGACGGCCTCTGCTGGAGGTGAGCTGTGCCCCCAAACTTCCATTCAGCAGTTCATTTACAAGCAAGAAACAACCATGAATGTGCTCCTCGGTTCAGCGTTTATCATGAATGTACAGGAAACGCACATTCAAACCCTAGGCATCTCGCCCTCCATTCTGTTTGTGAAAGGATCATCCAACACGCGTGCACGTTCTGAGTCTCCAAAGAAGGGGGAAAAAAATCCAAATCTCCATGGTTAACCCTTTAGCCAACAGGAGATTTTTTTTTTATTCCTTTTATTATGACGAGCCAAGTGGAGAGAAATTGGCCATTTTAAAAAATCACAGTAATAGAAATGTACTGCATATGAGAAGATCTGTAATCAAAGAGGCTAGTTAATATTCCAGGGATGCAGTAGAACAGTAAAACCTCACTTTCCGGGAAGATGATGGGGGCGGGGGTGGGGGGCGCTGTAAGCCGAGCAAGAAACCCACACTCTACCTCCCAAGCCATGCCCGGCGCCCTCACCCAGGCTGGTCCTGCCTACTCTCAGGCTATCATGGTGTAGAAGTCGAAGACCGATGAGATGTTCGTTGTTTGGCAGCACAGAAGCCAAGCAAAGGAAGGAAACCACCATAACATCAGCCTCCAGCCTCAAGCATGCCTGAGGTCATCCACAGTAGCTCTTCCAGAATATTGTGGTTTCCAGAATACTGTGGTTTCCCTTTTTAAAATCTATTCACTTAAAGGTGTATTGTTTTTCTATTGCTGTCATAATCCCAAGATCAGTGGTTTAAAATGGTGTTTTATCTGCCAGTGCTGCAGGCAGAAATCCAGCATGGGTCACCCGGGGTAGAGTCCAGGGTGGACGGCAGTGAGTTCCTTCTGGAGTTTCTAGGGGAGAACCCCTCTCCTCGCCTTTCCTGCGTCTAGAGGCTGCCTCTACCTGCCTGAAGTTGGCTCATGAGCTGGGCCCTGAGGACGGTGGCTTTGTTCCCAAGAAGCTTTCATTCTACCTGGAGAGGCAGAAAATCTGACATTATCACAATAACCCGGTACACTACGCAACAACTTAAATGTATGGGATACGAACCTTGCGCAATGGAGCCTGCTGACCTTGGCCGCAGGATGTCAGGGGGGGACCTCAGCAGGGGTGAGGGATTTCTGGAATCTTCCAGGTACATGGGGGCAAAGAGACACCCCTGGAAGAGGGGCTGTCTGGGGAACAGCCCAAGGCCTGCACAGCTCAGCGTTTCCAGAAGCTACGTAGATGGTCGGATGGGGGCAATGTTGGGAGGCCAGGCCGCTGAGACAGCTGGACGTGGAGGGTGTGGCTATAACCCATGTCTCCCTCATGATGTGGGATTGGAGGCTGCATGGTGTGGGCAGGTTTGTATTGTATGTGGACACCTTGAACAGTAACACAGGGTGCTCTGGGTGGTTGAGAGGGTGGCAGATAACAGCACAGGGGAAACATGATGGGGTCTCGAAGGAACGCAAGGGCAGCGGGATGGAACGGAGTGGGTGGGCCCAAGATACGGTGAAAAGGTTGAATTAGCAGATGGGGCAAGTGAACAGGTCAAGCTTGTCTGGAGGCGGAGCTGAGGTGGAGTCCGGAGTAGCAGGAGCTCCATGGGAAGCAGGGAAGGCCACAGGACTGGGCCGAGGGAGAGGTGGGCCTGCAGAGCCCCCTCCTGGCTTCCTCAGTCCTCACTCGTCCTCACTCAGCAGCCACCAGAGCGTGGCCGTCCAGCCAAGTCCTCTGTAGCGGAGCTCCCGAGGGAGGGGGCCATGGAGACCTCCTGTCTCCCCACACCCCTGTGGCGGGGAGGAGGACTTCTGGGGAAGAGTCCGGGCAGAGTCCTCTTCATCTCCCAGGGAGAGGGATAGAGAGCAAAGGCCAGGCTTCTGATGGACGGTGGGGCTGAGTGCGTCTCACCCACCGGAACACAGAGGGCAGGCGGAGGAAGGAAGGTGAGCCTGGGTTCTGGGTGCGGGGGAGGGGCACGTCCGTGGACAGCTGCCCCGTGCTGAGGCGTGGAACTTGAAGGCCCTTGGCTTGCAGGTGATGCTGAGCTCTTTGGTTACTGGTGCACACTTAGGAAGAAAGAGGGACGAACGGGATCCCAAGGAAAGGACAGGCTGCCAGGGTGGGAGCTGAGAAAATGTGACCAGGAGTTGGAGGCATGTGTGGAAGCCTGGTTGGATGGACACCCATCCAGCCAACCATTCTTAGCTCGGCTGCTATGACAAAATGCTATAGACCGGGCAGCTTTAACAACATGTATTCCTCCCAGTTCTGGGGGCTGGAAGTCCAAGATGAAGGCTCCAGCAGGTTGGGTGTCCGAGAGAGCCCACTCCTGGTTCCTAGAGGGCTTCTCAGATGTCCTCACACGTGGCTGATGGGGCAGGGGGCTCTCAGAGGTCCTTTTATAAAGGCACTAATCCCATTCTGGGACTCCACCCTCAAGACCCACTCACCTGCCAAAGACCCCATTGCCTCACACCATCATATTGGGGGCTAGGTTTCAATACGAATTGGGGGGTGGAGGGAACCACACTGGTTTCAGGAGATGATCGGTGGTGGTTATCATGAGCGCTGCCGCAGCCATAAGTACTTAGAGCATCCCGTACCGGGCCATGAACACCTGTCGTGCCCCTCATCTCCCATGGTCCGTGAGATTGTACTTAGATCCTGTTCTGCACAGAGAGAATCCAGGGATCAGAGGGGTTTATGAAGTAAGCCAGGGCCACACAGGGTTAGGAACTGGCCCAGCTGCCTGACTCCGAATCCACGCTTATGGCCAGAACCTCACCCAGTTCAGAGAGCTCGGGTCAGGTATGTATTGAGAACCATGACACTTCAGCAAGGAGAATGAAGGGGCTACCACTTAGGTCACAGGATGGTGTCAAACACATGAGAGATGAGAAAATAGATGGAAAAAAAAATCGTGCTTTCCAGAAGGCAGAGTGAAATACAAGGGAAAATCTGAGGCCATGGCTAGAGGTGTAGCATGGAGTGTAGAGCGGCGACGGAAGAAGGACAGGTGCATTTAGGGGAGAACAGAATGGGGAAGATGAACATTTAGGGAAGGGGGAAGGCCAGGAGGGTGGGCAGAGCTATCACCCCAGAGGGGAGAGGTTAGGGAGGGGGGAACTGGGGACCTGCATCGGGGTTGAGTAGGAGTCAGGGATTCTAAGGAAGAGACCTGGGTAAGCAGGCACTTCCAGGGGTGGGGTTGAGGGAGTCCAAAGGGCGGGGACACCCCAGGGATTCCTTACATCCACCTTCCGTCTCACGAAGGGTTCTTACCACCAGCACTACCTATGGTGCTGATGGAGGACAGTGAAATCTCCGGAGCCGGTGGAACGCCAGCTGGGATTTTGGAGGAGAGCTGACGGGAAGGCAGAACCGGGGATGGGAGGGAGTGGAGAGGAAATGCCCCATCTTGTCTCTCCCCCATCTCCGGTAGGGGCCTTCTCTTTGCCAAACCCGCAGGAAGCCAGAGTGCAGGAGCCCGGCAATGGCAAGCTGGGCGGGGCAAGAAGAGCTGGATCCCAGATAACTCTCTCCGTGGCCCTGGTAAGCAGTCAGAAGTTCTTTATGCCTGACTTGGATGCTGTACCTGGTTTTCTGTACAACATGAGAAAGTGAAGTTTGTACTGAAAACGTGAGAAGGGTTCATTCCGGTTGAGGGGGATTTGAGTTGAGTGGTAACAGAGGATGCCACCAGCCATGAGGAAGAGGACCGTGTTGCTGCAGGCAGTATGTGCCCCCCCCCAACTCTGCGGTGCCCCTCAGGGCAGAGGGCTGGTCTTCTCTGATAGTGTACCTCCGCCTACACATCAGCTGGGAACAAAGTGAATTGTTGGCTGGAGACTCATCCAAGGACGCAGGTGGGGGAGGGAGGGCAGGAGGACCGCAGACCGACGGGTGGGCAGGAGGCCGGAGGGAGGAAGGACAGAGATGCACGTGGCCACCGAAGGAGAAGCAAGTGCAAGCCCAGGGGTCTGGGAGGCCTGGGGAGGCCGCAGCCCGGTTTCTTGGGGATGCACATCCCAGGGAAGTGGATGGAAGCAGAAAGTCCCTGGTGGTGCCCCTGAGGCATGGGTGGGGAGAGGAAGCAGCCACACCAGAGGGCCTGCGTGGGATGTGTCTCAGCTTCACTAAAGCCAGAGGATGGGGGTCGTCCTGTGAGGAGGCTGGAAACAGGAGGGAGGTTATTGCTGATGGCGATGTGGGAAGGGGTGGGCAGCTGGACACTAGGGACAGGGAGAACAGGGCACGGAACCCTCAGAGGGGAAGAAAAGCAAACCACATCTGGAACTAACTCGTGGACGCATTGGGCGTCAGAGCCGGGGGAGGGCCCCTAAGGTGGCAGAGGTGCTCTCTGCAGGGACCCTCAGGGGCACACCCTTCACCTGCTGGGTGTAGGAATGTTTGGGTGGGAGATTACTCTGTAACAGGTCCCCCAGGTGGAAACCCAGTGCCCAAATCGTTGAACCCCACAGTTCAGCACTACGGACAGTTCCCCGAGCGCGGCCGGACCTCCCCTTCCAGAGGCTGTGGCCGCTCCAGGGAGGGCTCTCTCCAGTGCTCTCTCTTCACTTCTAAGCCCAAATGTTGTCCCTCCCTCCAGAGGCTGCTCCAGCCGCCCACACCCATGTGAACAGTGGGAGGAGGGCCACTCGCTGCATCCTGAGTGGACATGACTCCACTGCCCCTTGCCCAGTAAGCCTTGAGCTGAGAACCCTTTATGTAGAGGTCTGTCCAGTCCTGATGAGCCTGTCCTGTAGATCCTACTCGTGCCCCATTTGACAGGTGAGGACCGTGAAACCGGGAGAGGTTGAGTGACTTCACAGGGTGACCCAGCTAGTGGGAGGCACGCAGGGAAGCCAGCCTGACCTCAACAATCACAAACACAACCCCACGACAAGGCGGGGGTTCCTCATTCCAGCGCTGTCACTGCTCAGTCCCTCTCT
The DNA here is from genome assembly GCF_009829155.1 of Mustela erminea. Classification (NCBI taxonomy): domain Eukaryota; kingdom Metazoa; phylum Chordata; class Mammalia; order Carnivora; family Mustelidae; genus Mustela; species Mustela erminea. The sequence goes on from NC_045625.1 coordinate 91,210,727, forward strand.
GTGGGAGGAGCGCAGGAAGACAACGGCCACCTCCGTGCACTGTTGCCATGGTGACCAGGCAGCAAACCACAAGTCCGTGCAGGGCCAGCACGAGGTGTTTTATTACTGGCGAGGTAAGGCAGGTCACCGTCGACTGCACACACAGAGGGGGAAAGAAGCAAACTTGTCCGTTGGTGGGAAAGTGGTGGAAGTGCTGGCCCGGTGGGGGAAGACGGAGCAGGGAGGGGATGGCGTCCGTGCACGCTGAGGACAGACCCAGCAGAAAGCAAACTGGTCCTCACTTCCCAGAGAGGAGTCTGAGGGCCGAGCCTCAGGGAAAGAGGGAGAGAGAGGACTGCCGGGACTGGCCCTCGAGAGGCTGGCTGGGCAGGCTCCACTAAAATATGCGAGAGCCTCACTTCCCTTGGAGAATAAACTGTGGCTTTTCCTGAAGAATTAATTCATTCGGAAGAATTTCAGTGGATTCTGTATTCCCGTCAATTCCTCGACCCGTGTGCATGTCAAGTTTTACGTAGGAATTATTTTGTGCTTGTGTTTCCTCAAAAGAATGTATTCTTATTTTTATTCTTTTGAGATTTTATTTATTTATTTATTTGAGAGAGAGAGAGGGAGAGAGAGAGAGAGAAAGAGCGAGCGAAAGCAGGATTAGATGCAGAGGGAGAGGGAGCGGACTGCCCCCTGAGCCGGGGTGCCTGACATGGGACTGGATCCCAGGACCTGAGCTGAAGGCAGACGCTTAACTAAGCCACTCAGGCGCCCCAAAGAATGTATTTTTAGAGACGTCTCATTTTATTGTATGATCTCCACATCTCATGCATCTCATGGTTGAATGATGTTCCATGAAGTTGAGATGTGATTCCCTCAGGCTCCCCATCGGTGGACCGTGGTTTTTCCAGTGTATGAATGTTGTGACGGTGCCATGACGGGAGCCTTTGGCCCTCCAGCTCCTTCTGTTTCCCTGAATTGGTTCCCAGTAGAAGTCACAAGGGAATGCAGACTTCTGAGCTCTTGACTGGTGCGGCCCGACCTCCTGGGGACCCCCGATGGGTTTTCACTGCGGGCCGCCATCAGCTGGAGCACACCAGGCTCACGGCAGCCTCGCCAGACTTGGGCTTCGGGACTCTGTAAATGGCTCCTTGAGCATTGGGACCGAGGTGGGTGGAGAGTGTGCCAGACGTCGGCCTTCAGTCTGACTGGATGCGCCCCACCCAGGTGGTGAGATTTGCGCAGCCCTTGATGGGGGTGGTCTGCCTGTGCCCGGAGCCTGAGGGCACATGGCCCACAGCTCTCCCTCAGCGGCTCGTTTGGGGCCTCAGACTCATCCTTCGCGGCTCACATGATCATTTTGGCTATTTGTTTTTGAAGATTTTATTTATTGATTTTAGAGAGACGGAGTGAGAGAACATGAGAGGGCAAGTCAGAGAGAGAGGCAGACTCCCCACGGAGCTGGGAGCCTGATGTGGGTGGGACTCGATCTCAGGATCCCAGGACCATGAACTGAGCCGAAGGCAGTCGCTCAACCAACTGAGCCACCAGGCGCCCCTCATTTTGGCTATTTTTAACTTGGTTTTTTTTTTTTTTTCTGCCAGTCTCTGTGTGTGTTTACCATCTTAGCTGTTTTAAAAAATATTTGAGCAGATATAAACTTACATACAATATTAGTTACATTGTATTATGTAAATATTTACGTACTATCTGCTATATTAAGCGTTGTGATTTACACATAATCATGTTACTAACATACTTAGATGGCCATCATTGCTATAACATTGGTGTGGATTAGTTATAAGCGCTGATCCCTTGCCATGGACACGTGGTGTTTACACATAACTACAAACCCGTACTTGTAGAACGTTTGTGTATCTTCATTATATGTATTACTGCTCTTTCACAGGGATGCGTTATGTCGTGATTTGTACATAATTAGATATACTGACAACACATCCAGTCTGTGTCGGTGCCGTATTTTTGCATATAGATTCTATGTATTGCTTCTTCTTCATGTGGAGACACAGTGACCACACATGGACATCGATATGAAGACAGCTAGAACCCCAGATGGCCTCCACTGTCTCAAGGCTGAGAAGGAAATGGACACCAGTGGCCACACCGTGTCGGTCTAGGAGTCTCAGACTTGAGGATACTCTGGCAGACTTGTCACCACACAGAGAGCTGGTGTCACCACCCAGAGTTTCTGCTCCAGTGAGTGAGGGACAGCTCCCAGGGGACCTCAGTGCTGCCCAGTCAGGAGAGAGCTGTGTCACAGGAAGGGACAGATGAGGGAGAGAATGTTCGTGGGGTAGGTGGGGTGGTAGTCTAGCTGGGTTCCAGCATGATGGACATCCGGTGGAGATGCCATGGAGGCAGCCGTGGGTGTGAGTCTGGGTATGGAAAGGTTTGGAAAGAACGAGTGGAGGTAAGTCAGGATGCTTCGATGCCATTAAAGCCACAATACCAATGAGGTCAACATGGGGGTGAGATGCCTAAGGAAGGAAAGTGGTTTCACAATCAAATCTTGGGTCAAAACTAATGCTGGGTGGTTTGAGAGACAAACAGAGCAGGAGAGGCCAGTGGGACCAGAAGAGTACACACAGCAACAGGAACAGAATCCCACGGGGTGCCTGGGTGGCTCAGGGGGTTAAGCCGCTGCCTTCGGCTCAGGTCATGACCTCAGGGTCCTGGGATCGAGTCCCATATCGGGCTCTCTGCTCAGCCGGGAGCCTGCTTCCCCCTCTCTCTCTGCTTGTCTCTCTGCCTACTTGTGATCTCTGTCTGTAAATAAATAAATAAAATCTTAAAAAAAAAAAAAAAAGGAACAGAATCCCACAATTGTAAACACAATGGAATGCACCGCTCTGGAAACAAAGGGAGGGACAGATTTCAAAGAGAGACGGGCAGACCTTGTCCAACGGAGCCAATGCAGGAAAGACGCAGGGATCTTCTCATTGCAACAGAATTGTTTCAACGGGGGATTGTGACTGAGACACAACTCTGCACAAAGGAAAGGATCAAAGAATGTTTACTAAGTACATGGACTGACAATGTAAATTCTACCTCGAGAACTCAGTCTCAAAATAAAAGAGAATTCAGCATATTTCCACCACGACACCCACCCCCCGGATATTCTTTACCTGGGGCAAATGAAAACAGACTTATTTATAAAAAAAAAGACACGAGCATAAATTTTGGCAATATCTTCATTCGTATAGAATACTAGAACAAACACAAATGTCCGTTATAAAGAGAATGGATATTTTGTGATATGTTCTTACAAGGACAAATTATTCAGCTCTAAAAAACAGGATGAACCACTCATTCATCTAAAACCATGTGGGTCTCAAAAACATTTCTTCGAGCAAGAGACAGACATCGAAGCTCACAGTGTGACTTACCTCATTGTCAGAACATTCAACTGCCGCAAATTAGAGGTGTTTCGTCAACACTAAAACAGGCTGCCAAAGTCCTCAACAGCCAAACTATGGAAAGAGCCCAGATGTCCTTCAACAGATGAATGGATAAAGAAGATGTGTTATAGACATACAATGGAATATTAGTCAGCCATCAAAAGGAATGAAATCTTGCCAGTTGCAGTGGCATGTTTGGACCTAGAGGATACTATGCTTAGCAAAATGAGTCAATCAGAGAAAGACAAATGCCATATGATCTCACTCATATGTGGAATTACAGAAACAAAACAGACGAACATAGGGGGAGGGAAGGAAAAATAAAATAAGATGAAATCGGAGAGAGAGGCAAACCGTAAGAGACTCTCAACTCCAGAAAACAAACAGGGCTGCTGGAGGGGAGGTGGGTGGGAGATGGGGTAACTGAGCGATGGGCCTTAAGGAGGGGACATGATCGAACGAGTACTGGGCGTTACATGCAACTGATGAATCACTAAATTCTACCACAAGACTAAAAACAAAAACAAAAACAAACAAAAAGCAGGTTGCCGGTGCCCAGGTTGGTAGCACTTTAACTGAAATCCTACTGAGGGCTCTTTTCTGGGTTAATGAATCTAGTTTGTATATTGATAGAGCTTTTGGAAAATGTAGAGAGTCACACATTTCAAAAATTGGTCAAGTCATACACTTAAGCGCAGGTTTTCACTATACTTTCATTTTGTGTTGATGCGCAGACATAGACGAAGAGGTGAGGAAGAATGCTCTCCACTCGGTGATGGGATGAACACATTTTATTTCTAGATCTCTGCACACCGCCAGCCAGATGACTGACCTATCGGTGATGCCAGTTGCCGATCGGATTCCGGATGGATGTTGGGTGTCTTATGGGGTTCCACAACGACCGTGCAGAGCCTGTGCCGGGCAGTGCCATGGAGGGGCTGCCTTCCTCCGTGGAGCATGGCTTCGGGATGTCCCGTGGGCAGCTGGGAGAGAAGGCAGTGGAGTTGCTGCCCAGTGACTGTCTCTACAGCTCACTTTGCACAGTCTCCCATGGGAGCCTGGGGAGTGTCTGCCTGTCACGGGCTTATTGATGGGTCTTTTATTTATGCTCAGACTCATTCAGTCCGTTAGAAGTGAGCTTTATGTAAGATGTGAAAAGCAGCTTGCGAAACCCTGGCTGCAAGGGTCACGGAGAGATGCCAACTCATCGACAAGCTTTGTGCAGCCAAGAAGGAGCACTCCGCGGCTGAGATGTCTCTAAGGAATGCCCGGAAAGGGCCACTCAATGCACCCAGCCTTGCAGATGCTTACAGAAGAGAGGTGAGGGCCGCCTCGTTGCTGCAGAAATTAACTTCCGTGGCTCGAGAACAGAACGAAGAGGGAGTCCAACGCTCCCAGCCAGAGATGGTGAAAGATGCCAGAAGTGTGAAGTCCCTGGAAGAAGAGGCTCTGAGAACCGCCACACCACAGGGAGCTTTTCCTAACCTGCCTGGAGGCCAGGAGCCAAGCCCTGGCAGTCCCTTCCCCGGAGCAGCCCTGTTCCCTCCCCTCCACTCTGGCCTCCCAGCTGCCAGGCTGCCTTGGCCATGCCCACCCCCACCTGACCTTCCCGGAGCCCAGTGGGTACAGGGGAGCCCCTCCCTGAGCGGGCCTTCCTGGAGCTCTGCGTGCTGGGCTTGGCCATCAGCTCCTTTGTGGACCGCTTCTCCAGATCTAAAGAATAGTAGATGTCAGGACACGCCAAGAAATGGGAGATCTTTGTATTCACAGAATGTTCGGATTCTCTCCTATTTGCAACGAGAGAAAAGTACTGAAGCGTCGAATCGTTTACCGAACTTGAGTCATTGAACCACATTTCTCAAAGCAGTTTTGGTAAATATTATTTCTATATTAATCTTACAAGTGAACCATTTACATTTTGTTCTCCATGTAAATATTGCATGATAATTTGGGAATATACACAGCTTATCGATAAGGACGTTTAGCTGGCAATAGCAATATTTTCTCTAGAATGCAATTCTCCCCAGTCATGAGCTGCTACTCAAAGCAACTTTTTGCCTGAGTGTGTATCACTGAAAAAGAAAATATAATTGATCTTTTTTGAGGTGGCGTTAAGTGGTACACTCGGAAGGAAAATTTTATATTTTAATATTTATACTCTAATGCAACAATGGCAAATTTTTAAAAATAAGTTGGATACTTTACAGAGAGATTGCTTGCTTTCCCCGCAAGAATGCTGCAGTAAGTTTCTCTGGTCAAGAAGAAACCCAGGTGGACAATTTTGGGGAACCTGCATTTTGCTGCCTCTCACTGCTCTCTCCCTCACCAGCTAACGCTGCCCTGGAAAGCCAGGGGGAAAACTTCTCCCATGCAGATAAGCCTGAGCCCTTCGGTTAGTGTCATCATTACCAGCATGATCCCAGGGTAAGGATCTGAGCCGCCATAGAGTCTAAGAAGCCCCAGCAGCTTTTCCTTGTGTAAGATCGTCCTGGAATCTGGGTCCTCACTGACCCTGAGGCTGGGGGTCAGGAGTGGTGCCTGGAAGCCAGACAAGGACCAGGGCAGAGATGCTGGGGTCAGGGACTGAGCCACATGCCCGCTACTGGTCACGGGTCAGGGACAGGAGGCCACATCCCCTCCGGGCCCAAGAGCTCAGGGTGGGAGCCTGCAGCAGGGCCCAGGGGGAGGGATCCGCAGAGGGGAGGTCCCAACTCCACAAGCCCCAGAGCAAGAGTGGAACGCTCCTGGCAAGGACAGGACTCTTTCTTTGTTCCAGGCTCAAGGGTGAAAGGCGGCTGCCTTCCAAGATCTCCATCTCGGTACCAGACCGGGAGCTGGTGGGGAGCAAGAGAAGAGGCTCTGCTCAGCTTCGTCGTGGAGACAGGATCCATCCAAGAGGCCGGGGCGAAGAAACGGCTTGGAGGGTCAGGCTCTGCAAAGAGAAGAAAACGTTACCCCCCAAAATCTATTAAAAATGTCCTCCAAAGGATAAGGTTTGCATCTGTGAAATAAGACAAGATCCCAAGAAAGGAAGGGAAGGAGGGGGCGGAGGGGACCCCCACTGCTGCCGAGGTGTGGGACGTAGGAAGAGGAAGAGTGGGCTGCCATGTCTCCACATGCGCCTTCCAGAGCTGTGTGCCCATGGAAATTCTGCCCACAGGTTTGTAGATCGAGTGTCAGAATCAGAAACCCCACCAGGAAAAAGATGTATGCTCTCCGAGGCCTCTGATTTTGAGACTTTTGTGACCCCCTGGTCCTGCCAAGAGGACCCGGCTGCAATAGTGGGCCTCCAGGGATGGGCGCAAGTGGCCCACAGGGTGAAATTTCCCAGGACCGTCCGTCTGCACTGTGGGCGTCCAGCAGGGTGGATGGCTGGTTTCAGAGCACCCGGTACGAACTGGTTCTGCCAGTCACCAGCTTGGCTCATCTTTGAGCCACTCCTGGGGCAGCCTGCGTGGTGCCGGCCCATCCTCAGGGCCTGTCCATTGTCGCTGGCTGGGGCAGCAGGGCACACAGCGCGCTCGCACGGAAGTGCTGGCTGGCGGGACTGCAAGCCGGTACAGCCTGCACTGGTTGGTTTCCGACAAGGTTACCCGTGGCTTCCACGCCCACCCAGCAAGCCCACTCCCCAAAATCCAGCCCAGAGAAATGAAGCTGTACGTTCACAGATGTTCACAGCATCGTTATTCACAACAGCCAAGCAGCGGGTATTTAGCAAAGGAAAGGATCTGCAGATTTCGCAGAAGAGAGAAGTACTGCCGGGTTTCCAAATGGGGCACACGGTGCGTTGAGCTTCCTCCGAAGAGTCCTGCGCGTGACATTAAGTTTTGCAATGAAAGCTCAGGGCAATTGTCAATAAGGAAGGTCAGTCAAGGGCAGTGACCCTGAGAATCATTGGGACGGGGTGCCGGAGCCCACCAGTGTGGAGTGACGTTCACGAAGGTATGAAGTTGACAGAAGCGATTCGCTGTACAATCAGCACTGCTGCGATATACCAATATACTATGACCTACCATAAAGTCGCTTTTAAGAATCTGTTAAAAACCTGTATCGTGGGGCACCTGGGTGGCTCGGTGGGTTAAGCCTCTGCCTTCGGCTCAGGTCATGATCCCAGGGTCCTGGGATCGAGCCCGTGAGTGTAAACATCTCAGAATTACGGACCGATTCTCTTTGTCTTTCCTCACGTGTTTCATGAAACCAGCAAAGCTTGTTTCGGGAAGGTGGTGAGCCCTCCCCAAAGGGGCCGAGGGTGGGACCGGAGGGGATGGGCCCCCTCAGAACGGCAAATGTCGGCGGCCCTTCGCCCCTCACCCCTGCCCCTGCCCCCGCTGGGGAGCACGGTTTCCAGCAGAAGCAAGAGCTGGTCCCATGACTGAAGGCACCCTGCTGTTTGGTTCTTTGCCAATGACCCAGTAGGTAATTCACACCCATTAGGACAGCCATTATCAAAAAAAAATATTTAAAGAGGAAAATTACAAGGTGGGTGAGGACACCGAGCACTTGGAACCCTCATGCGTTGCTGGGGAGCCGTAAGTTGGTTCCTCAAAAATTAAGTTCCTCGAAAAATTAAGCAGAATTTACCGTGATGGTCCCACAACTGCCCCGCTGGGTGTATATGCCCCGAAGACTGGCACGGATGTCTGTAGGCCCCTCTTCAGAGCAGCATGGTTCGCTCTAGCCGGAGGGTCGAAGCAGCCCACGTGTGCGTCAGGGGAGAGACGGGCAAAGAGAACTGGCGTACCCGTATGATGGAAGATGATTCAGCTCAAAAAGGAGGGGCGCTCTGGCACCTGCTGGACGCGGATGGGGCTTGTGGGCACTGTACAAAGTGAAGGAAGCCACCACACGATGGCAAAGCTTCCCTAACTCCGCCTGCGTGCGGTCCCTAGAGGAGTCACATGCCTAGGGACAGAGAGTGGAGCGGTGGGTGCCAGGGGCTAGGGCGAGAGCGGGGTGAGGACCTCGTTTTAATGGGTGAGGAGCTATGTTTGGGACGGTAAGAATGTTCTGGACATGGATGGTGCCGGTGGACGCATGCGGTAAGCGTGGGGCAAGAGGAGATGCAGCCAGAGCACTCTGTTGCTGGCAGGCAGTGGCTCAGGTGGTTTCCGCCATAAGACGTCCACGGCCACGCCGCCTGCTGCCGGCAAGTGTTCAAAGAAAAAGGAACCCAGGCTCTTATTAGTGCAGGGACGGCTCGTCACTACCTGATCTGCGGGGCTCTCTCGCAGGCCTTGGTCTCCTTATTTTGTATTCGGAGGTCTGTATTCTGATGACAGGGCCGGTGGAAGCTCCCGGAAACCCGGGGACATGGCACCCTCAGCCTCCCGTGGGCCTACAACTCAGGATCCGCTGCCAGTCAGCTGTGCGCTGGTTAATGCCGTGAGCAAAAACCCCACACCCCAGGCCCCTGGAAGAGGGAAGACATTGATCCAGTTGTATTTTCTGCACAGACGGTAAATGACGCCATTATTACAGGGGTTCACCTTGTACCTGCTTTACTCACGACGGTCTTCATAGAAGGTATTGGTCCTAAGGTCCTCTGCCTTAGAAAAATCTGGACATTTGTACATCAAAATAGATAAAAACCACAAGTCAGCAAAGAAGCAGTGCAGACCCCGGCGTGGCAGAAGCAAGGAAGCCGCCTCCCCGGGGCAGGGCCTTCGGAAGTTAACACGGCAGCCGGTGTCGGTTTTAGAACGGTGTTTCCTACTGAAGGCGCTCATTAGTTTCTCCATGGAGACCCATCTTCTTCCAGTCAAGAGCTGACCTCTCTGTGTGTCAGGTAGCCTGCACGGTTTCTGCTGGGGTGCACTTCTCAGCGGAGGGGCTGAGCGTGTTTTGCTCTGTAGGTTGGATGCCCGTCTCCTGAACACTGTCCCGACCACAGTCACTAGACCGAAAAGCAACGCAAACGCCTAAAAATAAAGACTTCAAGGAAGAATGCCAAACCTTGGTGATGAGTCTTTCTCAGAGGCGAGATTTCTGGGGAATCTATTTGTCTCTGTGCTTTTCTGTAATTTTGTTCCTATAATTTCTAACAGTTTTATGAGGAACACAGATCTATCTTGCACCAGAATAAAAGGCTACTTTTTAAAACAAAAGTCAGGTCCTCACTACGAAGAATTGTAGAGAATGATTTAGTAGTTCTGATTCAGAGAAGCACATAACATGTTCTAAATAGAAACAACATCTCTCACGGCAGCCCTAGAAATTTCCCCAAAATCAGACATGCAGAAGGCTCAGTACTGGTTACACTGGCGATACGCTCCAACCCAAATAAATGGTAATTCATTATAAATAATGTTGGACAAAAGCATGAATGGCTCGTTAACATGAATTCAGGTCAAATCTGTAATGACCCTGTTATTAAAACAGGTTGCGTCCATACCCTTTCTGCCTCTCACGTACACAAGCCCCTCCGTAGCATTTTCACGTGTGGACAAATATCTAAATGCATATGAAACTCCGTATCCTAAAACAAATAATTGACCACCAAGTGCCTCCCAAACACGGCTTTAAAAAATGCAATATTATTCCAATTTAATATAGCAAACATTTATGCTGAATTCTTTGGATGCAAGACTTGTCACAAACATGCTTTGAAAAGGAAAATGAAAAAAAAAAAAAACTCGTGGCGCATTCATTTCTTAAACACACTGAGAACTCCTGTAATTATTTCAATGAGAAATTCCTGCAAACTCCTCCAGCTCCTGCTTGCCTCTCTCGGCGAGTTACAATGTGTTTCCATAGCAACCCAGTTGCTAAGGGGGACCCGTGAGCATCAGTGAGCTATCTGCGCTTTGAGATGCTGTTAGCCTGAGCAGTGGGGCTGGCTGGAATATTGAGATTTAATTTAGGGTCTTTCCCTCCTCTCCTCACAACGAATTCCGTAGAAACTGTTGGCGATCTTCCCCATGGGAGGGAAAAGGGCAGATCCTTCCTAGGGTCGCCTCCGAGCTTCTGTGCCCTCTGGATCGCACTGGCCTTCCTTGTCACCACCCTCCTGTGACTTAAACCACAGAATTCTAAGGAAAAACAATAATAGCAATTACCAGCATTACCAAATGCCACACGAGACTGGTTTTGTGGAGTGTTTATAAATGCCCAATATAAACCAAACAGAAGTTGTAGGAAATAAACATCATTTTGAATCAATAATCTGAAGGGCTTTAAACATTAAATATTTAGAAAGCCCCAAATGAAGCAAATCAAAATATTTTTGAAGCTTCCTTTTCCATGTCTGCGAAATCATATTCTGGCAGATTGTAACATTTCATCAGAACCCTGATTGGAATCCAGAATCTTCCATCAAGCCAATTTGGATGGACTGTTTTCTTTGTGGGGGATGCGTTTTATTGTTGCAAGTGATAACGCCTCGGAGGGGTCCAAGTCTCTCGATTCCCTTTTCTTTGCTCTTGAGCTCTGCATGTGGAAGGAAGCCCTTTCTGACGGCACACGGGGGCTGTCTTTGGCTGAAACAGGGCTTGAGAACCTCGCGCAGCTCGGGGCCCCGCCAGGGCTGGGTCCCTTGTTGCGCTCGGACATCGCCTCAGGACACACGCTGGACCTGAGAAACTCATCCTTCACAGAGGAAGAAAACCAGGTACACATGACACCGAACAGCCTGCTCCCTTCTAATTCACAGCCTGCTCCCTTCTAATTCCAGCCCCCCATTTCCCAGCTGAGGACACCCGGCTCAGCGCGGCAGAGGACCCGTCCACACGCGCAGCTGCCGCGCACGGGGCAGGCGCGGAAACTCGGTCCTCTGGTTCCAGCTGGCACTTGAAGAGAGGCAAGTGACACAGACACTGGTTAGCAGGTTAAGATGCGCTGGTCATTCTACAGTTCCTTGTTCGTTATTCTGTTTCCAAACTTCCTTTTATTTTACTTAAACATAATAATCGTAGTGACTGTATCCTGTGTCTAAAAATTCCAGTGTCTGAAGACTTCAGGGACCTAGTTCTGTCCACTATTGCTGCCGGTTCCCGCCCAAGGTAGCTTCTTTCTCTCCGTGCACTCTGGCTGAGGGCTGCCCCCCTTCTTTCCCTAACTTCAAGCAGGAGAGTGTTCCGATGTTCAGGATAGGGTTTAGGTTTCTCCAGAGAGGATGTGAGTTTTTTCCCCACAAGTTTCCTGGGAGCGCCATCAGAGTCCTTGTCAAAAAGAAATTCCATGCATTTTAGGTCATCCCAGTTTGACTTCAGGCTGAATGTCGATGCGGACACTGGCTTGTGGTTCAAATGTCTGGGGAGGTTTTTTCCTCGTTGAAGGGAATGCAGGCCATTCTCTTTGTATTCGCCAAGTGCTAGGAGGCTTTGCTCCCACGCAGCCCCTGCCCGGATGGGGATGGAGCAGGCTTTCAGGATCCCAGCTCCCCGTGGGAGGCGCTCTTATTAGCCCTTACACCTGGTCCAGCAAACGCCTGCAAGAAGAGAGCTGGGTTCAGTAACCAGCTTCCCTCTTAGAGTCCTCATTTCAACTCCCTCTTGTCCTTACAATTCCTGGCTTTGTGTTGTTAACCAGAGACTCCAAAACAACAGAGCCAAGAGGTATGCATATACCGTATATATACAGATACGCAACAGACCTAGCTAGGCAGGTACAGAGAAACGCCCTGTAAGGAAGGCGCCATGCAGTCCTGGGGGCTGGTGATCTGAAGGCTGTAGGAAATGCTGGAAACTCAGAGGAAGCTGATGCTGCAGTCTTGAAGCAGAATTCTTCTTTTGCAGGAAATATGTTTCTGCTCTTAAGGCCATCAACTAATTGGAGGAGGCACACCCATGTCTTCAAAGGTAATGTCCATTACTCAAAGTCAACCAACTGTAAATATTAATCGTATCTGCAAAATACCTTCATAGCAGCTTCTAGAGTAGGGGTTACCAAACATCTGTGCACCACAGCTTCATCAGGCTGAGGTAAAATTAATCACACTTTGTTTCCAGATCATTGATTGGTTGATTTAAGAATATGTTATTATTAATCATTACTTTAAGTTGTTTTCACTGACAAAGTCAGGAAGACTTTGCAGTCTACCATGTTATCAGAGCAGTCCGTCTTCCTCTTTACCCCAGGGGTTGACAAGTTATCCTTCTCAGGCCCCAAGCGGCTCGCATCTGTTCGTGTATATCCATAAGCTGAAAGTACCGTGTCGTCGTCACAAGGCGCAAACCATCTCGCTCGATTATTTCTCACGACCGAATGTTGTGGCGGTGCTTAACTGGCTGAGGGCTTCATGCAGGGGGTCAGAGTGGACCCGCCCTGCCTGGGTCTGCTACCCTCCCTGTCACATCTGTCCCAGGCTTGCCCACCTGCTGCCTCCAGCTGAGAGCAAAGACAGCCGGCTGCACGTCTAGGCTGGCGCTGTTGACAGTAACGGCGTCCAGGGACAAGACTGGAGCCCTGTCCCACCCCCCGTCCCTGAGAAGAAGCCGCGTGTCCCCTGCAGTCTCTGGCTGCTCCCTGGCGGGGAGCACAGGGCTGGCCACGGACGCCCCCTGCCCTCTATCACCGCTTTCAGAAGGAAGGTGCACCCACCCCAGTTAGGACACGAAATCCGTAACATTGAAAACGCACTCCGCTACGGCACCTTCATCGCCAAGGACGTCTCCCAGAGCAGACAAACCCTGGAGCACCCAGACGCCGGCGAAACTACCAACTCGTACGATGCTTTACTGACTGCAGAATGACTTGGATTATGTGGCATTAGGATCATACGTTATGAGGAGAGTGAGAACTATAATCAACGGAGGTTAAGAAGGTGTCCTGCAATTGGAAAGAAAAGCTTCCCTTGCTTTAATAGCACACATTTCTGCTGCACTTGGGCAAGAGGCTTCGTTTCTATTAAGAGTCTCCCTGTAGTTTTTCTAGAAGGCCTCCCTGAAACAGTCTGCAGGGATCGATGGGCTGGGACACGGACGCGTGGCGGAATTTCCCACCCACCTTGCAAGAGCAGCGAAAGGTCCCTCTCTTGCCCAGAAAGGACCCCGTGTGGAGCCAACACTCACGGGCCTACGTTCGAGCGTAGCGGCAGAAACATGGCATGGGGCACGCCGTCCTCAGCCCACTCAGTTACCAGGAGCCCCCGTGGCTTACACTTTGCCCTCTGTCCCTCTCCAGAGTGTGGATGTGGCAGCATGTCTGGGGAGGCGCCCAGGCAGTTTGGGGGTGCACCCTGGTACTGAGGACCTCAGGAGAGCCTGCGACCTTTGGGGACTCTCTGGGCCGTGCTGTTCTGTGCTGTGTGGCGGCAGGCCCACTGTTCTCCCCAGAACTCTGCCAGGTACCCTGAATTACACTGGCCCTGTGGCTTCCTTGTCTGCAAGAACTAATACCCTCCGAGGGGCTGGTTCATGGCCTGGTTGCAAGAAGGCAGCAGAGGGAGAATGGCCCCAGGGGCGAATGTCACTGTGGCCACCGTTAGACGAACAGACGGACAGATCGGTGGGTAGGTGAGCTCTTTCCCTGCCCCAGCGGGATGCTGCCCATCCTGGTACAGAGGGCGCTGGTGCCTCCTGGGTTTCCCGGGTACCTGGGAGGATCAGGGACAGTCGCCACAGTCCCCGCCAGCATATTGGACCTGATGACATGCCATGACCCACCAGCCTGCAGCCCCTACAGTGAATGTCCTGTTGCGGTTCAGTTTTAGAAAAGATATTAGCTCCGGGGCCACACCCCTCACCGTCCCAGTTCGCCGGCCTCATTACCCACCTGGCCGGGTCTGGGATGACGGCTGTGACCGTGTGGCCCTTGGAGGCGCCGCCCCCGCATGTCCGTCATTTCTTGCTCACCACGGCGTCTGCGTGTCTGTTTCGTGACACCTCCAACACTCGCAGGAAGCAGTTTAATGTGTCGAATCCCTTCCAGGGATGCGGCGACAAGAAGCTTGAGAAACGATTGTTGGTGGGAGGTCCCATCAGCACAAAGCTCGTGTTTGCTTTTGCTTCTGCTCCCTCCCTTGGAAGTGTTTCGAATCTTCCTCATTTGGAAGCTGCTTCCACTCTTTGTGCCACTAGGCTCCATTTCTTAGCCTCCTCAATTGCTCCTGTTCTGAATTTGCTTCCTGTTTTCAGAAGAAGAAAGTGTCTGCGGAACAGTGTGGTGATGCTCCTAACCGGAGTCGGTGACCCATGGCACCTTCGTCAGCAAAACCCTTTTCCCGAGACAGAAGATACCATCCGGCTCTGGAAGCCCTTCCCTGAAATGCCCTGGGAGGGCAGCCGCCAGAGGTCCCTGCAGTGGGGGCCAAGTTCAAGTTCACGGTCAGTCTATGAGTGGCCCTGCCCGCCAGGCAAGGCCCATCACCCCACACATGTGCTTCCCTAAAATGCTAAATTCCGCATCACAGCCTGGAGCCCACATTGTCAGCGAGCTGAGACCAAGGGCAGAAGAGCTGGAGGCTCGGAGACGCACTGGCTCACATACGCTCCTGATGGCTCACCCGTGACCTCAGGCTCTTTTCTGAATACGTGCAGCAGGTCCACAGGCCCAAGCCTCACTAAGCAACAGGCCCGGCTGCCAAGGACCATGCCGCTGTCAAACCAGGAGTCTCGGCATCAAACCTGTCCCCAGTCCCAGGAAAACGGGTCAGCAGGTCACCCTCCCCACATCCGGTGGGTGCCAGATGGAAGCCAGATTTGAGACCTCAGAAAGCACACACAAAATTCATAACCGGCAAAAATAAGCAGTGCCAGTAGAGCCTTAGTAACAGAAAAGAGGCCAAGTGTCCCGGCTGCTCAGACTGAGTCCTTCATCACTGCTGGTGGCGGCCAGGCTCCCTCCCGAAGGTGCTGGGAGCTCCGTGTGTGTGACACGCGTCAATGCGGACCCAGACGGGGCGGGGGGGGGCAGGGAGATGCGGGAGGAGGACGGAGAGACAGAGACAGGCAGAGAGATGGGGTTGAGGACAGAAAGGCAGAGAGGGACAGACACAGAAACAGAAAGGGAGACCGAGGGACAGAAACACGGATGACAGATGGACGGATGGTCGGACGCACAGACATGAGTTCACAGCCTACTTTTTTCAATCACTGCAGTGATTCCAAAATTCCTGATGCGTATGAGACATGGGTTTGGTACTGCACAGACAGCACTCCTTAGAGGAAAAGCACAGGGGCCTGGTGTCCAGAGGTGCCGGGTCTGGCGGGAGCTGCCCTCTGCTAGACCAGCACATACGTCACACTTCCACAGCACTACGCATCGGTGCTCCCCAGACGGGGCGGGGAGACATTGTTCAAGCTGCACGCAGTAACCGTGCGTGTTTCCAGTGACTCCTCCCTGTATGTACATGTCAGAAGACCTGGTGCAAAGCAGACTTCTTTACTGTAAGACTGTGGGGACACCTGCCGATGTATCACATTGTATCCACTCAAGTGGGACGCGCTGGGGCAGTTGAGGCCTAGAGTTGCCCAGTTAGACCACCTCTGCCCCATCTCGCTCTCGGGCTTGGCCGGTGAACAGGGGGATGACAGGTGTAGTAATGGGTATCACTCCACATCTAGACCGGGCCCCAAATGATGGGCACAGACAGAACAGCCCCTCCCCATGTCACCTGGAGGGACCGGGAAGGCGCCCTGAAGAGGTGATGTGGGAGTTGAGATCTGAAGCGCCTGACCGGGGAGGAGTGTTCCTGGAAGAGGAAGCTGCATGTACAAAGGCCCTGAGGCCAGAGGGGCCGTGAGCATGGGAAGAACGGGAAGAGGCCAGGTGGCTGGAGAGGAGGGAGAGTAGGCCAGCAGGGCAAGCCATGGCAAGGCTTTCTTGGACACAGAAGTTCCTGGGCCTTGTTCCTTGGTGAAGCCTCTGGAGACAGATCAGAGAGACAGAGAGGACTAGAGGACTGGCAGGAGGTGAGTGCCTCAGGCTGTGGAACAGGATGTGACCCAGAAATGGAGGAAGGAGTGGGCTCAGTGGGAGGCAGGAGGCGGGATTGGGGGTGGATCTCAGCCTGAGCGGTGCCTGATTTCCAGCTCACCTCGGGGGAGCAGCAGCGCCACGGAGGGCCGGCGCTGGCCGCCCTGCCCTTGTTCTGGGATGCTTGAAGCTCACCTCCAGCGCAGCATCGAAACAGAGGTTCCGCGGGGTCACAGAGTAAGGTGGGACGCGCAGGGGGTTCTTCTAAATGGTCGTTCCTGACCCCAAACACAGCTACGTGAAACAGGAGCTCGCGGCTTCTCGCAGGCTCTTGGTGCCTCACCCCAAATCTCCATCCCGGGGTCTCGGGAAGGCAGGAGGACAGAAGAAGACCGTGCCACCTGCGTGTCCTGAGTGTCCGTGGTGAGGGGAATGTATGTGTCTGTGGGAACATCTGGGGCCCACCAGCTGCTCCTTTCATACCTCAGACCTACATCTGTGGAGAAGCCCCATTGCTGGGATTGGGTTCCTCGCAAGCAACAGACTCCAGACGTGTTTGCCTCCCCCCCACCTCCCAGGGAGAGGCTGGTTTCGCTCACGCTTGAATCCACCTATGCTCCAGAAAGCAAGAAGGAGACATGACTGAAGACAGCACGGCATGTACGCTGCTGCCTCCTAAGGAAGCCTCCAAGACGCTGAATGGAGCTGGAGCCGTGGGACACCCAGGGTTGCAAGGGATGCTGGGAAATGTGGTCTTCACTCTGAGCCACAAGCCCCCCTCACGGTCCCCTCCCGCAAGAACGGACCGCCGGTCGTGACAAACCCTGACTTCGTATGGCACCTTGTCAGGTCCCAGGGTTTCAGATTCTCCACATCACTTAAATTCCGGTGATGATTTCGATGCTCTCCATGGGTTCATTTCAACATTTCCAAAACACTCCAATGGTTGATGACCACCCACGGTGGATTCTAATTCTGTGTTTCATCTACCTCTGTCCAACGTTCTACAAGTTTAAAAATATTATCAATAAAATTTTTTAAAAATATTGTAAGCTAAACGTTGGTACTGAATTTGCTCATCTTCACGATACATATCTCAATCAAGAACGTTTAACACAACAGTTAATGGACCGCCGTACGGTTGGCCGTCACTCACGGTCATTCTAAATGGCAGGCATTTTTGAAATGTGTTTATTTTAGCCTGAATGCTGCTCCAAATTTCTACACCAGGAAGACACTTCCCTCTCAGTAGCCCCATCTGCTAATTGAAATTTTGTTTTAAGAAACCATGGTAACACAAGCTTTGCCATAGCACAGAGTGCAGGAATGAATTCCAGGTTCTTTGGGTAAAATCGAGCTTTCTGTGGAACGCGAATGACATAACGTTATCGGGAGAGAGATGTCGTGCGACGCCTCCACTCAGATGCTTTGTGCTAAGCAGACCACCGTCAAGCAACAAGTCACAGGCTAGTGGACCTTGGCAAAATGCTGTTTTTCAACTTACGTCGAGTGAGTTGAGTTGATCACACACTCTCGTTTGTAGACCATAATCAGCATCAGTCTGCGTGTGCGAGGAGCCCTTCTTGTCTGCAGTCCCCGCCAGGCCCCTCGCCCCCCGCCCCCCACCTGTCAGGGTCCCGTGAGGTCCTCCCATGGCGCTGTGGTGCAGTGTGTGTGTTGGAGGGTTGCATAGATGGTTCTGTGCCTTCTCCCTCGGGCCTCCCCGCTCCGGCAGCGCGTTTTAGTGCCCCCCCGCGCATTTCTGAGCCCTGTGCCTTCTCCCTCGGGCCTCCCCGCTCTGGCAGCGCGTTTTAGTGCCCCCCGCGCATTTCTGAGCCCTGTGCCTTCTCCCTCGGGCCTCCCCGCTCCGGCAGCACGTTTTAGTGCCCCCCGCGCATTTCTGAGCCCTGACTCCTGTGTCATGATCCGCCCTCCGCCCGGTCAGCGCGCCGGCTGCCGGACTCCCCACCGCATCCCGCCACCGGGAGACTGGGCCGTGTGTCCTCTTGTCAGCCCGCACGGGGGTTCTCTAGGGATGGGGACAGAGGCCTCTCGGAGACAAAGCCCAGCGTGATCCCACTCGTGTGACGCGCCTAGAGGAGTCAAATTCCTAGAGACTGAAAGTAGAATTGCAGCGTCCAGGGGCCGGGGGAGGCCCTAAGGATCGTCGTCACTTAGTGGTCTCTAATGTGAGAAAGTTCTGGAAATGGACGGTGGCGGTGGTGGTGGTAGCAGAACGCAAAGATTATTAATGCCACAGAACTAGACGCTTAAAATGGTAAAACGGTACATTTTATGACCTGTACCTGTTACTGCCCCCACAAGAACAGAAGGAAGGGCAGCAAGCCACAAAGAGAGGCTCCAGCCGGCTGCTGTCCCAGCGGCATCACGGCCCCGGGCTGCCCGAAACACCCCTTTCTCCAGTCGGTTTCTGTTGCTTGCAGCCAGCCGGATGCTAAGATTCCCCCTACTGTGGTCACAGAGGAGGTGGTCTCCATTCACGGTGGAAGCGAGACGATTGCGGGTGAAAAACAAGTGATATGCAGGCCAGAGCACAGAAGGACCGCCATTCCTGCAGGCTCTCCGCGCTGGACGCACGTCGGCCCCGTGGTGGCTGCAAGGGCGCCCTTGCACCGGGGGAGAGGCGGCGGGAAGCCTAGGCTGTGCGGCAACACATTAAGAGCTCCCCAAATTCATCAAGGTGAGAAAAATCCGCTTTCCCTGGAAACTAGTTCCTGCTATGGGGAAGTAAGCAAGAGACCGAGCGGGGGGAACAGAGCACATCTGCAAGTTGGCTACCTGGACCCTTCTCAGTCACCATGGGAACTCCTCATGTGGGTAAAAATGAAACAAAAAGGCATTAACTTTTAATGCCTGTGTAGCTAGTTTAATCAGTCTTTGCCTGAGCGCCAGCCATTCCTACAAAAAAAAAAAAAAAAAGGAAGGAAGGACTGAATCATAGAATTTTCATGAGGACATTATGAATTACCGCAAAAATTAGAAGCTGTGGGTAATTAAAACTCGTATGTTCCAGCCTCAAAACTAGCCAGTCATGCGGACTGTGAAGTTGACAAAAATGAGATGTTTTTAAGGAGCTGACTCATCCGGAGCGTTTTGGAGAATAAGGAGCCTGGACGGGAGAGCACAGACAGGAAGTCATCCGTGGCGTTAAAGTTACGGGGCCTCCTGGGGCGCCTGGGTGGCTCAGTGGGTTAAAGCCTCTGCCTTCGGCTCAGGTCATGATCCTGGGGTCCTGGGGTCCTGGGGTCCTGGGGTCCTGGGATCAAGCCCCGCATCGGGCTCTCTGCTCAGCAGGGAGCCTGCTTCCCTTCCTCTCTCTCTGCCTGCCTCTGCCTAATTGTGATTTCTGTCTGTCAAATAAATAAATAAAATCTTTTAAAAAATAAATAAATAAAATAAATATAAATAAAAAAAATAAAAATAAATAAATAAAGTTACCCTCCTGGAGAGGGTCTAACTGATCCTACGGACCCTAAAGCAGCTGAAACCGAGCAGACATGTAAAAGCCCCACGGCCCCCACGCCCCCGCCCCCGGCCTCTGTCTCAGAATCCAGACGCTGGCGATATCCTCGTTTCTGATCGGGGGTCCGGTTTCATCTCTCACCTTTTAATGTCACACCTGTGTTGAGTACTGTCTTTTGCAGTTTCATTTATTTCGTAATGAAATTTTATGTTAGAAAGAAACAGTGGGGGGGGGGGGGTGCCTGGGCGGCTCAGTCATGAAGCGTCTGCCTTCTGCTCAGGCGATGGTCCCAGGGTCCTGAGCCTCACATCTCGTTCCCTGCTCAGCGGGAAGCCTTCTTCTCCCCCTCCCACTCCCCCTGCTCGTGTTCCCTCTCTCACTGTCTCCCTCTCTTTGTCAAATGAATAAATAAAATCAAAACAAGAACAACGGGTGGGAGAAGTCTGCATCGGGCCTGGGGCTCGGGCCAAGCTGGAGTAGGAGGGCACAGGTGACCGCTCAGACGGGAAGGAAACAAACCTTGTTGAAACACAGAAGCCCTGGAATTTCTAATCCCAGGCGTCCAGGGTGGGCCCGAGAATCTGCATTTCTAGCCAGTTCCAGGGGCCGCTGTCCCTCCTTGCTCTGGGCCACTTCTGGGGACCCCGCTGGCTTCCCAGCGTTTTTCTGCAAACGACCAAATTCACTCCGTCTTCCTCTTGCTCCGACTTCTTCCCTTCATTTTGTTCTTGTTTTAACTTTTACCTAACCCAGTTAGCGGGCTCACATCACCGGAAAGTCCAGGAATTACAGGATTTTCCTTTCCCCCTGCGGTACAGGAGACATGGTCTTTATACGACAATAAGAAATATACGTAACATGCCACACTTAAACAGGCATTCCAGCCTCTGGCCCTGTGCCGTGGTTTCAGCAGTGCATGGAACCAGTAACAGAAAGTCCACAGCAAACGCCATTATGACCAGCTAACACAGCGTTGTATTTCCGTAGAAGTCTGCATTCAGCGCCGCGATCCGAGTTTTCAGTGTCCTTCCTTCCTAGGAAGGACGCATCCTCTCCCGGGCAGGAGATGTAAACCTGGATTCAAGAAAGGCCTTCTCCTGCTTTCTGCTTTCCTGCTGCCTGTTATTTATTTTTTTCTATCTATTTGCTAGTTTAAGAGATGCTCATGAGAGAAGCCCACACTTCAGGACAACCTTTCCCAGCTACGAGCCCTGCGCCGTGGAGGCTCTGTCCCGGGAGAGGCCAGTCTCCTCCCGGAGCCCAGCCTGCCCGTGGCCAGCACGGCCCCGCTCCCTCTGCCCTCCTGACTTAGCCCTAGGAGAAACGGGGACGAGAACCGGTCACAAGCCGCCTCGTGGCTGTCGCCGGAATTACAGAGGAGACCATGGTCATGGGACAGGGAAGGCTTTAGAAGGACTGGCTGTGGGGATCACTCAGGTCAAGGTCTCCCGCTTCGCCCAGGGAGCACCCCTTGAACATATAACAGTGGGAAATGGCTTCTTAGAAGGGTAGGCTCGCCCTAGATGCGTACAGAAGGACAACCTGATTTCTTGATTTCTCTAAGAATGTGCGTTTTCTGTGGGTTAGTGTGGGCACGTGGGCAAGGCAGTGTGCCCGGGCGTTCCTTGTGCACCTTTGCGGTCCAGCGGGCCCCAGTGAGAAGTGCAGACCAGGCACCACTGCCCCATCAGGCCACCCCGCTCCCTATCACCCCCACCCAATGGTCTCCCACGGTATCTACAATAAAACCCAGCTCCTCTCTGAGCCCCACGCCCTTGGGGACCTAGGTCCCGCAGTTCCCATGCTCTGCTCTGCCCCCTCTCCCCCACGGTCCCCTTTCTGCCGTCAGTGCTCAGAGCTATGGCCGCTGCCCAGTGGGGCCTCTCTTGGGGACCTGCTCTAAGCCGACGCCCACCCAGCCACCCACGCATCCATCAGGCACGTCACCAGCCCGGGGTTCCTGCCAACCACTCACCTCTGCCCGGAATCACCCCCACTGTCTCTACGTTTGCCGTCTGACAGCTCCGTGGGAACAAGGTCCACATCCTCTGTTCCTCTTGCTCACAACGTTTCCCCCGGGGCAGGCCCCTGGCACGACTCATCGGGAAGGCTACAGACATCCACAGATGAGAGAGCCGGGCCCCTGTGAGCCCCCGTGGGGGTGTAGGGTGACCTCGCCGCCTGCCTCCCTGGGGCTGTCCCTGTCTGAAGCATCGAATGTCGCCATCCTGGAACTCTGGTCCACTTGCTGATACAGTTATTTGGAGTGACTGGGAAAATAAGTGACGTCCCGATAATGTTTATGTACGTAACATCTCCTCTGAATAACAGACTTAAGCTTGCCGATTACCCTGCTCGAAGAGAACAGGCGCTTGAATTAGCGGAATTAGCTACCTCAGCTTCTCTGTTTGTTTCTGTCTTCCCACTGGAAATACATCCGCAACATATTGTTAAAAACAGGATCGCATTGCGTTTCACAGGTAGTGTTTTTAGTCTGAAATGTCACAGCCGAAATAAAGTGTTGCAAACACTGCCTGCGTGACTCACTGCCAGCGAGGCCCGAGACGTCCCACTTGAAGTCATTTCGGTTCCTAAAATAAGTGTATTCGTGTGCTCCGGTTCATTCCATCTTCCTGGAGAAGAACTCCAAATATTGAGGTTTTCTTGTTTTCTTTTCAAAAGACATCTTCTCCGGCATTTCGATTCCTCCTTGACGTTGGAGGGGAGACCACTGTCTGGGGACGTCACGGCGGTGACGGTGCTGGGCCGGCCGCCGGCGTCACTGGAGCCGAAGCCCAGGAGGGACTGGGTAGCCTGTTTACATCGCTCAGCGTGACTCACCGAAGGCGCCGCGCCTTTCCGAAGATCCATCTCACATCTCCGTTTGGTGAATCTGGAGGCAGCCACGTGCACTCTGAAACCACCCACCGTGTGCCTAAGAGCCTGTGACTCCTCTCCCGTGGCTGGACACGTGTTAGAAGCCGGCCAAGGTGTCTGACCATTGTTTGACCCGTCCTGTGGGCGCCACGGCGGTGGGGCAGGTGGGAGTGCCCCGGAACGGACGTGCCCCGGGGGTGAGCCTCAGATCGTGGCGAATTTCCCCAGAAGATGTCGGTCCCCGGCAGACAGCCTTCCTTGAGGTCCCCGTGAGGAGGGCCCTCCCGACCTTCCTCTGGATGGAAAACTATCGTGGGTCCTAAGGATGCGGGATTAAACACACACAGAGTGCTACCCCGCACTCCTCTCCTAAAAAGCACAGCGCAGCCCATCTGCCTGGGACAGCTACAGCCTTCCACCAGGCTCCCTGCTGTCTTTCTGTCCGTCCGGGTCAGCCCGTCACAAGGCTGTCCTCACGTGGCTCTGCACAAGGAGAGGCAGAGGGAGGGGGCCACGTGGCTGCTCCAGCATCCCGGGACTCACAGGTGCTTCCTGTGGTTCTGGGGGTCGGCAGGCCCAGTTCCCCACTGACCACTGCCACGTGATGTGGCCGTGCCCCAGGCACAACACCACACCCCACCCAATACCACATGCGTCCCACACTCGTACCCATACCACGCGCACACTGCGCGCACACACACACACACACACACACACGAGGCAGGCTACGTGCTCTAAGTGATGTGGGAACAAAGGCAGAAGAGAAATTATTAAATGTCCTTACCACCTACAGCCCACGACAGTCCTTGAAACAGGCGGGGTGACCTTGCTCTAGGGACTCAACTGCCTCGATACTGACACGTTGCTGAAGGCAAAAGTCCATTTCAGCCTGACCTATAGAAACCTGTAAGTCTACTTTAACACAGAAAAATTCTTTTAGAAACTTCCTTCATCTCTAGCCCCCCCAAGATATGTGTTGGCAATCACCCCTAAGCATATGGCCCAACGGTATACATCTGAAGGGTCTCATGACTAAGGTAATAAATGACCTTCTCCCAACAACAGCCCCTCAAAGTCCTGGAAATCTCGCTTCCAAATTCTTTAGAGACTTGGGTTCTCCCTAACCCCCTTCCGCCCTGAAAGTATATAATTGACGAAGTCCCAGAACCTAAGTCAGGTTCGGTGGGGTGAGGTTCGGAGCTGACGACTAAAGAAAGAATTCTTAAGACATCTTTGGTGCAAAATGGTTTTATGGCAGTCAGGGGTGCCTGAGGAATGCTACACATATGGAGGGGAGCGGGTGAAGCGGGGGTGCAAGGCGCCAGCTTTTGCTCTGTCCTCAGCCAGCCTCCTGCTCCTTCATCATAATGGGCTTTTCTTCGCGACCCCAGTGCAGCCCTTTCTGGCCACCGGTCCCGTCCTGTGCATTAATGAAAGCACCTTTTTGCATCAAAGACATCTCAAGAATTCTTTCTTGACCATCAGCTTCAAACCCCGACATCTTTCCTCTATCACTTAGGCAAGTATCAACATCGAGGCAGCTGGGCTCCCAGAGGAAGGTCAGTCTGTCTGTCTCAAGGACTTGTCACTGGGCTGTGAATTGTAAGGAAAGCTAATAGTTTTCCTTCTGTCTTTGTTTCCCGCATCATGGGTGATGTGCATTTTGATCACTTGGTTAAGGCGTGGTCCAGTTTTCCTTTTATCATTATGATTTTCCTCTTTTGTAATTATTTGTGTGGGACATTGTCACACATCCTACCAAACTATCAGAACAGGGTGAAAACACTTCCCTCGTGTGCTTCAGCATACGGACATTACCTCCCTAAATATTTAACAGGACCCGAGGTGGCGACGTCACGGCACTCTGCAGGTGAGGGACCAAGGTCTGCCGCTCACGGAGGCCCCAGGTTGCTTAAGTCTTAGTTTTTGATCCAGACTTTCCTTCCTGTTTGGCAGATTCCCTCCCTTCCCTTGAGAAGCTCCAGGTACCCAAGCACCCGCTCCAAGGGCTTGTCTCCGGACAGGCTCCTTCTCCTCCGCGAAATTAATTTACTCCCTTCTCCCACGCAAAATCTAAACCCACGGAGCAGTGCATTTTAGCTGTGAGCTCGTAGTGATGTGGTTTGCCCTAGGGGCCGTGAGCCAACCACCCAGAATTCTTTCTTGAGATGTTTTTCGGTGCAAAAACGATGGTTTTATTAAGCACCAGGACAGGATCTGTTGGCAGAAAGAGCCACCCCGGGGTCACTTCAGATTTTCTGGAGAAAATCCCATGCAGGGACCCATGGAGGCTGGGGGGTGATGTTAGGTCTCCAGGAAATTGATTCTACAGATTTCTGGAGATTGCTTTTTTCTCGTAAATCCTTAAGACAGTTGCAAACTTATGGACCTGTGAGCTTTATCAGTTGGCATTTTGTTTTTCCCCTTTCCTTTGTTTTAGGGCCACCTGGAGCGCCTGAGGAATGTCACACTTATCCCACCTTGGGGGAGGGGGCGGTTTCTAGGGTGGCAGCTTCTGCTTTGTCCTCAGCTGGCCTTCTGCCCCCTCACAAGGGCGCAGAATGACTAAACAGAGTCTGTTCCTCAACCCTCCAGCATTTGCCTTCTTCTAGAACTTGACTCTTCACCATGGACATCTCTGATCATTAGGACTCTGGGTGGAATGTTTCCCCTTTGGAGGAAGGTTTGTGTGCTGTGCAGTGGAGGCAGCCCGCGCCCCTGCCGACAGACAGCCTGGCATCCGCCCCCCTCCTGGAGGCACTGCCTGTGGACGGAAACCTGCCTGGTGGCTAGTGGGGGGCTGACCCCACGGTGTAGTGAGCTTCGGGCCCAGAAGAGTAAGATGACTTGTAAATCTCCCAGATCCCCTGTGTTCACTGGACATCCATAATAGTGGGGAAAAAATCCCCACATTTTCATTATAATGTTACTTAAATGGAGACAAAACCAGAGTAAGGTTTATATCTCTTAAACAATTAAAAACAGAAGCATTGATTAGATTCAAAATACAGGAACTTCAGCTTATACACAAACTAAGCTGACCTACATTTCATGTGACGGGTGATGTTGTTCTGCTGAAACCGATCTGACTGTCAACACAGAGCTGGTGAAAGGGCCCACGGATGGGCTTTCGGAGGCTGGCGTGACTTACTGGCACCACGGGGCTCTCTGATGCTTCAAATTGTGACACTGTGATTTACAATAAAAAAATAAATACGTATTTGGTCTTTTAACCTAGTCCTGGCACCGAGCTCCTAAAATTCTAGGAATTTCCAAAGTGAGGAGAGTGCCAAAGGTGTCTTTTTTTTTTTGTTAATGGGACTCTTGGAACGCCCAAAGGTCGCCCAAGTGCAGGGGTGGGGGTCGTTGCCAGGAGGACCAACAGGTGTCCACAGGGTGGGGACTTTGAGCCCCACCCCCGGACTTCTAGGGAGGGGAGAGGAATTGGAGGTCAGTGACTTAATCAGTGGAACCCGAGTAACTGAAGCCTCCATAAAACCCTGGAGAACCAGGTTTGGAGAGCTTCCGGGTTGGGGAACTGGTCCGGGGAGATTCCGGGAGGGGGGGGAAGCCCAGCTCCCTTCCGCGCCGCTGGCCCCGTGCGTCTCTTCCGCGGGCTGCTCCCGAGCTGTGTCCTTCTTGGATAAACTGGTGACCTAGTAAGTACCACGTTCCCCTGAGTTCGGTGAGCTGCGCCAGCAAGGGAAGGGACCCAAGGAGGGGTGGTGGGAGCCTGGGATCCGTAGGCCCCCGGCCGGGAGCGCAGGGGACGAGGGGGCTGTGATTCCCCTCCGGAGCTGGAGGAGGCTGTTGTGACCCGAGTGTGAAATGTGGGGCGCGCGGTGGCCTCGTGGGATCCGACGCTGCCATCTCCTGGCGGGTGGCACTGGAACCGAGCCGACTTGTCCGATGCCCCGCGGACGTCCTCCCGGCAACTTCATGCTGGAAAGATGGGAAACAAAGACACCCCTCTTCCAGCTTTTCCTGACAGCCGCCAGCCTGCCCTCGGCACCTGTTGTGTTCGCTGGACACTTTCTAAGTCGGTGGGGTTCTGAGTGGCCAGCACCGTTCACGAGCTGCCGCGCAGTCCTACGATGGTGCCGAGTCATTCTGTGGCCCCGCCTCAAATGTGAGCAGTCCCGGGGGATCCCGAGGACCCCTCAGAACGGTGGAGCCTGATTTGAGAAACACTTCTCTTTCATGGCTTCTTCTGCTCACACACGCAAGGAACTTTTATTAGAAGGATTCCACAGTCCTGTGGAATTACTTTATTATGTAATTAATAAAAATCCTTAGCAGAATTCTATTTCTCATCTACAAAAAATTAACAGAGCGTTAACAGAGAATGTTACAGTAAGAATAGTAATAACTTGGTCATGTAGCCGGACCTTCAGTTTACAGAGGTGGGGAATGTGTCTGGACCACACGGGAAGAGAACTGAATTCATCGCGGGTAGAAAACGGAATTCATCACGCTTCTCAGGGGGTGGGGTAGTTTTCTCATTGGCCCGTGTAATTCCTGGATTGTATTCTCCAATCGCCCTCTGTGTTCGCATGTCACTCTTCCCTATAGGTACCCGCGATCGTGTGTTACAAATAGGACCTGGGGATATAAATACAAATCACATTTGTAAAATACATCATGTTTTCTATGTATTTTCTGTATGGAAAAAAAAAATGCTGGTTTGCATTTACATAAACGATATTGAGTTTCGATTCTATCCTGTTCCATTTTTTTAAAAACTATTTTTGCTTAATGTTGTCTAGATCTAATTGTGTTGGCATGGAGAAGGACAGGTAGTAGATACATAGCTATAGACACCTGAAGCTTATGAATCTGGGCAAGCTGTGTTCTGGGGTGTAGAATGCATGGTGGGGTGCTGTGTCAGAGGGAACACACATTTCAATAAATACTGCCAGCCTGTTTCCAGGAGGGATGTATGAGCGTAATACTCCACTAGTAGACCGTGTTCCCATGCCCTCATGTCCTTATGACCACTTCCCTAATATTGGACTTGTTGACTTTTGCCAATATGATGGATATAAGGAAGCAGTATGGTTGTTTTAATTTGTATTTCTCTGATGACAAATGAGTTTTGTCACATCTTTGTACACCATTAGTCTTCCAGATGTTTCCCTTTTGTGAAATGCCTATTTATACTTTGGCCAACTTTCTGTTGGATTTGTTTTTTGTCTCTTTTTTCTTGTGCTTCTGTAGATGTTCTTAGTAAAATCTTGTGTCAAGCACCTGATAGAGTTAATTGTAAACATATCTTGTCTCCCATCGGATACTGTAGTCCGATCTAGGTGTCTCTGTTGAACAGAATTCATCACTCTTCGCGTAGTCAAATCCATCCATGGCTTGCCTATGGTTACATCATGTTGCATAAATATTCTGCCTCTTGTGGGCCCAAGGTCATAAAGACCTCTTCCCACATTTTTATCTTTAGTCTCATAGTTTGATTTTCCCCACATTTTCTCCCACACATTGGGGTTGTTCTCTCAGCTGTGCACCTCCCCATGGGTCTATGGCGCCATGATTATCAAGATATCCACTCCCGTTATACAGAGATTTTCTTTTCTGCCCCATTGTTTTATTTGTCCCAGGTCCCCTTATCATTTCCCAGACTTATTTAGCAATTTGTGCATCTTCATTCCTCCGTATGAGTTTTAGAAAAAGTTTTTCAACTTCCTTAAAAAACCCTGTTTTTATCAGGATTGTGTTGAGTGTGCACATTTACTTGGGGAGCCCTGACGTTTCCCCGTGTTACATGCGCAGCCCCTCAGTCGTGGTACTGTCCATTGCTGTAGCTCTTGCATTTGTATACACCTTCGGTTGCCCCCATAAAGCCCCGCGCGTTCGTTGTCAGGCTAAGGCTTAGCTACTTGGGTCAGGTACCCCCATCACGGTACCCCTCGGAAATGATCCGCAGGTGGTGATGGTAGGTGTCTTTGTGCTCTTCCCACTCTTAAAGGGGACATGTCTAAAGTTTCTCCGTTAAATATGTGTTTCCTGTTTTGGTATGTAGCTTCCATCGGGTAAGAAAGTTGTCCTCTGTGCTGATAAGGACTATTCTAAATCAGAGCTCGACTTTATCGGGTTTTTTTCTGCATTGATTGAGGTCCATTTTGTCCGTTGTGTGAGAATTCCGTTGTCGGGTCGGCTCCCTGCCATTACACTCGTTGCTGTTTTGTTTTCGGGACAAATTCTCCTTGATGCCGGAGAGGAGGTTCACTCAGCTAAATTCACGTCCGCGTTGAAAATGGAACGACTTTTGCTTTTCTTGTTCTCTTATCACCCTTCCCTGATTCTGGCATAAAGATTGCAAAATGAGACTGCTTTCCTTCTCTTCTGGACCACCGTGCTTAAAGATCCATCTTGCTAGGCTGTCAGGGTAGTGTGTAGTTCGGGACTGAGTCGCGCTCATACTGAGCCCAACGTCCTCCCCGTGCGGCCGAGGCTGGAGAACAGCAGGCGCGTGCCGGAGCTCAGGGCGGCTGTGATGCTGTATGCAGCCTCCTCTTCCCTGGTCAGACGTCCTGATGTGTGACATGTTAATCTGAGACAAGACGGGGAGCCTGTCAGTTGACTGTCTTTGCAAAGTAAACTCCCCCGCCCCCAAATTAGTGACTGGGGACAGTGACTTATTTTTTCTCACGATTCTGAGGGCTCCTTGGCAGTTCCCTTCCTCGTTTTTGTTGGTCTCACTCAGATGCTGCATTCGGCACCTCAGGTACATGTTTGGTGGCTGGTGCCCATGGCTGGCTGGTTGGCTGGACAGATGGGTGGACGGCTGGACGGAAGGATAGATTGATGCCTGGATTGGCTGGCTGGCTGGCTGGATTGATGGCTGGATGTCTGGATACCTGGATGGATGGATGGATGCCTGGATAGCTGGCTGGCTGGGCCCACCTAGTTCTCTCCCTGGCCTGTGGACCCAAAGATCCAGGGCAGCATTCTAAGAGGGAAAAAGCAAAAACCGCAATGCCTCTTAAGAACTAGCCTGAGAAGTCTCATAATGTCCCTTCAGCACATTTTGCTTGTGGAAGCAAGTTGTCACCAGGCCAGACCGAGGGTGGGGAAGAGGACTCCACCTGTTGACGTGAGTGTCGAGCCGCACTGTGAACCAAGGGCATGTGTCCTGTGATGGGAGGTATTTCTCTTTGTAAGGTAAGCTTTATGGTGTGGCGTGCAAGCATCTAGTTTTGCTACTGCCGATGGTAGCAAGAGCAAAGCGATCGTAGCAGACTGCTCTGGTGATGGGTTCTTAATCTCCTTCAGCAGCCTCAATTTGCCAACAGCTGCGAGGATTCAGTACCCTGGTGTGTTCTTACTTCCCTCTGTCCTACTCCAGTCGTGCTGGCCGCGGAACGGGTTAAGCCTGGTACCTCCTCCATCGATGTACTAAGTTACTTGCTTTGCTTTACAAACTACACTGTGAATTTCCTCCTGCGTCGATTTCTCGTTCCTCCCGTCAACACTTCGTGCGGCAACGCGTGCGCTCCCTGAACCCGGCGGCCCTTCTGGGACAGCCGCTGTCCACCTCCTGTTGCTCCGGAAGTGCCGTCTGATTTCTCCCTGGAAGCTCCCAGAACTTTGCTCTGTCCTGGTGTTCGTGAATCACGCTGGAATCTCTCTGTGGTTGTATTTCCCGACATACACGTCAGACGGGGCGGGTGTGGAGGGCTCACAGGCACGTTTTCTGCTCATCTTTCTTCCTCTCCTCTGTGTGTTTTTTCTCTCCCTTTGGGACCTCTCGTCAGTGACAGTCGTCACTTGCCTTCCTAGCCTGCGTGTCTCCTCACTCACGTCCTCTTATCTCTCTGTCCCCTGCTGGCGTTGCCCGAACTACGGCTCAGGCCTAGCTCTGAGCTCGCCGGTCAGTCCGTCCTTAGCGCCCACGATGCTTCCAGTTTATCACAGTTTCTACGTGGCGCGTCCTGGCGACTGCAGCTCCTGATACCTTTTCGTCTCTTACGACATTTACGACTTAGGTTCATAATTCAAACAAAATCAAACGGAGGTGCAATTAAAACCTTTGATGAGGTGCAGTGTTTGGCGAAGTACCGTACTATTTATGACGAACGTTTAGCGAGCTGGGAGGGAGCGGGCACGTCCTGGCACGGAGAAGGGCCCCTGGGACAGCCACGGAGAAGGGCCCCTGGGACAGCCACAGAGCCACGGCGAGCGCCACGCTGGCCCGGCTGCCACCTCCCGGGGGCAGCTAGCCCGTTTCCTGCCGCCTTATCTCAGCTTCTACAAGCCCCTGCCACAGTCTTCATTAGGACCGTTTCTTCACGAATCATGATCTCTGAGCAGATGACAGAAAAACTCTCGAAGGGCCTGAAAGACAAGGAAAGCCGTTTTAGGTTTTCCAAGTCAGCATGACTGTACATAAACTTTGATTAAACCCAAAGCCCGATTTATGGCCCATCAAGCATGCATCGTCAGTCTGCTTTAGGAACGAGGAGCCTGAAGGAAAACATCTTGTCCTTAAGAAACCAATCCCTGCTCCTGCTTTCCATGACGTTAAAACACGTGATTCCTGCCTACGTGCTCATCTACGGTCTTTTGAACTTTCACAAGAATGGACTTCTGACATATTGATTTATGGCTCCTTATGTAAAAAGGCGATAACCCTGTAAAAACCGTTCGTGCTCCGGAGCACTTTGGTCCCTGTGAGGATCGCATTTCCCAGACAGCTGCCCTAACCAGGGCTCAGAGGAAACAGTTTGCTTCTTGGAGCGCTTTCTGGCCAGTTCGCGATGACACAGTCCAAGGAAGTGTCTGTTCTGTTCCAGGCCCTTTTCTCATCAAAGGCACTTATTCCTCAAATGTGGTGTTTTATTGCAATTGGACTGACATTATGATCAGTTTGGAGAGAATTTGTATCTTTTTTTTTTAAATTTTTTTTTTTAATTTATTTTCAGCATAACAGTATTCATTATTTTTGCACCACACCCAGTGCTCCATGCAATCCGTGCCCTCTCGAATACCCACCACCCGGTTTCCCCAACCCCCCCACCACCCCTCACTGCTTCAAACCCCTCAGATTGTTTTTCAGAGTCCATAGTCTCTCACGGTTCACCTCCCGAGAATTTGTATCTTAACCGTGTCACGGCTTCCCGAGCACGAACACAGTACGTCTATGTCTCTCCATTTGTGCAAGTCTATGTTTCTTTAAGGTTGACGGCTTTGCTTTTCAGGACTTCGTGTATTTTGTCTTGGGCTTATCCCCAGTATGTGACATGTGGTGCTGATGTAATCATATTTCTTTTTGCATACTTTTTCTAGTTATTTGTTCCCAGTACGTCATAATGCAACTGATTGATACATTGATCTTATGTCCAGAGGTGAAGATTGCAAAAGGAGCTTTATTTCTTCCTTTCCAGTTATTATGTCTTTAATTTCTTCTTTATTGTGTTGGCTCTGACTTCCAGCAGATTGTTCAATATAATTGGAGATAATAGGAAATTTTAAAGAGAATACTTCTGATGTTTCTGTGTAAGAATTGTTAATTTTTTTTTAGCTGTCTCGATGGGTTAACAAAGCTTCCTCCTACTCCTATCACGAAGTGTGTTATCATCAGTGAGTGGCGGGTTTACAGTGTTCCGTATTCTAAAAGAATGGTGAATTTATCAATGCTTTTTTCCTGCTCTTCATCTTTTTTTCTCCTTTATGCTGTTCACGTGGTGTATTACTTTAACAGATTTTCTCATATTACACCATCTTTGCATTTATAGGATGGCATGCCGTATTTTTAAAAAACACAAGGGATGGGGCACTTGGGTGGCTCAGTGGGTGAAGCCTCTGCCTTCGTCTCAGGTCATGATCTTGGGGTCCTGGGATCAAGCCCCGCATCAGGCTCTTTGCTCAGTGAGGAGTCTGCTTCCCCCTCTCTCTCTGCCTGCCACTCTGCCTATTTGTGGTCTCTCTGTCAAATAAATAAAATCTTAAAGAAGAAAAACCACAATGAGATGCAGCTGGCCAGCATTTTACTCGGGTGTTTGCGTGTTATCTGCATGCATGGGAGGGGCATTCCTTTTCTTTCTCCTATTGTCCATGTTGGTTTTTGAATCAACGTTTTTCTTGCCTAATAAACTCTTCTGCTTTTGGCAGAAGTCTTCCACAAGGCCTTTAGGTCTAGTGTTTTCTTTAGAATACTTCTGATTACTGCTTCGATTTAATGGATATAGGAAACTTCAGTTTTCTAGTGGCTTCTGGAGTCCCGTACAAGAAGACAGTAAAGGGGAAGCAGAAGTTAAAACAGAGACTGAGCAGAAACATAAAAAAAATGCCAGATTTAAAGTCGAACATCAATAATTATAGTCAGTGTAAAAGGCCTTAAATACCAATGAAAAGATAAAGATGGAAAATAGATAAAACTAGTTTACCTAACCCTGTGGTGTCTATAAGAAATTCACTTCAAATACAAAGATCGAGGTGGGTCATAGGTAAATGTATGGAAAAAGCTGTGGGATACAAATGCTAATGAAAAGAAAGCCTCCGTGGCTACGTTTCTATCAGACAGCGCGGGCTTCGGAGCAAAGAGAATTCCCAAGACAAGGACAGACATTCCGTAACGAAATGTTCTGCTCCCAAGAAGACGGCCTTCTTACGTGTGCCAGGGTAACAGCAGTAGAACCACAAGAAGCCGTCTGAGGGCTGAGCCCGGCGGAGCGCCCACGTGGAGAACCAACAGGGACCAGGAGAGGCCAGTACAGTTGGAAGGAGACCACCGCAACAGCCTTGCAGGAGAACACTGATGGCCTCGGTAAGATCCCCGGAAAGAGCATTCATGTTATTGGGGTCCCAGGAAGAGAGTGAAAAAAGCAAGCTGTAGATTGTTTTAAGAAGTAAGGAAGTACATACGAATCCCTAGTTCTGACAGTGATGCATCTGTATTAAACACGCAAAAAAAGTCCAAGTGGATAATGCACCATAGTGGTTAATTCTGATTTGGGATTGTTGAGAAAGGGAATGAGCAAGCATCTTATTTCTTTTAACAAAGATTTTTTATTTCTGTAATTTTCAGACCTAAGTTGAATAAAATGTACTAGAAAGGGTGCTAGGAGTTTGGTGGGAATTAAACTTTTAAAAGAAGAATTATATACAGAAGTACATGAAACTGGCCAGCATGGGCACGCTCACTGAGAATGGCATACACAATCTGATTCTTCCTCGGGCACAATTAGTAGCACAACGTCAAGAGGAGAGTAAGCCTCTGGAACTCTAACTCGAGCTCTGTTCTGTGTGCTCTTGGTTCCAAATGAGTTCATGACCTCGTGCTCATATTAGCGGAGCAGAAACTTATATTTTAAGTTACATGCTTATTCATACTTCTTACACATGGAATGGACTGTCAGAAATCTCTTCCACTGACCCAGTGAACACATGCTTTTTGTACAATAGGCACATTCAGAACTGTAACTTGTCTGCAGTAGGAACTGTTGGTCAAGGAGGGCTTTGTAGCTGAACTGCTTTTATCTGCCCTGCCTTCTTCACAGGATTGACTTGGGAGCCCAGAAGGGACGATGAAGAAATGTTTATGCCAAACTTAAAGTGCCTCCTAGACAGGCAAGATTATCACGGGAGTGGGAGAATCAGTGCTGCCCCCAGGGGTAAGGCTCTCCTAGCCCACTGCCGGTCTCAGTGACTGAATATGGACCAAGAAGGGCTATTCTTACCAGTGGCCTCTTTTGTCGTGGGCCACTGGCAGGGCAGAGCAGTTCCCCTCATTCTATCAAGGGCCACGTCTTCCTAAAAGGGAACCCCCGGGAAGGTGATGCCTCCGTCACCTCTGTCAGCTCTCATCTGACCTTGCTGAGAACATCTGCAGTCTCACCCGCATCAGAATGACCGAACCGATCAGAAAGGAGTCCGAATCCCTGCCCAGTCCGGCCTGATCCCCCCTTAGCTTCCTACTGCTGTTTTTACAAATTACAACAAACTTAGTGCCTGAAGACAACACAGGTTTATTATCTGACCATCTCAGTGCTCAGAAGTCTGAAATACTAAGCTTTACCGGGGTAAAGTCACTGTGCAGTAGAGCTGGCTGTGTTTCTTCTGGGGGCTTGGGGGAGAACCCACCCATTCCCTTCCTAGGATCAAGGACCCCCTGTGTTCACGGCACTCGGACCTCTGCTTCTGTTACAGCTGCTTCCCTGACCCTCCTTATGAGGGTCTCATAAGGACCCTCGTGATGACGCTGGACCCACCCTATCATCCAGGACCATCTCCCCACCTCAGATCCTTGGCTTTGCCACATCTGCGGAGTCCATTTTGCCAAGTAAGGTAACATATCCCCAGGGCCCAGGGATCAGGACCCGGACAACTCTGGGGGCTATTTCTCCGTCCATGACACCGACCCTCCCGGCTTCCCTTCCCACAACTTTCCTTTCCAACCCACTCTAAATCCCCAGCATAGGCCAGGTCCCTTGTGCTTTCACGTACGCAGGTTCCTCTGCCGTAGGGTCCTCGACAGGACACAGCCGTGGAGAAGACTTACCTAACTCTGAAGCCACACTGCCCGGCTCAAGTCCGAATCTACCACTTACTTGCTAACTGGATTCGGACAAACAGATTACAAGGAAAAACAGTAAATTACACAAGGCAGCATTACCGGAATGCAGCCTGCAGGGCGTTCCACCGGCAGCAAGCCTGGCTTCTCGGAGAAATCCCTATTTTAAAGGGTAGTGTGTCAGGGGGAGGGGACTGTTTTGAAAGAATAAAAGAGACAATGGCCAAATGCGAGGTGTAGGCCCGGGTTTGGATGTGGATTTGCTAACCATCAAAAGGCTTCTGTGAGACAGGGAAGTCTGAATGCAAACGGGCTCAGGATCCCGAGGGACTGTAAGTGTAACAATAGCATAGTGCTAAAGTTTTCTGGAGACCTAGCCGTCGACGCAGCGATGTACGCTAAGGTGCCCTTTCGCAGCAAAACGACGCTGGATTTGGGATCTCTTTGAAGATGTGCTGGGGAACAAGGAAGGGGGGAGTAGAGCAAACAAGATGGCCAAAACATGCACTGCCGAAGCTCTGTGACTGGCACCTAGGAGGTGACATTACTTTTCCACTTGAAATTTTCCTCAATACGTCTGCGTAAAAATAAGTCTCCGAGGAAGCTTTCCTTTCCCAGGCTCAGCTAGAAAGTCAGCGGTCCCCCTTCCCACCGCCCCCGCGACGGTTATCCCATCTTTCGCTGCCGCCCAGTTACTCTGGCCACCAAGCAGTGCGGGGCCGGGCAGGTGGCGGCGGCAGGTAGGCTGGGGGGGCGGTCAGGGGCGGGCCCGGCAGGTGTAGGACGGGGTGGGTGCGTGGGGCGGCCAGCAAGCGGCGGCGGCAGGTAGATGGGGGTCAGGTGCGTGGCCGGGCAGGCGGCGGCTGCGGGTAGGTGCGGGGTCAGGTGCGGGGCCGGGCAGGCGGCGGGGTCAGGTGCGGGCCGGGCAGGCGGCGGCTGCGGGTAGGTGCGGGGTCAGGTGCGGGCCCGGCAGGTGCGGGGTCAGGTGCGGGGCCGGGCAGGCGGCGGCGGCTGGGACCAGACACTGCGGTGAGGGGCTCCCGGCCCGCGCCCGCCGATGCACCTGTTCCGGCGGCCAGCCCGGCTCCTGCACGTGGCACTCGCGGCCGGAGCGCGGGGACACACCGCCCAGGCGCTTCTGACCCGCCCCGGAAGGCAGCCGGGCCCGCTCCCGCCCCCCACCCACGACGTCTCAGGACCCGCACCCTCGACACCCTTTCCCGGCCGCCGAGATTGCGCCTGCGCGGGGGCGGTCGCACAGCGTGCAGCCCCGCCTCTCCAAACCTCGCGATATTTCATCCCCCCCCCCGGTCCACCCACCCCAACTGCCCCGCCGACCTGGAAAGTTCTAAACCCCTGCGCACGCTCTCTGGGGCGCTTAACGTCCGGGCTCCGCCCTCTTCTGACCACGCCCCTTTCCGTCCGTCTTGCCAATCACCCACTTCTTCCCTCGGGCAACCCCGCAACAGCTCTCTCATTGGCTAGTCTTGAGAGCGGGCGCCGAGGAAGGTCGGTGACGATAGGCTGGGAGCCGGTCCCGCCTACCGGCCGTTTGCGCGGGAGGCAATTGGCTGACGTCTCCGTCCAATCGGCGGTAGGCTGTCGGATTCAAACCGGGATCGTTGGGCCTGCGGTCGGTTGGTCGCAGTCGAGTCGTCGTCCCGGCAGAGGCGGTCGTGTGGCCCGACGCTCCCGCCCGCCCGCAGCATGGCCCACAAGCAGATCTACTACTCGGACAAGTACTTCGACGAGCACTACGAGTACCGGTGAGTGCGGCCGGCGGGGCGGGCTCCGCCGCGGAACGGGGGTCGGGGCGGGGCGGGGCGGGGCGGGTCGCCGCGCGTCGGCCGGGGTCCGGGTCAGGGCCGGAGCTCGGAGGTCGAGTGGGGGGCGGCCCGCGGCGGGAGCGCCGGGAGCGCCGGGGCCCGCGGCCTCCGCTTCCCCGCCCTTTGTTCGCCGCGGCCGAGCGGGGCGGGGGTTGCGGGGCCGGCGGGGCGGCTCTTGCTCCGCGCGCTCCGCCGTCCGGCAGGGGCTCCGCGGGCCTCGGGGCGCGGCCGGGCGGCTCTGGGCCTCGGCGTCGCGGGCGGCTGCGTCGGCGGATCCGGGCGGGGGATCCAGGCGGGGGATCCGGGCGGGGGCGCGGCCGCGGGGGACCCGGCTTTTGTGTGGCTGCGCCGCGCGCCCGGGGCGAGGCGGGGGAGGAGCGGGCGTCGGTGCGCGGCCGCGCGGACGCAGCAGGTGCCGAGGCTGCTCGTGGGGTGCGGGCTCCAGCCCCGCTCGGGGGGCCCGGACCTGCGCGCGACTCGGGGCGGCTGGGCCGCGGTGGCGCCGCAGGCTCTGCCCCAGTGTGGCCCGTTGGGCCTCGGGTCCGGCCGTCGGCGAGGCCCGCCGCAGGCCCCCGGGTCCCGTGGTCCGAGGACGGTGTGGACTGCGGTCGCAGAAGCCTTCCACGAGCCTTTTCCAGGCCGCTCCTCCGGGAACCGTGCGCCCTCGGGGGCGCTGCCCTGCGGTCCCCGAGCAGCCCGGGTGAGTCGGCCTCGCCGGTCGCCCCCCGCAGCCGCTGGCTTTGTGGTGCGCTGCGGGTGCGCGGTTCCTCCCCGGGCCGGAGGCGGAGCGGGCCGAGGTGGGGCCTGTGAGCTCGTGTCCTTTGGAGTCCGACTCCGTGAAGCGGCCTGTCGGCACGACTGACGGGCGAGGCAGGGGCCGGGAGCCGGAGGAGCACGGGGCTCGTTCGTGCGGCTGTAGGCGACCGGTTCTGAGCCAGGGAGGAGTCGGTGTAGACGCCGGAGCAGCGTTTCAGGGGGACAGGCGAGTACGCGCTGGCGCGGTCAGCAGGCTTTGGTCAGGTTGGCGATCGGTAGCTGGGTTTGGGGGAGGCAGACGTTACCTGTGGGGCTTCATCTGTGCGGGGGTGGGCGCCCTGCCGCAGTGCTGTGGGAGGTCAGCCGCAGCTCTGCGGCTAGTAGGAACAGCGGGGTGTCCTCGGGCGGACAGCGCGGCTCAGTTCTGGGGCGAACACAGGCGGACCTCCTTTGTGTAAGTAACGCCAGCTGGGTATTCGACTCACCGGCCGCAGAGCGGAGTTTACGCTCCTGACCGTTTAGGGCGCGGTTTGGGTTATGGGTTCCGTTTCGGATTGGCAGTATTCGCGCCTCGGATGAAGCTCATCGGCTACGATCCTGCCGCTGTGCAGAGCTTGGGTTCCGTTTTCTTCGGAGCCAGAAAGTGGACCTGACCAGAATGCGCATTTCTCATCGCCACAGCCAACGGACTGTCAGATAGAGGTTTCCAGCAGTCAAGAAATTGGGTGCGTGCTTGATGGCCGCATAGTTTACTGCGACTGGAAACGGTAAACGGGTCTGTGAATTGTGACTAATGAAGAACTTTTCACTGCAGTTCAGAGGGCTGCGGACTTGGCTTTTAGAATTTTACAAAGCTACAATTGTATATATTCTTGAGGTTTTTGACATTGAAGAGTAATACTTATCTTCCTAAAAATAGCTTAATGAAGTTTTGGATAGAAGTCATTCGGATAGAAGTCAGTAACTTCTTGGAAAACTGAAAGCCTTTGTGCAAGGTTGCCAGGTACACGTACGTACGTGACACTTGGGTTTGTCTTTTTGCTTTGTAATTTGCACAAAGCAACTTGTAGAGTATACAAGAACTCATCCACAGGTCTAGAATGTTGAGTAATGGGAAACCCAAATTAACAAATTATTTTTCCTCTTATACGGAGTCTCCATGGGTCTGGGATGTCAGTTTTACAGTGAGGGTTCAGCCTCCCTTTAGGCTTCGGTGGTCTTAGATGGCTTCTCTGGCTCCCTGATCACACTAGTCGGCTTCATAACCCATCAGGAAAGACTTAGAAAAAAGAGTTGGGCATGTTCTTTCCTTTTGAAGACAGTTTCCATAAGTTGTGTATTTTTTGCTTATATCCTATTTGCCAGGATTGAAGTCAGCAGAGGTTAGCTGTGGGCAGGCTGGGATGTTTTGGATAGCTGTGAGCCTGACTTGCATTTGGGGGATTCTATTCCTGAAGAACATTGAGACAGCAAGCAGTCTCAGAGAAGAAGAGGCAAATTCTAAACAAAATACTTTCTGCTTTTGGACTGTACATTCTTCCTGTTTGGAACATTAGGCCATAAAAAATCAGAATTAGAGGTAGGAGACCGTCCTCGAGATGGATGCCAACAGTAATGTAACGAGGGTTGCTTTAAAGATCTTTATTTTGAACTCAAATGTCACATGCCCTAAAAATGCATCTCTAAAGTGACCATATTTGTAGGAAAGGTGTATTTGCTAATACTTGGCTATATCTTTTTAACAGGCATGTCATGTTACCCAGAGAACTTTCCAAACAAGTCCCGAAAACCCATCTGATGTCGGAAGAGGAGTGGAGGAGACTTGGCGTCCAACAGAGTCTAGGCTGGGTTCACTACATGATTCACGAGCCAGGTAGGGGTTGCATTTAGGAAAGCATCCATGAAACCAAAGAAGTAGTGGTTGTGGTTGTTGAAAATTAAGTAATACTGACATTCAGTGGTATTCCCAAAGCAACCCTGGGAAGTCTGACTCTTCTTGAATGGCTGATTCCTTCCCTCTCTAGGAAGAATTTACACTTTCTAGGAAATAATACCACACGAGTGAAAGGAATGCATTATTCTACCTGCGGAAAGATTAGGAGTTAAAAAAAAGTCAATTCTTTTATTTTAAAATGTGCCATTGATAAAGCATTTTACTGTAAGTATAAGTAATTCTGGTGACCTATGTCTTTAAAAACTAAGGGCTTTAAGACACTTTTAAGTGTCCCTAAGTTCTTTGCTGCAGTAGAAGTTAACGCAATTTGGAATGATTTGTTTTTGCCTTTAGTATTCTATTAAAGGATGATTGGGATTTGCCTCACCAAGGTGAGATAAGGTAACCTAGAGAGTGAACCCTGCTGCGTGTTTCCGAGTGTTCTATTGTGCGGATTTTACCGGAGTTTCCTGGATATGAAATGTTAAACTCAAATTCACAGGGTTCAATTCTGCTTTTGTGGTATCCTTAATTAATCTAACTAAACAATTATGCTTTGAGCAAATTTTGGGGGCATGATATAGAAACCGAATTAGGTGGAACAGAGCTTGTTTTCTGCTCTTAAAGAAAAGCAGCAATAGCATCACAAACTGACTCTTGGGGGGGGGGTTGGGGGCATCTAACTGTACCGGAGTTCAAAACTCTAGAACCCAGGGCTCCCACCCAGTGAAAGAGATCCCAGGAATGGGCCCCTGGGATGTGCACTTTTTACAGTTTGGTGCTTTTTGAATTTGGTGTTAGGTGTCTTTCCTTTTCACTGGAATTGAGATCCTAAAGGTAGAAACTGTTTTCCTCGAAGTGGCTTCTCCACTTGACATCTCTTTTTCCCCAGGGTAGGTAAAACACTGTGGGCAATGTTCTTCCCCATCAGGTGGTTTTCTAATGTTTATGGTTGACAGTGACATTTTTCTTTTTTTTTTTTTTAGGATTTTATTTATTTATTTGTCAGATCACAAGTAGGCAGAGAGGCAGGCAGAGGGAGTGGGGGAAGCAGGCTCCCTGCTGAGCAAAGACCCCCCCCACCCCCAACCAATTCGGGGCTCGATTCCAGAACTCTGGGATCATGACCTGAGCTGAAGGCAGAGGCTTTAACTCACTGAGCCTCTCAGGGGCCCCGACAGTGACTTTCTTTTTTTTTTTTTTTTTTTTTTTTAAAGATTTTATTTATTTATTTGACAGACAGAGATCACAAGTAGGCAGAGAGGCAGGCAGAGAGAGAGGAGGAAGCAGGCTCCCCGCTGAGCAGAGAGCCCGATGCGCAACTCGATCCCAGGACCCTGAGATCATGACCTGAGCCGAAGGCAGCGGCTTAACCCACTGAGCCACCCAGGCGCCCCCGACAGTGACTTTTGAAACAAAGTTTATTTCAGATATTTCGATGAGTGACAGCTGTTAATAGATTTATTTTGGTTTGAGAATTTCAAATTTTGGTTGAATGAATGAGAATTAACCATATTTTAAAATTATATATTTTGTTTCCACAGAACCACATATTCTTCTCTTTCGACGACCTCTTCCAAAAGAGCAACAAAAATGAAGTCTACCTGGGGATTGTCAATTAAGTCTTTTTCAAATTTAATGTATATGTGTATATAAGGGTAGTATTCAGTGAATACTTGAAAAATGTACAAATTGTTGATCCATACCTGTGCATGAGCTGTATTCTTCACAGCAACAGAGCCCAGTTAAATGCAACGGCAAGTAGGTTACTAGAAGGTGTTTAAGATAAAATTTCTAGTCGGTTTTTCTCTTTAATATAAGTGCCTGTTTGACTTAACCTGTTACTTTTGTTAAATAAAGTTTGTATGTTGCATTTATGATTGAAGTTATTGGGGTTTATCTTCTAAGGTTGACTTGTGTCTGTCAAGGATAGAGGATTTCAGTTCTACCGTTTGGGTCCGGAGGAAATAGATTTAAAGAAGTGGGATTAAATGGGTTTAAGGTCTCGTGGTTTGGGGAGGTGTGACTTAGTTCACTTCGGAACAAACCGTTTATGGAGACAGTTCATGCTCTGTTGCTAGTTTAGTGTCCGGAGACTGGGGCAGATCCCAGGACTGCCCCATCTGCGGGCCTTGAGGGGAGCCACTTACCCTGCTTCTGTTTCACTCCTGCGCAAGTCGTGGTAGTGCCCCTCTCCAAGGGCAGAGCGTTTGGCAAGGCAGAACGCCACTCCGCACGGAGTCGCGTCTGCCAGTCGCCGCTAGCTGCTGCCGGGATATTCCGGAGCTAACTGGCCGTGCGGGGGACACTGAATGGAAGCCCCGAGGCTGCGGTCCTCCGGACGCTGCTCTCCGGAACAGGACGGGAACCGCTGCAGGTGGTGCTGCGCAGCCGCCCACATCCTACCTGTGCCCCCAGGGAGACTCGGGGGCTGCCCAGTGAAGGGAGCAGAGGCCCGCGGCAGCCCCCCGCAAGGGTAACCGCAGCACAGCAGGCCTGTGCGGGCGCGTTCAGGCCTGTTTCCTGCACCTGCGGGCTGCCCGGGGGGCCACTGGGCGGTGCCCGCATCGGCCGCCGTGCCTGGCAGCGCCTGTGCCCTCCCCTAGCTCCCGGGCCCCAGCCGCCCCCGCCCAGCCCGCGCAGTCTGGGAACTCCCGTCCTTGCGCACTGCCCAGTGCTCCTGCCCCTGGCGCGTCCCTGCGCCAAGGCCTCCTGGGCCTGGAGTCCACGTCCTCCGCTTCGGGTGCCCCCGGCCAGGCAGCGTCCGGGGACGACCAATGCCTCTTCCGGAGGGCGCCGCCGCCACGCGGGACCAGGGCCGCCCGCGCGCCCACTTCCGGCCGGAAGCAGGGGTCGGGGGGCGGGCCTGGGTGCGTTTCTGTGACGCACTTCCTGGCGTCCGCTCGGAAGGCGGAAAAGCGGGGAGTCCGAGCGCCGCGCGTCCGAGCCGCCGGCCGACGGGGCGGCTGCTGGCCTCCGGGGCCGGGCCTCCTCCGAGCCGCGCGCCATGGCGTCGGAGGGGCCTCGGGAGCCCGTGGGCGAGGTGAGGACGGCGCCCCGGGGTGGGGGGCGGGCGCCGGGGCGGGCGCAGGCGGGGCCGGCGCGGGGCGTCGGGCGGCCGCGGGTAGCCGGGCAGCACCGGGCGCCCGGGGGTGCGCCCCCGCCCCGGGTCGCCGCCTCGCGCCGGGGAGCTCCCGCAGACGTTGGCGGCAGCGCGGGCGTCCGCTCGGCCTGCTCGGCCGCACCGCTAGATGGAGCCCTGGCGGCCGCCGCGACCGGCGCTCGGACGGACCGGAAGGCGCCGCGGTCAGCCTCGCGGGGCGGCCGCGGCCGCGGGAAGAGCCGCTGCTGCGGTCCCAGGCCGGGCGTGGTGACCCGCGGCGTCCCGGCGGGGCTGGCTTTGGCTCCTGAGCAGACCGGCGCCTGGCGCTTCGCTGACGGACGGGACCGGGTCCGCCGTGGAAATAAGGCTCCGCACTGCGGTGGACTGTTTGCGGCCGCGGGTCAGCGGCCGGGCCTGCCCCGGCGGTGCTCGGTGCTCGGTGCTCCGTGCTCCGTGCTCGGTGCTCCGTGACCGCGGCGGGACGCGACACACCGCGCGCAGGCCGAGGCTGTCGCAGCTCTGTCGGCCGGCGCGGATTTTGTGTCCCGTCTCCCCGCCGGCCCTCGCCCTCGCCCTCGCCCTGCGCCCCCCGTCCTCGCTCGTTAGCAGAGCGCGGCCTGGACGGCACCGGCACCGGGGGAGGTGGTTCGCCGCCCGGTTCTTGCTTTTGCGAGCCGAAGCGTTTGAGCCGCAGACACTCCCGGCACAGGCCTCTCTGCGGCCGCTGCACCCCAGCGACTCTCCGTGGGTTTTCTGCTCACACCTGCTTCACATCCAGATGCACGTCGTCAGCCGCACCCCCGTTTCTTCCTCAGGGCATCAAGTTGTCCGCCGATGTGAAACCGTTTGTCCCCAAATTTGCTGGGCTCGGCGTGGCATGGTCGGAGTCTTCCGAAGCTCGCGCGTTCCCCGGCTGTGCGGCCGCCTACTACCCGTGTGTTCCGGAGCTCCCGGGGCCTGAGTACGTATCCGTCTCCTGTCGCGCCCTCCCCGGGGACTGAGCGGGGATTCCGGGTCGAGGGGCTGCAGCCGACATGGCCAGCGTTCTCAGAACGAGGCTGCTCCTCAGCCAAGAAGGGCCTGAGGCAGTGGCACAACTTACTGCGTCCAACCCCGAAAACACAAACTTCAGCTCTCCGCACTCACGGTTCTTTTGGGCAAAGGACGTGTGGAGGTCGCCTTGCATTCCCTAGTGGGAAGTGCAGTTTTCAGGTCATTTGTGCATGGGGTCTGAACTGTGTCACGCGTCCCGGGGAGATGCGGTGGCTGGGGGCGCGGAGAGGAAGGGGCGAAGGCGAGCCCCGAGAAATCCGCGCTGTGCCTGTAGGCGGTAACACCGTGGAATCGCGCTTGGGGCTGCAGTGCGGCTCGCAACCGTGGCTGCTCCTGCTGTGGCAAGTTGTTGGGAATTGCTGAGTTTTGCTTTTTACCGCTTTTCTTTGTAAATGTCCTGGGCAGCGTCTAGAAGCTTGGGTTATAAAATTCTCCTAAATCTGTATTGAAAGAAGGCTTGTGTTGGTTTGGCGATTTCCCTTTTTCTTCTCAAGTTTCCTTCTTTAGGTATCTATACAATGGTTTCCATTAATAGCTGAATTTAGAAAGCTGTGCCTTCAACCCTGCATGTAATTGTGTAGAATACCTGATTTTTAACGGCCGGCATCACCTTTGTGATGTCAGAGTCCTTGTCTGTGTGTTCCTTTGCTGGGGGTCGTGCATGTTTCTTTTTCATGCCTGCATAGTGGCGTTTGTACACTTCCTACAGATTCTAGGCTTGTATTCACAGGGACAGAGTTTGGAATGAATAATAAAACCATCGAGTGGTTTG
The DNA here is from genome assembly GCF_009829155.1 of Mustela erminea. Taxonomy (NCBI): domain Eukaryota; kingdom Metazoa; phylum Chordata; class Mammalia; order Carnivora; family Mustelidae; genus Mustela; species Mustela erminea. The sequence goes on from NC_045625.1 coordinate 91,255,307, forward strand.
GTATGTATAGGTTGTATTTTTTGACCAAGTTGAAATTCTGCCTCTGTGCTTTGCTAGGAACACTCAGCTCTTCCCCTGTGATTTCATCCTTTGTTAGAGGAAGGTTGGCATGGGTCTCATCTGAGCTGTTCCCTACCTTGGGTGGTTCACAAAGTAAAGTATAAAATAGATTTCATTCAGTGAGAAGGATTCGAAGCCGTTTGTTTCGGGTGGGATTCCAGTTAGCCAAAGTAAAGGTGGAAAACGTTCCTACAGCTGAAGTAATGTTCTGGAAGTAGCATGAATCCAGAAGAATCAGAAGCTTAAGGGTGTGCACTGTTGAATTTAAAAATTAGGTGTTTTTTTTTTTTTTTTTTTAAAGATTTTATTTATTTATTTGACGAGCATGAGAGTGGAGAAGGTCAGAGAGAGAAGCAGACTCCCTGCTGAGCAGGGAGCCCGATGCGGGACTCGATCCCAGTCCCGGGACTCCGGGGTCATGACCCGAACTGAAGGCAGTCGCTTAACAACTGAGCCACTCAGGCGCCCTAAAAATTAGGTTTTTTATACTCTTTTTTTGGCTTTAATTTTTTTTCTTTTAATTACATATAACCTAGGAAAAGATTGGCTGACAGTATTCCTGCCTGATGAGAAAACAGTTAAGGACAAAAGAGGTGTGAAAGCAGAGGGGCAGGGTTAGGAAGGACAGGAGCCTTTGAAGGGGACAGAATGGGGATGCGTATTTGAGAACCGATGACCTCTTCCATTCTGATGGAGGCTGAGACGTCTGCCCGAGCCGGGTGTCCTGTGAATGAGGCTCGCCCCTGCAGGGAAAGAGCCGCGTGCGTTTTTCCGTAGGGAGCAGCGTGGTCTTTCCTGCCTTTCCCGTGCCTGTGCTAGGCCACGAGGTGGGCAGGAGGCAGGCAGCGTCGTGTTACTTGACACCTGAGAAGGTGGGGCCAGAAACGTGTGGTCAGTCATTCAGGTGGGCAGTGCCCGAAGCAGAATGAGCGTCTGTGCCTCTGGCCTGCACCCCTCGAGCTCCCCAGAGCTGCCACTGCCGCGGGGACGAGTGTTTGCTGAGCACTTCAGCCTGCTGCAGTCCGTGGCCCGCTCTGGGCACTGCTGAGGGAGTCTCGGCTGTGAGAACTAGTAGCCCTGCACGGAGTGTGGCTGGAGGAGCTGCTGGGGCTGAGCCCTGCGTGACGGCGGGGGCGCCTGGAGGGAGCCTGGAGGGCGTGGGAGCAGCCCCCGTGCTCCAAGCAGCCCCCGGGACGGCCGCAGGGACCCGGTGTGCTGGGCAGGAGGTGGGGCACCGCTGGCCGTGTCTTACGCGCTTTCGGGCCGCTCACTCCTGGATTCTTTCCGCTTGAAGCCTCGGCCTGGGTTCCAGGCACTGAAGCTAGGGAAGAAGTACACGGAGCCCTGCGGCCTGGGGAAGGCCTCCGGGGGTCCGGGTGGTGTTGGTGGGAGAGAGGCTGTGGCGGTTGCTGGCTGAGTGCATGCAGGCTTGGGGGTGGGAAGAGGGGCCGTTTGGGGTCCAGCAGCACAGCCTGGACTCCAGTGCCCATTAGGGGACAGGGAACTGGTGGGCGGGGCCACCTGGGGGCTGAGTGAGGCCTGGAGCTGGCCGGGGTGTCCGTATGTGTATATGTGCTGCCGAAGCGAGCACTGGGGTGTCCGTATGTGAAGTCTGAGCAGACCGAGGAGGGGTCTGGGCTCCGTGTGAGTGGAGAGGAAGGGACGCGGAGGAGGGTCCTCCAGGCCGAGCCTTTGGAGTCCGGGCTGGCGCGGCTTTCCCCGGGCTGACGGAAGGGCCGGCCCTGCGGATGCCGGGTGAGGACGGGGTGGCGGGGCTTGCAGGGGGGATGGTCCTGGAGACCCGGTAGCGGTTGGGAGGGGTGGGGTGGGGGGTGGGGTAGTGGGGACGTGGGAGCGGGGAAGGCGGGGGGGTGAGCTGCCGGAGAAGCTGCTGTTGTAAAGGGAGGCGCGGGCGGGCCGGGGGGGCGCGTGTTGGTGCTGGGGTCCGGCTTTGCGGTCTGTGGCAACTGGAATTTTACACGCAAGCTGCCGCGAGCCCCGGTGGGTGCTGGGAGTCGTTGCCGAGGGATTTTACTGGGTGTCGTTTCTGCCTGCCGTTGTTTGGAAAGCAAAACGCCAACTTCCCAGAGGAAGAGAGACCAGTGAGCACTTGTCCAAAGTCGGAGACTAGATTTTGCATCGAGCCAGGATGCACGCCCAGGGCTCTGGGGTCGCGGACGTAGGGTCGCTGGAGGATGCAGCCTTCACAGCCGCTGGACCCTGCCTCCCTTTCCTCCTTTAGCTAAACTTCATGGGTCTGTTCATGTGTCTGGTGTCTGGAGTTGGAATAGCACTTCTCTGCCGCGTTTTGCTCTCAGCCCTTGTTTGCCCGCCGCCCCCATGAAGAACAGACCCCCTCCGACACCCCTCACGCCCCCCACCCCACCCTCAGATCTTCTGAGCTTCAGATAAAGTGAAACAGGGACTCGCATCTGGGAGCAGGACGATGCTTTAAATCGTTTTCTTTTCTGCAAAGAGCAGCGCTAGGGCAGGTGTGCTGAGAAAGGTACAGTGTACGGGGTTTTTCTTGGGTTTTCATTAGGAAGAGTTCATTACTGGACTTAGTGAATGGTCTTCCTGGGTGTGAACTTCCTGTAAAATGTCGCGGGTTCAGAGACCATGACAGCAGGCCGCCCAGTTAGGAACTGCATGTGCGTGGATGCAGGGAACCTTCTGGTGAGGGTGTCTCAGGGGTGGGTGGTGACTCCTTTGCCCTGCAGTGCAGGCCCTTCCTTGCCCCGGGACAGGACCGGACTGTGCACTGGAGGGGGCTGCCTGTGCATGCGCCTGCCGGCGGCCCCGCTGGGAGAGGGTCGCCCGGGTGCCTCGTCAGCAGCTCTGGTTTTCCTACCTTTCTGTGGGCCAGCACGCTTTGGGATTCTGTTGATTTTCTACAGGAAGATGTTCAGCTCTGGGAAGTCCCAGAAACATTGGCTGGAGCTCATTTGTGTCTCGGCTCATCTGCTCCGTGTCGGGCCATTGTATCGTCTCTCGTTGCTGGAGGATTGAAGCCTCTCGCTGGATACCAGATTTGCTCACAAAATCAGTGTTAAATTATATTTTGGCCTCGCCTAGCAGTTTGAGCAAACGGGCACGGCGGTGTGCACAGACGGCGCCCGTCTGGCCGGCGCGCTGCAGCTCCCAGGCCAGCGGGCGCAGTGTCCCCTTCGCGGCTCTGGCGCTGCGAGGCCGGAAGGCACAGGATAGGTTGGTCGGGCTGGAGGTCGGATGGGGCGGCGGGGGCTCTGTGAAAGCCCCTCTGCAGGGAGAGTGGTCTGGGTGGCCCTCTGGGCCCCGGTGGCTGCCGGACGCTTCTCAGACGTCTGACAGTGTGGCGGTGCGGAGCTGCGGAGGCGTCCCTGGGCTTCGCTGCTGCCTGTCGCGCTGCCGTCCTGCCGAGGGCGTCAGCCCCGCAGTGAGCGCGCGGCTCCGGTGAGGAGGAGGCCGGAGCCTCTGTTCCACTCTCCGAGGCGTCTCCGTGCCAGAGCGAGCGACCTCAGAAGCACTCGAGGGTTTAACTGTGCTTCTTACGAAGAGCTCCTGGATTGGTGATGTGAAATCCTCAACTAAAACCTACCTCCTTGTTTAGGCAGAAGCTCTATACTGAAGACGTGGCCTTCGGAGCTGCCACTCTTCCTGCTCAGTGTCTGTCTTCGGAGCCCGCTCTTCATCCGGGCGGCTACGCTCCCTACCCCGCCGAGTGTTCACAGAGCGCCTGCCCGGTGCCCGGCTCGCCCTGTGCTTACGGCCACCCCGGCGCCTGCCGAGCTTTCCAGACCGTGAAGCCGCGAGCCGAGCAGATGTACCCTCTCCCACAAGACCCAAGAGCCCCGTTCAAGGTTCGCTTACCGCCCTGGTGGGGGGTACCGTAGCGTTTAAGATAGAAAGAGCTGGTTGGTTCTCACGTGGTAGTTAAGTGTTGTTTATCTTTTTCGTATATTTAGGAACTGATTTGTCTTTATCCAGTTTTGAAACAGTTGTTGTGGATACTTAGTAGGGATTTTCTGCTTTAAGCCTTTTTTCATGGTGCTGGTTTGCTTAATTCACGGGGCTTTTTAATTCTCCCCACAGAAAAAAACGTATGACGAGCAAAAGTTTGACAGCAAGAAGGCGGACGGCTCTCTGTCATCTGATGCAAAATCAGTTAGAGGTTCACAGCCTGCATCCACGCATGCGGACGCGGCCTTGAAACCAGGTGAAAAAGACATACTGTCTGATGTCCTGTTGTCCTACCCCGCCCGCCCCAGAAGTGGCTCTGTTCTTTGTACACCTGTTTCTGCGGAGGCCGTTGGACTCTGGTCGATTCTGGAGACCTCTCCGCCCAGGGAAGGGCCTGTTGGGGAGGGCGGGGCTCTGTGGTGTGCCCTAGTGTGGCAGGACCTGGCTCAAAGCCACATGGCAAGTAAGTGGCACCCACAGGCCTCGAGACATGTCCTTAAGTAAATCGCAGGCACATCCCTTGGACTATATTTGACGATATTTGTTCCTGAAATAGCTTCTCTGGTGTTCTGTTGGGACACTTTTTTTTTTTTTTTTTTTTAAAGATTTTATTTATTTATTTGACAGACAGGGATCACAAGTAGACAGAGAGGCAGGCAGAGAGAGAGGAGGAAGCAGGCTCCCCATGGAGCAGAGAGCTCAGTGCGGGGCTTGATCCCAGGATCCTGGGATCATGACCTGAGCCGAAGGCAGAGGCTTAACCCACTGAGCCACCCAGGCGCCCCCGTTGGGACACTTTTTAACAGGTGAGAGAGTTTGCATTTTGAATCCCATCCTGAGCAACAGCCAGCCTGGGGCAGTGTAGTTCCTCAGGGACGTGTCTGCTCCGGCCTTGGAAACTGCTGTTCCAGGCTGTGGCTGAAAGCTAGTGGCTGCAGGGTGGCCGGTATGGACTAGTGCCGTTTGATGGCTTATTTATGAAGAGAGCTACAACTTCTGTAATAGTGTACTTACTAGGAATGGCCATTTTATTTACATGTATAACTTACATTACTTGGTATATAAGTTTTTCTCTTTGTGTTGACTTCACTCAGAAACCATTTGGCGCAGGGCAGTTTGCAAGGAAAGTTGTACAGTTAACCGTAATGACTGGCTTCATGGCCTTACAGTCCGCATCAGGGTTCCAAGTTGACTTCTGCCTGCTTTCTTCCAAAGTTCCTCTCACGTGCGGGAGAGGTGTCACTGAGAAGAAATTCGTTGGCGTCGCTGTAAATCTGCGGAACCCTGCGGCGCGTGTGGAGGGTAGTTAGGTCAGGCTGCCGCAGCTAGTTCGCTGTAGAATTCGCCTCAGAGCTGCAGTGTGCTTTGCTTCCTCCTGCCTGCGGCCCGACCCCAGCAGCCGGCGCTTCCGGCCCTCGCTGCGTCCCGTCGCTCCGCAGGTGGCATCGCTGGCAGATGGCGGAGGGCCTCGGACAGGCCCGTGTCAGTGTGTCGGCAGCGAGAGACGTCCGCCCTGCGGTTGAGGTGTGCGTACGGGTCTTCACACAACACCTACATTTTCACCCCTTTTGTTTGTGTTCATACAGACGGTTACCAGAAACGGACAGACAGGAAATCCAGAATCGTTGAGAAAAGTGTGTCTGCCTCCAGACCCGGGTTTGAGTTTACCAGGTTGGACTTCCCTGAACTGCAGGGTGCAGAGACCAGTGAGATCGCAGAGACGCAGAAGCAGCCCAAGTGGGGCCCTCTGCGCCCCGCCTCGGCCGACCTTCCTCTTCTCCGCGAGGTGGTGCGGCCTGCCGAGGTGCGTGCGGGGCCCCCGCTCTGTGTCCCTTCTCCCCTTCTCCCCTTCCTTCCTTCTTCCCACGCGCCTTGGTAGGTGCCTCTCCGTACGTTCCGTCTTGCCGTGGGGGCCTTGCCGTGCACACAGAGGACCGTCTGCTTGGACTCTTTCCAGCCTGGGGTGGGCCCTAGTATAGCAGATTCTAAAAGAATCACCGAATGCGCTTCCTGGTGCCTGCTAGCTGCGGGGGACGGGGCTCGGGCTCCGGCACGGTCCCGCTGCGTAGACCGCCCCCGGTGGTCCCCTCACTCCCAGCACTGCATTCCCACAGCACGTTTGCAGTAGAGACAAACGGATTCTTTCAGTCCAGCAGTAGTGTGTCAGACTGTGCGGGGTAGCCTCCGGTTCTTCCAGGCTCTCTGTCCGCACCGCGCTCTTGGTGCCATCACCGGCTCCGCAGAAGCATAGTCACGGTGTGGTTTGCTTGCCATTTGACGATTTCTAAAACACCCCGTGCTCCGCATGTGGTCTTGCAGTTTCAGTCCCTCCAGCTTCTAGGAAAAGACGTCCTGAGGTTAGTAGTTCCTGAGGTGGCTTCTCTCCGGTTTCTGCCGAGAGAGGGTGGGAGGGCGAGCAGGAGGACACGCGGGAGGGGCCCCCCAGCCACCTGTCTGCGGAATGGTGGGGGCTCTGCTTCCTCGGATGCGCTTGGGTGCCAGGCCACTGACACCCAGCGGTGGGCAGGGCGGCTGCCTTGTGCAGAAGGTACCGCGTCCCGCACGCATTGACCTTGACGCGCCGCGCCGCGCTTCCCTGTGGCTTAGCCGTGACGAGGGAGGCAGGCAGCCAGCTGGGCTAGAGGACTCTGGTTTGGCAGCCGTGTGACCCCTTTGGTCCGGCTGCGTGTGTGGAGTAGCTGAGGCTCGAGGGGCTGCCTGTCTGCATCCCTGGTGGTCAGTGCGTTAACCCAAGCCTGTGAGCCTCTGGGGAAGTAGGACAGGCCGCCAGGGAGCTGTTGTGTCGTGGTCACCGGCTACACACCTGTCTGGACACGAAGTGAGGCACGTGGCACCGGGTGGAGGGGTCTGTCTGGCCTCCTTGCCTGAGGATGTGTTCACACTCTTGAGTTACACGGGGACTTCTAACTTTTTCTTGTAGAACAGACTTTTCTCCCTATTTTAGGGGTATCTTTGAACATGAGAAATTTTTAAAACAGTTGACCCTGAACAGCAGGGGTTTGAGCTGCATTAGACATGGGTGTTTTTGATAAACACAGGGTAGTACTGTAAACATTTTGTCTTCCTCGTCATTCTCTTAGTGATGTTCTCTTTAGCTTACTGTGCTGTCAGGGTACAGGATGTGACGCAGGTTACGTGTGCTGTGCGTGTTAGCTCTTTATGTGGTCGGTCGGGGTTCTGGTCAGTAGTAGGCTGTTAGTCGTTTTGGGGGGTCAGAAGTTCCATGTGGAGTTTCGTCTCTCCAGGGGTCAGCACCCCAACCCCCATGTTGCTCAGGGCTCACCTCTGTCTGAAGTTGTTCAAGAGAAAACCGTGTTAATCACCTAAACCTTTTTTTAAAGGTGCATTGTGGGGCCTGAGGGGATCCCCTCAGTTTGAAGATAAGCACATGAAGGACTTTGTGTTTGCGTTTTTAAGACTTTTGGCATTTTTCCATGTCATTAAGTAGTTTTTGAAAACCTGTTGCACTGACCCTTGATGGATTTGTGTAATTACTGTAACGCTCTCGGACAGGTGAGCCATGATGAGCAGGTAAGTTGTATTCAGAGAACGAGCTGTTTCAGTAATTTTACTTTTTGTAAAAAAGTAAATCTGGGCTCCGATTTAGTGAATCAGACAAGTGGGACAAGTTTGGAAGGCTCTGAGCTTTACAGTGTAAGCCCGTTCAGATTTGAATGGATCCGTTCCCTTTCACCCTGAGAGCTGTGCTCACCCCGACGTCTGTCTGCGTGTGCTCACCCGCCCGTGTCTCATTTGCTGCCTCGTGTTTTTGTACATTTGTCGTCTCTGTGGACCTTCTCAGGGATTTTTTGGGACTTCGGTGCGTGGGCATGGTGCACAGTGCCCCCCTGCCAACCCCAGGCAGGGGCCCTGCAGCCTCACATGGTGGGGGCACACTTGTGCTGATGCAGAACTTGTCTGTGGTGTAGTTAGGAAGCTGTGTGGTGCGCGTGCTCTGATCCCCTCCGTGGGGCCTGTTCTCCCCCTGGCAGAGAAGTAGGGGACACTGCGGGCTCAGCTGAACACTGTGGGTGGCTTCTCCTACAAGGAGTGAAATTTGATGTTAGGTATGTTTTTACTTATCTCGGATTTTTTTTTTTTTTTTTTTAAGAACTTGAGAGCTGGGTGGGGGGCGTGATGGGATGGGCAGAAGGAGGAGGAGGGCGAGAATCCTCAGGAGGCTCCACACCCAATGCCGTGCCCGACGTGGGGCTCAGTCTCACAGCCCTGAGATCATGACTTGAGCTGAAACCAGGAGTCGGAGGCTCAACAGACTGCGACACCCTGGCAACCTGGAATTTTTAATTAGCATTTATTTTGGAGATTTTACAAATGGCAGGGGAAGCTGTATTTAAAAATTAAGTGATTACTTTCAGTTTGAAATGGTAAGAAGATGCTGGTTTGCCTTTTAGGGTGAAGGGGCGGTGAGAAGCACGGGCGCAGCGGAGTCCGTGGCCAGCCGCGCTGTGGCCGGGCCCTCCTCCTGCACCAGAGGTAAGAGGGGCTGCCGCGGCCTTAAGATAGCAGCACACTGTTGTGCAGGCCCAGGGCCTCAGAAGGGGTTTTGTTCTGAAGCCTTCTCTAAGACAGCTGGGTGCGGACAAGGTGGTCTCACCGAGAGAAGCTGTGAGTGATACACGAGATCCCACATCGTTGGGCGGGGGGCACCGAGTGGGGGCAATGAATTCCACGTGAAACGTCTGGTTTGTTCAGTTAAGGAGAAATTTGATGAACTCAGAAATGACTGTTTCCCAACGTGTAGCCTGCACCAGTGGTTCCATAGTTCTAGGTGCAGGACCCCTCAGCACCCTTTAAAAAGCCCCAGAGAGCTTCTGTTTATTTGCACGATAGTGATTCGTAGTCGCAGTATTCAAAGTTAGAACTGAGAAATTCTTAAAATTACTTCATTATTCTCTTATAAGTAACAATAATAAACCATTACCTGTTAATGTGGCTTTTTTTTTTTTTTTTTTAACGATTGATTTACTTATTGTAGAGAGGTGGGGAGAGAGAGAGGCAGGGAGAGAGAATCTCAAGCAGACTCCCTGCCAAGCACAGAGCCCAGCATGGGGCTCGATCCCAGGACACCGAGACTGTGACCTGAGTGGAAGTCAAGGGTCAAATGCTCTACTGACTGAGCCACCCCGGTGTCCCAACATAGCATATTGTTATGAAAAGTAGCTTTTCCAAAATTAGACCGTAGCCAAGAGAGCAGCGTTTGTCATGTGTGCAACTCTGCAGCCGGCCCAGGGCGGCCTCGGCCACGGTGGTTTCACTGTCCCGTGTTGCGCGGCATCCTGGAAACCCCACTGGACACTCAGGAGCAGGAGCGTGGGGGCGGTGCAGGGCCTGTTCCTCCCGTCAGGGAAATGGTTTTGACCTCGGACCCCTGGAAGGCTCTTGAGGGCCTCAGAGCGTACTTAGAGATCTGGCCGGGCTGCTCCAGGGTGGCGTATCAGAGCGCGTTCAGTTATTCTGCCTTTAATCTTTCTGAGTAGCTTGTCCTAACGAGACATTTTTACAGAATTATTCATGATGTGTCCACAAGTGTGTGTTCTTTTCCGTTCTCACATGTGGTATGTGTGTGCTTTCGTAGAAACCTTCATGTAAAAGGGGACTTGAACGGTGTGTAGCTCTGGCACGAAAACGTTCCATCTCGTACACTGGAGGGTCGCCCCTGGCTGCCCAGGGTCGGCCCGGGCCCTCTTCTGTCTGGGCTGCCTGGGGAGAAGCGTGGCTGTACTTGGGCCTGAGGTTGAAAAAGAAATTACCACTTGTTCTGGTAGCTGAGGACCATGATCTTTGACTTTGGGTGTTACTGGTACACAGCAAGCTTAGTAGGGCCAAAACTTGATCTTTGCCCTATTAATTTTTGTGTGTTTGTCATGTGGACCTAATTGTGGATTGTTACTTTTTAACCAGAACTATGGTTTGTCTACCCACCCGCACCTCCAAATTAAAGAGCCAGTTGCTAGGAAAATCACGCAGCCTACAAGTTAACTCAGCATGCGTGTTCCCAGAAGAAAGCTTAGCAAATGCTCTAGTTTCCAAGAGAATGTTTGGAGCACCAGTCTGAATTTAATTATGCCCTGAGGAATGACCTCACATAATGTGTGTTTAGAATTTCTAAGCAGTTTTATTTTACCGTTGGGATGGCTCATGCACTTTGGTTATCTTTGAGCAGAGCTCTCTTGGACACCAATGGGTTATGTCGTTCGGCAGACGTTATCTACAGAACGGTCTGCAGCCCCTAAAAACGTTACTTCCGTGATAAACCGAGAGACGCGCGCTTCGTCCGCAGACCCTCGGAGCGTCAGTATGTCACCGCCTGAAGGTTTATCTTCGGATCCTTCCTACAAAGAGAAACATGTCCACTCCGCTAAGAAGGTACGTGTCGTGTTGGCTTATGTTGGTCTTCTGTGCCCCTGGGTAGTCTGTTTTCTCAGATCCCAACGAAGTGTTGCATTCTGTGCTGTAGTCGCTAATGTGAGTCGGTTGTACTCGTAGCTTGAGAAAAGCAGAACCGCAGTCAGGGAGCACAAGTGGTAGCTTTCCGAGTACGGGGCAGCGTTGGTTTTACACCCGTGCTCTTAAAGCATCTGTGACCCTGTTCTGGAGTCTTCCAGTACAGGAGAGATGCTGCAGAACTTCACACTCTGGCATATGGAGTCCTGCTCTCCTGCCCCCTAGTCTTTTATCTCTTATTTAAATTGCTTTTACCTACTAGGGTGAGGCCAGCAAGACAGCTGAATTCCACCTTTTGTGGTCGCCTGGGGTAGGTTACTGATTCCTGGTTGATGGCAGCTGTAATAAGACAGCATCGCGGAATCCTTTTTCCATTTCAGTTCAGATGTTAAGCTGTCATTTTCATCGGTCCCTGGATTTATTTCTCCACGAGCCTTTCTTTCTGGCCTAGATTTTGTTCTTTTTTTTTTTTTTAAAGATTTTATTTATTTATTTGACACAGAGACAGAGATCACAAGTAGGCAGAGAGGCAGGCAGAGAGAGAGGGAAGCAGGCTCCCTGCTGAGCAGAGAGCCCGATGCGGGACTCGATCCCAGAACCCTGGGATCATGACCTGAGCCGAAGGCAGCGGCTTAACCCATTGAGCCACCCAGGCACCCCTAGATTTTGTTCTTGATTTTCATGGTGTGTTCACAGTGTCACAGATCACCCCGTACAAACGGGAGCTGTGCTGACGGAGGGGAAGTGTGCTGCTGACAGTTAGAGCGAGGTCAGACCTGGGAGCCTGTCCTCACCGCTTATGAACAGCATGAAGGACCTGGGAGCCGCAGGCCAGACCCTCTCTGAGCACATGTGGCGCCGCCAGCCGTGGGCATGTGGGCGTAGGCGGCACGGCAGGGCTCAGGCTGGGGCCGCCGCTCGGCTGCCGTCTCGCTCTCTGAACCAGGCTTCCTCATGCACGGTTCAGATTCTCAGAGTTAATTTTAATGATTTTGTTTTATTTTCCCATAAACTTTTTATTTTTTTTTTTTTAAGATTACATTTAAGAGAGAGCGAGAGCACGAGCAGGGAGAAGCAGGCTCCCCGCTGAGCACGGAGTCTGATGCGGGGCTCGATCCCAGGGCCCTGGGATCATGACCTGAGCTGAAGACAGACTTTTAACCAACTGAGCCACGTAGGCGCCCCTAAAATTGGTTTTCTAATTATAAGTGTGAGGAAAGTTTATTTTAGGAAAGTTCTAAGATAAAAATTTAGATCGCCTGTAGTCTTACAACCCAGGGGTATGGTCTCCTGCTTAACGGGGGTCGTAGGGTCGGGATGGTGTTTTCCTCTGAGCAGAGAGCCCGATGCGGGGCTCGATCCCAGTACCCTGGGATCATGACCTGAGCCGAAGGCAGCGGCTTAACCCACTGAGCCACCCAGGCACCCCTAGATTTTGTTCTTGATTTTCATGGTGTGTTCACAGTGTCACAGATCACCCCGAAACTGTGTTGTGAGCTCTTATTACTGAAATAGCGAACGTAAGCCACAAAGAGCGACTTAGGACCGAGACGACTTCCCTTTGTTGCCCGCCCCTCGGAAGCCTGCGTTAATGACAGGATATATATCTACCTCAGGCTTCTCAGAACATCAGCACAGAGAGCTTTGTTTTTTAAGTTTTTTTTCTTTCTTTCTTTTAAACAAAAATGAGGCCATATGAGACCATTCTACACTCTCATCTTTCAGAGTTGACCTTTTCACTTCACAAGATGTCAGGGGCAGGTCCTCTAGGTCAGGAGGTGAACGTTCTTAGGGACAGTCCCCGCCGGGGATAAAGCAGGGCCCCCGACGAGGAAAGGCCCTGCTCTCTGGTGGACCGGCGTGGCGCAGACTGGTCGCGATGGGTGCTCCAGAAGGCCTGGCGGGGGACATGGAGACAGGCCGGCTCTTGAGCTGGAATGACCGCGCAGGCCTGGCCTGGATCCTGGTGTGAGGCCGAGGTGTGTTTGAGCTGACGGGGAGGGAGGGTGGGAGCTGTGGGGTCACATTCAGCAGCTGTGGGATGGGCGCAGACGTTTGTGTGATTTGAAGGCTCCACAGGGGATTCAGATGTGTGATTGGGTTTAAGGACCACCAGGCTGCTAGGAATGGCCCCGTCCGGGTTTATTTTATTTACTTTATTTTTAAAGACTTTATTAAAGAGCACTCACAAGTGCACATAAGCAGCGGGAGCGCAGAGGGAGAGGGAGAAGCAGACTCCCTGCTGAACAGGGAGCCTGATGTGGGACTTGATCCCAGGACACTGGGATCATGACCTGAGCCGAAGGCAGCCACGGAACCCTCTGAGCCACCCAGGCGCCCCCAGCACCCCTGGATTTATGAAAAGACTTTGGGTTGGTATTAAGAGATGGTAAAATGATCTCTTCCGGCCCAGAAGTAGGGATACCAAGTCTGCCAGTTTCAAAGTAATTGGATAGGACAGCTTTTTCAGCAGATTTCTTTTCCTTGAGAAGTACTGTCCTGAGTGCTCGTCTTCAGAAAACAGAGGTGAGGAGCCCAGCTCTGAACAGAGCCGCCTTCTGGCTGAGCAACTTGGTATCTCCAGTTCGCTCCAGTTCGTGGAAGGACACATTGTAGCGAGTGTCTTATAAACTCATGACTTTGCTGTGTTTTTTCTCTCTAGTCCAGAGCATCCCATGGCGGTGATCCTGACCAGAATGAAGCCTCAAGAAAGCACAAGAAAAAGAAAGAGAAGTCTAAATCAGAGTACGAAGTCCTGACGACAGTTCAGGAGCCGCCAAAGATTGAAGTACGTTTCTCTTTATTATGCTTTTCATGGTCTAAGGCGTGGGCCCGCCCCAGCAGACGTACAGACCCGCACGGCCTTCCGAAGGGAGACTCCCCAGCACTTCCTTCCGTACTCTTCGCCCCGTGCTACAGGGAATAGATGCCCCCCGTGTTCTGCCCTTGGGCGGCCCCGCGCAGCGGCAGGGCGCGTGCGGAGTCGAGAGCCGGGTGCCTGCGGGGAGAGCTGGTCTGCGGGTGCCGTGGTGCTCACGCTGGCTCCTTGGCGTCTTGGTTCCCGTTTCCCCTTGCTTTGGCGTGCTGGTGCCTGCAGGGTCTTCTTTTCTGTCCAGACATGTGACTGATGTGCTTCACTCAGGGGGAAAATGAGACTCCCATAACCCCATCCTGGGCCCTGGCCGAGAGAATTCCACAGACCTGCAGAATCCCTCTGGGCACTGCTCTCCTGCGGTGCCACAGGACAGCCTCTGTGCTGCGGGGAGTCACCCTGGGTTCACACTCCTTGCCAGGCTCAGCCTGACTCCCGGTGCTCGGCTCTGCTGCCTGCCCTCCGGCTTAGGGCCAAACCTGAGACTTTCCCACAAACCTGGGGGCTCCCAGAGCTCTTGGCGCGCTCCCTTGAGGACACTGGGGTCACGTGTGTGAAGACCTGTGATCCTGGCAGAGTGTTAATGATTTGGGCCAACAAATAATTCACGGAGTTCTGCTCCCCTGTCCCGCGTCACTTCTCTGAGTCATGTAAAATGCTAACGAAAGCATCTAAGGTGTTCTTAAATGACTTCACCGTTGTCATTAGAGGCCTGTTGCCCTATTTTCTATTTCATTTCTATTGTCTAGTCTGGGAGCAGCGCACGGGACTAGAGCAGCACTCCCGAGACTAGACCAACAGGTACTCTAACGGAAGCGCAGTTGAAGGCTGGGTGCTAGAACACTGTGCCCGGGGGCCCAGGGCCCCCACAGCCTTGGGGCCCCCACCCACTTGCTCTCTAGGGCAGTGGGATCAGAACTGTGGTCTTTAAATCAATTTCTAAGAGTAAAACGGTTTGGGGTGGTTTGAGGTCTCCTCGTGAGCTGTGTGGGAGCTGGTGACCGAGATCCCGGGCCAGGAACAGCTCGCACGTGGGCACACTCGGTTCTCGTGATCCGCCAAGAGCTCAAGGGCATGTGGTTTACTTAGGATGCCGAGGAGTTCCCCAATCTGGCTGTTGCGTCTGAAAGAAGAGAGAGCGTAGCGTCTCCGAGGCGTCAGGCCGGACAGCGGGCCCAGGTGAGTTTTAGATTGACGCGGTCATTGCTTTAGGCTTAACTCTTCCTGCTTAACTAAACTCTTGAGAAAAAAGTATCTTCCAGACTTCTATATGTACGAGAAAGGTGGTTTTGTTTTGATTTCTTTCTTCATTGGAGAATCACACGCGGGTGTCGACGCTCTAAGTGCGCATGTTGTGTCACTGTCGTGAGAAGACGGCGGTTGCCACCGCTGCATCAGGAGGCGGCACAGACGGCCTGGCGGTCTCCGACGGAGAGTGGGAAAAGTTGGCTGTTTATTTGGAAACAGGAATTCCGTTGTGAGGCGGCAGAGTCTGACAAAACAAAAAGGAGGCCCCCCCCTTGCAAATTCAACCCTGAGTGCTCAGTACAAGGTGAAGAGGGGGCTCTCCTCGAGCCCCTGCCCTGCGGTGGATTTGCGGATGAACTTGTGATTCGTCATCCGGGTGGAGAACTCGTACACTTGGCCCCATTTCTCCACGAGTCTCCTGCACTTTCACTGTCATTTGGCCTTCGGAAGTGGGGGCGGTATTTTCACATTTGTGAGCAGTAAGACTCTGAACGTTTTGCAGATTCCCTGGGATTCAGTTTGGTCCAGTTTGGTCCTCTCCTGTCCCTGCCCGCGGAGTCTCTGTAGCCACCTGTGTGGCACGTTGCGCTCGCCTGGTGACGTGGGCCCACGGCTGGGCAGGAGAGGACGTGCCGAGGGCAGGTGTGCTGCGGCTGCCCGTGTCCGAGGACCCCAGATCACAGCCCTTTCAGAGTAGCATGTGTTTCAAGTAGAGCACAGCTCGTGCCTGAATTGCACGCCTGCCACATGCATTTTGACTTGTGTAAATTCTTGGTCCCAGCCCGCTGACTTCATGGCATCCGGTTGGCTCTCCGAGGCAGTCGGAAGTTGTGTGGTGCCCGTGAGACAGTTACACCCATCAGTTGGCCTCAAACACGGACTCCCGCTGCCACAGACTCCGCACACGTCCTCTTGTCCTACCTGGGGGTGTGCGCCTGCACCGTGTGGGTGCAGACGGAGCCCCGGGGCTGGAAGGGGAGGGGAAGAAACCGCCGCAGTCCCCTTGAAAGATGATGTAGCATTATCTGGATTTTTCTTTAAATTTTTAGATTTTTAATGGTTGCTATATAGAGGTTTCATTTTATCTTTTATGACTTTTTGTTGTGAAGTGAAAAGCACAGTTTGTAAAATACGCCACCCTAAGAAAACTTATGACTCTTTAATTCTTTAGAACAGTTATAAAAATAGTGGAAAGAAGAGCCAGATTCCAGTGCAGTTGGATTTGGGGGGCATGCTGGCGGCCCTGGAGAAGAAGCAGCACTCCCAGAGCGCGAAGCCGTCCTCCAGACCCGTGGTGTTCTCGGGTAAGTGCAGCTTTTCGTCTCCAAGGGATGGCCGGGCGTCTGTCGGGCAGGCCGCTCCGCGCCGGTCTCTGCAGTCGGAAGCGTGTGTGTGGGGTCCGAGGGCATGGCACTGGGGTAGGGAGAGAGATACTAGTGGGATAGCTCGGGAGTCCAGAAATAAACCCACATAACCGTGGCCAGTGAGTTTTTGACCAAAATATGTTCGTTAAAAGAACAAGGAACAGTTTTGAAAAATGGTGACGGGACAGCTGGATTTCCACCTGCTGGAGAAAGCCGGGCTCCCGCCTCACCCCGCGTGCGGCAGTTCGCGAGGAGCGATGACCCGAAGCAAGCACAAGGCCCACAGAGGCCTTAGAAGAACATGGAGGTGGGGCGCCTGGGCGGCTCCGTCGGTGAAGCGTCCAGTCTCGGTTTTGGCTCAGGTCGTGATCTCAGCTCGGGCTCCGTGCGGGGCGGGGAGTCTGCTCGGGAGTCTCTCTCATAACAACAAAAAGTAAATTTCACGACCTGTGCTTAGGCAGTGGATTTTTAGCTAGGACACCAAAAGCACAGGCCACAAAAGCAAAAATAGATAAACAGGATTTCATCAAAAACAAGAACTTTTGCGTAGTAAGGGACATTATCAAAAAACGAGAAGAATTTCTTTACAGAAAGCGAGAAAATGTTTGCAAATCATATACCTGGTAAGGATTTGCTGTCCAGAGACCTACAGAATCCTCCCAAAGCTCCACATTAAACACCCACTAAAAAAACAGGCAAAGGACTTGGCGGCGCTCCACAAGAAGACACTCGCATGGCCAGTAACACGTGAGAAGCTGCTCGACGCCCTCAATCTAGACGAGTCGAGCCAGCGCCGCAGGGAGCTGGTTCTTCGTGCCTGCCGCGGTAGTGGTCGTCGGAAATTTGGAGAAACGGGGGAGGGCGAGACCGCTCTGGGAGGCCGTCTGGCAGCTCCTCAGGACGCTGGACCCGGCCCCTCGCAGGCCCCTGCTCACAGCAGCAGCGTCCCGAAGAGCTGAAAAGGAAACAGCCCCTGGTGCGTATCGGCACAAACGGGTGACCGGGGTGTGGCCCGGCCTTCGTGCCGGCTGCCACGACCTGCGTGACTGCTCGCGTTCTCCGAGATGAGCCTGCGCTGACGGGCCTGCGCTCCGGGAGGGATCCGGAGTGGACAGTCCCCGAGAGGCCTGGAGGGTTCCTGAGCTGGAGGCTGTGGGGAGCTGCTGCTCTGTGGGGACAGACTTGCAGTGTGGGGCCCGGGAGCCGCTGGGGAAGAGGAGGGCGTGGTGGTCGCGCAGCACTGAATGGAGTTGGCGCCCCTGGACCGGGTGCTCAGGGCCGGTTACAGTCCGGATTCTTGCCGGCTCCTCGCTGTGACGGTTTGAGACCGGGCAGGGGGGTGTTGCACACTCACGTGCTCACGAGCCTGGAGTACGTACCATGTGGCCCCTCAGGGAAGAGCTGGCTGACCCTGACCTGTCCAGCCACGAGTGTTTGATTGTTCCGCTGCGTTTCGGAGTTGCAGACCTGGGTCGATGCCACCGCTCGCTGCTCTGTGGGCGTCCCACCGACCCTAGTGCGCGTTGACTAGCCTTCCTGGCTCTTCTCGTCTTTGGAGGGGAGCCGTGAATAGTGGGGCGCACAGATTGCAGGCCTGTCCTCGCAGGGGGACCCAGGCTCCGTCCCCACCCTTGGACGCTCCCTCAGCCCCGCCCGGCAGGTCCCTGCTGCGGCCCCAGGCAGCCCCTGCGTATTCTCTGTCTCCAGTTCCTCTTCCCTGTTCTGGAGCCGCATAGAAACGGGCTCCTACTGCGTAGGCTTCGTGTGAGGTTCCTTCACTCGTGGGGGTGTTTTCACATGTACGCCTGCTGTCTGTATGTGTCTGTAGTTCCTTTTGTTTTTTTGGTTTTGTTTATTTAATTTTTAAAAACTTTTTATCTGTTAGAGCGAGCACGCCCTCAGGGGCAGGGCTGAGGCAGCGGGAGAAGCAGGCCCCCCGCGGAGCAGGGAGCCCGCAGCGGGGCTCAGTCCCAGGAGCCCGGGACCATGACCGGAGCCGCAGGCAGCGGCTTTGCTGACTGAGTCATCCAGGCACCCCCGTTCTTTGTTTCTCATTCAGGTGAAATTCAGGTCCCACCAGAGGACTCGTTCTGAGGCGGCCGCTCAGCGGCGTGCGTCCGTCCGCGGTGTCGCGGGGGCTCGTCGTCCTGGTTCCGCGCTTTTCCGTCCTGCCAGGAGAGCCCGCCTGCTAAGCTCCCGTTTCCCCAGCTCCTGGCGACCCCCGGTGTGCATGTCCTCTGCTGATTTACCTCTTCTGACGGGTCGTGTAAACGGGACGGTGCAACTCGTCACCTTTTGTGTCCGTCCGTTTCCACGTGGCCGAGCGCCTTGGACGTTCACCCGTGTTCGCGTGTCCGCGCCGGGCTCGTGGTCGTGGCTGACTCGTACGCCTCGGGCCGCGGTGTGTTTACCCAGTCGTCCTCCGCTGGTGGACACGGAGGTTGTCTCCACCTCTGGCTGCTGTGACTGGTGCCTTTGTACCGTTCTGGGGACAGTATTTGAGTCCCCGTGTTTGATTCTCTGGGAGCGCAGCGCTGGGCCGTGCGGTCGGGATCTGTTTAGTTTACAGACTCGCTGGGCGTGTCTCCGAGCCCGGTGCTGCGCTCACCGGTACCTACCGGCGGGCCGCATTCTCTCCATTGTTTGGTCGTGTCGATGTCAGTTGTAGCCTTTCTGGGGGATCGGGGTGGTGGTGGCGTATTTTTGAAGCTGAAACGTCGCGGTGCCGTGGGTCATACTGTGCGGGCTACCGGCTGGTGCGCAGCGAGCATTTCTACGCATTCCGTGTTTGCGGCAGAAGGAAGCTCGCGTGGCGGCCCCACGGTGGCGCAGACCGCTGGCCCCGCGCCCGGCCTTCCAGCTCCGCACGCGGGGAACTGAGCCGAAGCACCGCGAGCGGTGGCGGCCGTACAAGCGTGGCCTTTGCGCCATGTCCCTGGGGCCCCCTGGTGGGTCACAGGCAAGTGCGCGGAGTGTGCAGGCTCCGGGCCCATCTCAGACCTGGGTCCCTGGGGATGGGGTCAGGGTTGAGAACACGTGTTTTTAGCAAACACACGAGAGGATGTTGTGTTCTGTCCTCGCGAAGGTGGAGGGAGTGCAGGGCAGCCTACCGTGTGGCCCCTGCGCAGGTCCGGCCGTTGTCAGCTCTGTGTCACTCCCGTCGTGTCTGTGACCCGACTGTTTATTTCTCGGGCGTGCTTTTCAGTGACTGGTCGATGTTAACGTCGTTTTCCCGCGCAGGTACCTCGGTTAGCCCGTCTGACCGGCAGTGGCTGCGTGTTGCCCGGACCCCGCGGCCATCTTCTGTCACTCTTAGGGCGCGTTTCTCACCGGCCTCCACTGTCCGGTCTGTATTTGATTTTCCCTGGTTGTCTCCGTGACGTTGGTCGCTTTATTCCTGGCAGGACCCGCCGCTGGGTACCCTGCGAGTCTGAGTGCCCACACGCGCCAGAGCTCGGGGCCGCAGCCGCTCTGTGGCCTTCCCTGCATGTTGCTTTTCTCCGCTGCTCTGGGGAAGGCCCGTAGGGCACCGACCGCACGCGGGGTGGTTTTCAGACCAGTCCAGCTGCCTTGGCGGGCGTGGGTAACTCCTGGGTTACCTGTTGGCAGAGGCAGCTTTCCTCGGCAGTTAGCAGGGGGCTCGTTCCGTGTGCTCTGATGAGGGGCGAGGCAGGTGTGGCCACAAGAGACAAGAGTCGTGCAGGCTTGGTCCTCAGGTGGGCGCAGCCGGCGGGTAAGCGCCAGTGCAGGCGGCAGGCCGAGGTCAGGGGGTGGTGGGGGGACTGTGTAGGGCTGGCCCGCTTGGTACTTGCCGCGAGCTCTGGGTTGGAGGCATCCGGCACTGCCTGGCCCCCAGGCACAGGGAGTCTGGCTCGGGGGGTGGGGGGGAGGCTGGCTTGCGTGGCACAGGCATGTTCCAGGCTGGACCCTTAGGTGACTCTAAGAACTGGCCGGCCCAGGAGGGCCACTGTTTCCTTTGCTGAAAGCCGTGAAGATGTCAAAGCAGCATGGTGAACAGAGAACGCACGAACCTCGTGCGGGGCCTCGCTTGTGGGTCAGGGCAGGAGTCCCCCAAGCCTCCTGTTTCTCAGAGCAGGTCCCTGAGTAGCCTGCAGCGGCTTGGAGAAGTCTGGAAGACTTTCAGCCACTCTCTGGTTCTGCGGGGTACAGCCTCCGGGGAGCCCGCAGGGGGCTGTGGGAACTGGGGACCGAGCTTTCCAGACCTTCCGCAGAAGGAGAAAACCGGAAGGCAGAGGAAGGGTCCTGTGAGGGGTCCGGGGTGGCTCTTTTGGGACTAGGTTCAAGCTGGACCTTTTAGGTGGGGTCGTGTGTGAAATAGCAGCTGAGCAGAAGCAGGAGCCCTCCGTCAGATCAGAGTTCTTTTAAAGAAGCATCTTCTGGTTTGGTTTACAGACCCCAGTGAGGTGGAGGAGAAATAGAAACTTTAAAATTGGCCAGTCAGGGGCGCCTGGGTGGCTCAGTGGGTTAAAGCCTCTGCCTTCAGCTCAGGTCATGATCTCAGGGTCCTGGGATCGAGCCCCGCATCGGGCTCTCTGCTCAGCGGGGAGCCTGCTTTCTCCTCTCTCTCTCTGCCTGCCTCTCCACCTACTTGTGATCTCTGTCTGTCAAATAAATAAAATATTAGTTAAAAAACTCAATAAAAAAATTGTTCAGTCAGAAACTAAGAAGATAGTTCTGTAATTACATGTGACTAAAAATACATAATACAGATGGTCAAATCATTCTAAAAGATTTTTAAGAGGCAAATTTTATGTTTTCCAGTTCAGGTCACCTTTTTTTTTTTTTAATTGTGTTCCGTTGGCCACCGCACAGTACATCATTAGTTTCTGATGTGTTCCGTGTTTCCTTGTTTGCATAGAACACCCAGTGCTCCATGAATCCATGCCCTCCTTAATACTCCCCGCCGGGCCAACCCATCCCCCCATCCCTGCCCCTCCAAAGCCCTTAGGTGGTTTACTGGAGGCCACAGTCTCTCATGGCTTGTCTCCCTCCCCTCCAGTTTCCTCCCTTTCACTTTTCCCTTCTTTCTCCTAATGTGCTCTATGGTTTTCCTTGTGCTCCACAAGTAAGTAAAGCCATATGATAACTGACTTATTTCACTCAGCATAATCTCCTCCAGTCCCGTCCATGTTGAGGCAGAAGTTGGGTATTCATCCTTTCTGACGGCTAAGTAATACCTTACTGTATATATATGGACCACATCATCTTTATCCATTCGTCTGTTGAAGGGCATCTTGGCTCTTCCCACAGTTTGGCGACCATGGCCATTGCTGCTGTGAACATTGGGGTGCACGTGGCCCTTCTTTTCAGTACATCTGAATCTTTGGGGTAAATACCCAGTAGTGCAATTGCAGGGTCATTGGGTAGCTTTATTTTTAATTTCTTAAGGAATCTCCACACTTTTCCAAAGTGGCTGCACCAACTTGCATTCCCACCAACAGTGTAAGAGGGTTCCCCTTTCTCCACATCCTCTCCAGCACTTGTTTACTGTCTTGTTGATTTTGGCCACTCTAACTGGTGTAAGGTGGCATCTCAGTGTGGTTTTGATTTGAATCTGCCTGATGGCCAGTGATGATGAACATTTTTTCATGTGTCTGTTAGCCATTTCTGTGTCTTCTTTGTAGAAGTGTCTGTTCATGTTTTCTGCCCATTTTTTGACATGGTTATCTGTTTTGTGTGTGTTGAGTTTGAGGAGTTTTTATAGATCTTGGATGTCAGCCCTTTGTACTGTCATTTGTGAATACCTTCTTCCATTTCAGGTCACATTCTTAAGTAGTTTCAGGTTGTTGCATTGTGAGGCTGGGATTTTGATAATATTGAAACGATGTTTTGGCCAGAGTCCCAGGAGTGCCCAGACCCTGATGTGCCTGTCGCCTGTCCTTTTGACATGATTAATGGAACCATCTCTCCCGTGAAAAGTAAAAACCAGTTAAGAGGAATTCAGGGTTTCTCTTCATTCTTAGCTGAGCCAGTGCTGAATAGCTCCCTGCAGAGCTTGCTGGCTAGAACACAGCTCAGAGGGCTTTGGGCTTGAGTCTGTTCTTGACCCCAACTCAGGGCTGCCCACCTGGTTGCCATGGTGATGAGGAGAGTCGTGCTTTTACCAGTGGCACAGGGAGGACTAGCCCTGGTTACTTAGCAGATGGTGCCTTGAAATCTACAGTGTGTTTCTTTTAGATAGCAGATGGCCACACTGTTCTTCCTTACGCAGTCTGACAGTCTCTGCTCGAGTGGAATGGCTCCTTCATTCACATTTAATGTATTTGTTACTGTGGTTGGATTTACATCTGCTGTTTTGCTGGTTTTTTTAAATTCTTGGTTCCTCTTTAAACTGTCTTATTTTATGTTAAGTGAATAGTTTTATTTATTTATATTACTTATATATTTGTTTATTTTTAGCAGGAGAGGCAGACGGAGAGGGAGAGAGACAGAATCCTAGGCAGGCTTCATGCCTGGGGCTGGATCCCACGATCTGAGATCATGACCTGAGCTGAAATCAGCAGTCTGACTTTTAACCGACTGAGCCACCTAGGTGCCCTAAGTAAATACTTTTAGAGTACCATTTTGAATCCTTCATTTATTTTTTCTTTACTTAAAAAAAATAATTTTCTTAAAAATAGGTAAGCAAGCGGCTGCTCATGAATAAGGAAAGTGATTGATTGCTCTAGGAATTACAGTATACGTCTGAGTTTCTGCATTGGAGAAGCTTTACACCAGTGTAATTCTTGTCTCCCTCTCTCTCTCTGGGCTGTAGTTGGCGTCTGTGTCATGCCTGTGTATGTCATCAACAAGATGGTACGGTGTTGTAAGCATTGCCCGATGCTTTCATGTCTTTTGAAGAAACTAAGACAAGCACTGAGAAAAGAATTTTACGTTTTCCAGCTTTATTCATGATTGTTAGTGTTCAGGATCTGTCCCTCTAGGGTCAGATACCGCCCAGTGGCACTTCTTCAGCATTTCTCCAGTAGGCCTTCCTCTCGAATCATACAGGAGTTCTGCTGAGCAGCAAGTTCTCTCGTGCTTTGTCTGTCTAGGAACATCTCTATTTTGCATTTAGTTTTGGAAGGATAGTTTTGCTGGTTATAGAATTGCTTCTTGGCAGTTTTTTCTCCCTCACTACAGGCATTCCTTGGAGATACCACGGGTGTGGTTCCAGACCACTGCTATAAAGTGAATATCACAGTAAAGCAAGTCAAGTGAATTTTTGGTTTCCTAGGGCATATAAAAGTCATGTTGACACTGAACTGTAGTCCACTAAGTGCAACAGTGGTGTGTCTAAAAAACAATGTACATATCTTATTTTTAAAAAATTTCTAAAAAATGCTAACCATCATCTGAGCTTTCAGGAGCCATAATCTTTTTGCTGGTAGAGGGTCTCGTCTGCTGTTTAAGGCTGCCGGCCCATCTGGGTGGCGGCAGCTGTGGCCGTTTCTGAAAGTAAGACAACCCTGGAGTTTGCCGCATGGACGGACTCTTCTTCCACGAGCAGTTTCTCTGTAGCCCGTGATGCTATATGGTAGCGCTGTACCCACAGCAAAACTTCTTTCACAACTGGAGTGCAGGATGCCTGGGGGGCTTAGTCAGTGAAGCGTTTTCTGTGGCTCTGGGTTCTGCGATCGAGCCCTGAGTTGGGCTCCCTGCTTGTCTCTCTCCCTCTGCTCCCCCCACCCCAAGCTTGTACTCTCTCTCTCTCTCAAATAAATAAAACCTTAAAAAAACCTGAAAAACTGGGGTCCATCCTCTCCAACCCTGCTGCTGTGTTATAGCTACATTCGTGTGATATTCTAAATCCTTTGCTGTCACTTCAGCAGTCTTCACGGCATCTTCACTGGTGTAGATTCCATCTCAACCACTTTCTTTGCTCATCCGTAAGAAGCAAGTCCTCGTCTGTTCAAGTCTGATCTTGGGATTCTAGCAGTTCAGTCCCGTCTTCAGGCCACACTTCTGATCCCGCTTCTCCTGCTGTTTCCCCCACATCTGCAGTGACTTCCTCCACTGCAGTCTTGAACCCCTCAAAGCCACTCACGAGGGCTGGAATCAGCTTCTTCCAAATTCCTGTTGATGTTGATAGTTTGACCTCTTCCAGATAGTGAATCATTTCCAGGATGTTTTCGGTTCGCTGTTCCCTAACCCATCGGAGCAATCACTGTCTGTGGTAGTCACAGCCTCATGTAATGTATTTCTTTAAAAATAATACTCGAAAGTCACGATAACTCCTTGATCTATGGGCCGCAGAATAGATGTGTTACCAGCGTGAGAACAGTGTTAATCTTGTTAATCTTCCCAGAGCTCTTGAGTGACAAGTTGCACTGTTAATGAGCAGTTCTCCTTTGAGTGGAATCTTTCTTCTGAGCCATAGGTCTCAACAGTGGGCATGGAACCATGAGCCGTGTTGTAAACAGACGCGCTGGCCCCGGGCTCTCTTCTTCCACGTAAAGATGACGGGCAAAGTAGATGTAGCATAATTTATTCCCCCTCAATTCCAGTGTCCTTCACATAGAGCGACACAACAGTTGTTTCAGGTGTGTGGTGCAGAGATTCAGCAGTCCGGTGCCTTACTCGGTGCATCACGATCCATACGTGTGCTTGTAAACCCCATCGCCCATTTCACCTCTTCCCCTACCCAGCTCTCCTCTGGTAACCATCCGTTGGTTTTGTATAATTAAGAGTTTGTGTTTTTTCTTTTCCTTTGGCTCTTAAATTTCACAGGAGGTGAGTGAAATCATGTTATTTGTCTTTGTTTGCCTTATTTTGCTTATTGTTATACTGTGTGGATCCATCCTCTTGTTGCAAATGGCAAGATTTCCTTTATTTTCTTTCTGTGGTTAAGTAATATTCCAGCGTATGTATGATACACCACGTCCTGTGGTTAAGTAATATTCCAGCGTATGTATGATACACCACGTCCTTCTTCATCTGTCCGTGGACACTTGGGTTGCTTCTGTATTGGCTATTGTAAATAATACTGCAGTAAACATAGTGGTGTAGATATCTTTTTGAATTAAGTGTTTTTGTCTTCTTTCAGGAGCTACCCAGCAGTAGAATTATTGGATCACAGGGTAGCTCTATTTTCAACTTTCTGAGAAGCCTCCGTCCTGGTTCCCTGAGCAGCTGCACCAGCGTGCATTCCCACCACCAGTGCACGAGGGCTCCCTTTCTCCACAGTGTATTCAACACTCGTTTCTTGTGTTTTCGGTTGACGCCATTCTCAGGTGTGAGGGGCTCTTTGTGGATTCGATCTGTATTCCCCTGGTGATGAGTGATGTCGAGCATCTTTTCCTGTGTCTGTTGGCCATCTGGGTGTCTTTTTTAGAGAAATGTCTGTTCATGTCTTCTGCCTATTTTAAAATGGATTATTTGTTTTTTTAGGTATAAGTTGTGTAAGTTCTTTTTATAGATTTTGGATGCTAACCCCTTATTTGATAATGTCATTTGCAAATATTTTCAGCCTGCTCAGTAGATTTTTAGTTTTGTTGGTGGTTTATTTAATTGTGCAGAAGTTCAGTATTTCACTGTCGTCCCGGTAGCATGATTTTGCTTTTGTTTCCCTTGTCTCAGGAGACATCAAAAAAAATGTTGCTGTGACTGATGGCAGAGAAATTACTGCCTGTGCTCTCTTCTAGGATTTTTTATGGTTTCAGGGCTCAAATTTAGGTCTTTAATCCATTTCAAATTTATTTTTGTGTGTGATGGAAGAAATTAGTTGTTTCATTCGTATGCGTGTAGCTGTCCAGTTTGCCCCATTTGTTAAAGAGATCAGCCTTTCCCTATTGAATATTCTTGCCTCCTTTGTTGAAGATTAATTAGCCATATAATTTTGGGTTTATTTCTGGGCTTTCTATTCTGTTCTATTGATCTGTTTTTCTGTTTTTTTGTTTTGTATGTGTGTATGTGTGTGCTAGTACTGTACTGGTTTTAAAATTTTTTTTAAAGCTTTCTTTATTTTAAAGAGAGGGAGAGGGAAAGAGAATCGGAAGCAGGCTGTGCACTCATGTGACCCTCAGATCATGACCTGAGCTGGAACCATGGGCTGGACACCTGACTGGGCCACCCAGGCACCTCAGGACCATACTCTTGGTGACTGTGTATAACTTGAAGCCTGGGGTTGTGATACCTTCAGTTTGTTCTTTTTTAAGCTTACTTTGACTATTTAGTGTCTTTTGTGATTCTATAAAAATTTTAGAAGTATTTGTTCTCGTTCTGTGAAAAATGCTATTGGTATTTTGAGAGGGATTGCATTAAATCTGCAGATGGTTTGGGTAACATGGACATTTTAACGGTCTTTGTCTCCCCTATCCATGAGCATGGAACATCTTTTCTTTCTTTCTTTTTTTTTTTTTAGGATTTTATTTACTTGACAGAGAGCGCACACACAAGCAGGCGGGGAGTGGCAGGCAGAGGGAGAGGGAGAAGCAGGTTCCCTGCTGGTGGGGCTCCGTCCCAGGACACGGCGGTCATGATGGGATCAGGACCTGGGCCGAAAACAGAGGCTCAGCTGATGGAGCCCCCCAGGCGCCCCGACACGGAGTAGCTTTCCATTTGTGTTGTCCTCAGTTTCTTTCGTCAGCATTTTCCAGTTTTCACAGTACACACATCTTTTACCTTCTTGGGTTAAGTTTATTCCTGGGTATTTTATTGGTTTTGGTGTAATTGTAAGTGGGTCTGTTGTCTTCATTTTTCTTCATGGTATTTCATTATTGGTACTTAGAAATGCCGCGGATTTATATATATTGATTTTGTATCCTGCGACTTTAGTTTTTGGTGGAGTCTAGGGTTTTCTGTGTAGTACTGTATCATCTGCTGGTAGTGAAGGTTTGACTTCTTTACCAGCTTGGAAGTCTTCTGTTTCTTTTTGTTTTCTGACTGCTGTGGCTCGGACTTTGGCTACTGTGTTGAATAAAAGCGGTAACCTACTCGTCTTGTTCCTGATTTTAGGGGAAAACCCATAGTTTTTCACCATTGAGTGTGAGGCTAGCTGCAGGTTTGTCATATATGGCTTTTATTACATTGAGATACAGTCCCTCGAAGCTACTTTGTTGAGGGTTCTTATCAGCAATGGGTATTGTACTTTGTCAGGTGCTTTTCCTGCATCTGTCGAAATGAGTGTGTGATTTTTATCCTTTCTCTTATTGGTGTATGTGTCGTGTTGATTTGTGAATATTGAACCATGCTTGTATCCCAGGAGAAATCCCACTTGATTGTGGTGAATGATTTTTTTTCATGTATTGCTCGGTTCAGTTTGTCTTTTTGAGGAGTTTTGCATCTGTCTTCATCAGAGATTCTGGCCTGTAGTTTTCTTTTATTGTTGTGTCTTTATCAGGTTTTGGTATCAGGGTAATGCTGGCCTCTTGGAATGAATTTGGAAGCTTTCCTTCTTGGAATAGCTTGAAAAGAGTAAGTATTAACTCTTCTTTAAATGTTAGGTAGAATTCACCTGTGAAGCCATCTGGTCCTGGACTTTGTTTGTTTGGAGTTTTTTGATGAGTGATTCCGTTTCGTTGTGGGTAATTGGTTTATTCAAATTTTCCATTTCTTTCTGATTCAGTTTAGGGAAGTTATTATGTTTGTAGGAATTTACCCAGTTCTGCTCTATGTCAGTTTGTTAACATACAATTTTTCATAATGTTTTCTTATAGTCCTTGGTGTTTCTGTGGTTTTGATTCTTTTTCATTTCTCATTTTGTTGATTTCAGTCATCTTTTTCCCATGAGTCTGGCTAAGAATTTATTGTTTTTTTTGACCTTTTCAAAGAACCAGCTCCTGGTTTCATTGATCTGTTCTGTTGTGGTTTTTTTGCTTTTGTTAGTCTCCCTATTATTTATTTCTGCTGTGATATATATGATTTCCTTCCTTCTACTGGCTTGGGGTTTTAGTTCCTTTAGATATAAAGTTAGGTTGTTTGAGATTTTTCTTGCTTCCTAAGGTAGGCCTCTGTTGCTACAAACATCTCTCTTAGAACCATTTTTGTTGCATTCCCCCAATTTTGGACCATTGTGTTTTCATTCGCATTTGTTTCCATGTACTTTTTGATTTCTTAGTTGACCCGTTCATTGTTAGTGACGTGTCATCAGTCTCCGTGCGTTTGTGTTCTTTCCAGATTCTCCCTTCCGGTTGGCGGCTAGTTTCATAGCGTTGTGGCCAGAGAAGATGCGCGGTAGGACTTTAAGCTTCTTGAATTTGCTGAGACTTGTGGGCTAATATGGGATCTGTTCTGGAGAATGTTCCATGTGCACTTGAAAAGAATGTACATTCTGCTGTTCTGGGAGCGTTTGGAATGTGTCGTTAGAGGCATCCGGTCCTGTGTGGCATTCAGAGCCACTGGTTCCTTGTTGATTTTCTGTGTGGCTGACCTACCCGTTGATGTCAGTAGGGTTCAAGTCCCCTCCTGCGGGGTGCGCTACTGTGTTACGCATTGGAGTGCCCCTACTTTGGGGGCACAAATATTTACAATTGTTATGTCTTATTGTTGGATTGTCCTCTTTTAAAATTTTTTTTTTCAAGATTTTATTTATGTGTCAGAGGTAGAGAGAGCGTAAGCAGGGGGAGAGGCAGAGGGAGAAGCAGGCTTTCTGCTGAGCAGGGAGCCTGATGCGGGGCTTGATTCCAGCACCCTGGGTCATGACCTGCGCTGAAGGCCCGAGGCTCCGGGTGTCCGCCCCGCCCCGCCCGCCGTCTTGGTGACGGTGTAGGGTCCTTCTGTCTTTGCTGTCCGTGTCTTGAGGTCTGGTTTTTCTCCTGCAGCACTGCCGCCCCCGCTTTCTTTTCACTTCCTTTTGCACAGAAATTCTCTTCCGTCCCTGCGCTCTCAGTCCGCGTGCGCCTTTAGGTCTGAGGTGAGTCTCCGGGAGGCCGGTGTGTGGACGCTGTTGACTTCCGTATCCGCTGTCACCTGTGTCTTCTCTTCGGAGCCCTTAGTCCCTTAGGTCATGGAGGAGGACGCACTTACTGCCACTTTGTTACTTGTTCCACGATGGTTTCTGCAGGTCTTCCCTGTTCTTTCTCTCCTCGCGGGTTGCGGGCCATCTTGAATGATCTACGGGGAATCCTTTCTCTTTATTTTGGAATATCTGTTACGAGTTTGTGATTTGTGTGACGCTTGGTTGGCGTCTCACGTCTCACGCACCAAGCCGGCTGTGTGGGATGTTGACGGTCGCCTACGTCTCACCCGTTCCAAGAGCACCGCATTTTACTGCTCCCCGCCGCGTTGTAGGGACACGGTGTCCTACTTTACATCTTTGTTTTGTGAATCCCTGGACTGATTTTTAGAGATAGACTTAGTTTGACTGCTTTTGTGCTTCTAACATTTCTCACTCCTGCTTATGGTCTTCCAGAGATACCCCTTCGGTGTTTCTGGTAGGGCTGGTTTAGTGCTCATGAATTCCTATAACTTTTGTTTGGGAAGCTGTTTCTCTGTCCTCCTACTCTGAATGACAGCCTGGCTGGATGGAGTTTTCTCTGGCACATTTTTTCCTTTCAGCACCGTGACCCCATCACGCTGCTGTGAAGCGTCTGATGGAAGACCTGCTCGCAGCCTTAGGGGGACTCCCCTGGATGACTGTCTCTCGCGGGTGCCTTTTTTTTTTTTTGGGAGAAGGAGGGCAGGGAGGGAGGGGAGGCGGCAGAGGGCGGGAGAGGGGGAATTGTAAGCGGCTGCACGCCCTGCATAGAGCCTGGTGTGGGGCTCCGTCCCGCGACCCCGAGATCACGGGGAGCTGAAATCAAGAGTTGGATGCTTACCTGACTGAGCCACCCAGGCGCTCTTTTCCTACTGGTTTTAAAATTCTCCCTTTATCAGTATTTTCTGCCATGTTAATTCTAAGTATTTTGCGGTGGGCCTCCTTTGGTTTATTTTGCAGGGGACGCTGTACCTCCGGCATCTGGATTTCTGTTTCCTTCCTCAGACTTGGGAAGCTTTCTTTCTCCAGATACATTTTCTGCCCCATTTTCTCTCTCTGCGCCTTCTGAGAGCCTGTAATGCAGATGGACGGTGAGTTTCCGAGACGCGTTCTCGGCTGCTGTCCCTCCTCCTCTCTGCTGCCCAGCGAGCTGGTGTCCCGTCCCTGGCGTCCGGGCCGTGGGCCGCGCTCGCGTCTCCTCTGGTTGACCGTCCAGCGCGCGTAGCCTATTTCTAGTTCCAGTCACTGAGTTCTTCGTCTCCGGTGGTTTTGTGTCTTCTGTGTCTCGTCAGGGTCTCACTGACGCGAGTGAGGCGTCCTCCGCTCTTCTCTCCGGCCGGCGATGTGTTGGCGACCCGTACGTGACACTGTCCGCCGGGCGGGTTTCTTAGGCCGAGTCTTGGGCCGCTTATCTCGCTGGGGTTGTTCCCCGGTCTCCGATGTGCACGCGCTCTTCTGTACTCTGCTTTCGTCGAACTCTGTGCGTCTGCCTCCCTGCTTTGGGAAAGTCAGCCATGTCTCCCGCTCTGGAGAGCCGTGGCCCCAGGAAGGGGGGCTCCGGTCGTGTCCAGCGGTGCAGTGTCCTCTGCTGCCCAGGGCCTGGCGCTTCAGGGACTGTTGCCTGTGTGGTGCGTGTGCCCTGCTGCTGTGGCCCGGCCCCTTTTTCCTTAGTCCGCTCCTCTGCAGAGCCGCACTCTGCCTGGTGAGGGCAGGATTTGGCCCGGGGGTTGGTAGCGGGCCAGGCTGGGGCCACCTTAGCCTAACTTGAGTCGGACCAGCTGTTTGTCGGAACTGCACTGTCACCGGACCCCACCGGAGAAGCTTTTGTCATTGGGCGGGCCCTGCAGTCTGACGAGATGTCTGACGCCAGCCCGCTGCTGGGGCCGCAGTCAGACTGGTGTGTGTGGTTATCTTCCCCTCTCCTGGGGGCAGGAGTCACCGTGGAGGGGTGCAGGCCTCTCTCTCGGGGCTGCTGGCACCACTTGGGATGGGCTCGGGCCTAAGGCGTATTGGAGGGCTTAGATTTGAAGGAGAATGCAGGGACGGGGTTCCAGGAGCCAGCAAGGTGCGTGCTGGTCCACTGCCAGCAGGGACCCGCAGTGCCCAGGGACAGCTCCTGGGGGACCGGGCCATGCCGGAGGGGACGGGGCCGCAGGAGACGGGGCCGCAGGAGGTGTGCGGGAGTGAGGTGCCCGGTGCGGGCTGGGCCCCTGTGGGAAGGGCGTTGTAACTGCCCCGGAAAACCCTCCGGAAAACCCTGCAGAGGCTGGGCTGGTGGTGGCGGGTGCATGCTCTTAGCGCTGCGCTGCTCCTGCGGGTTTCTGCGTGTCTGGGCTGGGGGTGTGCGGGAGGGAGATGGCACCTGCCGGCTCGTCGTTCTCGGAGGGGTCTCCCGGGGATCCCCGCCCTCCCGGCCCAGGCTCTGAGGTTCGCAGACAGCCGTCCCGCCTGTATGCGCTGGGCCTCCTCCAGCCTGCGGCCGCTTCGCCGTGACTCGGTGAGCCTGCCGTGCCGTTCCCGGTCCCCCTCCAGCTCCCCAGGGCAGAGCCGCGGGTTTGGAGTTTTAGGTGCTCAGCCCCACTGGTTGTAAGAACCCGCAAGGTTCGTCCAGTCTGGTTTTCAAAGCCCAGTGTCATGGGGGCTCGTCTTCCCAGTGTGGGCTCCGGGTGCCTGGTGTGGGGTCTGCGCTCCCCCTCCGCACCGGGTGTGCTTCTCCTGTCTGCATACGGCCTTCGGGTTCGGCAGGCTCCAGACCATGCCCGCCCTTTCTCTCCCTCTTGGGTGTGCCTGTTCTCTACCTTGAGCTGTGGAGAGTCTGTTCTGCCCGCCTTTGGGTCCTTTTCTGGCTTGTTTAGAGTCATGTCAGTGTTCTGTTAGTGTAACCGTGGGATGAGGTGAGCCTAGGAGCCTCCCCCTTGCAAGCTCTTGTTCCCAGAAGTAAGATTTGGCATCATTTTTTTTTTTTTTAAAGATTTTATTTATTTATTTGACACAGACAGAGATCACAAGTAGGCAGAGAGGCAGGCAGAGAGAGAGGGAAGCAGGCTCCCCACTGAGCAGAGAGCCCCATGCAGGGCTTGATCCCAGGACCATGACCTAAGCCGAAGGCAGAGGCTTTAACCCACCCAGACACGCCCCCTCCCCCCTTTTTAGATACGCCCCCGGGGCCTTTATTTCTTCTGAAGACTTTTTGGTTCCCTGTGTCCAGGCTGCCCCCTTTCCCGTGTGGTCTGCTCGCTGACGCCCTGCTGGTCTCCTGGGCTCAGTTCACTTTTCTTCGTCTCTTTAAGTGTTTTCTTGGAACCGAGTATTTGTATTTTTTTTTCGGCTTCATCGGTTTCTGTCCGGAGCTGCAGCTGCCCGGGCCCCCCGGGCTTGGGCTGTGTCCTCAGGCTGCCCCGGAGTCGTGGCGGCCGTGCCCCCAGCCCGTACCGCCGACGCGGTTTCTCTGAACATCTGTTCCCTGAGTGTGGGTCACGTCTCCTAGTTTCTTTGAAAGGCTCGGAATTTGTCGTTGAATACGCCGTATTTCAATTAATACATCGTAGCAGCTCTGGTTTCGGGATGGTGTTTTCTCCCTGAGAGTAGCGACGGTGATGGTTTCCCTCGGTGATGGCCTTGGCCTGGCTCTGCAGGCTGTCCCGCACCTGCCGGCGGCTCTGTGCCCGGGCTGCTTGCTCTGGCTCTTGGCGGCTCCCGGGCGCGGTCGGCGCCTCCGCTGTTTGCGCACAGGCGTGTGCGGGCTTGGGGTGCCCTGGCCCGCGGGCCATGCCGGGGCCTGCGCTGGTCCACGTCCCGGGCCTCGTGGACGCCTGCACTCACACCCGGGCCCAGTCTCTGCAGGGATGTGGGGCGGAGGTCCCCTGGCCCTGGGCCCACAGAGGGCTATGGCTGGGGCTGGCCCGTTGCCGGATCCCCTCTCTGAAGGGCATGCGCGCCGTCCCGCAGCCCTTCTGGCGGAAGGCGAGAGCTGCAGGTTATGGCGGCGCGTCGGACGTTCTCTTTCCTCGAGCATGCGCTGGCAAATTGTCCTAACGAGAGGGCAGGGAGAGGAGGCGACGAGACAGACTGTTTCCCTGGGGCGAGAAGAAGGTGGGAAGCGGTGCCAGAGGGAAGTGCTGGGCCGCGACTGGGATCCCGCGACGGCGGAGGCTCGTCCCCGTGGCGGGGGACCGGAGCTAGGCCAGTGTCTTTCCACCTGGAGACGCAGAGAATCCTACGGGCTAGTGAGAGAGACCATGCGAGTTTGGAAACCAGTAGCCTCCCCCTGAGAGACGGTGTCGAAAATGGGGGGGAGGGACCGGACCCCGTCACAAGGGCTGTCGTAGGTGTGTGCTGCCTGGAAATACCTCACTTGCAGAGGGTGGGGGTCCCCCACCTCACGCTTTGCTGAGCCACATGGAGGCTGGATCATGGGGAGGGACCCTGGTTGTGTCTAGCTAAGTGATGGCGTTTTGGGATCTCTGCTGGAAGGTCTGAACTTCATGGGGTCGTCAGCGAGCAGACTGTGTAACGGGCAGTCCGAGGGGGATGAGGGAAGTCACGGGCTGGGCGGCTCGGGGTGCCCTGGTGCGTCTGATGCCCCGTGTCCCCCCGTGTTGCAGTCGGGGCAGTGCCGGTCCTCTCCAGAGACACCGCGTCGGGGAAGAAGGGCCGCCTGAGCCAGGTGAAGACGCCGCACAACCCCCTGGACTCCAGCGGCCCGCTGATGAAGAAGGGGAAGCGGAGGGAGGGCCCCAAGGCCAAGAAGCCCACCTCGCTGAAGAAGGTACGCGGGGGAGGCTGGTGCTCGCAGACGCCACTCTGCCGGTCTGTGTCACGTCTAACAGCTGTAGCATTTTCAGACCCGATGTTCGTTCTGCCGGAGCGTGCGCTCTCGGCGTGTGTGTGTCGTTCTCTGGCAACGACCCCCTCCCTGCATGGGGCGGCGGAGGGCACGGAGCAGAGCGCCTCCGCTCCTGGAGACGGGCTCCTTTTCTTGTAATGCTCGGCAGGTGTTGTGGGCAGAGAACCAGGAACGGGGGCTACTGCCTGCACCCTCCCTGGGGTGATCTGGCTGGTGTGCAGATTCTGGAATATGGGTTCTGTTGGGGCTGGCGCGGCGGCACTGTCTGGCCTGGGTCCTGCGTGCCCGCCTCTGCACATCTGGGGGGCGTGGGCCTGGCCCCTGGGGACGGAGGGCATGTCGTTGCCATGAGGATGCAGGAAGGTACCGTGCCTACCTGCTGAGGTGGGGTGGCTTGTTGAGCAGAAGGGCTTATTCGTAAGGACAAGTACTTAGGTGTTTTAATTGCTTGTTTCATCTTAAAGATCATTTTGAAAGAACGGCAGGAGAGAAAGCAGCAGCGTCTCCAAGAAAACACCGGGAGTCCTGCTCCCACCAGTGACACCGCGCTGGATGGCGAGAGTGGTGGTGACGACGGGGCCCCGGAGCAGGCTGTCCCCTCAGGTACCGCTGTTCCGGCGGCCGTGCACCGCGCCAGCTCAGGGCAGCAGCTGTCGGGGTGCTGGCTGGCCAGACGGTGTTCTGTGGGCCGGCAGCGCTCCTGGCCCCTGCGCCTCTTGGGGGGCGGGCCGAAGGACAGGGGCGAGGCCCCCGAGGGTGTGCTGTGTGGCATCGGATGCTCCCCGTGAGAATGAAAAGCACGAACCACGTAGCTGCCTGCCCAGCAGTGTGAGGGTCATGGGGTCGCAGGGGGCATGTGTCAGTACGCCGCTGCCCGAGCTGTGCCTTCAGAACAGCCCGCAGAGCATCGGTGCGTGGCTGGAGCACTTGTCACCTTTGTCCTTCTGCGGGGAGGGGCTGTCCCAGAGATGCCACCCTGTTAGATGTGCTCGGGCCTTCCCCGCCCTTGGCCCGTGCGCCCAGCGTGGCCCCGGCTGTGTGCTGACTTGCTTCTCTGTGACGTTGCAGAGGGGTCCGACGTGTCGTCGTCCTCTGCGCCTGCGCTGGAGGGCGAGTCGGAAGGGCTGCTGAGAGCTGAGCTCCAGAAGGAGGTGGAGGGCTGCCACCTGGTCCCCAGCAGCGCAGGTTGCCCCAAGATCCACAGCAGGAGGTTCCGGGAGTGAGTGACCGCGGGCCCCGGGGTGGGCTGGGCTCACTTTGTTATGGAGTGTGGGGCTGTTGTGCCCCGACGTCCTCAGGGCACCAGGCAGGACCCTGGGTCTCCTCATCAGAACCCATGGCAGGGCTGCCCGTTCTGCTTCTGCGAGGTCCTTGTCGTCCTCACGTGCTGTCACAGCGGGCCAGGTGGAGAGGTGATGTCTCCCTTTCGCGGTCTGGCGTCTCTGGGGACGTCGGAGGGAGTGCCACCTGCTCCCATGCCGCTGCCCTCCGGCTCCGGCTGTGGCTGTCTGCGGCTGGTGCCGCCCCAGGGCCCAGGCCGGGCAGAAGGAGGCTTTGCCCCTCGTAGTTGGGAGCTGGGAGGACGTGCGGTCCGTCGGCCAGGAGCCCGGGTCGGCGCGGGCCGCTCCCCGCGGGGACCCCCGACAGGGCCGCCGCCATTGGGCGCCTCCCGCAGTTACTGCAGCCAGATGCTGAGCAGGGAGGTGGACGCCTGCGTCTCGGAGCTGCTGAGGGAGCTGGTGCGCTTCCAAGACCGCACGTACCAGAAGGACCCGGTCAAGGCGAAGACCAAACGCCGGCTGGTGCTGGGGCTGCGGGAGGTGCTCAAGCATCTGAGGCTCAGGAAGCTCAAGTGCGTCATCATCTCCCCCAACTGCGAGAAGATCCAATCGAAAGGTAACGCGCGCCGGGCGGGCTCCCGCTCCCATCACCGAGGCCCGCGTCTGCCGCTCACCTGGCCGCCCGGCGGCCGCTCTCTGACGCAGCCGGGCCCGGGCCGTTCTGGCTGGCAGTCTGGCCGGTCCATCAGGCCTCCGGGGAGGTGGGGGGCTCCCGGGGCTCCTGCCGTGGGGCTTCTGTGACCGGCTGCATGGCCGTCCGGCTGGTGTGTCCTTGCTCGGTCTGGGAGCACGGGCGGCTTGTTCCGGGGCTCGGCTGTCTCACCGGCCCCGGCAGGTCGGCTGTGTTTTGTGGCACAGTGGCTGGGCTGGATGACAGACAGGCACGGGCTGTGTGTTGGGGGGACGGGTCGTGGGGAACCCGTGTCCTGTGTCTTTGTCCGCCGGGGGCCGAGGGAGCCTTCGGAGCACGTGTGCCTGTCGCCTACGTGTGTCGGGTCACCTTGCAGGGAGCCGGTTGGCGCCTACGTGGAGCTTCCCTGGCGGCCGTTGCCGGAGTCGGGAGGTTTCCTGCCTTGTGTGGGGTCCCGGGGGCCCGAGAGCAGTGGCTCAGGGCAGGCCCTGGCCCCGGACTGGGACAGCAGGGGGCTTCGGGCCCCTGTCCTCTGGCTGCGTGGTCACCGCGCCCCATCCTTGAATCCCGCACAGCACTGGGTTTGAACACGAGTCCACCCCTCCCTCCCTGCCCGCGGCCTGAGCCTCCCCCGAGATTGTCGGTGCCTGGGATGTTCCGCAGCTTTGCCTGGGCTCCTCGAGGCTCTCTGTACCGCCCCCGGGGCCGTCCTCAGGGACGGCCCACCGGCTCCTGCTGGGCAGCGGCTGGGCTGATGCCGGCAGCAGTGTGAGTCCGGGGCTGGTGGGAGGCGGGTGTGAGCGTGCGTCTGGCAGATGGGGCTCGGAGCCCGGTCCCCCGGCGCCACCCGCGCTCCGTCCTCCTTCCTCTTCTCTGGGGGTGGGCGGGCGCTGCCCGAGCGCGGGGCGCTCTGAGCAGCAGGGTGGGCGGCGCCTGGGCCCTGCTGGGGGCGCTCTGCGCGGGGCCGCCCGCGCCGCTGTCCTCGCGGCGCCCCTCGGCTCTGTGTGCTGCCGGCCTCCGCTGAATGGCAGCAGGGTTTCCCACTCCTCCTCCTCTGGCTTCCGGGAGCTGTCTCTGCTGTCCTGAAGTCTCTGTGTCTGCTGCCGCCCTGCTGCTGTGGGGCCGATCAGGAAGTACCCTGAGCTGCGCGCAGAGAGGATGTGGGGGTGCGCACCCCCCCCCAAGTGCCTCTCTTGCTGCTGCTTGGCTGTTTGGGTCTCAGGCCGCAGGCTTGCGCGGATGCCGCCGGCCGTCATGGTCTGCTTGTTCTCAGCCGGTGTGGCTGGCGCATGGCGGCCGGGAACTGCATCGCAGGCCCGTGCTTGCCCACCTAGTGCGCTCCAGCATCACCCCGACCCCTGCCAGAGCGAGGCCACTGGACCCCAGAGATGCGGTTGTAGCATGTTCTTCAGTGATGCTGCTGCTGCGGGGCCACGCTGGGCCGGCTGGCTGGGCCACTGCTGTGCTGGGGAGCCCCCCCAAGGGGATGTCTTGATGCCCCTGGGCGAGACACTCAGCCTGGTGCGGGGCCGCCTCTGTCCTCAAATCCCTCCTAGAAGTCGGGGCCTGGCGTTGCCCAGGGGAGCCCACCAGCCGCCCTCACCTCCCCTGAACCTCCCCCAGGCGGAAGGTGCCCACAGTGCACGCGGCCACCAGGCCCCGGGGGACTGGAACGAAGCTGTGGAGGGCGGGCTGTGGGCTCCCCCCACTCGCCCCGCTGTCAGGTCGGCGGGCTCAGCCTCTGCTGGCGCTCCAGCTTCCTGCCCTTGACTTGTGTGTGCTACTGTAACAAGCACACTGAGAAACAGGTGTGAGTGTGCAGTGGGCACTTCTGGGTGCTTTTCCCCCGACCCAGGGAGGGTGAGCCTGGCCGGCAGGTGGCTCCACCACTGGCACGTCCGGGTCCGCTGTTCGCCGTCCGTGCCCACGTGCTTCTGCTTTGAGGCTGAGGGAACTTGCCCCTACGTCTTGTATGTGCTTTGCAAGGAGCAGCTAGCCGAGGGCTTGCAGTATTTTGCAGGGAGGCCTCAGCGTCCCGGCCTTGAGCCGTGTGGGAGGACCGTGTCTGCGTAGGTGGCGTTTGGTCTGGTAACTCTGAACCTGAACTTTACATGGTGCTTGTTTTGAGCGTTTAACTTGTTCTAAGTTGTGTTGTCCGAATCCTGGAACTGGGTCCGTGGAGCTGCTTGTGGCTCTCACTGAGACTGTGGGCTGGGCGCTGGGTAGGGCAGAACCGTCTAGACTTGCCGCTGTGTCACACAGACAGGTGCAGCCACCCAGTCTCTCCCAGGGGAGTCCCCCGGAGGCACACGTGGGGTGTCGTCTGCAGAGGAGGCGCTCGGCGTGAACCTCCTCATTCCCGCCCTGCTGTTCCTCTTCCCAGTTAGCGTGGCGGGCGCCCTCCGGAAACCCCAGTCCTGGCACCAGCAGGGCCGCCTGGAAAGGAGCCTTCGATGGGCCGGCAGCTGCTCAGACAGCATTTGTGATGGGCCCCGGGGATGGGGGACACGAGGCAGAGCGTGACCGCGTGACTGGCACCCAGGGCCACGGGAGTGTCCGGCGGGCGGTGGGGAAGGACCGTGGCTCCAGCTGAGGATGGCGCGCCCCTCCTCGGCCCACTCCCCTCGTGCTCTCCCTGCTGGCTGGGGACGCAGGCCTTCGGCTGGGGACGGTGGCCTTTGTTGAGTGTCTTTGTCCGCAGAGCTTGCTTCCTCCTCTGTCCTCAGATTTTAGGTGGATCTGGGCCAGGGCCTGGGCAGAACTGAGCGTTAGTCTCTGAGCAAACTGGCCACCGTGACGCCCCAGTTCCCGGAGCAGCGGGATGTACTTTTGTTTTCTCGTGAACGAGCATTGGCTGCTCCTCTAAGTGGTGGCAGGTGACGGGGCCATGGCAGACGTTTTCTTCTCTGGCAGATGTCGTGGACCCTGTCTGTGAGTCTGTCCGCCTGCTGATTGGGTGGGGCGGTGCCATGACATGGGCAGGTGCTGAGTT
Source organism: Mustela erminea (assembly GCF_009829155.1). NCBI lineage: Eukaryota > Metazoa > Chordata > Mammalia > Carnivora > Mustelidae > Mustela > Mustela erminea. The sequence goes on from NC_045625.1 coordinate 91,294,001, forward strand.
TCCCTTACAGGAGTCGGCCCCGCAGCCCCCCAGAGGCAAGTAGCAGTGCCCCATTTGATGGGTCCTTGGTAATCAGGGTGTGACTGGGAGAGAGACCTGGCGTCCGGCGCTGTGGGCCCCGAGCGTGTAGCTGTGGGTCTGGGGGCCCAGCTGGGAGTACCCACGGCATGGACAGCCCCTGGGTCTTTCCGGGCATCTCCAGCTGAGAACAAGGACTCCCCGAGCTTGCTGTCCTTCCTACTTGTGGGAGCGTCTCTGGGCCCCGCCACCCGGTGCGGCCGCGGGTCCTGTGGGTCACACCGCTGCTTGCCCGAGGCCGCCGCTGCACCCCCAGTGGCTCGGCTCCGGGGGCCGTGGACGTTGGGCCCCCATTTGTCTGGGGGGAGACGGTGAGTAGCTGCTTTCTTGTTGAAGAGCTTGGGGGTTTCAGTGAATTCATGGTTTATGTTCTTTCCCCGTTTGTGTTTTGGGTTTGCTGATCTTTTCAGTAGTGACCTGGGCCTTTTTATATAGTAAGTCAGCCCTCTGGGCGAGAGTGGTGAATGTTACTTTGGTTTGTCTTTTGCCTGTTTTTTAAACGTTTTTTGGCCGGGCAGGGATTTTGGGTGTTGTTGTTATACTGAGGCTTTTTGTTTTGGTGTTTTCATTTTATTTAGATTTCATGCCATCGTCCACCTTAATGCTCTAAGCCTATTATTAGGTTTTTAAATACTGGTTTTTCTGGTTTCTGTTTTTGTTTGTGTCGCTAGACTGTATTCTTCTCAGCGGGATCTTTGGCCCTCTCCCCGCCGCCTCCCAGCGCTCCCTCTGCTGGGGTACCCGCGCTCCGTGCCGCCGGGTCACGGCCGGGGCGCCCGCTCTGCACCCGCACGTGTGCTCTCGGACCCGGATATGTGGGCCTCGCCATCTCCTTTATTCTTCAGAGAAAATCCCCATTGTAGGAAGAGTGTTTCAGGGTTTTGGGTTGACACAGAATTGGTCTGCTGTCCTCGGGATGAGTGTGGCGGAGGGCACAGGTGCCTTCCTGTCGCTGTTGTGTTGTGTTTCCGCGCGCCTTGAAGCCGCTCTGTGCATCTTCTGTGCCGGGCGAGGGGTCTGGTCCGTGTGCGGTGATCTGCACGCCTGTCCCTACAGGTCCTTGCTGCTCCGCGTGCCTGCGCGACTTGTGCACGCGCGCACACACACACACACACACCCCTCTCTTGTGGTAAGACTCGGACTGCTGGGCCCCCCGTGTGGCGGCACGTCACCCACACACACAGCCCCCCTTAGCCCTTCTCAGCGTGCCTCTCCTGCACCTCCCCCCGCCCCCCACGCCTGGACCCTGCAGGGCGGGTGGTGGAGGGTGGGGAGTCTGCCGCGGGGGGCCTGGCCTGTAGTGTACTCGGTGACCTTTCCGTGCCCCAGGGTCCCATCTCTGTGGGCACCCAGGAGCTCCTGCTCCCAGGCAGTTAGCCGGGGGCCTGGGGCACAGTGCGGGTCTGGATTATTCCCTGGAGCCGTCCCGTCCTTTGCAGCAAACGCCCGTGAAGCCGGTCCATGACCGTCCATGACCGAAGTAAGAGTTCTTCCTGCTGGGTTTTTGTGCTTGGTTTTTGGCTCACACCTTGGGATAGTCCTGATAACTCCCCAGAGGTGTTATGTAAACAAAGGTGACCTTCGGAGCGGCCCAGAGGCAGGGGCTGGCTGCCAGGAGGGTCGGCCAAGGAACTGGGGTCCCGCGGGAGCTTGGTTCCCTCCCCGGGCTGGGCCTCCAGGGAGGGGAGGGGCCGGAGGTGGAGTCCGCAGCGGCTTGTGGGGCACCTGCTGGTGGGTGCACGGGGGGGGGGGGGGGGGGGGGGGGGGAGGGGCGTCCCCCCCTGCCCCGGCCCCCTCTGCTCTGGCTGGGGATGGCAGTTCTGGGTCATGGCCGTAAAGGACTAGGCAACACGGCTGTGCTTCCCTGCGTTGCGTCCTGGGAGCCTCCAGCACACGAAAGGCGCGTGGGGAGAGTGCGTGGGCGGCGGCAGCGCGGACCCTCTGGTTGGAGCTTGTGTCCCTGAGACTTGGGGGCACCTGACACGGAGATGGGAGGCCCGGCCCCAGCCGGCGTCTGAGCTTTGCCGGGTGTTCTGTGTACCCCCATGCTGGGGTCCGGAGCGGGGACCCTGCTAGAAGGCGAAGACCTCCCTTCCCGTGTCCCACGTAAGGCCAGGTGTTTCCTTGGCGGAGGACGCGTCTATGCGTCTCTTCCGAGAGCGCGTCCCCCGGCTGGGAGGAACACTGCGCCTGCGGGATGGGGGGTGCAGCCTTGTCCTGGTTGCGAGTGCGGCCCACGGGGCTGTTGCCCTGTGGAGGTGGAATCCCTTTGTGGCCAGGACCGCGCCAGGCTGCGTGTGACGCGTCTCCCGGTCGCTGCCCTGTCCCTGACCAGGCGGGCTGGACGACACGCTGCACACCATCATCGACTACGCCTGCGAGCAGAGCATCCCGTTCGTGTTTGCGCTCAACCGCAAAGCGCTGGGGCGCAGTCTGAACAAGGCCGTGCCCGTCAGCGCTGTGGGCATCTTCAGCTACGACGGGGCCCAGGTGAGTTTGGGGCCGGGCCGGGAGCCGTGGGCGCGCATGCAGTGTCCCCCGCAGGGCACTGCAGGGCCACTCGGAGGCAGCTCTGTGCTTGCCGCTGGCAGGCAGCACCCTTGCTGGGGGTTCCCCGCTTCACCCCTGCTGCCCGGCAGGCGGAGACCCGTGTCCTCTGGGGTCAGGGCTGTCATCCACGCGCTCCCTTCTGCCCCAGGACCAGTTCCACAGGATGGTTGAGCTGACGATGGCCGCCCGGCAGGCGTACAAGACCATGCTGGAGAGCGTGCGCCAGGAGCTGGCTGGGGAGCCCGGCCCCCCGGCTCCCGGCGGCTCGGCGCAGGACGGCCCCCCGGCTCCCGTGGCCGGGAGAGAAGAGCCGCACTACAGTGAGTGCTGGGCGGGGCGGGGGGACTGTGCATCCTCGGGCTCCGCGTCCCCCTGGACTGACAGGTGGCAGCATAAGGCCGGGTCGGTCCCAGCTGGGCTCAGACCTCAGGTCACATGGCGCCTGCAGAGCGTGGCCTTGAGCCCCGTGGGGTCCTTGGCAGGAGGCTCTCAGACACTAACAGCGGGGGTGAGGGGAGAGGTCCTCTCTAGGCTCCTGTAGGGACCTGAGCCCCCTGGGCAGTCGCCCCCCCACCCCCGGACAGCAGAGACGGCCCCAGCTGTCCCTGGGTGTCCCTCAGCTGTGCCCCTTTGTCGTCTGTAGTGGAAGTCTGGAGGAGACACCTGGAGGCGTACCGTCGCTGCGCGCTGGAGCTGGAGGCTTCAACCTCGCAGATGCTGAACCTGAGTTTGTAGCGCGTTGTTGTGTGTGTTGCCTGCGGTAAGGAAGGGGGGCATGAGAGACTCGGGGGTCCCCTTTCTTCTCAGGTTTCCGCAGACCTGCTGTGCTGTGTGGCTTTTGAGTTGGGAGGTGAATCCAGGAGGCATGTCCCGGGCCTCTGGACCCCCGGGCGTGCTAGGGGAGCCTTGCCCGGGAGCCCCGAGAGGCAGCTTTGGGTCTGAGCTACGGAATCTGGGAGCGGCTGGAAGGTGTGGCGCCCCGAGTTCTCTGCTGTGAAGAACCCCCCCAACGCCCGCAGAAGAGCTGAACTGTGTCCGTGGGGGGCGGGGTGGCGTCGCGGGCCGGGTGTGGGCTTGGGGGCGGCTCTCTCGGGACCTGGCTTTTTGACTGGAAGATGGGGGGTATTTAGAGGGTCTGCTAAAATGAGCCTCGAGGAAAATCACTTGTCTAACCTGTGACTTTTTGATATGAATTATTCCTTTTTGCTTTTATTTTTCAAAGAAGCAATGTATATTGAAGTTTCGGGATTTGTTTTGCTGATCTGCAGATGTTTTCTTTTTGTAAACGAATGTATTCTGAATGTGGTTTCTGTCTTGGAGGCCAGTGGGATAGAAGTTTGCTTTCATATTTTGCTGTAGGTAAGAGGGTTTATTTATTTTGAATAAAGAGCAATGATTGATCCGCCCGCCGTCTTAGGCTCGTGGGCACGTCCTGAGTCCGGGGGCGGCCCCTCAGGCACGGCGTTTAAGGGGAAGAGGCTTGCCGGGAGGGCTGCTGCCTCAGCCCCACGCGTCCCGGTGTCATGACGGGACGGAGCTTTGCCGCCCAGTGCGCATGGGGCGAGCCGCGGGGCTCGTTGGCCTTGAGCGCACTGTTAGGGGACCTTGGTGGCGCCGGGCATGTTTAGTCTGAGGCGAGTGGCCTGCGGGAGCGCGTGACGCCGCAGCTTCTCCCCCAAGGCAGGGCTCTCGTGCCTTCCTGCGTCTGCAGGTGCCCCGTGCCCCACGGGAGGTCTGAGAGCGACGGCAGGAAAGTCCTCAAGTTCATCTACAAGGAGAGCAGGACGTTTTGAACTGGCAGCAGGGCCCAGGGGAGCACGTGGAGCCCAGCGGGGCGGTGCGAGTGCCGTGTTGGCACCGCCTGGTGCTTCTCGGGGGACTTGCTACGGGGGTTGGCCTGGCCACAGCGTCCCTCTGGTGGCAGAGGCTGCAGCTGCTGGGGACACACCGGCCTGTGCCCTCGGGGCCACGCCTCCCAAGCACATGCTCCGCTCACTGCATTTATTCCTGTTTATTTTCTCAACAGTGCAGACAACCCCGCCTCCTAAGCTCAGGTCCCACCAGACCCCCACCCCCACTGCGCTAGGCTGGGGGCACGCGTCTCATTGCGGTCTTGGCGGGAGGCACTCCCCCACATCCAGACCCGGGGCGAGTCTCCCGGCCGCGGAGAGCTGCCCCTGGAAGGGCCCAGGCCTCTGAGCCCGTCCCGTGGGAGCCCGGACGCGCGCACCCCCTGCTGAGTGGACGGCACCCTGCGTGCGGGCCCGGAGGCCGGGGCGGGCGGGCGACCCCGCTGCAAGCCGGGGGAGACAGACGCGCTCTCAGAGGTCCTCAGCCTCCGAATCGGGGAAGGGGGGTCCGGACACAGGCTGTCCGTGTGCGGGGGTTGCAGGGAGGTTCTGGGAGGGTGGGCTGGCTGCGGGTTACCGTCATTTCATTAGGAGAAGGTGACCGGGGTCTGGGCTGCGCAGCGTCAGGCCTTTGGGTCCCGCAGAGGGTGTAGCCCCGTCAGCAGAGGCTCCGCCGTGGCTCCGGCATGGGGCACGCCAGCTCAGGGCACACACAGAGCACACTTGGAGCCGCGTGCCGAAGCCCATGGAGCCCTTAGAGCCTGGAGCTCCTGGGGGGAGAGGGGGGTACCTCCTGTCACTCGAGGTGTCCGGCCAGTTGCTTCCATTGGTCTCGCTGGGCCTGTCCCTGGCACGTGGGAGCTCAGTGAAGGTGGGAGCAGCGGCAGGCTGGGGACGGAGCTGTCGCGTGGGCGGGAGGAACAGCCGGGGAGCACAGCAGCGGCGTTTCTGGGAGAGGAGCCATCACGCACGCCGCTGTCGGGCATCGAATCTGTAGCTTAACGGTCCTGGTGTCCCGTGTCCGCCAGGTCGGCTCTCATGTCCCCTGCGAGCAACTAAGTCTTTAAAGTTTTGGCTGCTGTCTTGGCGGTTGAGGTGAACCCTGTCTTGGCAGGCCAGGTGACTGCTCACGGTCGTGGGGCCTCTCCGGGGGCGGCTTGGGAGGGGGCAGCGCCTCAGCTGAGGTCTATAAGTTGTCCTTGTCACAGCTTTCCTGAAAGAACAATGCAGGCTCCTTTGAATTCCTGGCAGAACAGAGACCTCCCCCCAAGACGCAGGAGGTGGCCTTCGGGGAGGGTGTCCTGTGCAAGCTGAGCTCGAATGCATCGGTCAGAGACCCTGAGCCCGTGTCGGCAGCAAGGAGAGGCTGTAGGTGGCCACAGCGGCCAGGACGGTGGAAGCCTGCCGGGGAGCTCTGGGGCACCTGCCCGGCCGACTCCCGGGCCTGGGGGCTGCCTGTCCTGCCGCCCGTGGGTGCCTGGACGGGACTCCCTGCGGGCTCAGCGAGAGCCTGTGGCCCTGCCGCCACACGTGCCCCCCATCTGTAGTCTCCACGAGAGGCCCTCCTCTCCTCACTGTGCTGACGCTCCCCGGGGATTTGCCTAGAGTTCAGAGCCCGAAGGTTCCTGAAGGCAGAATGGCTCTGCGGGCCCGCCCTGCCGGCCCCTGCCCGCTGTCCGCGCGGCCACGTACCCACGCCTTCCTCCAGCTCCGCATCACGCGGTCATGCTCCCCGGCCACAGCCCTCCAGGCGGCCAGCTCTCTGGTCCACTGCTCCTGGTGGGTCGCCTCTGCAAGACAAGGGGTGGGCGGGACCGGGTGTCAGCCTCTTGGCCCTGGTGGCGCCTGGGTCCGTCTGTCCGCTGAGGCCGTCCGACGGCCAGGTTTCGGGCGAGGCGTTCGAGCCTCCAAGCCTGCCTTCCTGGCTGTGGGGGCTTCCTCAGGCCACCGGCCCCGGGAGCGGCTGGTCCCCACGGTCACACTGGCCCTATCCTCAACTCACTTGAATTTGCTACACAGGCAAGAGACGGGCTAGTGCCCCCCGTCTTGGGGCTGGTGCCGGGGAGGCCGGGGAGTCCGCGGCTCAGCAGGCCGGCGCCCTGGCATGCTCCGCTGCTACCTGCTCCGCGTGGCTGCCGCGGCAGCTTGAACTGAGGGTTCGGAAGCCAGTTCCGCGCGGCGCTGTCGGGGCGGCACGAGCCCAGGCACCGCAGTTACCAGACCGCAACCCTGTCGCTAGTTTCAGAAACGGGTGCCAGGGACCTGCGCCCCGAGATACAAAGTAGAGCTTCTTCCGTGAGCAGAACTGGGCAGGGCTGGGGCCAGTGCTGCAGAGGTGTGTTTGGGGTTCTTCACCCCAAGGGGGTCTGGAGGACGTCCGGCTCCCACCCTGCAGGAGCGCTGCATTCTCCAGGCTCCGCAGCTTCAGGAGACACAGCAGGCTCGGCAGCCAGGCAGAGACCGGGCTGTCCTGGCCGGCGTCCTTGCCCCCCGTGGCGTGTGTGCGGCAGGTACACCTGCCCGCGATCGGTGTTAGGGCCTGCTGCTCCCACGCCGGTGCGCTGGGTGACCGCGGGGCAGGGGTGGGGGGAGCAGGACCACCGTGGGGGCCCTCCCGACTGTGCCGCCAGGGCCGTTCTCGTGCTTTCTACGGGACACCTCGTGGCTTGTGAGTCAGGCTCACATGAGGAGTTTGCCTGCCCTGACGGTGGCGGGGCGGGGGCTACTTGACAGAAATGGGAGGACCAGGTTCTGGGCGGGGCAGAAGTTTGCAGTTTTCTCTCCCCAAACTCTCACCAGAAGGATGGGGGCCTTTCCAGCATCTCCTAAGCATCGATGGAAACTGTTGAGGACGGACCGGAAACAGGAGGGGGAGCACAGAACCTGGAAGCTGGAAGCGGAGGTGCCGGTGGGGACAGAGCAGACCTGGGAACGCTGAGCCCTAGGCCGGTAGCAGGGAAGCAGGCACAGCCTCTCCGAGATGCTCGGCCTCCAAGGCTGGCTGGAAGCAGCATGTGGCCCCGGGGCCCCTCCTTGCCCCGCACCATGCCAGGCGGTCCCACATGTGGCAGGAGAGTTCCAGAAAGAGCCCAGGACATGAAGTGGAGCAGGGTCTCTCGGAGGAAAGGAAAGGGCAGGTTTCCCGGTGCCCTGGGCCTGGCCAGGCCTGGAGACACTGTGGCGTGAGTGTGGACCATGCGGACGGGGGTCCGGGAAGGCCACGTGCAGAGCCCGCGGAGACTGGGGCAAACCTCCGCGGGGCAGGGGAGACCTTTCGGGCCAGCCCCGTGCACCCCGCCCGGTCCTCTCCGTGCGAAGCCAGAGCTGGGGCCTTCGGGGCTCTCAGAACGCGGCCTTCCCAGCACCGCCCAATGGAAACCTGCAGTGCAACCTGGCGGGTGTGTGCGCGGGGTGGGTGTGTGACTTGGGGGTGTGGACGCGGAGGGACACCACTCACCGTGTCTCATGACGGTGACCCGCACGCGGGAGGTCCTGTTGCCGGCAGAGGAGACGACGGAGCAGTGGTACTCGGCGCTCGCGCCCACGGCGTCCCGCAGCCAGCTGAGCGCATGGGTCCTGCCGTCGAGCAGCGCGTGGGTCTGCGTGGGGACGCACGTTTCCAGCTCGCGGCCGTTCTTCTCCCAGATGAAGTGAATGTCTGCGGGACCTGCGGACACGGACACATCTGACCGGGCCCTGCCGCCACCACCTGTGACCAAAGGCTCTGCCTCTGTGGGGCCACCCCTGCTCTCCCCAGCACTGAAGGGGGGGGGTCCAGCCAACCCGGGGGGCAGGATGGGCGCCGGGGGGCCGAGCGAGACTGAAGGCCCCTCTCTGCTCTCCCCCACACTTGTGCCGGGCGTGGTGGCACCAGCAGCCGCGCTGGGTGCCAACCCAGATCCGGTCCTGCCTGGGGATCCATTCCGTGAAGCAGGAGTCTACCCAGCCGCTCCTCCAGGCTGGGGACGACATAAGCCGCGGTGTCGTGGAGGACGCCGGGCCGAGGAGGGTCGCCGTCTGTGGCCGTAGTTCCCCGAGCCCGGCAGGAACCTGCTGCCCAGCGGCCGCTCGCAGGACACAAAGCCGCGACACGGGAGCGGGTTGGGGCGGTGTTGGCCACGGCCGCTTGAGGAGGAGGAACTCCAGGACGGCCTTCCCGGGATGCCTGCGTTGCTGGCATGGCCCCACCCCGCTCTGGTCTCTCGTCCGTGAGGCACCGCGTTCAGCATGTCCAGAGAGCCTTCCTCCCGAGGGAAAGTCAGACGCGGACCACACAGTCCCAGGAATGAGCCCCGAGGCCAGGGCGAGAGCGCGGACGGGCCAGGACCGCAGAGCTGTGTCCGTAAGAAGTTGGAGATGAACAACCAGGAGTCAGAGACCTGATGTGACGGCCAGCTGTGTTGTCATTTGTGAGTCACGTTTGAGGCTGTAACCCAGGGAAATGCCGTCGTGTCACAGGAGATGTTTAAGCATCAGTGTGTGTCCACGTGTACACAGACATGTGTAGACGCCGGAGGAAAGGCCTCCACTAGCCGTCGCGCTGGGGGCAGCTGCCTGTAGGTGGCGGACAGCGAGGAGCCGCGATCCCGCTCTTGGCGCTTTCCCAGAATCCCAGACCCACAACAGCAAATACTGGTTTTGCCGTGAGAACAAGGCACTTCGAGGAAAGAAACGTGCCAAGGCCGTCAAGGAAATTCTGGAAGGCTTTGCTCAGAAGTGGTTCACACAGCAGCTGTCTGGCCACGTCGGCCGCAGGGACACAGTGGCTTCTCTCGCTTTCTGTGTGGGCTTCCCGGGACTTCAGTCCCTCGCTGTAACGTGTTTTCCCACAGCGTTCTGTCCTCCGTCGAGGACTCCAGATGTGTAGCACCCGTGGCACGCCCGTGCCGGCGCCCCTGCCGTGGCTGCTGGGCCCCGCCCGCCGGCCCGCCTGGCAGCGGGTGCAGGTCTGGACAGGGATTCTCATGAGGCACCGTGATCGGGAAGTGAGGCGGCCTGTGTCCGTTCCCAAGAGCCCGGGCTCCGCTCGCCCCCGACTGCCCCGTGATGCTGTGCGCGGAGACCCGCCCAGGGCTGGAGCCACCAGATGCGTCCACAGGAGCTTCCGGAAGGTCCTCACGGCCAACTTGGACAAAGAACTGGGGGCCTGAGCTGGCGCCGATTCCTCACCCTGAGCCAGGACCGGAAGGAGCGACGCGCTCGGCTGACCACACTGCGGGGCCTGCGCTGAGCACAGACTACGTGCCACTCGGTCCTGAAAAGCTTTGTCATTAAATCTTCAAGCGCGCGCTTAGCCCCAAGAAAGCTTTAAAAACGTTAAAGGGGTGCTTTCGTTTTACTTACTCTGCTTAAAGCTCTGCAGCTCCTTCCGAATGCAGGGAACACAAGGAGGCAAAGGGACTGTTAAACCGTCAGCAGGGCCCGCACCCCACCCTCAGGCCCAGACAGCAGGCCATACCCCCCGACCCCGGGGGCCTCATGCAACCCCGCAGGGCCACGCCTTCATGCCCTGGGCATGCGGCATCTCTTCTGGGTCCTAGGATGGTTCCCCTGGCCTCAGGTTCCAGTACCTACCCCGGGGTCCATGAGGTGCAGGGGCCATTGGCTCCAGCCTGCCCCCCAGCCCAGCCTGCGTGAGAAAACCAGAGCCCCTCAGAGCAGTGGCTCTTCACCCAGGGAGGACACCCGATTTTGGAAGCGGGGCCTGAGAGCCCTAAGTTGGAGGGGAGTGTGATGGGGTCCACTCCCAGTTCTTGGGCCACATTTGTGACCGGTGTCCCCACTTGGCATCCCCATGCCTGTGGTCTACCCTGACCCTGGGGCCAGCCTACCCCCGTGGCCTCCCACCAGCTCCTGGCTGCACCTGGGGGCGGTGCTCACACCGGGCCTCCGGGGGCCGGACAGCCCGGCATGGCCCGGTTCACAACTGCACAGAAGTCGGGACTCTGCCGGGGTGGGGGGCCCTTCACCGCCCCAGTTCTGTCAGCCTTCCTCCTCGAAGCAGCTGGTGCCCTGTGGTCAGCTGAACAGTGAACCCAGAACATGCAGGTCCTAATTCCTGGAGGCGCGTGTGGCTAAATGCGCTTTCCAGACCCCATTGTTGGGGGGGGAAGGGCGGGGGTCGCCGGCTCGGGTGCACAGCCTCATGGGGTGTCAGGTGCTTGGGACCAACGACCGCACATGAGGACGAGCCCAGCAGAAGGGAGACCCGGCTTTGGCAAAAGCGCCCTGCGAAACCCGCTGAGGATCGGGACCCCAGCAAAGAGACCGATCAGCCTTGCCCATCCATGGAGGGGTTTCAGCCCTCCTGGGAAACGACCCGCTCGCGAGTCGGCTACCCCCACAGGCCAGCCTTGGCCTTTCTCGAGCCCCCGCCCTGAATCACGCCAGCACCAACGGCCACCGCGGGCGCTCACAGGACATTTCGGCCGCGCACCTTCCGTGGCCCCCGCGGTGCCCAGGGGCTGCAGGGACTCCGGTGTCCAACGTCACGGTTAAAACATACAAGGCTATCAAAACCTTGAACAGCCAACCGTCACCTATAGTACAGTGGTTCCGTTCTTAGCTTTAGAGGTGACGCAGTGTAAATGAGCGGGAAGCACAGTCCCGTCGGGTGTGGGGGCCCCTGGGGCACACAGCTCGGCTTTCCTTGGGAAGGAGAGCTCGGAGCTCTGGCCTGTGGGCGCAGAGGTGTGGTCTGCACGCGCAGGAACACGGACACATACGAGTCCCTCGCTCCGTCCCTGTGTCCGTCTGTACGCGCCCTAACACAGCTCTGGACGACTGTCCCGACACCTGCCACGAGGGGCACGGTGTCATCATTCTCGAAAAGTCTGGAACACGGCCACACGCCGACTTGCATTCCCCCGGCCCAGGACCCCTCTTCCCGACTGCGGACGCACGCCCACGGCTCACCACGGGGCAGGCAGCAGCTTGGGCGGTCCTGGAATCCGGACTCCCCCCTCCACATGCTCGGGCTGGGGACGGAGGCGCAGCCGCTGAGCACAACCCACAGCCCACCTCGAGCCGTGAGAAGAAACACCGGGGTGTGGCGTACACACCCGGACACGCGCGCACACCCGCGGGGCAGATCAGGAGCCGAGGGAACAGGGTGAGCACAGAAGCCCTGAAAATCACTGGGTGACAAGCCACGCCTGTCACAAGCCGGCCACCTGGCCTGGGTCGGGTCATGGCCCCAGGCTCTGTGAAGTGGTTTAATAGGGACAGCCCTGTGGCCCTGAGCCTGCGGCCAGAGCGGCAGCTTGAAAAGGCCTTAACCTGTGGTACCATCTGTGACTCCCAAGACGCTGTCCTTTAGAACACCATATACTTGGACCAGCACTTGCACGGTGGGCCAGCCCTGGCTCATGGCCAGGGCTTCGGGAAGAGAAACCCAGATGTCCACCTGTAGTGAGTGAGCCTGGCAGGCTGGCCTCGGGGCGAGGACTGCGGGGGGCCTCCGCCTGCTGGGCTGCTGCGGCAACAGTGGTCTCCTGGCGTGGACGCGAGCGCCTCCACGTTGGCTGGGGCCAACCCGAGGGCCGCCTCCTGGCTTTGCCTGCTGAGCGCTCAGGTGAGGGCTCTGGAGGGTGGGTGGGGGCACGGGGATGTGGCCACTCCCCGCCAGTGCCCACTCCTCAGTCACCGCTGCACGGCGGGGTGGCCCTCCCTCAGGCCACGGCACTGGGGCCTGCCTTGGGTGGAACGGCACATTCGGCTCCTTGGGAAAGACCGGTCCTTCCTGCGCCACCTCCCGGCCTCAGGTGGGGCCGCACTGGAACAATGGGAGGTTCTAGATGGGCCAGTGTTCCTGGGAATTGAGGAGCATGGGCGGAGGGCGGGGGCCATGGGCCCTCCGCTCAGTCCACCCTGAGTGCTGCCCCTCCATGCTGCCCCCTTCAGCCCCGGGCCACAAGGCCGCCAGCCCCGGTCCCCATCCTCGGCCCCCGGCAGAGGTGCGTCCTGCTGGCGCCCACAGCGCCGCCACTCATGGTCCGTGCTGGGTCCCTGTTGAAGCCCGGCGTGGTTCCTGCTCTGGCTGACGGTGGTCTCCGTCCCCCACTCACAGGGGCAGCACCGCTGCCCGCGCCCACCTGCGAACGGGTGCCTGAGAAGCCACACGTGAGAGTGTTGGACTCCCGGACCCACGGCCCGCCTGCCCCTGCGGGTTGTATGACCACACGCTCTCCCTGCGACAGGGTCGACGTCCTGCCTGGGTAGGCCCAAGGGACATCGCCAGGCCCCGGAGCCACGGGGGGCCCAGCACAAACCAAGGCCAGGCATGGAGCAGGCGACCCAGGACCACACAGACCTGATCCCAGAGGTTTCTCCACAGCGTGCCACGCACAGGGCACTTCCCCTGCAGCCACACAGGCAGCCCGCGGCCCCCACGGGGCACGCCACAGCCCAGAGAGCCGGCGCCACAGCCCGAGTGGCTTCTTGCAGTTTAAAATCTCCAACAGAAACCACCTGTGCTTGTCCTCCTGTGCTCTAGTCGTCCGCTCTGGGCACGGAGGAAGGGGCCCTGGCCAGTGGCTTGGCCAGACCACAGCTGTGCAGTGGCCCCTCCCAACACCTCCTGGGCCACCAGGCTCTCAAGCTGTCCTGTGTCAACATCACCACCGAGTCACAACGTCCCTTCTGCAGGCTCTGGAGCGAATTTCTCAGATGCCACAGAGACCCACCCCTGAACAGTCAGCGCGCACACAGTCTGCGAACGGCTGAGCAACTAACCGAGGTCTCCGGGCCCAGCCCAGCCCGCCTCTGGGTGGCCTGGAGGCTCGGAGGCAGAGGTGAGCACTCGCGACCGAATCCATGGCCATGAAGCCCCTGGCAGGAAACACTGGCCCTCAAAGAAGCCGCTACCCCCCCGTCGGCAGGAGGGGCTCTGGGCCGGCACTGCCCGCCCCCACCCAGCCCGGTGCCTCGCTTACCTGTGGCCTGGCAGAAGAGGTGGAAGGTCCCCAGGGCGCGCACGTGCTGGGCCTGGTCGCTGAGGAAGGGCGGCAGCAAGGCGACAGGCGTGCCGCTGTCAGACCCCGAACCCAAGGCCGGCCGGGGGCTTCGGGGAGAGGAAGCTGCGCCGGGGCCCGGACAGGACAGGGAGGAGGACCCCGGAGGAGGGAAGGGCACGGACGAGGCTGTGAGACAGGACAGAAGAGAGAGAGGCCGCTGAGGAGGGCGCCGTCCGGTCCCACCGCGCCCCAGAGGAAGCAAGCAGAGCACCGGGGAGGAAAGGGCCGGGCGGTCCTGAGACCTGCCCCGGTCCGCGCCCCACAGGAGGGAGGGACGGGGGTGCCTCCCGGCAGCCGCGGCAAGTCACAGGCCCACGTCAAGGATGTAAGGTTCTCGTTTATTCGGTTATTTTTCAAATGTATACAATTCAAAGTAGAAAAATAAAAACAAAGTAAATCTTATAAAACACAAATGTTTACACCAAAACGGTTCAGTCTCATGCTGAAGAGGACACTGTCCACGCAGGCACAGAAATCCGTGTTGCTCCCCGCTATGACAAGCGCGCCACCGCCTCCAGCGCACACAGTAGCAGGTGCGCCGTGACAGCGCCGCGGCCACACCGTCCTTCCCGTGCGCGCCGAGAGAGACCGCGCCAGCCGCGTGGGCCACCCTGCGGCTCCGTGGCGTGTGCGGAGAGATGGCCTGTGTGGCTGCCGCCGCCCAGCTCGCGCGCAGGTGGGGCCGGCTCTGGCCGGTGGAGCGGGGCGTCCCGTGGGCAGCGGCCGCGCGGGAGCGACAGTTACAGAAGCCGCGCGGATGGCGGAAGGTGCCCCGGTGGACGTCCGTCTGTCCGTCTGCACAGGAGTTTTCGAGCAGCGGCTGTGAGCATCCGATGGCAACACAGGCGGCTCCTCTGATCCTGGGGACCCGGCCAGGCTCATAGAACAGCCACCCACTGGCCTCTCTTCTTCAAAAGAATTAAAACAGAAAAAGTACAGAAAGGAAATCTCTCTGAGTATGACACTTCCCTCAAGGAATAAAATTAAAGAAAAAAAAAATACCGGTGTGCTCAAGAGATGGTTTTGTCCATGTTTCTGGAAGCAGGAGGAACGCATGTGGCCAAAGTAGGTTTATCCCTGAGAATCATAAGCAACGTAATAAGCTGGAGCCTGTCCTCGCAACAGAAACCGGAAGATGTGCGACTTCTAAACTTGAAAACATCTACTTTAGTGACTTAAAAACCAAACGACCCAACACAAAAAAAGTAAAACCCTACAGAATAATCCCGTGGAAGGAAAGGTTCGTGCCAATCTGGACAACAGGCGCTAAGTTACCAATCTGATAAACACAAATGTCATTTCCAATCTGGAACGAAACAATCTTTCAGTGGCTGCTGCTCTGGGGCGGGGGGTTGGGGGGCACCAGAGGCGCGAGGGGCGGCGGGGAGCAGGGGCAGAGGGGAGCCGCCACCGTAGCCCGCGGGCCTGTCCCCGCCCGTGGCCCACCGCAGGAGGCCGGTGCAATGCTCGCCGCTTTCCAAAAGGACAAAGAAACCAACTCACAAGCTCGACCCGAGGGAAGAGACACAGAAGCAGGTGCACAGACACGGGCTCCCCACACCGCCCTGGGGCCGGGCATGCGACGCCGACCGGGGCCTCCGTGCGGCTGCCTCAGTCCACGTCCGCGTCCGAGTCGGCGTACTTGAGCTCACACTTGACATCAAAGGGCCTGTCCCGGCCCGGGAGGTCATCGAGCCGCTGCGAGTCCTCCCTGTCGGTGGGCGCCCTGCTGGCCGTGGTGTCCTGCTCCGTCTCGTAGCCCGTGTCCAGGGCTGGCCGCGGCTGCGCCCCATTCTGCTGGGAGAAGCTGCCTTGCTCCACCAGCGTCTCCTTCACGCTCTGCTCGAACTCGGAGAAGTCGGCCGCAGGCTGCTTCTTCGCTAGCAGCACGGCAGACCGGAACTTGAGGCACTGGCCGGGCAGGTAGCCCTTGTAGCAGTTGTAGGACAGGAGGCCGAGGCAGAGCACGAAGCAGAGCAGGAAGAGGACCATGAGCAGGCGGTTGTCGCTGGACTTGAGATACACGGTCTTCTCCGAGTGCACCTGCGGCACCGTGTTCACCACGGTCTTGGGTTTGCACGGCGTGCTGCTGGGCGTGGGGCTGGGCGGCGGGGCCATGGCCCCCAGTGCAGGGCCCAGCACCACCGGCGTCTGGGCTGGGGGGCCCGGGGTGGGCTCCGCTGACACTCTGAGGGGGGTCCTGTCCCCTTCGGCGTGGGCGGCCGGCGTGGTGGGGGCCGCGGGGGTCTGTGGGGGCACCCTGACCTCCAGAACATGCCTGGCCGCCACATGCAGCACCGTCCTGTTCTGGAGCCTCTCCTCCAACAGGCACCGGTACACCCCGCTGTCTCCCTCCGACAGGTTGAAGACGAGCAAGTCCTTCCTGCCCACCAGGCCGTACTTGGGGCCCTCGACCTTGAGCTCGTTGTTCTGGAATGTCCACACCACCCGGGCCAGGTTGGACTTCGGGGAGCATTTCAGTTCTGCCGTGCCGCCGTGCTTGAAAAAATGCTGCCGGAAACTTTCTTTAGTTTTATCTGGAACATCAAAATAAACGTGCACAGCGTCAACGACCCGCTCGCTGCCTCCCTCCTTTTACAGACAGGTTAACACGCACGAGAACACAAGCTTTCCACCCACTGGAGCAACATGGACTCTTCCAGGACGACTAAGGAGATAAAGACACGCGTGACAGAACGGCAGAGACGGGCCCCGATGCAGCCCAGCGGGACACGGTACCCGGAGGCCACCGGGCGGCCGGATGACGTCTGGAGCCCTGGCTTCCTGGGAGGCCGAGTGGCCGCGCACTGAGTTGCGCACCACGCGTGTCTGCTGGCGGCTGCAGGGCTCGCCGCCTCTCAGTGCCCCCGGTGCCCCGTCCTGAAGCTGCCCGAGCGGATGACCGCCGTCGGGTCAGGGACAGGAGCGCGACTGCCTTCCAGGGGACAGAGGTATGAGCCTGACCCGGCGGTGGCCTCGCAGAGGGCTGAGGACTCCTCTCTCGCCACCCTCCCTTCCACTGCCAGGCTGTCTGGGTCGTTGAAGCAGCCCAAGGTACGCGGAGAGCAGCGTCTCGAGGGCGGACGTCCTGGGTTGGACAACAAGTGCCCTTCCAGGAAACAGACCCGCTATGTGGCTTCAAACACCCTTTTCTGCAACTCAAAGGGAAGGCGGGCCGGCCCCAGTATCCTCAGGGATGCTCGCCCTCTGTTCTGGGGACAGGAGGGGGAACACAAGGTACAGGATGCCCCAGCAGCGGAGCACCGCGGCTCAGTGACGCCCGGGAGCAGCGCAGCGACAGGGAGCCACTTACTGGGGCAGCCGGCCGTGTCTCCGCTCATCCGCTGGATCAGATCCCTGCAACACAAGCGGGCACGGTCACGCGCACGCGCACGCGCCTACCCCGCGGGCGGGTGAGCCGGCTTGCCGCGCCCCCCCGGTACCTGCTGTGGCTGTCCGGCAGGTGCAGGGCCACGCAGGCCTGGCTGGCCGGGCTCCAGGCGCAGTACGGGTCGCGGGCCAGCACGCAGTCCTCGCAAGTGGTGTGCTTCTCGCAGAAGGCCACGGGGGCCTGCACCACGCCCGAGCTGGAGCCCGCGTAGACGAACTTCCTGCCCTGCGGGGTGAGATGGGGCAGGCAGGTGAGGGGGTGGCCATCGCGGACGCGGCGCCAGGACTTCTTGGCGCGTGTGTGCGTGCGTCTGCTCATCCAGGAGCTTCCAGAGCCATGAGCAGGTGGGCACCGTGGGGTCTCCAGCCCAGTCCACGCATGGGCTCCGCCCTCCGGGCCCCCGCGCCCTCTTCGTCTCCTCCAGGGACCTGCGTGGATACGGGTCTCCCTCCGCGCGCACAGAGCCCCTCCAGCCGCGCACTCCCAGCCGCGCACTCCCAGCCGCGCACTCCCAGCCGCGCACTCCCAGCCGCGCACTCCCAGCCGCGCACTCCCAGCCGCGCACTCCCAGCCGCGCCACCCGCCAGAGATCAAGCGGCACAAGGCGGAGCCCCACGTCAGGCCTGCCCAGCCTGAGCAGCCGTGCGCAGACGGCTAGGGCGGGTCCGAGCCCGGCGGGGCCAGGAAAGGTGCCCAGTGGCAGGGAAGCGTGCAGGATTCCAGCACGTGGGACCAAGGACGTGCCAGGCGCTGTCCTGTCCAGGTTTGCGAGGCAGGAGCACGCGGACCGGGAGACCAGCAGACCGCGCGGCGGAGAGCCCGGCACACGGCAAGGCTGACCGCGCTCTACGCAGCGGGGATGGGGCTCCCGCACGGGCCGCCGTCCGACAGGCAGCCACGGCCGCAGGACTGCAATTCCGCACTGTGTCTACACTCCCTTCCCCGCGACCCCCACCCACCGCCCCATCTTTTGGTTAACCCTGAGATTTCCGAGCTTAACAGAACTCAGTTTCGGACCCAGATAGGGCACAGCCTTCCCCTGAGGCCAGCCTCCGTTTCCTAGCCTGTGACCCCTCCCCACCCCCCCAGCCCCCGCTCTGCACAGGCACAGCTGAAAGGAGGTCCCCTCTGCAGCAGACTGTCCGCTGAGAACAAGCTGCGGACAGCTGGCCCAGGCAGCCCCTCCCTGTCGGCAGGGACCGGGCAGAGGAAGCCACACTAGGTCACGGTCCAGGGGTCACATGGCTTACAGAGCTGAGGGCTTCCGGGAGGGCCGAGCGGGCGACTTTGAGGGACCCTGGGGGCCACGGGCTCCCCTCTCTGCATACACCCCCTCCTTAGGGCCGGGCTCCCATAAGGCACAGCCACCAAGAACCCGATACCGAGAGAAGGGGCAGTAAACACCTGCTGGGGCCGCGATCGCCGGCAGGTGCACAAGTCTGGGGGCCGGAGGAACAACACAGCAGCCTTGAGGTCTCCCACAAGCAAGCGTCAGGCACCACAGGCTGAACATACACCCACGCGCTCCAGCCAGCAGGGCCCCAGACCCTCAGCCCCGTCCAAGCATGAGGAGACCGCAGTGTTCTGCAGAACACGGACAGTTCTCTGCAGTTAACCGTGCCACCAAGACAAAGACCAATGGGGACTGGCCCCGGCCACAGGGGCTGAGGAGTAAGGCGCCCCAGGCCAAGTGAGTCTTCGGAAGTGGAGCAGACGTTTGTTCGGATCGGGGTGGGGGTGGGGGTGATGACCAGATGTCTGGGGTCCCGTGGGCGCTGGACCTGCAGAGCTCCTCCACGCGGAAAGAAGGCCCAGGGTCCCTGCCCCTCGTCCCAATGCCTCTGTGGACCTCACACGACTGCATAATGAAAGGTGTTTAAAAAGACAGAAAAACCACCTGACCAGGCATGAGGTTTGGTGCACGTGCTTGTGCCCTGGCCCTCACGGGTCCCCATGGCCCTGGGAGCCCAGGGCTCAGGCCCTCCCAGCTAAGTCACTGTGTGGACAGCCACATCCGACCCGTGCTGGGGCCTGGCGCTGAAGGAGTTCTGCAAAGAACGTCCCCACCAACACGCGGATGCAGCCCGCCGCCTGGCTCGGAGGGGACCAGACAGCACGTCTGCCACCTATTTCCACAGGACCCGAAAGCAGGACTCCGAAGTCCGAGCACCGTGCTCAGGGCAGCCCAGGCTGGAGGCGGACTGCGCCCGCCCGCAGATGGCGGGGACACAGGATGTGCGTGTGCGAACTGAGGAGTGTTCCTGCTGGAAGAGGAAGGAAATCCTATCACATGCCACACAGCTGACCCTCGAGGACCTGTGCGCAGTGAGATAAGCCAGTCACAAGACAACAAATACTGCTCCCACTTACATGCGGTCCCCGGGGGCCTCAAATCCCAGAGACAGAACGTGGATGGTGGGTGCCAGGGGCTGGGTTAGTGCTCAGTGGGGAAAGGGTTTCCCTTTGGGAGGCGGAGAAGGTTCTGGAAATGGTAAGGCTGCTGAGCTGTGCACGTGTGAACGGTCGAAACGGTAACTGATCCACACGTGTTCACCACATCAGTAACCACGGAAGAATGCGCGTGTCCTCGGGCAGCATGGCCCAGCCTCTCTCTGTTCCCACAGCGGGGGCTGCCCGCTGGCTTCCTACTGCCGAGACCCGCGTGACTGCCCGCAAGAGCCTCAACTCAGCTGGCGGGGGGGGGGGGGTCTTTTTCTCCCTGACATCCACTTCCTGCTGCCGTAGCTGCACACCCACCGTTCCAAGCCCCCCGAGCCCACCCACCCTGGGAGAAGGCGTGGGGGTCCGGGCACGCACGCTGCCTTCCCACTGGTCTAGGTGGCGCAGTGCAGGGGCCCCCATGAGGACAGACAGATGGCCCCCAACGGCTCCCTGTGTGGCCTGCCCCCTGGGCACGGACACATGACCAAGACCCGGCCACAGGCAGGTGAGCCCGGGCTGAGCCGTAACCCCCTCCCTCCCACGGGACGGCTGGCCTCGCGCCCAGAAGCCCGAGTGTCTGCACGCCACTGCGGAGAGGAGCTGTGGTCTCCCCGCCCCCGCCCCCGGGGGCCCAGCCTTTGCTCTGACACTTCTGACAACCCGGATGCATCAGGGTCCGGACCTCGGCCTGCGAGCAACGGGCCTGGGGCGGGCGGGAGGGCTGCCTGCTTCCTGTTCCCACAGCACAGCCGGGGGTGGGGTGGGGGCAGGGGAGGTACCTGCCGCTGGAAGCTCGCCTAGGCGCTAGGGTCGTCTTCCCCTCAGACGCCGGCACAAGGTGCACACAGCAGTGGCTGGGAGGGGGCGTGACCCTGTGATGGAGTCTGGACACCAGATCCAAGGACGTTAAGCTCACCACAAAGGGGACCCGTGGGTGCCCGAGAAGTCGGCTGCTTCCCTCGTCCCCTGCCTGGCTGCCAGGCCCCTTGTTTCCTGCTGTCCCCACCAAAGAGCAGGCTGCGGGGACGCGCAGAGGGGCTGTCGGACCCCGTCCTGCAGTGGCACGCTCTGTCCGCACGCAGGGAGGAGGCCCGGGAGCATTCTGGGTCAAACTGCACTCTGGGTCACCCAGCAGGTGAGCAACGCCCTGCAGAGCAGGCCCCGCCGAGCAGGGCTGCACATGCGGGGCCGGGCCGAGCCCAGCTCTGCAGCTACGGGAACAGGCGCGCGGCCAGCCCCTCGGGCTTGGGCTCACAGCATGGGGACGCCCACACGGAGAGGTGAGGCCTTTGGCCACAGGGCAGGGCTGGACCACTCACAGGGTCCGCTGTCCCCCAGGTACACGAAGAGACTAAGGCAGGACTGGCCTGCTGGGCTTGCACTCACGGTCCTGGACCAGGCCTGCTCTGCCCCTCCTGCTCCTGCACCCCTCACCCCTGTGGGAAAGAGGGAGGCCTGTGTCCCAGGCCGTGGGGACAGGGGGCAGCCTGCGGAGCCAATCCAGCCCCTTGGCTATTTCTGTGCTACCCCCAGCTCATACCAGATTTCACACTGTTAATGGTGGAGAAAAAAAGTCAAAAGCATGCTATCCTGTGACCCTCGGAAGTTGCGTGAGCTCCGGAGCTTGGGGCCCGTAACGAAGGCACTGCCAGAGTGCGGCCAGTGCACGAACACTGCAGCCCCCAGAGCCTCAAGCACCCAGTCCTAGCTTCTGCGGGAGGGCCGAACCAGATCCTGATCCAGATCCGGACCCAGACCCCGACCCGACGCAGGAGAAGGGGCCTGACGGGGGCCACGTGGGCCTCATCACCATGGCTCAGAGCCGGCTCTCCTGCACCAACAGCTCACCTGCCGACAGGCGCTGACCCGGACAAGCTCGGGGCGCAGGAGGGTTTCCCTGAGCCAGCATGCCCCCACGGCCACACTGGGGGCCCCCAGGGACACGGTGAGGCTCCGCCAACCCCCGGTGACCATTCCATCACTCAGCCTTCCATCCACCCAAAGCCCAGGGTTCCCAGGACCTTCTGTAAGAGCCTGGAGGTCAGGCCCTCTGGACCAGACGGGTGAGTGCCAGCCCGGCCTGCTGGTGACACGGACACGCGAGGCTGCCCACCCAGCCACTCTACCTTCTGAGAATTCAGCAGCAGCGTCTGGACCGGCTCGAGGTCCTGGAAGAGCCGTGTCTCCTCGATGATGTGGGCCTCGTTCTCCAGGCTGACTGCTTTGTGCAGGGTGCCCTGGTCTGCAAGGGCAAAGCTAGAGGTCAGAGACGTGCCTGGGAGGGCAGGACAGAGCCAGCCCTGCCATCGGCCATGGAGCAAATGGTCCCTGTCCTAACTCTCAACTCTCTGCCTCGATGGGACATGTAGAAACCGGTGCTCTTTGCACTCTGGAAGTGGGAAAGTAGTTATGCACCTCGGCCTTGTGTGGCCTGGGTCAGCCTCAGGGTTTTCTGGAAAACCATCGCTGACTCCAGTGGACATCAGTGCGGCGAGATGGTGCCGGCAGGTAGGAGCAGAGGTGGCTCCCAGGCTCCGCTGGCCCTCTGGGGTGCCGTCCCTTGCGGGACCCCAGCAGGCGAGGGCAGGACCTCCCCCCAACCTGGCTCAGAGCATGCTGGAAAGCCCCCAGGGCCGACGGTGGGGCCCCGCCAGCTGCCGCTGGGCCCGGCCACTAGCCCTCTCCCTGAATGGGCTCTCACGGAAGGTCGGGACAGGTTCAGCTGGCCCCACGGGCAGCACTTGGTCTCCCTTTTTGTGAGCCACAACCTACCACACGTGAACCCCCAGACAGGGACCAGGACTTGGGTGGTCGCAGACCTTAGAGGCCAGTGCTGGAGACTCTTCCCTAAAGCCCTGTGAGCACCGTGGGCCTGTGGGGAGGGGCGGGGCCCCGCAGCGCGGAGGAGCTGGATCTGCTGGGGTCCTGACCCTGGGGGCGGGACCCACCTGTGCCCACAAACATGACGTCGTAGGGGGTCCCATCCAGAGCCCAGGTCCGGTCCACCACGACCTGCGTGTAGTTCACGTCGCTTCGGATGAGCCTGGGCCTGTTGTCTATCGGGGTCACGGAGCTGTCCATCAGGGGGTGGTCCTTGACGAACTGCAGGGTCTTGTCGGGCAGGCTGAGGGAGCTGGAGAAGTTGGCGGCCCGCGCCTCGCGCGTGATGCACTGCGGGGAGGAAAGCGGCTGGTCCCGCGCACTGGCCCGCGCGCTCCCGGCCCAGCGGAGGGGCAGGCGGCCGTCCCCCAGCGGTCGGCAGGCCCAGCTCTACGGCCCGCGGGCAAGGCCACCAGGCGCGGCTCTGCCGGCGACACGCAACTGTGCGTCGTCTGTCCCTGGTCCTAAGTCAGAAACGCGTCGCGGTCCCGGAACCCGACTCGACTCGGCAGCGATCCCAGCCCGGGGCCCAGCGCGGCGGGGCTCCTCCGTGCTCAGGCCCCTGCGACCGTCAGACCCAGGTCGGGCGCGGGGGGGAGGGGGGTGCTGGGGGGGCGGGGGCGGTCCATGAAGCCGGCCCAGCAGCCACACCGGCTTCTACACAGATTCACTCGTTTTAGGGAAAAACAAAACCAAACCAAAAACATGACTCCGGTCCACGGGTGGGGCGCACAGGTCCTCGACGGACACCGCGTTTCCGTGCGGGACGCACGAGATCAAACAGCCCGACCTCCGGGGCTCCGAGGGGGCGCCTGCTCGCCCGCCCCCTGCGGCCCGCCCCAGCCCGCTTGGGCCCGCCCCGCCCTCGGCCCCGCCCCCTCCCACGGCCCAGCCCCGCCCCCGCCCCCGCCCCCTCCCGCGGCCCCGCCCCACTCACCGCCCCGGGCCTGGGCGCGGGCACCGCGCCGTTGTAGCGCACCCACTTGGTGTGCGACTGCTCCACCGTGGTGCTCTGCATGTACTTCCCGCGCGAGAAGACCTCCTCGGCCGTGGACAGGTGGTAGGCGCACACGGCCGACAGCCCCACGTTGTTCCTGGGGAGCAGGGCACGGCGTGACCACGCGGGCGGTGGGCCCGCAGATGGGCCCGCAGATGGGCCCGCAGACGGCGCCCCCCCGGCCCGGGCCCGCGCACTCACAGCTGTGGGGTGAAGACCCCGTAGATGACCGGCTCCTTCAGGCCCTCCGCCCGGAGCACGAAGACGTCCTGCAGCACGTTGAAGACCAGGTTGCTGTCCGGCCGCGAGCAGATCAGCCGGGCCTTGAGGAAGGACGTCCACTTCTTCTGCAAGGTCCGCAGGCCGCCCTGGTCCCCCTGAAACCGGAAGGACATGCGTGGTGGGGAGGGGCAGCTCCAACCGGAGGGACCGAGGCCGCGCTGACCCCGGGCCGCACAGAGCCGGCGGCCACCGCGCCGTCCTCTCCCATCCAGCACGAAACCCAGAGAGGCCTGTCTGCAGTGGCCTCGCCACAGGGGGACCCACAGGTGGTCCCCACGCACGTGCCTCACAGCGGCGGACGCCCTGCCGGCCTCGCACCGCGGGCCCCTGGAGCAAGCTGCCGACCAGGGGCTCCCGTGGGCCGCCTCCTTGTACAGGACCAGGTCATCTCCAAGGGCTTTGCGGGATCCTCCATAAACCTGTGTTAGTGAGCTGGCCCCAGGGGACAACGCGGACACGCTTCACGTGACCTGCTTGGGTGACAGCCCTGAAACGCAGCGATCTGGACACCCGAGACTGGAGTGGAGCGCGCTTACGCCGGGCGGGAGAAACAGCCCCACCGCGTGCCGGCACGCTGACATCCCAGCTCCAGAGGGCTCAAGCTCACAGTGAACAAAACCAGCTTCCTAGAACCTGGAACGTCTGGGCACGGGACGTCAGACTCAGGCCTGCTGACACTCCTGGGGTCTGCAGGGGGACCCCCAGGCTTCCCCAGGGCAGGCTGAGCATGGGGCGGCCCGTCCACACCCGTCTGCTGCACGGAAGGCAAGTGGTGGGCAGACCGACATTCCAAAGGAAGCTTCGAGCCTGGCCAGGTGGCGAGGCCTCCAGACACGGGAGCACCCTGGGGTGGGGGAGCTGGCGGGGGCACAGGGCCTGGGCTCACCTTGCACACTCGCGCCACCCGCGGGATCATCAGCTTGAACACAAACTCGTACTCCACAGACACCTCGGTGAAGAAGAAGTAGACGCGGTCATCCCCGCTGTCCAGGCCGTCTGGACGCTCTCGCATCACGTCCGCGAAGACGAAGCTCGGTTCTGCAAGCGACAGACATGCGGTCGCTCCTCTGCTGAGCGGGGGCTGGGCACTGCCCCCAAGCGACGCAGGAGGGGGCGTGTGCCGTGTCCCTCCCGTGGGGCCTGTGAAAACGGACACCACCCCAGCCCCGGAGTCCCACTGAGGACGTGCATGTGCTCAGACCCCCGGCCGGCAGATCCAGGGGCCTAGCGCCCCCCGCCCACAGCAGCGGAGCAGCCCGTGGTCCCGGCTCCCCCAGACTCCCCGCGTCCGGGAGCCCGGGGGACTTCCAAGCCCACAGCCCGCGGGTCAGTGCCCACAGGAGCTGCGGGAACCTGCTGGACACATGTCTTCCCAAGGGGAGTGGCCCGGTCAGCCTGGGTCACCAGGGACCGTCAGGCCTTCATCCGTCTTCAGGGAGGGGAAGGTGGCCTCAAAGCAGCACGGGCTCCACGGGGAGGGACTGAGCTGGGAGTCCTTGTGGCTCCAGAATCTCCCCGTGTGGGAGCTACCACGAGCCTGGGGGGGAGGCAGGGAACCAAGTGCCCTCGGGGAGGCTCAGAGCCGCCCAGAAACCCCGCGGCAGGGGCACCTGTGTCTCACCGTTCAGCCACGGTATCGCATACTCCGTCCTCAGAGGGCTGTGGGACGAGTTTCGGGAGATGATGGGCTCACTTCCCAGAAAGTTGTAGGAGGTCCCGGAATACAGCTCCCCATCTTGAGCGGCCCCGGACGAAAGAGGAAGGGGGTCAGCGGCAGCGCTCCTGTCACAGCTGGGCTCGGGCACCCCGCCCCCCAGGGAGGGGACAGACCATGGCCCTGCTCCTGGGCGCGTGGGGCTGCTGCTTCTGGAGCCTTCCCTTGCATTTCCAAGACCAGGACAATCGTGCGCTCCATGTGAAAGGTCTTTTTGGGGGTTGAGGCGCTAACACCAGGTGACCCTGCCCCCGGGGAAGTGACAGACATAATGGTGGGCGCACAGGACTCCTGGCCTGAGGCTGTGGCACCTCAGGGACCTCCCTCAACAGGGGCGTGCACGCCGTGAACTAGAGATGCAGGACTTGCATCTCATGAGCCACCTAAACCCCCTCCTGCAAACCTGACTTGTGGCCCTGGGCGGTGGCCGGTCACCCTTTCGCACGATGAGTTCAAACACTCACGTGGGGGTCTGCAGAGAGGCCCGGGTGCCTTCCGCGAGGACAGGGGACACGGAGGCAGACGGAGGGAGCCGCGCCCACCGGGGGAAGGACTCACCAACCATGACGGACGTGTAGCTCTGCGCGGGGTCAAAGGGGCACCTGCCCTTGCCGTCCTCGCGTCTCCCCAGGAATCGAAAGGACGTTAAATCCTGCAATCAGACAGGAGTGTCAGGACACGTCTGAATTTCCACGCTTGCAGCAGCTGCCTGGTGAACCATCGCCCAGACACGCTGTCGGGGGCGGGGGGCCGCGAGGAGCAGGTCCCAGGGCCAGCCGCCGGCGCCACGAGAGCCATGTGGGATTGAGGAGCCTCGGTCCGCGCGGCTGTGAGGTGCCGACGGCTCCGGGGTCACAGGGCAGACCCGGGGCGGGAGGCCATCTGAGTGGCCGAAAGCCACATGTGGGATTTCAGCATCAAAATAATGGCCATTCCGCACTCGCACCAGGCCGGATGACCTCAGGCTTGGGCATCCGTCCTGACCCAACCAGGGAGCCCAAAACCCCAAGAGTAAAGAACAGGAAAGCTTTGTGCAGGGCGCTGACACCGGGTCGGACGCCATGATGGGGAAGGGCCCGCCCGAGGAGGGCACAGGTGCCTCCGTGCCTGCGCGCACCCCGGGCGGACGTCAGATTCGAGACGCGTCCGCGGGGAGGCATGGCAGGGGAAGGACCTGTGAGCGGCCGGAAGGGCGGCGGGCGTCACCTCCCGCGCTCCAGCACGCCCGAGCTGAACGCCATGTCGTGCTGCGGAGGGTGGCCGGGCGGCCGGCTGCCCATCGGGGGGTGGGAGAGAACGGACGCGGGGTGCAGGGGGCTCACGGGCCTGGGGCGGCTGTGGGCCCACCTTCAGCACGCAGACTCCCCGTCAAGCCAGGGAGCATGAGCTGGGGTGCAAATGGCCCGCAGGTCTAGGGGTGGACGGGGGGACGTGTGAGCGAGGGGTCGGCCCGGAGGAGAGCCGTCGGTGGGAATAGGGCATCTTCCCAGGGGACGACAGGCTTGGCGTTGGCCATGTATGGAAGTGTGGCTGTTCCTAGGCCTCTGGGGGCCGCGGGTTGCAGGGCCACCCCCCCGCCCCACGGCTCCCACCTGTGCGATCAGCCTGTCGGCGTCAATATTTTTATTAAAAATACCGGGAAAAATGATAGGTCCTGATTTCAGGGGGAAGCCTGACTCCCTTACCTAACAACGGACAGGCCCGTGGGGTCGGAACCAACATCCTAGAGCCAGAAGCTCCGGACAGACCAGCGCGCAGCCAGCAGACCCCTGGATGTGCAGACGTGTCTTAACACGCTGTCCCCTCGCACAGGAAGAGGCCCAGCCTCTCTGAGGATGGAGGTCCAGCCCTTAGCACACCGCTTCCCCCACGACCAGCGTCTGTGGGCCCAGACCGCCAGCTGAGCAGGCCGCATGCCCCACCCCGGGGGTCTGTGCGCGCACAGTCTCCGCGCACGTACTTCACTGGCCCCTGCTTTGTGCCATCATTCATCTCGGACTCAGGCTGGAGACTCTTGTTTAAATTCTCATTGCTTTGGGGTTCCAGCAAAAGACACTCTCCATGGCAGGGCCCTTCCTTCCGGCCGGTACTAAGTCAGGGACGGTCACTGGAGGACGGAACTGGCCACCCACACGTGTGTTTCAAATACTTCCCTCCGCTCTCCGTGGTGGTCCTCCAGAGCTCAGCTGAGCCTGAGTGAGAGGGGCTGCTGCCCCCGCCCCGTGCTCTGTCCTTCTGGCTCCCGGTCAGCAGGGGGCTGGGGAGCCAGGGTGGGGGCCCTCGGCAAAGCCCCTCAGGCAGCACGAGGCAGGCCAGGGCCAGGAGGACTGCGGCGGGCTGGAGCGGGAGCCGCTCACACACCCAGGCTGTTGCCCCTTGAGGGCGTGTGGTCCAGCACCCTCGTCAGCAGGCTCGGTGTCCGCAGCAGACAGCACGGGGCAAGGCCCCAGAGCAGAGTGGCCGCCGCACCCTCTCCCTCCTGCTCTGGAGGTTGGAGCACCAGCTGGTTGGCACGGTAAGGATCTGCTGCCCCCACCGCATCCCATGGAGTGCAGAGAGGGCTCTGGAGGCTCCCAGGTCCCCTCTCCGAACACCCTCACATCGGGGGATTAGGGGGACACACAGTCAGCCTGTAGCACAGGCGAGCCCACACCACGCCCACCAGGAGCAGAGTCCTGACCCGTCCACAAGACCAGCACGCAGGTCACAGCAGGCCTCCCCACAGGCACAGAACGTGGCCAAGAAGGGCGCAGGAGGCCTGACCACAGCGTGCCGGTGCTATGCAGGTCGACAATTCACTTTCCAGGGGGCCTCCCACTGCCAGCTCCGTGCCACCAGCCGCTGGTCCCGTGAGTCCTGCCCTGCGGTGCCCCCGGGGCCAGTGGGCTCTCGGGAGCCTGGCGAGTGGGCCGCAGCTACCCGAGGCACCCCCACTGCTGGCCATCAGAAAAGCCTACTGCTCTGTGGAGCGGGGACCCCGCCGCTGCGCTGGGAGGGGGCACCCAGGCTTACCAGGTGGTCGCAGGCCGGCTGGAACGCGTTGGTCCCACACACGTACAGGGCGCCGGGGCCGAGCGGCTGCAGCACTCGGATGTAGTTGAGGCATTCCGTCTGCAAGGGGACACACGCACGCATCAGTCACCTGCCAGCCCCACTGCCACCCGGACCTCAGGGCACCGCTGGCCACGACCAGCACCCCCGCCGTCCCCCGCCCAGCACCTCGGCTGGCCCCCATCTCACGTGCTCACTCGGCCCTGCCTAGGCGGTGGGGACGGTCCCAGACCCGGCCCCTGGACAAACCCGTCTGCGGTGCCCCAGGCCGGCCGTCAGGGGCCGGGACCCTTCACTCCATCACTGATTGACCCTTTGCCGAGACGCCCACCACCGGAGAGACCCGTTGACTCTCGCTCGACACTCGGCACGTGCCTGGTGCAGCCCGAACGGTGGGTGTGCGGCATCCTGCCCGCCATCCCCGTCCCCGGAGACCCCAGCCCCCTGCCCCAGTGCGCGGGGCCAGAAACGGAGTGTCTTTGGGGACAGGCTGGGTGAGGAGGGGCCCGAGGCTGTGCCCACATGAGAAAACCAGACGCCATAGAAGA
The DNA here is from genome assembly GCF_009829155.1 of Mustela erminea. Lineage (NCBI taxonomy): Eukaryota > Metazoa > Chordata > Mammalia > Carnivora > Mustelidae > Mustela > Mustela erminea. Next base: position 91,322,798 of record NC_045625.1, read on the forward strand.
ATACGCTATTTTAGGCTGAAATGAACGTACTGGGATTATATGTCTGAAATTATCTCTGCTCGGGGAAGATTTTCTGGGTTTTTGTCTGAAATTATCTCTGCTCGGGGAAGATTTTCTGGGTTTTTGTGTGCTTGCCCGCAGGATCATTTCTAACTGGTTGGCAGTAAGTCACCCTCCCCACGGAAGCCAGGAGAGACCGCTGTCCCTGAGCGGCCTCCACATCGGGCTGGGCGGGCACTCGGCCTAATTCAGTTCCCGGACCACTCCCTGCGACAGCAGTGATTACTGCGCCACGCCTGCGTTTTCCTCATTTCCTAAAGCAGCTTGGCATCTAGTGATTTCAGCAAGAAAACAGTGCAGCAGAAACATTTTTTCCCCGTCTGTAATGATTTTGAAGTCAGCCGACCACTGAGATCTACCTTAACTCAGCTGCCCTGCCCAGCTACTGAGGAAGACAGAGGTCCCACGCTCAGAGACTCAGGCCTGGGCCCGGCCCCAGATGCGGGCAGGAGGCCCAGCCGGTGATGGGGTAACCTGGAGCCTTGAGGGAGGTAGACCCTTGGGCCAGTGCGCCGAGGTGCCCAGTATCTCCTGGGGAAGGGGCAGATTCTCAAGGGATGTGGTCCCTGCCCCCAATCCAGAAATCCTACGGCAACCCCTCCAGGCTGCTGGGATGGTCCGAACCCTGCATCTCACACCTTTAGTCAACAGGTACGGGAAAGGATGGTCTCTGTCAAGTTTGAGACCATCTGAATCAGCGCAACTAAGCTAACCTTTACCGAAGGGTTTCCCAAGTGCCCGCCCTGTGGGCTCCTGCGTTGAGAGACCCGCCTCAGCATCTGGGCACAGAGGGGACCCAGGCTGGGTTGCGGCCACGCCACCCAAGGGTCCTGAAACCGAAATTACCTGTCTTGATTTCCCCTTCTCGGCACATTTTGCTTTTTTATCTTCTGAGACCTTCCAGTATGCCTGTTAGGAGAAAGAAGAGTCCGTCCCCGCGCACAGGCCCCGTTCCAGAGGGGGTGCCGGCGTTAGAAGGCACGGTTTGCCGAGCGTGCTGCCGCGTCGGCCTCGGATGCTCCCCAACAGCGGAATCGACTGCACAGCCAGGCCTGGCCAGCAGACGCAAAACCGAGGTCCCGAGCGACCGGGGCTTCGAGGAACCCCCCCCGAGACCCTCCCCCAGAAGCCGGCGGTGCCTGGCCCCCTGGATTCTTGTTGGTTGCTAGAAACCGCAGCAAATGTCAAGTGCTGACAGTGAGGTTTTTATGGTTTATCAACTGGCTACACCACAGGTGTTTTCAAGCAGCAAAGTGGGTTCCGGGGACGGTCTGTGGACAGTGGACCCAGCTCCTTGCCGTCTTCTGTACCCGCAGGCGTGGCGAGAGCAGCTCTGCCCCCCCACCCTCCCGCGGCCCCCGCGACCTGTGCTCCTGCTCCCTTCACGCCTGGGGAGTGTGAGGAGAACAGGGCAGCCCGCGAGCGCCTCACCCCCTGCCCTCCAGAGGACTGGCAGCCGCAGACCCACCCGCAAATGGCTCCTCCGTTCCTGCCTTGCTTTCCCCGGGGTCTTTGGTCTCCCCCTATGACAACCCACGACGGACGCCCAGAGAGCCACAGCCCCCCGGGTGGTGCTCAGCCCTTAGGAAGAGCCTAGAGCTGCAGCAGCGGGCGAGTCCCCGTGCACGTGGTCCCCGCTAAGTGTCCCGCATGAACCCGCCTCCCAGAAGGCCCGGCCAGCACACGCGTCAGAGCGGTGCGTTTCCAGGGAGACAGAGGTCGTCATCAGAACACGTGAAAGCAGAACCAAGTCCGTGGCTGATGGCGGCGTCCCTCGGAAGGTAAAGTGCCTATGATTTTGTCGATAAAAATGCTGAAGGACACAGGAGCATGAATGCGGATGGGCCCGGCCGTGCTCGCCAGGCCCCAGAGGGATACAGGACCCAGTGAGAGGCAGGAAACCAACCCCAAGTGCTGGGCTCGGGTGTGAGGACCCAGCGGTTAAGGAGAAGTGGCCACTGGCTGCGAAGGGACAGTCTGAGCTCCGGGCAGGGCTCGGGGGCGGTGAGGGAAGGAGCCACATCCCACAGGCTCAGACCCGTCTCTCCAAAGCCGTTCTGCAAATCCAAATGGCGCAAACGCCGCTACCTCCCTTCAGAGAGAAGGAGCTCATCAAAAACAGGCTAGTGGAGGCCACCACTTCGGGTGCTGATCTATTTCCACAGGAACTGGCCCCAGGGAAGGTGACCCCGTTGTGGACGCCTTCCTGCTCCCACGTGGAGGAGAGGCCAAGCCGGGAAGTCCTGGGACGCAGCTCTGAGATGCACCGAGGGCCGCAGCAGGGGCCTGCCTGTCACCGAGGACGTGGGAGTGGTGGCTCTCCCAGAGAGGGGCCAGGGCAGCAGTGGGACGCGGACACTTGCTGGGCAGAGTGGCCCACCCCACAGACGGTCCAATTTCAACTGGAATCAAACGTCATGACTGTGGAATCTCAATACAATGATTTGGTGACATTTTTGGGATAAGACTGTGGTATTTTCCTAATTCTGACAAAAAGGAGTCTTTTCCTTTAGGAAGGGGACACCTTGGGAACCCCTCGTGGATGAAAAGTGTGTCTGGGAATTTGCTTCAAGTAGAGGGAGCAGAGCCCCGGGACGTGGGTGGAGGAGGGTGACCCCGGGGCCAAGCGGGACAGGCGGCCTCGGGCCCACCTTCTCCACTCCTGTGTGGGCCGGAGATTTTCCATAAAGAAAAGGTAAAAAGTCCAAGAGGGCAGGACAGAGGCCCATGGGTGAGTGGCCGACCCAGGGAGGACAGAGGCTGCTGGCAGGCAGGGTGAGGAGGTGGCTTTGTGGGGACAGGCCCCTTGCGGGCTGGAGGGCAGGAGGCTGCGTGGCCAGGAAAGGGCCTGACGCCCCAGGAGCGGCCCAGGGCAGAGTCGGGGAGAAAATGCTGGGCAGGTCTGCGGCCACGCCCTACCTCATGCTGCTTCTCGGAGACATTGTGCGCACTCAGGGCAAACACGGCTTCCCGGGCCCCCACGTACAGGGTGGTCTTATCCTCGCTGAGCAGCAACACCGAGTAGTTAAAGATGCCCGGCTCGTGAAACTTCTCCAGGTGCACCTCTGGGGGGGAAGAGAACATGGGACATTCCCGAGCCTGGACACGGCGGGCGTTCCGTCCCGCTTGAGCGCAGGCGCACCACCACGTCGCCAGCGCTGCGGGTGCACCCACTCGCCGAGGCGGCCCCTGCCCGAGGCCGGCACTCAGACCCGCTAAGACAGTCCCAGCACCACGCAACCCTGCAAGGCCCCGAGCCACTGTGCTCGACCAGTGCTGCGGCCCAGCGTCCGTTCTGGCTCCCTCCAGTGGGGTTCCAAACCCTGCCTTCAGATGGCCTCCCAGGAGCGTGACCTCTGAGGGCTGTGACCGTCAAGCACGTGACCTCCCCGGCCATCTCCGGCCGCTGACCACGATGCTGTCCACACTCTCGTGTGTGTGGGTTTCATCTTAACACAGATTAAGTATATGAGAGTGTAAACTATTTAAGCTTTTCTTATTCAGGAAAAAAATGTGATTTAACTCAAAAGCTTAAAAAAATCCAATCCAGTAAATATATCCCTTGACTCCAGCAGATTTCGGAGTTAAGCACCACGAAGTTAGAAACAAGTGACGTTTCCTCTCTCAAGAGGATATTGCACGGTCAAGCAGGATGAGAATCGGGCGGACTGGCAGGGACAGAAGCGTGTCGGGCGTTTTCCCAAGGGGCACTTGTATCGGTCTGACCGTCCCGGCGTCCACATGAGTGCCGTGAGCCCGGGTTTTGTGGACCGCTGGCTCCACATAAGGACCAGGTGTCCACGCGCTCTGCTGTCTGGATTCTCCCGGGCTGGAGACAGCCACGCAGAGAAAGGCTGACCCGGCGCGCACAGGGCCTGGGACAGCCCACGAGATGGCTCAGCCCTGCCTGCAGCCCTTGCTCCTCTCGCCGGGGAGGCCGGGGCTCTCAGGACGCAGATCCCAGGAGAGGAAACAGAGAGAGACTGGGCAGCAAAGGAAAGCAGCTGGCGGGAAGCTTGGCCCCGTTCGTCCCCAGACAAGCATGTGGAGCGGCTGCGCCCGGGGAGCGCACAGCACCTCTTCAGGCTGTCAGGGCCCCGGATTCAGAAACCTAAGCGGCAGTCCCCAAACGCGCCCGACAACAGTCCCACGTGCCCTAGGCTCCTGCCCGCCTGCGGAGGGCCGGCCCATACCTCTGTGCTCCCAGGTGATCCGGGGCTTGGGTGCAAAGGCCACCGCCATTCCCAATACCATGGCCAGGGCGGCAAGCAGCCCCCCGATGGGGGCACACATCCTTGCGCACTGCAGAGCGGGCCCGGGCAGCAAACGCTTGTGGGCTGGGGGGGCTGCCGTGGGGGTCCCGGCGGACGCTGCTCAGGGCCTGGCGTCTGTGAGCCACGGCACAGCCCGGAGCTGGTGGGCGCTGTAAACCCCAAGGACCCGCATTTCCCAGGTGTCGGGCGAGGTCACCACTGCCAGCGTTGAAGGCTGCCCGGATCTTAAGCGGTGTGCTGCTTTTTGGCCTCACAAAGAGATTCTGGAAGGGAAAACAAAGGTCAGAGGTCAGGATGCCCGTAGTAACACAGCTTCTATTCCCCACTGCGCCCAGGGCTCTGTCCACGCCAGGGCAGGGGTGGTCAGGGCACAGGCTCACGTGGACACTGCGACCCCGTCACCAGGAGCGGAGCTCCAGGGCAGGTGCCGGAACCCAGACCGGGACGAGTGTCCATCCAGCTCCCCGGCCTCCCCCGTGTGCAGATGTGGCGCATGCCCTGCCGGTGACGTCATGCAAAGGTGCGAACCAGGCAACGGGTGCCCCCTCGGACCCTGGCCTCCCAGCCCCCGTAGGGCCCGCCGGGGAGGTCAGCTGGGCAGAAGGCCGGGAGCACCGAGCGGAGGCTGAGCCGTGTGCGCACAGGCCACTTCGCACGCGCAGGAGCACACATGCACACCTGACCGTGCCGTGCGGGACAGCGGCCTCCTGCCGCACACAGGCCCTGCCCCTCCAGCCACACCCGAGACGTCCCCGAGCCACAGAACGCACGGCTAGGGGCTCTCGGGGTCCTTGGGAAGCCGCTCGCTGGAGGGCAGAGGCTGCAGGCTGGGGGTGGGCTGGGTGGTGCCCCGGCCCCCACACCCTGCCCCACGTGCCATCCCCAAGGTGCCCTGCGGTGGGGGGCAGGGTGGCCTTGCTGTGGACCACTGAGGCAGGGCAAACGCTGGGGTTCGCCCTGACCCGGGGCCTCTTGCCAGGACGCCAGTGGGACCGTGACCTGATTCCTTCTGACTTCTCAGGACGCACTGCAACCAAAAGCTGTTGGAACAGAGGCAGGACCCCCGTCCCTCCCAGATGTGCTGCCCCAAGAGGCCCCACAGGAGAGCCACTGGTACACCCCACAGGGTTTCCTCTTCTGTGAGACAGCGGAGCAGCCTGCCTCCCTCCCCCGGAGGGGGCCCTGCAAGGCTCAGGCCAGTGGGCCCGAGCCCCTCTCTGGAGCCTTCCATTCACCCCCACCATCACCACCACTCGGGGACGGCCAAGAGGCAGCTAGAGCCACACTGCCCTCCCCAGTCCCCTGCTCAGCCTCCCCAAGGCCCCCGCAAGCTACATGTACCAACTCGGGCTGCTTCCTGACACCACAGCCAAACCGAACCTCTCAAGAGGGCATGAGGGAAGTTCTCACTTCTGTTCAACTAGCCAAGCCACCACCTCCGGGAAGCCCTCCTGGGCTGCCTCCTCATCCTTCCCAGAGGTCACCTCTCATGCGGCTGGAATCCTATCACGCGGCAGGGCTTGCCCTTGGTGTCACTGTGGACTTCACGGCGTCTTCCCTGCACCTTTGTCTGTTTCTCATGCCTGTGCCCTGGGCGCCACCGCCCCCTCCACTCTGTAAGGAGGACTCGTGCGGGGCCTTGGGGGAGCACTGACAGCGGGCACAGCCAGGCCTCAGCCGCCCGCTCCCCTTTCTTGTTGCCTTTCCCCTTCCTGCCGAAGGCGTGCCGGCCAGGCCTGTCCTCACCCCGATGCCGCTACAAGGCCATGACGCCAGGGCAGGGCGCGCGCTGTCTGCGGGGATGGGCTCGCCCTGCGTGGGGGCCGGCACCCTGTCCCACCGACGGCCGCAGGTTTGGGCTGTGTGGTCTCTGAATCGGGTACTCCAGGCCCCGGGGCCGCGCAGAAGCAGCCCCGACGTGTCACGGGCCACACACGGCCAGGCACTGGTCGGCAGCTGAAACCCCGTCCGGGGTGCACGGGAAGGGCCAGCCCTGACGCCCCACAGCGAGGGCGGGACTGACGCTAAATCCAGAAGCAGACGGGCCACTCAGTGCTGGAGGGACAGGGGACGGAGAGACCAGAGGAGGGACCGGGAATAGCGACGGGGGGGGGACTGGGGGGGGGGCATGGGAGGGATGGGGGAGCCAGGGACGGGGAAGCCAGGGACGGGGGACTGGGGGACGGCGAGGGGACGGGGGAGGGGACGGGGATGGAGGAGGGGGAGGGACAGAGGAGGGACGGGTGAGGGACAGGTGAGGGACACGCACCTGCCACAGCTGCCCCTTTCTTGCCTGCCCCCCAGGTGAGCCCTGGCCCATCTTCGTTCTCTCGGCTACCCCCAGGCTGCCCGCCCCCCACGCCCATCCCTGTTCCCCGCGGGCCCACAGCCCCCTGGCCGCCCTCGTCCCCAGACTGACCTCCCACTCCACAGCCCCACCTCCCTCGCCTGCCCCCAGGCTGGCAGCCGCCCCTGGGCTCCTTCCCCTGATGCTGGCTGTGGGGTCGGTATCACCTTGCAAACAGCCCCTCCCACTCAGGACGGGCTCCAGGAGCTCCCAGTGTCACATGTCACGTGCCTGAAAAACAGTTCGCTGTGTGGACTTCAGTCCCCCCAGAACTCAGAATAGTCCCCTGGAGTGACGCCCCAGCTCCACCGTGATTCGTGAGCTCAGCCCTGGAGATGGACGGCGGGGGACAGGGGGACAGTGGCCAGGTCACCTGCTTACCCTCCACCACCTTGCAGAGACAACCAAGCCGTCAGGGGGTAGGGGCTTCCCGACATGCCTCAACCTCATTCCCGCACCCGAACGTGGGCACGTGTGTGCCATGCGTGCGCTGACGGGACCTAAGATGCGGAGAGCAGCGGGGTGATGCCGTCAGACCACGAGCCTGATGACCGGCAGGTGCACGGGGCAGCAGCGAGGGGCCAGCCGTGGCTGCTCCAGCAGGGAGGCCCACAGATGGAGGAGTCCGAGTGCCTGTGCAGCACCACCAGACCCCGCGCACGTGGCCATCAACAACGCTGTCTCCTTCTGGGGAGGAGGGCTGTGTGTACCTGCACACGCCCCTGACCCCCTGCTTAGCGCCATCCTGGCATTTCCAGGGCAACCACTGCACTGTCCAGGCTGGATGCTGCTCCTGGGGGACGGCGGGGCCGCCCCAGAATGGCTGTCCTGTCATCACAGGGAGCTCGGCCTCAGACGCGGGAGACCCAGGCAGCCCCAGGAGACGGGCTCGTGAGCATAGAGCACCACACGCTCGCGGCCACTTGGTAGCAGGTGGGACGACCCACGCTGTGTCCAGGGAGGGTGCCACCCCCCGGCCCCCACGGACACACGTAGAAGCATATGCGGACGCACACCCAGCTGTGAGCGGTGGTCACCGCTGCGGAGTGAGACGAGGAGCCAGGGGCGCTGCCGGTGTCGGTCGTGCGCACAGCGAGCTCACACCGCTCCGTGCCGGGCGGGCCGGTGTCTGTCGCGCGCACAGCGAGCTCACACCGCTCCGTGCCGGGCGGGCCGGTGTCTGTCGCGCGCACAGCGAGCTCACACCGCTCCGTGCCGGGCGGGCCGGTGTCTGTCGTGCGCACAGCGAGCTCACACCGCTCCGTGCTGGGCGGGCCGGTGTCTGTCGCGCGCACAGTGAGCTCACACCGCTCCGTGCGTGCCGGGCGGGCCGGTGTCTGTCGTGCGCACAGTGAGCTCACACCGCTCCGTGCCGGGCGGGCCGGTGTCTGTCGTGCGCACAGTGAGCTCACACCGCTCCGTGCGTGCCAGGCGGGCCGGTGTCTGTCGTGCGCACAGTGAGCTCACACCGCTCCGTGCCGGGCGGGCCGGTGTCTGTCTCGCGCACAGTGAGCTCACACCGCTCCGTGCGTGCCGGGCGGGCCGGTGTCGGTCGCGCGCACAGTGAGCTCACACCGCTCCGTGCCGGGCGGGCCGGTGTCTGTCTCGCGCACAGTGAGCTCACACCGCTCCGTGCGTGCCGGGCGGGCCGGTGTCTGTCGCGCGCACAGCGAGCTCACACCGCTCCGTGCCGGGCGGGCCGGTGTCTGTCGTGCGCACAGCGAGCTCACACCGCTCCGTGCTGGGCGGGCCGGTGTCTGTCGCGCGCACAGTGAGCTCACACCGCTCCGTGCGTGCCGGGCGGGCCGGTGTCTGTCGTGCGCACAGTGAGCTCACACCGCTCCGTGCCGGGCGGGCCGGTGTCTGTCGTGCGCACAGTGAGCTCACACCGCTCCGTGCGTGCCAGGCGGGCCGGTGTCTGTCGTGCGCACAGTGAGCTCACACCGCTCCGTGCCGGGCGGGCCGGTGTCTGTCTCGCGCACAGTGAGCTCACACCGCTCCGTGCGTGCCGGGCGGGCCGGTGTCGGTCGCGCGCACAGTGAGCTCACACCGCTCCGTGCCGGGCGGGCCGGTGTCGGTCGCGCGCACAGTGAGCTCACACAGCTCCGTGCCGGGCGGGCCGGTGTCTGTCGCGCGCACAGTGAGCTCACACCGCTCCGTGCGTGCCGGGCGGACCGGTGTCGGTCTCGCGCACAGTGAGCTCACACCGCTCCGTGCCGGGCGGGCCGGTGTCGGTCGCGCACACAGTGAGCTCACACCGCTCTGTGCCAGACGGACCGACAGCTCTCACCTCACGGAACCCAGGCCCTGCGCACACGCTCCACCCAGTCCGCCCGGGGGCGGAGTGGCACGTCCCAAGGCCGTCTGTGCGCCAGCCCCTCCCCCAGGGCCACCGGGTGTCCACGACCTGTCTGTCCCATCCGCATGGACATGAAGGAGGGGACGGGGCCTCGTCTGTTCTCTAGGCTGCGTGCCTGTTAGCACAAGGCAGGCGGGAGGAGGGCCCGTCCCCGGGGCGCTACCTCAGGGACCTCCACGCTGCTCACCCAGTCTCAGTGCACGGACCTGGTCGTCCCAACTCCCCCAACATCCCCAACGACTTTTTTGTTTTACGTAAGGAGATCAACAAACAAAATCAAAGATCAATGACCTGAGGGGAAAATACTGGTAACGCAAGTGTCAGGGCTTGGAATTCCGACTCTGCGCGTCACCCACACCGGCCAGCAGCCCGGCCCAACGGGGCAGGGAACTGAAAGCACACACGTGTGAGCCCACGCGTAAACACGGACAGTGCCAAGAGCTCTAGAGGTAGAGCTGCATTTGCTAACACGGCCCCAGCAAGCCGGCCAGGCAGGTCCCGCGGCCGGCACCAACGCCAGCACAGCACGGCGGCTGCGGAGCCAGTGGGGCTGCTGGAGGCCGGCCAGAGCCACATCCGCGCAGGACAGGAATGACTACAAAGAGAAGTGGGGTGGGTGCGGGCTTTCCTTCTGCTTTTACATGAAACGGACATTTCTCTTTCCTTTTCAGCTGGAACTACATGGTCGATGTGAAGATTCATCACAAAACGGCCCCAATCCAGAGCCAGGGTGACACGGAGACCCTCCCCGCACGTTGGACCCTGCTGACAAGCCCCTGCACCCCAGGAGAAGCTGGAGCTTTGCAGGGCCCCCAGGGGCCCGCAGCCCAGAGACCCGGAACAGAAACACAGGGCGGGTAGGGCAGGCGTGGGACAGGGAGAGGCAGGCTGTGCGCGGGACTCCAGGCGCCCAGCACGGACAGAAGCCTGCGTGGCAGCAGCCGCGTCCCGACCCCGGCCCTGCGGAGCACACAGGCAGCTGGCACCAGCCGTGTGCCGGACCCCACTGAGGCTTCTACGAGGTGTCGGCTGTGCTAGACTGGGACGCATGTGGAGAAACCATGTTTTTACCTGTATCTTGCGCCTCCAGAAACGTCCCTCAGTTGTTTCCAGGACGGAGTCCTCAGAAATCTGGGCTCTGAAAGGAACAGGAAAGGAGACCATTTCAGCACGTAAGTCCTCCGTGTGTGTACCCACAGCATCACGACTACAGATGCACTGAAAAGAAACTCTTGCATTTTTTTTTTTTAACCTCCAGACCCCGGGATGGGCGTGGCACTCATGCACTTGTGCAAACGGGAGGGAGGAGTGAGTGTGCAATCGCGCCCATGAAGGAAATGTAACCTGGTGGGTCCCCAACTGACCAGTCCCTTCCCTGCAGAGTAAGCCCGCCAATACGGCCCACAGTCTTGGTTCGCTATTTGCCAAAAGAGAATCAGGCCGTTAGTTTCAGATCTGTGACTTCGAGAACTTATTCTCCCTGAAATCCAGCAGCTGGGGGGAGCCCCCAGAAGGGAAGCGCGAGTCCAGAGGGATGACAGGCGATCACGGAGAATGGGAATGACCGCCCCAGCAGGCACCGGGCAGGTGCGCGAAGGTGCCGAGGACTTCCGTGCCAGTCCCGTGGTTGTGAGGGATCCGCCAGTTTCTAAACCTCAGAATCAAACACAGCATATTTTGGTGGTTGGGATATAGTTTTGTTTTCTTTTGCTTTAAGAGCTGGTACAACTCGTGCCATTTTCTGGAAGACTGCTGAGAAGTAGGAGGTGCTCGCTGGAAGCCAACACTGTCTCTCCCACACAGCACCCCCGGAGTGGGACCCGTCACGCCCGCAGCACAGAGACAGCCGGCACCCCACCCCATACCTAGGACTCCCAGAGTCATGACTCCCAGGGTCTCCCAGGGCCCCTTGTGGCCCAAGACATGTCCCAGGAACCCGAGCAAATGTGACCCCTGAGCACTGGCAGAAATGGTTTTGGATTCCTCCATCTCACCGTCTGATTCTGGGTCAGCTACTGGACAGTGCAGCGCATAGGAGCACGCCAGGGAGCGCCCCCCGACGAGGCCATGCCCTCCCAGCACCCAGGACCCACATCTTCTGTTTGAACGCTGGGGGAGGTGTTGCCACAATCGATGGACAGGCGATGGGCAAGTGTGACCAACCATGGGGCTTACCTGTTCGCACGGGCAGGCCACCTGTGCGCTCCCCAAAACACGGGGAAATAAAGTGATGCACGCGTTGCAAGAGAACTGCACAAACAACCTGAATGCCAAGAAATCTGAAACTGAAAAACTTCTCTCTTCTGGAAATTCAGTTAAGCCTTTGTCACGCCCAGAGCTGCTTGCTCTGGGGTCGGACAAGGCGCGTCTCGCGTTCCTCCGAATTTCACGGCGCTGAGCACCGAGGGCAGGTTGTGTGTCTGTGAGCCCCGTCTCACCGCACCTCGCCTCTGCCCTCCGCCAAACAGCTCTGAGCCCCATGGTTCCTGACTAAAAAAAAAAAAAAAAGACACTTCCGGCCCCGCTGACAGCCGGTCCCGGGCCCCGGCTCTCTACACGTGTCTACGCTCGTTTCTCGACAGAGAACCCCCGCGCTGTAATTCGGTTCCGCCACAGCGGAGGGCAGGGGACGTCCTCACACAACTGCTGGCGTCCTGCCGGACTCCGCGGCTCCTTCACTGTGCCTTTCTGCTCCGACGGCACCGGAAAAGAACCCAGCAGTCCTCTGTGAAACCGAGGTGGAGTTAGTCAGGAGCGAGAGCAGCGCTTCCCTCTCCCTCCGGCCTGGCCTCCCGCCCTCCGCTCCCCACGGTGCAGGGGAGCGTGGGAGGCGCAGCCCACGCCGAAGGCAGCGGTCCCGTGGCCGCTCTGACCGCAGCAGAGCGAAGGCGAGGCTCGTCCTGCACGCGTCCGGTCTCTGTTCTGCAGATGTGACCTCAGCTCCCAAAAGCCCCTGACCCCGACCGCGGGTTTGCGCATCAAAGCAAGAGGCTCCTCCCCACCTCTGAGAAGGGCCGCCGTGAGGCCAGCTGCTATAGGGCGCAGTGGCGAGGGCCCGCAGGGCAGCACCGGCCCAGAATCCCGACCAGTTCCCCACCAGGAATTCAGGTGGCTGCACCCAACCACATGAGGTGCCCAAGCAGGGGACCATTCGGACTCCGGAAACGGCGGGCGACCGCACTGCTGGGGAAGCGGCACGAAGGGAACGGCGCCCTCCCGCCCTCCCGGCGGGAGTGTGAACGCGTGCGGTCACGTGGAGCACAGGACGCAGGCTCCTCAGAAAAATCAACACAACTACTCCACGGCCCGGCAGGTCGACGGCGGGGATCCACCCAGTGAAAACAGACACGAATCCGCAAAGACCCGTGTATGCGTGCGCTCGCGGGCGCCACGGACAACGGGAAGACACGGAAGCAGCCCGAGTGTCCTTTGATAGATGCATGGATAAGGAAGGGGGGGTGTGTCCGCACGCGTGCACGTGTACACACACACACACCCCTCGCGCGCATGTGTACACACACACACACCCCTCGCGCGCACGTGTACACACACACCCACCCCTCATGCGCGCACGTGTACACACACACACACTGCATGCGCACATGTGTACACACACGCACACACTGCACGCGCACACGTGTACACACACCCCTCACGCGCACACGTGTACACACACACTGCACGCGCGCACGTGTACACACACGCACACACTGCATGCGCACACGTGTACACACACACACCCTGCACGCGCGCACGTGTACACACTCACACACACACACAGAGGGGAATATTATGCAGGCATCAAAAAGAATGGCATTTTGCAATTTGCAAGAACGTGGAGGGACCTAGAAACGATCACGCTAAGTCAGTCAGAGAAACGCAGTTTCCTTACTCGGGTATCTAAAAAACAAAACAAATGAACAAACAAAAAAACCAGACTCTTAAACAGAGAGCAAACTGGGGTCACGGGGGCAGGCAGTGGGAGGAGGGGAGAGATGGGGACTAAGAGGTACAAAGTCCCAGTAACAACGGAAGGAAGTCTCAGGGACAGGAAGGAGGGCACAGGGAACATCACCAGTAACCCTCCCAATGCCACGTGGTGACAGATGGGGACACTTAACGGTGACAAGCACCGAGTAATACAGACTTGCCGAATCGCTACCTAGTACGCTACTCACATATGGCTCCCACTTGGAAGCTTACTCAACGATTCCATCAAAATACAAGTCTCCGTGAACAGCAGACAGACTTCCCATCATTTCTGACTGATTGGGCCTTTGCTGGACCTCCATCTAAGGGACTCCGACACAGAGCACAGAGATCCAGGGGCCGTGAGTGCAGAGAAATCCCAGCTCAGTACCCCAGGACAGGAGGGGCAGGCTTGCAGCCACCGAGACCAGGAAGTCCAGGACGTGGGGGTGTCCCTTGTGGGCTGGCCAGAGGGGAGGGCAGGACCTCTGAGTGCACTGTGGGTCTCCTGCACGGCGCTCACCCGTGGGCGCCACCCAGCACTCCCAAGCCTCCTCCAACCCCACAATCCTATAATTCACAACCCTATAATTAAATAGGATAATACTGGACATTCAGATCTTTGCCAATTTCTCACTTAAAATTCATTTTTAAAAAAGCAGGCTCCACACTCATCAGAGAGCTGGAACGCACCACCCCGCGATCAAGAGTCCCACACTCTACCGACTGAGCCAGCCAGGCACCCCTTAACATTTACTTTTAAAGAGTGATTTTAACTACCAGCAAACTCAACCCAGGAGCTCTTCTAACCACAGCCTATCTGCAGAAGGTACTTCCTTCTGGCCCCCCGCTGAAGGCTTCTGTTGCTCGAGGCGCACATTTTTGCAGTGAAAGAGCTGGTGTCCCCTACCATTCGTATACTTGTTTCCAGAACAGTCCATCACCCTGGGACTGGAGCGGGCCACAGCTCAGCAGGCAGGGATGGAAACCACCCTCTGTGGAAGCGTCTGGCTCCACGGTGAATGGAGGCTTCTCAAGGAGCTCAGGGCAGAGAGAAGGGGCACCCCAAGCCCACAGCAGGCATCTCCTCCTCTCTGTGTTGGCCAGGGCATGAAGGTCTCACAGAATTGTCTGGAGCCGTGCCCACCCCGGGGGCTGGCTGAGACTATGCTCCAGGCCACCTGGGGCAGTGTCCTGCCTGCCAAGTGCCCGCAGGGGGAGTGTGCACAGTCTCACCAGGGGACCTGACTCCTGCCCCTTGCACAGGCCTAGCCCAGCTGCAGAGCGACCAGCAACCCTCTCCGCTCAGCCACAGTGGGAGGAGGGGCCTTGGAGCCCGGACAAGCCCAGGTCTAGGCGGACAGTTCTTTTTTAAGTCTAAAAACCACAAAATGCCACTCTCTGTGTTCCTCTTTAGTGACTCCTTCAAAATACACAGCAGGGTCCCAGAGCCAGGCCAGCTCGACCGCAGGCCACCGTCCAGCTCAAGTCTGCGAAGGCTGAGCCAGAACAAGGTCCTCTCCTTGTACCCGGCCTCCCTCCGGGACGGGGCCTCTGCTCTCCACTTGGCAAAAACCCATTAGAGAAGGCACATGCCGTGGGCAAAAGCACTGTGAGGGCCCCAGGGGCTGGCCCCCAGCAGGACATGGGGTCCACCAGCACGCCCGGTGGCTGCCACGCCGGCCTCTCTGCACAGCCACCTGCACACAGGCATCTGCTCTGACTCGCCAGCTTCTATACCCCTTCAAGGGGACCCCCAGAAACGCCCCCTCAGGCCGCACAGCCGCTGCAGAGTGCCTGGCAGCCAACCTGGTCACGTTGAGCCTGGGCCCCTGGGATCCGGGCTCTAACCGCACCAGCCCACACTCCATCAACCATGGGCCTCGCGGCTGCTGTGGGCAGGTAGGGGCCGGACAGCACGGGTCTCCATGGCTGCCAAGAGGACCCCCGCTCAGTCCCCCGCACACGGCTTCTGCCCCGAGTCTCAATCATCTCTACTTTCCAAACAGCACACAGAGGCACAGCCCGATGTCGGCACCGCCACAGCCTGACCTTTGAGGGGAGCGCGGGGAGCCGCACGCTGGACCGGACTCGCCCGTCCCACTGACCCTCCCTCGTGGTCCTCCTCGTCTTCCGGATGCTTCCAGGAGCCGACGCTGCCTGTGGGACGAGGCCACGTCAAACGGTGCGGGTCTGGCCTCGAGCAAACCCCCCGCTCGGGGTGGTTGAAACAACTGGACCGGACCCAGCAACTGCTCTCGTCCGTCCCGACGGCAAGTGGGTGTCTGGAGCGGCCTCTGCTGAAGTCCCAGGTCAAGGGAAGCCCGGACCCCGGATTCCAGGGGTCCACTCTGCAGCCTCCACACAGGAGAGGGGTCTACGCCCCGACCGCAGGCCAGGCTCGCCGGACGCCGGCCCTGTGACCTGCCCTGCAGCCCAGAGCGTCCCGCCTTTCCACAGTGTGGACGCCGCAGGAGGCAGGCGTCCCCTTTCTGAGGCCCGTGTCACCTCCCGGGTGCCACGGAAACATGGCTGTGGCTCTGTCCCCGCCTCATGTCATCTTCTGGTGGGAGGATGTGGGCTGGAGGCTGGCTGCCCCTCACGGTCCCCAGCCGGCCTGAGCAGCCATCTTCCGTCCTGGGACCTGTGCTGGGGAGTGCAGGAGAAGCCAGGCAGCGTGGACACCGTGGGGTCTCCTCACAGCTCACGAACCAAAAATCAACGGGAAGATCTGCAAGAGCCTCTGGAACCTTCCTGCACCAGTATAAGCCAGGCCGCCCTCTGCCCCCACTAGGGCCTTGCCACTGCATCCCTGGCGAGGACAGAGGCTTGGCCCCAGCTGGCCCCTGCTCGTGGCAGCCACGGCAGGGCCATGGTTGTGCCCGCAAGCCTGAGAGAGGCCTCCAGGTGCTGCCCCCAGGTGCCCCCATGCAAGCCGGGCCCCTCATCCAGGGACAGGGACCTGGGGGCAGACCAGGGGGAACCCCAAACGTGGGTGCAGAGCAGCACCAGGCAGAATACAGGACTCCTGCCTCCCTTTCTGCCGGCAAGGGCTGAGGAAATGGCACCACATTCTGTCACGGACTCAGGAAGCAGGGGGTGTGCGCGTGTCCATGGCCCTGTCTACTGCGGGTGCCGGGACCCGAGGTCTCATTTCCTGCAGAACTGGTCCCGGAGCCGGGCCAGCTGGCCGTACCTCCCGACAGGCAGAGCTCGGGGCCACCCCCCATGCCACCCACTCGTGGGTGTCGGGCTGCCTCCGGGGAGCACGGTGGGCATGTCCTAGCACAGAAACCGGCTGAGCAAGGCCCCCACCTCGGGGATGCGTGGTGGCCCCGAGCAGCGACCCTGATGGCCATCGCCTAGGACTGAGCTCTCCAGAGCACTGCCTCTGTCCTGCCGTCCTCACCCCGAGGACATACAGGGCCGGGCTGGCCTGCACAGGGCCCTGTGGGGCAGGATGCAGCCTGGGGGGGCTGGTCTCCGCTCAGGAATGGCACCCCTCTTCACAAAGCACACATGCAGCCGGCCTGCCTTACTCACGCACTCTGCCTCCTGTGACCACACAAGGACATGGTTCAGACCCCAAAGCGGCACCACCACCACGTCTCTACTGGGGACAGGGGAGACACTGTGTGCCAGACACGGGGAGGGACCTAGGCCTGCCCTGCAACTGTCGTCCAAAGGCCATGTGCGGGCAGGGCCGTCCAGGAGGCTACGGGGCAGCAGCGAGGGGGCAGCCCTGGGCTAGGCCCCAGGTACGGCTCCCCACAATGCACACATGTGAGCTGGTACCTACAAGAACCCGGAGTCTGGCCCCTTCAGTGCAGATTGGAGAAGCAGAGACAGACAGCCCCGCGCCCGCCCTGCACCAGCACAGTCTGGTCCCTGCACTGGACTGCCCTCCGTGCTGGGACCCCAACAGCACCCGGCCAGCCCTACCTCCAGACGCGGGGCGGGGGACACCCCTGGAGAGCAGAAAACCAGATCCCACCAGGCTGGCTGCAGGGTTAGAGGAGAAGCAGAAGGCTCCTCCAGGCTCTGACCTTGCCCACGCTGATGCAGCTTCCCTAAGGGCTGGCGCTGCTCGGCCCCACCCATCGCCGTGCGGCCTCGCAGACCCTCCAGGCACCGGAAGCAGGAAGCTGATGTGTGGGCTGGGGGAGGGGCGGGGCTGCCCTCCACACCCACCACGTCCGCCCCATCCATCCCCCTGGGCACAGACCACCTGCCACTGGTCTGGAGGCAGATCCCAGCCTCACCTTCCCCAGCAGCCCCCCCGCTCCCAGGGATACCCCGGCCCCCAGCCACCCTCCCAGAGACCCAGCTGGGGGCCCCATGTCCCCATCATCCCAGCACAGCCTTTCGGAGGGGTGGGGGGGAGGGGAAGAAGAACTGGTCAGGTCACCTCGTGCCACCAGGGACATGTGGGCTTCCTAGAGAGACTCTTCCAGCAACCGGATGGGCCAAAGACCATCCTCCTCCTCGTGGTGATCCCTCCTTCACACACGAGACAGCAAAGGCCCAGACACTTCCAGAAGTCACACCAGGGGCCAGCCGTGCATGGAGAGCCCGAAACCCGGTGTCTGCCCCCGCCCCCCGGCCCAGTCCCCAGCACCGCCTTTTGAGTCCTTAGCAGTGGAGAGCCAACGTTCCCCCTATGTGGGTGACCCTGACCCAGGGGCCTCATGGAGCCACTACACACAGCTGGCCCCACCCAGGTCATCCGGTTCCTCACTGACACCTCACACGTGCTCCAAGTTAGGCATGCAGCTGGCGGTCCTAAGTCTGGCAGGCGTGGGCCTCCCCAGATAAACCCGCTTGGCTGACTCCTCCCTGACCAACCGGGGCTCGGCTGGGCCCCGCAGGAGGTGGGCACACCTGGCTGTCCCGGACGGGCTCCCAGCCTCAGAAGGCAATCCTGCCCAAAACGTCCCTGTGGGGGCCGAGAAAATTAAAGCCATCCCACCTCAGGTTTAGCTGATGTGGGAAACAGAGGCAGAAGAAAATCATTAAAATTCCTCACCTACTGACAAGCCCTTGAAACAGACAGAGTGCCTCTCCCGTGGGGACTCAACTGCCCTCACCTTGAGGTTTTGCTAAGGACAATCCTCGCTGACCGACCCCCTACCCCAACAGGTCCGACCAGGATCCCATAAGTCTACTTTAACAATCCCTTTAGGAACCTTTATCTCTAAACCTCCAAGATAGTGTCGAGAATCATTCCCAAGTACATGGCCCACCGATATACATCTAAGGGGTCTCACGAGAAGATTTTTATTATTGGTAATAAATAACCTCTCTCCCAACAATAGCTAGCCCCTCAAGGTCCTGGAGACCCTGCTTCCAAAATTCCTTAGTGACTTAGGCCATCCCTAATCCCCTTTGTCCTCACCCACCGCCGAGTCCACCCCTACTCTGCCTTTAAAAACTCTTGGACTGTAATCTGGTTCCGGGTCCAAGTCCCTACTCCGCTGCGTCGGGTACACTTGGGCCCAAGCTTGAGCTTGTCGAATAAACCCGCGTGTGACTGCATCGGTGTAGGCTCCTTGGTGGTCTCTTGGACGCAAAAACTAGGGTATAACAGTCCCAGGTGACAGAAGATTCTAGAAACGTTTCAGCCACAGGGAGAACACTCCTCACAAAATTTCAGACCCGGATGGGGTTTTTTTCTGAAATACGGATGCGAAACTACACCTGCCGAGCTTGCCCGAGACCCCCCCGGGTCCCAGGGGGCCACTTCTCTTCTGTCCCAGCTACGCTGGGCAGCCCCTCACACACCCCCCCTGCACAGACCCACCGTCAGCAGGCTGGGGACCCTCCATCTTCAGGGGGAAGCGATTTTCTGCCTCCAGGGGGTGCTTGCCGCCAGCTGCAAACCCCCTCCCCACCTCGAGCGGCACCTGGACGCCAGCACGGGCCGGGGGGTGGGGGGCAGTCAGCCGGCTTCCCAGAGGAGTCCAGCGAACACGCCGCCTGCTTGGTCCCGGCCTCAGCAATCGCGCCCACTCACACGGATGTGCATGTCCACGCCGCTTCCGCCGCAGGGACTGAGAGCGCCCACGTGCCCCGGTCGGGACCCGGCTAAATAAACAACGACCAGCCCGCCCGACAGGCACCGCGGACTGCGGGCCAGTGCTCGCCGACACGCTCGGACCGACGCGTATATTATCAAACGCAGCGAGGAGAGGCTAGAACAGCCCGTGCGGGTAGACTCGCTCGTGCCAAGGCCCGCCAGGGACGCTGCGTCCAGCGGGGCCCGGGGTGGCGCCCGCTCCACGCCCCCGGCGCGGGCCTCGGCGGGCTCCCGGACGCCGGCGGGCACTAGCGGCTTTTCAGCTGAGCTCGCTGGTACCCGGTGCACCCGATCTGCGAGGCCCGAGAGCCGCGCCGTGACCTCCGTGACCGCAGCCCGGCGGACGAGGGGCCCCGGCGCGTGCGATGCTGGGTTCCGGGCCAGGGGCTGGAGGGCCGTGCGGCACCTTCTCACAGTGTTCCCGTCAGAAAGTGTACTTTTTTGTGTTTTCTTATAAAAACATCACGACGTTTCCAAGTATCAGTAGCTTCCCCAGACTCTCTGTCTCTCAGGCCACCCCACGGGAAGGGGAAGGCAGCCCCGTCCCCAGGAGTTCATTCCCGCTGTCCTTGGGGGGCACTTGCGCCCTCCTGGCCCTCCGCCAGATGGGGCCACCTGTGGCTTCATCGTCCTGGCGTCTACGCCTTGTTCCCCTCCCCACGTGTGTGCCCTGCCCCACCGGGCCTGGCCGCCCACTTACCCCCGAGAGGGACACACATGAGGCAGGGTGTCGGGGCTGGATGCTGGGGTCCCAGCGGTGTGACCACGGCGGCTACTTCCCCGCTCCCTTCAGGGGCTGAGCTGGGAGACAGGCTGGCCTCAAAGCGCGGGTGGGCTTTTCCCCCCACTGACAATAGGATTAAACAGGGAAGGGCTAGGGCACCGGCGGAGCCTTTCCAGAGACAGGTCCATGGCAGCGGAGCCCTAAGAAGACCAGGTTTCCTGCGGTGATCTTTCTACACCTTCTCCCCCGGGAAGACGCGGGCACTGGAGAGGAAGAGCTGGCCTGCGGCTCGGAGGAAAACCACCTCCCCCGCGCCCTCGGGGCTCTCCCGCTTCCGCCCCCGCCCTTCAGGTCCTGTCCTAAAGGACATCCCCGGGCGGAGTGGCACCTGCTCCCCGAGAGCAGGTGAACACGGGCCCACGCAGGCACCCAACCCTCACGCTCTCACGCAGCAGGAGGGGGAAGACCCACGGAGGGCCGGAGGGAGGGCGGGTCGCACAGAGAGCCAAGGCCGGGAGAGGCGTCCTCTGCCGGCACAGCCCTGCTTCAGAGCGCCCAGCCGCCCGGGGTCCTCATCCCCACTCCTCGCCTCCAGCGCCCAGAAAGGGAGGCCTGTGCGGCGACGGTGGGGGCAGGGCCCAGGCCGCCTTGGACACTGCGCTCCCCGGCACTCAAGTGACTGCTCTGTCTCATTCACCAGCCGGCGTGACTCAGCCAGGCTCGTGCTGTCTCTCGGAGAATAGAAATCAAGCGGCCCTCCCCGCTCCCGGGAGTGGCTGCCCCTGCATCCTGGAGTCTGTAAGTGGATGGAGTGTGAGCCTCTGGGGAGATGAGGGCCATTAGCGCCCACACAGCGAGAGGGCTGGCGCACAGCCGTCCCCCGACTGCCAGGCGCAGGGCCGCCGACCCTGGCCACGCACAGCTCCTAACCCCGCCTCAGTTTCTCAGTCCCTCCACCATGTCCCTGAGGCCCACGCCGGTCACCCCGTGCGAGGCAGACCCGAGCCCGTCCCACAGCACACGCAGTCGGGACAGGAAGCCCTGAGTGACTGCCACAGTCCCGTGTGCCTGTGACCCGGTGCCAAGTGCATACAGGCCTTTGCAAGGACAGCAGAAGCAGGGGTCAGGGGGGCAGAGTGGGCTCAGCGCCCACCAGGCAGCCCCGATCTAAGGGGAAGCTGTTTTCACCGCGCCCTAGTGAGAGCCGGAAACGCTGAGACCCACATAGCAGGTGCCCTCGAGCACTCTCTCCTAACGACGGCCACGGGAGCCACCACACGGAGAAGCCAAGCGGGCTGACACTACCCTGTGACAGGTGAGCCTGGAAGTACAGAGCCAAACGCACGCCCCAGACCACAGCAGGTGCGGCCTCGAGACAGCAGCCGGCAGGGCTTCCTCTCTGCAGCCTCTACCCCCAGCAGGCCTCGGATCCCTGCGTCCAGACAGGCTGAGAGCCCGGCCACACGACGTGGAAGCAGGGCCTCCGACAGGGATGTGCACACCGCGTTCCCGGCAGCAGGGCTCACGGCAGCCGAAAGCTGAGAGCATCCCAGGGTAGCAGAACACACTGCCCCAAAACGTGCACCCTGTCCAGTGTGGAGTCGCGGCACGTGAGAACGGCCAGCACCGCTCTGCCGGGAGCAGGAAAATACGTCCCCGGGAAGCATGCCCCCTTGCACCGGGAGCGGAAGGCAGCCTCGGGGCCAGAGGTGCAGAACAGGGGCCCAGAGTGTTGTGCAGGCCGAGACCTCCCCACTCCACTGATGCGCCACCCCGAGACCAAACCCCTTTGTGCTGTCCATTCCTCACAAACAGATTGTCTTTTCATCGGGCACGTAGGACAACTGCCCTCTGGTCACTTCTTACAGTTTTTTTATCTTTGGAACTCCCGTAGGTACAAAGCTAAATTCACTTTTCTCCCACGAATATCTTATGTTAATTTAATCAATAGACCAGCCACAGGACCCAGACGGGAGGACGGGAGACGCTTCCCCGACCCAAGGGTCCTCTCAGGCCTGAATGGGTAAGAAAGTGCAGCGCGTCCACACGACGGAGCACCGCGGCCCTCCCTGCAGGGAAGGGCCGTCCTTCTGAGCCCTCCGAGGTGACCCAGGCCCCCCCCTGTGACCAGCACACGGCGGGGCACTGGAAGCCAACAAGGCGGTCACACCAACTCTTGGAGGGTACCCGGCCCTCGGCCTTTCCACGGCTTGTGCGGATGTGACGCAGGAGAGGCCGCAAAGTCGCACAGCTCCCCGCACGTGGAGTGACGGGCAGGGGCCGGCGGCTCGAGACTGTCCCAAGGCCTGCTCCCTTCCAGAGCCTTCGGTCGCTGATGACCCTGCCCTCCCGCCAGGGACAGCCCCACAAAGGCACCTCTCCAGGTGGACAAAGTACCTGCGTTCTGTTGGCGCACAGCTGATAAACCCATCTCCAGCCTTTTGAGACTCCAGACGGGCAGAGCTTGGCTGAAGACCCAACAACACCAGGGAGAAGCCCGCCCGGCAGTTGCTGGTCAGCCTCGTCCACCTGGCCCCCACTCCGTGCTGCCCACACCCCACCAGCCACCAGAGACTCCGAGTGGAGGGCGGGTCAGGGGTCTCGGTCCCAGGGGGAGCCAGGCTCCAGGAAGCGTCAGGAAGCGAGGCCGTCAGAAGGGTGCCGGCCACCTCTGCACTAAGACCCACTCTTCGCATCAAGATTCCTCGCCACACACTGCAGGCTGCCGTCTAGGAGAGCCCTGAGGTAGAGCTCAACACGCGTGCATGGTGTGTGTGATGTGAGTACACGGCGTGGGAGGCGTGTGCTCATGGTGTGTGTGGCGTGTGTGAGATGTATACGTGGTCAGTGCCTGCGGCGTGTGTGGCATGTGTATGTGGTCCCTGAGCAAAGCCGTGTGACAGGCAAGGCCACAGGAGCCTGTGACAAGTTAGGATCCAACCAGCGGCGACACAGGAGCACTGTGGGACTCAGGGCTAGCACAGGATCTCGCACCTGGAACCCGCAGCTGCCCTCATGGGCACCAGGGAGTGGCAGCCGCCTCTGCCAGGATTCGCCACCAGGCCCGGCCTGCTCCATGGACTGGGCCCCAGGGAAGGCGCTCTGCTACGCCCCGGTCACACTGCCCTCTGCGTGTGCACACCAGGGCCTGCGGCTGCCGGCCCGGCTGTGGAAGCATGGACACCCCATGCCCAGTGGGGGCCGGGTCCCTGGGACAGGAGGGGTGCTGCAGGTTCCAGGGATCAGGACATGGATGTCCACAGGAGCCTCCTGCAGACCCCATGGCTCTCTGTTATGTGGCCCAGCAGGGGCACGACTCCTGTGTTCTTCTTCCAGGAAAAAATGAGTTTTTAGATTTAATTCTCGTTAATTCTGGGAAGTCCAAACCAAACCTGACTTGTGAGAGCTCCGAGCCCACCTGGTGCCCTGCAGGACTGGGGAGCCCAGGGGGAGGGCCACTGCCTCACCCCTTCCACAGGGGCGGGGGGGCGTGAAGGGTCCCCTGCGAGGAAGGTACACGTGCAGAAGTGCACACTGGGAAGTCAGGAGCAAGGCAACAGCCAGGTAATATTAGTTTTAAGAATGGGGGGGTGGTGAGTAAAAATGTAAATGACCGCTAACAAGGAGGGCAAAATAACCAGAAAACCAGCACATTCCTTGGCCTGCTCCGGCTGACTGGTCATTCAGATGCAAATCCGACCCTGGTTTTTGGAAGGCTTACAAGCACCCCGTTGAGAGCCAGGCCTGTATGAATTCCAAGCTCTGAACAAGCCCTCACAGTTCCCAGCCTCGGGGCTCTCCCCCCACGGGGTCTTTTTATGTAGCGCTGAAACACCAGCGGCCTCTTCAAGCAGGCGCTGCACGGTCCCTGGTGTTTCGCACCCCCCCAGGGGCAGCACTGGCCACACCCCCCAGGGGCAGCACTGGCCACACCCTTGGGCCAGACTGGCCAGATGCCTGCTGCACCCCTCACTGTGCCAACTACAGTCCAGCTGCTGCCTTGCGCGAGCCCTCAGGGCCTGGGGCCTGTCCTGGACCCCACACTGCCCTGGCCCTCCCCACTGCCATCCCTGTACAGCCAGGCCTGGCTGACCCTCGTCCCAGCCACTCCCTCGGTGCCCCTGGCCCTCAGTGACTTCCTTACTGAACCCTCAAGACCTGGAGACACATATGCTGTGACACGTCCCTGGGACCTGAACCAGCCGCCCAGGCAAATGCCCCGGGAGCACGCCCAGGCCTGCGAGCGCTCCCCCAGAATCATGCCTGCTGGCCAGCTGGACAGACAGACTCCTCCAGTCCTTGAGAAGGGGAGAAGGCCATTCGTGCCTCGGTCACTCAGGGACAGAAGGATGCCCGCCTGCTTCCTCAGCTCATTCCCACTCAACTGAGCCGTGAGAACCAGGAGCACTAGGGGCCGAGCCCCGGAATGGTGAGAAATGCAAGGACATGCCACAGGGCCCTCCTGGTCAGCCAGCTGGGGACGGCCACGCCATGCCTGCTCCGTCGGGGGCCTAAACACCATTGCACATGGCGAGCCCTGGGCACAAGATCAAACTCGGATGTGTTACATGCTCTTGCTTCTTCGAGGAGAAAACCGCAGCGTACTGTCCATACAGAAGGGATGAGGGAGAAACACTGGACTCCGGGAACAAGCCAAACCCTCCCCACCCAGCCAGCCAGCCTCACCTCGCCTGCAGCTGTGCTCACCCGCCGGTCCCGGACCCACGCTGCTCATGGGACCGGGGCGCTCAGGACCCCGTCTGGCCTGGCCTCCCCACTCTCAGGGGACCTGTGCTGGTGGGGAGGCGGGTCTGTCCTGACACGGCGGGGTGTGCAAGGCACAGCCTGGGCGGGGCCACGGGGACGAGCTACAGGCACCACAAGGCACCCTTCAGCAGCGGGACAAGGCCCCGCGGCGAGCCTCCCTCGGGCTGTGGAACACGCTCGCCCCATTCTCGCCCCATCAATGGCAGGCTGTGCGTGATGTAGGCCCGACTGTTCTCCTGTGTGGGCTCATTCAGGGCGTGGGGTGGGGGAGGCTGAGGAAGGAGCTGTGCTCCCCCCGGAGAAAGGGGCCGTGGAGCCATGTGAGGACAGACAAGGGGTCCCACCAAGGGCCAGGCCCTCCGCGTCTGAAGATCAGGCAGGCCAAGCCACGGCAGTGACCGAGGGCCGGGGCTCCAAGACGAGGATGGGGCAGCTGCCCCCTCGCAGGCTCTCCCAAAGGGCCCTGGACAAGCTCCTCCGAATGCCGGCGGCCAGCCTTGGAAACAGAGAGAGCCAGGTGCGCGAGCTCCCCATGAGGCCGGGTGAGGCAGGGGCGTGGGCGAAGCCCTTCCACGCTGCCGGCCACGGCACAGCTGGGCAGAGCGAAACTCAGCCGGGGAACCCAGGCACGTGCTGGGCTGCCTCCTGACCCTCAGCCGGGGAACCCAGGCACGTGCTGGGCTGCCTCCTGACCCCCAGCCACTAGCACGGGTCCCCCTGGGTGCACCTCGGCCGGGGACTGGTGCTCACGGTCTGTGTGGGGCGGGCGTCCCCGCAGGCCTGGAAGGGCGCACAGGAAGGGGACGGCAGCAACCACACCTGCTCATGGACAGACACAGGCAGGTGGGCAGCAAGCAGGGAGGCCCCACGGCTGCCGCGGGCTCGGGCACCCTCCACGCCGGCAGGACGTGGGCCTGGGACACTGCGGCGCTTGGTGGCGGCGGGCACCCACTCTCTGTGCTGCCCACAATGCCGCCGGCTCCTGGTCATGGTAGCCGTGAGGACGGAGGGCTGGCTGACCTGTCCAGCACTGAGGGAAGCGGAAACATGACCCGGGCAGGCGCAGGTGACCGCCGCAGCACACCAAGTGGGGGAGCCTCGGGTACAAGCAAGACACAGACTGGCGGGCCTGCGTGGCAGCCGCACGTGGGGCTACAGGCGCCGTGGCCACCCTAGTAGGACAGACGCTTGCTCCATCCCAGACCCCAGGCCTACACCTCCTACCCCAGCACACAAGGCTCATGCCCCCCCCACACGTGAGGCAGCCAGGCACCGGCCAGAAGCACAGTCCCCGTCCCTTTGAGTGGGACGCGGCTTAGGAACCCACAAGGCCGCAGGAGCAAGACGGAGCCGAGAAGGCAGAAGGGAGCAGACCTGCCCAGAACGGCCCCCCAGGTCCCCCCAGTTTCAGGCACCTGCTCCAGGGACCTCCCAGAGCCTTTGGTGACAACACCGAGCACCAGGTCTGGAAGGCAGCCAGCGGGCAGGACAGCCACAGCAGCTCGCGGGGCTCCATGGGGGCCGTACGCCCCGTCCAGCTTGGGCCGTCTTTCGGAGCCTCCCCCGCCTCCTGGTGGTGCTCATCAGAAGTGGGAGAAGGCGCGCTCGGGGTGGGGGGCAGGGAGCCGGGGGACGGGGACCAGCACGTCAGGACCCTCGACCACGGGCTGATGGTCCTCATCATGCAAAACACCATATTCTGTCATTCCTAACAGGCACGGACTGCTTCCGGCTTCAAAGCCACCTTGAGGCAGTGAACTCAGTATTCTTTACACTCTGAGTCTGCAATCGTATGTAATATGCGTATCTGGAGACTTTTCTCAAGTTGGCAACGTGCTCTGCATTTTTAGGGTGTTTTCACAGATCTCAGGAGTGAGCTGTCTGTCTGAAGAACAGGATCTTCTGAACCGGGTCCCACTCCTGATGCGAAGCTGCTCTTTGTTCAATGCCCGTTCCGCAGACACTGATCGGGATCACCACAGCCCGGCCGGGCCCCAGGCCCCAGGCCCCAGGCCCCAGAGTCCACCCAGGGGTCCATGAAGAGCAAACGTGCCCATGTCTAAAAGCCTATCGACGGGTACTGCACGGGAGCAAAGAGCACAAACTCCTGCGAATGAAAACCAACGGACTCACGCTCAAGTTCACCGCATCTCGGTATCAGTTTTAAGCATTAATTCCACCTGCTCAGCCCAAGGACACGCCCTGTATAATTCTGCCACGGGGACCTGGCCTCAGTCATGGCTCCAAAGCTCTCACACCAGCAAGCGTGCCAAGAAGCACCGAGGGACACAGAGCAGCCTGCCTCTGTTCCACCAGAACAGTCCAGACATCACCCTCTCTGAACCCGACCCACGTCGTGTGGCCCACCCAGGACACAGGCTTCTCTCCCGGAGACCCCTCCCCTGCACAAAGCCTGTGCAGCGTGACTGCCATCCTCAGCCACGCTGAGCCCTTTGTCCCTGCCCTGTCCCTGCCTGGGCACCTTCCACACATCAGCCACGCGAGCCACACTCCACACCCTTCAAACACAGCCCAGGCCCTTCTGGGGCAAGTACCCCGATCTCCCAGGAAAAATGAGATGGACAGGCCATTGTGGGGGCATTCCCCAAGGGGTCTGTATGGGGGATGGGCCATGGTGGGGCTGCTTTCCAAGGGGTCTGCGTGGGGGGAGGGCTGTTGTGGGGATGCTTCCTGAGGGTCTGTGTGGTGGGCGGGCCATCATCCAGTGCGGGGAACATGGGCTCCACAGGCCCAGAACCAGCAGGTCCGGAGGTAAGAGCCTGCACACGAGAGGCACAGCTGCAAGGCGGACACGGCCGGGGTGCTGATGTCAAGGGGACCCTGGCCTGGGCACAGCGCGAGGCCCAGCTGCACCAAGGTCCTGGGCTGAGAAGGGGGCAAGAGAGCCCAGAGGCAGGAGAGCACCAACCCCCTCAGGCCCGGGGGTCCCTCCTCTCAGGGCTGGTGAGTCCCCTGCACCTGGCTCCCGAGGCGCCCAGCGTGCCGGGCCGCGTCCTGTCCTCACTGATGGCTGGACCCATTCTCATCTCCGACTCCACGCCAGTCTCGGGCTTTCTGGTCCCAGCCCTCCCTCCTAGGCCTCTACCAAAACCTCCTTAGTTTGGGCTCCACCTGCCCGGCAGGGGCTGGGGACCATCACCCTGGCGCATGGCGAGAAGTAGACATGAGGGAAGCATTCCCGGGCCCCCCGTCTGTGTTTAAGTGTGTCTCTTTCCCACAGCCACGCCGCTCTGTTTATCTGCACGTGCTCAAGTCCCTCCGTTTACGGTGCAGACTGCCGCAGGCCAGGCCGGGGCACTGGGGGCACGGTGAGGCATCCTTCCTTCCCTCTAGCCACAGCCTCTGGCCCTTGGCTTTGTGCCCCTCCTCCCCAGGGGACCTGGCCTGGCCCCTGTCCACCCTCCTGCCCACAAGGCCAGCTCCCCATCTTTCTCCCACGAGGAAGCTCCCGCGTCACCTCCCGCTGACCTTGGAGCAGACGTACCACAGTCTGTTCCTCTGGCGACTCCGGTCACACCGGCATTTGGGAAAGAGAGGAGCCTGCCTGGCAATGTGTCCCCTGGACCCCAGCCACCCACACCTACCAGCTGCAAAGCAGGCTAGGCCACGGGCAGCTGCCAAAGGAGGACCTGTGTGGGGCAGACAGCTGCGGGCTGCAGGGCCTACACCCACCCCACCCCACCCCTGCCAGGTCGACTTCCTCCTGTGAGTCTGCCGGCTGTCGGTCCTGTGTGGGGAGCAGGGCAAGAAGCCCGAGGCACACCTCCACCTGCTGTGTGGGCGGGGCCGGGGTCATGGGAGGGCAAGTGAAGGCCCTGCCACCCCAGCTCCCCGCATGGGTGGGGCCTTCCAGCTTGGGTGGCACAGCAGGAGCCCGGGCAGAGACCAGGTGTAGGGAGCACAGAGGCATGTGGAGGCCACAGAGGATGTCAGGGGGTCGCAGAAGGCACTTGGGGACACAGAGCACTGTTTCTCGGAGGGCCTGAGTCAGAGATGGGTGTTTCTGGTAGCCTGAGTCAGACACACGGTACCTGACGGTAACATCTGCACACACCACGTGCACACGCACCCTGCCCGGCACACACATGCCCCGCTGTGCACATGCGCCCACAGACCATACATGCGTACCCACACTGCACACACATGCACACCCCTGTGCACACGGACCCCACCGTGCACACACACCCCCACTGTGCACACACATTTCCCGCTGTGCACACACTCACCTACCATACACGTGCACCCCCGTGTACATGCAGCTCCCCACTGTGCACACACACAAACTGTGCACACGCATCCGCCTACCAAACACACCCTCGCTGGGCACACATGCACAACCCTGTACACACATGCCCTCCACTGTGCACACACACTCACCTACCATACACACACACCCCATGCACATGCAGCCCCCACCGTGCACACACACCCGCCGTGCACACGCACGCACCTACTGTACACACACACCACCCCTGTGCACAGCCCCCACCATGTACACACACCAGCACCGTGCACACCCCCCACCCTGCAGACATACCTGCTCACCATACACACACACCCCCGCTGTGCACATGCACACCCACCGTGCTCACACACGCCCCACCATGCATAAAGAGCACCCGTGCCCAGAGGAAACCCACGGCAGAGCATGCCCCCGGCACAGTGGTGGAGCCAGCAGCATGTGCTGTCTCGTCACTCCTCCGAGACGACGCTGTTCAGTGCCTGACTCCTCAGATATCAGTGCCTCACTTATTTTATAAGCTCCTTAAAACTCTCCATGCAGCAAGAGGTAACTTTACACAACGTGACAGTCTCCAGTCCGGTCCTGCCAGGCTCCCCCCCACCTGCACCGTCCCGTCCTCCTGCTGCCCCTAGCAGTGCAGCTCTCCTGCGTCCACCCACACCGTCCTCTGCCCAGCGGCCACAAGAACACGCCAACATGCACACGCAGTCCTACGTGCACGCACGGATCGCTGCCGGAACGTCTCCCCGAGTCACAGAGCCCGGGGAGGGAGGGGTCCTGCACCTGCCGTGGAAACACACCGCGCAGCTGCTACCGACGAGACAGGCCAGTGGATGGGAGTCACAACCCCCAACGGGCACCCGTGCGCGTGAGCCCAGGACACCTCGCAGAATGGAAGCTCGATTCCCTGGTCGGGGGGGTTGCTGAGTTACTGGGGCCGGCGCGCCAGAAGGGCATAAAATCAGACTCCCCACCCTCGGCAGTCTTAGTCCTCGTTACGCACACGCATTCCAGATGTGCTCAAGAGCCGGGTCCAAGAACACCGAACGGGACAAGCCCGCCAGGTGACCAAGAGACAGCCCATGTGACCTTCCTGACGGACACTTAACACAGTCATAATAAACAGAGACACATTCAGCTGCAAAATGACCTAATCCTGACGGCGAATGACACCAGAGCAACCAGCAGAAAACAGAACGGGGGAGGGGGTGCTCAGCGCCTTCAAGGCAGGAGACGATCACCCACGTCCGTAACACACAGCTGCTACAGATGGGCGAGGGAGAGAACACACAGCTGCTACAGATGGGCGAGGGAGCAACAGCCCCAGAGAACACAATGGCCCAGTCACAGCTCGAGGCGCCTCTGTCCCTGTGCGTGAAGACCCTGACTTACCAGCACGCGAGGGCACGGCCTCCCGCAGCTCTACCCTTGCAGACAGACGCGCTCCGGAAGCCCCCGTGGCCTCTGCTGAGAAAGTGCCCCGCAACCAGAAGCACGGCCTCGCAGAGGAGACAT
The DNA here is from genome assembly GCF_009829155.1 of Mustela erminea. Classification (NCBI taxonomy): domain Eukaryota; kingdom Metazoa; phylum Chordata; class Mammalia; order Carnivora; family Mustelidae; genus Mustela; species Mustela erminea. Next base: position 91,353,153 of record NC_045625.1, read on the forward strand.
CCACCACTGGATCGTCTCGCGAACAGATCTGGCGTGATCCACGGGACAAAGAGACCCACGCCCCGACCCAGCACGACCGCTCCCTGAAATCCGCACACTCTATCACAGCCCCGTCCATGTGGCCACAGTATTTCGGGCAGCCCTGTTTACACTGGCTGTGTCTTCTTGCTCTGTGGCAGCTCTAACATTTAAATGACCACAGACTGGTGGCTTAGAGCACTGGCAATCTATTCTCTCTCCGTTATGAAGGCCCCACATCTGACATTGTTTTCGCCAGGCTGAAATGACAGTGTCACCAGGGCCGCGTCCCCTCTGGAGGCTCTGGGGCAGGACCCTTCCCTGCCTCGTTCAGCTTCTGGTGGCTGCCGGCAACCCTTAATTTGTGGCCACTGCATTAGTTAGGGTCCCCAGGGGCAGAATCAACAATGTAAACATATAAAGAGATTTAGTGTAGTAAATCAGATCCCACAGTCCCGCAGGCTGGTAAGCCCTGAAGTGCGCTGGGGCGAGCTGGAGACCCTGGAGAGAGCATGCGCCGGTCCCAGCCCCAGGCTGGATCTGAAAGCCGGAGCGGCCACCATCCCGCTCCCCGCAGCCTGGCGCAGCGGGCAGTCTCCCTCACTCCGCCTTTCTGCACGTCCAGGCCTTCCACTCACTGGGCGAGGCCCCCCGTCACCCAGGAGGACAGTCTGCTTCACTGTCCTCTGATCTGAATGTGAATCTCGTCCAGAAACACCCTCACAGACACGCCCAGAATCCTGGTGGACCAGGTATCTGGGTGCCGGAGGCCCGCCAAGCCACCACCTAAGCCCAGCCACCGTGCGCGTCCAACTCTAACCTCGGTCTTCCGGACCATCACCTTCGGCTCGCCTTCCACCTCCCCGACCCCCGCCTTCCTCTCGGAAGCTTGCGGGAGGGCCTTTGGGTAACCAGGGAACCCAGGACCCCCTCCCGTGTCAACGTCCTTAACTGACTCACACAGGCACAGACGGCTCCAGCCAAGGCGGCACTCAAAGTTCCAGGGACCGAGCCCGACTCGTTCGGGGCCACTCCTCAGCTTCCTACAAGGGACCACAGGACCAATCCCACGGCCTGGGCGGCAGCTCCAAGTAGGACCTAGTCCAAGCTGCAAGGGAAACCTGTTCAGTCGGGAATCACCTCCCCGACCCCCAAATTCAGCCGGGAAGACAAAAGGCACCGTCTGCTCTGTAGCGAATGCTCCCCGGCCTCTCTCGGCTTACAGTGGGCAGTGGGCAAACACGGGCCACTTGGTGCCGGCAAACACGAGTGCCCGCTGGGCCGAGAGGTGGGGCTGCTCCCGCCCCTGGTGGTTAGCCTTGCCTCTCCCGGGAGACGCTCCCGGACTTGAGGACTGTCTGCAGGAGGTCTGCACAGGCGGAGGGAGGCGCCTCCTTGCTCAACCCATCCGTGCTCCCACAGCACAGGAGCCGCAGAGTCCTCAGGCCAGCCAGGGCTCCCGTGGTGAGCTTGGCCTCGTCCACACGCCCAGTCCTGCCTCCAGATCATCAGTGCCCCGAGCTCAGCCAGGGAGCATCCCCTCCTACCTGCACAAGCACCTGCCGGACCTCCCCCCCCCCCCCCCCCCGGCACAGCCCTGGTCCTCCCCGTGGTGACAGAGGCTTCCTGAGGAGCCCCGCCAAGCCAGCTCCACTGACAGAGAAACGGACGAGCTCTTCCCGGGGAAGCCGCTGCCCCCGGGAGACCCCTCACCCGGTCTACAGACATCTCCCCAGCTCCGGGCTTAGGGCCCCAGCCCATCCACTCCTTGAAACGTCACCTGTCCCCAGGCCTGCCTCCCTGCCTCCTGGAGAGCTGGGCTCATCTAGGACCCTCCATTTCTTCAGTTAATCAGCCAAAACTTGCAGTATCCTCGACTACCATTCGCTTCAGACTCGACCTGTCAGCAAGTCCTCTCAACTCTGCTCAAACAAAGGCCTAGTCGGGCTATCCCCCAGCTTGGCTGCTGCACCCCAGGCCTGTGTCACCACCCCCTCTCCAGACCACATCGCGCCCTCCCGCGGGCCACGCTGCGCCCTGCTATGCTCCGCTCTCTTGCAGAAGCCGGGGCTACCCACACCCCTGGCTCCAGGGCCCCCGTCCCAGCATCCCCAGCGCCCCAGGGACCATGAACACAGGAGGCACAGTCCTGTCTCGGGGCCTTTGCAGCTGCTGTCCCCTCTGCCTGGGGAATACCTCCCCCAACCCAGGCACCGCCCTAACCTCCCTTCCCCAGCCGCCCTTCTCAGCGAGGCCCTCCCCCCCGGCGCCCCTGTCCCGGATTCCCTCCTGAGCACCAGGACCAGCTCACTGCTTCTGACCAACTTACTGATCCCGCGTACGCTCCGTCCTCCCCAACATCGGAGCACCTCCCCCACCCCGCGTGGAGACCCTGGTGCCCAACACGGGAGTTCAGCGCACAGATGGGGTCTGCAGGGGCCCGTCCTCCCCTGGGGGTGGTGGGGGAGTTGGGGCTTGACACCCTGGGCCAGCCATGCCATCCCGACACCGCACCCTGTGCATGGCTCGCTCGCCAGCAGCAGCGGAGATGCGATCCCCAGGCTAGGGCACGTGCCGGAGAACGTGTCAGACACCCCAGCGAGTCGCGAAATGAAAGGCTCAGTTCACTGGCTTCACCGCGTGCATGACGGCCCTGCCGTAGGCCCGCCCCGTCGGAGAAAAACGGGCCTTTGTGCGCTATAAATAGCCTGGCCAGATGTGCACACGCCTGTGGGTTTGTTCCCGCGACTCTGGCTCGGCCCACCGCCGCCCCCACGACAGCCCCTGGCAGCAGGACCCCGGAAGGCCGAAGGCACGGTGCACACAGGGGCAGGACAGGGTTACCCAGTGGTCCCCGCCCCCGCCAGAATGCAGCCCACGGTTCCCAATGCCATCGCGAGCAGGTGGCCGGCTGACCAGCGTGTGCGGGAGACGGCTGCCAGCGGAAGGCCAACTGCTGGCACACGGCATGCTCCTTTATGCCCAGAAAACAGGGACACGGGGCTGGGAGCGGGGAGCTGGGGGGCCCTGCAGAGCTGAGTGTGCCCACAAAGCCGAGTGCCGGGTCTCTGTGCGAGAGAGGTGCCCTCTGAGTGGGGAGCCCGCGTCTCTGATGAGGGCGAGCCACCTACGAGTCAACGCCACGGAAACGCGGGGGCAGGCTGCTTAGAGCGGGTCTCATGTGCTCCCGAAGCCCCACGGACCCGCCACTAATCGGGCCCACCTGATGGGCACAGGCACTCACAGCAGCAGTCCAGATGCCTGCTTCCCAAAGAAATGCCCGGCGAGCCACACATTCAGGCCACGTGTGTCAGATCAGACACCCCCATGAGTCACGTTTAAGAACGAACAAATGATATGAGGCCTTAAGGTATGTTTCGTTGTGTCTGATACAAATCCAAAGCACAATCACAAGTGTCCCCCAGAGTCACACATGGGGTCCTCTCCAGCCCCTCCTGAACCCGGGTCTTTTCGGCCTGCGGTGCACACTGCTCTGGCCGGCCACTGTGGACCACTGTGTGCCCCTGCGGTGTGAAGCACAATGACATGGTGTCCCCCACATGTGGCTCTGTTGCAGGAGCCAGTGCAGGACCAACTGTGGCTGTGGTGTCCGGCCGTCGGTCACTACGAACGGGCCAGACGGGGTCAGGGCTGGATGGCTGTTTGGGTCGGAGGTCCCACACAGCCGCCCTCTGCCCACCACGGCCCTGGCTCCGTGGACCTGGTCCTCGGCCAGGCGCGCACACAGCTGTGCACACAGCTCCTCACCAGCGGCCTGTTGCCCCATTGGACAATGTGCACCGCAGGCCTGGGGCTGTCCTCTGAGGCCGATGACTGTGCACGGAGCAGCGCTAGGACTCAAGTCAGTCTTGCACACCTACGTTAGCGAGGAGTGACAGTCCCTCATGTGGTCTTTGGAGACTATAAGTCCAGACCACTCACCACCAGAGCAGGGCCACAGGACCCGGGTTGTCTCGGGGGTGGTCCTGGGCTGCTATGCTGTGACGTCCCCCAGGGACGCAGCTGGAAGACCATACAGGCCCTCGCAGAACGGCTGACCCTGGAGAGTACGATGAACCGTGTTCTCAGTGCTGCAGAAGCATGTCTATGGAAGTCCCACACTCCGCTCCGCAAGCCACGATACATCCCACAGGTGGCACTCCACTGCACGGCCCCAGGTCCCCCGGGGTATCCAGGCAGCATGCGCCACACCTTGGCAAGGGCAGGGGGCACCGAGACAACAAAGGTACTCGGGAGTCATTGGCTTTCTGTACAGAAGACCTCCCACCAGCGTGTCCTGGCTGCATGAGTTTGGGTCTCACAGAAAAATTGCAGCTGGGATCCCGGGACCAAGCATGGCCTCCCCAACAGGCGGTGCAGGCAGAGGACGGGTTTCCTGGGGAGGACGCGCCGGATGACTTAAATCCCGCAGACGGCATGCTTCTGGAAATCCGTCTCAGGGGGACACGTGTGCAGCAGCCTCTCACCCAGGGCTCCCCACTGTCAACAGGAAGCCTTCTCTCGAAGCAACAGAGCCGAGGACCACACAGCACCTTGCAGAGGCCTGTGCTAGCTCCGGGGAAGGCCAGGAAACGGGGCGTTCATAGCCCAAGGCCCCATCCCAGCACACCCTCAACAGCATAACGCTAACAGTGTCCCCAGAGAAAGCAGTAAGTCAGGAGGGAACATTAATGATGAGGCCGCAGCAAACTGTGGGAACGTCCTTCTGGACTGGGCAGCTGTGTCTCGTCCACGAAGCACGCACACCACCCTGCCCGAGACGTGTGCACGTGCGAAGAAAGCTGTCAAGTCTGCACGGACCTCAGGCTTCCTCTGCCCCCAGAAAGCGGTGCGTCCATGGAAATCCGAGTGTCCACCGCGTCCCTAACCTCGGAGTCCCCAGCAGCTTGGGCTGAGGCAGCGGATTAACGGCCGGATTTGGGAGAGGGTGGGCTGGGTTTCAGCCACCCGCCTCTCCTGGCTGCAGGGGAACGTGGTTTGGTTCGGATGGAAGCTGTCAGTCGTGGCCGAGACCCGAAATGCTCAGAGGCTGAGGGTGCGTCCACTCCATCTGACTGGGGCGAGCGCGGCCGCGAGGCAGGTCCCGGGGACTCAGCTTCTCACCACCACAGACGCCGGGATGCCCCACTACCACTGTTCCAGAGCTCGGGTATGGTGCACAAACGTCCCAGGCCATATGGGATCGATGACAGGGACGCGGTCCCCCATACTCTCCCCTCCGGCGCCGAGAGCAGCCACGACACCATGTGGAGACAGATTTTTCTAGTGGCTCACCTATGTGGTATGAGCCTTGCTCTACGTACAACACGGAATTTCTAGAAGATGACGGGACATAGCACCCTGCAGGAGCAATCATGCCCCCAGAGACCAGGTTGCAGAGCGAATGCTCCAAGCCCACAGCGCCCTACACTGAAGGCCGCCCACCCTCCAAGCAGACAGGCCTCGCCCCAGAAAGCTAAACCTATCCAGGGGGATTCGTTTTCTGCTCCACATCACGACTGCCTGTTTGGTGCTGCTGGTTTTGGGGAGCTGGGGCAGGTCTGTCCCCACGCAGCTGTAGGAGCAGGAAAAGCCAGCGTCCCAATGACACACTTCAAACCCGCTGGTCCTGCTGGGCTGTGGGCCCACGAGCCAGACGAACCGTGCCTCAGGCCACTTGCACATCCAACCTCCACAAAGCGGAGGCTGCAGACAAAACCACACTTCAATTTTCCGTCTGCTGGGAGCTCCTGGGGACAGGCCCAGCCAGGTCCCAGCCGCCCCCACGGGGGCTAAGCGCGTTCCATGGGAGGGGTCTTGCTCCGCTCAGTGGGCGCTCATGATGACGGTGCGTGCCTGTGGGCTCCTAACCATACGGGATTTCTGGCTTTTTCCAAATATATTTCTGTTCTTGGCATGGAGCCTCATCCATGGTTACCCACGTCTCACGTGCTCCACACAGCACGGGCGGCCAGGATGCCTCATTTCCACCCAAAAGCAAGACTGGGAAAGCCCACGTGGGCAGCTCACCGTGTGCCCCACGGCCTGATTCCCGGCCTCAGCATCCCATGGACGGCAGGCCACAGACAGCGTCAGACCCATTGGAAACCATGGGGCAGTCAAGCGCGGGGCAGTTGCTGAAAGGTCATTTAAGAAAAAAGACCACATGTGAAAACCCTTTCACTTGCTCCTCACGAGGGGCTGACAAGGTGTTACAGCCTCTTCAAAGCCGACATCAGAGGGCTGGGCAGCGATGACCACCTCATGGGGACAGGGCTTCCCCTGGGAACGGGCTGGTCGGGACCAGACGCGGGTGGCAGTTGCACCGCAGTGGGGACGTCCTCAATGCCACCATACTGTTCACCATCACGTGGTCTGTTCCATGTTATGGGACTTCAGCGCCACGAAACATCACGTGGCGGAAAGGCAGACGCAACGTGGCTCTCCCCAGGGGAGGCGTCAACGGCGCGGACAGAATGCGCTGCGGCCCTGCCGAGGACGGCCATCTGCGTGGCTGTCGATGTCGTGCTGCTGAAACAGGAGCAACCCCAGGGGTCCCAGCGCTACTCTCTAAGGCTGCGCCTTCCCATTCCCGCAACTCAGACCTCCGCGCTGGCAGGTAACAATGGGTTCCCACGTGGGTACCCCTTGAGACAGCACGAATGCCGGACAGACAGCGGGCATTCGGAGCCCATGCGCCAGCCCCCAGACGAGGGCTGGGAGCGCTAGGGGAACGCACACCCCCTCGGTCAGGGGGCTGGCCTAAACTCCCTCTCTGGACTTCCTACAGGAAGCACATGCTACTCTCAGAACAAGGCTGGAAAACACACCCAGAAAGGTTCCGTGTCTTCCCCGTAGCCCGCGCCACCCCCAAGGCCTGCACTACCCCGAGCCTGGAGGGATCTCGCCCACAATTGCCCACCAGCCACACTGCAAACAGCCTGCGGCTAAGCCGCCCGCGTCAGCGAGACCGACGGTGGCCCCACTGAGCAGTGAGGGGGTCCCCACGCTGGGCCTGGTCACCTGGTGCCCCGAGATCACGTAGGACAGTACGCACCCCGGACGCGCACCAGGGCCCATGCGTGCAGCCCGTCGCCGTGCCTACAACAGGTCTGTCTGTGTCTGCAAAACCCCACGGCCCCCCCAGTGCTCGTATCCCCTCCCCTCTTCTAAAGCCCCGAGCGACACACGTCTTTCAATTAAATGGAGCACAGTTTTCTTGCTGTAAGAATTCCTAACCAGCTCTGGCCTCTCCCTCACAAGGGAAAATGGTGAAGACCCGTGTCCGCACGTCTGTGTCCCCTCAACTCCGGGCGGGGCGCTCCGGGAGGGCCGTAGAAGCGTCTTCTCTTGGGAGAGGACTGGATCAGGAGGGTGACCCCCGTGAACGGACCAGGGCCCTTCTACGGAGACCCCGGGCGCCCCGGCCCCCCCTCCAGGTGAAGACACAGAGAAGTCTGTGATGGGAAAGTGGGCCCGGGCCCGGCGCGGCCGGCTCCCTGGTCTCGGGCTTCCCACGTGAGAAAGAGCGTGTGTTTTCAGAAGCTGCCGGTCTGTGGTGCTGGGTTCCAGCAGCAAGAACAGACTAGAACAGGAACCAACATCCACAGCTTTGGTCTTCCTAGAAACGTCTATGTTAGGACTCACGACGTAGCATATGTGTGAGGACGTGCTGACAAGTGTCTTGCCTTTCCGGTCCTCACATGCAAATGCCAACCAAGTGATCTCTGCTTCGGCCTCTAAAAATACCGGCAGCTCCGCGTGGACGGACTTTGGGCTCACCGGAACAGCCCCTCTGAGCATCAGGAAACAGGCAGAATCCCCCCACCCCCACCCCCGCCGGGAGACGCTCCCCGTGGGAAACTGCTCCCCGATGGCGGCCTCGCACTTCTGCAAACACACGGAGACGTGTGGGTCACTGGGGTGCACGGAGTAGCTTTCCATCCTTGGGCACCAAACGCTGCCCCCAGGGATACATTGAGAACCCAGGGAATCCCACTTAGGGAGAAGGGCCAATGCCTTCAGCCACCGTGATACCCTGTCCCAGAGCGGCGTTTTAAACCACACCCTAGTAAAGGGCGTCTATGGAGAAACCCACAGCCAACAAGGTACCACAGTCTGGGAGATGGGGCACCCTCCCCTAAGTCAGGGACAAGGTGGGTGTCCCCTCTCTCTGCTCCTGACTACACTGGAGGCCTGGCTCGGGAAGGAGCAAGAGAAACAAGAGAAATAAATAAAATGCATTCAGATTGGCGAGGAAGAAATAAGATGGCTTTTCAGACAGCAGGATCACTGACGGTAAAACCCCAAGGACCTTCTAAAAAAAAGGTCCTCTTGGAACTAGTAAGAGAGTTCAGCGGAATCACAGGACACAAGGTCAGTAACACAAAGTGAGCCCTTTCCAAGTATTCTAACAACGGCACACTGAGAAACGGAACTTGGTCACAATGGGAACATACGCTCCGTGAAAGGTCCTGTTCCGAGAACGAACAGACAACCTACAGACAGAGAATACTTGCGAGTCGTGTATCCGACAAGGAACGTGGGTCAGGAACGTTGTGGAAAACTCTCACAACTTGACAGGAAGAAAACAACCCAATTAAAATATGAGCACAAGGGGCACCTGGGTGGCTCAGTGAGTTAAGCCTCTGCTTTTGGCTCGGGTCATGATGTCAGGGTCCTGGGATCGAGCCCCACATTGGGCTTCTCTGCTCGGCAGGGAGCCTGCTTCCTCCCCTCTCTGCCCACTGCTCTGCCTACTTGTGATCTCTCTCTCTCTCTCTGTTAAATAAATAAATTAAATCTTAAAAAAAAAAATAAAATAAAATATGAGCACAAGACCCGAGCAGACATGTGGCCAAAGCGGACGTACAGACAGCAAGTGAGCACGTGGGAAGGTGGTCAATGCCACCAGTCACATGAGGTGCAAGTGACAGCCACAGTGAGACAGGCTACCGGCACGTCGGGACGGATGAAAGAGCAGTAACAAAGGACACCAAGTGTGGGTGAGGATGGCGAGCCACTGGGACAGTTGCTGGGTCTGTGTACTGAACATCTATGCCCTTGTAATGTGAGATGTTGCAACCACTCCAGGAGATATTCTGCGACTCTCTAATGAGAGAGTCGCCCTATGCCCTGGCGACCGCACTCCTGAGTGTTCGTGCCCAGGAGAAGGTGTCGTGCGCTCACGGGAGAGCTCATGCAGACGGTATGGAGACTGTTCAAGTCCAGGATGGGAAGCTACTTCACAGCAGATCGGCCGGCCACCACGCAGCCGCGCAGGTACGATCCTGAGTGCGCGGAGCCGGTGCAGAAGGCTGCCCACAGCACAGTGCGACTTGTTAGCCACTCCGGGAAGGCGAACTCAGGGACCGAGAAGATGAGCAGCTGTGGCTGGTCATGTAGGAATACAAAGGGCGAGTCCGGGGCGGGCTGGGGGGATGGGCTGTTCTGGATCCCTGCCGTGGCGGTGCCGACACGCATCTATGCAAGTTCTAGAATTCATAACAGACCGGTACACCAAAGGCCATTTTCACTGTTGACTTAGGATATAAAGACAAAGGAACAAAAGGGCTTTGGGCGAACCGTGGAGGCCTGCCCGCTGGGTTTCAGACCACAATAAAGTGAGCGTCTCAACCGAGCAAGTCAGCGTCTTGTAGCTGCCCCAGCACGCGTACAAGTTACACGTCTACATAACTCTGTCATCTACTGAGTGTCCAATAGCACCGTGTCCGGAACACGACACATACCTTAACTACCAGTATGTCACCGCTAAAACCTGCTGACCACCTCGGAGCGCAGGTGTCAGCACCGATCACAGATCACGTAACAAACAGCACAATAATGAGGACGGCTGAGATACTGGGAGGGTGACCAAAAATGGGACCCAGAGACCCGAGGTCAGCAGAAGCTATCGGAACAATGACACCGACTGGCTCGCTCGACACACGCACGCCACAAGCCCTCCGTTTGTAAAAAGCGCAGTGAAGGGAAAGCACAATAAAATGAGGTGTGCCTGCGCACAAACTAGGAGAGAAATGGTTTTTTAGGAAGACAGAGCGCTGCGGAGGAGTGGAGGGAGAGAGAATATCAAGTAGGCTCCCAGGGAGCGCAGAGCCCTGTGCAGGGCTGGATCCGGGACCCTGAGGTCACGACCTGAGCTGAACTAGGAGTCAGATGTCAACGATTTAGCCCCCCAGGGACCCCTTGACTTCAGTGTTTTAAAAACACTGGGGGCACCTGGTGGCTCAGTCGGTTGGGTGTCTGCCTTCAGCTCAGGTCCTGATCCCAGGGTCTTGGGGCTGAGTCCGCATCAGGCTCCTGCTCAGTATGGAGCCTGCTTCTCCCTCTCCCACTGACCCTCCTCTTGCTTTCTCTCCCTGACAAATAAATAAAATCTTAAAAAAAACAAAAAAAAAAAAGAAAAGAAAAAAAAGCACTTATCTTTAACTAGACAGAGAGCACAAGTGCTTTGTAATTTATAACTCCATCTGTCTGGGGTCCCGCGTGGAGTCACCCTCACAGGGAGTAGAGAGATATGGATGCAGGGGCTGGGAGCGCCTGGCGGTTAGCGTGCGGACAGAGCTTTCCCCCTGGGAAGCTGAGAAAGTCTCATGCACAGACTTGCTAAAGTCCCGTGCACAGACGGCAGTGCTGGTTGCGTGACAACGTGAATGACTTAGTATCACTGAGCTGTCCTCCTAACAGGGCTTGGAGCGGTCAAGTTTAGGTCGTATGTGTTTCACTGCAATGAAAACCCTTTATCCCCATCAAAAAAGCAGGCTTACAAAACCCTGTTTGTGTAAACACAAAGCCAGCAAGCAAGCTGTAAAAGCGAGCAGGGGAAGCTGGACTGCAGCTTGCCAGGAAGACACGTCCCGGTTGGGTCTGGCCCGCGTCGCTCAGACCTTGCCCGCGCATGCTGGGCACGCGGGCTCCCTTACGCACGGGGCACCATCTGCTCCCGGTGTCCTCGGGAACAGAACTGAGACCGAGAGTCACTCTGTCCAGCCCCCTGGATTTTCAGAGTCGTGCACACTTTGCATCCCACACGAGGCCTCCGAAAGCCCGAGTAGAACCCACCTGCGGTCTGCAGAGCCAGCTCGCGTTTTAGCTGGACCTGCACTGAGCAGAGCCTGAGCCAGAACCTCACCTGCACAGACAGCTAGAGACGCTGGGCGAGTCAGCTGGTGGCAGAGGGGGACCCTCTTCCTCCTTTTCAAGGGGCCGAGGCCGTTCTGGATCCTCGGCAGCTGGGCGGAGCGGGCCAGGCTCCTGATTTAGAGTATCTCCAGCCACTTTGCGGATGCACGGGCACCAGCTCCTGGGCACGGGTCCTCCCGCCGCCCCGCTGACTGCCAAGAAGCGTGGCTCCAACGATGTCCAAATGCAAATCACAGCTTGTAGACACCTGGCACCAGCAAACAGCGCAGATAAACACAGTATGACTCATTCAGACGGCTGTGTGTGCAGCAAGCCCTTCGCGGGAATTAACCTCCCCACAAACTCCGGGCGGCTGCTGGAGTCAAGAAATCACTGTCATTTTAATCCAAATAAGAGCATCACAAAGATTACACTGGGCAGATAAATATAAACCAGTTTGAACGTCTCCACGCTCCTAATCTCCAGCGGTATTCCCTTGCATACACAGATGAGAGAGCCAAGTCAACATTCTCTGTAAACTGCTTGGGTCTCTCCCCTTCCCGGCACTCAGGCCGCCCTCCGTTCAACCTCCCGGCCCTGACCAAGCCTGAGGACACGTGGACCAGCATCTGAGCTCTGTGTAAGCTTCATTGGCTCTTCCAAGCTTTAGGATTCCAAGCTGGCGGGGGCCAGCAAGGACGGGGCCGAAAGCACGGAAAAACCATCAGATGTGCTCCCCAAGTCTCCTCCTGAGAGACCTGTGTCCCTCAGAGATGAGAATCAGCCGAACCTTCTCCCTGTGAACATGGGGCTGACGTCCACTGTCAGGGCTGTCTCAGGGGAGGCCCTAGAGGTCCTGGCTGTGGAGGCCCCAAATGCCCCATCAGGCCATCCCGGAAAGTTCTGGAAGGTCCCTCTGAGAAGAGCAGTCAGTGCGTTAGACCCTGGGCATGGGCCTGGAGCTGCTGTGCCGCCCGTGCACCTGCCGTCACCATGAGACCCTGTCCTTCCGCACCGGCACATTCTAACCACCCCCACTCCGAGAGGGTAGGGCCAGGCTCAGGGCACCCACAGAGCCCTCTGTAGGCCCTGCAGGAGCACCGGGGCCAGCCAGAAACACAGCTGCAGCCCAGGCCGCGGGCAAGGCCATGCTTCTCTAAAACAGTGAGACCAGAAGCTTCATGGGACGTCTCTGAGCAGCCTGGGGCTCACGTGTGCCCCCCGTCCCCACCAAGAGGGTTGTTTCCAGACCTGTGTGCACGGTGGGCCAGCCCGCCCTAGGACAGCAGGCTGCTTTCCAGTGTGGCCGTTATTATCTATCAGGAACGGATCAGGACAGCCGAGAGGCGTGGTAAGAACATGCCAGACACCCAGGAGGCCGGCCTCGGCCGCGTGGAAGGGCAGGGACGGGACAGCAGGAGCCGGACCCCAACCAAGGCTTTTCCCAGAAAAGATACAAGGAGGCAGAGAACCACGACTTCTGGTGAGCACAGCCTGCCTGGAGGGGGCTGACGGACCCACCCCCGGAGTGCCGAGGCTGTCGCACAGGGCCAGTGGCGGTGGGAACGAAGCTCGGGTCCAGGGAGGTCCCAGCCAACGAGTGTGGGCTCCCCTTGTACGAGGTCCAAGCGCCATCAGAGCCCACGAAACGCCATGTTCCTGCAGGACAGCGCTGGCCCCGTGGTACTGGCGATGGGCTGTGAGTCCTGACACCGGGAGCCAACTCACGCAGTACCTGTGTCCTGCTTGGGGCTGAGGCACGTGGGGACATTGATGGGCCCAGTGGCTCAGTTTACATGTCAAGTTGGCTGAAACACAGTGGCCAGATATCTGGCCAAGCTATTCTAGAGGTTTCTGTGAAGGGGTTTTTTCACTGACATTAACATTTAAATCAGGAGGCTCTGAGTAAATCGCCCTCAGTAATGTGTATGGGCCTCATCTAATCACGTGAAGGTCTCAGTAGAGAAAAGACAGACCCCTGGGGAATGGAGGTTCTGCCTCTAGGCGTTTGGGGCCTCCACCTGCTGGCCCAGCCTGCAGATTTCAGACTTGCCAGCCGCCCCGATCACGTGAGCTGACCGCTGAAAATACACCTTTCTCTGTGTGCACACATGTACACACACACCCGGTTGGTTCCTCTCCTGAAGAATGCTGACTACGACGTGCGAGACAGCTTCTGAGTGGCCCCCTGACCTGGGCCACCCCCACGTCTGAGCAGAACCTCCCCGCGGAGAGACGGCGGATCCCTTGAGCATGCAGTGCCCCATGAAGGGCTCCAGGGAAAGCCTCGTGGGTGAATGACTGGGGACTCCCCACGCAGCGTGCAGAGTGTGCGGTCAGGAAGACCCACTGTGTCATGAAGGACGTCACAGTGAGTTCTCACACGCGCTGTGCCTTTCCGGACAAGCGAGAGGCAGGGAGGGCACCCAGGGGTAGGGGCTGAATTTTATCATTTGGCTAAAAACACAACGAAGAGGGACGGAAACAAGTTCCACAGGCTCCCCACAGGCAGACCGCCTTAGTCCGTGAAGGCCTTCTGGAATGCAGTCCTCGAGTCGGCCGCGCACTATTTTCCAGGAACACACATGTACACACGTGCCCACACGTCTACACACCCACGGCCAACAACAAACACTACCAGTTCCTTTTCCTGGGCCCCACCCTTCCAGGGGCCAGGCTGACACAGCCAAAGTCCCCCTGAGAGCGGCAGACACAAGGGGCTCTGGAGCCAGGCGATTCCCCCACCCCAAGGGCCCCAGGAGGCAGGCAACGGCCCCCACTGGTCTCTAGCCTAACTGTGTCCACACCTCAAGCACTTACGTGCAAACCACCTCCAAGCAGACTGTGTTTTCCCAGAAGACGCCCCCTGTACAAACACGGATGTACCAAGAGAGGCAGTCAAGGCCACAGTCGACAGGGAAACACTGGGATTTCCAACATTGGGTGAGGGACACGGGGTGCACGGCCATCACGGAGCCACATGCGGAGTCATGGCCCAGTGCCGGGGAAACAAGCCCGGGCCCCACAGGGCATCGCCACATCTCCAGGGAACTGCCCAGGGCCCTGGCCGCGTGTACCTGTGTGCACACACGTGTGAGAGCCCGGAGCTCAGGAATGCCGTGGTCCATGGCGCACCCCTCCCCCGGGGCTCAAGGAGGAGGTGCTTCATTCTCCACATAAGAAAAACACCGTTAAAATAAAGGAAAATTTAGTCAGCATATCTGACTTCCTGTTCACACTAAAGATTCGCCAAACACCCTTGCAGAAAGGCAGCTTAAAAGAAAAGGCCCCACCGGCAGAGATAAAAACTCACATGGAAAGACAGGAGGCCCTTTCCTGTTTCCCCTCTGAGTCAACGAAAAATTATTTCCCCAAGCGGCAAGTTTCCACTGCGCTCACCTCTATAACTTCCCACGAGCGCGGAGGGCGGCCGCAGGTTCCGTGTTCCTGCTGATGAAGCCTCTGTGAGAGACATCCTGCGGAGGGTGAGGGCCAGCCGGCCCCAGGGCCTGCCCGCCACGCCGCGGGCCTCCCCCCCGCCCCACGCACGGTGGCTCCCTGGCTTTCCCGGTGCCACAGCAGGTCCCACAGCCCATGGACACTGCCCTATTTGGAAAAAGGGTCCTTGCACATTTCATTAGGTTAACATCGCAAAGTTAGGACAGGATCATCCTGGGTCATCTGCGTGGTCCCTTATTCTAGGGATGAGTGTCCTCACCAGAGACACGCAGAGGAGAGACCCAGACACAGAGGAGGCGACCGTCTGAGGCCGCAGCCAGAGGCCGGGCACGAGGCAAGGGACATCAGGAGCCCCCGACCCTGGAAGAGGCAGGAAGGGGCCTCCTCTAGGTCCTCGGGTGGAGCGTGGTCCTGCCCAGGCCTTGATCTGGGGTTTCTGACCCTGGAAGCGGGTGAGCATCAGTTCCCGTTCTCGAAGCCAGCACGTTCCCGGGGCTCGTGACGGCACCCGGGGACCGTGTGTGTGCACACGTGAGGTGTCGGCACGCTTCCTTCGCCGCTGCTTTACCAGAAGGCAGGAAGGCCCCCCTGCTGTGCAGACCGTGAAACGTGTGGGCTGAACCCAGGGTCATGTTCACAGCACCTGCTGGGGCCACACTGCACAGTCCCACTCAGCACCCATGTCCCGGGCCACCTGCTGCACGTGGAGGGTGGGCACGGCATCTCGGTGGATTCACAAGCACGGCCTTTCTCCCCACGCGGCTCCCGTTACGAGTTCCACGCACTGGCCCCAGCCACGCCGTTAACGGCCCAGGATGAAACCAAGCCATCCACGTGGCAGGCACAGACACTGCAGTGCACGCCCACAACGGCGCGGCACAGGGCTGGAGGGGGGCGATGCCCCAGGACACGCAGGGGTGTGCGCTGCAGAAGCCAGGCCGCACAAAAGGAAACCGAGCAGGCAGCCCGTCTGCGGAGACCGGCTGGGAGTGGGGTCTCAGGGGCGCGGGACCAGCGGTGCTCTGGGCCCCGCACGGCTGGGCTCTGTTGGTGAGCATGTTACCAGAAGTGTGCAAACATCTCCCCGAGGACGGAAGACAGGGAGAGAGAGAAGTAAGACGGGTGTGACGTGTCTGCTGCAGCTGCTCTTCTGTTGGTGGTGACCTTCCCTTGTATTTCAAGTCAGAAAAGGAAGTGGGGACAGGCTGCCCCCGAGCTGGGCAGGGGCTGTGCTTCACCCACTGTGAAGCAGCATGGGTGGCCGGAGGGCAGGGGCCTCAGCGGGTGGAAGCGAGTAGCACGTGCTCTCTTGTCACCGCGCTCACAAGGCAAGTCACATCCACCGGTGGCTTCTGTGTCCTGCTGCTCCAGGACAGGATGGCCAGTCTGAGGTCACGTGCAGGTCACTCCGTGGGCGAAGATGACCGAGACACCACAGGCTGCGGCCACATTTGCTTCCCGAGCAGACAGGCATCTGCCCCTCCGAAGAGCAGAGACCAGAGGGTGCTGACTGGCGTGGCCCGGCCCCGACCTCCCAGGCAAGCACCCCGCACCCCGCAGCAGCTTCGCGCCACACCCCCAGCAGACACCCTGGCAGAGGTCGCTGTCTGGGCCCCGGGAGCCAGGATTCGGCTCCTCACGCGGCCCGGCTGTGAGGGGAGGCCGGCATGGGCGGTGGACGGTGAACGGGGCTGTGTTTCCCGTCTGGTCCTGCTGGGAAACAGCTCTGGCCCCCACGGCTCGGCGGAAACCTGCTGCCTGCGGGGCCTCACCTGGGAGAACACCGGTGTGCGTGCCCGCGGCCTCCTCTCTCACCCGGACGGCGCTCCTTCTGGTTCGCCCTCGGCCTGGAAACACGGCGACAATGCAGAGCTGACCACCTGCTACATGACAAGACGAGCCCACTGGATGTGACGCTCACCCCTCCTGCTCACGGCAGGCCCGCGCCCCAGGCTCAGGGAGTCTCAGGTGGTCACCGCAGGTGACATGGGCCTGCCTTTCCCTGAAGGCCGCTCTCCAGGACCTCAGCCCTCAGAATCTATTTTAAAAATCACATTCCCAGGGTGGTCTTGTCCACCGAGCCAGGGGAAGAGTGGGCCCCACATGGAACGCCCACGGGAGCCGGCAGTCTTTGCAGGATCCCACAGCTGAAACCCAAGCCACTCCCTCGGGTTTCAAAGACAAGCCAGCCATCCTGTTCCGCCTGTTTAGCTCAGGGACTCTGCCGTGACCCAGTTTCCCAGGCCTGGCCCCCGAGCACACAGTCCCACCGTGGCTGGTGGGCCCTTGTGCTCTAGGCCCCCCTTCGTCCTGGCCACAGACAGACAGAAACCAAGGAGGAGGGCACCCCCGGCATGAGAACATGAAATACATAGGTCGCATCCCACCACGGTGTGCAAACATCCCTGCAGTGACACACAGAGCCGGACGTCATGGCAGGGGCGGGGGATTCAAACTGGGGGGTGCACAGAAACAGCTTTTAAATTAGATGCGACTGAACACAGACCACAAGTATTGTGTGTAGGTAGGGGTGAGTGCTCTCCTAAGGAAATCTGCGGCTTTAGGGGTGTGTGTGCGTGTGTGTGCACATGTGTATGTGCACACATGTTCCCGGGCACTGCATGCACACATGTGCATGTGTGCTGTGTGTGCACATGTGTGTGCATGGGTACAGTGTGTGGCACATGTGTATGCTATGTGTGCATGTGTGCATGGGTACTGTCTGCGCATGTGTGTGTGCATGGGTACGGTGTGCACACGTATATGTGTACACTGTGTGCACAGGTATGTGTGCGCACGTGTGTGCATGGGTACTGTCTGCACACGCATATGTGCATGGGTACGGTGTGCACATGTGTGCATGTATGCTATGTGTGCACGTATGCACGGGTACTGTCTGCACACACGTGTGTGCATGGGTATGGTGTGCACATGTGTGCGTGTATGCTATGTGTGTACGTGTGCTGTCTGCACGCGTGTGTGCATGGGCATGGTGTGCACGTGTGTGTACACTATGTGTGCACATGTGCACGGGTACTGTGTGTGCACGTGTGTGTGCATGGGTATGGTGTGCACGTGTGTGTACACTATGTGTGCACGGGTACTGTGTGTGCACGTGTGTGTGCATGGTTACGGTCTGCACATGTGTGCATGTACGCTATGTGTGCACGTGTGCAGTCTGTGCATGTGTGTGTGCATGGGTACACACACATACACACGTGTGCTGGTCACAGTATAAAATGCACATCTTATCCATGAGTCACTCTCAGGGTCTGAAAGCGGCCAGGCTTCCTAACTGCTATGAAATTTTAACATTCTAAAAAAAAAGGTTTTGGAAATACTATAAACGTACTGGGACCTCTCTAAAGCTTGCTTTTACACAGGCCACGGAATTGCATGTGCATCCCAGATCCGTGTTTGCCAACAAGGGATCTGTCACTGTCCTCTCAGTCTGTGGTTCCCGGTCCCTGCCTCCCCCGCTGCTGCTGGCTGACCCCACCGCCCCCCGGGCGGGGCCGGCCCTGCTACAGAGACAGGCCAAGGTGGGGAGGAGAGCCTGCACCCACCACCAGGCCTGTGGGCCCCCCTCTCGTGAGCGCATCTGGCCTCCACACACTCCTGCCCTGGCCCTCACCCATGCTGGGGGGACCGAGGCAGCAGCCCTACTTCCCATAGCATGTTTTCCACTTAAAAGCACAGCAGACAATAAAACACCCACCTGCTTGTTAAGCAAGGCAGGTATGAGAGGCCGCAGAGAAGTCGGCCAGGCTCTCAGGATGTCCGTGTGTGTGTGTGTGTGCGCGTGTGTGTGTACACGTGCGCGACACAGGAGACAAGCACCATGGACCCCCCGGGAGCCCCGGAGATGCCCGTCAAACACCCGCGACTCGGGGACTGTGGCAGGGAATGAGAACAGCAGAAGACCCTTGTTGGCAGACGTGGAGTTGGGGCGCACGGGGAATCAAAGCCATGCTTGAGAAGCACTCAGCTGCACAGTTTTTTCAAAAGCACCGTGTACTCCTTTCCAGGTAAACACAGATCCCTGCGGAGCCCACGGCCTCAGCATGGGCGGCCGGACCGCCTGCCGCACTGTGTTGACTCCCCTTCCCGCGGTCACGCTCCGCACTGGGCCTCCGGGAGCCCGCCTGCCCCACCCCGTGACTCCCCATCTCCGGCCCTCCCTCAGACCTGTTTCCAGGCTTTCTACCTACAAACACCTCCCTACACCCATGATTCCTGCGGATACACTTCTAGACGGCAAGCTACATTGGCCAAGGACACGAACATCCTTAAAATCTTTAAAACGCCCTGACAGGTGCACTCGAGGTGCTGCCCAGGGAAAGCCTCCCTGCGGCCTCAGGTCAGAGCTCCTGGGCTCCCAGGCCCCGGCAGAGTGACCCATGAAAGAATTTCTAATTCCCTCCATCCCCCACATCCTCACGGGTTGTCAGGACTCCATGCAACAGAGACAGATGCATCTGGTGAAAACAGCCGTGTCATTCCTTCCCATAATGGCCTCCCCGTGCCCACCCCTGCCTTCTCAACGCATCAGTAAGGGCGCTGGAGTCACCCCTCTAGCTGGCTCTGACAGCAGTCACCACTGGTCCTACGCCTGCCCAGTCCAACTCGAGGATTCCACTTACGTGATGCTCTGGAAAAGTCTACGGGGACGGAAAACGGATCTATAGTTGCTGGGGGTGGGGAAAAGGCTCGGACGCCAGAGAGCACAAGGAAGTCTGCAGAGTTAAGGAAATTTTCCACATCGTGATTTGGAGGTGGTTTCGGGACTGTGCATCCGAACTCACACGGCAGGACCTCACGTGGGGTGACTTCTGCTGTAGACAGAGTCTGGCAGTAAACTGGACTTCACAAACCACCACCCAGCCAAGCAGGCCTTGTCCCCTGCTCTGCTGCACCCCAGGGTCAGGCACATCCTGGGACCTCCATAGCCGTGGGCCCCACTGAGGCTGGCCAGGTTGGGGAGCCCCACATCCCCATGGAGGTCTCCGCCTGCCGGCCGGCCTTCTCTGGACAGAACCTGCATCCGGACTGCGGGCCTCCTATCCTGCCTCTCTCTCAGATCTGCCTCCTCCTGCTCTGGGGCACCTGCTGGGACACCAGGAAGTGTGGCCCAATCTCTCCCTCTACCTTGAAGGTTCCCAGGGCTGGCTGCAGGTTAGAATGACCGGAGCAGCTTGTCAAAACCACTGGTCTGTGGCCTGCCTCCCGCGCAGAGCCCAGAGTTGACTGGGTGGCTGGGGGGCCAGGCACTGTGAGACTCCAGGCTCAGAAGGAAAGAGGGAACATCACGCAGATTCCACAGACGTTAAAAGTATATTAAAAGAATATTATGGGGCAACTTTATTCCAACACGTTTGACACCTCAGAGAAAATGGACAGATTCCTTGAAACACACAGAACACCAGGATCGGCCTACAGAGAAGTTCAGCAGCCCGACGTCAAGACATTGAATTCGTACTTGAAAGCCTCCCCATAAAGAACACCCCAGATGGCTTCACTAGTAAATTTGATCACACGCGTAAGGAAGAAACAACACTGCTCCCACACAAGCTCTCTTTAAAAAAAATAAATAAATAAAGGGGCGCCTGGATGGCTCAGTCAGTTAAGCCTCTGACTCTTGGTTTCAGCTCAGGTCATGATCTCAAGGTTGTGGGATCGAGCCCCGTGGCAGCCTCCGCACTCAGCGCAGAGCCTGCTTGAGATTCTCCCTCTTGCTCTGTCCCTCTCCCTGCTCACATGCTCGCATGCATGCTCTCTCTAAACTAAGTAAACAAATCTTTAAAAAAAATAATAAATAAATGAAGAAGGAATACTTCCCAAATCACTGTGTGGGGCCAGTGTTACCCTGATACTGAAAGCAGACCGATATTACAAGACCACAATAATCTTCATGAACGTAGTTATAAATTAAATTAAATCCAGCAATATGTAGGACAAATAATACTTCAGGGCCTTCTGGAGTTTGTGCCAGGAATGTGAGGGTCTTTAACATGCAAAAGATAATCAACATAATTTTTTTTATGAAAAAAAAATCATACAATCTTCTCCATAGATACAAAAAAAGCATATGACAAAGTTCAACATCCATTTAAGATAAAAACTTTCAGCAAATGTGACACCTCGCTCGCCCTCATCAAAGGGATCCAGACAGGATCTTCACCTAACACCGTATTTCATCAAGAAGCATTAAGTTCTTTCTTTCTATGAGGGGAACAGGCAAGAATGTCCACTGTGAGCACTTCCGTGAAACACTGTCCTAAAGGTTCTAGACGGGAGAAAAACGAAGAGAAGAAACAGACAGCATTCCGACTGCAAAGAAGTAAATGGCCCGTACTCATAGCTCTCAGAGTCATCTACGCATAAAATGTTAAGAGACTATAGGAAAAGCTACTCAAACAAATAAATAAACTTAAAAAGGTCACAGGAGGAACAAGCAATAAAAAAATCAATTATAAACACTCGCAATAAACTGCAAAATAAAACTTTAAGAAATCCATTCATAACAGCGTTCAAAACCATGACCTACTTATGAATACATCCAACAGACACGCACAAAACCTTTACGGGGGCCTCTGCAAGTCACCGCTCGGAGACACGGGAAAGACGGACAAGGAGGGGGGCGGCCCACGCTTGCCGGCTGGGAGACTCCGTGTGGTGAAGTCGTCAAGTCTTCCCAGAGTGATTTAAGGAGTTGATGTGATCCCAGTCACAACCCGAGCAAGTGTTTTTACAGAAGTTGACAAGTAGATTTTAAATTCCTATGGAAATGCAAAGGGTCTACACCAGACAAAACCATCTTGGAAACAGAGCTCAACTGGGAGCCTCCCACCTCCTAACTTCAAGACTTTTCATAAGGCAACAGCCACGGAGACGTGGCGGTTGGGGGGGCAGACGAGGAATAATCCGGACCCGAATCAAGCCCAGAAACAGCCACACCGATGAGCTCGGGTACTTTCCAAATACCGTGCCAAGAGAGGCCAACGGGAAGGATCGTGTCTTTAAACAAAATGGTACTGGGACCGGTCACGCAATATGGAAAGGAAGGAACCTCAATCCTGGGCACTTTCCAGTTAAAAGCAAACTCAAAATGGACAAGAGATCTCAGCACAAGGGATACACCCATAATGTTTTCAGGAGAAAATCTCCACGACAATAGGCCTCAGGCAAGGATTCTGTGAATAAGACCCAAAAAGCACAAACTGCTAAAAACAGTTGATAAAACGGGATTTAATCAGAACCGAAAACATCTGCCCTTTGAAGGATGTCATTAATAAAGTAAAAAGGCGAGCCACAGACAGGGAAAATATTTGCGATACACAAATCGGACAAGGGACCTGAATCCACAACACGGGACTAGCTTCAGAACCCAAACGGAAGAAGACAGCCCCACTCAGACATGGGCAGAGGACGTGAACAGGTCCTTCACAGAGTATTTTCACATAAACCCAGGAAAAGCTGCCCAGCTCGCGGATACAGCAGATAAAACGCATCAGAAAGCTAAAAATAAGGACAGTGACAGCAGGTGTCAGGAGGGCTGGGAAACCGTCTTTCACACGTCAGCACGGGGACGGGAAGTGATCCAAGCCCTGTGGAAACAGGCTGCCAGTTTCTTAAAAGGTTAAATAATAGACGCTTGCAGCATACCCTACAGGCGCTCTCGTTGGCAGCTACCCAGGAGGAGGAGAGCCCATGTCCACACCAAGACGTGCACACGGACACGCACGCTTTATACTGCGTTTTGTCATAAAGCACACGCAAGGCAACCTTTACCACGTTCAAGTGTACCATGCGGACACACAAAGGACACGCCCAGCACTGTGCAACCATGACCAGGACGCGGCTCCAGAGCCCTTTCTTCAGCCCAGAAGGAAACCCCGCACACATGAACCCCCCTTCCGTGCCCCCAGCTCCCCATCTCACGGGCATGTCGATTCCAGACACTTCCCGTAAATGGAATCACACCACACATCCCTGCCTACGCCTCTGTTCACTCAGCACAATGTTTCCCAGGGGCCTGGCTTCATCCCTGCGTGGCGGGACACGTCCACCAGGCCACACATCCACTGAACCCGCGTGGCTCCCATCCCGTGGCTGTCCCCGGCGGCCCATCCGAACAGCCCCACGCAGCATCCAGCTCGAACGCCTGTCTTCTGCTCTTCTGGGCAGACCCCCCAGGGTGGAACTGCTGGGTCCCCGGGCCACCTACACTGAGCTCCTCAAGGACTCTCCGTCCTGCGCGACGTCCCCTTCCCGCCAGCGGGGCACCGGGCTCTCACTCCTCCCGTGCTCCCCAACCGTCATTCTGGGCAAGAGCCCGTCTGGTGCATGGGAAGCAGCGTCTCACCGTGGTTTTGCTCCCTGCTTGCCTGGTGACGGATGACGGTGACCGTCCTACCCTGGGCCTCTCCGTTCCTTCTGCGTCTTCTTGGAGGTGAGGCCAAGTATCCTCCCGGGCTGACTGTAGCCTAGAGCACTTTTGTTCCCAACATCCCCCAGCAGTGCACGAATCATGAAATCCCGGGACACCCAACCCTTCAACAGAACTCAGCCCTAACAGACGCGGAGATCCCACACACACAGCAACGTGTGACTCAAAACCACCGCGCTGCGTGGGGGCAGCTGGGCCCACGGGCCGGGGACAGGCCTCGTTCTGAAACTCTTGAGGAAACGTGTCTCGGTCGACCGCAATGTAATCTCAACAGAGGGCCGATGGCCTGCGTGGGGGGTTGGGTGCAAAAGGCAGGAGGGAATGTGGGGTGTGCTCACAGGCCCAAGGGTCTGGGTCGCCCCGAGGCAACCCTGCCGTGAGAGCGCCAAGCCCCCCGGCATGTGGCAGGGCCGTGAATGGCTGCGTGGGTGCGGCACATCCAACCCCAGGGCTGAGGGCAGACGCCAGGCCTGTGTCACCGTGACGGTGACAGCCGCGTGCTTGTGCCCGTTTCTCAAAACACCCCGCGTGCCCTGAAAATGAGACTATTGCTCTGTGACAATCACACTCATGAGAGCTGGTGAAGGACGCGCCTTCCCAGACCTGCTCTCGGTTGGCGGTCAGGTGCCCTGGGACGAAGTCGCTGTCCTAGACGAGACCCCGGTTCTCAGTGGTGGCTCACACCTGGAGGTCACACCAGGTCAC
This sequence comes from Mustela erminea, assembly GCF_009829155.1. NCBI lineage: Eukaryota > Metazoa > Chordata > Mammalia > Carnivora > Mustelidae > Mustela > Mustela erminea. The sequence goes on from NC_045625.1 coordinate 91,376,926, forward strand.
ACCTGGAGGGAACATTCATGGTCCCCCTGTGACCACACAGACCTGCTCTCGGTTGGCGGTCAGGTGCCCTGGGACGAAGTCGCTGTCCTAGACGAGACCCCGGTTCTCAGTGGTGGCTCACACCTGGAGGTCACACCAGGTCACACCTGGAGGGAACATTCATGGTCCCCCTGTGACCACACAGACCTGCTCTCGGTTGGCGGTCAGGTGCCCTGGGACGAAGTCGCTGTCCTAGACGAGACCCCGGTTCTCAGTGGTGGCTCACACCTGGAGGTCACACCAGGTCACACCTGGAGGGAACATTCATGGTCCCCCTGTGACCACACAGACCTGCTCTCGGTTGGCGGTCAGGTGCCCTGGGACGAAGTCGCTGTCCTAGACGAGACCCCGGTTCTCAGTGGTGGCTCACACCTGGAGGTCACACCAGGTCACACCTGGAGGGAACATTCATGGTCCCCCTGTGACCACACAGACCTGCTCTCGGTTGGCGGTCAGGTGCCCTGGGACGAAGTCGCTGTCCTAGACGAGACCCCGGTTCTCAGTGGTGGCTCACACCTGGAGGTCACACCAGGTCACACCTGGAGGGAACATTCATGGTCCCCCTGTGACCACACAGACCTGCTCTCGGTTGGCGGTCAGGTGCCCTGGGACGAAGTCGCTGTCCTAGACGAGACCCCGGTTCTCAGTGGTGGCTCACACCTGGAGGTCACACCAGGTCACACCTGGAGGGAACATTCATGGTCCCCCTGTGACCACACAGACCTGCTCTCGGTTGGCGGTCAGGTGCCCTGGGACGAAGTCGCTGTCCTAGACGAGACCCCGGTTCTCAGTGGTGGCTCACACCTGGAGGTCACACCAGGTCACACCTGGAGGGAACATTCATGGTCCCCCTGTGACCACACAGACCTGCTCTCGGTTGGCGGTCAGGTGCCCTGGGACGAAGTCGCTGTCCTAGACGAGACCCCGGTTCTCAGTGGTGGCTCACACCTGGAGGTCACACCAGGTCACACCTGGAGGGAACATTCATGGTCCCCCTGTGACCACACAGACCTGCTCTCGGTTGGCGGTCAGGTGCCCTGGGACGAAGTCGCTGTCCTAGACGAGACCCCGGTTCTCAGTGGTGGCTCACACCTGGAGGTCACACCAGGTCACACCTGGAGGGAACATTCATGGTCCCCCTGTGACCACACAGACCTGCTCTCGGTTGGCGGTCAGGTGCCCTGGGACGAAGTCGCTGTCCTAGACGAGACCCCGGTTCTCAGTGGTGGCTCACACCTGGAGGTCACACCAGGTCACACCTGGAGGGAACATTCATGGTCCCCCTGTGACCACACAGACCTGCTCTCGGTTGGCGGTCAGGTGCCCTGGGACGAAGTCGCTGTCCTAGACGAGACCCCGGTTCTCAGTGGTGGCTCACACCTGGAGGTCACACCAGGTCACACCTGGAGGGAACATTCATGGTCCCCCTGTGACCACACAGACCTGCTCTCGGTTGGCGGTCAGGTGCCCTGGGACGAAGTCGCTGTCCTAGACGAGACCCCGGTTCTCAGTGGTGGCTCACACCTGGAGGTCACACCAGGTCACACCTGGAGGGAACATTCATGGTCCCCCTGCGACCACACAGACCCCAGTACGGGCCCCACTTCCAGACTCGGTTTCTGGCCAGACCCGCCCCACAGTGGACCTGGCCTTCCCCCTTCTCCAGCCGGCGCAGCGCCCCCTGCCAAGGCACCGGCCGACGGCTGTCCGGTCACCTCCTGCACTTGGCCCTGTGCCCAGCCCTGAGCTGCTGCCCCTGCTCAGACAGGGTGTCACCCGCCTCCACAGCGCGCTCTGGCTTCTCAGCCCCTCCTGTGCGTGGACACGGGTGGGGGGTCGGGAGGGGATGGGGGGGCGTGGGGGGCGCAGAACAGGGGCCGCAAGCCCCCCCCTCCTGGACTCTTGGCCGGCCACTCCCCCAGGCGCCCTCGGGTCCCGTCGCCTCCAGGGTGCGGGGTCCGCTCTCAGCCGTCACCACACGGGCCCCTCGCTGGCCAGCCCGGCGCCCCCCTCGTGGGCCGCCGCTCGGGGTCCCTCCGCGTGTCCTGTCCTCCCCTACCTCTGGGGTCCCGGGCTGACTCGCAGCTTTACAAGCTTCATCCCTGGGGGCGCCCGCCTGGCTCCGCGGCTTGAGGGTCCGACCGGCGCGCTCCGCTCGGGCCGGGGTCTGCGGGTCGCGAGGCCGGGCCCCGCGGCGGGCTCCCCGCTCGGCGCGTCTCGGTGACGCTCGCCCCGCCCCGCCCACGCCCCGCCCACGCCCCGCCCACGACCCGCCCCGACCCGCCCCGCCCCGCCCGCGCATGCGTGCTCGCGCGCTTTGGCCGGAAAGTCCGAGAACAGCGGGCCACGAGGGACCGACCGGAGCCCCACGGCTGCCCCCGCGGCGACGCCCCGCCTCGGCGCCGACAAGCTCCTCGCGCCTGCTCGGGTCACAGGCGCGACCCGGACCCTGACCGTCCCCGCGGCGGCCCCACCTCCGGCCGACGCCAGGGCAGCCCTCGGGTCGCGGAGCCCAGAGTCCGGGGGCCCCCGGCCTCCTCCGCTGCCGCCCCGCCGGGAGCGCCACGGTCCCCGCACGCGGGCAAGCGGCCCGCGCGCCCCGCGACGCCCGCACCCCGCACCGGCGCCGCCGCGGCCCGCCCGAATCGGACCCCAAGCGGCCGCGCCGGCCCCGCGGCCCCAGAGCCGCCCCCTCCCGCCGCTGCCCGAGGGAGCGCACGGCCGCCCCGCAAGCACGCAGGGCTGCGACGGACCCGGCGGCTGGACCCCGCAAATTCTCCTCGGCCGGGGAGGGCGTCCGGAACGTCTTGCGCGAGGAAAATGGGGGGTGCAGGGCCCCGGGGACGGGTGCCCTCCGCTTCGCAGACGCACGGTTCGACCCCTTCAGTGCGTGTGGCTGCAGGTCACGCAGCAAACCGCCGCTCGAGAAGAGAGAAACGAAGGAACCACCGCACACGGGCGGAACTGCCGCAGGTGGCCGGCCCCCGCCCGGCGTGGGACCCAAACGGCCCCGCTGGCTCGGTGCGCTCGGCGCTGGGCCGTGGAGGGGTCGTGCTTCCCCCCGAGCCAGGACCGGCGTGCGTGGGGCCCAGGTCCCCTTGCCCCAGGCCCCAGCAGAGCCCAGCAGAGCCCAGAAGACCGCTGCCAGCCCTGCAGCCCCCACGACTCGCGGCGCTCCAGGCTCAGGCTCTGGGGCTGGTCCCCCCAGCTGCCGAGGGGAAGGCACCCACGTCCGCCTCCTCACAGCCCGCAGAGCACTTACTCAGAGGCCGGTGACCTCTGCCTCACGGGGGCCTCTTGTAAGCCCCGCCATCCCCCTTACCCTGTGCGCGGACACGGATCTCTACACAAGTCCCGCTTATAATAAATTTACATTTAGAGGGCGCCTGGGGGGCTCAGTGGGTTAAGCCTCTGCCTTCGGCTCAGGTCATGATCCCAGGGTCCTGGGATCGAGCCCCGCATCGGGCTCTCTGCTCCTCAGGGAGCCTGCTTCCTCCTCTCTCTCTCTGTCTGCCTCTCTGTCTACTTGTGATCTCTGTCTGTCAAATAAATAAATAAAATCTTTAAAAAAATTTTTAGATTTAGGAACCTGGAACGTCTAGGAGAGGATATTATATTACCTAATGGAGACACCCTTCTTAAAGATTAATTTTTAGGCTGAAAAAACAGTTCCATTACAAAAGCCACAAACTGAGCAGAAGCGCACAGAAGGGAAGAAGTAGAGGTCCCCTTCCTCCTTCATCCTTTCCCTTGTGCTTCCCCAAATGCACGAGGCGTACTTCCGCCTCCAACACACACGCACACACTCATGCACACACAGCACATATACACACTTGCAGACATATGCAGCACACACACCCAGATCCACAGCACTCACACACACATATACCTACACGCACACACATGTGCACACACAGACAGGGCACAGCATGCACACTCACACACACATGCACACACAGCATGCGCACATAGCACTCGTGCACACCCACGCACACATACACACACACTCATGCACACACACGCAGATACACAGCACTCACACACACATACATACACGCACACGTGTGTGCACACACACAGCACTTGTGCACACCCACGCACACATGCACGCACACACATACACCGCACATGCATGCACACACGCATGCACACACACACACACACACGCACACATACACACACCCCTGCCCTGGGGCCCCGAGCAGCTCCTGCTGTCCACAGCAGGCACTCCACAATTATCTGTTCAACAGACACTGTGTGCCCGTCCAGGTTGCTTCGGACATGTGCACACATGAAAACCGGCTCCTTCTACAGGTTCTCCACAAAGAAGTGCAGTTTCACTTCATGCGTCGGCACTTCTTTTGAAGGAAGCCTCTCTCCACACTGTGCCTTGAACTGAGGGACCTCTGGCGTGTTTCTAGGAGGGGACGTGCGGTTCTTAGTTTCCAATTAAGTTTATTATGCAGAATTTTGAAAATAAAGGGAAGTGGACAGAACCAAATAAGGAGGGTTGACAAGGTACCTTCCCTCAGACCCTCCCAGCACCACCCCCACAAGGCTTCCCCTCCCCACCCCCTCACCCCCTGCTGCTCAGAAACACACCCCAAATGCCTTCTCACTTCCTCTCCACACACTCCCGCGTCCGCCGCTCAAGAGTCATGTCATCAACTGTCTCATAAATACCATAATTTTTTAAATGAACGATTCTTGAGTCAAATCAGGTGCTGGTCTGACTGCATCTTGTCCAGCGCCTGCAATCCAGGGGAGCTGCTAAGAAGTGACCCAGGCAGAGTGTGCAGTCTGCGCGCTCCTGGACGGCATCTGAGACTCTGAGACCGCAGGAGGGACCCCCTCCCGTGGCAGGTGCACCCGGGCCTCGGATGAGCTGGGCCGCTGCAAAGCCCCGGAGAGGCTGCAGGCGCAGAGAGCCGGCCCTGGCATGGCGCTCCGGGAGGGTCAGGCAAACTGAGGTGAGCTGTTCGAGGAGCTGGGATGGGCCATCTGCGCAGCCCCCAGATCACCTTCATTGCGCCGACAAACGCCACCCCTGCTCCAGGCGAGGCCCGCCACGCGCCCTCCCGAGTCAGCAGTTATTTCCTCCTCGTCAGCCCTGCTTTCCCCGTGTCACTCCCACCAACAGCGGGCGGCCTGGAAATTGCTGCGAGCTGAGCCCCGGTTCCAGCGCCAAGGAGCCTGCCTGACCGGCCCTGCACTGGGTCGACGCCCCAAGACGTCCCAAGATGTCCCCAGATGGCCACAGCCTGGTGGTGCGGAGGAGCTGTGGCGGCTGCCAGAGGGGAGGGCCCGGAGGCCTGGGCCTGTCTACACTGGGTGTGGGAGAGGCAGAGGACCTGATCTTTGCAGTGCGTTATTGATTTTGTTACGCGCGGGCACCGGAGCTGGCCATTAGCGTGTGCTCCCAAGACTGGCCAAGGCATCCCTGCCTGGTGTGGGGAAGGCTCTCAAGAGGAAATGAGCCTCCGATAACCCACACGGAGGGGATCTCAAGTGAATGATGTCATTAAGGTTTGTCTCCCTGCTTCCCCCAACCCCCACCCCACCACAGAGCCACTGGACAGCTGTGCACCCCACACCCCAGCTCGGGTGTGGGCACTGCCTGCCGAGGCCTGAGCCAGGCCAGCAGCCCACCCCAGTCCCCAGCGGACGGGGGCTCGGCAAAGACGCCTTTCCCAACAGACGTGTGCTGGTCTGGGCAGAGGGTGGGCAGAGGAACTCCACAGTACTATTTCGGAGGCAGACAAACAGATGGCAGAGCCCGTCATGGGGAGTCAGCCACTCCCCCCACCCCAGCTCACGGTCCTGCAAGGAAGGACGGAGCAGAGCTTCCCCTCAGTGTCACTGATTAGCTTTCCTTCGTTTCATTTACCTACTAGGGGTACTGCAGACCCTTCCAGCCTGAAGTGAGGGTCTGGCTCTGCGAGAGCCAGTCCTTGGCCACAGACACAGCCAGCGAGGCCCTCCCCACGCCCTCGTTCCCGAGGCTGGCCCCTGGTAGCACACGGTGCTGGGGGTACTCAGAGCAGGCTGGCTTTATGCTCCTCTGTTTTTGCAGACAATCTGCACAGACACCAACCGTTCCAGGGACAATTGGGGCATTATCTCCACCAGAATCCTGGCCCCTGCGCCGGCTGAGGCCGCCTGTTTCTGGGACACAGTAAACACTCGCAAATAACGGTGCCCAGGACGCCAGCAGCTGGCCCCGGGCCGGGGGCAGATATGAGGTGACGGCCCACGATGTCACCTCACCCGTGGCAAAGGAAACTTCCGCTCCGTGGCGCCTGGTGGACCTGAATAGCCTCAGAACAGGAGGGCCGGCTGCTTGGCCACAAGCCCCAGGTCCGGCCTGGCCTGCAGCAGGCTGTCCACTCCCGGCCCTGGCTATGCTCAAGGTAAGGGCAGCCTTTTAAAAACAAAAACAGAGCAACTTCAGGAGACACAGGACTGGCCAGCAGGGCCCAGCCCTGGACAACAGGCCTTATTTTCCGTAAACTGCCCACCTACACACTCACGTGCATTCCCCCCAACCCCAGTATTAAATCCAATAAACCAAGAGAAGGACCGCCACCAACTCTCCTGTTCCTGTGTGCACTGGCAAAACCCCAGTGGCTTCAGCTCCCCGCCGCTCACCAAGCGGCCGCAACAGGTGCAGCCCCAGCTAAGGCGGCTCCGTCTCCTTGGCTGCTCCGGAATCACGCAGCCAAAACCCTGAAGGAAGCCGAGGCCTGCAGCACTCGCCTCCAGGGCCCTGACCTGCCCCACCTGTCTGAGTGCGCGCCTCCGCTCGGGCGCACGGCGGCGGCCTCCGGACCGAAATAGAAGCCCGCGGAGCCCTGCCAGGCCCGAGTGGCCGGAGCCGGCGGGGGCCCAGCGGCCAGGGGCGCGGCGGGCCTGGTCAGAGCGCCGCCCCCCGCTCGCAGCCCGCATCGGCTGCGCGCCCAGCGCCCCCAGGGCCACCTGCGCGCCGGGCCTGAGAGGTGCTCGGGAGGGGAGGGGTCCCAGAGGTCCTGGGAGGGGCCCGGGGGCTCCCAGGAGGATACTCCGGGAGGATCCAAGGAGGGGACTCCTAGCGGGTCCGGGGGTCGGGGAGGAGTCGGTGGGGGGTGTCCGGGGCGGAGACTCCGGGAGGGTCTGGCGGGGTGGAGGCTCCGGGGGCCTATCGGGGGCCCGGGGCGTCCGGGAGGGTCCGGCGGCCCCAGCGCACCTGCCAGGCCCGCGCGCTCCCGCCGTCCGCCGGCCCTTACCTGGCGTGGCGCGTCCTGGCCGCGCGTCCCGGCACTGCCCGGCCCCGCGAGCGCGGGCGCAGGAATGGCGGCGGCGGCGGCGGCGGGCGGGGCGGCGGCTGCGGGCCGGCTCGGGCCGGGCTCGGAGGGCGGCGAGGCCGGGCGGCGCGGGGATGCTGCGGCGCGCGAGGGCGCGGAGGCCGGCGCGGGAGGGAGGGCGCGGGGCGGCGCGCAGGCCCCTCCTCCGCTCCCGCCTCCCGTTCCCGCCGCCGCCTCCTCCCCGCCCGACTCGGCCGACTCCTCCTCCCGCACGTCTCCCTCCCTCCCCTCTGCCCTCCCCTTTCTTCACCGTCCTGCCTGCACGACTCCTCTCCCTGCGCCCGCCTCCCCGCTTGCCCTCCCGCCGCCTCTCCCCGCAGGCCTCAGGGGCTGCCCCCTGCCCTGGCAGGGCCTTGCGGGATCCGGCACCGGTTCCGACGAAGGACCTCCTTACCGCCCTTCCTCGCCACCTGCGGAGGGACCAGCTTGTCCTTTCTGGGAGCCTGGCCGACTGCAACCTTTCGGGGGGCCCCCAGATCTCCAAGGTCTCCTGCACCCCCAGGCTGCTTTGCCGGCTCTGCTGGGAACCTGCCCAGCACAAATGTGTGGACAGACCGTGCGGGCTCTCAGGATGGCTGCTCCTTTCCTTCTTCAGGCCAGAACATTCCAAACAGACCTCCTGCCTCTTCCCAGAGTGCGGTGGGCAGGTACCTAGCCCAGTCTAGGTTTGTCTAAGCCCTTCTGGGCCTCCACGCCAAGTGTTTGACAAGTGTCCCCTGTCTTCTACACCAAATGGCAAAACGTTCCCCAGTGCGGTCCCTGGTGACACGTTTGTACTAAGGCAGAGTGTGAGGGGCCCTGGGTCTCCTCCCAAGACCACTCCCTTCCTGCCCTGGACGAGGAGAGGCGACCTTGGGAAGGTGGCTGGCTGGGCCAGCAGGCCTGCCGAGGGGTGCTCCCCAGAGAAAGAAACAGAGTTCCCCGTGAGCCAGTGCGGCTGTGCCCCGTGTGGGAGTCGAGTCTCCCTCTCTGGGCCTGGCCCTCATGGCCTGGGCCGCAGCACCTTCCAAGGGAACCCGGACTGCTTTCCTGGGGACCACTGCTGCTGACGGCCAGACTAGGAGTTTAAAAATGGAGACTTTGCTAACAGTCTGATCCGTAACAGCCCAGGAGCCTCAGTCCCCTTTGTGGGCTCTTGCCTTTCCCCACAAGCCACACCTCAGGACCCACAAGGGCCAAGACAGGGGAGCTGGTGCTCTTCCTGTGTGTGCTGGTGGTGGAAATCGTGACCTGGAATCTCGGAGGCTCCAGTTCCTCTTGCCTTCCATGCTTCTAAGGTGACCTTGGGAGCCCCATCCTGCCTTCCCCAAGGAGAGAGGATAAGGCACTGGCTCTGAGCGTGGCTGGGCATGGCCGAGAGAATGACGGTTATCTCCCCGGCGCTGTGTGGCCCAAGTTGGGGACTGGTGACTGTATAGGACAGTGAGCAGACATCCTTTCCAAGCTCCTTCTGGTCAGAGGAGCCCTGACTCTGGTTTCCCATCGCACTGGGATTAAAACCTGGTGCGAAAAGATTAGGGCAGGGCTGTTTTCACGTTATCCCAAGCCCCAGAGCAGGGACCCACTCTCACGATCCAGACTTGTGAGCATCGCAGAGGTGGGGGGGGGAATGCTCCCCTTTATTCCTGACTCACTGGACCCCCCTGGAACACGGTGCCCTTGCCTGGTGCCCGAGGACAGCCACAGCAGGCCGTGGGAGGGTGGTCGACACATCAGGAGACGTCAGCCTGAAAAATGGGTGTGTGTGGAGCGCAAGATGGTCGGATCCAAATATTTGCAAAACTGTCTGGGAAGAAGGATTACCCTGTGGGGTTGTGAAGGGCAGAGGAGGACAGATGGGTGGAAATCAGACTGGCGAGGAGATTTCCGCTCCCTGGGAGCACTTTTTGGCAGACCCGCCTGCCTGAGGAGCGGCCTCCCCAGGAGGAGCGTGTCCTTCAGAGCCAGCGTCTAGACAGGTCCTGGGGCCACCACAGGAGCTTGCTGCAGGGGCCTGTATCGGGGTGACCTCAGGAGCCTCTCCCGGCTGCTAGACCCACGCCCTGCACTCTGTTCCACTCCCTCTGAAGGGCAGAGGGCAGCCCAGCAAGCAGAGACTTGTTAGCCCCCAGACCTGGAGCCTCAGCACCTCACACCCTGACCCTGGCCGGCCTGTTTGCTCCTTCGAGAAAGGGCAAAGGGTGGCTTCAAGGTGACTGCCGCTTGCTTCCCATCCCCCAGCCCCTGGAGGGCCTTCTGTCCCTGAGGCCTCCCTGGGCCACACCAAGTGACCCACGTTTTCTCTTCGTTCTTGTTGTCGCCAGTTTCCATTCCATCGTGGGACATCTTAGCACGTAGGTCAGAGCAGTCCCGAGAACCCAGAGAGCAGGGTGGCAGTCTTGTGTCACCTCTGACCCACCTCTGTGCCCCCCCCTGCTAATCTCACACACGTCAGTGACAGCTCCTCCCCAAGTTTGTCCTGGAGCTTCTCCAGAAATGCAGAGTGATTGGGTTCCTGAGTCACGCTTCACACAGGGTGTCTTTGCAGGTCTCCAACACCATCTCTGTGCATTGTGCACGGGCACATGATTGCGCGGACGGTCTTAGATCCACGACGTGGGGAGTCTCTGTGCGGCAGCCCAGGTGCCATGGGCTCTGCTTGGTTTCCGCCCTCACTGCGTGGACTTGAGGAGGAACACCCACTTCTCCATCTCCCTGCCTCCCCGGGGCATCAGAACATGGACGCAGTTGGCTGGGAGCGGCTTTAAGGCAGTCCTGCGGGGAGTGCTTGAGGCCCGGAGGAAGTGCTTTCTAGAAGAGCTGGTGCACTGCCTTCCACGGGCTCCAGCAGGTGCAGCCCCAGCCTGGGCCCTAGCATGTGGGCTGTCCAGCAAAGCAAGGCCGCAGCCCCCACAGAAACAGGCCCTCAGGGGCTGAGGCAAAGTCTGGGAAGCCCAAGCCCCTGCCAATTCTAGGCAGAGGTCTTCTGAATGTGACTCCAAAGTACATGATTGCCCCCTGCCCCGTCACGGTCTGTCCCCTGCCCCAGACAAGACCTGCCTCCTGACAGCAACCCCCCCCCCCCCATCAGAGCACCCTCTTCAGGGCCCTCCTGGGAGCACACCGATGGAAGGGCTCTTTTCTAGAAGGCTGCATTCCGGCAGTGGCGTATAAATGAAGGCCTTGCTGAGCCATCACCATTGTTTCCAGCGCCCCACAGTGTTTTAGCTGTCAGACCACTGAGCGCAAACTTCCTCTGGAGTATAATCTAGCCTTCATGCTCTTCTCCAACTCCCCGAAAAGCTCCCAGCGCAGCTGAGCTGGCCCGTCGTTGTGGAGCGCACGCGCACGCGGAGGGCGAACCTTCCCCAGAGCAGGGCTGGCAGCCGCCGCCCAGTGCTTCCCCAGCTGGAACCAGGGGAGAGTGGAAATCGGGGACAGCGGGACGGACCACTGGCGTGCTGCCCTCGCTGACCATTAGCTTCCCCGGAGCTGGTGTCCTCAGCTGACCTGCACCAGTAAGGCCTTCCCGGTGCCCCCACCCCCCAGCCACCTACCCCGCCAGCCGCTGAGCCGTGACACTTCCCTAGGCCCTGCCTCCTGGCAAGGCCAGTCAGGCATTACCTTCCACCCAGACTCGCCCCTGCAGTGTTTTTCCAGCCTGACCCACGCCGGGGGCAGGCAGAGCACCCCTCCCTCGGCCACGACGCCCTGCACACCTACGGGCCACAGCCCACACGAGGGGCGTAACCGTTGCTCCCTGGCTCGTTCCTTTTCAACCTTGTCTTTGTTTTTAGCTTCTAGAGCTTAGTGACCTCCACTGACCTCTTTCCAGAATAATGGTTTTAAACATATAAAATAAAGCATGGGATTAGAAAGCAAACCTGTTCTACTGAACTCCGGTGGTCAGAATCGGTTAAACTGTGATCTGTTTGCTCCTTTGTTTACATGTTGAGTAACACACTGGAGCAGCGGGTCTGATAACCAGCAATTTGGAAGCGGGAACGAGCTGCCTGGTGTTTTGAGACGCCGGCGTATCTGTGTTTTCTGCCGGCGGGCAGGTCACAGACCCTGCTGACAGGGCTGGGCTCTGTTGCCTCACTGACACTTGAAGGAAATGCTGAATTTCAGGTCGAGGCTCGTGGTGGGTGAAAATGTTGCTCTTTTTCCCCATCCATTCCATCTAGATGGAACCTCCAATGTCTCCCCAGATTATGAATGACTGTTTTAAAGTGTACCCTGGACTTCAGATCCCCTGCGCTTAGCACAGTGCTTATGGAAAATCACACCCAAACGTGTTTATTTCATTATTAATGGAGGGGTTGGGGCTCTCAGTTGCAAATGATGGAAGTTCAGCTACAATCTTGGCTCACTTAGCACTAGAGGGACTGCAGGTAGAGCTAGATCCAGGGTCTGAGAAGCCATTGTTGGTCTTCCTCTTCTCTTGACTCTGATTGCCTTCGGTTCTGCTTGCATGTGGGTTTCACTCTCCTGACACAATCCACAAGAACTCTTTCTCACCGTACTGAGCCTCCTGGAAGGACTTGGGTGGGGTCTCACGCCCAACCCATGAACTTATAACCCTGAACAGGCCGGGGAGCCAAGACCGGTCAGACCTGGGCCACCTGCCTATGCTTGTGTCGGGGTGTGGTCCTGCATCTCGCAGAACCTCGGGGCTGGGTGGGAGCCGGGCCCTGGTGAACAGATGGTCCTGAGCAGACAAGACCGGCACGTGTCCAGCGGTGTTAGGGCCAGAGGGCAAATGTGTAAACACAGCACAGTCCTTTGGAGGCACGGTTTCCTGCCGTAATAAGGAGACCTAAAATACAGCGGCTTACCCAAGGTAGCCGTCTATTTACTTCTTATTTAACACTGCCGGTGGTGGCCAGGCAGACGGTCCCTGGCCAGCGTCACCATGCTCCACCTGCAGGGACAGGCAGGGGCACACACCAGCTCTGTCCCATACGGCGGCCAGAACTTGGTATGGGGGCTGTGCGCTCCATCACGTTGAGACCCCACCCCGACTGGAGCAAGTTGGGGGGCGGGCACAGAGGCTGCCAGCAGGTGGTGCTGTGTCCCTGACCGCCCCACCTCCCCACCCCCACCCCAGAGCCTAAGCTTCCTCTAGAGGAACATGCCACATGCCTGCCCCGCGTGCTGGCCTCATTGTCCAGGAAGATGACTGTTCAAACCAGTCCGGTGGCTCGTGTTCACTCTTCAGTGGCTGTGCCAGGGTCTGCACCCGGGCGTTCGGACTTCGGGGTCTTGCCTCTGCGCACCCAGACTTGTGAGAGGTTTTGTGCAGACCCGGACGGGGATGGGACCACGTGCTGGTAAGCCACCTGCCCCGGGACCACGGCCGCCTCTCAGACTCGCACCCCCCTTGGCCACCACTTTGTCAGCTGACCCTGTAAACAGGAAACTCATTGACCCAGACTCCCCTCTGGTTAATTGGGGATGGGACAGTGCACTGAGCTGGCTTCTTGCAAGAGAATACCTGAGGCCTTGTCGCCGGTACCATCACCCTGAGGTGGTCTCGTCACCGCGTCCCCAACCTTGTCGGCTCAGGCCTCTGGCCAGGGGACAGCCTTCCCCTTGTGCGGCCGAGCTCACCCAGTGCTTGGTGCAGCAGATCTGCGCACCTGCCTTTTGCCTTCTTCTAGTTCTTCAAGGTCCTCAGCCACGCTTGGTGGAGGCGCTGGCCGGGCGCTGGGGCTGTGTGGGGCTTATGTCCCAGGCGCAGTGGCGAGGAGATGGAATAGAAATGAAGGAAGACAGCTCCTGCCCACGAAGGACAATGGCCTACCTGTTAGGATCCAGTTCTGGGAGAAAGGGTTCTGGAGAAGTCTGGCTGAGCGACTGCGCTTTCTAAACGCTGGAGTTGCTCGCAGAAACAAAGTATTTCAGAGCCAGGCCACTGTCTAGGCATGGGAAGACCACGGCCTTTCCCCCTGCCCGGCCCCCCGCCTGGTTCCCTCCGGGGACAGGACCCCCTCCATAAGCTCCAGCTTCCCTGTTCGCTTGCAGAGCGCTTGTCTGGTATTTTATTCAACGGAGCCAAAGTCATTTTGAAAGAGAGTGTGTTTGCAAAGATGGAGATTCCAGCAAAATTAAGGTGAGTTTTTCTATCGTGCAAACAAAATACAAGAGTGAGGCAGACATCCAGAAGGAGAGTCTGGGGAAAGCCTCGATTCCAACAGGAAGCCTGTGTGTAGCATGTAGACCTCGTCTGCATGGGCTTGAGAGCGATCACAGACGCACGAGAAGTGAACCCAGTGGGAACGGCCAGTCCTCCGTCCCCCCTTCCTGGGCGTGCAATCTGAGCTCCCTGGTGCTGTCTCCTCCGGCCCCCGCTCCCCCTCAGACAAGCATGTAAATACACGCGTGCCCTGTACAAGGTCTGGTCTCAACTTCGCTCTCTCTGTTATTTATTTTAAAAGCGGGACCGTTGGATTCAAACTTTACCCTGTAATTTAGCTTTGAGCGTGCGTACCCAGCTCTGCTTCATCCCCCCAAGAATCATGCGCACGAGGGGAAAAATGGTTCAACCCAACAACACTGACGTGCCCTTAAAAATACCCCTCATCCTGCCTCCCATTCCGAGCTCTGGAGAAGCCCCTGCTCCGTGCCGCAGACTGTCCAACAGAAGGCGCCCTGTTTCCCGCTTCATCATCCGCAGACGGGAGCTGACGGCGTCTCTGCCTGAGACACGACTTAGCCCCCAGCTGCCACACCTCTGATCCCCTACAGCTTGGAGAACACGCATGCTGTAGTTGTCCACCGCTGGTCCTACCGGGCCTTCTCCCCTCACCCCCAGCAGTTTCGCCGAGTGAGATGAGAAACCAGCACCCCTCGACACCCCGCGCCCCCCTCCAGCCTGCTCACCTTCTCTCCACCCCATCCACCGGCCGGGGGGCTGCTGCTTCCGCCGTGGCGTTTCTGGGTTGGCGTCTGTAAAAGCAGCACACGGGAAGAACATGTGTGTGATTGCGGGTCGGCAGTCATCATGCCTGCAGAGTGGGGGACGGCCAGAATCATCCTGGGGATGGAGTGGCATCCCGGGCCACGGACGTGCACTGCGGAGGGATGTCCCCAGGCCAGGGCACAGGCGGGCTCTGCTGCGGTCCCGGTGGAGCCCTGTTCCTGGTCGTCCCAAAGCTTTCCCTCTGTTCTCCCGCACTTTCTAAGGCTCGTCCTCCAGACCCCGTGCCTCCAGCCGGCAGAGCTTTTCTATCCAGTGGCCATTCCACTGAGGCCGTTCCTTACTTCCCGGAGACGTGCTGCCTCCCACCCGGCGCCTGGCCCTGCAGTCGTGGGGCCGTCTGATGTCCTGGGCCCAGACTACTCTGTCCCGGCTTGATCCCTGTTCCGGGGACCTACATCTTGCCCGTCCTAGTTGGGACCCTCACTTGGGTGGGGGATCCCACCCGCAGAGGTCCCTGAGGCTCTGTGAGGTGTGCTCAGGGTGGGACTGGGGTGACACTCGCTGGCGGTGTGGGGACGGCCATCCGGTTCGCGGCTGGGCCCGGTCAGCGGTGTCTCTCCGGCCCCTGGGCGGTCTCGGGCGGTCTCGGGGCAGGTGCCGGGCGGAGGGCTCTCCTCACGGTCTCCCCAGGCGGACCGCGGGGCTCGCCCCTTCTCTCCCTGACACCCGTCCTTCCGTGGCTGCCATCTGCAGACGCCGCTCGCCCAGCCGACCGCTTTCTCCCGTGTTCTCCTGGAGTTCCTGTGCCCCCTTGTCACTCCGGGGACCCACGCCTTCCCTTCCAGCGGCCCTTGCCGCCTGCCGCCGTCTGCGGTCCGGGCCACAGAGCACGCTCCTCTCCTTGCCCCGAGGGTCTTCATTTCCCTTTCCTGGGGGATTTCTTTTTACTTCTCCGTGATTTCCTTCACCCCCCTCTGCATTCCTTCTCTCGCCGGTGCGTCGTTTGGGTCTCTCTGGCCGTGGTAAGTGTGCCCCCGGGCAGACCCTGGGCTCACGCTGAGCATCCGGTGTGAGCCCGGACATCCAGACGGGTGGCCGAGAACCCGGACTGGGGCGCTCCCGTAGGGGCCCACCACGCCTCTGTGCCTTTCCTCTGTGGCTGTGCATTTGCCTGGGCACAGAGGTGAGGGACAGAGGCAGGGGTCAGAGGTGGAGGTCAGTCTGCCATCCGCAGGTGGTGCGGGACAGGACACACACCCTGTCCCCTCCACACCCCTGCCCCTGTCAACTCTCTCATGCCCTGACTGATCGTTTCTTCCCCAACATTTTCGTATGGGAACTTCCAGACAGACAGAAAAGCTGCAGGGCTTGGAGCGCGATCGCGGGAATATCTACCGGAACCCTACGTCCACGTGCCAGCACGACCGCTGGGGCACACCTCCAAGTGTCCGTGTCTCCAGCCATCAACCTGTCCCATTTTAAAAAATGCATTTCTAATTACGGATACGGCTGTGCTTCTGAATACTTAATTTTTCCTTTGCAGCTTGTTCCCCTGTGTGGTCTCCGCAGCTCTCCCGTGTTGAGGAAGCCGGCTGGAGTGCCCGTGACGCTCTCTCCCAAGCTGTCGGGGTTTCTCCTCTCCAGTGGTGGATGGCCTTCTGGGTGTCCAGCGAGACTCAGATGTCTGTCGTCCATGGGAATGAAGGTGAGGGCGGCAGGTGCAGGGGGCTGGCCGGCCTCCCTCTGTTCTCCAGCGCGTAGGGCCTGCTCCACAGGGAAAGGGTCCTGGGCTAACTGTGGGTGCGGGTCCCGCGTGGGCCAGGAGCGGGTGTGAGCGTGAGAAGCGGCTCTCGGCTGGGCTCGCCCAGACTGCAGGACGGGGTGATGCGGTGGAGTCCCCGGGTCTGGGCTCCCCCTGCACCGCGTGGGTCGGCGCGGGCCACACTGCTCCACAGGCGGGGCTGAGGCACAGGGGTTGCCGGGTTTGCAGGGGCGAAGATAGGGCCGGCGGACACAGCTGCAGCTCGCACGCCCTCACACGTCTCCCTGCCTCTGCCGGATCCTCCCTCAGCTTCTCCAGCCCCGGCCCAGGGATGGCCTGCGTGGCCCAGGCCGGCAGCTCGGAGGTGGGAGGGCCGGATGTGGCTCAGCCCACCTCTGGGTGCACCCCACTCCCCCGGGGCCGTGGTCCTGAGGGGACCACGCCAGCTCCCTCGCCGGCCCCATGCACCCACCAGAGCAGAGTGACCACGGCAGAGTTTAAGTTCATTTTCACGGAGATACCTCTGTGTCCTTTCTCGGTTTCCACGTGTTCTCATTTGGACATAATATGATGGTCTCGTGCCTGTGGTGTTTACAGTTCAGTAAATTAGATGTACCTAAAATGCTAGTAACGACTCCAGACCTTTGCCTGCCAGGCGGAGCTGGGACTTTGTTTATGGGGGGGCTGCCCTCCGTAATTTTTTACAAACAGGAGTCTCGGCCCCACGCTCAGAGTCCCAAGAAGCATTACCTCTCCCGGTGCCTCGGTCACACGCTGACCCGGGCACCTCTTAGTTCCATCTAGATTCGGGAGTCGTGAGCACCTAGACCCCGGGTTTCCTGAGAGTGTGCAAGGGCTCAGGTGGCCTGGGCACTCATTCACGTGCATTGAAGGACAGCCCCTAAATGTGGAAGCTGTTTCCACCAAGCACGTGTGGGCCACCCACGCCGGAGTAAACTCTGTGTGCAAATATTTAATTTCAACACTAAGTACGTAAAAGAGATAAAATGTATTTCAGGAGGACGCAGCCAGTACCACCTGCAGGAGAAAGGCTGTGGCGAGGTGAAGCCCAAGCCCCTGCCCCGGAGCCCCTGTAGGCCTCGCCTCCTTGCTTTCCCCAGGGTCACGGGCTGGGATCTGTGCCGTCGGAGCCGAGGGTCTGTGGCCCCGGAGGACCGCTTGCGTTCTTGGGCCGGTTCGTAGAAACAGTTCGTGTGCCCAGCTCAGGGGCTCTCTGGGAACGTGGACCGGACCGAGGTGTGGAGGGCGACCGGGTGCCCTCCACAGGGTTCCAGCCTTTTGGACCCTCACAGAGCCTCCCCGTTCGCAGACGGCCTTTTCTGGCTGAACGCGGCCTCTCTCACTACTCGTCCCGTTCCATTTCTCCACGTCACGCCAGAATCAGATGGTGATTTTTTCCCCATCTGTTGCCACAATCTGTTCAAACTGCCACATTCCGAGAGCCCCCGGGAAGCTGCGTAGCCCAGAACGGGAAATGAAGGTGCTCCTGCCCCACTTCCTGCGGGTCTGGTCCTGGGCGCAGCGGTGGGGTGCGGTGGGCGCTCGGCCTCTCACGCCGCGGGCAGAAGCGTCGCTCTGTCTCGGATGCCCGTGGTGAGTGACGCAGAAGCGACCGGACTGGGCCGGGGTTCAATCCTGAAACCTCAAAATAGTCTCCCCTCTAATACAGAAATATTTAGTAAAGAAGTTTCTCTTCCAAAGCCTCCCTCTCTTTTTCTGAGACGACTATTTTTTCGCAGAGAGAGAAAAAATTGAAGTCCTCACTCACACCGCCACCTTTCGAAAGTTCCAAGTGCCCCACAGTTGATCCTGGACGGGCAAAATCTTACCCCTGAGAACATTTCAAGGAGAAAGGGGCAGAAAGTGGGGCTGTCCTGGTGTTGGGCTGCTCCTCTTATGCAGGATGCTATTTGCCTTCTGGCGAAGAAAGTGTTTGCAGAGCTGTCCCGCGGCTATGCTGACCGCTCGAGGAATCGGGGTGCTGCCCCACGGATGTGCCCACGGCCCGAGGTACCGGGGTACCACGGGCCCAGGACAGGGGACAGTGGAGCTGGGCTGAACCTGGCGGTGACTTTCGTCTTGGGTACAGCAGCAGGTGTGTTCCCTGCGGACGGAGTAAGCTTTGCTCTCAACAGTTGTGAGAGGAGCAGCCGTCCATCTAGATGTGTTTTCTAGGGGACACGTAGGGCAGTCTTCCTCATGGCTTGGGTACCGGTCCCAGCCCCGATGGGCATTTCACTAGGACAGCAGCCCGCAGCCCCGCCCGACCAGCCCTGCCAGTGAGGAGGGTCCCTAGAAGGCCCCACGAGGGTGCTGCTCGCTTTACAACGGTCACCTTGCAGCAGCCTGCTGGTCCTGCTTTCCGAGCAGAACACAGATTCATCCTGCGTCTGCAAAGAGCATGCTTTCTGCATGAACTTGCTGAGAGGGTTTCCACGGTTGTTTTCACCGGGGGGTGACCGATGCTGGCCCGTGGTGTGTGACACTGCAGCTGGCCCGAGTGGGACCTGCAGCCGCACCCCGTTTCTGTACCCAGAGGCCCAGACTGTCAGTGATGCGAGTGAGTAGAGACCCTTGAGACTGAGGGCGCGCGCCGCGTGGGACTTGTCCTTCCAGGTTCTGTGAGGCCCGATTCCCTTATCTGGGACCTTCCTCTTCCTCCTCCTCCCCCGGCACACAGGCCAGAGCCTGTCGGGGCTGTTCTGCCCAGGGCCAGGGAGCAGCCCTGGGCGGGGGTGGGGGGGCGCTGGCTTGCGAGCTGGCGTAGGCGGGCAGCCTGCTCCCCTTAGCGTGCCACTGCCTCTCCACCGTGAGGAGCTCACGTCCTCTGAACGATCTCGCAGGAGGCTTTGGCGGGGGGTGGGGGGGTGGGTTCGTATTTTCGTTTGTTGTGGTGGACAGGCCAGGCAAGCCCTTCCCTCCAGAAGCTGTTGGATGCTTCTCGGCTGGCCGGAGCACGGACGCGCACATCCACACACGGCGTTGGCTGCCAGGCCCCCGGCCAGGCCCGTCTGTGTTAGGGCTGAAGCCCGAGGGGCTGCTCCTGGCATTTCCCAAATGTATCGGGTCCCGGGAAATTTTACTGTTCCCCTGGAATAACCACGCCGGCCTGGGAAACCCTGCTGGACGGGGGGACCATGTCTGAGACCGTTCTGCGCGGGCTTCGGATCAGGATTTGCTGGACATCCGTGTGCGGGCCGATCCCCAGCTTGCGCAGCTCCCGGGCAGGGGTGTCCACGCACGGGGCTGCGTTGGGGGGACAGGCATGTCACGGTGCTGAGTCTGCAGTCGTGCAGCTGGGCTCCAAAGTCGAGGAAGATCCTGGAGGAGCTCCAGCCTCCACGGACGTGAAACCCTTCAGAGGCTGAAGGGCATCCAGGGCAGACATGTAGACTCAGCGAGGGACAGTGCCGAGCAGCTCCGGACACCAGGGCCGCACGCCCTCAGCTCTCAGAGACCTTGCAGTTGGTGGGTCCCCCGCCTGTGCCCCCTGTGGCCGCTGCTGGCCCTGCCTGCCTCTGCCTGGCCTCACCTCCCCTGCTAGAGAGGAGAGGGTCAGCGAGGCGCCAGCGAGGCCTCAGTGGGGCCCTGCCCGGGGCGGCCGGAAGGGACTCCTTGGATCACTTTTGCTTCAAAGAGAAAGCGTGGGACGCCGGGTTCAAACGGTGGACGCCATCGGCTTTGCTGCTCACGCGCTCATGGTCTTCTCTCTCTCATCTGAACAGAATCGCGATTTGAGCTCCAAGCACAGACCCTGCCTGAATTCGGGGAGCCGTGGAATGTCCGGGACGCTCGCGGCCCGGTCCCAGACTCGTGGGACACACGATCCTTTCCTCCTCGGTAGCCCTCACTTCTGTTCTTGCCAGAAGAACCCAATCCTGCATTTATGCAGCGGACGGCCAGCGCTCGAGCTCCCAGAGAGAGGTTCTCATGCCCCTTTGGTCTAAACTGGACACAGCAACAATCCCGCTTTCCTTTACCGCTGATTGTTCTGGGGGCGTCTGGGACCCTAAGAGGCAGAAAAGAAAAAAAAAAAAAAGAAAAAGAAACCCCAAAACATGTGGAAACCTCATGTTCTCCCCACCCCTTCCTTCCCGTCTGGGGTGTTGGGTGTCGTGCCCAGAACTCTGGTAGCTATTTTGTAACCAGGAGGCCACCAGCACGTGGGTTAAAGGAAACAGGAGGTGAGGCCATCGCACCGGCTCCGACCGTTTCTTCTGTGACCCCGCTAAATGCGTTACTATTGAGCACCTCTAAGACAGACATTTCTCGTATCTCAAACCACTTGTCTGGAGATAGCGACAGGATTTCAGCCCGAGTAGGCATTACTTCACACAGGCATATTTATTCCTTTCCAACCAAGCTGAACCGATGTGCGTTTCATCCCTCGTCCCGTAAACACTGTCAGCAGACGGGGCAGGTGGACCGGAGCCCGAGGGCATCACCGCCAGATGGCAGAGGAGGTCGGAAGCTGCCCACGGGCCCCGAGGATTGCAGAGGCCACATGCAAGCAGGAGATGATCTGGTGAGATGCTGTGTCCTGGGGCGGGTGGCGTGGCTTCGAGACGGTGGACTCTTCCTGGGGACCCCTACCACGCCCCAGGTGGGCTCCGCGGGCCTCTGGGAATCCTGAGGCTCCCATTCAGGAGGCCACGTGGCTGTGCCAGCTTCTCTTGGGACACCTGCTCGGGTAGTCTCCACATGACAGGCTCGATTCCGAGGGCAGGCATGGGAGGGACCACGTGGAGAGACGGAGGTGGAGACCGCAACAGAGAGATACAGACGGGGAGGCCCACAGAGGCAGAGGGACAGAGGGGCAGAGAGCGATGGAGAGAAAGAGACAGAGAGATAGAGCCGCACACAGACACACAGAGACACAGGGCGCACCCCCTGTGGTGGCCGCCTGCTGTCCAGCCGTCCAGCCCAGCCAGGGCCTGACCTGCGTGTGGCAGGTCCTTCAGGGCCACACTCTACCCTCTGCAGCCTGGTCTTGGCCGCCGCGCCGAGGGCTCTTGGGCCTGACGGCTGGAAAGTGCGGAGGCTGCCCCTGCTGAACGGGGGCCTTTGGGCCTTGCATCTCGGGGGGCTGCTGGGTCTGCCGCAGAGAGACAGACGTCATCTCGGGCTGCGGGGAGTGCGTGGGTCTGGCCGAGCCAAGAAAACAGCCCCATCGCCCTGCCCTCCACCCTCAGCTTGCCCTCCCGGCATCTAGAAGCCTCTCTGGGGAGGGCAAGGCAGGTGAGAGAGCCAGAGGGATGTCTACCACCAAAGTCAACCGAGCTCGAACCACCAACCGGACTTCTCCGTGGTCACCCACCCCGCCTCCAAACCCACCGAAATTCTCAAATGGAAGCCACAGGCTTGTACCATTTTGCACGATTCTGAACCTGGCGAAGAGGTCCCTGCTGATTTCTCCTGGGCCCAGGTAGGCCCGGGGCGGGGGTGGGCATGCCAGGGGGTCTGCACGCACAGGGAAGTCCCTGGGCCCTTTCCGCAAGGGGTCTTTCATTCCAAGCTTCCGCACCCAGTGAAGGGCTCAGGCCAGGCCCCCTAGGCTATCTCCCACCTGAGGAGGCCGGTCTGGACACCAGCACAACAGACGGACCTGGATGGGATGGACGGGACGGGGGTGTCAGGCTCCTCGCCGTTGCCCCCACCCCCAGCCCAGCAGGCAGAGGCTTGAAGGCGGCTTTAGTCCCAGGAGGTGAAGGCCCTGCCTCCTTTGTTCACCCACGTCTACCTGGCTGCCTGGACACCTTAGGTACAGGAGCGAGCCCTGGAGACACATACGTTAGGACTCGGCACCCGTGCCCCTGAAATTACCACCCAAACTGGCTGCCTCAGTTTATTTTAAAAACCTAGAACATTCTAGTAAGAACTGTATCTATTTAGAGTGTCGGGCACAGCGATGGGAGACACAGGTGCCGGGACCTGATGGCTGGAGGCAGCTCCGGACCCGCCTCCTCCCCACCGGTTCCCGAGTGCGTGAGCGGTGAGTGTTCCATGCGGGACCGTGGCTGGTCCTGTGCCACGCAGGTCCTCCTGCGTGACTGTGCCATGTGCGCTGCGACCCACCGCCCCAGCTCCCTGGTCTCCTGGGCTCGCTCCTGCCTCTCCAGACGCCCCCGTGCAGGAGCCCACACAGGGACATCACGGGGAGGAAGCTGGGATCTCCGAAGTCCGAGTGTGGCGAGCCTGTGTTGGCTGCCACACTTTACCGCGGCCGGAACCCGGGCTTGTAGGGACCGTTGGCGGGAAGCTGGGGACTGAGGATAGATGGGCAGCGGGAAAGGGCCACAGAGAAGGCAGGGATGCAGGCGCCGTGCGGGGCAGGGCAGGGCGCAGGCTGGAAACGGGTGCCTGCGGCCCGGTCTGCACCAAGCGGGCGGGTGGGCGAGGTGTTTCCACCATCTGTGCCATGGGGCTGCCTTCCCAGCCGGGGGACACTGATGGGAGCGCGGCCCTTAAACGTGCATCTGGGGAAGGCCAGCTCCAGGCCCTGAAACTGCAGACACGGTGATTACGCTGAGGGAGTCACGCCGACAGCCTTGTCTTCCGTGGGTGCTGGCTTTGCTCACGCTCCCAGCGATGATTTCAAACGTGTCCCCCCTGATGATCCCCGGCTGTTGGCCGATGCGGTCTCTGCCGACGGTTCACCGGTTCTTCCGTTTCTCCGCTTTCCTGGGTCCGTGCAACCAGGAGACAGGAGGCCGAGGCGTGGGGCAGGGACTGGCCTAGAGCAGGGGGTGGGGTGGCGGGTGCTGTGCCAGCCCCAGGCTGGTGGCCCCACAGCCTCCGAGGCAGCCGCCGCCCGGCCTCACTCAGGCATGGGGCGCAGGCAGGAGAGCCTCCCACAAAATTCCCAAACGTGTCCCTAAGGAGGTGCCACGTCAACTTCATGTGAATTTTTAACCCAAGAATCATCTCGTCCCCCATTTAGACCATTTCCAACCCCCTCTCCGCCAACCAGGGAGGAAGTTAAGGGAAAACAAGCCCTTCGTGTGCTTTTACCCCGGAAAATTTCCCCTCTTCTTCCCTGGGAGGCGGGGCCCGGGGTCTGTCCCTGCCGCTGAGCCGGGTCTCCCCGTGAGCGCGGCCTCCTCTCTTCCTTCCAACGCAGCGCCCTGAAGTCAGGACTCAGGGGGAGGCCAGCCGGCTCCAGGGGCCCCAGAAGGACCAGGTTTGGCCCCTCGACGGTGACAGCATCGGAAGGCAGAGACAGGTGGAGGTGGGATTAGAAAGTGATTTATTGCAGCGAGGACGACCCGGGAAGACAGCGGGCCCACACCTCCAAGACCCCATCCCACCGCCAGGAAGGCAGGAAGATGTGGGGAGGGTCGGTGGGTGCCCGGCGTGGGGCAGGGCAGCTCAGGCGGATGACCGCCGGGGTCTTGCTGGCTCAGTGCAGTCCCTGCTGCTTGAGGGCGAAGTTCGGTTCCCAGCAGGGGAGGCTTTGCCTATGAGGCCTTTCGGTTGAGTTCCTGGTGCGCCCGAATGAAAAATTAATCAGAAAGTGCAGGCCGAGGTCAGAAGGGAGGCAGTGAAGCCTCTTTCATTCTGGGCATCTTCACGGTTGAGACTCCACCTGCCACCACAGTGTCCCTTTCGGGAGGCACTTTGGCCACGGGTGTACCTCCACGGCGCAGGCGCGGGCCCGTCGCTGAGCTTGCCTTGGATCGTCCCTGCAGACACATGCGGGCTGCAAGGGTACCCATGGAGCACGCGTGGCTCTCTGTGAGCCTCCGGGACAGGGAGGGCATCTCCATGTGCCCAGCAGAGACAAGAATGCGCCGTGGCACTACCCCTGGGGCCAAGGGCCTGCACAAGCCCAGACACGGGAAGATGCTGACATCAGCGACACGGACACATTACAACACGGCGGCTGGCCGGTTGGCCTGAAACGGGGCACGCCCCCTCTCTCACTGTGTCCGTGGGCGGCAGTCTGGGCGCGGCTCGGCTGGGCGCCCCCAGACAAAGTGGGGGCTGGGGCTGCGGTCACATCCGAGCCACCCCCGCCTGCCCCCTCACTCGGGCCTGCGGGCCGCTGGGTTCCGGTGCCGTCAGACAGAGGCGTCCTCCCACGACCACGTGCTTCCTCAAGCCAGCTGCGGGGCCGGGTCTGCCCGAGACACTGTCACACGCTTATGGGACATAATCACACACATGGTGTCACCTCTGCCTCATTCCCGTGAATCTCAGGACTCACCTTGACGTCTGTCTGCCACGATGCCCTGGCAGATGTTCCAATTTTAAAAAGCGAGAGAGTAGGAACATGGCCCAGATGGATCACAGACCATGAAGACGGTGTGCTGTCATGCTCATGTGGTCAGGGCTCCGGGCTGCTTCCAGCCTCGGCACTTAGGTCGGGAGGGGGACATCAAGCGGCACTTCAGGTCCACAGGGTCAAGAGATGGATGTGACCTCTCCCGGTCTCCGTCCCCAGCATCCCCTGATTTGGGGAGCCAGCAGGGATAGGTCTTGGGTCCACAGACCCTGCGTGGAGGAGATCCACGGACAATGGCACTCACGCCCCACCTCGCTTAGCTGGGCAGGTTTTAGGATTTCTTTAAGATGACAGCTGGCACCGGCTTCCATGATACGCGTGGCTTCGTACATCCTCTGAAGCGCGCGTGGGCAGGGATGTAGATGCCGATCTGGACGGTCCTTTCTCACCATCAGGTGGCAGAGCGCCTCAGCTCCTTCCTCCTGCCCAACGCAGTGCTCCAAGACTTAGACACACACAGTAAACGTGCATGGTCTCTCGTGGTTTCTGGGGTTCAGCAACGTGGGAGCAGCTGGCTGGGGGTCTGGGTTGTGGTCTCATCTGAAGGTAGGAGGAGTGGCTCCCGCACACAGTGGGCTGGTGGCTTCTCTCTGTGTGAGGCCCTCCACGGGGCTGGGCGCACCTGCCGGGGGTGGTGGCAGGACAGCCTTTTCACTCCCAGTCAGGTCTGCAACATCCTGTTGTGACACGGGTCAGTGCTGCTCAGTGTGGGGGGGACCACACAGAGCACAAGAACCAGATGGAGGGGAGGCTGGTGCCGCGGGGGGAGTCCCGTGATGAGATCCTTGGCGTAGGGCACGGAAGCCTGAGTTTAAACCAGATGAGCCGGCCAACGTGGCAAGTGCAAAGGTAAGTGGCCCAGATGAGAGCAGAGGGACAGCGGGACCACGATGGGCCAGTGCGGGGGACAGGTCCATACGGACTGCCGGGGACATGCCAGGGGCACAGCAGACTCGGGGAGGCTCAGCAAGGGCCAGAGATGGCTCTGCAGGAGCAGAAGTGGGGGCCTAGGCAGCCGCACACACGCCCTCGGCCCACGAAGCCACTAAGAACCGACATTCCCTGTCCTCACGGGAGCTGGAGCCGAATCAGGGCCCGTCTGCGGCGAGAACGCACGGGGCTCAGGCAGCCCGCTTGGTGGCAAAGAGGCCCCAACAGCATGACCCAAGGAGCAGGCCACCCGGTCCCCTGAGCCTGCCGCCTGCCGCCTGCCGCCTGCCTCTCTCCACGGGCCCAGCTCCCACAGGGTACTCTGCACTCCTATCCCCGCTGGTTATCCAGAGAGTAAAAGCCGCACCCCGTGTGTGCCCACCCTCGGGCCGTGCCCGGTCGTGTGACATCAAGGATGGCACGCCTGTCTACCTGCTTTCACCCACGTCCCTTCGGGCCAGGTCATCGGGTGGATCTCAGGAAGCCCTCCAGCTTGCAGACGCCAAGGCCTGCCACCCGCTCCGGGACCCCTCACCCTGCGACACTGTCCTGACCCTGTCTATGCCGGCACGAGTGTGCCCTGGAGGAAGCTGCAGCAGGGGCTGTGTTTCCTGGGGCCGGCCGGCCCCTGCCCTCCCCGTGCTGTGCTCACCAATCCTTCCCACCCTTGCCCGGAACACACCCGGACGACCTTGGAGCCCTGGACCGCAGCCCGGCCGGAAGTTCAGCATCAGCTTCTGACGGTGGGTGGGGATGTGCGGGTGCCCCTCTGCTGTCACGACCAACTGCCCGCTCTAAGCAGGGGAGCTCAAGAGAGGGGGCTCCTACACCCCCATGCCCCAAACCCACAGCCCAGCCCTCTTCCGGGCTGCAGGCGCTCCCACGGATGCTACTGGGGTGGTTATTCCATCTCCGCATATCAGTACGGACGACCGGGTGCATCGCTGTCTCATTTCTCCCCCAGCCCCCCAGCAACCTTCTGTCTTGGCCTCCAGAAGCAGGCAGAGGACTGGGCTGCTCAGGGGATGACGTTCAGCCAGGGAAACGGTGCCCCCAGTCCTGGGACCTGCGCGCTAGCACGGCTCCTCTCTGCGCACTGTGGGTCGTCCCCGGAGTGTCTGATTTTTGTCTGCTCGTCCTCGGTCAGGGGTCCTTGGGAATCGGGGTGACGTGGGATCATCTCAGTCCGTGTTTCCTGCCAAGCAGGGATTTTCTCATGCTGGGAACAGAATGGGACCCGGAATCCACGCATGAGAAAGCCATTCCCAGGGCCCCTGCTCTTGGTTTCTGGCCAGGAACCCTTCTTGCGCCGTGTGTCCAGCTTCTGCTCTCGAGGTTTGAAAGACACACGGAGTGCTGGGTGTCTGGACACAGCTCAGGGTGTCCACACCACTTCCCAGCCTGGGGTGTCCACAGCCACCGTGAACCGGGGCACCGGTGCCTGGTGACCAGGGAGGAGGGTGTTCCCGGGGCCCGCTCACAACTTCTACCCTGGAGCTCCGGCCCGTCCTCCGTGGAGGGGCGCACAGCCAGGGGCAGCCAGCACTCGGGGCGTCCGTGGCTCAGGCCCGCCAGCAACCGCACGGACATCCTGGCCCGTGGGCGGCATCTTGCTTTACATGTGACAGAGTCGCCAGATACGGCATTTAGAAGTGTGTCTCATGCTGTGTCTGGGATACACTTACACTAGAGTTACTCATTGTGTGTCTGAGATTGGACTTCAAAAGAGCCATCTGTGTATAACCTGACTTCCCTAATCACGAGGGCTTTGAATCTGGGTTCTGTGATCTAATGCCCCAAGACTCAGTTTTGCCACCTTTGAGATGGACAGGACAGCCCCCCATCTCTGAGCGGTCACGGGGATAACATCGGGGCTGCCTGAGAAGCCCCCGGCTGAGTCTGGGGTCCTGGCGCGAGCGTGCCGCCACTCTCAGTGGCCAGGAGAGGAACTGAGGTGGCCCAGGATGGCTTGTTGTGGTGCTGGTGACAAAGGTGGCCACTTAAACTGGAATTCCCAACCAGGGACTTCTGCTTGGCACACAAGACCTCCGTGGGCTTGGGACGTTCATGTCATCCTCACCACCATGGGCTGTGGGTGTGGACAGGCCGGGGAGGGCGGCTGAGCAGAGCTGGGGTCCCACGAGAGCCGCTCTGTCACCACCCCCCAGGGGCCCTGTCCCTCTGGACCCTGTAGGTGGGAGTGGGGGGTCACCTTCCTGTTGGTCTCATGATGCTCTATGAACAGCTGCCGGTGGCGGCGATGCTGAATCCTTAGACAGCCGGCCACCGCCAGACACTCTCTGCGCTCACGATGCCAGGGGCCCTGCGTCCCCGGCATCCTGGGGTGGCCCGGCCAGGGAACTCACCCCTGTGCCATGGCTGGCAGGTGGCCTCCCCGTGCCCTGCAAACCTGTGTGGTCAGCATGAGGCACCTCTGCTTCTGGGAGATGCTGCCTTTCTATCGGGAGATCCCAGAAGGCTGGCTTTTCCGGAGCCTTCTAGTTACCATGGTGACAGATCAGCCAGGGATGAGCCCTCAGCTGGCTGACAAGATGTCACGGGCACCACAGGCTCAAGGCTGGCCCCACTTCAGGGAGCGTGTGTGACTTGGTGCCTGGAGGGCGGGGGTGGGGAAGATCGCCGCCCAGCACCCGCCCCACATCTGGCTGTACCTCCGGGTCGCAGGCTGGGGTTCCCCGGACCCGTAGCAGGCCCTGCAGGGGGGCAGCTTAGTGCAGTCAAAACCCACCCAGTGGACTGGGGAGGAGCCTGGGGCAGAGAGGGCGGAGCCAGGCCCTTGACCCGCTTCCCTCCGGGATTCCGGACCGGCCGCTCAGTCAGGACTTCAGTCCTTCGGGAGCTGATGGACTCGCGTGTCCTGCCAGCTCCCGCCTCCCTCCCCCCTCCTTGTGGGGCTGCAGCGGCCCTGCTCTTCTTCGCGGCTCCTGGAACTCAGCCTCCCTGCTTTGACTTCCTGCCACTGGGGGATTAGTAATGTTTATCTAGTGGTTTTATTGATCAGTTAGAAGAGAAGATGCTTGTTGAGACGTGAGCCCGGTCACCGCTGACCCGCATGCGTGTGGGGGCCAGACCCTCGGAGGTCGCCACCACGAGCCCCTGCGCCTGAGGGGAGCGAGTGCCCGGCCCCGGGAGGGAGGCCCGTGCCCCAGGGACCCCGAGGGGAGCGAGGCCCGAGTCCCCTGAGAAGCCGACCTCCTGCGTGGGGCGGCTTCGGTTAGGAGGAGGTGAGAGGCAGGGGCCCGGGGAGCGGCAAGCTGAAGGGTCTCAGCGTTCCAACTGTCTGGGGATGCTTCCCACTGACCAGCCGAGGGTCTTCCAGGTTCTCCTGAGGAATAAAGCTGTTTGCCTGGGTCACGGTGTCCTGGAGCAGGATGGGAGGGAAGCCCTCCGTGTGTGCAAGTGTGTGCACGGATGTGTGTGCAGTTGTGTACGTGTGTAGGGGTTTCCCCGGACCCACATGGACAGACGTTCACACCGTAACTTTGACGTGCTTGCGTGATTTTGCGTGGGTTATGATGTATGACAAAACGGACAGCACCAAAAACAGCACCGGAGATGGAAGCCGCCCCGTTTGTCACGGCACACTCCGCCAGCACCTCTAGGGCTGCGTTCCGACAAGCTCTCTGTCTCCAGTGGGCCCTCAGGGTCCTTGGGCCCCCAGCACCCACGCCTGCGTCAGGCCAGGGCTGACTCAGCACCCTCCCCCGCCCGGTGCCACCGTGTCCCCTCCTCCGGGAAGCCTCCGGCTCCCTCACCTGCGCGGTCACGGGGAGCACGTCAGTAGTGCTCAGGCCCACGGGCATCTGCTGAGGGTCCCGGGTGCTGCGGAGGGGGCGCGGGCTGCACGGTCACTCAGGCCGAGGAGGCACATGCCTGGGACGAGCACACGGGCTTGCAGGGCTCTGTGTGCATCTGTGTGCAGAACCCCGGGTGTGTGTCTAGTTTTACTGGAGTTGGCCGTCAAAATAAGTTCAGACACTTGACAGGAATCGTGGAAGTTTCAGTTTTCTCTTTGGATGAAAGTGACGATCGCCTTGCTCTCCGACAGGCACAGCTGTCATGGATTTCACAACGACCCGAGCTTTGACGCATTGTTGACACTCGCTACATTTCTAATTGGCACATTTGTGTTCCCGGGGAGTGGGGTCTGCTTCTCGGCCATGCTTGTCTGGGGCCTCGGGGAGGCACAGGGGTGGGGAAAGAGGAGCTCTGGGCGCCCCGTGGTTCCCGCGGGAGGGGTGCAGGGCTGCAGGCTGTGAGCCCCCCGGGACGCCCATGCCCACTGCCCCAGGGAGCCCCGCATGGCCCCGGGGGTCAGAGGAGATGCCCGTCGCCCTCCACACAGCAGGAAGGAAGCCGTGACCGTGACCGCCAGGACATCACCAAATGCTGGACCTCTGAGAACCACAGGCAGATGCAGGCTTCTGAGGTCTGAGATCCAAGGCAGCGGGGAGAATCTGGGAAGCAGGCTAGCTCCTCGGCGTCACGTCCCCACGGTGGGAGCCCTGCGGCCTGCGATCCGGCACTTCCGAGCTCTGACCTGCCTCATGGCTGCAGGCTGTGCTGGCTTCCGGAAAACCCGTGGAGCCTCCGCAGGGACCATCCGCCTGCCTTCTCCATGGGGCAGCTGAGGCCTTGAGTGCAGGGCTCGGTTCTGGCCGGCGGATGACTGCCGTGACCGACGGTTTGAGGTCAGAGTCGGTAGTCAGGTCCCAAGTGGGGAAGGAGGTCCCAGCTTGGGGACGCTGTTGAGCTAGAAGCCAGATGTGCCTCTTGCTTCCTGTCCTCAGAGTCAAAGAAAGGCCGGGCCTTCCACTTGGGAGCAGACACTGCTTGTGGCCAGGTTTGGAAAGATCCTGGGCTCCGGGCCACTTCCTCTTTGTTCTAGTGCTCCCGGTGCTGGGGCCAAGTGGGGGATCCCCGCCCTTCCAAAAGCACGTGCTTTTCTCTGTGCCCTAGAGTAATTTATGATGCACATTTTTACCCGGTCCCTGGAGCTGCAGTGGGTTGTGCTTGAGACAAAATCGAGTCAAAACCGGCTGGGGGTGCCCCCACAGACAGCGCGCTTCCCCCTTGAACTTCAAATTCCACGGTTAATGACATATTGTTGCGACGGGGGTGGGTGGGGCCGTTTGGAACACGAGGGGCCTTTCTTGTTAAATTCAGCCAACAGGGAGCCCTGAGACACCCGGGGCCTTAGCAAGTAGCGGCAGGACCCCAGGAGGCCGGACGCCTTGCCCACGACAGACTGCCCGGCACCGCTGGACGTGTGGCTTCTGCTGCTGTCTTGCTCCTCTGCATGAGGACCTTCTCCTTCTTAGACACAGAGCTCCGGAAAGCAGGGCTCCTATGGGCCCTCCTCGCCCCCAGGAGCCAACGCCTCCGAACAGAGGAGACGCAGAGAGATGGTGCCCTTGACGTTGACCTGCTGAGTGCCTTTTGGAGGTTTTTTTTTTTTTTTTTTTTTTTAAATTAGTTTATTTTTACCAAGGTGAGAGATGCATGAAGTTTTAAAAGCCCAAGGGGGGCGCCCGAGGGGCTCAGTGGGTTAAAGCCTCTGCCATCAGCTCAGGTCATGATCCCAGGGTCCCGGGATCGAGCCCCACATCGGGCTCTCTGCTCAGCAGGGAGCCTGCTTCGCCCTCCTTCTCTGTCTGCCTCTCTGCCTGCTTGTGATCTGTCTGCCGAATAAATAAAACCTTAAAAAAAAAAAAATAAAAGCCCGAGGCCTGGCAGGAGAACCAGCAGACTGTCACCCCATTCCTCTGGCTTCCCGTCTGAGACTGCGGCCCTCGGTGGGAGAGCATGACGGCAGAGCTCGGCGGAGTCCCCGGCCCCGGCTCCTGTCCCTCAGCATCGTGGTGCGCCCGTCACCCAGGCTGGGCGGGGAAGAGTCGGGCCTCTGTTCGTCCTGACCGCCGCCCGGCACGTCACTGTGTGGACATAGCCCGGGCATCACATACTCTGTGAAGACCGAGGTGCCTCGCCCATGTGTCATTGGGACGCCTTCTCCTACTGACTCGTCACAGTTCTTTACATATTGGGATACAAATCCTTTGTTGGTCGTGTGCAAGTCTATCCCTGTCTGACCTTTGTGCCCATTGTAGGGGCGTCCTGGGATCGCAGATGGTCCTGCCATGTTCCCCTGGAAGTCTGTCCTAAGTCTCTGAGACCAGGCTTCAGGCCCCCCAAACCCGAGATGAGGAGAGGCTGCTTCTTTCTTTCTTTTTTTTTTTGAAGATAGAGTTGTCCTTCTTCCTGGGTGGGGGCTTCCTTTCCGTCTCTGGCAATGTGGGGGGCGGGCGGGGCTGCTGCTCCTTTGCTCTGGGAATCCCCTGCCCGGACAGCTTGGGGAGCTCCTGTTGGAGACACGCTGCCCACGTCCTACGGCCCCTCCTCCTAGGGAGGTTAGTGCGGGCGGAGAGTTCCGGAATGCCTTCACTGTGACAATGTGGGGGACAACACTGGGTCAATTATTCACACTCTTAAAACAGATGGCGTGTTTCCAAGGATCACCGATGGGTTGCTTCATTTTTTATATAATCTGCGTGCTTCTGCTGTTGGTGCTCGACCCCAAGGTCCCACGACCCGCCTGAGCTCTGCTGCTGCATGGGGTGGGCGGCTGGGGCTCCCATCCAGCATCACGGGGACGTCCCCGCAGGCAGGTGCACCCTGGAAGGGCAGAGGCCTCTGCAATCATGGGGCAAGCCTGCCTCTCTCGCGTGGAGGACAATTCTGGGCGTCCTCTGGGGCCTGGGCCCCCTTACCTACATGGTGACTTGCCCACAGATGTGACTCCTTTTTCCTCCTCACTTGTGCTTCCCGGAATCGTCTTTCCGAAAAACTCCTGCTTGCAGAGGGACCCAGACCAAGACAGCTGCTTTGTTCCGGGGAGGACCCAGGCAGCTCTCAAAGTGTGTATAACATATTAATCGTCATGCGGCCGCACGGGGGAAACCCCGACTTACGTTTGATATCCTCTCTTCACGTGCCTGTCCACTGCTTCTCCAGTGTCTGTAAAAACTGTGTGCGTGCGTGTGTGAGGCTGTGTGTGATGGTAACCATGTAGTTAAGGTGGGGTCTGACGGCTCGACTGGCCAAGTCACACGTGCGTGTGCCCAGCTTCTTTGATGATCGGGACAAGCGGACACAGATGTCGTCCTGAGTTACAGGGCTTCGGAGGGTAAACCTGTGCCCCGGGTGCCGGGTAGGGGGTGCGGTACGCGAGGAAGGAGGCTAGAAATGATGCAAACAGCGATCAGACCTGGCATAGAAGGTCGGGCAAAAGCCCCAGAGATGCGTGGACACCGCTCGGGTGAACACTGACAGAGTGTGCTGAGGTTTGTAGTCGTCACAGGGCCTGTGGAAGGGCTTCCCCTGCTGCTTATTTAAAATGCTCAAGGCCAACAGACACCGTCGTCCACGATTTTAATTGTTCGGAAGCGTTTGGGTTTGCAGTCTGTTTCAAGTCGTGGGGACACGTGCTGTTTCTTAGAACATCTTTGATGCACCAGCCGGAGAGTGGTTGAGTGTCTAGGGCGGTGGTTCTCCAAGTCCCGTCCCAGGACCCGCAGCCTCAGCGCCGCCTGCGAGCACTGGGAACGCCATCTCCCCTGTTCGCCCCAGACGCGCGGACTCAGAAACCCAGCAAGTGTGTTTCAGTGAGCCCACAGGGGTCCGGCGCCCGCCTGGGCTGGAGAGCCCAGGGCGCCACGGAGGCCGTCGATCGGCGTGTGCATGGAAACGGTGGTCACATAAGGTACCCAAATCAGCGGATGGTTCTCTCAGCGCACCAAGGCTCTTGGACGTTAAGGGGTCTCCCCGTGCCCGTCTGGGGTGGCCCCCTCCAGCCTGTGGTCCAGTTAGCCCTCATGGCGTTTGTCCTTCTGCTGTAGAGCACAGGACGGAGGATGGACCCCAGCCGGTTCGTCCCCTGACTGCCCGGGAGGGCGGGGGCTGCAGGGATCAGACACCTTCCGGCCTCGGTCCCTCCCAACCTCCCTCACCCCGTTCTGAGCACGGTGAGTCCTTCTTCGGCCTCAGCACCTTGTGGGGGCGGCGACCACTCTGGGAAGTCAGGGACATACTGTGTGTGAGGTTGTGCAGCTGAGCTCCGAGTGCGTGCACGTGTGCAGCGGGTGTGCACGGGTGTGAGGCACGTGATGTGGCACACGGCTTGTGTCCGGTGTGTGTTTTAAACCCCGTGTCCTTGCAGAGGTGCCACTGGGTGGACGGTATGAGGGACGACCCAGGA
Source organism: Mustela erminea (assembly GCF_009829155.1). Classification (NCBI taxonomy): domain Eukaryota; kingdom Metazoa; phylum Chordata; class Mammalia; order Carnivora; family Mustelidae; genus Mustela; species Mustela erminea. The sequence continues at coordinate 91,410,481 of NC_045625.1, forward strand.
CGGTAGAGGACATAGCGGTTTGGGGGTCATGATTTTGTGACCGTGGCACACTCCCAGAGGACGCCCTGCAGAGTGACACGGTCCCCAGGGGAGTGGCCTGTGCCCCAGGCAGATGTGCTTCTGTCCTCAGTTGGGGGCCGGGGTGGGTGCTGGTCCGGACGTCCGTCTGCACCCGCAGTGTCCCTGAGACCCGGACGTGGCCCGTGTAGCGGGGGGCGGAGACCGACGGCCAGCCCGGGGCCAGGGCCGGGCAGATCTGGGAATACGAAGAGGTGCTCTTCCCTGCCCGTCTGAGAGGGGGTGGAGCCTTCTCCTGCCAGCTCTGGTTGGTTCTCAGGCCCTGGTCTTCCTGGTGGCCGTGAACCGGTCCCGCTTCTCTGCACACAGGTTCACAGTCTCTCTGTCCCCTCTTGTCCCGGTCTTCAGACAGAACGCTGCAGACTCGGCTGGCGTGGGGAGGCCCATCGCCACGGCGAACCGCGCCCTCTGAGAGGTGCTGTGGCTTCCCGCGCGGGTCCCTGCAGGTTGGTGGGACACAGCCCTAATCCCCAGGGCCAGGGTATCTGGAAGAGGGCGGGCACCCCAGCCAGTCTCCTTGGAGCTCAGGAACACGGGCCGCCCGCTGGGTTTGTGCAGGAGACACTGGGCCCGTTAGCAATTTCCTTATTGATTCTCACACTTAAACATTAGAGAAACGAACTCTCTGCCACATTTGTGGCAGAACTCTATTTTTGGCCTGCCCTTGGTCTTCTAAGTGGCTTGGGTGTACTTCGCCTGCCTGTTAGCACCCGCCAGAGGTCAGCCTTGCTTTCCCTGCACGGCCCTTCCCTGCTCTGGTCCTTGCCCAGCCTTGCCCCACGTGGAAGCCGGTTATCACCGCCTCCAACCGTCTCATGCTTCGGCTCATAGAAAACGAGGTTTGTTTCGGTGAGTGCATCTCAAGTCAGAGCTTAGACCGATCTTCCCCAGACCACGTGGCCGACAGCTCCGCGTTATTTGTGGAACAATCCATTCTTCATTCATCCCTTTACTGTCTCTTTCTCCCCCGAATTCAGCTTTCTCGAGGCATAACGTACACACCACACAGCTCACCCACGTCGAGCACAACACTTGGTGCGTGCCGGTAAGTCGGTGGAGTTAGGCAACCCTCACCACGAGCCTCCCTGTGTCCCGACGGCCCGCTCCCCCAGGCGGCCATGCTCTCGGTGCGCGCCGGTCCTCCTCTCTGGGCATCTCACGCCCGCGCAGTCACGCCCCCCGCTGCCCTCCGCTCCTGACCTCTATCACGGAACGTAACATTTTTTAGGTTTATCTGCGTGGTAGCGGTCGGTCCCTTTCAAACGTGGCGCAATACCCCCCCCCCCCGCCCCCGCGAAAGATAACCCTGATTTATCTCTTCATCACCTGGCGGGCAGGTGCGTCCGTTCTGCCTTCTGGCCGAGCGCGCTGCCGTGCATGGTCACGTGCACACCTGCCTGCGGTCGGATCTTCTGGTATCTCTGGGGCCCGTTCCCAGGGGTGAAATTCCAGGGTGGGATGTTGAGTTCATGTTTCACTTCTCCTGGGAGCTGCCAAGCCGTGCTCCCCACATCGGGGCTGTTGGTCTTCCCTGCGCGGCACGTGGGGTCCTCCCCAGCACCCGCCGCAGTGTGCCTTTTGGAACACGTTGGCTCCTGTTCCTCCTTCATATTTCCCGTGGGCGTACACGTGCCTGTAGCTCAGGTGATGCTCGACCGTGGGCGTAGCAGGGCGACGCCCACGGCCCCCTCCCCACTCTGTGTGCTCTTGTCTCGGCCACGGTGCCTCTCGTGGGAGGTTATTTCCCTTAAAAGATAAAGACATGGTAAAGTATTTCTTTGTCATCCCTTGCCTGATGCCTAAAAACACAATTTGAATTCAGAGCCAAGTACATGGTGACTCTGAGCCTTGAGCAAGCTTCTGTGGGTGTTGGAGAGGTTAGAACTATCCACGTCCTTGAGACCCCGGAGGGGCAAAGCTGCAGCGTCCTTTTGGACACGGGGCCAGAGTAAGACGCTTGTCCCTGTTAATCATTCGAGTGCTTTGTTCTGCGACCTTTAGCCCAGCTTCGGAGCTGCCTGCGAGGACATAGGGCTGCTCCAAACAGCCCCTGGGAGCCTGGTGTGGGTGCGGAGATGCGGGGCGCCCTGTCCGCTTGCTGCCCCGGCCACATCCAGCCCACGCGCCTCCCTGGGGCTCACGGTGTCCTTGAAAACACCGTTTTCCCAGGGAGGAACGTCTTGTTCCCTGCGACCTCCCCTTCCACAGACCGTGTGCCACCTGACTTCAAGAGCCAGGCGCAAGGGCAGAGAGCACCCTGCTCGGGTGAGTGTCCCCCGGTCACTGCCACTCGCTGAGACACGTGGGCGTCTGTCATGCGGCAGGCTTGCGAGGACCAGGCGCAGCGGTCATGAGCTGGCTTGTCGGACGTCGTCAGCCGCCCTGTGGTTCCGGAAAGACCTTGCGAAGACCAGCGGGGCACCTCAGTGGGGGAGAGGAGGCAACTCTGGGCGCTCCACCTGCGTGGCCCGTGCAGGAAGCCCGGGGGGACTGCACAGAGCGGGGTGGCCCCTTCTCTTTCCAGAACTTCCCGAAGCTTTACCAACGACCAAGAACCTTTTTTTCTTTTAAAAAGTACAGCTTTCATGTCATCAGCTTCTACTTATAACAATAAACTGCTCCATCCCTGGTTGAGGGATTTTTTAAAAAAGACTTTATTTATTTATTTGACAGAGATCACAAGTAGGCAGAGAGGCAGGCAGAGAGAGAGAGGGAAGCAGGCTCCCTGCCAAGCAGAGAGCCCGATGCAGGGCTTGATCCCAGGACCCTGAGATCATGACCAGAGAGGAAGGCAGAGGCTTAACCCTCTGAGCCACCCAGGCGCCCCTGGTTGAGGGATTTTTAAAAGTTAAGTATTGTACTGGTGACGCTTGAACCACGTGGGTTTAAACTGTGTGGGTCCGTTCGTACACGGAATTGTCTGGAAACGTGCAGGACGTCCTGTAAATGTGTTTTCTCCTCTGAGTCTCCTGATACCATTCTCTTCCCACCAGCTCACTCACTGTAAGAGCGCTCATTCATCGATGGTTTCTGTTCATCAGTGAGGCTTCTGGTCCACCATACGCTGCTCCTAGTTGAGTTCTGGGGAGGCCGAAAGTGGATTTTTGACCACGGGGTGTTTGACCACGTGCAGTTCCCCAGGCCCTGGGTGGCTCAGTATTTTCCCATTTTTCTATTGCACAATGTGAGACACCTTCAGAAAAGTTCAGAAAATGCATTGCTCCTTGTAAATCAGCCCCCCGTGCAAACATCTCCAGCACGGGAAGCTGCACATGGACAGCCTCTGGGCCCCCCTCCCGTGCCCCCTGTTGGCCCCTGGCTCCTGTCACCCTGCAGGAGGCTCCTCCGTCAGTGGCCACCGTCTCAACACTATCTGCAAACACCATCCCTTCCTGCTGCTCGTTTTTGCTTTCTCTGTGGTCCCTACTGATGCCCGGAAGTTCTTAATTTCTCAGTATTTTCTTGGGGGGTTGCTGCTGTGTATGTTTAAGAAGTCCCTGTCTACCCGAGGTCTTGGAGACCGCCTACGTGACTTCTAGGAGCTCTGCGGCTTGGCCCTTTCTGGGTAATCTCCCGGCCGCTGGCAGCGTGTGAAGCAGAGACCCGGTTGGGACTGGGTCCGGCCGCCCCCCGATGGCCCCCCTCCCCGCCGACAAAGACGGGCGTCCGTCTGAGCTCTCTGGGTTGTGCTAACGTCCCCTGGGCTTTGTTGCTGTGACCTCCTCACACATTCTGGCCTCCCTTAGAACAGGTTCTTCCACTGCCCTGAGGTCGCGGCCGCTCTGCTTCCCCGGATTGTAGAACCGGCTCGCGAACCCCGCACACATGCAGGGAAACGTGGCGGGTGGACTCACACCGCATTCACAGATCGTGAGAATTAACGTCTTTGTAATATTGAAACTTTCAGTCCACAAAAGGGGTCTCTCCCTCCACATACCTAGGACGTCTTCAAATCCTTAAAGCTGATTCTTGGCCCTGGGGCTGTGCACACCGGCCTTTCCCTGGGGGGCCGTGCGCTGCCCAGGAGGCACCCCCCCTGCCCCGGCGGTGGGCAGCCCCGTCCCATGGCCTTCTCCCTGCCCCACCCTGATCTGAGCATGAATCCTGACAGTGCAGCAGGAGGACGGGGGCAAATGCCTCCCCCGGCCTCAGTTTCCCCATCTGCAATTTCTCCAGAACATCAGTGCGGCACAGGTGTCGAGGGGTCTGTGACGTGGATGTTTGGGTTCCAGGTGAGAAATCTGGCCTGGGGTCCGTGTGACCTCGTGAAATGGCCCTGGGAATGCTAGTGACTTGTCGTAGAGGCAGAGAGGAGGGAGGTCTTCTCAACACATTTCCACGGTCATGTTTACGGCCCAATTCTGTCCGAGGCTGACTCAGTGTGAGAGACGGAATGCAGAGATGTTAAGTGTTAAGAGAAAACTCTCCAAGTGGGACAGCTGCCCTTGGATGGTCCTCCCGGTGCCAGAGAGGGGCCGGGTCGCCCCGTGCCAGGCTGTCTTCTGAGCCCAGGATGGACCCCGAGCCCCTGGGCAGATGGCCGCACCGCGCCTGGCCTTCTCACAAAACCGGGGAGTGGGTTAGAGAGTGACACGGCAGGGCAGCCAAGGGAAGAGGTGCGGAAGGGCAAGGTGCTGTTTCAAGAGCCCAGGAAGGGCCCAAAGTGAGGCAAGTACGTGCCCTTGAAGCAGAGACCCGAGCCTGCCCCCGAGTCCCCAGTCCTGGGGCGTCTCTCCCAGGAGAGGCTTCCGGCCATAACCCTTCCGCCGCCTGCTGCGGGGGCCGGACGAGGGTGAGGGCACTTCTGTGTGCTGGTGACGACAAGGGCACACTCGGGCCGCTGCTGAGCGCGGACAGTCCGTCTCCCGCCGCAGTTTGTACCGTAAACAAGGGCCCCTTTCCTGGTCGGTTCGGTGCCATGTGTTTTGCAATTTTGTGCGTTTTGTGGGCGACTCTTTGTTTGAAGTTCAAGGACGACGCTTCAAGTCCTGTGTCACGTCCCGGAGCCCCAGAAGGCTGTGATCTGTCGCACAGAGATACACGCGAGCCGGCGCAGCTCCCCGCGGGCGTGAGTGATGGTGCCGTTGGCCTCGAGCCCGAGCTCATGAATCCCAGCAGCCATGAGATCAGGTGTCTTGAAACAGAAACATAAAACGAGGTTGTGCGTCGATCAGCTGAGGAGAGTGTGGCCAGAGCCGCCCAGGCACCTGTTCCAGGCAGCGACGTCCCTGCAGGCATTTGCACAGTCAGCATCCGGGGCGGCGTTAGAGAACACCGCCGTGAAGACACTGAGAACTGACTGTGTTTTCCCGACGTTTTCTCCCTGTATGCAGCTCGCTGGGCATTCCTTACTGATGTCTCTTGAAGATCAGGAGATTTGGATTTTGAGGGAGGCGGTTATCTTGTGCGGTTTTGCTGTCTGTGACCTAAGGAGCCTCTATCTACACCCGAGTGGGGAAGATATTCTGGGTTCTCTTCTAGAAGCCTTACAGTTTCAGTTTTACTTGGTGTTTAGAAGATGTCCCACAGGTACCCCTGTGTGGGTGTGAGGCAGGGTTTGCACTGAAGCAGAAGCTGACCATCCTGTCCTTTTCCGCTGAGCGCAAGGCAGTGGGCACCCCCCGAGGCATGAGGACGTATGACTCCCGTGCACCGGCTGTTACCGGCCTTCTCTGACTACAACCTCTGGGATTCTCCGCAGGGGCCTTGGCAGCTGGGCTGCATCCATACCTCACGGGCAGGTTTTGCCCGCCCCTCCCCATCCTTGGAATAAACGTCCCATGAAGCGGGCCTCGGGTCTGCGAAACATTCAGTTCATGGCTTTAGTTACTCTGCGTTAGGGGAGCGGCACCCTCTTTGCCAGATGTTAACATCTCTCAGACACTTCGTCATGTAGGAATCAAGCTGTAAACTTGTTCGTGGACCTAACTGATATTTATTCATCTCCCACTACGTGCCAGGCACTGCCCTCATTCTGGGGGTCCTCTGGGAGTTCCCATTCTTATGGAAGAAAGAGACACTGAGCAGTGGGTGGTCTGACTCATTATTTGCTGCCATTACAGCAGCAGTAAGTGCTTTGGAGAAGGAGGAGGAGCCCTCTGATTGTCCCATAGGGAAGGCGGGGGAGCTCAGAGGCAGTGGCACCAAAACTGAGCTCTAAAGGGAGATGAGGAAGTAGCTAGATAGGGCAGAGCATGTGCAAAGGTCCTGCGGTGGGAAGGGACTCTGGGCATTAAGGATTGGAGGGCTGAGGGTGAGTGATGGTTGTGGGAGTGGGGAACACTGCAGGAGGTAGGCTCGTGAGGCCAGGGCCACCAGCAGAGGGACATTGATGATGACCAACACGGTCGTCATCAGCCACGCCAAGTTATGGAACCCTTGATGTATGGTTAATGGGACCAACATGCTGAGGTTTTAATTTTAATTAAATAAAATTTGAGCACCACGTTGGATGCTGCTGCCAAGTTGGACAGCGTGGCTTCGAGCGATGGAAAGCAATCAAGAACTGAGAGCAGGCAGATGACAAATCAGATCTGCATCTGTCGCTCCTTATTTGTCCCTGTGGTGCCAATGTGAGCCGTGCGAGGACCGGCGGAAATGTCACCATGGTTACCCAGGGGATAAACGGTGGTTTCCCGAGCTCAGCAATGGGGAGAAATAAATAGATTCAGGGACGTAAGGGGGCAGCGTGGACCTGGCCCACCAGCTAAGCAGCAGGAGGGGCTGTCCAGACCCCTTGCCAGCTGCTGACCACTGGGACCGGGAATCCCCATCCCTTGCTGGGGGGATGCTGGGGTCCAAGGGGATCAGGAGGTTGGGCTCCCAGGCAAGGCTCCGGCTGCAAAATCTCTCACAAAGTCAAGAGGAAGCTGGGTTGTGATGCCTCAGCTTGGGAATGCACATGAGTATAAAAAAAGGACGCTGCCAAACCCGAACTTTCTTCCTATTCCCGGCATTCCTGTGCAGCACGGGCAACCTCCTCCCCACTCTTGGTTGCTGACCTTGCTCCTTATCACAGCAGGGGTCTCCTGAGGTGTTTGGAGTCCTGGTGGCAGCAGCTCTGGGCTCGCAGTGACCAGCGCCCCGGAGGCAAAGAGCTGAGAATAGGAAGAGAACCTGCACTGGGAACCCCCTGTCGAGGTGGTGGGGGGCAGCTTATCTTAATGGTGGACAGCTGGGGCCATCCCGCTGGGACGATCTGAGAATCTGCTGACCCCACTTCAGGATGTCCCGTCCATAGACTCCCAGCTGCCGGCGAGAAAGGTCCCCTGGGGGACAGGCTTTCCTGGCCAGAGGGTGCCCCCGGGGAAGGAAGCGGCTTGGGCAGAGTCTGGAATCGGGGGCAGACTTACCCTGCAGCCTCCAGGCTGCCCTGGTTTTACTGGTGCATTCCTTCCCTTATCCAATTACTCCTTTACAGCCAGCAGGTGTTTGCTTTGAAACAAAGTAGCACGATGAATGCTTCTGATCCATACTGTCAATTACAGGTACTTACCATGTCCCATTTGGTGCATCTGACAGAGTTACACACCTGTAAGACCACCTCCGTGTCCCAGGACATTTCCTTCACCCCCAAAGTCTCCCTGTGTCCGCTTCTAGGAACCCCCCACCCTTCCCCAGACAGTGATGCGTCTGCTTGCCCTCGCTGGCCCCCGTTCTCAACGTGGGTGTCATGGGAAGGGACTCCCTTCAGGATGTCAGAGCATCACCGTGATGCACGGGGGGACGCGGGCCAGTGGTTCATGTCCGTGTGGTCTCTCGTACAGATGGTCCATCTCTCTGTCCGTTTACTAGTGGGTGGACGTACAGGCAGTTTCCATGTTTCTGATGGTTGCAAATAAATGCCTTTAAAAGAGGGTAGTACAATTCTAGAAAGAAAAAAGGATGTTCATTATTTTCTGAAAAAAGGAAATTATGCTCGTATTGGACATAGAAATTAGAAGAAAAGATAAAGAAGTCAACTCAGGGTGACCACAAGGGTATTTTGCTCTGTTTCTCCCTGAACTGGTTCCCCCGCATGTGTGTTTCCACACATAAAATTGTGAAAATTGGGATCATGCTGTAAATGTGATTTTGATTCTTTTCTTTGTTAATGAACACGCATGTCTTGGCGTGGGTTTTCCAGAGAAGCGTTAACACATGCCTGCGGGGGATTGGCTCACACAGTGACGGAGGCTGGGAAGTCCTGAGATCGGCAGCCCAGGGGCTGGAGACTCGGAAGCCGACGGTGTGAGCGGCAGCTCAAACCTGAGTCTGGGGCGGGAGAAGACCGCGTCCCCGCTCAGCAGCCGGCATAGAGGGGCTTACCCCTTTCTGGCCAGTCCGGGCCTCCAGGGATGGGGTGAGTCTCACCCGGACGTGCCCAGAGTCCCGTTGGGCTGCACAGCTGGTGCCCATGGTCCAGCTGGCGGTGACGCCAGCCCCCACGTGGGTCCTCAGCTCTCAGACTTCCGTGGCGCTATCTGGAGCAGTCCCGCTGGCATCAGTGCTGTGGCCCCCAGTTGCCCAGAGGACTCTTCAGACCGAGGGCCATCACACTGTCAAAAGCTTTGTTCTAGAATGTTCTGATGGTGTTTCCATGTCTCCAATGAACACACTTGGTCATCCAAGGAGCGATCTGTGGCTGCACAGATCTTGGAGGGGGCAGGATGGATGTGGGGCACATGCCGACTCAGGCCTCCCCTCCACCTGCCAGGCACTTGACAACCGCCCTGCGTTGTGCCTCCTACTTGGCCACCGTGGGCAGGAGCGGGTGGGCCACTAACTCCTCTGCTAGGCTTGCTGGTGGCCTCTGTCCCCGGCCTCCTCCCATGGGTTCAGGTCCCTGGGGAGATCATTTTGCCACAGCCCTACCATTCCTCGGGCCGCCGTGCTGACCCAGAGCAGCTCTGTGCTTCCAGTGTTGCCTGGCCTGTGGGGAAACCAGGGACCAGATTGCGAAGAGTGTCGGGGGCCAGATGCTGGCTTGAAAAAGCCTCTGTGTGTCCCGCGCTCTGTGGTCACAGCAGTCCTGAAGGTCATAGTCTTCTTCTTTTTTTTTTTTTTTTTTGGTAAATTCTCTTTTCTGCTTCACTAAATCCTGTTTTGTTCCTGGAAGAAGGCCGGGCTAAGCATTAACCACGTTATTAACGTTAGCGTTAACCGCGGTTTTAAAATCCCAGGCCGAGTGACTCATCGCGGTCATAGTCCCCCACCAGGATGACTTCTTTCTGAGCTCCTTCCTTGTGTTGGCCACATGCACTCATTTAACTTTAAAAATAATTGAGATATTTGTTAGAAATCTGAACAGGTCAGAAAACCTGCCCCTCTCCAGCCAGATCACATCTTCCACCCGCCTGCCTCTTTATGGGATTCACGGGCCTGCAGGCCTTTCTTGTAACGTTTGGAATTAGGTTTTTATTTCTTCAAAAGGTGAGTGATTTCATTACCCGCAGGATATAGAGCTGTTGTCTGCCTTGTTTTCCGGGATCGCTCAGCTCTGATTTGATGGGTGCTGGTCACGGCGTCTCGGCGCAGAATGTCAGGGGCACACGGTCAAGGCCAGAGTGGGGCTGTTGGGGCATCGGTGCGATGGACACTGTACCCCAAGGTCAGGACCACCCCCCCAACCCTTGACACACCTGCGCTCGCTCATTCTCCCTCTACATGCGTGTGCTCCCGTGCATAGATGGGCACACACACAAACCCCCAGTGGAGCTTCTCGTGGCATGGTCCCAAGTCTGACTGCTGGCACGGGGACAGGTTGTGGGTCGTGTGCTGAGTGACCTGTCAAGCTCACTTCTTTCTTTCTCTGAGAGAGAGACGTGTACATTCTGTAAGTTTCTCCATCAAGAGATGATAGATGTCGCACCATAAATGTAGAATGTGTTTATGTCTCTCAGTCCGGGAGGCTGGAGGTCCTAGATCAAGGTGCCCGCAGATTGCGTTGTGGTGCGAGCCCTCCCAGCCGCAGACCGCCGCCCTCTGCCGCGGGCTCACACGGAGGAGAGAGGAAGGCAGCTGTCGCGGTGTCTCTTCCCGTAAGTGCACTGTCCCCACTGTGGGGCCCCCCCTCATGACCTCCTGTCATCCTGATCACCTCCTAAAGGCCCTGCTTCCAAATACCATCCCACTGGGGCTACGGCTTCCGCATGATTTGGGGAACACAGTTCCGTCCATGGCACGTGTTTAGCCCTCAACGAGCAGATAATTGCAAGGCTGGCGTGCACTGGGAGGCTGAGCAGATGCATGTCGGGGGCCCAGCGGGTCCGCCCTCAGACGCGCCCATCTGTGCACCTGTCGGATGGTGTACACATGTGCCTGGAGAAACGAGGCATGCTCAGGGCTGCAGTGTCTGTATGGAAGCAAATGTCCATCTGTAGGGGCCTGAATGGGCTGGGGGACATGCCTACACTAGAGTACCACGCACAAGCCCACGGATGCCTCTCAAAATGGTGATTTTTTGCACAAGATGGCAAGCTGCAAAAGTTGCATTTAGTATGCAAAGTGAAAAAAGGGAAGGCGATGCAATGTGTTTATGGGCGTATAGACACGTAGTGTTTAGATTAACGTGAGTTGTGGAATTTCAGTCAAAAATCATTACAGTATCGCTTCGAGAGCTTGTACATATGACTGAAGTTCATCTGGGTACTACATAGGTGTATGACTGGAGTCCCATAAAATATATAAGATAAACTGAAGAGAAAGGACATATATAGTCTGTAACTTTCTCCGTCAAGAAATGATAGATGCCTCACCATATCCATTCAGTAAATATTGATAGTTTTCTTCCATGGGCAACGGTGTTGCCTTTGGGAGTATCTATGGGCATTTTATATAATTTTGTTGCTGCTACTTTTACTATTAATGGAAATTTTCTATAATTTCAGCATATGGTCTGTTATTGCTGTTATAAAAGCTATTACTTTCAGTTCTTAATCTGATATCTGATCACTTAATGCATTAAAGGAATTTTAAGATGATTCTCTTACGTTTTAAGTTCATTGTTTCATTACCTTCCAATTGCAATCATTATATTTCCTCCTTTTAAATAATTTTACATCTTGTTTCCATTTTGTTAATCTTTAAAACTTATGAATGGTCTAAAACTTCAGAAAAATATTAAATAATAGTGGCAGCAAGCAGTTTTGTTTTGTTTCTAATTAAAATGAGAATGTCTTTGAAATTTTATTTTGGTTGATCTCAAAGGTAGGAAATGCTTTTTTTTTTTTTTACCAGTAGGTATAAGATGTTTTTATATTACTTTTGGTGAAATTTTCACTAGGAACACTTTTTATTAGACCTTTACCAGACTGGAAAGGTCAGTCTACCACTTCCAGAAGCTTCACTGTATTAGGGTAGTTTAAACCCATAATTGGGCCACTAGGTGGTGCTGTGTCCCCAATTTTTGGATCTCTGAGCCTCAAATTACTGCGGAATCATTGTTCCCGTGGAAAGGTTCCGTTGACCTTTCAAATTTAATCTGACCCTTAAGCTATTGTCCTCTTTTCCAACTTTCTCCAAAGTGGCCGTAAATTAAGACTACGTTTTAGGGGCTCCTACATGGCTCCGTCTGTAAAAGCACGTGACTCTTGATCTTGGGGATGGTGAGTTCAAGCCCCACATTGGGCATAGAGATTATTAGGGAAAAAAAAAAAAAAGAAAAGAAAAAGAATATATTTAAAAAAAAATCGGTCTTTTATTCTCCTTACTGGGTCGGTTATATGGAGGAATAATTTACCCACAATGAGATGCGCCTTTTTATTCTAAGATTTATTTTTATTTTTATTTTTGGAGAGGGATGGGCAGAGGGAGAGGGACTCTCAAGCAAACTGCCTGCTGAGCGGGGAGCCTGAGGTGGGGCTCGATCCCATGACCCTGAGATCAGGACCTGGGCCAAAGCCAAGAGTCAGCATAAGCGACTGAGCGACGAGGTGCCCGAGACGCCCCGTGAAAATGCCGCGGACAGTCCCGACAAGGGTGTTAGCCTGGCAGCCACCCTGCGGTTGTACTGGAACATCCCCATCCCGCCCGTGGCCCCCCCGCGCCTTTCTGCAGTCAGTCCGGTCTGCGACCACCAGCCGCGGATCTGCGCGGCGGCGAGCTTCTCCTAGTCTATGAGTTCAGGACACGCAGGTCGTCCTGCGGAGTTCAGCGTAGCATCGTGCTTTCACGCTTCTCCGTGCTGGCCAGTGACTGTCTCCTTGTACTGGGAACGGCATTCCGGTGTAGGGAGGCACGGCGGTTTGTGTGTCCATTCACTGCCCACGGACGCGTGCGTTGTATCTAGCTCTCGGATCTTAGGAGCGAATCTGCTCTGAACATTCACACCCAGTTCTGGCCCTGACAGGTCCCCACATCTCTCTCTCTCTCCCGGCACCGCGGTGGGCTTGCTGGCTCAGCCCGTCGGCCTGGGTTTGGTTGGGCCCCGCGCTGGGCTCCCTGCCGCGCCTTCCTCACTGGGGGGCAGACCATGCAGCCGTCAGTGCGGGACTGTCCCCTCCTTCCCCGCAGCCCACCGGCGGACGCTGCGTGTACAGTGCACGCGCTCTGGGACGGGGGCTCCTCCCCTGCAGCTGAAAGCGGGGCTGACTCGGGACAGGCTGGTAACCAACAACCCGCTTTTCCAGTGGTTTCCACACCGGCAGATGTGCTCAACCGAATCCCAGCTCTGCTCCTGTTGCCGTGGACGGCCCTGAAGAAGAAGGAAGTGTCCCCCATGAGAGCCTTCTCAACTCAGGGAGGGTCTGTCCTGGTCTGGATTCAGGTGAACAGCCTCACACCTTTCCCGGGTCAGACAGGGTTGGATGTTGACCTCAGCGGAGCCGCGATCCGGAGATGACCCAGGAGTCCCCGTCCTGGGCTGGGATTCGCTGTCGACAGAGAGAGACGTCCGGGCGCTTGACCCCCAGGATGGCCCGGGGTCCTGCGGCAGCTCCGCCTGCTCCGGCTGGCTCCGAGACCGAGCCCAGCGGGCGGCTGTCCGGGGCGCAGGTGACCTCGCTTTGGGAGTGGGGACTCCGATTCAGAGCAGACGCTACTACGGACGCACGCGTGTGCACCACACGTGGTGGAAACACACTCCTGTGCGTTCTCAGAAACCACCTGGGATGCTCACATTCCTCTCTGCTCGGCAGGGCCCGGGCGCGTAGGCTGCCCGGTCTGTGCACCCTAAATTAAATCGTGCTCTGGGATGCCACCACGATTCAGGGTGGAGAGACCCCTGCCTCAGTGGAATCCTTCCAGCACTGAGGACGTGGGAAGGTGCTAGAGGAGACTTTGTCTTGAATGTCCCCAAGGTCTCCTCCTGCCCCCCCCCCCCGCCCACCCTGCTGAGCCGAGGTGATGGAGCGGCCGGCCCTACCCTGGGGGAGAGAGGCACGGAGGGCGGCAGCCGGCAGCTGGCCTCAGCCTCCGATTGTCCCCTGAGCCTGACCTGAGCAGCTGCCAAGGGGTCACCCTGTTACTTCTGCTTAGTTTGGCCCAATTTCTAACAAGAAAAGTTCCAGCAGAGCGTGTGCTGCACTCGGGGTGAGGGCTGTGTCCTGGTGGGGACATATGGGTCCTGAGTATGAAGGGGACCGCGGGCGGCGGGGGAAGGGACTCTGCTTCCCCTCTCTGCTCTGCGCATTCTCTGGACAAGCCTCGAGCTGCGGATGAGCCTGGGCTTCTAGTCGTGTTCCTGTTCTGACGTTGATGTTTGCCGTCCTCACCCTAAGGGAGGAAGAGTCTCTGTCCCTGCGTGGCGACAGGCTTTTTCCAGGTCTGGTGGTGACCAGGGGGCCCTGCGTGGGTCAGGGGACACTCCGTCACCCCTGGGCCTGGCCGCGGGGCCCCTCACCCTGCGGCTGCCGGCTCCAGGTTCTGCCCCTGAAATCCCTTCATTCCTGCTGTTGCCTTTGGGACCCCCCTTCCGGAGCCCAGCCTCAACGTCGGAGGGCATCAGGATTGGGGTCAGGCTCCCCAGTTCCCATGCTTCTCAGACTGGGGCAGGGGTCAGAATGCCCTGGAGAGTGTTAGGATCCCGAAGCCCCTTCAGGAGCTCGGGGCACGGATGCCTCCTTGAGAAGCACCGTCCTCTGCGAATGAACCCCTTTCCGTGTTGGGGCTGGAGACACTTGGGACATTGTCCCCCCAGCCCACGTCCCATGGAACCCAGACGTTATGGTCCATACAAAGGGTCTGTGGCCACATACACTTAATACCCGTGACAGGCCAAAACCTCTCTCTCCCGGAAAGCCGAGAAATGCTGCGATGAAGTAAAAGCTTTGCTGAATCCTGTAGGACGGCTCCGGGCTTCTTCCCACCCACCGTGCCCAAACCCGTCTGAAAACGGAGCAGGTCTGTGGCCACCACCCCTCCTGCCCTGGGCTGCGGTTCCATCGGGTTCAGTCTGGGGAGCTGCCCGGGACACGGGCGCAGTCTGACGGGGGCGCACCCCTCCGTTCACGCGCTCCCGTGAGCCCTCTTGGCTGTGGCTCATCTCACTCTCGTGGGTCTCCCAGACTCCTCCCCGCCCCTCCCAGGCCACGTCCTTGGCTTTGGGGAGCTCCTGCAGGGGCTGCATGAAGAGGGGGTGGTGATGACCGTCGGGGTGGGAGGCGCTCAGTGGCCTGTCTGCTCCCGCTGGATGCTGGGCTTCCGGGGGTCAGAGTCCACGCACACGGCCTTGCATACAGTAGGTGCTCAACTAGTGATTGCGGCCAGGCTGGGACTGGGCGGCCTGAACACGGGGGAATTGGCCTTCGGAGAGGCGAGTGTGGACTGCTCATCCCTTGGGAAATGCTCGCTGACCTCCAGACTCCGGCCACGGCAGGGAGGACCCCGTCCTGGAAGGGGGAACCGCTGAGCTGACCGCCCTGGGTGGCACTGGCTTCTGAGGACTGGAGAGGGTAGTGACCATGCCGTGGACAGTCACACCATCTCCGAGACTGTTCTCGTTGACTCTGGCATACGCTGTTTCCCGCACACCCCCCAGGGCTTCTGGTTCACGGGGTCCCAAATGGGACTGCGCTCCGAAGGGGACAGTGTTTGCTCAACTACCTGGCAGATCCGTGCGGACTGGGGTGGCCAGCCTCCTGCTGAGGTGACGTGTGTGTCACAACAACACACACAGCCAGAGGCAGAATCACCCCTGGCAGAGAAACATGGTTGCTCAGGCTGCTGTCGTGCCCTGGAGGGGACCTGTGGTTGTGGGCCCAGGGCTGTGCCCTGGAGGAGATGTGGTGGGGGGGGGGCAGATTGGGTCACTCGATTTTCCCTTCCTGCAAGGATCCTGGCGGGATGTCTTTGTGGGAGGCATGGTCCCCGCATGGGGCCTGGGGGGGCTGGCTCTCCAGAGACAGGGACCCCTCCTCCTGTCCCCCTGACATCTTTGCTGGTGACATGATGTGTCCTGTGAACACAACCCAGGTCTGTTAGGAAGCTCCCCACACAGAGAGCTCGGGGGAAGCTTCCACCTGCATTTCAAGCCTTCCTGGTGACGCACATCTGCAGAGCACGGAGACAAGGCTTCACGGGCGGACATCTCAATATGTGCGGGAATTGGGAAATTTGGGCAAGGTATGTGTGCGAATGGCCGTCTGGGCAGGGCCTGAATGACGCCAGGCCCACCTGCACAGGCTCTGGGCCTCAGTCAATGCAGGACAGCACACGGACAAGCCGGCACCGTCTCAGTCACAGAAGCGATTGCTGTGTGCATTTTCAGAAATAAGCCGAGGTGACCTTCATCCTGGCGCACACTTCCGACCACGGATCGGGGAGAAGCTTCGTTCCGTCCCTCCTAGAATTCATTCCGGTCACCCACCCACTCCCGGAAACTGCCCTGCGCCTGTGGGAGCTGGCTTGGCACACCAGGCATCCCCCCGCAACACAATTTCCTTCCTCTTCCGCCCTGGGTCTGGTCTGTGTCACCCCCTGTCCCGGGCCCACGGAGCAAGGGTCCCTGACTTGCTGTGTGGAGGGAATTCCTCTCCCCTGGAGTGAAGCACTTTCTTCATCCAGTCCCTTTCTTAGGGGGGCGGCCGGCAGTGGACGGGGATGTGACCGAGGGCTGTGTGAGCCATGAAGGTCAGCTGTTTGCCCTGGAGGTAGTGAGTCACTGTCAAGAGAGGAGGGAGCTCAGGAACCTGCTCCCTTAATCTGAGAAGAAAAAGCTTCTGTGCAGCCAAGAACATTAACCAAATGAAAAGCAACTTAGTGAATGGGAGACGATAATTTGCAAATGAGATAACCGCTAAGGGGTTACTATCCAAAACAAACAAAATATAACAAAAGAATCTATACAAGTCAACACCAAAAAACCAAGCAATCTGATTAAAAAATGGGCAGAGGACCTGAAGAGACATTTTCCCTAAGAAGACATCCAGGCAATCAACAGACGCATGAAAAGATGCTCAACATCACTCTTCATCAGGGAGGTGCAAATCCAAGCCACGGTGAGACCTCCCTCACACCTCTCAGAATGGCTAGTAGCGAAAAAACCCAAGTAATTAGTGTGGCCAGGGATATGGAGAGAAGGGAACCCTGATCCGCTCTTGGTGGGAATGCAGACTGGCGCAGCCAATGTGGGAAACAGTATGGAGGGGCCTGAAAAACCTAAAAACAGAACTACCATATGATCCCATAAGCCCACTGCTGGGTATTTACCCAAAGAAAATGAAAACATTATTTCCAAAGCATATATGCAGCCCTATGTTTATTGCAGCGTTCTTTACAAGAGCCACGACACGGAAGTAACCCAAGCGTCCATGGGTAGATGAATGGGCGAACAAGAGGTGGAACACACGCACACACAAGCGCACGCGCACACACACAACACACACACACGAATATCTCACAGCCATAAAAAAGGATAAGATCTTGACCTTTGTGACACGGAGAGTCCTAGAGGGTATGATGCTAAGTGAGATAAGTCAGACAGATAAAGACAACTACCACATGATTTCACTCTTTTGTGGAACCTCAAAAGCAAAGCAAATGAACAAACAAACAAACAAAAGCAGAAGCAGACCCATGAAGACACAGAGCAAACGGACAGTCGCAGGAAGGGACAGGGTGGGGGGTGGGCAAAGTGGGGGAGTGGGGAGGGCGGTCCCGGCTTCCAGGGAGGGGATGACTGTCTCGGGAATACAAGGCACAGCCTGGGGAGCAGTCAGTGGTGCTGGGACAGTGTCGCACCGTGACGGCAGCTGCACTTGTGGAGAGAGCAGTGTGATGCGTGGACTTGGGCTGCTGTGCTGCGCTAGACATAATGTAACATTGTGTGTCAACCACACTCAAATGAAACAATGTTTACAAAGCTTAATGTGGTCCCCGGGGGACCTAGAGAACACCCTCTGTCTATCCAGAACAGCAGGGGAGGGTACGAACTGGGGGCATGGGTAACCGCCGTCCTCAGAGCACTGGGTCCGCAGCTCAGTTTTCTCCAGCAGACGCGAGTTTGCACCTGTCACTGTGCGCGGAATGGCTGCACGACCCCCAGCATGCACCTGCAGAGCCCTCACTCGTCGGAAAGGACAAAATAGTACCTTTATGTTGGAGAAGCCTGGCAGACTGCCTTGGTCAGGTGACCACCGACATGGGGCCAGGGATAAGGACAGACCCATCACAGCCGGTGGGACTCCTGTCCAGGAGGACTCTGCATCCCCAGAATCGAATCCCGAGGGAGCATCAGATGGACCCATGTGGTGGGAGAGTCTACAGCAAGATGTCAAAACATGTCTGTCACAGAGCAGACCTGGGAACTGTTTCAGATCACGGGAGACAGAAGAGGATGTGGCCGTGACCCAGGGCCCCCTGGCGTTGGCACAGACATCTCCAGGACAGGCTTGTAGGAAAACTGAAGTGCTTGAAAGCCATTGCTGTGTGAGCCAGGACCAGGGAACAGCCCTCTCTGCTGGCCAGAGCGTGTCAGGGGACCGAGGGAGATCGGGAATTCTGGTCCACAGAAGAAGTGGAGAGTGGGCTCGAGGGCAGCCTGGCGGTCGGGGGAGGGATGGCCGGAAGTCCCAGCTCCGTCATTAACTGTGTGACCCCGACCCTCACTTTTCCCATCTGTATGGTGGGCAGGAGCACCACCACGGACACAGCACTTCCGGGGGTCTGTTCTGCTCCCCCATGCTGGTGGATCACACGGCCTATCTTCTGTGGCAAACCCTCCGGAAGCATCTTCCGGGTCTGCCTGCCTTCTCCCCCGTGACTCCACAGGTGGGTTCCTGAGCAGGGTCGGAGCTCCTTGCCGCTTCTCCCTGCTGTTGGCAGCATATGGCCAGAGCCTGCCAGCCCCGGGGGGCGGGGGTCATGGAAAGGTCTGGACTTTTCAGAGCCGGACGCTGTATTCTTTTTGACCACAAGATGGCATGCGGCAGTCATGATATCCCGACAGGCACCACTGGATGGGGCTGAGGAGAGTCCAACAGTTTTTTTGGAATTTTTTTTTACTTGGTTAATTTCCTGGTCCTTCATGGACCTGATGGTTTGCCCTAATGGCTCTAGAAAAGGTTTTACAGATACTTTTGTCTCTCCCTTCTTTGTGACAAGCTCCAGAGCTAGCTGCTCTGAGTTCCAAGCCATGCTTTGGCACCTCCTGGCTGTGTGACCTCAGGTAAGTTGCTTACCCTCTCTGTGCCCACATTTCCTTAACTGAGAGTGTTGACAATCATACGGACCTAGCAAGGTCATCGTGAGGATTCAGTGACTTTATAAAGTGCTTGGAGTTGTGCCTGACATATAACAAGCATTATAAAAGTCTGGTAAATAAGACCATAACACGAATACCACTAAGAACGGCATACTCAAGATTTGCTCTGTTCTTTTCAAGTGGGTGCAATCCAGAACTGAAAAAATGGAATGGAGCGCCTGGGTGGCTCGTTGGTCGTGTCTGTCCTCGGCTCAGGTCACCATCCTGGGGTCCTGGGATCAAGCCCCGCGTCGGATTCCCTGCGCCTGGGGGAGCCAGCCTCTCCCCTGCTTGTGCTCTCTCATTCTCTCCCTGTGAAATACATAAATGTAATCTTTTTTTTTTTTAAAGAAAAAAAGAATTGTACCTATAAGAGTCTCAAAAACAGGTTGAGTATACTCAAATATTTTTAATTTCTAGAATTCCCAATTACATAAACAGTGGAAACAATTTTCACAATTTATTGCTGTAATTCACTTCTGGGAAGTAGATGTTTTTGCAAAACGGCGGGTAGGAGAATTTTACCCATTGCTTCTTGCTAAAATGCACATCTTGGCGACCTGCGCGCCTCTGGGAAAGCTGTCCTCAGGTGTTTGGCGGCTGTGCCCTCTTTGTGTCTCTTCTGTGTCGTCCGAGATCTTATCTTGGCCATTCCAGAGTTAACCTCCCAGGGCAATGCAGCCACTGCCCCTGGCCCCGAACAGACCAGAGTCAAACGGCAGAAGGGGCAGCTCGGGAGCCAAAGGTCACGTTCCTGCTTCTGCCTCCCTGGAAGCAGAGCCCCAGGGGTGTCGGACTTCTTGGTCTGTTACCCCACGGCCGCCGATCGCTCCGCACCGTGCCCAGCGCTCGCGTCGGGTGGATGCTGTCCGGCACTGAGGCTGTCGTCCGTGAGAAGTTTGAATCTGTCTTACAGAACACGTTGTAGAAAGTTGAATCACAGGAAAGTACAGAGAAGAAGATAAACAATCTCGTGTGACCTCAGCCTTCCACCTTCCAGCCGGGATTTCGGGTTGGATGTTGTGTGCAGTGAGTCGGGGGCTCCGAGGCCTTACGCACTCCGGGAATCCCACCATTTTGCCTCTTGCTTCTCTGCATGGTGTCTGAGGCCTGATCTGGCCACAAAAACATAGGTTTCGTTTAGGGCTACTCCACGGCGGACCACCCGCCTCCGTGGTGGCTTCCGATTTGCAGTATTAGGAAGAAATGTTGCAACAAACATTTCCATATAATACACACTTTGGAGAATGCACCGTTTTCTTAAAGATTTTATTTATTTGTCAGAGACATGGAGATAGAGAGAGCAGAAGCAGGGGGAGAAACAGAGGCAGAGGGAGAAGCAGGCTCCCCACCGAGCAAGGAGACCAATGTGGGGCTGAACCCAGAGACCCTGGGATCATGACTGAGCCAGAGGCAGAGGCTTCACTGTTGGAGCCACCCAGGCGCCCTGGGGAATGTGCTTCTTTAGGAGAACTTAAGAAGAGCGGACTTAGGGTGTCCACCAGCAGGGACTCCCTTTACTTTACACTTTAATTCATGCACTAACTTTTTGCTCCAGGTCAGAGCTAAGCATGCAGCAAACCCCAGCTCTGAGCCTGTCCTGCTCACCGCACCGCCGATGTCATGCTCCCGTTTCTGGGTATTCAGACACTTACTCTGAATTATCTTTCAGAACCTAAAGGGGAACTTTCGGATCGGAAGTTCTGTGGTTCTATTCGCCTATCACACGCTGTCTGTTAACGACCTCAGAAGGGCGACCACAGCCTCTAGGCTCACCGCATGCTGCTAGAGGTGAGGCTTAAGTCCAGCTCGAGCCCGTCCAGAGCCTGGGTGGGGGGGCTCAGCGTGCCAGCAGGCCAGTGTGACATTTGGGACGTGTCTAGGATGACATGGACAGTGCATAGCTACTACCCACTCTCACCTACACAAACAAGTTGGACCAACTTTGCGAGCCATCTTAGCACGCTGCCCACCAACTCAAAGGAGTGGGGGCCAAATGGTGAGCTGGTGTGACCTTTAGAAACTCCCAGCAGGGCTCATCAAAGGCAAAGGGCAGATCTTCTTTTCGCATGGGGGGGGTGGGAGCCCAGGCTCAGAAGTCTTGGCGCATAGCCACTCCGGGAAGGATGCACATCTGGGTTTCTGTGGGGGGGTGGTTGAGGCCGCAGTGAGAGCAGCCGGGTTAGGACACATGTCACACATCACGCTGACTCATGGTGGAGAAAGTGGCAAGTGCAGGAATGATCTGCCCACACCCCCAGAGGGGCTGCGGGGGGTTTCACCGAGCCAGGAGTAACTGCTCCTTCCAGAAACCCCTCTTGACACAGGGGCTGCCCACAGATGTCCGGCCTGCACCCTGTGGGGATTTCCCTTTCTCCGTTTCCCGTCCTGGTCTCAGCTGCCCTCTGACGCCTCCGCATCCACTGGCCTCACAGCTCCCCAGGTGTGGCAGTGTGTGTGTGTGTGGGGGGGGCTCTGGGCCTGTTAGCTGCTGGGACACACGGAGGTGCTGCCGCTGGGTTTTAGGTCATCGGTGTCCATCTTGCGCAAAGATGCGGTTTCTTGTTTTGTGTTAATGTAGTATTGTCACCAGCTCATGCCCACACTGCCCTCTGTGAGTTCCGGAAAAAAACCCAACACTGAAACCCAGGAGGCCTGTCCTGCCTTGTGGAGGGACAAAGGGGTGGGGCTGGGGTAAGAGGAGCCACGGGACCCTTCGCTGCTCTGAGCCCTGGGCCGACATCAGAGAAACAGCCCTGCACAGTATGGGACGCAAACGGTGCTTACCCTATTTGAGCTCATCTTTTAGGAACCTACCCCCACTTTTTTTTTGCCAAAAAAAAAAAAATAAATAAATAAAATGTTTGCAAAAAGGCCCTCAGGGGACAAGCAGGTGATGAAAGAGCAGAGCGGCTAGGTGTCCTCAGAGGGGTGTGGTGGGGACCCGAGGAACGCTGCAGGGGAGTTGCAAGTCTGGGGGTCCCTGTGGGTCTCCCCCCCAGCTGAAGGTTACTTACAGTAGGCACACGGTGGCCAAATCTTCCCATTGTCCAAGAGGAGCTGGAAAGGCAGACTCTTAGGGAAGAGCTGCTGGTTTTGAAAGGTGGCTCTGCCTCTGTCCCCGAGATAAGCCAGAGGCCAGGGGGACGCTGCCCGCAGGCGGCACAGACCTCTGGGCAGCCCCGCCCGTGGCCTGCAGCTCTGGTGGGCTTGCTCTGCAACCACGCTGGGCTCCCTCCAAACGCAAAGCGTTTGAGAAACCGCAGCAGGGACTGTCTCCTAAGCCCTCCTGCTCACTGGAAGCCACCTCCTCCCGTCCCCCAGGGAGCGGCGATCCCACCAACAGGTTAGCCGGGCCGCGAGAAAGAACGAGTTAGCAAAAACAGTTAAATAACATTCCCGAAAGTTTTTAAAACAGAGCTCCCCTGAGGATGTGTGTTTAATAAATTCGGTGCCACCTGCATTTTTAAGGCTCAGGGGAAGGTTTAGGGGTGCAGTCCCCGGGGATTTGGGTGACGGCACAGCATGCAAGGACTTGGGGCTCCAGCAGGCTGAGCCGCTGGCTGAATGCAGTTTGGGGGTGGGGGACATGTGGCCTAGCTCGGGGCAGGTGACTCTGGGCAGGGTTTGGGCATTCCATACTCTCCCCCTCTAGTCTGCTCAGCCCACGGAATGGGCAGACGCAGCGGCTTCTGCATTTGTCAGACTGTAAGTTGGTGGTGGGGGCGGGGGTGGTTCTCGTGGAGGCCAAGTTTGCTTCCAGATAAAATGTTTCCCTATTGACATGAGGGCTCGGCTGCCTTTTAGACTGACCTAATAAGTCATGTGAAGCCGTATCCTATGTCAAAAAGGTGGTTTTCCTGAAATTGAATACCTTAAAAATGTGAGCAAAGCAGAATCGCACAAGCCTTGTCAGTCAGCCGGCTTTCTGCAGGTTGGCTCAGTGCCAACTGGAAATGCTGCCCCCTGCCCCCCTCCCCAGTCAGGCCTGTCCGGTGGCCTTCCTGCAGGAGAAGGGGCCAAGACCTGCTGAGCCTTCAGATTTGTATTGTTAGAAATGTTGGGGGGCCCTAAGATGTGAAGTAAGTGCTATTTGCAACATTTCCCGGACCGGAACTAATGCACTTTGAGGCAATTTGGTACATAAAGAACAGCAGTACTACACCTCAGTCACTTGGAAATAAACGTATTTATTCAAGCACTTCCTGAGCCACCAGCAAAGACAGAGAGGAAGCAGTAGCACATGAACGGAACAGGTGCCCCTGGGAAGCGGGGACCAGGTGAGCAAACACCTTCTGGGATTCCGGGAAGCGGCCCTGACTTCGCGGCTTCTACGTCCACGGGAGGGCGCAGGACGCCGACGCCCTGGGTCCTCTGACCCGTCCTGGTGGCGCAGCGGGGCCTGGGCTTGCTGGGGACACCCTGCGCTGTCCTGCCGGGCTCCAGCCCCCCACCCCCCGAAACGGGGCCGTGAAGGGCAGCCCGGCGGGAGTTTCCTGGTAGCGGAGAGATGCAGACGCCCGAAGTGAAGCTCTCCGTGGGCACATGGTCTGAACGCGCCGGCTCGCGGGTGCGGAGTGGGGACGTCACGGCACTGTCTGTTCGTAGCGTCCAGTTGTATTATGCTATAATCGGAAAACGACCTTTATATATGTCTCTTTAGGTAATTCGGACGTTTCAAAAGAGCGTAAGAAGTACGGGCTCTGCCTCCGCCAGTGCTGCCCTCCCCTCCTTCCCGGGTAGGTTTTGCAGCCCTTCCTCTGGCTTCCATGAACGCGCAGCTGGGGTGGGGTCCGCGGACCCGCCAGGACCGCAGGGCGCGAGGCCAGCACCCCAGACGCCCGTGCCGGTGGGGGCGGGGTGGCCCGCGCGCTTCGGGACAGCCTGTAGATGGCGCCCCGGGAAAGGGATTCGGAGCTGCGCTCTTCAGGCTCGGGGACCGGAGCCCCGGGTCTTCGCGCAGCGCACCTGGCTGCGCAGACTGGGCGGCACCGGGGCGAGGACCGGGGGGCGGCGAGGGGGGCGGCATTGCACTCCGACGGGCCGCGGGTGCAGGGCGCCCGTGCAGGGGACGCACACCCAGGGGAGCAGGAGTGGCCCGTGGCCCGACCCCCACGCGCCGGGCAGCCCCGCGACCCCCACGCGCGGCGGCGCCCTGCCCGCCCCACCCTGCGGCAGGTGGACAGTGTCGCTATGAAGAGAAAGCCCGATTGTCCCTCCTGCACACCGCCACACGCCAGACCTCCGCTATTGTGCGCTCTCCATAGAAATGCAAACGAGCCGCGCGCGCCGGCCGCAATCTGCTCGCGCGTCCCAGCGCCCCGCGGCGCTCGGCTCCGGGCGGGGAGGTCGGCTCGGACCCTCGGGCGCGGCGGGGTCGGGGCGCTGAGCGTGCGGGGAGGCCTGGCCGGCGCGCGCGGCCCGTGCTGGCGCTGGAAGGGGCCGCGGCGCCGGGCCTGGGGCGGGCTTCAAGCCGCGCTGCGTGTTTGTACCCCGAGTCCGGCCCAGGAGCAACCGTCTCACGACGTCCACTGGAAGTAGAGAGGGAACTCGAGAGTAGCAGCACACATAGCGCCCGAAGGAAAAACTCTTCAGTTTCCCCAAAGGGGCATTTCATCGATTGCGGCGTCTATTAGCAAGCAAGGGTGCTTTTGTTTTCTTTTTTTTTTTTTAACTTTTTCCTTTTAAGGACTTAAAAAAAACAAAAAGGCGAGTGAAATCTGCAGGCTCCAGTCTGCCTGGTAACACCCCGACAAAAGCGGCAGATTTGAGGCATTGTCATCCCCTGCACCCCTCCCCACGTGGCCTTCTGGCACGAGCCGCGGCGGCCGCCTTATTTGCATCAGAAAGCGGGCGCCGGCCAATGGGCGCGCAGCCCCGCGCCAGCTGGCGGCGCGGCGGCCGGCCTATATAAGGGGGCGCGGCGCGCTGGGGCGCACTCGCCGGCCGCGGGCTCGCCTGGCTGCCTCGGCTCCGCGTCTCCGCCGCGCCCGCGCCGCTCGCCGCTCTCGTGGATAAGTAGCTGCTCCGCCACCGAACCATGACTCTGGAGGAAATCCGCGGCCAAGACACGGTTCCCGAAAGCACCGCCAGGTGGGTTGGCGCCGGGCGCCGGACGTCTCCGGGCGCGGGGAGCCCGTCCCTGTCCTGGCTGCAGCGGGACGGGCGGCCGCCTTCGGGGCCTGCCGGGATGGGGAGCCGCTGGGCGGGAGCTGGGCTCCGGAGGTGCGTCTCCGGAGCCGGGGCGCCGGGCAGGGGCGCCGGGGTGGGTGTGTGCGCGGGGCTGGGGACCCCGCCGCGCCTTCCGGCCGGTGCCGCTCACCGCGCTGGCTCCGTCCGCAGGATGCAGGGCGCCGGGAAGGCGCTGCACGAGCTGCTGCTGTCGGCGCAGCGCCAGGGCTGCCTCACCGCCGGCGTCTATGAGTCCGCCAAAGTCCTGAATGTGTGAGTGTGGACGCGGCCCCGGGTGGGGCGGTCGGGGGCCGCGGCCGCGGCGGGGAGACCCGGGAGACGGCGGCGGGGGTGCCCCCACCCGGCCTCGCCGCCCTGCCCTCACCACCCGGTTCCCGCCTGTGCAGGGACCCCGACAACGTGACCTTCTGCGTGCTGGCCGCCGACGCGGAGGACGAGGGCGACATCGCGCTGCAGATCCACTTCACGCTGATCCAGGCGTTCTGCTGCGAGAACGACATAGACATCGTGCGCGTGGGCGACGTGCAGCGGCTGGCGGCGATCGTGGGCGCCGGCGACGAGGCGGCCGCGCCTGGAGACCTGCACTGCATCCTCATTTCGGTGAGTGTCGCCGTCGCCCCGGTGTCGCCCCGGCGTCGCCCCGCCGCGACCAGCGGCCAGCGGCCAGCCAGGCTGACCTCCGCGCTCTCCCCGCAGAACCCCAATGAGGACGCGTGGAAGGACCCCGCCCTGGAGAAGCTCAGCGTGTTCTGCGAGGAGAGCCGCAGGGTCAACGACTGGGTGCCCAGTATCACCCTCCCCGAGTGACCGCCCGGAGGGGGCCTTGGTCTGATCGACGTGGTGACGCCCCGGGGCGCCTAGCGCGGCTGGCTCTGTGGATGCGCCCTCGGAGGGCGCGGGACCGGAGTGCTGCGCGGAGAGCGGCGAGGAGGGGCGGCCCCCTGCAGGAGGGGCGCGGCGGCGGCAGGGGCGGGCTGGCCCCCAGCCCGGGACTCTGCGAGTGTGGGGAGCGGCTGCTTGCCCGGGAAGGCCGGAGGCGGGCCGTTGGCCACGGGGCCGGGAAGGAGGGACCGGCCGGGCAGGCGTGACTCAGCAAGGCCGCGCGCTCGACAGGAAGGAGGGGAAAGGCCAGGCGCCGAGGCCTGGACAGTTACAGGAGCTCTGACGGACTGAGCAGCCCTGCGCCGCTGTTTCCAGGCGGCGGGCGATGCTCCGCTTTCTAAAGGATTATGCTGCTGCAGTTCTGAGTATTTTTACAATAAACGTACCTGAAACAGACTTATTCTCTTTATTGAGGGGGGGATTCCCATCCGAGGGGGGAGGTGGTTTGCAGGGTTCCCGGTGACTGCTGAAACCCCGGAGCAGAGGGGAGGGCACCTGCTCACTTTCCCGCCGGTCTGAATTCAGGCTCCCCGGGAGCGCTGGGAGCGGGGGAGGGGACACAGAACTTGAGCCCTGCTATTTTCCGGGGATTTTTAAACGTGCAGGACAGGAGCATGCTTGAGATAAGACATCAGTGCAGCAGCTCCAGGCTGACCCTCCCGCCGGATAAGAGCAGCCTCTCCCTCCCCTCCCCACTGCTCCCCGCAGCCCCCTCCCTTCTGACAGCTGCTTATCAGAACAGCTTGCAGGAGGCAGGCAGGCCCTCCTGCACAATGAGCGGGACCTTCTGCAGGCGCAGCCCTTTGTGGTCCCCAAGGACGGTGGTGGCAGAACGCTCCCAGGAGCCTTTTCCTCTTACAGGCACGGGGCTTATGGCAATGTGTCTGCAGTGTTAATGCCATGTATGACATGATGACTGCATTTAAGTGTGAGTCATCATTTTGTCATGGCTGTGATAGGGCTGCAAAGAGCTGTGCAAAAAACGGGAAGACGGCGTCCACACAAGTGGGGGGAGCGACTGTGAGTGGAACCAGCATCTGCCACCTGCTATGCCAAGGGCTCTCTGCCCACAGCCGCGTTCTGCGAGCTGCTACTGTTCACAGCCCCATTTCCAGACTTACAGGAGTAAAAGAATTTAAGTCCTTCCCACAAAGACTTTCTTTGAGAAACATTGAGGGCAAGTGTCCTGAGTGAATCAATCTTCTTTATTAGGCCAGGATGTCTGGGCTACGCCGTGCTTGACCGGAACCCTGTCCAGCCAGGGACGGGCATGTGGGGCTGGCCTGCTGGGACCGGGCTGCCTGGCGGGCCAGGGAGCCTTCTGGGCAAAGGCGGGGTGCTGTGTTGTTTTTCTACCAAGTAAACTCTCCTGAATTACCAGCAGTCCCAGGTGGCTGATTCACCCTGTCGGGCTCCACTTTTTAAATTCTCTCCAAATCCTGGAAGCCGTCACAGGAAAACAGGACTGTAGGAGCTTAATTCTTCTTCCCAGAATGAAAGCATTCTGCTTCTCATATATCAACTCTGCAAGACATTTTCCCCTTGATCAGACAGAGGCCCAAGGAAAGAACTCAGCTGGGTTTGTGCCCGACTTTCGTTAATATTTTACCTATTTGCTTCTCGGAGCATTGACCTCTCTGCATCAGGGGGTGTCCTGCGGGGTGGGTGTCCACGCCAGTCAGGCTGCATCCCGGCAAATGACCATTTGCCACAGCTCTCTATAGTAAACACAAATGAGGCAAAATCACTTTAGAACATGCCCTTCGATGAATACGGTCAGCAGAACGTAGGGGAGGCCAGGCCGGCGGACCCTGCTGCTGGCTGACTGACCGCTGCAGAGAATTCAGTCCGTAGGAAAGGGGGCTTTCTTGGATTAGAACCTACATCGAGAGCACCTGTCGGAGCCCCAGGGGCTAAGAGAATTTGCTGGCAAAAGCATGCATGCTTAGTCACAGCGCCAGTCCCTGGCATGCCCGTCTTCTTCCTTCCCTTCTTTTCTTTTTTCTTTCTTTCTTTCTTTTTTTTTTTTTTTTGGATGACTGGGATTTTATGCTATTAAAAGAAAATACGCCAGAAGACAGTTAATAAACCAGACAGTGCTTACCAATGCACTATTGCCTTCATACGTCCAACAACTCTCGGTGGCGCTGCATAGATAAGCTAATTATCTCACCCGTGTTCAGGGGATCCCTACAGACGGTCGGACACAGCGCTCTGCGTCTAGAAAGCGCTGCATGAATGCTGACAACAATAATACTTAAAGGTTAACGGAGGCATTTACAGATCATGGAGCCCACAGTGGACTGGGAGAGTTAGGACCTGGCCATCTGGTTCCAGGACCCAACGTTTGACCTGCTAAAACCCAGAAATCCTGCTGAATTTGTAAGGACGGCGGCTTTCATAAGATCGCTATCTAAGTTTCTAATGGTTTTCTATATTCATTGTAGGAAAAATGCAAAATACCAGAGGGGGAGGGGGAGAGGAGGAAAGCAACAGGACAGTTGTCATGGACCGTCCCCGGGCTGCGGTGTGTCTTTCCCACTTTTTCTGTACCTCTGAGGGGTACGCACCCCATCATGCAGAAACACACACAGTACTTTCTAAGAAGCTGGTCTCTCCCGGCCAGTGTCTCCTGAGTCTCTCCTCGGCACCCTGTTGCGTGCCCCCGTGTCCCTCTATGACCTCTGGGGGTGAGGGTCTTCTCGCGCTGCCATGGGATGCCCACCGAAGCAGGGGATCCCATCAGGGCAACTTCCTTCCCTGGGAGGCCTCTGTGTCCCATGCAGGTGATGCCAGCTGTTTGTAGGCCTAAAGCAAAGCTGTGCTCACCCCATGCATGGGCGGAGGGGTGTTCGGGCTGGTCTTCATGGCAGGCAAGCCTCACCCTCACCAGGAACCGAGACCTCCGCTCCTTCCCAGTAAGACAGATGGGAGTCTGAATGCATCCCCGAGGCTCGTGTCTGTTTGCAGCCCGAAGCCCTGTGGGTTATGCGTTTTCTGAAGCCGTTGGTAGCAAGAGCACAGCGAGCCTTGCTCCTGGTGCTTACAAAGAGCCACTTGAGAAAAGGGCGATAAAAAGATATTTTCAGGAGAAAAGCAAGGATGTTGGCAAACAACGTGACACGGTGGGGTCAGCTTGGGGAACATGTTTTCATTTTTGCTTTTTTCAAAGTTCTTGAGCTTAGATGTTACATCTTCCAAGCTATCAGCGGCGGCCTTCTCATCTAGGTGTATTTCCCCCAAAGGTCAAGGAGAGACTTTGGCTTAACAGTGGGGGGGCTGGGGAGGCGCGGTGTGTGATCCTGCACAGGCACCTGTGTCCCTTCGCGGGGACTGTGGCATGCCTTCAGTTCCTGTTTGAGGACAAAGTTACCCCTGGTCTTCGTAAGCAGCCGCGTCCCAGTCTAGCTCGTTTTCCTTCTGCGTCTTCTAGAAAACAGCTGGCAGATAACGGCACTCCTCTCGCTGAGGAGGGTACATGCGAAGGTCTCCGGCAGACCTCTCCTCCAAGCAGAGGCGGGTGTGGACTGGGACTCCTTGCTGGGTCTGGGTTCTGGGAGGAGGTGCCTTCTGGAAGCTGAAGTGGCGACTCAGGGCTGCGTGGTTGAGCCCAGCAGGCAGCAGACACCCTCAGAGCCCCGTGGGCGGGACCTGGGCAGCATTGCCGCTCACGCACCTCCTGGTGGGGAGGAAGGCATGGCTCTTGGCTGCCGGGCTCGGGGGTGGGAGACAGGCTACTGCTGCGCTGCCTCGTCCCCTCGTTCATTCAGCTGGTGTTTACTGTGTGCAGCACCGTCCTCGCCACAGAGACCCTTGCTCCGGCAGAAGAGGGGCGAACGGTGTCAGGCTGCAAATCAGCAACGGTCCCCGGAAGAGTTTCTCTTTTGGGGAGCAGGGGGGCCTCACAGAATCCTCTCTGAACTCAGCAGCTTTATATTGGCAGGAATCCCACACCTCTCTCAGAAGGACCTGGAATGCCCCGGGCCCCTCCCCGTCCCGATCCGGGACAGGCGGCTGTCTCCGAACAGGGCCAGCTGGCCATGGAGCATCTCACCTAGAAGCCCGGCGGACAATGAGGCCGCCATGTGCCCCGCCGTGGCTTGCCAGAAGCTGCCATCTCCGCAGCTCCCGCCCAGGCGACGTTCCTCCCATGCACAATGTGGGATTCCGCCATGACCCTCTGAGGTCACTTCCCCAAGGATGGGATTTTGCAGTCAAGGTCAACCTGAAAACTGGGAGGTGCTCTGCAGGGGCCAAGCCTAATTTTCACGAGTGCTTTTAATCAGAGGGTTTTCTCTGGCTGGTTGCAGAAGAGAAAGTAGGTCTCCCGCCCCGTACCCTGATATCACACAACTGGTGTTTTTCAAACCAATTCTCCGAGTCTCCAGTGCCAACTGGGTGTCTGACAATTCAGTTACTTCTGACCACCCAGAGTTAGCATCGGAACTGATCAGTGACACTCAGTGACAACATTCCCCTCTTCGGACACCAGCCACACGAGGAGGGCCCAGACTACCCACGTTTCTCCCTGGCCGCATACACATTTAGGGCACCCTGATCCCTCTCAGGCTCAGTCACTAGCTTACAAACCCAGGGAAACAGTGTACAGGGTAAATCACCCACCCATCATAGAGGGTCCAGCTCGGGAACAACCAGACGAAAGTGGTGCACAGCACACAGTATTACAGGAGGGGGTGGAGGTCCGAGGCACCTTGGGCACACTGTCCCCCGACACCAGGGCGCGTCCGCCGACCTGCGAGCCCTCCAAACATGGTTAGTGATTTGGATGGAGATTCCCCTGCCTCGCACGATGGGTGGAATCATGGGTTTGCTGGAGGTGAAACTCAGTCTCCAGCGCCCCCTCTTCTCCTTGGAGGTGGACGTCCCAAACCCTAATCGTGGCTTGGTCTTCCTGGTGACCAGCCGGCCCCACCCCAAAGCTGTGGATGGGTCCTCCAGCAGTGACATCCTCAGCGTAAACTCAGGTGGTTTAAAGTGGACTGTTCTGGGGAACAATGGAGGCTTTGCTTTCTCTGGCCACTCAGGATCTTACACGTGTCCCAGAAGCTTGGTGCCAGTAACTGGGAACAAAGACCATAATTTTTTAGTTCGGTTGACCCTAAAACAAAGGTTTGAGCTGCACGGGTCCACTTCTTTGTGGATTTTCTTAATGTTTTCTTTTCTCTAGTTTACCGATTGTAAAACTAGAGCATCTGAAACCTGGAACATACAAAATCCTTGTGAACCAACCATTGTTTTCTGCAGGCTTCTGTCTGAAGGAGACTCTTAGTGTTTGGGGGTAAAAAGGCATCCACGGATTTTGGACGGTGCAGGGGTCGGCTGCTCAGGGACACTGCAGGAAGCCAGAGGGAGTCGTGCGTAAGGGGTTTGACATGTCAGCCCGGGCTTGCAGGTGGAGTGGCTGGGCAGCAAGGAATGAGGCCAGCCTGGAACTGAGAGCAGCCCCCGG
The DNA here is from genome assembly GCF_009829155.1 of Mustela erminea. Taxonomy (NCBI): domain Eukaryota; kingdom Metazoa; phylum Chordata; class Mammalia; order Carnivora; family Mustelidae; genus Mustela; species Mustela erminea. The sequence continues at coordinate 91,441,761 of NC_045625.1, forward strand.
ACAACCGCCAGCTGTGGAGCGGGGACCTCCGTCCCACAGGTATAAGAAGCCGAATTCGGCCAAGCACCTGGACGAGCTGGGAAGCGGGTTCTTCCTGAGAGCCTCCTGGGGGAGCGTGACCGGGCGCTTGCAGCCCAGTGAGAGCCTGAGCTGACAGCCGGCTCTGTCCAGCCTTTGGTTCTGACCAGGAGCCAGCTCCTGCCAGCCTGCTAGCCGTCGCCTTCCCCGGGGAGTCAGCAACCCCGGGGCCACGGACCGTATCATTAGTTTTTCCCCCACCCCTTCCCCTTACAGGAAATCTTCAAGTGGCCCTGACTCATGCCCTCGGTCCGAGAAGGAAGTCTAGTTGATGTCGATTCCTCATTTTGCGAATGAGAAAGTGGACTTGGGGAAGTAAAGGGCCGTTGTCGATGAGCTTTTGGGGGCCTGTGCTCTGTCCCATGCCCAGCAGACCCTTGTGTTCAAGGCTGGCCACGGGGTGGGCACGGCTGCCCCACGGTGGCTGGTCGGTCCCGGGCCCAGCTGATGTGCCCAGCGCTGGCACCTCAGAACTCTCCAGAAGGAAGGAAGCCTCGGGAAGCGCGTGGTTAGAGCAGCTTGGGGGAGCTACCTGTCCATGACCTCCGGAACCTGGCCTGATTGTCTGGAAATGCAGTCTTTTGGTTAAAGCCGAACGTTTTCTTGCTGCTGCTTGTGGCTTCCTGTCCCTCAGAGTAGACCCACTGGTCTGTCTCTCCAGACTCTGGTTGTGGGGACGGCAGGTCAGTGATGGACAGGAAAGCCGGCTGTGGTCTGAAAGCCGCGGTCTGGAGAGCAGTCAGTTAAGGGAATGTCGTCAAGATGATGTGGGAGGTTTTTTTTTTTTTTTTAATTTCCCCCAAAGCAGGCTCTGATCTTCTAACCATTGGCTGTTTCTTCAACTCCGCCACGCATTCTTCACACAGTTGATGTGGTTTGACTTCCTCACCTCAGGGGCAGGTGGGATTTCTGGCTGGTTTTCAGGAGTCCCTGTTCCCGGTTGCCTTGGCTTGAAGCCGTCAGCCGGCGGCCGCACGGCCAGGGCTTGGAATCCATGTGGCTCTTTAGCAAGGTCTCCCTGGCTTCCCGACAGTGGCTCTGGCCGCGCGCACCTTCACCTTATCCTCCCTGAGTGAGAAGAATCCGGGAGGAAGATGGAAATCTGTGGCGTTTTTACTCTGCAATAGAATTCTACGTGACAACATCGATGCATCTGGGAAAAGCCACATTGAGAGAGACGTGGCTGGAGAGAGCATCCTCTTCCTCGGCAAGATCCGAGCTCGCCGGGGTGCGGCGCTGCAGTGGTGCAGGGAGGTGGGCAGCGCGGATTCCAGGGAGAGGTGCCGGCGGTGGGGGGGGCAGGCACGGCTGCCGGAAGCCCCCCTGACACCATTGCACACCCGTGTGCTGCCTGGGGATTTCTGCGAATCTCTCAGGTTCTGGCTCTGGGGGGGCCCCGACGATGACAAGGCAAAGCCCCAGGAATGGGGTAACTGGTCCCCTGTCAGCAGTCGCTCAGCTGGGGTTGGCCCAGGGTTTCGGGTCCTGGCGGGTGGCCTCAGAGCTGAGGCTCAGGCTCCGTGTGGCCGGGGTGAGAGCCAGTGGCTGCTCCCTGCTCATGGGGCCCCAGGCCAGCCTGAGAGATGGGGCAGGAGGGGGGCACTGCCCACCCAGGTGGGGCTGAGGAGCCGGAGAGACACGTGGGAGGAGGCCGGAGAGCACGTCTCTCGGCGGCCCGGAGCCGTGGCCACGCGGACCGGTCTGCCCGTCCTGAAGCCCCTTGCCCGGAGTGTTCATCATGTCGCTGGAGAAGCAGCCCCCACCGAGCGGGCCATCCCAGCCTCAAAGCCACATGCCATGTCCCAGCCGCTGGGCTCTGCGTGGGCCAGGACCGCTGCTGGCTCCTGCTCTGGTCACCGGCCACCAGCAGCGCCCACAGGGGGTCAACAGCAGCACGGGGCTTAGTGGAGTGAGGCGGAGTACCAGACGCTCCGCTAAGAGTGGGGTGGGGGTGGGTGCGCGCCCCCCGCCTCATCCTCCATGCGACTGTCATCATGGACAGGGCAGGGGACACACGGCAGACGGGAGCCACCTGTGCCCCAGGCGAAGAAGCGGGCAGAGGGCACGGCACATCGCCGAGGATTGCCGCTGTCTTGGGTCGTGCTCCGGGTTTGCTGTGAACCGTATTTCCCAGAGGGACCACGTGCTTTTCCCTTCCAGGGGGCTGCGCTGTAAGTTCTGCAACAGGAGAGATTCATGGGGCAGATGCGGTGCGGACTGGAGAGACCCTCCCTCTCCCTCTGCCCCAGCTTCCGCACCGCGGGCCGCCAGTTCCGTGCCTGGTGCCGGCAGCATCACCGTCCTCCTTGCCCTGTGGATAACCGGGGACCAGCATCCCTGCTGCTCCAAGGGCCCTGCCTGGCACCAAGTGGAGGCGGGGACACTCCCCCCACCCCCCAGTTTACAAGCCTCCTGCTCTCCCCGCCAAGGCTCTTTTGCGTCCTATGGAGGTCTGTTTACCAGCCTGAGTGTTCTTCCCTCCTCGCAGAGAGAGAGAGAGAGAGAGAGAGAGATTCACCTGAAACACCTTGGCTCTAACACAGCACCTGGGAGGTCACTGGTAAGATCGGCCCTTTGCTGAATGAGAGAGCGCGCGGCAGAGCCCATCCAAGCAGGGCCCCTGGTGTGGGCTCTGTCGCAGGACCGTGGGAGCGTCTGGCCCTCTGTCCGTCCTCACCTGCATGACTGCCGTCAGCATCAAGCACGTTGGCCAAGGGCCCGTCCTGGCGTGGACTCTAGATGCTGGACGATTTGAAGACCTTGTATTCTACGGGACGCAACACCAACTTCTTTGTCGCCATCGGAAGAAACACAGAGCGAGAAGCGCCGATGTCGTGAAGGACAGAGGATGGGGGACGCGGTGGGCTGGGGACCCCCGGCGGGCCCTGCAGGGAGGGTCTTGGCTCTGTCTTCCAGGAAGGCGGGCAGTGGCGTGTCCTTTGCAGGAGGAGGATGGGGCTCGCGGCGGGGGTGGCCACCAGATGCCGACGACGGCCTGTAAGGGTCAGCCTGGATGTGGGGTGTTCTTGGGGGGGGCGGTGAGTTCTGAAGTGTGAGGCCGGCGTGCCCGAGACGGCTAGGGCCTGGGCAGACTGGGCGGCAGGCGTCCGAGGGAAGGAGGAGCCAGGGGCTTCCTGAGGCCCTTTGGCACTTTCCCAGCTTCTCTGCAGAGCCAATGGCCCCAGAGCCCGTCGTTTGGGGGTTTCCTGGGTCTCCTGAGGGCCTGGCCCAGGCTCGCAGTGCTCCCGCTCTCTCTGGTGCTGCTCTGGCTGGGCCAGGAGGCCCGGAGGTCAGGGCTCTGCCTCCCCATGGGGAGTCCGGTCAGTCCAAGCCAGTCCAAGTTTGGTGCTTTCTGTTGGCTACCCAGAGCCTCCCATGGCAGCAGGCCCGGGACCTCGGATCCTGGGAGGGTCCCAGTCCTGGGAGGCGGTGTTTGGACCCTATCTTCGACTCACATCTCTGGTTGGAGGTGGTGAGCCCCTGGGAGCTGTGTTTAGGTTATAGAACCTAGTCGGAGAGAAAGAGGACACGGAAGTACAAAGCGGCACGGTCTGCGATGCTGCCATTGGTGGAACGGCAGCTGTCGTCAGCCACGGTGCCCCGCCGGGACGGCCCCGGACATCAGTAATGGCAGAGAACACACCAGCCGGCTTAGTGCGGGGTTCCCTCAGCAGCCGGGCAGGAGGGCGATCGTGGTCCCCATGGGCCCTTCCCAGGCGCCCCAGGAGGACCAGACCCGGCACCAGGCCCACATTGCCCCGCCCACTCCTGCTGGCCCCACCTTCCCCCGGGGACCCTGTTCCTTGGAGAGAAGTAGAGCCTCCGGGGCTGACCTGTCCTGTGCCCCTGCTCCCGGCCTAGCTCCCGTCGGGTAGCCCTCCACGGAGCGGACGGTTTTAAGTTCCCAAAAGACAAATCCTTTATCTGGAGCATCTGCACAGTCGGGGCATCTGTTGGACAAACGGCGAGTGGGCTCCTGGCTGGGGCTGCGGTGGTGCAAGGCTGAGGCTTCAGATCTCGTCCAGGCCTGTTCTGTTGACTCCTGGCTCTTCCCTTCCTGTGGGAAAGTGATACGATTTAGTAGACGATTCAGGCTTGAGTATGAAAGTGTCCTTGAATGTGTTAAGTTTGCAAATCCGGACTCTGGCTGCAGGTCCAGCTGTGCTCCCCGCTCCCGGCTCCTCCCGGGTCTGCGGCGCTCGTCCGGCCCAGGAGCAACGCTGCCTCCAGGGGCTTGGGGAGGACCGTGTCCTGGAGGAAGGCCAGGGAACCCCAGGGTCATTCTTGCCCATTTCCTCCTTGTTCTGGCCGGTGGATCTTCCTGGAACGGGGCAGAGCTGCCACATGAGCCTCTAAGGGCCTGTGCATCCCCGGAGGCTCGTGTGGATTCAGAGGTCTGGGCTCTGGGGGTGTTTGTCTCCAGCAAGCCCTCTAGCAGCATAGCAGCTGCAGGCCCAGGGAGTACATCTGGGCCCCGAGGGTACCCCATGGGACCAGGGGCTCAGTCTGAATGGGAGTTTCTCTTCACGCCGGAGACACAGCAGCCCACCTTGCTCTGGTTCCTGCTGAATGCTGGTGGGGTCTGATGCCCCACTCCCTGCAGATTGGACCCTCTGGAGGTGGCCCTGGAGAAAGGGGTTGGTGCTCGCCCCAGGACCAGGCGCTCCCACCCCATGGCCCCTATTTGGCATGGGCTAGAGCTCTGGGTGGGGCCGCGTTTCGATTTCTGACCCTTGGCCACTTCCCAACTGTGACCTCAGGAACCCTCTGTATCTCTCTGTTAAAGTCCATATTTGAAAGAACTCGACCTCATGCAGTGCCTGTGGGCTCAGAGGGCCCCAGGGCACGAGCGACCGTGGATCTGCAGTTGGGCTGGGCTGTTGGCGGCCCCTGCCTCAGTTACTCAGTGCCAGTAGGAGCTGGAGGCCCTTCTGCTCTTAAACAAAACATTGACGCCAACAAGCTCTTACCGTGTCCCAGTTATAGGATTCCAGGTCCCTGTGATCCCGTAATAACTTGTTCTCTTAGCAGCTTCCTGACACAACCCACACACCCATGCACATACCTGCACACACGCAGCACACACGCACATGCATGTGCACACAACAATGCACTCACACCCACGCACACATGCAGCACACCCGTGTCCACACGCACAGCACACCCACGCACAAGCGTACAAACACACCATGCATGCGCACGCACACCCCCAGGGGCACACGCGTGTTTCCACAGCCATCCGTTGTGGGGCTGGGCTCTCGGTCTTGCTGGGCTGCCCGACGGTCAACGAAGCCCACAGGGTTTGCTTCATCGACCTCGGAATGTTCAGGGTGAGTGGAAGGACAGGGAGCTGCGCTGTTCTTCCAGAGAGCGGACGGCTCCCGAGAGAGGGACTGCAGTGCCGGGCTCTGCGGCTGGTGGTCCATCCTGGGTCAGCTTTGCGAACGTACCCCCCAGCTCGCTGTAGGAATAGGGAGCCCGGGGAGATGAGCGGGCCGTGCACTCCACTCTCCCCAGAGAAAGCCTGGCCGGTCTCCAGGTGTGCTCCCGCGCTGCCGCCACGGGAGCCACAGGCCACGCGCCGCACACGTCCCCATGCTTGCTATCCTTTCCCTGGCTTCTGCTCCTTCCCATGGAGGCTGACCTCCATCCCATGGAAATGCAAGGAGACCATCTTGCATCAAAGCAGAAGTTATCCCAAGGGCCTGCCTTTCCCCCCAAGGGCAAGTGTTACACAAGATCTTCCTCCGACTGGCCATCTCGGCCCCTTGGCACTTGCTCTGTTATTATTTTTCAGGTCTGCAGACGACTCGGAACAAACAAGCTAGTACAGAGAAAGAGATGGTCAGAACGCTTGGTTTCCACTAAACGATTATATTATGGGAACACTGTGCCTACTGGGATACGGGGTAAGATGATGGATGGATACTCGGTGAACAGTACGTTCTGTTCTGAGCTGCAAGTTGGTGGCTTTCATTCTCGTGCTCAGTCTCACACAGGTTTGCAATGAGCAAAGGAGAACTTGAGCTCTCAGGGCTCTCGGGAGCCCGTCTTGTTTGCCCTGGACCAGCTTCTGGCATAAAGAGCAGATTCCAGAGCCCGGGCTGCCTGGCTGACGACCGCTGGCCTCTGCGGAGTAGGGACGGCTCTCCGGGGCTGCTGGGCGGGGGCGGGGAAGACCTCTCCGGCCGGCGGTCTGCCCTCGTGGAGAGAGGAGATGGGGCCGGCAGATCCCTTCACTTGCTGTCCCTGCCCAGGGCCCACCCACTAAGGGGTCCTGGCCTCGGCCTTGCCCTCCCCTCTTCCATCGGAGGGGCCCACTCAGGCATTTCTTGCAGCGACGCTGCAGAGGCATGAAGGGCGCCTCCTTCCCTCCGTCCTGGAATGCTGATGTTCCAGGGTGTGTGGAGACGGCACCCGTGCTCCCCCCAGAGGACCCCTACCCTCTGGGAGTCGTGCTGTGTGGCCATCAGCCTGACACCCTCCAGCCGCCCAGCTCAGTGTGCCTTTTCCATCTGTGCGTTCTGAGCACCCAGGACCTGCTTTCCGGGGTGTTGGCGGAGGCTGGGGCTCTGGGAACCCGCTCTGTGCACTGTCTGTGTGTCTTATCAGCGGGGGCAACTCGCACTTCTTACACGGCTCCCAGAGCCCCGTGGTGCAAGGCGGAGCGTGGCTGAAATCACACTGACGTCGGTATTTGCTGCGCCTTCTGACGGAGGAGCCCCCGCTAAAAGGAGACGGGCTCTGCGGTGGGATGGCTCCCGCTGGCGGCCTCTCACTGCCCGGATGCTCCCCGTGTCAGGGGGCGGGGCCTGGGCCTCACACCCCGGGGTCCTCAGTGAGCAGAGCATTCCTTGTGGGAGCTCCGGTTGGCGCCCCCGGTCGTGGCCTCAGAGCACAGCACACCCCTCGGTCGTCCAGGGAATGCAAGGCCACAGAGGCGGCCCGAGTGTCCTGGTGACAGATGTCTCCAACATCCCCGGGGAGGTGCCTGAGGCACCACTTCCTGCCCCTCCAGGCCGGTGCAGGAATTGTCTACAGGCCCCGTGAAGCTGTGAGTCGCGCGCTCCGGCCGGACTGCTTTGGGAAGCAAGGAGCCAGCCCGCGTGGTGACTCAGGGCCACCTGCCGGCAGCCTCGCCCTGCCCGGCTGGCAGTCCCAGGCTGGGTGGCCCTGGGGCACGGTGAGCACAGTCCTCCGCTGGCAGGACCTCGTGTTCTGCTTTATTTTTATCTTCGTGTCGAGTTCACCTTTACTGTTCCGGCTCCGCGTAGACACAGCGTGCGGTCTCTCCCGGCCTTCTTTCTTGGCCTTGGAGACGCACACCTGCCTGCACCTCCAACCTTCGCGGTGGGCTCGGGGCAGCGAGCGTGGGCTGAGAGGCGGCAGCGGCGGGCCGAGCTGAGGAGGCGCAGGCTGTGGCCCTCCGTAGTGACTCGCCCCGGGCCCTGGCCGGTGTGGGCAGGCTGGGGTGCGTGCACCTGATCCATGCACTGGCCGGGGGGGCCAGCCGGGGCCAGGAGGTACCCCGCCCCCGGGGCCAGGGAAGTCGTCGCCATGTCAGAGGCGCTGGGCGCCCCACCGGCCAGCTGGTCGGCGGCCAGGCGGCACTGAGCGGCCTTTGTTTCTCGCTGCAATGACTTCCCTCTTTGGGTCAATTATGCAGCCTAATAGCTGTTATTACGTCTGAACAAAGTGTGTTGCGGCAGCCTGTGCGGTTCCAAGGGCAGCTCACCCTTGTCCCAGCGCCCCGCCACCCTCCAAGACCAGGCGCCGCTCGCTGCTTGGCTGGTCCTCCCCGGGGGTGCCTCATCCCTCAGGGTAACCAGGCAGAGATTAGGGGGAGCCCGAGGGGGGCTGGGGAAGATAGGGTGGCGTGCAGAGCGGCCCCAGGGGACCTCAGCTGGTTTTCTGGAGCTTCTGCCTGGGCTGGTGCGTCTGCCGGCCAGCTGTGTGCACCTGTACTTGCCAGGTTGAAGTCTCGGCAGGGTGAGCTCGCTTTTCCCTGAGCCTCCCATGGAATGTTCTGGAAGGAATAAAGGAGGCCGCCCTGGCCTCGCTGCAGCTCCCCTAGGCATTTGTTCTCTCTCTGGTATGACTCAGACTTCTTTCCTGGGAATCCCTCTGCTGGGGCAGCGGCGGTGCCATCACCGTGGACATGAGTCCCCGTGAAGGAGGGGGCTGGGCGGCGTGGGGCTCCAAGTCTCGACAGCCGGCTCCTGTCCTAGGGGAGCAGTCACTGTGGTCCAGGGTGGAGGGCGTGGCCGCAGGGTCAGCCAGGACGAGCGGAGGGATGCGGCTGCCGCAGGAACAGCACCGGGGGCTGTGCCCAGCCAGCACCCAGGTGTGCGGCCGCGCAGCTCTCGGAACGGACGGGGATGTGCTTACCTCATCCTTGTCGGCTTGGTCCCTGCTGCCGAGAGGGCCGAGGGGCCGTGACAGGAGCCAGGGCTGCCCATGCAGTGGCCATGGGGTTTCCCAGGCATAGCAGCTGGGAAGGGGGGGGTCATTGAGGCAGGGACGTCCGTGCTCGGTGCCTGGGTGGACTGGGGACCCCTGAGCACCCCGGATTCTGTGTGGGTTTCTGCTTTCGCCGTGTGCTGCTTCCCACGGCTGTTGAAACTGAGCACAGAACAGTGGAATAACAAATTGACCTTTTATAGGGTTGTTGGTAATGATTGTTGTTTGAGCTTAAAGCCAAATGTTAGCTTTTCCACCCAATCCCCTCTGGTTGCCGGCCTTCTCTCCGCGACAGGCAGTGCGAGCCTCCCTGGAGCTCACAGCTGGGGGGCGGGCACTGCAGCCCTCATTCGTGGCCGGCACCCAAGCTCTGTCCAGGGTGAGGGGCTCCAGGGAAGGGACGGCAGAGGGGTCGAGGGCTCAGAGGAGGTGAGACAGGCTGCCTTCCAGGCAGCGGTGTGGATGGACCAGGCGCGGCAGGGGTGTTCTGGAAAGCTCCCGAGGGCTGCCCCCACAAAGCAAGTCTGGGAGGCCTTGAGGATTTCGCTGGGGCTCGGATGGGGCAGGGGCGCCTGGGGCCCGAGCCGCCCTCTCCAGCCGGGGCTGTGCTCTATGGTCTGCCCCGGGCAGAGAGCACGGCTGGGATGGTTCCTGTGGGATTGAGCCGTCTCTCCAAGATGCACATCCTTTTTCCAAAGCAGGTGTGGCATTCCTACGGGCCTTCCTTATCCACAAGCCACCAAGGCTGGGGAGCGACTGGCCAGACAAGGGGAATGAGGCAGCGGCTGTGCCCAGGCAGGAATCCCCCTGGGCTGCTTGCATGACAAGCTCCTGGGCCAGCTTCCGCGCAGGGGTGTGGCAGGGCCAGCTTCCGCGCAGGGGTGCGGCATCTGGCCAGCAGCTCTGTCGTCCACATCACACAGGGGCCACATCGACCCCGCCACTCTGCGGAGCTGCTGTCCTGCACGTGGTATCACGGAGTCGCTGCGGTCTTCCCGGGGCCAGCCCTGCTCTGCTGACGGTGGCACAGAGCCCTGCCCTCCTCCGGGCCCACGCAGCTCGGTGGACGGCCTCCCTTGTTGGCGGAGGCAGGACCCTGTTCCTGGGGCAGTTTTCCCAGCCGTATCTGGGCGTGGCTTCATGCCAGTCTATTGGGTGATGACGGAGCCACGGGGCCAGACCTGGAAGGCCCCCCACCATGTGGCCTCCAGGCTGGACCCTCCCTAGCACATCTGTCTGTCCATGGGCACGCTCCCTGCTCGCGCCTACATGACTCCTCGAAGGGCAGGGCCATCCCAGCCCCTCACTGTCCCTGGCAGCTGCCCCGTCTCCCAGCCAGCACTCAGCAAGTGTTGGCTGAGGTCCCCGATCTGCCACTGGCCTCGGGGCCAGGCACTTGGCTCTTGGTGGAGTGCTGAGTCAAGGGGGACCCCAGAGGCCCAACCCACCCAAAGTCACATCATTCCCTACTTCCTGCTTCTCCCATTTGCTGCATTTTCCCAAGGCTCCTGTCTTGCCGTGGAGTTCCTGCGGCCCAGCTGATGGGGCTGCCAGGCAGCAGAGTGGCCCCAGATTTGCCCAGGACTATGTGGGTGGAGGTTCATTGGGGTTGCCGCTGCCAGAGGCAACATTTGAGGCAATGTTAGCTCACGTTTCTTCCCGAAGTCGGGAGACTCTGTGCTCAGGAGTGTGTGGAAATGCCCGAGGGGACGGGCCGTGACCTGCGGGACCAACAGAACCTCTCAGAGAAGTGGGAGATGCCGTCCTCGTGACACAGCTCCGGCCTGGGATCTGAGGACCCAGCAGGGGGCTTAGCAAGAACTGTGACAAGGTCAAGTCCCGTGACGTGGACGGAAGTGCCACGGAAGTGCCACGGAAGTGCCGCGGGTACCTGGGCACTGTCGAGCCTGGCCTTCGGGGACGTTCAGTCCCATACAGAGAAGGGGCGGGTGGTGGGGAGCGACCAGGGCCAGCGCAGGGTCTGTTAAGGTCTCCCTGAGATGCAGGGGTGGGTCCTGCCCTCGGACTAACCGAAGCACACACAGGCCGGGGGGCACGGAGGGCAGCACCGGTGACGACGTGTGCGGAGTGCTCACGGGGCGGGAACATGTGTGCTGAGGGCAGCAGGGTGTGCGGAGCGCTGAAGGACCCGCGGCAGGGATCTGGGCAACGTGTGCATACAGACGGACCCCAGACAGAAGGAACGGCACAAAGGCCCTGGGGCAGGTGGCTCCTGGCATGTCCAAGGCCTGTTGTGGGGGGATGGAAGCAGCCTGATGCTAATGGGGCATTTCTCAGAGGAATACACTTTAAAGGGTGTGTGTGTGCGCGCATGCGCTCGCATGTGTGTGCGTGTGCGTGTGTGTGTGCACACGTGCGTGTGGCAAGGTTAAGAAGGGAAGTGTGGCTGTGGGGCCGAGGCGGGAGCCGGTCAGTCCCTTGGGCCCTACCATGCAGCATCCGCTGGTTGTGAACATTCCATATACCAGGAGGGTAATGGGGGGCGGGGGGCTCAACCTGCCTTGGGCCCTGAGAGACCGTGTTCAGCACATGTAGGTGTGTCCCATGTGAGGGCAGTCCGGGTCAGGGTACAGACCGCCCGGCAAGGAACAAGAAGGAGGCTCCCCCGGGAAGAGGGAGCCTGCACCCCCAGGCATTCCTCGAGGACTCACCACGATGGACTGTTGACGGGGCCTCTGTGATTAGGAGGAAAGTGGGGTGGGGGTCTCTGGGGTCCTTTTGAGCTGAAAAGGGAGTGGGAGTGATATGATCCGAGCAGCTTCATCTCCCGGCTGCCCTGGGAGAAGGCATCCTTTAGCTCTGGGCTAGCAACCTGCGAGAGAGGGGGCTGGTGGCCCAGGGGAGCGGCCGGAGCACGCCCGGCCTCTAACCCCCAGGCTGTGCCTTCCCTGTGGAGCAGAGCCAGCCAGGCTGCCGGGACCCGCCCCCATCTCCACAGGCCCCGCCCCCAGCCCCCCCGCCCCCAGCTGCCTGGTGGAGGCCTGTCTCCCAGGCACCTGTCCTGCCCCTGCTTCCCATACCGGCAGCTCAGAGTCACCTCTCTTCCTGCTCTGGCCTGGAGTGCTTCCTGAGCCACCAGCAGGACTGGGCCTGGGGAGGGGGTGGTGTGGGGCCCTGGGGTTGTAGGTTCTGGGGCGTGTAGGGCCTGGCAGTTTCGGTCCTGGGGGTGTGAGTCTTGGAGGCTGTAGGTCCTGGGGGGCTATAGGACCTGGGCCGGTGGGGGTCCTGGGGCTGTGGGGCTGGGCACCAGGACTTTGGTATTAGGAAGTCGGGTTCTCCGTGGCCCTGCTCTCCAACAGGTGAATTTGCTAAACGTGCTGTCTCACTTCTGCAGTCGGGGTCTGCGACAGGTTGTTCTAGGAAGAGCACGGCAGGTCCTGTGGTCTCTATCACACAGATGTGGCACGAGTGAGCTCTGTCCGTATGAACGTCCTTCATGTCCTCTTCCGCTGCTCCCTGCGTCCCCAGCTAGGCTGTCCTGGTGTCCCCGGGAGCTTGGTGTGGGGCTGGCTGGGGCCGGGCGCTGGTCCCCCACACCGACTCGTCAAGTGACTAGGGCCAGCACTCGGACTCCCGCGAGGGTCTCCGCAGCTGTCCCGTGGCGCAGAATGTTCCCGGGCCTAGCTTGTCACTTTCAGGTTGTTTCTTTCTGGAAAACTCGCAGATGTGCCCGGAACAAGAGAGGCATCCCTGAGAATCTCGGGACCCAGATGGCACGGCTCTCGAGTACGTTTCCCTCTGCTGATCATCAGGACTAGGGAAGAGAGAAACCCAGCCCCCACCGTGGGTGCCCCAATAGAATCTGCTTCCAGAATGAGGGCATGAGGCCGGGCACGGGGCCAGTTGGCTCCCTTACTGTCGACTGTCCCTATGTTCCCCCCAAACGCCGCCATGCACCTGTGGGCGTGCTGCTGTGGGCCGCCTTCCCTCAGGCTGCTCCCAGTCCTGCAGAATCCACCAACCAGCCTGGATATACAAAGGCTCCCTTCCAGAAAAACATCCTTTAAAGTCTGAATTCCTAAGGACCATCACAGCACCCGCTGGGCAGGAGCGGGGTACCCACAAAGGGCGGCTAATGCGGAATTTCATCTCTGAATCCTCCCTCCGTTTGCTTTGGTAACGGAACTCTTCAAAGCCCGCCTGTGGGAGACGGGAATTCTTCCCACTTGGGCGAAGGAGAGCACACCCCCCTGCACGCCGTCCTCTGCTGGTTCCTCCTTTGATGGCCTCCGCGCAGGGCTGCCGCGACAGCCATATGACGGGGAAGAACTTTCAGTCCCGCCCACGGCCTCTGGGGAGGGACGAGGCCTGGCGTTGGATCAGTCACCAATAGCCAGGGTTATCAACATGCCCACGTAATGAAGCCTCCATAAACCCCCAGAAAGACGGGGTTTGGAGAGCTCCGGGACGCCAAGCCAGAATGCTGCCACCATGCCCAGGGGACCTCACCCCGGTATCTCTTCATCTGGCCCTTGACGCCCATTCTGTAACGTCCTCTGTAATAAACCGGCAATCCGGCCAGTAAACCGGTTCCCTGAGTTCCGTGAGCCGCTCGAGGGAAGCAGAACATGAAGGGAACCCCAGGAGGGCGTCGTGGGGACCCAGGATCGGTGGCCCTTGGCTCTCCTGCAGTTTGAGTGTGGTGGGAGGCGGTGGGACAGAGCCTCCAACCTGTGTCGGTGTCCAGAGAGACTGTGTCAGAGCTGGGTTCAACTGTGCGACGCCCACCGTGTTCTTAGACCCCCCCAGCGAGTGTCCTGCTCAGCCGCTCCGAGCGTCTCTGGATCTGGGAAAGGAGCCACAGGCGCAGGTGGTGGGGAAGAGAAGTGGCTCCTTCCGGACGCTGATGGTAGCTGCTGGGTCATTCCGGGTTAGGTGTGGGGAAGATTAGCGTCCTTGCCAAGGTGGGATGGGCCCTGGGAATGGCCCCTTGTCGCTGCCTTTGCTCTCAGTCTCCATAGAAGTGAACAGCTTCGTAAGCTGGGGATCTTCCGTCCCGGCTGGATGACTACAGATCGCAGAACTACGGCACCGTGGGGAGGGTCTCCCTGCCATGGCTCGGCCCCTGCGGCACGTTCCTGATTGTCTTTCCAGCTTATCAAAACTGGCGCCCAGAGAGGTTCTGTTTCCTAACCCATAGATGCCCCTGAAGTCGGGGAGCGAGAGTTGCTTTCTCTGAGCTGCCACGGGCCATTCTCCATCTGTCACCACACACCTGGACAGGTACAGCAGACAACCCCGTATCCTCCCCCAGCGAGCCCCCCATCACTGCCCTCCTAAGGTGTGGGGGGCAGAGTTCACGTGCTAGAATCTCGCCGTACGTGAGAGAGGCCGCCCGGCCGACCAGCAGGTATCCCGAGGCATCTTTGCCCTCAGGATGTCTCTGCTGCACACCTTCCTCCCGGGAGGCACAGAGGAGTTTGGGGACGCATCTGGTCTGGGTCCCGACGGGCCTTGCAGCCCTCAGACGCTCTGGTCTCAGCCCTTGGGGAATTTGGGCTCTGGCCTGTGACGGCCGGCTCCGGCAGGGGAGCCCCAGCTTGGAAACCGCGTACTTTAAATGGCCCCAGCTTGCAGCGGGGAGGGGGGAGAGCTTCGGAGCAAGACGTTGGTATCTCAGTGCCCGTGAATGTGACCTTGTTTGAAAATAGGGTCTTAGCAGAGGTGATCAGGATAAGGTGAAGGCATCAGGTGGGCCCTAGTCCAATAGGACGCGAGTCCTTATAAGAAAAGACACAAGGAAGGCGGCTTCTGGGAAGGGAGGCCGAGCCGGGAGCAACGGATCTGGAAACCTGGGAGGGCCAGGGCTGACGGCTGCTGTCAGAAGCCAGAAGACGCAGGGACGGATTCTACCCCGAATCGTGCAGGGAGCGGGGTGCTACTTGATGCCCTGGTCTCCCGCTTCCGGCCTCCAGGACCAGGAGATGGTAAACTTCTGTTGTGGCCCCTGGATTGTGGTGCTTTGTAAAGGCCGCCCCCCGAACCGAGACTCCGTGCTGTGCTGGCGTTCGTGCTCAGGCTGGGGGTCTCTGGGACTCATGGTCACCTCGTCAGTGACTCTGTTCCTGACCTCAGAGTTACAGGGATACAGGTAAGCGCCCGGCCCAGCACGGCCGTGGGCCTCCGGCATCGCGCAGCCAGCGGGCCGTCATCATACCCGCCCTGCGAAGGGGGGACTGAGGCTCGGAGAGCGCTCACTTCAGGCTCACGGCACAGCCGGACCGCACAGGGGAGGGATGAGCAGCGCCCCTGACGGCAGCTTCTCTGCTGGCACATCGTGGCTTCCAGACTCCGTGCCCCACGGGCTTCCGGACTGGAAAGCCCGAGGGGCAGGGTGTTGGCATGAAAAGGCAGCTGTGGAGGAATGACCTTACTCGGAGTCCCATCTAACCGCCTGGCTTCGTTTCTGGGGCAGCTGAGTGAGCGTCACCGGGGGGCTGGCGCCCTGGGGTTCCACGTGCTCCCCTGTCAAATGGGCCTAACGAGGAGTAGCTCCAGGAAGTGAGTGACGGGAGGCCACGGGAGCCCAGCGTCCGGACTCGGCCTTCCGGTTTGCTGCTGGCCTCGTCCGCGTATGTGGGAGGACACACATGCGACCGCTCGGCCGGGCCCCGCTGAGCGAGGACGGAACCTAGAAGCTGAACAGGGACATCAACAGTGAGTCTCAAACTCGTGGGCAAAGCTTCCTTAGAACAAATGTGGAAACACAGCAGAGTGTTCTTGGGCAAATCTTGGGAATTAGAGTCACCAGGGGTGCAAAGTGGGCTCCAGCACGAAAGCCAGGCCACAAAGCCACGTCCCCAGGGTGCAACAGGCGTTCCAGCAACCTTGTTTGCTCTAGAAGCTGTACAGTAGCCAAATCCCACAGTTACGCATGGAGAAACCGTGTGCTGCCTCCTTTTCTGGCTGGTGGAGCCTTCTGCTGTCCCCAGCAGGCCCGCAGTGTACTCCCAGGGGAGGCGTCCGTCTGTTGACACCCGCTCAGGGGGCAGGATCCCCCCGTTCCGTCCCCGGCCCGATGGGACTGTTTCCTCCATCACCAGCAGAAGACAAGGACGGGAAGGGTGCTGAGGTCACTCTTCCCCTGGAGAAGCAGCGTGGTGAAAACACACAGCTTGTAACGGGCTCTCCAGGAAAACAGAACCCACGGGACATGGGTTGCTGTAAGGGCAGGAGGACATTTATCCTGGCCGCGGACCCGTGTACTTATGGAGGCTGCGAAGCTCCGCGGGCTATGCGGGGGGGCCGGTTGTGTCATTCAGTCTGAGACGGGAAGACGGAGAACCCGAGAGATGGACGTCCCGGCTCCCGAGGAGAGCGAGTTCGCCGTCCTCCCGCCTGGGTGCTGTTGACGGAGTGCCGCCTGTCCCCACCGGTGAGGGAGGAGTTCTTCATTAGGCTTCTGAACCAAATGCTCATCTCTTCTGAAGACACACTCCCACAGACACACCAGCAAACAGGGCGTCCCTTAGGCCAGCCGAGTTGATGCCAAATTAACCATCATCAGGTTTGTCGTCAGACATGCTGAGCCAGGGTCGTCTCGGGTCAGCCCTGTGTGGAGAAACCCTGGCTGCCCCCAGCACGATCCACGGTGAACACCTTCCTGCTGTTCTTGGCCCCATCGCCTCCAGTCCCGACTCCTGTAGCTTTGGGGCTGCCATCATGCCAGCCATTGCCTCCCACCCCCCCGGAAGTCTTGCTTTTCCAGTTTTGTTCTCTCAAGTGTAGGGCTCTCCTTTCCCAGGGAACCTGCTTTCCAAGCCGCTCTGCCGCCAGCAGCTGGAGGCTTTTTTTAGGGATGAGCCGACAGCTCAGCATTTGTACTGAATGTTCTGAGTTGGCCTGGCCTCTGCCGTGTGCACTGGAGGGAACCACACAACGGGAAATGGAATGGCTTCTCAGCCCTGCTGCTCACTTTAGTGACATTCCTTTCGGCTGCCTGGCGTGCTTTCCCTCAAGCTGCATTCAGAGAGCAGCTGCTGGGTTGGGTCCGCTGACCTCCCTGGGTTTCCTTTCCCGCACCCCATCCTGGCTGCCCCAGAGGCCCCTCCTCTCCCGGCCCGGATCGAGGCTGCAAGAGCCCCAGACAGAGCCGGGAGCAAGGCTGGCAGGCCCAGGAGATGCTCAGGCTCCGTGCTCGGGATCTGGGGACGCAGGAGGAGTAAGATGCTCTCCAGTGGACATCCCTCGCATCTAAGGGCTCCCTGGTTGGCTTGTGCTGGCAGGCAGCCCCCGGGGCCCCCGTCTTGCAATCCCCGCAGTCTGTGGGTAATGAGGAACACAACACTTTCACTTCCCCAGGCTCAAGGCCAAGTGGGGCAGCGGGAAAATCAGAGCCAACAGGCGGTCCCCACCTCTGGGGAAGAGGCAGAGTCTCCTCCTGAGGGCCAAGGCTCTGGGCCCCCGCCCCGCTGCAAAGTGGCCCTGCCTCCTCCCTGTGCTCTCTGCACCTCTCCAAAATGGAGATCCTCATGCTGCCCCCGCCCTGGGGAAGGGTGCAGGAGAAGGGGGAGGTGCTCGGGTGGGTTGCCCCCAGGCCCACCCAGCTTAGTGCCCAGACTTCTTCCCAGCGGGTCCTGTGGGCTGTCACCACCCTGGCCTCCTGGGGAGGGTCCTGGGAATGATAGCCCCTGAACGGTCCTGGGGGCTGCGACCTCTCCTGTCCCTTCTGTTTTGTCCCCTCCTGGACCCTGCTTGGCCTGCCGCCAACAGGGAGAGAGGGGCTTTGGGGCCGCCGCAGCCCACTCTGTGCAGCAGTGAGGGGGCGCAGTGACGGTCGCCACGGGCAAGCCTGTCCTGGTCCGCTCTTACCAGCTCATTCCAGGGCGGGGCTGCGGCCCACGGGTCCGGGCCGTCCCCCACGCTGCTCCGGGTCCGTCCGTCCTGCCGCCTGCCCCGCCCCCAGGGACAGCACAAGGCTGCCTCCTGTCAGGTCACAGGCCGCTGTTGGACCACCCTGGGGAAGGACCGCGTGGGTCAGGGGCTGTCAGTGAGTCTGTCCAGGGTCTCCCGGTTCCACGTTCACTGGGCAGCACCAGCGACGTCCCACCCAAGCTGTGTGCCCAGGGGAGCCCCCGGGAGTGTGGGCGCAGGCAGCCGTCTGCTCACCTTCACCAGCATCGTGACAGGTGCCCGCGTGCTGCCGCTGCCTGGTGCCGGCCTGGCTCTCCGCCCGATGGCCCTATCCAGTCCAGCAGGGTGGGAGCTGGAGAGAGAGTACGCGTGGGCTGTGGGCAGTCGCCAGCCGTCCTCCAATACCCCCGAGAGGCTCCACAGGAGGCTCCAGGCCTGGAGCAGGCCCCATGTTCCACGTCCCGAGGGCTCCTGCTCACGGTCCCCGGAGGCCTGTGGTCAGAGACCTACTCCCGGCAAGATTTCTCCCTCTCCACTCCCGGCAGTCCGAGCAGGGGCAGGCCCAGGGTCTGAGACACCCTGTAAAGACACCCAGCGTCTGGCCCCGGCATGGAGTGGCCGGAGGCCGACAGAGGGTGTGTGCTGGGTCCTGGGAGAGGAGAAGCGGGGAGCTCCTCACCTTGTCCCTTGGCCCTGATGGCTTCGTCAGGCTAACCCCCTGCTTGTAGGGGGAGAACGGGGGCCTTCCTCCCCCGGGGGGAGAGCTTCTGGACCCTCACTGCCTCGGTCCCTGTCCTGGTCCTGGCCATGTGAGCCCAGCCAGGTGATGTCCCCTCTCCAAGCAGCTTCTCTTATTTGGGGCTTAGATGAGCTCCAGGGACAAGATTTGCCGACGAGACCCTTGGCCAGACTGCGTTTCCCAAACAGATCCTGCCGACAGCCCCCGCCCCTCATGAGCCTGTCTTCCGGGGCGACTGGTCTTCCCTCCCTGTGAGGCAGGGTCTCCGTCCCCTCCCCAGCAATGGTGTTACAGGGGCTATCCCCGGAGCACAGAGGCCACCGGAGCCCCCTCTCTCTGGCTTTGCTTGCCCTGGGGCGAGGCAGCTGACAGGCGGCGAGGACACTCGAGCCGCCAGCACTGACGTGCCCGTGGAGGGACCTCAGCCCCCGCTGTCCCCCAGCTGAGTCTCCCAGGAACCTGAGCCCGAGCCGCCCAGGCGAGCCCAGGGGAGTGCCCAGTGATGCCTGTTGTTTTCAGCTACCGCGTCCTGAGGTTTGTGGCTTAGACATCGCCCGGGAAGAGGTGCAGGGCCGTGTGGAGCCCGGGACCGCGCTGCGGGATCTCAGCGGCCAGGCAGACGGAGGCTTCCTCGCGTCATGAATAAAATATCTGTTGCTTCCACTGACCGTTCGGGTACTGATTTCCACGGCTCTTTTGTCTCTGGTGAAACGGAGGGCATGTCCCCTGGTGCGTCCTTTGTGGGATCCCCAGGCCGCCGCACCCAGGCTCCGTATACACAGGCACCCGGGCTCTCCTTTTCCCTTTTCCAGACGGAAAGCGCTGGAAATAACAAGAAAAGGGCTGGTGACCTGCACATTTGCCCGCACACCTGGGAACCAATTTTAAATCCTGCCGTGTGACCCGCAGGCTGACCGCGCATCACTGCGGGCGCTGCCGTCACTGAGGGACACGGCAGAGGAGGGAAACCGCTCTCTGTAGAGGAAGGCGTATGTATGTATTCCTGCTGGAGACGTTGCTCTTTCTGCTTGAATGTGTTTGAAGAAATAAACTGTACTCACGGAGAGAGTTGCCAGGAGAAGCTGAGTCGCTGGCTGGAAGGATGCCCTTGGGCCTGGACGCTAGTGGGACATGAGGAGCACCGGCCGCGAGCGCCCCGCTGGGCACGCAGGTCTCGTCAGGTCCTGCTCGGGGCGCCTTCCCACCCGGAGTGGCTGCTGTTTCCTGGTGGGGCATCCCAGCCACGGGGACGGGGGCCTGTGCGCGCTCCCCCTTCCCCTCAATCTCCGGGGCACTGGGTCCCGCTGCAGGTGGGCGCGGCCTCAGGACCTCGGTCGGGGCTCTAGCTCCCCTGCCTCTTCGTTCATGTTCTGCCGGCTGGACGTGGAGGTCCTGGTGGTGACGGGCTTCTGGGACCCCAGTGGCTGTGGGGCGCGCCCCCCGCCACCTGCACTAGATGGGGGCAGGGGTACACCCATTCCGTGAAGACACAGGCACCTGTCACCGGGGCGCTCTACAGGGGCACGGCCGTATTTTCTTCATCTTTGTGGAGTGTAGTGGGTGGTGTTCGCGGAACGAGTGAGGAGAGAGGTGTGGCCTTCTCGGGGCAGCCTGTGACCCTGTTTCCCTTCCTCTGGTTCCACCAGATGCAGGAGGAGGAACGGGCCGGGCGGGCCGGTCACACAGGCTCTTGGCATTGCTAAGAGGAAAAGCTCTCTTGGGAGCCCCGCGCGGCTGGGACGGTGGTCGGGGGCGCGTGTCCTGCGTGTGTGCACCTTTCTCCAGAGCTGCTCCTCGCGGTGGCTGGGCCCGGCAGCCTGGCCTGAAGAGTTAGGCCGGGCTGTTCTCATGGTCGACCACAACTGGCGGGAAGAGAGTAGCGGACGTGCTGTGTGATCCGAGCCCCTCAGATCCCTGGGTTTCGGGAAACCTGCTTGTCTGGAACTGTGGACAAACATCAGGGCAGCCAGGAAAGGACGCGATCCCAACGGACTTGCACGTGAGGGTCAGACTTGCCGTCAGGAGGCGGGGCGAGCGCGGTCGGCTGCTGCTTGCGTGTCTACCCCCTCACTGGGCATGAGTTGGCTCGTTTGGAAGGCAGACAGACCACTTGTTTCCAACACCTTAAATGGTCTGGTCGTGGATCTTCGTGTCACGGGGGAGATTTTACTGTATTTTTTATTTTTGAAAGATTTTATTTATCTGAGAGAGAGAGAGAGAGGGAGCTTAGGCTGGGAAGTTTGCCTCTGTAGTGGCTTGAAGCGAGGCTGGGGAGCGACAGCTTTGGCGGGTCCGTCCCGACGTCGCTGCCCCGCCCCCGCGTCCCGCGGCTGGGAGAAAGCAGGTCTGTCTTCTAGAAAGACTCCACAGTCCACTCATTCCCACCAGCAGCCGCGGCTCGGGGAGGAACTTGTCTCGCACAGGAGGAGGGAGCGGTACGATCATAAACTTGGAATTCGCCATCCCACACGTCAGAGGGCTTGGAAGGGAATTCGTGGGCCACACAAAATCTAATCTCCAGGCATCCGGCAGGAGCCGTAACTCGCTACGGCTGGGGCTCCGCGGCCCTTCGCAGACCCAGGCATTCGCGGTATGGGGTTTGTGCAATAGAAGCCTTAAATCAGTCCCTCTGTGCACTGAGAAGATAGAAGGATATGCCCAGGGTCATCCTTGCAGGGGGGAGGAGGAGGAGGAGGAAGGGACACACACAGTGTTTGGCTTCCATCTGTAGCAGATCGTAGCCCCGTTTTTTGAAGAGCCCCCTAGGTTTTTTACGAGCACTGGGTGTTTCTAGCCACTGATTCCAGTAGAAGTCGTATGTGAACCCGGGTCCGTGCACACTGACCACAGTGCGTAGCCAGGCCCACAGCGAAGCGAAACCAAACTGCAAGTGGGGATGCTGTGTGTCCCCACGGCCCCATTTAAAAGGTCTCCTTTGGGGGCCCCTGGGAGGCTCAGACAGTAAAACGTCTGCCTTCGGCTCAGGTCACGGGGTCAGGGGCCTGGGACCGAACCCGCACTGGGCTCCCTGCTCAGCACGGAGCTGCTTCTCCTTCCCCCGGCTCCCTGCTCGTTTTCTCTCTGTCTCTCTCGGGACTCCCCGTGATGGGATGTGAGCACAGAAAGACGATCGCCGCTTCGGCCCATGGGCACAGGAGAGGCCGCAGGCCGGCCGCCCAGAGCTGCCCTCTAGGGACAAGGTCAGCCGTCTGTGTGAGCTCCCGGCTCTGTATCTACTTATGTAAATAAATGAAAAATTTGCTTATCAATTTATTGTTAGAGCAGTTTTAGATTTGTAGCAAAATGGAGCCGAAGGAAGAGAGCTAGCCCGCGTGCCCGCTCCCCGACCCAGGCACCGCCGCCCCCGCCGTCAGCACCCCGGCCCGAGGGCAGCCCTGCATGGATGTCGGGTGATGTCATCGCCCGAAGGCCAGAGCTTACCGCGGGACTTACTCTGGGCGTTGGGCACGTTACGCTTCCGACAAACGTTTGCTGACGTACCCGTCATTACAGTGACAGGCAGAGTGGCCTCAGCTCCCCAGAAACCCCTGCCGCACCCGACCACCCTCTCTCCCCAGCCCCGGCAGCCCCTGACCTCTCTCTCTTTTTTAAAGATTTGTTTATTCTAGAGAAAGAGAGTGTGAGCGTGACAGGGGAGAGAGGATCCGAAGCGGTCTCTACGCCCAGCACAGAGCCCGACGCAGGGCTCGAGCTCATGACCCCGGGATCAGGACTTGAGCCGAAGCCAAGAGTCAGCAGCTCAACGGCCCGAGCCGGCCCCGCGTCCCAGAGCTCTTGACCGTCTCCCTCGATGTCTCTTCTCCAGGATGTCACAGAGTCGGAACCACTGGGGAGACTTTCAGGACTGGCTTCTCTCGCCTGGTAATAGACCCTTGAGCTCCTCTGTGTCTTTTCACGGCCGGAGAGCTCATTCCGTTCCCGCACGGAACCGCATTCTCCTGTCTGGGCGGACCGCCGTTGGCTCTTCCGTTCACCCGGGGAAGGACGTCCTGGCTGCTCCCAGGCCTTGGCAGTGGTGAAGCACGCGGCCGTCCACACCCGTGTGTGGGCTTCCAGGTGCACATCGGAGCTCGGCCCCTCTGCATGAGCATCAGCAGCCTGACCTGCCGGGCCCCAGGGGAGGAGGGCGTTTAAATTTGAGAAATTGCCAGACGGTCGTCCACAGTGTGGCGGGCGGTCCTCCCGCCTTCCCCGGCACAACCACCCCTGCCAGCACGGGTGGGGTGAGTGTCGCAGGTTGTGGCCTTTCTAATGGGCGTGCGGTGTGATTCCCCTTGTGGTTTTACGGAATTGGCTTTTAGGGGATGCGGTGACATGGAGAGGAAGCCAGGTTTTTTTTTTTTTTTTAGATTTTATTTATTTATTTAAGAGACAGAGCATGAGCACAGCAAGCCGGGGGAGCAGCAGAGGCAGAGGGAGAAGCAGACCCCCTGTGGAGCAGGGAGCCTGATGCGGGACTCGATCCCAGGACCCTGGAGCCACGACCGGAGCTGAAGGCAGACGCTTCCCCGACAGAACCACCCAGGCTCCCAGGAAGGCTGGTTTTGTAAGACAGATGTGAGGGGGGCATCGGCAGACTGGGCTAGCTTGGAAGTGAGTGGAGCGGCCAGATCCTGGGCAGGGGGAGCGCTCCAGGGGCACCCAGAGCAGCAGGGACTTGCCAGCATGGCCGTGGGGCTGGCACGCAGGCCTGGTTGTCTGAGACTACGGGTCACCGGCCCGTCCTGGTCCCCATGGTTGTCCCCTGCCCTGCCCTTGGCCGGTACGAATGCCTCTTTGGAGGTTTGGGGAGCGGCTCGGCGGGAGGCGGGGTTTAGGGGCGCCCACTTCCTGCGTCCTGTGGGACACAGAGCTGGAAGCTGCCCTTGAAGCAAACTCTCAACTCCCAAAGCCGCTCTCTAAGTGGTGAGCTGGTCTGTCCTCTTGGAGGGACTCCCAGACTGTGTCCCCCTCTTGCACAGGGAGCGGAGGATGGAGACAGAAGGCGGTTTGAGCCACAGCGGGGAGAGGCGGCGGCTGGCTTAGTCGGGGCCAACCAGCTTGGGTGCCGCCGGCACAGCCCACAGGTGTTCCTGGGGGGGCTCCACGAGAAGTGGGAGGCACGCCTCTACTCATTCCCAAGGACAGGGTGAGTCCAGATGTGCAAAGACAAGCAAGCAGCTAGGAAGAAGAATAAAAAAGGGGAGTGAATCCGACGGGAAGGAAACAGCTCACCCCGCTGCGACACCAGCAGGTACGCTGCCCACAAGAGGACAGGTGACAACTGGGCACCAGAGAGGAGGGTTGCCCGAGGCGATGGAGTCTCGCTGTGCCAGAAGGTCAGGCTGCCCAGCACAGCCCGATCTGCTCAGCTGGGGGATTCAACTGGGAGACACAGTGGCTGGAAGCCCTACCCAGCCTGAGGGCAACCTCTTTGTAACAAACAAACAAACAAACAAACAAACACCACATTTTGTTCTTCAATCCCAACGCCTCCCGCGACCCTGAGTGCACACGAGCTCCGGGACAGCCTTGCTGGGGTTGGGTGCCAGGCGCCCCTCCAAGGGAGGCATAGCTGCCCCGTGGTCTTGGGACGACCGTCTCCTGTTGGGGTCTGACCCAGCATGCTTGCTTGGACATACACGGCCCACTGGGGCATTTTCCCGGGGCCCCTGGAATGAAAACTACTGGGTGACCCCATCTCCTTCAGCCCGAGGTTACGATTTCCTGCTCCCAGAGCGCAGGGAGCGAGCGGCTGCGGTGGCACTCTGGCCTGCTTGGAGAGAGGGGCCTGGAGCCGCAGGGTCACCGAGGACCTTTGCCAAGCACGGAGTGAGTGTGGGAGACCAGCTGCTCTGAGCCCTGGACGCCGGCCAGCGCCACGGGGGCGGGGTGTCTCTAAACCGGGGATGGCACGGCACCGACGCCCAAGCCACCTCTCCCCCTGCCGCCTCCTTGATCACAGGCCTGGTCCGGAAGCAGCCGGGGAATCCGTCTCCACGCTTGCCGAGAGCACCCTTCCAGACCGTGGGTGGACATTCTAGACCGTCTGCGTGGCTGGGCCAGTGAGGAGGTGTCTTGCAAGCCACCAGCCCTTGCGGCGGGAGTGAGAGCAGAGGGCACGTGGGTGGCCGTTACGGTCCTGGAGCCTGTGTTCCAGATGGGGACACCGAGGCGCACACGGATCAGGCGACTTGCCTCGGATCCCCGGCTGGTAGGTACAGAGCAGGGCTGGGGACAGCTCCTCTGTTCCTGTCCACGGGGACTTCTCCAAGGAGGGTCCGTTGTTGGTCCCTTCGAGTCCAGTTTTATCACATTGGGAACACTTCTCCACTTTAGGAAAAACCTCACGTTCTCAGGATCAAGGCTGAGGCCGCTGAGGCTCCCGGTCCCCCCATGGGGTAGAGGAAGGCAGACAGACATCTTGCAGCCTGGAAGAGGGTTTCCAGGGGAGCAGCGGGTTAAAGCCTCAGAGGTGGTCTGTGAAATCCCAGGGACTCCAGCGGAATCACGTCGTTGCCAGGACGGCCTCGCTGCTCAAGCACGTTGCTGTCGCTCGAGTCTCACACGCCGGCGGTGCGGGAGACGCATGTGCGCAGCCCGGACCGGTGCTGCCCCGGGGCTCTGGTTTCCCGAGGCTGGTGTGTGTGTTGGATGCGGTGGGGTGAGCACTGGGGCTCCGCTTGTCCCCTCCCCCACCGCGCTTGGTGCTCTTGGCGACAGGGACAGGCTCTCTTAGGCGCCGGGGACGGGACAGGCGCGTCTGTCCCCATGGTCTGCAGCTGTGCACCAGCCACCCCATACTTGGAGGTTTAGAGAAAAGTCACCCAATTGCCGCGGTTTGTGGATGGGGAATTCGGGCAAGACGGGGCGCAGCGGGGCCTCTGCAGCTCCTGGAGCGGACCGAGGTCACCTGGTGATCCCCCCTTTCATGGGGGGCTGGCCTGGCGGAGCCAGGACCATTTCACTCACGTGCCCAGGCCCTCCCTGGGGGCAGCGGGCCTCTCCCAGGGTGAGTAGCTTCTCAGGGAGGAGGGGGCAGCTGCAAGGATCGGCCATCTGGTCCCTTCCACCGCGTCCCCTCAAGGAGCATCATGGGAGCCGGCCTGACCCCAGGGAGGGAAGTCGGTCGCCCCTTACAGTGGGGAGAGAAGTAAAGACTTCGCAGCCCCCGTCACCCCGACAGAACACGTTCAGCCACCTGGCGCATGGGGGCAACGAGGGGGTGCTCGGGTCCCGTGGGCCCTCCGTCAGCACTTAGGCCCGGGGGGCCGTCCCTGAGCCCCCAGCCTTGGCTCCCCACCCTTGCCAGGCCCTCCCTGCCGCACGGGGGTTTACGGTTCCTCGTTCCTGTCCTCAACAGGGTCCTCCCCGGCCCTCCCATTCCAGTCTCCCGCCCCCTCTCTCCTGCCCTTCCCCATTCCCCAGGTGACCCCCGTGGGTGCAGACCGCCTGCCCGCCCCCTCCATGCTGACTCCTCGGCTCCCTCGGGATGTGTCCCCTCACGGGTCCCCCGGCCTTACGGTCTTTCCCCGTAGGCTCCTGAACCAATGGCACTTTGAGAAATAATTAACCTGATCATGTTTACATAATAAAAGAATGTGACCATTTTATGATCTGTTATTAGCAAAACAACAGATCTAACTGGTCCCTGGAGAGATCTGCCTCTCTGGGGATGCCTCTGAGGTTGGGGGACCTTCCCAAGACAGACGGTGTCCACAGGTCGGCCACCGGCTGGGTTATCTGGAAACGGGAAATCAAGGGTCAAGGCCAGATACTTGCGGAAGTCATCCTCGCCAAGGACGGGGTGAGCTTTATGCTCCCTCACCCCTTCCTTGGCAGC
Source organism: Mustela erminea (assembly GCF_009829155.1). NCBI lineage: Eukaryota > Metazoa > Chordata > Mammalia > Carnivora > Mustelidae > Mustela > Mustela erminea. Next base: position 91,467,755 of record NC_045625.1, read on the forward strand.
AGGGACCCCCACAGAGCCCCTCCCGGTGCTCAGCAGAGCAGAGCGTGGCTATCCTTTGGCACCAGGCCACAGTGACCACTCCGCCGTCATCGGTGTGGCTGGCTTCTCCCCAGCTACTAGCACCGACTCTGGTGACCCCGTCAGCCCGTGTCTGGAGGTGTGGGCAGGGAGCAGGGCCCTGCGGTCAGCGCATCTGTGAAGCTAGGACCAGGGACGCTTCTCTGGCTGAAGTCGATGCCGTGGGCTCCTCCTAGAAGACTGCAGGCTGCCCTCTTGGGAGCGAGAGGACCGGTGTGTCGGTGCCGTGCCCTGGAGCTGGCCCAGGTTCCCGTCCCCCGGGAGGGTCCGCTTGTCTCGCGAGTGTCTGCACCACGGTCACCTGACCGAGGAGCCGGGGAGACGCCGGCCGGTCCCGCTGCGTCTGGGAAAGTCACCTCTCTTGCTGCATCTGTGTCTTTGCTTCCCATCTGAGCTGGGCTGTCTCTACTTCCCTATCTGAATATCGGACCGAGGGATCCCCCTGGGGGTCCCCAGCCACGCACTGTGCCTGCAGGAGGCTCCAAGGAGCGCATCCAGCTGGGTGAGAACGTCTCCGAGAAGGCTTGGCCCCGGGCATCGCGGTCGGCCCAAGAGCCGTGCGCCGACCCCGGCCTCCCCAACTCGGGTCCTCCTTAAGCTGCCATTCTGCCCTTCTAAAGGGTCCCCAGCAGGCCCCCAGCCAAGTCCTGAGTCCTGTCACTCACCCCACCAGCTGGCCCTCTTTCGAGCTCTCTGGGCTCCTCACAGGGCGGGGGGCGGATTGCGGGTACAGTCCCCTCCTCCGCCCACCCTGACCCTCCCGCCGGCAGCTCCGGGAACACAAGGAGGCCTCTGTGTGTCCCCGCTGCAGAGCGGTGTCCAGAAGGGAGAGTGGACCAGGCCTGGAGTGCAAGGACGTGTGTCCCAAGGACAGGAGTCCCGAGGTGACCTGGACAGTGTGTTTGTGCCTCTGGGTCCACTTCCACGAAGGCATGAGTGAGCCCACCCCTGCCCTCCTGTGTTGTTCGTGGACTTGAGGCAACTCACGGTGGTTTTTCTTTAAAGCTAACATCCCCCAAATGGGAAACCAAGTAGGTTGTGCTGTGTTTCTGCAAAGCCCTGTCGTCTTCATAGAGACAGTTTCCGTTCTGACCGGGACCGGGCCCCAGGACCTCCACTGGCACCTTGCTCAAGGAGAGCAGAGATAAGAATCCAGCCCCGGGAGGGGGGGCGCGAGGGAGCAGGGGACAGCTTCCTCCCGCAGTGCTCACTGATACCGCGGTTCAAAGTACATCGCTCCAACGTGTTCGCAGAGAACCTTCTAAGAGATTATACGTTTGTCTTTTGGCACGAATGGTGTGACCAGCAAGCCGGTGAGGAGGCCACCAGTGGCACACGCTCTCTCCAGGGAACCCGGGACCCGCAGACCCGGCGGCAGATACAACAAGACTTCGTGCGTTTTGTCATGTGCAAGCAGTGGCCACTGGGGTGAGGCCACCGTGTGCCCTCAGCGGTGCCCGGGAGCTCTGCACATGGCACTCCACAGCTAGAAGATCTAGAACTGGGCCCGGGAGTCACGGTCCAGGGGGCCAGGCGAGGACGGCAGTGAGCAGGGGCGCGAAGATGCGTGGCCCGGGCCTCCTCCGGGAGACGCGTGCAGGGCGTGGCAAGCAGGCCCTCCCATCCTGCGGCTCCCCGGAGGATCCGCTGGGCCGGCGGACAGGCTCCGTCCTTCCCCACTCTCCTGGGAGACCGGTGCCAACCCCCTGCAGCCTGGAGGGGACGCTCCCTGTCAGGGTTCCTACTGCTCATTGGCTGGTGCTGAGCTGGTTGTTGGTCACCCCGCAAAGGCTCTCACATCCTGGCGCACCTGAGGGGCTGCACTCAGCACCGGCGCTGTCTCCCCTGGGCTCGGGGACAAACTGTGTCCTGCAGGGCAGGGCCGTGGAGGGGGCCGGTGCCTCCTGAGGAGGGCGTCTTTCCGGAACCCAGGGCTGGCGAGGGCACAGGCTCTCGAACAGAGGCACACGGCCTTCCCTTCACCCTCCCCGCCAGCGGCCACCTCCTTGAGTCACCGGGAACAGAACGGGCCTCCCTTGCGAACGGCCGTGGCTTGGCCCTGAGGCTCCATCCTGGTTCCAGCTCAGGTGTCCCTCTGTGGTGGCCTCCACAAGACTGTGGTGGGCCCACACCCAGGGTGCCTGGAAGGGAAGCAGGACACGGACTGGATTCTGGCGGCAGAGGACGTTTGAGAGGGTCTGAGTTCGGTTGGGGTGTCCGGACCAGGGGCCTGGACCCACACTCACTGTCCACCCCAAGGGTCTTAAGAAAAATAGGTCCAAGAACCCCCTGAATGAAGGGGCTGCTCCCCTGGCCCTCTGCAGCCCTGCCCCTCACCCTCCCGGGGCTATGGGGTCCCGGGCTCCCCCTCACCGCCCCACTCTGGTCGCTAGGTGAGGGTCCCAGGTCTCCACGTGTCTGTGCCCTGCCGGGTGGGCGGTGGGGCAGGGCTGGTACGACTCTCTTGCCCGACCCCTCGCAGCCCTGTGGAGATGCCCGTTTCTGGAACAAGAGCAGCCCCACGTCCACGGCCTCTGGTTAAGGCCCACCCGGCACGAGGTGGGCAGCAGCCGGGACCCCTGCTCTGTTGCTGGCTGCAGACCTGGGGCCAATGAGCTCCTCTGGGTTGAGAATATTCCCTCCTTCCTTCACAAGACGTTGGCAGCCCTACGTGGGAGAGCGTGGGAGACGGCCCTGTGTGTGGTGGACTCCGTGGGCGCCTTACGGGAGGGGCTTTCTAGAACAGCGTGCTGGGGAAGGGCCGCAGACCTCCGGGAGGGCTCGTGGAGGGCGGCGCTGAGCAGAACAGACCGCGGCCCCCCTGCCACCGAGTCCCTTCCCCAGAAGCCTGCTCTGGCGCAGCTGCTGGTGTCTGGCTCAGTTCGGGAAGCCTCCGGGTTGAGCTGACTTGCCAAGTGTGGGTGGTGGGTGTCTTCTCACAGGGTTGGTTGCCGCTCTCAGGGCCCGGACACCCAGAGGCCGTGAGGGTGTGAGAGGGCCTGCGCGGGGCCGGCCGCGTAGAGGGAAGGATCCAAAAGCCACAGCACGTCCTAATGCTGGAGGGAAGGATCCAGAAGCCACAGCACGTCCTTATGCTGGAGTTTTGCTCTAGGACTTGGTTGGCTTTTAACAGTAAATGGCCAAGGGTGAAATTCGTGACGGTGGGGATTTTTCAAGACTGCTCAGGCTTGGTTCTGCCCACATTGTGTGTCCTGAGGTGCTCCGTGGCCCTGCAGGATTGGAATCAGTGGGCACCTCTGGGGATCCCCTGCCGACCTGCAGCCTGGGCAGGGGGAGCCGTGTCCAGGCTGTCTAGACCCATGGGGTATGTGGGGGCCGCACAAAGGAAAAAGTCTCAGGCTTTCCTCTCCATGTCTCTTCTCTTTCTCTAAAATCTCCAGCAGGTTCAGCCTCCACCAAGACAGATTTCCCCTCCTGTGGCCTCCTCCTGGTCACGCCTGGGGACGCGTGAAGCGACGACACCCACACACACCTTTGCCACATTCTGATCACACACACAGTTGGGACCGGGACAGCAGCCCTCCAGAACACGGCTCAGAACGAGGTGTTCTGGCCTGCCGCGCTCCGCTGCCACCGGGAGAACCTGTCTGGCCACTCTCAGGAGGACGGGAGCCAGAGGGAGCCCGGGCAGGAAGCGGGGCTCCCCGCTGTGGACCGCGGCACGGCTCTGCCTGCCCCCGCCCCGGGAGGGTGTGCGTGCTTCCTAGTCTCCTGTACAGGCTGGGAAATCAGGTCTTAGGGAGGCAGAGGGAGCCGTTTGTTGGCTCGGGTTCAGGACTGCCATGTGCAGGGTTGGGACAGGGTTCCCGGTAGCAAGCCTGGCCCAGTGCCTCAGCCAGGGGACCAGAACGCGTGCACGGAGGGATTTTATCGCCGGTTCTGATTTACCTCTTTTGGGTTTAAGTGTGCGTCTGTGGTCTCCACTTGGCCTGAGGTTCCTGCTGCAAATGCACAAGTCCTGAGCAGGGCAGAAGTGGGACCTCCTTACACTTGGTGGGATCCGCACGCTATTCCCAGAACCTGGGGTTTGTGCCCACGTACCGATCTTAGCAGGGAAGTGATTTGAGCTGGACCAGAGATGCCAGTAGATCTGACTTTGACACCTGGCTTGCAAACGCACCAAAGACACCAGTTTTCCATGGCCGCAAGGCGAGGGGCCCTTAGCTTGACCTTCATCCTGTAGTCTCCCTCTTCTGGTGGGCACGGGGCCTCTGGGATCTGTGCGGTGGGCCGTGCCCCCCGTGGAGGCCACTCGCATATGCGGGTTGGTTGTCCTTGATGGGGTGGTAGGCCTCATCCTCTCTCTATGATCATATTCGGGAACCCAAGGGCACCCCTGAAAGGAAGATACTCCATGCTGAGGAACGTGACCGGGGAGAAGGACCATCAGAGGGATGTGGTTGGCCGTGCCCTGGAGAAGGGACCCTGTGTCTCTGGGGTCTAACACTTGTGCTTGGGACCGACCGCTGAGGAAGTTGGAGCAGAAGGTTCGGCCTCTGACTCGCCCTGGGGGTTTCTCTTCCCTCCGCCCGAGGACGGCTGGTGATCCAGGTCAGGAGAGGGGCGGCCCGGGGCCACAGCCCTTCTCCTCGGCCACTGCCACGGGGGGGACTGGGAAGTCACAGCCCAAGGGAGCATGAGGCGTGGGAGACCGGTTTCTGTGCCGTCCCGCGTGGCTGACGGCTGCGTGGGCTCCGGGCTCCGACACCTGGCTCTGCTCGGACGTCAGCTCCCGCTTGTCAGAGGCTGTCGGCTTCCCCGGCCCCGTGCCCCACGCAAAGGCGGACCTGCGAGTTGGGCGCTGCCTCTCCTCCTCTCCCACGCTGGCACCATGTCGCCCCGTACCTGGCGAAGCCGTCCACGCCCCATGCCTGGGCCATCCCTGAGTGGCCTGTCCGCCTGGGTCTGGCCACGACTGCTGCTCAAGGAGAGGTCACCCGGTCATCCCTCTTCCTTCGCGTTCTCTTATGATGCTGTCTGGCCGTGGGGTGCTGTCCTCAGACCATCTGTTGTCGTAGGGACGCTACCCCAGCGGCAGGACGGTGACGGACATCCGTCAGACGAGACCGTCCGCACGCCCGCAGTGCGCTCGTGGCGGCCCTGCAGGCCCACCTGCCCCGGGGAGCCTCCCTGGCGGGCCCCCTCTGCCCTGCTGGGTCCCAGTCCCACCTGGCTCTGGCCTGTCTCTCCCTGCCACACTGGGGCACAGGGGTGGTTCGTCCTTGAATCTGAGGGGGCAGGCCCCACACCGGCCGATGCCTCAGCTCCCTTGGAGCCTCGCGTCTGGCAGGTTCCCGGGGGCAGGCAAGTGCTGGCTCCCAGCACTCTTCCCTGGTGCGGACAGGGTGTGCCCACGCAGGACGGAAGACGAGGCGGGGCGATGGGCCATGAGAGTGCTGGCTGCTGGTCCTTGGCTCGCTCTCTGTTTCAGAAGGAACTAGAAGGACCAGACCCTCTGCCTGCCCAGCCCGCAGACCCTCAGCACGGGGGAGGGCTTTCCTGCGTGATAAGTAGCCGCCTGGGCTGGAACAGCCCCGTTGCCTCCACTGGCTTCTGTCTCCCCAGCAGGTGGGCGTGGGCGGCCGCTTTCTCAGCAGACTCCCCACCAGCCTTGCAAACAGCCCAGGAGAGGCTTCCAACATGGGGTTAGATCCTGGAAGTCGGAGCAGGGTGTTCCCAGGGGACCTCGCCTCCAGACGTCCTGCCTCTGTCTGTGGACTTTCTGGCAGGTTCTGGGCGGGCAACGGGAAGTGGCCAGACTCATTCCCATGTTCACACTGTGCTCACATTCCAGATGATTCCGGCTGAGCAATGTGAGTGCACGCGCCAGTGGGTCACCCTGGATGCCGGCAGACGGCTGTGCCCGGGGAAACCTGATTATGGAGGGGGTATGAGTGTGCAAATGTGTGCGCTCGTGTGTGCCCCCGTGGGTGCACCCAGTCCCGGGAGGCCCTGACTGTGTTGGGGAGTCAGCAGGGTTCCCTGGACCCGGCTCAGACCCAAGAGGTATTTGGAGGCTCATGTCCATGCCTCCCAGCCTCGGTCGTCAAGCCTGTGGCCCAGCTCCTGATCCTATTTGAAAGACACATTGGAGCACATGGGACGTGCCACTGGGGCCCAGCTCCCCCCGTCCGTCCAGGGACAGGCGTGCCCAGCAAGGGTAGCCGGTCACCTTCCCGGGCATGGGGCCCTCCGCTGTGCACACAGGCTGAGACTCGGACCCGCGCTTTCTGGCTGTGCATATGCTGCGAATTGCCACCGCCCGTGAGCCGAAGCATTACTATTTTGTCTTGAAACTAAGTGATGTAAATAAGCCTCGTGTCCATCTGTTCAGGCTGGGCTTGGCCTGCACATAAGTTGGAGAACGACTCTGCGGATTTGGGATGAGCGCTAAGGAGTCACAGCCCTGCAGGAACCGACCAGCCTGGTGGGTGGCTTGGAGCTCTGGGGCCCGTCTGGGTGTGCACACGCACGCTCCTCTCTGCCTTCCCCGGCGGTGAGGTCAAAAGTCAGCCCTAGAGGAGCCCCTCCTCCCGACCCTGCTTGCAGGGACCCAGCTGCCGCCCGCCCGTGCTTCTGGCAACAGATGGCCCCTTGCCCTGGGGGACAGGGAGAGGTCGGTTGGGGGCAGGGAGGCCCGTGCTGGGCAGCCAGCTCTGTCCTCCCCTACCCGCTCTCCGCCCCAGGCCAGGAGAGCCTGGAATGCTCTGTAGCTGTGGAGAAGCTCCCAGGCTCTGCAGGTGGGAGGTGAGGTGGGGACGCCTGGCTGCTCTCAGGGAAGTAAGTAGAGCAAGGACCAGGGAGCCCAGGGGCCTGCAGGAATGCTGTTCCCTCCCCCCCACCCCCGATAATCCGGAGGCAAGGTGGGGGCAGGCTGGGTGCCCCTGTGAGGACGAAGGGCGGTGGTCAGAGGTGACCCTGTGCCTGATGCAGACACCCAAGCTTCTAGAATGCAGAGCCCTGGGGCCTGGGCACACCCTCTCCTGTTCTCGTGGAAACCATTCTCGGGCACAGGGGGGTCCTTGTGGGGGAGGCAGCCCTCCATGCAGAGCCTGCAGAGTGGGGAGACCCGGGGTGGGAGGTGGTCTGCGTGACGTCACCAGAGATGCTGACCTGAAGGGCGCCCGAGACATGGCCTAGGACAGCCTGTGGCCCTGACGGGGGTGCAGCCTAGGTCTGGGGCTACATGAGGCTCAATGAGCCTGAGACCGGGTGTACTATCCTTGCAGACCGACAGGGCCTGGAGTGGGCTTTAAGTTACTTTTAACAAAAATAATGAGCTGTGATGTGTTTGCGCAAACCAAGATGCACCGTAAGCGGAAATTTATGGATCATTTTTGCCATTCAGGGAGACGGGGTGCCTGGCGGGCTGGAGCCGAGAGCACGGGGGGATCCTGAGGAGAGGAGGGCGCCATGGCAACGACCCACCGGCCGGAGCCGAGTGTGGGGCCTTTGTCACCCTTTCTTTTCTTCTGTAGTTGAGGAGCAAGAAGAAGCTTCTAAAATAATTCCGAAACACACTGTACACACTGACGAGTGGCTATGACTTATGTGCCCGTTAGAAGAGTAAGAAGCAGCGATGCCCCACCCCCACGAAGCCCCCCCGGGGGCGAACACGGGAGCGCGGCCGCACAGCCGCCAGCACCCCAAGCTCATCGTCTTCCCTTCTCCAACGGTGGCTTTCGGGACCACGGGCCTGAAGCCTGCATTAATGGCTAACGTGTCTCATTCAAAATGTTACCGTGTACAGATATGTTGCCAAGCAAGACATTGCTGAATCTTGCCAGCTTTCGGACTTTGCGTGACTTGGGTCCTTCCGTTCATGAGACGTGTGTCCTGTGGGGCACAGACTTTTCTACCAGCTGTTCTCGCGGCTGCAGAGTATCTCGCTATAGGAATTACTGGAGTTGTTTCCAGGTTTTGCCACAGCTGAGTATCCCTGAAGGTCACAGATCCGAGAGTGTGACCGCTTCGGTTCAGATCCTGGCTACCCAGTTCCTGCTTGTGTGACCTTGAACAAGTCCATGCAGCCCCGTGTTCCAGGGTCCACACCTATAAAATGCAGATAGTAATAGGGTGTGCCTCAGAAGCCTGTGGGGGAGAATTAAGTGAGCCTAATGTGGATATAACACTTAAACTGCCATCTGGCCTAGGGTCAGTTTCAAGATTAAATATCATGATGGTGGTGGTGGTGGTGATGGTGGTGGTGGTGGTGATGGTGGTGATGGTGATGATGGTGGTGGTGGTGATGATGGTGGTGGTGGTGGTGATGGTGGTGGTGGTGGTGATGGTGGTGATGGTGGTGGTGGTGATGGTGATGGTGGTGAAGGTGGTGGTGATGGTGGTGATGGTGGTGGTGGTGATTATGGTGGTGGTGGTGATGGTGGTGGTGATGGTGATGATGGTGGTGGTGGTGATGATGGTGGTGGTGGTGATGGTGGTGGTGGTGGTGATGGTGGTGGTGGTGATGGTGGTGGTAATGGTTGTGGTGGTGATGGTGGTGGTGATGGTGGTGGTGGTGGTGGTGATGGTGGTGGTGGGGGTGATGGTGGTGGTGGTGCTGGTGGTGGTGGTGATGGTGGTGGTGGTGGTGATGGTGGTGGTGGTGGTGGTGATGGTGATGGTGGTGGTGGTGATGGTGGTGGTGGTGGTCGTGGTGGTGATGATGGTGGTGGTGGTGGTGATGGTGGTGGTGGTGTTGGTGGTGGTGGTGGTGGTGATGGTGGTGATGTTGGTGGTGGTGGTGGTGATGGTGATGGTGGTGATGGTGGTGGTGATGGTGGTGATGTTGGTGGTGGTGGTCGTGGTGGTGATGGTGGTGGTGGTGGTGGTGATGGTGGTGGTGGTGTTGTTGTTGGTGGTGGTGGTGATGGTGGTGATGTTGGTGGTGATGGTGGTGGTGGTGTTGGTGGTGGTGGTGGTGGTGATGGTGGTGGTGTTGGTGGTGGTGGTCGTGGTGGTGATGGTGGTGGTGGTGGTGGTGATGGTGGTGATGTTGGTGGTGGTGGTGGTGGTGGTGATGGTGGTGGTGGTGGTGGTGGTGATGGTGATGGTGATGGTGGTGGTGGTGGTGGTGGTGGTGGTGATGGTGGTGGTGGTGGTGGTGGTGGTGGTGGTGGTGATGGTGATGAAGGTGATGGTGATGGTGGTGATAGTGGTGATGATGGTGGTGATGGTGATGGTGGTGGTGGTTGCGGCGGTGGTGGTGGCGGCGGTGGTGGTGATGGGGATTATAATGGTAATGGTGGTGCTGGTGAAGGCGATCCTCTCCAGTGTGCACATGTCTGTGTGCTCACACTTCAGGGTCCATGTCCTTGTTCATGGGCACATGAACAAGGACATATGCCCTGGGCACAGCCCCACGGCACACCCTTCACCAGCAGTTTCCAAGGGTTCTCAGCAGGGTCTACCTCCTCGTCCACATAAACATGTCTCAGTAGAGTTGAAAGCTATTTGTGTGGCGGGAACACAAAGCTGAGGACAGAAGAATGGGAGGCATCCCTCCTCAGGCACCCCCATTCCTTTGCTCAGGGGGTCTCAGGTGTGTGAAGATGCCCATGGTCTGTGGAGGCTTCTGGGGGCAGGGAGAGGGGCAAGGGACTGAAACCAACACGCGGAGCGTGCGTCTTCCTCCTTCAGCCCCGGTTCTGGGGAGGAAGGGCCGCCACTGTGCTGGGAGGGGTCCTGAGCACGGTCAGCTGCTGCCCCCCCCGCCCGCCGCTGGGAGCTCTGCCCGGCAAGCCGGCCAGCCTCCATCTGCCGTCTGCAATCACGAGCTCACCGTCCGCTGCCGGCGCGAGCCAGCTTTCCCCTTCCACTCGCTGGATTTTCCTTTCAGGGTCCCATTGTGCTGCTTAATGGCCTCACAACGTGCCTGCCTGTTACCTTTCCGCCCCTGCTGGCGGCCCTGGAGGACAGCCTCAATCCCTCCGACCTGCAGGGCTGCGCCTGTGGTGGCAGGAACGGGCCCGGGGACCCGCGTCGCCCTCTGGCCTTCAGGGCAGCCCGCAGACCGGCCCCTGGTGTCCCAGCATCATACGGGCCCCCCCTCTGCGGCGACATGGCCCATCGCCTGTGTCCTTTAAGTCCTACATCAATTAAGCACATGGCTGTCCCTTGGCTGTGACAGATGGCCAGAGAGCCCGGCGTGGGATAGAGCCTGTGGATAGAGCCCTCAGTTCACTGTCGATGTCCTCGGCACCCTGAGAACAGAGGCGACGGGACCGAGGCTGGACTTCCAGCTCCTTCTGGGCTGGCTTAAGGCAGGTCCTGCAGAGGAGTAGCCGTTGGGTGGGGGTCTGTCCCTTTGGCTTTCTCGCGCTGCGTACTGTACTGTCGAGGGTGTGGATGGGCAGAAAGGGCAACACGAGGTCCCCTGTGGCAGCAAGAGAGCTCACGTCTTCTGGGGGAGTTTGGGAACTCCATCTGCCACCCCCGTCAGCAAGGAGTGGGCTTTGGTCATGTGACCAGTTAGCGGCGGGTGATCTGGGAGTTTTGCTTCCGGATGGATCTGGAGCAGGGCTTGTCCATCTAAAAAGATGTCAAGAACAGAAACCACGAGGTGACCAGGCCTGACTTAGGCAAACGTTGGCTGCGCCCGGCTTTCCGGGGAGGGGGAGGAGTTCGTCGTCTTGGGGGACTGTAGGAGACGGGCCACGGCCCCCTCAGCAGCCCAGCTCTGCCCTCTGACACACACTCTATGGGCGGTGGTCCCCGCTGGTGCCTGCGGGAGCGTGTGTGTGCCTGCCCCGGCGAGGGCGCGAGCACACGCCCCCGCCGGCTGCGTCTTTGTTGTCTGAGGCCCGGCTTTCTCCAGATTGGCCGATCTTAAAAGCGGTGACACGCCGTGTCAGATCTGCCTGACGTCCAGGCACGTGCCTCATCGAGCATGCAAATGAGTCGGACGCTTGCCCGTGGCCCCGGGGCCGCGGAGCCAGCCGCCCCACACCCCCAGGGAGCCCAGCAGGTGCCTCGCAAGGCAGGTGTGCGGCTCACCATATGCTCTGGCCAGAGTCAGGTTTCCCGGCGTCTTTCAATTACCTCCCAGGTGAGAGGCAGTGGGCGGGGAGGGGCCCACGCTGGCCCGTGGCTGCCTGGGTCCCCTCCAGGCACTCACTCGCTGCGCAGGGGCAGTGGTTGTGTTTGTAGCCGTGGGGCTGGACAGCCCTGAACCCCTGACCACAGCGGGCAGGCAGGGCCCGAAGTGGGCGGGGGCAGGGAAGGGGGCTGCATCTGACTGTCAGGCCTGGTGGCTCTTGCTAAACTCCTCTGTGCTTGGGAGAGCTCTGCTGCCCCCCAAGAATGAAATTGGACCTTCGGGGAAGTAGGACCCAAACATCTGCATTCTTGGGTCTCCTGGGAGGCCGTGTTTGGGGCCCAGAGGAGAGCATCGCTGTCCGGCACAGTTGCCACTGGCCACAGGGGCCCACTTAAGTGTAACTGTAATTGAAATAAAACTGAAGCTTTAGTTTCCTGGGGCTCAGTCGTGCTACTGGATTGTGCAGAGAGAGAGAGAGAGAGAGAGAGCGAGCTCCCCTGTCACTGCAGACTTACAAGCAGGCGGTGACAGGGAGCTCAGGGAGGCAGGCTGGGGCTCAGGGTGGAGGTCCTTCCCGGGGGGCTTCGGAGCACGGGGCTGGCCTCGGTTGGCCTCCGTGGCTGGGCTTCCAGGGGATCCTCTTGCCCTGGGGTCACGCATGTCTGGAAGAGCCCTCGCTGCCCATCAGACTTCCTGCGCTGCCTCCGGACGGGCGTGGATGAGGCTAGGCAGCTGTGCCCGAGGCGGCCGGCGTGGGCCGTGTGCCGGGAGCGTGCCGCCTCTCTCTCAGCTGGGGTGGGTCTCCCCTGTCATTTAACACATGATCACTTCTGCAGCAAAGGGATAATGACACACACAGCCGGGATCTCTAAACCCCAGCGGTTCTCAAACGCGCTCAAGGGCACAGCCAGCAGCACGCGGCCCGCGAAGGGGTTCGGACAAAAACAGAGTCGGGAGCGTGGGGTGGGGGCCGGGGGGCTTTGCCCGCGGAGGCAGCGTTTCACAGCACGTGCTGCCAACTGTTGCAAAAAGGAAAAGCCTCACCCCCGAGAAAAAAGAGGGCGATGCGCGTAGGACTGCAGGCCGTGTCCCTCCTGCTGCCTTGCTCTGGGGCAGCAGGCCCGCGCCAGCTGGGCGTCACTGACAGCTGCTTTTTCCTGGGGAGAAATTAAAAGATTAGGGGACGTGGGCACGTGCTGGCCTCAGGAGCCCAAACAATGCTTGATTTAGGGGGAAACTTGTCTGGGGAGGCTGACAAAGGAGGAGGCTCCGAGTTGGCCAGGGGTCAGAGGGGGCTGGCTCTGCCAGAGACAAAAGGGCGGAGGAGGGGAGGGGGCGGTGGGCTTGGGGGGGAGCCTCCCGGTGAAAAGGGGCCTGGCAGCAGCTGCTCCAGCTCCAGAAATCTGAGATGGGTCTTTTCACAAACACAAATGCGGGAGAAGAATAGGGGCCACGCTGAGCTGAAATGGCTCGTTTGCAAATGAAAGGCAGATTGAGAGCCGTCCAGTTTCCAAGTTGTCACCTAAGAGGGTGGAAAATGGTTAGGGCAGGGAGAGCACGCGTTGGGCCAGAAGTGTGCCGAGCAGATGGGCCTGCCACCCCCACCCCCAACTGCCCGGACTCTGTGTTTACATCACAATCGTGGGGCCTGCCCTGCGGGCACAGGCGGTGGGGGTCGGCCCCCCCAGCCCGGACCCCAGGAGATCCAGCAAACGGGAGGGTTTTGCTGTGTCCCTGTTAATATCAGCTCTGGGCTAAATTAAGGACGTTCACAGCCAAGAAGCTACACATGATCGGGGGATGCAGGCCTGGGAGGGGGTCCCCCAGGTGGGACGACCGACTGCCCGCTGGTTGTCCCCTCTCAGTGCTGGCCAGGACCTCCCATCGGCGGGGTACCCCGGGCCGCGGGGCAGGGTCACAAGGTTTAACCCTTGGAACGCACACAGCAGGTCCCCAGGGTCCAGGCCATGCTCACGGCCTGGAGGCTCCGGGAGTCTGTGGCCGGGGGCCGTGAATTTGCTCCCTACCCCACTTCTGGAGGATTTCTGCCAAAGAAGGCATGGCTTCCTAAGACGTACCAGGCCAAGGGCAGGCAGTCAACCCTCCTCAAGACGTCTGAAGGCAGAGAAAACGCTGTGGCTGCCCAGAGTGCGGTGGACGGCCGCATGCAGCCACGCTGCGGGCTGCCCCGGGCTGTGGACGGCACTGCTGAAATGCAGAGTCCGAGCGAGGCCTGCCCCCCACCTTTGTACACTGGATCCCCTGGGACGCAGAGGAGGGTCCTGAGTTTTCCGGAAGGACAGGAGCGCACGGAAAAGGCACCTTCCCTCCAAGGGGCTGTCACGCGGCTCAGGAGAGCGTAGACGTGCACCCGTGTTAGGGAAAGTGGACTGTACTGTGACAGCTTTCATCTGCGATCCTGTCAAGATATAGATGCTCCCCGGAGAACATGGGGCCACGCACCTGCAAGCCACAGCTCTGGGACATGCGCACCTCACCCAGCAGCCGCACGGACCCAGAGGGGCTCCGACGCAAGGACATCCCTGGGCAGCCTGTGGGCAAATTTCCTGTCGCCTGGCGTTCCGCGGGCCCATGTAGACCATGCGGGGGAGGGGCAGTGTGGTGTTTGGGGCACACCTGCCCCCTCCCTGCCCCTGGACAGACTGGAGAACGGGCGACTGGGGGAATGGAGAGCTGGCAGATCACCGTGGGGAGGTCCCCACGCCGAGGACAGTGACCGTGGAGACCGCAGGGGTGCGGCAGGAAGGAGAGGAGCCTGCCTCCCAGGCTGCTTCTCTTCTCTTCTGTTCTTTAAAGATCTTATTTATTTATGAGGCAGAGAGACACAGTGAGAGAGGGAACAGGAGCAGGGGGAGTGGGAGGGAGAAACAGTCTTCCCACCGAGCAGGGAGCCCGATGTGGGGCTTGATCCCAGGACACCGGGATCATGACCTGCGCCGAGGGCAGATGCTCACTGACTGCGCCCCCCAGGCGCCCCAGAGATTCATTTTCTCCCCACCCACCGGGTCATCATTAATCACCCTTGCTCAGCTCCAGCTTCGGCTGTTTTCCTTTTGGCGGTTCTGGTTCTCATTTCTGCCCGTGCGTCCAGACCACCCGGAGAGGTTCTGAAGCGATGCCCAGACCCCATCCCAGAGCACCTGCCTCAGGACCCTCAGGTCGGGGGAAGCTGGGCATTCTTGGACTTTAAACAGTTCCTTTCAGGGTCGTGAAGGGGCACACAGGGTTGCAAAGAGCTGCCTGGAATGTCGGCCTCAACGACCTGCCTGTATCCCGAAAATGAGCGGGGATAGGATGCGGCGGGAGGGACCCTGAGGGGCGGGCCGGGGTGCACCTGTGTCTCCTCCAGCCTCACCACGACACACAGGCCGATGCTGCTGGCCTGGCCTCCTGCAAACCCCTCTCTCTCCCTTGCCTGGCTCGGGCACCGTGGGTGCGCGGGACGGAGGGGTTCGCCCTGCATGAATCCCTCATCTGCGCTTGGTGTTTTCCCGCGCCTTCAGACGCACGGCAATTCTTTCCACAGCATGGAACTCGGGAGAATTCTCCTGGCCACCTGGTTGTTCTGCGGGTGCTGGCGGCGCTGAGAAGGGCGGGCGTCCAGCTCCGCGGAGAACGAGGGGGCGTCCAGGCCAGCATGGAGCCTCAAGGGCACCTCCTGGAAGGGAGCTATGGAGCCGTGAGCACCTGAGGGGCCGTCTACACAGGCTACACCCACCTCTGGGAGCTGCAGCGGGCTCGAAACTCCCAGAAGTGTGCTTTGGCAGCGGGGAGGCCACGGAGGTGTGGTGAGAAGCACCCCGGCCGCAGGAGGAGGCTGGATGGGGCCTCGGACGGCAAGCACCTTCTTCCTCCCGCTGGAGGCAGGTTGTCGCGGATCAGGTGCAGGCAGGAACGGTCAGGCTCCGCGTGGAGCCTCCTCCTGCTGGAGAATGGAGGGATCCCCGCCCTGTCCTCCTGTGCGGGGCCCAGGGCCCAGGGCTCCCTCTCTTGCTGGGAGGAGGCTGCTGTGATCACGGGCCCACCCTCCCAACCTCCCCTAAGCCTCCTCACCCCCCAAAGGCCCGTCTCCACATGCCGTCCCACGAGGGCAGCCACCAGTTTCCCGCCCAGACTGGGGAGGGGACCTTGCCCAGCAGAGCGTCACCTCGCACGTGAATGACGGGTACTTAGGAAGGGTCTGTGGGGGCCAAGTTCCCGGAACCTCGGATCCTGAGCAGGAAAAAAAGGGAAGAAAAGTTCTCAAAAAGGGGACGTTGTTTTGCTTCTCTTTGATAAGGAGTATTTTCGATGTCAACGTTTCTAGTTCTTCTGCGAGGCTTCAAGCCCTCCGTTCTCAAAGTCCCTGAACATGTTGGGGGCGTGTGGGTCCTGGGGCCATCCTGGCCTCTCCTCAGTCCCTTTCTGGCTGAGACGTGGCCTCTGGGTCTCCGGCAACTTGAACAGGCCAGAGCCAGCCCAGAGAACGGCTTCCCTGTGCTTCATTCTACCTCTGGGAGTGGGTGGCTTTCATGAGACGCACTGTTCTGGTTCCCTCCGCACCGGCATCCCGCGTAGAGGCTGGGGGAAGGCTGCAGGGGGTCAGGGGCCTTTGTGGGTCACAGGACACCAGGGCACAAAGGCCCAGCTGCCGGTGACATCAGCAGGAAGGAGGGCTTGTTTGCAAGGTCCTGGCTTCTGGCGTCCCCCGAGGCCCAGCTGACCCTCTCCTGGCTGCTCCCAGCTGTCTGTAGGAGCCCTGGTGCGGGGCCCCGGGACAGAGCCCCTGCTCTGTAAACCTTCCCTAGGTGGACACCGTGCCCGTCATTGTCTGAATCCAAAGGTTCTCTGTCCCACGATATTTGTGCCCCTCAGAGCCTGACTTCGGCTGCTGGTAACTCTGGAAGAAGTCTGGTGCTCAGCAATGCGCAGGGGACAGAATTCAGCCTGCAAAGGCAGCCAGATAGGTAGCCACGTGGGACAGGAGGTAGCTGACGTCGAGTCCCGAGGTCACTGCCACCTTAGCCAAGCGTCCGCATCTGTGAGGTGGGGACAGGGACAGCCGCTCGCTCTGCCGGGGCCAGAACCCCATGCATGAGCTGAGCCCGTAAGAATCAGTGCCGCTCAGACGGTCCTCCCCAGTGCGTCACAGCACCCCGGGAGCTGCCCGTGTGGTTGCGTGTGTGTGAGCGGACGTGCTGTGCTCGGGCCTGGGCGGATGGCCGGCGGCACTGAGCAGCGCACCTGCAGGCGCGGCGGGCAGAGAGGCCGAGCCGGGGAAGGACCACCTCCCTCTGGGCACGGCCGCTGGCTTTACCCTCGGCTTTGAGGAATCCGAGCCGGAAAAGCTGAGGTTTTGGCTTTGGGTCTCCAGCGTGGGGCGGTGCTGGGAGTGGCCTGCGTGGGCAGGCAGAAGAGGAGGCTACCTGTGAACGTGGCCTGGCCCCTGTTGTCTGGGACACAGGACCTTGGAGGCCCTGAGCAGAGGCCCCAGGGGTGTCCAGCATGGACAGAGCCCTGAGCAGAGGCCCCAGTGATTCCCAGAGGAGGCACGGGCTTCTGGAACGTCTTGGCCAGGGTCCCGAGGTTGTGCGTGCTCATCTTTTGTCGGTGCTTTTGCCCGGGCCCTTGTGGCACGCAGATGCCTTCAATCACCTTTATCCGTCGTCATATGGCATTCACGTCCCCGTGGACGACTTGGCCGCCGCGGGTAATGTCTCCAGCAGATTCAGCAGAAGGCACGGTTTTGAGAGTAGGAGCTTGGTGGCCAAGGCTTTTTTTTTTTTTTTTTTTTTTAAACTATAAAGCGCATATTGTGCTCTGGTCTTCGCCTCAGAGCCGGGGGCTAATTAGACCGCAGGTTTCCATTGTTCCCCGGCAAGCCAAAGCGAAGCCGGCTCCTGGTGGAGGCAGGAGGCAGCCCTTGCTCCCTGGCTCAGAGTTTCCAGCCGGCAGCTGGTGTGTGGCTGACGGGGCCAAGGGCTGGCACGGGCATGGGGGGCGGCACCCGATTCTGCAGCAGACGCCCCCTGGGCAGGGAGCCGTGCGATCACTGAGGTGTCCGTGTGCAGGCAGGTCGGGTCGGGGGTCACAAGACCTTAGCATGTTGTGGTGCTGGTGTGGTGGCTGTCAGACATGCCCATGTGTTCTGGGCACCTGTTGGGGGGGAGGGGGAGGTCTCCGCCCCGTCCTTGAAACCGGGCCTCCGGAGAACCGGAGCTCCGATGTGGCGCAGGAAGGCCTTACTGCCTTGGGCCGCCGGGCCGTGGGGAAGCACAGGCTAGCCCGTGGGGGGGACCACTGGGGTGGCCTGAGCACATGCCCGGGGACGCCGCCAGCCACCACCACCGCCGCCAAAGCCTGGCTCCAGCCATCATCACCCCCACCGCCAGGGCATCAGCGAGTCACTCCCCGAACCCCAGAAAATCAGACAATGGCTGTGGTTCTTCCGAGACACGCATCTCGGTCTGATCTGTTCCGCGACACTGGAGAGCGGGAGCGCCCCCCGCGCCCTGCCCTTGCCTCCCACCCCAGCGGGACCCAGAAACCAGCGCTTCCCTGGACGTGCGCAGCCGCGTCCCTCTCCTCGGGCCGGTCCCGCGCCCGCCACGCCTGGCCCGCTGCAGGCCCGGCGGCAGGTGCCCCTCGGCGGGTCACTTCTCATCTCTCCCTGCTTTCGGAGGGGAGGGGCCCTGGCAGCTTGCGCAGGGAGTGAGAATAAAATCAAGGAAATCGGCAACGTGAGTTGAAACATGCGGAAGCCAGACAGGCACTCCAGGGTCCGCAGGGACGTGGACGTTGGGACCGAGTTAATGTTTAACTCCCATCTCTCGGCAGCTGAGGACTCTTTTAAAGCGCCGGTTCTTAACTAAAAAAAAAAAAAAAAGAAAAGAAAGAAAAGAAAAGAAAAAATGAAAGGCAGGGCTGTTCTCCAGGAGAGACAAAGTATTTTCCTGGCACTTACGTCCGGGAAAATTAAGTATTTGCACATAAGGCAGAGGAAAGAACATCGCATTTTATGTTTCCCATAGCACTGTTTTTGGTTTTGCTTTTTGTAAAGAAGAAAGTCTTTCTCACGTGGTTTTTTCTGTCCTTGTAGCATAGAGCCTGGGGCGAGACGGTGTGTCCTCCGGGGGCCCGCGTATCTGCCAGCAGCGGGACGGAGCCCAGGAAGCCCGGGGGACAGTCCCCACCTGGGTGGGCAGGTGCCCATGAGTCCTTCAGCCCTTGCTGCCTTTTTGGCGGGAGCAGGGTGGTGTCTGGAAAATGCCAGAACGGGTCATCTGTGCTGGAGATGGAGGCCAGATCCTCCGGTCAGGGAGCTGCTGACGTCCTGTGCTAAAAGTTCCATCTGCGCTTGGGCTCAGGCGGAGAGCGGGGGACGGAGGGAACACAGAGAACCAGAGGCAGCAACGGCCTCTCCCTCGGAAGGTCTGCCCCGCTGGGTCTCTCTAGCGCCCGCGGCCGTCCTGAGCAGGGGGCCGCATTCATCCATTTGTGGGGACGGTGCCCCCGGCCGTGACGGTCCGTGGCCCCTGGATCTGCAGTCGCTGGGGCAGCTCACCGCTGTCCTCCTGCAGAGCTGGGTCAGGCCTGCGTCCTCATGCACTGGGGAGTGGCTGTGCGCCCGGGGTCACGAGGTGCCTTCATTCCTCACAAATCACGAGTGCAGGTGGGTGCACCTCCACTCGTGTCACCTCCTGAACGAAATGTCTCTTTTGGGGAGCCCTCGGCCCTCCTGCCCGGCCCCTCCATGGGCTCCAGGTGCCACTTAGAGCCACTGGTTAGAGCTAGCGATGCTGGGACTAGGCTTCTGCCTGGGACCCAGACGCCTCCCAAGCGTGGCTCCCCAAACAGTGTCCCGGCCCCATACCTGTCCTCCGGCTCCCTGACAATGCTGCTGTCTGGACGAGGATACTGCAGGCAAACCTTTGTCTCCCTCGGACATGTGCTCACTTGGAAAGTGAGGTCACAGAGGCACAGATCCGGAAAGCCTTTCGATCACTCTGGTGATGTGTTCGGTGCTAGAAGCCTTAGTGGCCCTGGGCCGTGCCCCAGCCTCCCTCTGAGGAAGGACTTGCCTCAGCTGCAGGGACCTTGGTCAGCAAACAGGCCTCGGTTGTCATGACCACAGCATGGCCACTGTGCCCAAGAATGTCCCCTGCTGGGGGCTGTGGGGCAGGACCCTCCTGAACCCAGACCTGAGGCCGCTGAGTCAGCTTGCACCGAGCAGGGAGAGGTGAGCTGCGCGAGGTAGGAGACAGGTCTCAGCTCTCTGCACCCCACCTCCCAGTACCCCCCGAGAAAGGCCTCAACGGGAAGGGCAGGTGAGTGGCCAGAGTGGGGCGTGTCTCCTGCATGAGCATCCCTCCCGTTTGTGGGAGGAGAGCACTGCACGCAGAGCCCCGCCTCCCCACCTCCGAAGAGCCGGCCAGGAGCCGCCCTGCCTCCCAGGGCGGGCTCAGCTGAACCGTGTTCCCAAGGATCCTTGCACGTCGGAACCGAGGGAAGAGATGTCCAGGAAGAGACGAGAAATGGAGATTCAGAGCCTGGGATAGTTTTCAGACCATGGTCAGGGCAACTTTCCCAAGGGAAGCACAGGTAACTGGCGCCCGGGCAAAAGGAGATCCCCCGTGGTGCGGATCTGGAGAAATCCTAGGAAAAGTGGCCTGCAGGGGGGCCACCCGGAGCTCTCCGAACCCAGCAGCTGGCCTCCGTGTCCAGAGTGGTGATCCTCGTGCCTGATGGCAGCGCCGCTTGGCTCCCAGTGAACGTTTTCCAGCGACGACAACACCAGCCACGCTTGTTTTCAGTGATCAGAGATAATCCGGAAGCGGCTCCCGATTTGCTAACATTAATGACTTCAACAGCACCCAGGTAAAAATTAAGAAGACAAGGGGTGGGGGGTGAGGGCAGGGGAGGTTAATCCCACAGAGACCCTGTGAGGTGTTACTTTCAAAGCTGATGAAGAAAGAAATACTTAAGAGTATCATAGCATCCCCAAGGAAACGCAGTAAGTCACGGGAGTGCCCAGTGAGAATGCACGGGGACAAGGCGTTAGGAGCAGTTAGCCAACTCTCTCTTTTCAGCAGGAAACTCACTGGGCATTATCCAAACTGATGACCCACAGGACAGGTGTGTCTGTCCCTGGCCATCCCTGGGGGCAGGGAGCGGTTACCGGTTTTCCTCTGGGACCCAGGAGGGGTGCCTGACCGGTGCCTTTTCCCTCTGGGCTCTTCTGCTTCCCTGGTTATTTGAGGACGTCACCCCTGCTAGAAATCAAAGTTACAAAAATAGTCTGTAGAAAACTGGAAAATAGAGTAAAACACAAAAGGAAAAGGAAAAAATACTCATGATTCTACTGAGATCATTCATTATGGTTCTTGCTGTTGACATGTTTCATATTTCATTATGGTAATTTTCCCTAAATAATTACTTTGCTTTCATTTTTGATGTTTTCTCTATTACATGTGAGATGACAAACATTTACGGATGACATCGGATTCAACTGTAAATGTTTTAATAGCTGTATTAAACGAATCATTTCATGTCCCATCATTTATGTAATGATTCCCCTATTATTGGAAATCTAGACAGTTTCCATAGGTTATAAAAATTCTCAGGTGAACTTTTAAAAATATGTATCTTAGTATTTCTGATGATTTCCTGAGGATATATTGCTAGAGAGAGGAGTACAAGTCAACATATATACACTTTGATTTTTTGTGTGTGAGAGAGAGAGAGAGAGCGAGAGAGAGAGAATCTCAAGCAGGCTCCCCACCGAGCGTAGAGCCCGTCATGGGACTTGATCCTATGACCCCGAGATCATGACCTGAGCTGAAATCAAGAGTTGGACACTTTAGCCAACTGAGCCACCCAGGTGCCCCAATGTATATAAATGTTTTTAAAACTCTTTATTGTAAAATTACTTTCAAGTAAGATTCTCCTTAATTTAGTTTTCCTTTGGGGAACTCCCGGCCCGCCCTCTGTCATCATTTGGATCGTTGGGACCTGCAGGATGCGTTCAAAGTTAGTCATATATTTATCTGGGATTTGAGACTTGGCTGGGAGGAATTCCGTGAGTGTGTGGTGTTGTTAGCCTGCTGTAAATATTGATCTCTGTAGCTAGGTGTAAAACCACAGGATTTGTGAATTCAAACCACTGATGAATTCCGAATACAGCAACTCTAAGAATCGAGTTCAGAGTTAACTCTATTGTGCTGACGGCAGGAGGGAACTATTGCTGACTGCGTGGAGACCACACTGGCGGGGTGAAGGGTCATGAGCCAAGACAGAGCAGGAGTCATCATGGCACAGTGCACCGGGGGCGCTTCCTCTCTCTCCTTCCCGTTCTCCGCGCCTCCCTGCCTTTTCTCTCTCGTCCTCATCCGTCAGTCCACCTGTATATCCATCCATCCACCCACCTAACCGTCCGTCCATCCGTCCAGCCAGCCATCCACACGTCCTTCCGTTCCTGCGTGCATGCGTCCAGCCACCCATCCAACTATCCATCCATTTACCCACTTGCCCAACCACCCATTAAATTATTCCTTCCTTCCCTCCATTTTTTCAAGTACGTATCTACCCATTTATGCAGCCCCGCTGGCCCATCCGCCCATCCATCTAGCATCCTTCCTTGCATGCATGCGTGCATCCAGTGCTCCCGCCAACCCACCAAGATTTTTAAAGCTTCTTCAAACTACTACGGCAGAGAGACTTCTTTCAATGCCTCAAAACATCGGAGATTTCTCATTACTGAATGCTATGGGACTGAACCGCCACAACACTTAGCCACCAAAAGTAGTTGCAGAAAACATGTCTCAAATAATCTAGGACACAGGTGATATTTTTGGGGAGGCAAGAAACACTTCTCTACTTCTGAGAAAATCAGATATTTTTATCTATAGGGAAGAAATCAGAAAATTAAGAAGGATAAAATTCAGATCCCGGGAGTTTAAGAGGACCATAGAGACCAAATCTATTTTTGGCCTTTTGTAGAGAATTCAAAGGTGTCCACAAGCTTCCTGCCCCTGAGTAGATCAGAATTTGACACAGTGCAAGTAACTGAAGGGAAATCGAACTGAAATTGTGTTTACTTTAATACTGTTGTGGTTTTGACCTCCGTCTTGCTTTTGGTGACAGCTCACGGAGGCAGCTTGCTTCCTGTCCAGAAAAGAGAGTCTGCACCCTTCATAGTTCTGGGTCATTAATTTTTCTTTGGTTTTGTGGTTTTATCAGCCAAATAAAATATGGTCAGATGTTGTCAAGGCCTGCTTTTATATTCTTTTATGAATCCTTTTGGATTGCTTTTTTGACGTTGGCCTAGGCTCATCATATGTTTGTCAACTCCATACCTATTTCTACAGGCACCTTGGAAATTCTGTGTGTACTCCGGGTTCAGTGGGACCTGCTGTCGGGGGATTATGGTTCTGGACACTAGGATCTTCAAGTTCATTGAGGTGACAAATGTACTTGGGAGAGTCGACTAAAAATACATAATAATACTAATAGCAATAGTAGTTGTTCAGTACTCACACTGGAGCTCGTGGGTTGCACCTGGAGTGAAGTGGCCAGTAGACCTGAATCCGGGGAGTTTGGAACATTATCCTAGAGTCCAAGGACATCATTAGGGCTTTTGAGTTGAAGAATACAATATAATTGATGCCTAAAACTAGACTTTTCTACATTCTGCAGAAGAAAGATCAAGATATATCCATCGCAAATACTGACTGAAGAACAATTAATTTTCATTCCACCAGACATATTTATTAATGCAACTGTATTGATCATTCAAACAAGGAAGACTAGAGTATCTGAGTTGGGGCGTATTTAGCTGATTGGTCAGCTTTGTCCGTCAAAGTAACACTAGAAAAATCACCAAAGAGGTCTTCAGGGTCATCTTCAGATGAAGTGGGAGATGTTTTCTCCTCTTTTTCTTGAGCAGAAATTCATAGTCAAAATGGCTGAAAAAGATGGCGGCCTTGAATGGGCAGCGGTGCAGTCAGTGGCCCGAGTTCGTGGACTGGGAATTGTCATGAACACATACGAAGGCAACAAGTAATAAGAGGTTTTTTTTTTTTAATGGAGGGAAAAGTAGAAAATTGGAAAAATAATAGCTATGAAGAAGAGTAGGACGTTGGTAATGACAGAATGTGGCGGATTTGGGTGGGGAAGTTGCCGCCGGGCCAACATCTGCCTGACTCTGAGGGTCATGGGAAAGCCAGGAGCGAATGGGGAATGGAACACGGACGGACAGATGGACGGGAGGACGGAGTGGAGAAAGTTGGGGGCAGAGGACAGAGGAAAGGCAAGAGAGCAGGGAGCTGGCACGTGACTCCGCCGTGCCGGTGGGGGCTCGGAGGCTGGGGCAGCTTCTGGGCGGCCAGAGTGCGGAAAACACTGGGAACAGGACTGTGCACGTCAGCAGGGCCCCAGCCAAGGTCCAGG
The DNA here is from genome assembly GCF_009829155.1 of Mustela erminea. NCBI lineage: Eukaryota > Metazoa > Chordata > Mammalia > Carnivora > Mustelidae > Mustela > Mustela erminea. The sequence goes on from NC_045625.1 coordinate 91,491,339, forward strand.
CCGTGAAGGGCACTAGCTGGAGGGAGAGGGGGTGTCTGGGTGCACATCTGGGGTGGGTTTTGAGTGGAAAACTACCCACCGGAAATAGCCCTAGAGGCAAGGATTTCCTTTTCCTCTTGGGTTCTCGGAGGTGGGGGCGGTGAGACATGTTCCCGTTCGTGCTCCCGTGTCCACGACAGGATGTGGCACGCGGTGTTCCCGCCGGGGGGTGCGTGGGAGGGAAGGCCTCCGCGGAGCCGTGTGCAGGTCTGAAGTGCATGGCTAGCTGGGGCCCTGGGCTCGGTCAGTGCCCCCGTCAGGCGGGCACAGGGTGGGCTGCTTGCTGCACGCTTCCCGGACGCAAGCTGCCCGGCCTTCTCTGCTGCCCCGTGCGTGAGCTCCCCCGACAGGAGACGGGAGAAGACGGGGCTCGGAAATCTGCCCTGCGGCTGTGAAGCCCGCGTGTGCGGTCAGCCCAGGGGCCTGCAGACCGGCCGGCCCCGGGCGCAGCCTCCAGTGCTGGGTACCCCTGCTGCCCTCCAGGCTCTTCCCTAGCTCTGGGGTGGGAGCTGCTGGGAGGTGATATGCAAATTTATGCAAATGAGAGGGAAATCAGCCTTGTGCCTCCCGGTCAGGACATCTCTGTTTTCTCCTCACCCTCCGGGGCCGACTGCAGGACTGTCTCGCCGGCGGTCCTCTCTCTAGCCTTCGCAGCTTGTCAGGTTCTGGGCAGCTCTCTTGCCCCCGCTGAAGCTAATTTGAATTGAGCCAAGAGTAACAGGGCACCGTGGAGCGGGGCTGCAGTTCTCAGAACTGGGAGCCTGAAGGCTCACCTTGCAGGCTGGAAACATTTGCATCTTGCTTCTGTGACTGAGCCCTGAGTCACTCCCTAGTGGGTGCCTGCACCCTGGGGCCGGTTCCCACCCTCAGGCTGGACGTGCGTGTTGCGAGTCTGGTCCTTCTTCTGGTCCACCTGTGGCCCCCAGGGCAGGGCCCGCATGCAGCGCAGGAACGATACCCGTGGTTCCACATTCTGTCACTGCTGCTGGGGGCAGGTCCAAGATCGGGAAGAAGGCAGAGGCTCAGCGAGCACACCAGAGCCCCCGGTTACCTGCTGGCACGTGGGAAAGAGGGCTGGGGGCTCACTCGGCTGCTGGCACCGCTCGGGCCCGTCATACCGTGTCTTCTCACCAGCACAGTGGCCTGCAAGAAAGGGGCCAGCGTGATCAGCTGGTGTCACGGACAGCCACCTCCAGGCCATCTTGTGCAGGTTCCAGTCCTGGCTGCCTTGCTGGCTGGTTGTATAGGCAGTTGTGAGGGTTAACTCTCAGTGTCAATCCGGCTGGGCCACAGGGTGCCCAGATAGCTGGTCAAGTGTTTTTGTTTGGGGAGAGTAACGTTTACATCAATAGGCATAGTAAAGAAGAGTGCCCTGCCCAGCACGGGTGGGTCTCATCTAATCAGTCGAAGGCCAACTGTACCATAAAGACCAGGCTCCCCCAGGAAGAGGGGTTCTCCAGCAGATGGCCTTCAGACTTCGCCTGCAGTATCAGCTCTACCCGGGTCTCCAGCCTGGTGGGCCCGACCTGCAGATTTTGGACGTCCACAGTCATGAGACCCTCCAGCATCGTGGGAACCAATTCCTTATCCTAAATCTTGTTCTCCGCAGACACACATCCTGCTGGTTCCGTTTGTCTGGAGGACCCTGACTTGGAGCCTCAGTTTGACATCTGTGTGCTGGGGGAGAGTCGCGCGAGTCCCAGCAGCGTCTGCAGGAAGACAGGGCGTGGCGCCGGCCAGGGGTCTTCACCCTTCAGGAAGGGTTGCGGCCATTCGGGGGTTTGTTAAAACCCAGGTTTGCGGGGTCTCAGCCCAGTAGGTGCTGACTCAGCAGGTTTGAGGTGGGCCCCAGGAGTTCACAGTCCTGCACGTCCCCAGGGGACGCTGCAGCCCAGGGAACACACTTTGAGAACCACCGACTTGGTGACGGTCTTGCTGTGGGGCTCACTGGATGTGGATTGGGGGCCGTTGGCAGTCATCCCTGAATTCATCTGTGCTGGGACCTGTGCTTGTCGTGGGGCCGTGAGCGAAGAGCCTGGTGTGCCCGCTCCCCACGCCCGCAGCGCCCCAGTGCAGGTCTCTGGGGTGGAAGCGTCGGGAGCTGATGGCGGGGAGGGGCTGCAGCGCCCGCTTGGTTTCAAGAGCACAGGCACCGGAGCACCGTGGCGTGTCCCCAGCCTCCCTCACAGCGCACACTGGTGGCCCGCGGTCTTCAAGTCAGGGCGAATAAAGTTTAATTGGTTGCAGAGAGTTGCAAGTGTTACAGGCGGCTCCTTAGGACAACTGATCGTTTTAAAGTCCCGGTCAATACCCGGCACCGGTCTGAGCGATAGTGGACTGTGTTACTGAGGACAGTGAGGGACATTGGAGGTGAAGCTGACTTTTCAAGCTCCTTGGGGATCGGGAGCCGCAGTCAAGGTCCCGACAGGGGAGACGATTACTTTGAGATGACACTTTTTACTCCAGGTGGCCTTTGTCAAACTCTATAGCGCCCTGGAGCATCTTCTGTCCCCTGACCCCAGGATCTGGGGACATGTGTGAGCTGCGTGCCTTTAGCGCCTGACTTTCGGAGCTGGGCTGCCATGGAACTGGCTGGCAGACTCTTCCCTCTCTCTCCTCTTTGCCCAGATCATGCCCGGCGGTGTGGCCGGCTTGCAGGTGATTTCCTACCACTGCCGGACACCTGCTGCAGGCTCGTGGGTCATCAGTTGGCATAATTCGTCCCGTCCAAGTCCCCGGGAGCGGCCACGGACCTGGAGAGCCCAGCGGCGGGGAGGGGCTAGAGCTCCCGTCGTGGGGAAGCTCCTTGGTAACCCCAGCCCCAGCTCAGGGCAGCTACATGGACTCAACAGTGTTCCTGTTGTGCCCACCATTGGCGAGAAGCTCCAGAGTGGGTTCCGAAGGGAGAGCCTTCCCTCCACTCCTGGGAAGGGCCTTGATGACTCAGGGACAGCTGCAGAGCTAGAGTGGGAGCTCCAGGGGTCCCCATGGTAGGGCCAGGCTGCTCTGCTCCCTGAGCAGGTCCCCGCACATGCTGTGCATTCAGGGACTTAGGAAAGGGGACCTGAGATTGAAGCACCAGCTTGCTTTTTGCTCCCCTCCCTGGCGGGGGAGCCTGGGTATCTCCCGGGGAAGAGTGTCTTCATCCTAAATGGGCACCTGGAAGGGAGGAGGGTGCAGACCCAGCAGGGAGCGGGCCAGGGGCTGCGTTTCCCACGGGTTCCCAGGTGAGGCTCCTTTGCGGACAGTGCCGAGCTGCAGCGCTTGGGTTGGGTCTGATCTTCTCGAGAGAGACACAAGCCAACCTTTGAACTGCAAACCGGAATAGGGGAAGTTGCTCTCTCTCCGTCCTGAGCTCTGTTTGCATGATTTTTATCTCCTGGTGCAGACTCTGTACCGTTCTGGGCTGGGCTGTGCATGCAGCCACATCTGGGGAAAACGTCGGTGTGGCATGACTTAATGAGGGAGGTCCCCGAGAGGAGGAGGTCAGGGGTGTCCCGTGGAGGCATCTGCGGTCCCGGTGCAGGCGGCTCGGTCCGGCACACCGGCAGTGGGTGCTCGCGTGTTGGTGGACGGAGCGACCTCCAGCCCTGTCCCAGGGGCGGCAGCTGGCTTCCTGCACCACGTGCAGCTGACTGGCTCACGGGCTTGCCTGCCCCCAGGTGTTCCCAGCTCCTGCCCTGCGTGTCACCGACACCCTGCACAGTCCTCCAAGGTGTCCCTCGCCACGGCCACTCACTCCCGATGAAGCCAGCCGGCGCGTTCTGAGATCCGCACTTCTCACCTGCAGCGGCCTCCCCGTCCTGACCCGACAGCAGCTGCTCCGCCGCGGGGCCCGCGCTGGGACGAGGGCCACCCCTTCCTGCCTTCCACATCCCTCCCTGGCACTTTCAGACGTCGTGGGCGCCGCTCCGCCGCAGCGAGTGACCCAAACCACCGTCTTGCTCTGTCCACGTGATTCCCTACGGGCCGCTGCCCGGGGCTGTGGAGCGAGCGTGGTCTTGTCTCCTCCCTGCCTGCAGCAGCGTCCTTTCCACACTTCCAAATTCCACCCGAGGCTCAGCTCTCCGTGTGGCTTTCGCAGGTAACTGTGGCCCCGTGGGAGCGCCCTCCTCTCCCCGCCGCAGACACACGGACGTCCCACGTTCCCCTCACGCTGGGCTCTGCACATCCGCACATCCGTCTGTCCGCCGGAAGGTCCCCGGCCGGTCCATGTCACTCTCCGGAGACTGGGGTCCTGTGTGGGACACCTCGGTGCCAGGAGGAATGGTCATGGAGGTTCCAAGTGTCCCTCTCCGGCCCCTTCTCTGCGTGCATCAGCCTGGCTGCTGCTCGTTTTAAATACCCTGTTTTGGGAATCATCCTTGTTTGGGCTCCTGTGGCACATTTTACACTAGGGTACATCCACTGTCCAGTAATTAGACTTTACAATCGCCCATGAAGTGGACAAGGAAACTTAAAAAAAAAAAAATTAAATCCATCAAATACGTCTCTGGCCAGAAAACAGGGAGCTGCTCTGCAGTCAGGAAAGGGACCTGCAGAAAGCCGTCTTGCCACTGAGCCGGGACAAACAGAGTGACAGGACTTCACATGTGCATTGTCCACAGACCACACACACGGCTGGCTCTAGGGGTTCTGCCACGGGACGGCATGCCATCTGAGAGGGAGCCCAAAGGCTCAGAATTGCTGCGTTTCGTTAGTCAACCCTGCGGAGGTACCCAGGGGCGTTCTGTCACTAGACGGTTTGGGGCCCTGGGCTGATGGCCCTTGAATCTTCTGATGGTTAACTTGAAGATTCTCAGCTTTTTACATATGAAGGCTGGAGATGGAGGGCATCCTCAGATGATCTTGGGGGCCACTGTCTGGTGTCTTGCTTGCTTTCTGCATTTCTGCTGAAGCGAAAGAGACAATTTCTGAGATGCTGGAGAAAGCAGGAAGTGGTGGGAGGCATGCGGTGAGCCGTCAGGGCTAGGGCGGAAAATGCAAAGCTGTTTGAAATCGGTGGCCCAGGGACTGCTCTGTAATTTCCCCAGGCAAAGCCCAGCAGTCTTTCTTGGAACAGCCCTGAAAATGTCATGCTCTCAGGTTCTGCTCTGATGTTGGGACCGTCCCCGTGGGGTCCTGCAGGGCTGGGCTAGAGGGCAGCTGGGCCCTAAAGTCCCCACGGCCATGGTAGCTCCCCAGCTGCCCCCTGCGGGTGAGCACAGGGCCGTTCCTGGTGCGGGCGCCTGGGCCTCGTTTCTCTGCACCGTGGATGAGGCCACCCACCCGGGTTGACCAGCTTGGGGGTCCAGCTCCCCCCACGGGCCGGTGGGCTGTGGAGGCCAGTGTAGGCTCGGAGGGGATTGCAAGGGCTGCCCCAGCCCGGGCTGGCCGCGGGGCTTGTCTCCTGGGTCTTGGATGACTACATTCTGGCGAGTCCTGGCCCTGTTTCTCTGCAAACTCCCATCCGGTGATGCTGCTTCCTGCTATGGGAATGACTTTGTTCTGAGCCGGCCTGGGCCCGGCTGTAACATGTGGTGGGTACGGAAGGTCGTGAGCTCGCTGTCAGGACCGGATGCTCCTGGGTTCTGCCTGGAGAGACAAAGGGGGTGAGTCTGGGTTTTGCAGGCCTTATGTTCGTGTGATCTGGGGGGCTCACTGCAGAAAAACCACACAACATTACACCGCAAACTGCCCGTGCCTCTGCTAGGGAGGGGTGAAGTGTGGAGAGTCAGCCGGCCTGACCTGGGCAGCTCAGACCCCTTATTGGTCAAAGTTAAGGAAAAGCATTGGGACGGTGCTCTGTTGCTGAGCTGTCACCAAAGCCCGAGAGGCCCGTGCCTATGATGGGCCTGGAATGCCTACGCTGCCCCCACGGGCGCTGTTCTGGAGCATGTCCGTGCTCCGACCATGATTTCTCTTTATAACAGGATCGCCACGTGTGCGAGCACATTGCGGGGCTGAGAGAGCCTTGTGCCAGGAAAAATACCCACGCTCTTCGGTAGCCTGGGAGGCGGAACACCTTCTTCTCGGTGCGAAGGCGTGCTTTCCCACGCGGTCACGGCCGCTGGAGGGAGGAAGGCCTTTCTAAGAAAGACACAAAACCTAGAAACCTAACTGAGAGGATTGACACCCACGAGCAGAGAAGACTCAGGGTAACGATCTAGAGACGAGGGAGACCAGCCAAGCGCTCGCGAGCCCGACTGCAGACCAGGGACTCATCTTCCCAACTCGCGCAGAATGCCAAGGAGTCAGACGCAGAATGCCAGCCGCTCAGAAGGAAGGAATCAACGCGCTCCTGCATCGTTCTCAGACAAAGGAGACAACAGCACGGGAAGGCCGCTCTGCCTCCAAAGGTTGAGCACAAATTGGAACCATGCTGAAATTTTAAAAAGCAGCCCTTGCTTCTTTCCTTCTCCGGGTGTGGCGGTGGGAAAACGGATTCAGAAGTACAGGCACCTCAGAGGGCCCAGAGAAAGGGCAGAGCGACCTTGGGGAAGAACAAACCCGGAGGCTGGCGCAACCCCGGGGACAGACCCGTGAGCAGGACTGAGGAGGGCCGGCACCGGGCGCTGCGTACACGGGGGAGCGGACCCGGCGCAGAGCGAGGCGAGTCTGCGAAGGGATCCGCGCAGAAACCGACACGGCAGCGTGCAGGGCCGCGATGGCCCCAGTAAAGCTGACCGACTCAAATGCACCCGCGTGTATGGAAAGGAGCGTGGGCTGACGCGTCGCTCGCCGCAGACCCACGGTGACTTGCCGGCGGATCCCAGTTCCGAACGTCAAAGGCAGAAATAACAAAGCTTTGTTTGCTCGTTTGTTTATATATACGGACAGCAAAGCAAAGTTTATTGAGCATCATATAAGGCTCCCGAAGAGGCCGGGGGGCCCGAGAGGGTTGCCCTCCAATAAAGCTTGACACAAAAATAGAACATCTTTGTGACCCCCAAGCAGGCAATGTACCTTAAGCAGAAACAAAATGTCTGTAAAGGGAAACACGGATAAGCAGGACTCAAGATTACGTGCGCCTCTTTCTCCAAAGACAACATCATGGGAAGGAGGCGACGGCCCACGGGCAGGGGGAAGACATCTGTGCTACGTGGCGGGCAAGGGGCGGCTGTCTGCTTTGAGCTGCTCCGCATCCCAGGTGAAGACTCCTGGGCTCTCAGCCGGACGCCTGCACCCGGCATCTCTGGGGAGCTTGTGTTTCTCACGGTCCCCAGGGCTGGACTCTTGAAGGTCCTGGGTAGCTGCAAGCCCTCTTACCTCCTGGTCGTGGAGGAGATGGAACTTGTATGGTTTGAGCCAGTCCAGATTCTGGGGAGCGGGATCAGAGCCTTGGCTGGGGAGCCCAGGGCCACACTGGATGCGAGCCATCATTGGGCCGTCCTTGGGACGTACAACCTGCCCTTCAGACGCACCAGAAATCATCGGTTCAACGATGTTCTCCCTGGCCCGTCCCACCCAGTGGGGAGCTCCAGGACGGCAGGCCCCGTCCATCTAGCGCACGACAGGGTCCTGACCCCCAGACAGCCACGCTGAACGAAAACGATGCCCCACTTGGATGGGGGGAGCCTCATTTGATGAATATCAAAGGAACCTTTTAATAGAGGATGTAAAACGTATGGAGCTGGGGCGGCTGTGGACACTCGGGGCAGCTGCTCCTGTGCCTTCAGTCATTCCATTTTTATTTTTTATTTTTATCTTTTTTAAGATTTTATTTCTGTATTTGGCAGAAAGAGGAAGCATAAGCAGGGCGGAGGAGCGAAGGGAGAGGTTGCGGCCGGCGCCCACTGAGCAGGGAGCCCAATGCGGGGCTCGACCCCGGGACCCGAGCCGGAGGCAGGCGCTTCACCGACGAGCCACCCAGGCCCCTGTTCCTTCATTTTTAAAACTCAACAACATGAAACGGCATTCCCGCCGTGGGCCCGAAGCAGCGCTTGGGGTCTGGTCTGTCCACTTCGGAATTCCCGCGGGACCGCTCTGCAGTGACGTCAGCTTTCATCGAGTGTGTGCCCCCCACCGTCGGGGGACGGCGCGGGCAGACACTGACCTGCTGAACCCTACAGTGGCTGCGCTGGGGGGGCATCCGCCACCCCGTGTCACCACTGTGGGCTCCGGGCTAGAGAGACCGTGCCACGCCCGCCCGCACCTGCACGGCTGCGAGACCGGCCCTGCCCACGCGCTGTGCTGCTGCTCCGGGCGGCACCCGATCGCGAGGCTGGGGGGGACAGTGCGTGGGCCCGGATCGGGGCCGGCAGGGGTCCCGTGGGGGAGGGGTCCAGACTCGTCTCCCCAGGAAAGCATCTGAAAGTGAAGCCCGTCCGGGGCTTCCAAGTCCGCAGGCTGCTCAGTGATTTGTGGAGAAGCCCTCGTGGTGCCAAGTTTGTTTATTCTTGGCGAGAAACAATTTCCTCTTTCTGAGAAAGGAGGCCGCAGAGAACATAAAACACTTCTTCCGAACAGCTTTGGGCCCAGCTCAGGCCTGGGGACTCAATATCAACCGGCTTATTTTTCCTATAAAAGGCTCCAGGCGTCAAAAATCAAGGGGAAAAGTGTTGGGCAGGAGGCTTTGGGAAGTGGCTTGTCCCCCGTGTAGACGGGCTGTTTGCTACCCTCCTGCTCGTGCAGTTGGAGCGCTGGGCTGGGAGCGGGTCTGGAGGGGCAGATGTGAGGCAACACGTTCCCTCTGCTCTGGGCCCCTCAGCGCCACAGCTGGCCGACGGGTTTGCTGCGGCTTCTGGAAGCTCGTCCTTCCCTGGCCAGTGGTGTCCTGGGAAGGACGGACCGAAGCGCGCCGGACAGCTGCCGCCACGGAAGTCGCTCATCTCTCGGCTCCGGAGGCGGAGGTCTAGGCCAAGATGGGGCAGGGCTGGCTCCTTCTGAGGCCGCCAGGGACCATCTGGTCCAGCCCCTCCCCAGCTCCCCTGTCGGGGTCACTGACAATCTTTGGTCCCTTGGCTGGTAGATGCGTCCCCTCATCTCTGCCCCCACGTTCTCTCGGCGCCTGCCTGGGAGCATGTCTGTCTCTGTGTCCAAACGCCCCTGTTTTATGAGGCCCCCGGTCCTACTGGATCAGAGCCCAGCACGCTGACCTCACTTAAACTTGACCATCTGCCGCACCCTACTTCCAAATGAGGTCAATTCGCAGGTGTTGAGGCTTAGGTCACAGTCCAACCCATGGCAGGGGCTGTTCTGAAGGTTTCCCCCGTGCTCACCGACTCCCCAGCCCCGGGCATAAGCCAGGGTACGGGCTGAGCTGCTGTAACCGAAGGAATCAAGGAATCGGCCACTGGGGCTCAGACTAGCACTGCGTCCCTTCTTCATGCGGATTGGAGCAGAAGCCGCCGTCCGGGCCCGAGGAGGGTGAGCTCCACCGAGGCACCTGGGAGCCCAGAGTTCTCCAGTTGCCGCTAACAACACACTTTTCAGCCTGCCGCCTGGCTCCGTGTTCTTGGACGGCTTCCCCAAATAGACCACTGGACCCCTGCCGAGGTCCACAGCCTGCGATCACACCCAGGTCCCCACGAAGACAGCCAGGAGCGATGCGCTTTTCTGTCCCCCAGGGAAGCTTCCTAGTAACGCTGATTCCTGCAGGCCCCCAGGACTCTGGTCCACCGTCTTCCCTCACACCCAGTCACCCCCAGGCCCCGGGCGAAGAGGACACGTGGTCAGCTCTTCCTGCTTCACTCGTTACCCCAAACCCAGAGGCTGGAAACAACACTGGTGACCACATGGTTTCGGGAGGTCGGGGTCAGGGCACACACACGGTGGTGTAGGCAGAGCTGGTCCCCGTGGCAGGTCCCCTGAGATGCTGGCTGGGCAGGGGGAACCTGCGTCCTGGCAGGCGGGACTCGGCTCCTTGTGGGCTGTCCTTGGTTTCCCGCCGTGCGGATTTCTCCAGCACGACCGCTTTCTCCACTGAGGCAAGCCAGCCAAGGAGCATGGACACAAGTCGCCATCTCCCGCAGCCCGGTCTTGGAAAGGACATCTCTTCATCTCTGCTGCCACGGACGGGGGAGGGCTGGATGCCAGGAGGTGGGGCGCTCTGGGGGCCGCTTCCAGCACTGCCTTCCTTGGTCTATGCTCTGGGTCCCCGCGGTTTGCACTTCTCCGGCCTCATCAAAGACGGAGGGTCCTCGCTTAGGAGCGTCTCAGCCTCCTTCCTGTCCTACTGTCTCTTTCCTTGACCCTCGGTGGGTCTTCCGCGCCCCGCTCTGGCGTCTCCATTAGACAAAGCCACGGCCACAACGGTCACGGAGACCAGCCCGTCTCCGCCTTGAGGCTCTCGCAGACGGGAGCGAGGTGGCTGTGCCCAGGCTTCTACGAGACTCTGTGCCCCACCGGGAGGATGCGTGAGGCCCACGTAGTCTCTTTTGAGGGTCCTGTGGTCTCAAGAGGACTCGGACGCTTTGGTCCTTCTCAGGTGTTGACAAAGACTGGACGGTCGCACGGTGGCTTTACTACCACTGGTCTCCTCTCCCATCTTACTCTAAGCATCTGGAAGAAACAGTAAGAACCTTTGATGTTTTGGCTGACGATGCCCGGGCTGACCCCACAGTCTGTAGGCTCCGGTCCACCTGCCCTGTGGCCGCCAGCCGTGCCGCTAAGCTCGGGGCCACTGCTGCGGAGCGAGGACCCCTTCCTCAGTTTCCTCAGCGTGCCCTCGGGTCCCGGCACGTGCTCACTGGCAGTGTCGGCAAACCCAGGTTTCGGCTACGGTCTGTCTGGGGCAGCTCGTCTCCGCTCCCGCCCCCTGAGATCTGCCAGCTTGTGCGCGGTCCCTCCATACCCCACCACGACTTCAGGGGCGTGTTGCAGCACCCGCTGTCAGCTGTGTACCTGCCCAGACTTGGTGTTTCAGAGCAGTCACATTTCTCACATCGGGGACGCAGGTGAAGCTGGCCTGGGTCCCCTGCTGAGAGCTCCTCACGCCTGCAGGGCTGGTGTTCAGCGGGGGCTCAGGTCCTGCTTCCAAGCTCACTCCCGGGGCTGCAGAGCCAGGACCAGAGGCCTCAGGCCCTCGCCCCGGGGGCTGTCCCCTGGGGTGGCTTGTCCCTCCCAGCAGCAAGTGGGGAGAAGGGGGGGGCGAGGCTGAGGTCATGGTCTTCGCAGGTGAGTCTCGGAAGCGACATGCCGTCGTCCTTACCACAGTCCGCTTGTTGGAAGCACCAGGTCCAGCTTGCACACACACACACACACACACACGTGCACACTCACACACACGCTCGAGAACATGTATACACAACACACACTTACATAAAACCCACAACTGCACTGATACCTGTACACACCCGCACACACGTACGTACTCAAACCCCATGCACATATACACACCTGCAAACTCACACACACACACACACACACACACACACACACCCACCCCTGCGAGGGTGAGAGGTATGAACTCCAGGAAGTGGGGATCCCTGGACGCCATTAGAGAAGCTGCCTGGCCCAGGGACCAAGGCGTAAAGAGGTCCCCCTCCCCCCCCCCGCCTGGCGTGTCTGGGGCAGGAGGCCTCTGCCCCTTTGGCTCCTATTTCTTTGGGGAACGGAGCTTCCCCTGGGCCTACAGGAACAGGCGGGAGCCCCCCCCGCAAGACGGCGCCCTCCATGATCGGGAGCTGATGGAGCCCGATGCTGAGCTGCGGCCACAGCCTGGAGTCCCCTCCACCTGCTCTGTGCCCTGGACTTCCTCACCGCCGAGCCCCGCTTTGCTGCAGGCGACCGGCTCAGCTCCAAGACTTGCCTTCATCCGACGTGCCACAGACGTGGCCAGTAAGAGGACAGGTGTCTCAGGGGACAGGGGACATTGGGGCTAGCCACTGGGGGGTGCCCCCCACTGGGCCATCCTGACCCCCAGGACCCTCCCTGCACCCGGGGTGATGCTGCCCTCTCCGTGGAAGGCGGAGTCTGAGCCTCAGAGGCCACACCCCTGGAGATCTGGGCAGAAATTCCCTCTCTGGTGTATCTGGAACATGGTACTGTCCTGTCTCTAGGGGTTTCCCAAGAGCAGGGCAGTGGCCACGTCGCAGGTTTCCAGATTCCAGCAGACAGAAAGCTGTGCCAGGTGGGCCCTGAGGAAGCTCCTCCCCGGCCGGCGGCAGGCTGTGACGGGCTCTGTGACATCAGGGTGGGTGGACAGAGCAGCAGGCCTGAGCTGGGATGCCAGGGCCAGCCGCGGCTTCTGTCCTCAAATCCTGGCCGGCAAATTGAGAGCTGACCTCATTCTCTGGTCCTCCCCCAAGTCTCCTGGGCATCGGGGCCATTGTCCTGCATGCCCATTGTTAACAAAGCACTCCGGGTTGCAGAAAGTTGATTCCCAAGCCCTTTCACTGGCTCTGTCCGTGTTCCCCACCTTTGTCCAGCTGACTTCCTGCTCCCTCTGAGACTCTTGTCTGGTATCCCTCTTGGCGACAGTTCTCTCAATAAAACAACAAAGCAGGGCGCCTCGGAGGCTCCGTTGTTAAGAATCTGCCTTCAGCTCAAGTCATGACCCCGGGGTCCTGGGATCGAGCCCCGCATCGGGCTCCCTGCTTGGCGGGAAGCCTGCTTCTCCCTCTGCCACTGCCCCTGCTTGTACTCTCTTTCTCTCGCTGTCTCTCTCTGTCAAACAAATACACAAACAAATACTCAAACAAATACAACAAAACCTCTGTCTGCCTTCAGGAAAGTTAAGAAACTCATCACACTGGCTTAAGAAATGATTTTCTAGCTGGATCCTTTCTCCAGATAGGCTTAGTGTACTCAGAGATCTCTGAGCAACTCCCCGAGCTCTATTTTGCAAAAGGATAATATTGTTAATCGTTCTACAGATTGAGAATCACGTGATCAGTAATAAATACGTGCGGTTGGCTGAGTGCCGTGCTGGGAGAGTCACCCTGCATGAGTCCTACGGTCCACCAACGGGGAAATCAGGGCTCCGAGACACGAGCCCATGGCTGGCATCCAGTAACTGGGCAAGGGAAGTGGTTTAAAAACCTATCTGCAATTCCTGGGACACTCTTGCCATCCAGAGGCAGAGTATAAATCTCCCCTCTTGGATATGGGCTGGATTTGGTGATGGAAAGGCTAGATTAGAAAAGGCGCTACTGTCTCTTCCTACTCTCAGGAGTCGTGTGCTTGGATCCCAGCTGCCATGTTGGAAGGAAGCCCAGGAGGGGTCCCAGCCGGCAGCCAGCACCAAGGGCGCGGCTTTCACGGGAGTGATCTTCCAGGTGTTTCTGGCCTCATGGCCACTTCTAAGCTGTCCCTGCTGTCCCCGATGAAACCGCAGACTTGGGGTCTGAATAAATGGGGTGGCAATGGGTAGCCAGAGCACCAGGTCTGTGTCTCCGAAGGCCTCAAGACGGAAAGTAAGATGGGGGCTGGCCACGCCCTCTTGCTCTAGGCCCACTGCCCAGATTCCATGTGTCCGCCCATGGGAGACTGTCCCCCTCGAAGAATAACTCCCTGTTCCTCCCTCTCTCCACCCCTGGCACCCTGGCACATTCTACTTCTTGTCTTTGGGAATTCGAACCCTTGAGGGAGCTCCTCTAAGAGGAGTTACATGCATGTAATTAATTCAAACGCTGCAGTATTTGTTCTTTTGTGACTGCTGCTTCCACGGAGTCGCCTGTGGGTCAGGGGCCACCCACATTGCAGTGTGAGTCAGAATTTTTTCCCTCTTGAAGGATGAACATGGGTGTGCAAACACATGATTTCGTGTGCCTTGGGTCTTTGGTGATGGCTCCTGCGTCCCTGGGTAGACTTGGGGCACCCCAGGCTCCTGGCAGCCGGCTGTCTGTGGGGTCCAGGTCTCAGCCTGCCCAAAAGCTTCCTGACAATGTGGACTCTGCACGTGGCCTGGGCCCCCTCAATGCACACGCCACCCCCCCCCCCACCCCAACCTCAGGGCCAAAACCGGCTCCAGCAGCTGTCGGGTGTCCTCCCATTGAAGAGGTCCAGGTGCCACCAGACACGGCCCATGAATTATCTGTAACTAGCTTCCTGACAGCCACCGTTGTCATCCCACCTGTCGCAAAGACGAAATCTCAGGTTTCTTTGGTCTTCTCGGGTCAGTTAGCGCTTCCACGGCCGGCCGGCATACACACACGTAAATGCAGGGACTGCCCTTCTGGGCCTTTCTTTGTCAGACTGTCCTGAATCAGCAGGACAGGCCAAGGCGGGTAGAGAAATCCTGGTGGAGCCACCCAAAAGGACACTCAGTGAAACCAAGTTTATTGCCGACAGATATGACGCGGCCGACTTCTAGTCTGGCCGCACAGCTGTGCAAAATTGTTCAGCAGGCCGGGCCAGCGGATTCTGAGCAGAATGGACTGGCTATAAAATTTGATAGGCTGTCAGGGCTTGTAAGACAGATGGGCTGGGGCGGGTGAGGGGCCTGGGCCTAAAGGTTATGCTCCGAGTGGCTCTCGGACCTACAGGGCGGTCTGGGCATTGAGACACATGATAGCCACCCAGGAGCTTTTTTCCAGAGCCAAAGGAAAGGAAGGATGGATTGCAGGCTGGCCGCCCTGATAAACAGGAGAGACGAGGGGTAGAGGGTCGTAAATCAAGGTGTTTAGGAGGTGTTAGGATGCAAAGACCTCTGGGAAGGGAGAAGAGTCTGACTGTATTTCCCGTAAAATTCCCTTTGGCTGCTAAATGGGTCTCACTTGGTATGTTTGCAGGACATTCTCCAGTAGAGGATTTCTGGCAGTGCTCTGGACAGGATTGGCAGCCCAAAGAACTGAGGAACCCAGAGGTGGTGACAGTTCTCTCCGGACCGCAGGGCAGTTGAGCGGTCAGGAGCAGGCATGGTTACTGTCCAGCCTGCCCCAGAGGACCCTGCAGACGGGAGGCTTGGCACGCAGGGTGGCTGTCCCACGACCGCCTCTCACTGTCCTCTGCTCTACCCAGGGCTCCTGCTCGGGGCTCTCAGCCTGGTTGCCTGTCATGGCCCAACCGATGCCAGCCCAGCTGTAGACGGAAGGCTGAGAGCCCCGTGAGCTCTGCCGGGCTCTGCCTGCTGCCTCTCGGAGCTGGACAGCCACCCTCCCGGATGTCTGAGCCCCATGTGCATTGTCAGGTTTCTTAGTGACACAATTTCCTCTCTTGCTGGGTGTTGGTTTGCATTTCAACTGATTTGAGCAAGAGAAGTACCAGCAGGAGAGCTGCGGTCCTGGCTTGGTTTTCCCTCGAAGGTTGGATTTGCACAGGACTCACTGACTTCTTTCGAAGACAGGAAATCCAGGCTAAATCCAGTGTATTTAGAAATGAGCAGAAGAGGAAGAACCATATCGTTGAGCTGATTATGTAAGAGCCAGAGTGGCCTTTGGAAGGAAATTTAGAACATATAATTATTAAATGAGAAATACCTATGATTGAAAGACTTTGAAACAAGTACTAAGTCATGAAGCTAGGAAAGGACCAGCCATGTAAACCTAGAGGAAAGAAGGAATAAAAACAAATGCAGTAGATTTTGAAGCATAAATAAGTGGAAAGCACCAGTAGATAAGACCCATAAAATCCCCGTCTGGTTCTTGGGAAACAGCCCTTCCCTCCCCCAGCACTTACACAAGCACCCAGACACGCTTTGCAAATCTGCTCCAGTAAGAGAGCAGACAGACCATTAGAGATGCAAACAGTTCAACTCTAAGAGGCGGATCCGCCAATTTTATATCAATAAATTTGGAAATCCAGATAGAATTGACAATTCCCTTAGAAACTGAAGTCAGTAACTTCAGACTGCCTCAGGCTTAAGAAGAATTCTGGATGCACCAAAAATTACAGAAGAAATGGGAAACGTAGTCAAAGCTGGACTTCGCCTGGAGTCACTGCGCTCTGCACGGTTGGAGACTGGTGTAACCTTAAAGAAACTGTCCATTCCCCCATTGTTTAACGTGTTTTTCAAGGGACTGCAAAAAGAAAAAACTTTGCATGTAATTCTCCATCCAAAGGCAGAACACACTTGAGAGTAAAGTTGGATAGAACAAGAAAGTATACATGATAGACATATTGTAAGTAGCATATGTAGTAATGACATTTAAAAAATATTTCCATTATTGTCAGAAAAAAAATACTTCTCTGCCTCACACAAATAGATTGTCAATACTGTTTATGAGATATCAGCAAAAACAGTGAAAAATAAAACATCTAAATATTTAAAACGGAGAGATGTGATTTTATCATTTGCATGTAAGAAATTCAAGATAATCAATTGTACTAATTTGAATTAAAAAAGCTTAATTGCATTGCTTGATCCAAGAAAAATGGATTGATAAAATGATTATTCTAAATTCCAGCTACAAATGAATGTATTTTTTAAAAAGATTTTATTTATTTATTTGACACAGAGAGAGAGGTCACAAGTTGGCAGAGAGGCAGGCAGAGAGAGGGGGGAAGCTGGCTCCCCACTGAGCAGAGAGCCTGATGCGGGGCTCGATCCCAGGACCCTGAGATCATGACCTGAGCCGAAGGCAGAGGCTCAACCCACTGAGCCACCCAGGCGCCCCAGCTAATGTATTTTTTTAATGAGAAGGTCATATTCATAGGATGATTAAAATCAGACAAATTTGCATAATAAAAATAAAAAGATACATGTGATACTTGTTGGTGTGGCTTCAGAATGTGACCTTGTTCGGAAACAAAGTCATTACAGCTGTGATCGTTACACTGGACTGAGATCATACTGGAGCAGTGTGAGCCTCTAATCCAACGTGACTGGTAACGTATAAAAAGGAGAAATTTGGAGAGAGAGACACACACCCTGGGAGGGCGCCATGTTGGGGGCAGAGACTTGGTGACACTTTCACAAGACAAAGATGCATCCAACCTCAGAAGTCGGGGCACATAGGTGTGGAACCGATTCTCCCTCGACTCACCAGAAGGGACTGGTCCCCTGGACACCTTGACCTTGGACTTCTGACCCCCAGAATTGAGAGATGGTACGTTTCTGCTGTTCAAGTCACCCAGGCTGTGGTACTTCGTGATGGCATCCCTAGCTAACCCACACAGCTCTTCACGAGAGACCCTCTAAAAATCTCTGCTGAAAGATCTAACGGAGGGCTTGAACAAAGAGAGAAATCCACCATATTCATGCGTGGAAGGTCTAAAAATTGTAAATAGAGCATTCCTCTCCTCCCCAAGTTAATATATAGAAATCACTGTAATAACAGCAGGGCCCGGGAAGTGAGCATTTTCAAGAACCGTTTGTCAGGGTAATTTGTCACTATGTAACAAAATGGAAACTTTGTATACCGCGAACTGTATTTACCCAGTGATTGTGCTGTTAGGGTTCTATTCTTCAGAAATTCTATTCTTCCTCTGGTTGTAAAGAGGCGGGTTCAAGAAATCTCACTGCAGCATAGTCTGTAATGGGTACTAAGTGGGATAAAACCCTTAAATAATTGCCAGTAACGGTGGACAAATAAATTACAGAACAGAGAAAGTCTAGAATGCAATGCATTGGTTAGAGTAATGTGATGTTTGTATGTGTAACTGATACAGGAAGATGCCTAGGACACATTTTTAAGGGATCAAAGCAGGTTTACTTGGAACACGAATACGCTATTATTTTTTCTTTTTCACTCCCCACCAGCCTAAAACCAGAGCACACACCCTGGGCCTCCCCCCGCTTTCTGGGCTTTGCTCTGGGGCCCCTTCTCTTGATCGTCCTTGACTGAGTCCCACCACGGATCCGGCTCCTCAGAACACAGAAGCCGCTCTTTTTGGAGCAGATCCGTGAGCTGGCAGTCTCTTCCTTTGGGGACCTTAAGCACAAACGGTGGACAGTGCATGTAGGTTTGTGTTTTCTGTTTCAAGTTTCAATCCTCCACCAATCGTCTCCTTTGCTCAAAAGCCCTGGTGCTTCTCTTGGTCAAAGCAGGGGGCAAAGGACAAGATATGTTAGACATTTGTGCTGACTCTTTGCTAAATTAAAAGAAAAAAAAAATCCCCTTTCTCTGGCCCACATGATGCACACATACACATGTTGAGTACGTGGACAGGGATCTGAAAACATTCACAGCAGACAGCTCCTGGAGTGGACCTGGGCTGGGACGATCCCTCCGGGAGGCTGGAGGGGAGGGATTGGGGGAGGTCCTTCTGGCTCTCGAAATTTAATATTTGGTATCTCCCAGCAAGCATGCATTACTTTTGCAGTTTAATAACTCAATAGCACCTGGAGATGAAGACACATGTACCCAGCTTTAATTCAAAAGCACGGGGTTGGTTAAACACCCGCCAAGCAAAGGTCCAGTCTGGGTGTGGAGGTCACGGCCTGCCAAGGGGGGCTCGCAGCCACCACCCCCCCTGGTTCTGTGGATACAAAAAGCATCTCAGCTGATCCTTTCAAGAAGGAAACCCAGAACTATTGTTTTTTCAGCTAGCTCTAACTATTGCTGCGTTCAGCTAAGGACGCAAGTACATGAGGGCTGCTCGGCTACTTAGCATCTCACGACACCTGTCCCAGGAGTGACGAACTACTCAGGTGCCCGCCCCTCGGCGATGATAAAATCCGTTTCCCACGTTCCAGAGGTTTGGAAGAGCAAAGACGGAAATGCTTTTCCTACTCGAGTCCGCGGACCCCTTGAATTCTCAGCTCAGACCCTGGGATAAACTTTTGAAAGTTGGTCTGTGGCTTCATTAGTGACTCATTCCAGAGCGGAGTGCCGATGAGCTCATTTTCGTGATGGCCAGACGGCGTTCTCCAAGACAGCTCCAGAAACATCGATCTTTGTGAGAGCAGAAGAGTAGAAGAGCCCCCGTCTAAAAACAGTTTTCTCCATGCGTTTCTCAGGACATAGGCCCAGAAGACAGTGAGGCTGAATGGAGGGAAACTGCCTTGTGGCCCGGAAGCTGTTCTGGAGGAAGGCTGCGGGCCCCTGGAGGGTGGCAGGAAGGTGCTGCTTGCTGCAGGGACCCGCGATGATTTGGGGAAACAGGACCTGCTGGCCTCCTCCCCAGTTCCTGGACCAGGAAAAAGCTGGCTGCTCCTGGCCTCCGTGGGCGCCTGCCCCCCTTCTAGGACACCTGCAGAGGAGG
Organism: Mustela erminea; assembly: GCF_009829155.1. Lineage (NCBI taxonomy): Eukaryota > Metazoa > Chordata > Mammalia > Carnivora > Mustelidae > Mustela > Mustela erminea. Next base: position 91,510,386 of record NC_045625.1, read on the forward strand.
GGAGACCCTCCCAGCCCCTTCCATCTGGCAGGAAGCTGTCGGGCCGCTCCTGGGAGGGGAGTGCTCTCTCCACCCTTCCGAGCCCCCGGTGGGATGAATAGACGGACGGAGGGGCCGGGCTGGACGGAAAGTCTTGTCTCGGGGAGTTTTCATGACCTCATGTGCTTTATCAGGTTCTCCCCTGACTTGGGTTTTCTGTCCTGTGGGAGGTGGAGAGCGCCGGGCCAGGTGGGGCTGCCGGGGGCCGTCCCGGTCCCGATAATGCCCCGGGGAGCCTTTGCTGGCACTCAGCGCCGATGAGCTCACCCGGAGGAGGGCCCTGACCTCATTCCTGCGGGGCATTTCCTCTGCTTCCTGAACTGCCAAGATCAGCTATATTTTGTCCTCACCAGGAGCCAGCCGCACGCGTTGCCTGGGCTGGGAGGACCCTGGGAGTCTGCAGACCCGCGCATGTGGGACTCACAGTGAGAATCCCCGGGTGACCAGCCCGTGGGCCACCGTGAGAATTCGGTGATTGCCTGCCCTTCTGGGAGCTGGTGACGCGTGTGTTTGTGTCACGGCCTCAAGTCTGAAGACTGGCTGTCTGGAAGCAGCGACGCTCACCCCTCAGAGACGGCTGTTCCATGCAAGTTCCTAGACCCCACGTCCTAATAATTTTAATAGAGTGTGTGGTGTGTGCACCTGTGTGTATGCGAGTGCATGTGTGTGTAGCGTGCATATGCGTGGTGGGAATGTGTGCATGTGTTGTGTGCACACACTTGTGTGTGTGCCTGTGTTGTGTGCACACGTGTGTGGTGTGTGCATCTGTGGTGTGTATGTGCATGCGTGTGCACACCTGTGTGTGCACGTGTGTGCACTGGTGCAGAGGAGGGAAGAGGCAGGATCTTCATTTTTATGCAGTGGCCCCGCTGCTGACGTCCTGTAAATCTCACTGCCTCGGAACTCAGGATCAGAGCTAGTCAGCGTGACTTCTCTTTCACAGATTGTGCACCGAAAATATGGTGACAAATAGGGAAAACAGAAGCAGTCTGGACAGTCTTTCAAAAAACTGAATCCCACGCTCAGGGATGCTAGCTTTTGGTAAACTTGGGTCCGTCGACTTCCTGCAGTCTCGTGAGAAGGCTGCGGGCAGCCTGGTCTCCAGCCCCCGTGTGTTTATCCAACGAGCAGGGAGTTTGCCCAGTTTGGTCAAGCAGCGGGAGTTGGGGGTCACACCGGCCTCTGCGGTCAGGGCCCCAGTGAGTGTCTGCGGGCAGGACGCTGTTTACCCCAAACCTGCCTTTCTGTCAACACAGGAACATTTGTCTCCTGTCGGCTCCGTGGGAGCTGTTGCCGGGAACATTCCCGGGGTCGCTGCTGTGGGCGGCTTCTCGGCCAGGCGCCCCGGGGTGGCGCAGCTCTCCGGCTCGCCCAAGTGACTCCAAGTCCAATTTGGTTCAGAGAATGTTCTTAATTATTTATAAACTACACTAACAGCTGGATTATTTTGTCTAAGAAAGTTCCCGTATCAATGCTTTAAACACTTTGGTCTTTGGAAATTTATTTCATCTTCACGGAGCAGTGTTTGCATTTGCTGCATTTGGGTCCTGGTTTGAGGTCTTGGCAGGAGGGATGTAGGCACATCTGTATCTAGCCGCATGTGTGTCACATGCACCGTGTCACCCAGCTGGACGTCAACGGAACGCCATCTCTCTCGGGCAGCTCACTCCGCTCACTCTCCCACAAGGATGCTGTCTTCACGTCCAGTGGGAAGAGGGTCTCTGCGACCTCTCGAACCCAGGGAGGGAGGCTCCCGGCTCCCAGCTCCCGTTCCACCGTCCGCAATGGTCTGGCCGGCATTTTCCTCTTGCCTTTTGGCACCTACTCAGCCTTGTCCCCTGTGCACAGCCAGTGCACTCTGGGTGCCGGCCGGGGGTCCTCCCGGGCAGCTGCCTGGCCCTGCCCTCCAAGGTTAGCTTCCCGCCGCTGGGAGCCACCATCCCCGGGCTGGGTCGCCAGTGGCTAGCTTCCCACCGCTGGGAGCCACCACCCCCGGGGTTGGGTCGCCAGTAGCCCAGGACAACAACCACGGCTTCATTTTCCTCGGAGCATTTGTGTTTTCTGGGCTGTTTCTTTCTAGAATGAGATCCGGAGACCAAAATTTTTTCCTTCCCTCCTTCTGCCTCTGGGTCGCCCCCGTGATGCTGTTACTGCAGCCTCTTGTCCTCCGCAGGTGGGCGTGGGCTGAAGGCTGCGGGCAACCCCGTGGGCTGGCTGGGGAGAAGGGTGCCTTCATCTGAGAGCCCAAAGGACGCCTTGGTTTCCCCACCCTGAGGCTCCCAAACTCGCGTATCAGCAGAAGCAGCTCCTTAGAGACCTTGTGTGCACAGGAGATGAAGGCGACCCAGGAGGGCCAGGTGCCGGATCCCGCCCGTCTGCGGTGTGGGCTGTGGGCTCTTCAAGCTCTACCTGCCCGGGGCAGCCTGGAGAAACCTGGGGCCTTGGGACGACAGAGCGTGTAGTCTGAGGGCTTGTCTCGAATCATCATATACAAGGCTCCAGATCTTTTTTTTTTTCTTCCCTCCTGGGGCGTAAGGAAGCCACATTTGGATAAGGTTTTAGTTGGAGAAGAAAGAATCCTTTAGTTAAAATATCTTTTGTATTGGGCCTTTCCTTGTCTTTGTGTTTTCAGGGAAAGTTGACAGGGAAGAAAGAATCCCGTTGTTCCCATGTGCGACTCTTCCTGAGAGCAGGTGGAGGGTGGACTCAGCCCAGGAAACAGTCAGTGTGTCAACACAGTGTCCCGATCTATAAATAATCCTCTCCGGGCAGGACCAGGGGGGCAGGGGTGGGCGCTCTGACAGCTCAGAGACTAACAAATCTATTTTGCTCATGGAAACATGGCTAAAGCATTCTGGGGGGGTGGGGGGAGAAAGAGAGAGAGCAGACTGTGCTCGTTCCGAGCGCGCGTTCTGAGTGCAGGGACAGATGGGGAGGGGACGGCGCCCCATCTCCCATCAGAACATCTGTGCGGCTCCAGGGTCGCCTGTGAGCAAGGTCCGGCTCTCGGGGCTCCGAGGTCAAGGAAGCAGTGCCTGGACTCTGCACGAGCAAACGCACCGCTCAGCCTCCTTTCTCGGCAGACGACCCTGTCTTTGGAAAACAGCTATTATTTATGGGTCCAATGTTTATGACGTGGCCGTTCCGTGTACCTCTCCGGAAACTTCAGGTTGTAGGCAGAATCATCAGAAAATCCTTCCCTGGTGGCCTCCCCCACACTCTTTCATGGGAATCTCTTTTCCAGATAGCGCTGCTGTCCTTGGGGTTTTTGGAGCGAGGAGTGTGTCGCGCCTTCCAAAGGCTCTCTCGGGCCCTGGCTCCCGGCCACGTTCTGCGCAGGTTCTCTCTGTCCGGCTCCCTGCGGAATGGATGGGGTGCCAGGATGTGGATTTGCAGCTGGGCCCGGGGCTTTAACTGTCACAGGCTGTGGCCTTGGGGAGAGACTATCGGAGGCCGACCTGGCCTGGGACCTCAGTCCTTGTTTCTCAGCCCACGGGGTGGCAGGACCTGTGTGCACGGGTTGTGGCATCTGTGCAGACAGACTTGTCACACCGTGCGCCGGCTGAAGACATTGCATCGCGATTTCCTAATGCTGGGTCCACGGGGCCTTAGGGAGGGCATAGGCAACGCTCGGGGCTTTGTGGGCGCGGGAGGGAAGCTTTGTTTTCAAGGAGCTGCACCTGCCGTTGGCCCCCCCACCAGTTGCTCGGGGAGTGCCCACGAGCCCCGCGAGGCGAGACGCCAGGGTGGTCGCGGCAGACCCCTCACGTTTCATTTGCTCTTCCTAGCGCCTCCGTGTGCGAGCTAACCTGCCGACTGCAGAGCGCCACGGCGCGTCTTCACGAAGAACATTCCGGATTTGAAGAAACGTTCCTATAACTCGCGCTCCCTCTCATTAGGTTCTTTTGTAATCCCGTGAATTTTATTCCACGAAGGGGTGCGCTCTTCCATGAACGGATCCCCGGGCCTTGCCAGACGGCACCAAGGGTCCACGCCCAGAAGTGGACGGGCAGAGAGGGACACGCAGCCCTGGGCGGGCGAGGGGCCTCCCAGACTTGTGTGTCCTGCGGCGGGGAGGTGGAGACGGCCGTCCTTCGCTAGGAGCGGACGTGGTGCACGTCGCTTGGGGGACTCACGCCTCTGCGTCGTCGCTTGGGTCCTGCGCAGGTTTCCTGCAGCTTTAAGCTGGAAAAGGGGAGTTTCTTACGGTCGGTTAGGATGGGGACTATGGACATCAAGGGACAGACCAACTCGAGTACAACATAGGACTCAGAAGTTCTATTTTTTTCCTTTTTTTCTTTTTTTGGCCTGGTTTTGGCCATAACAGGGACATGGGTAGTAATTCCCGATAAGGCCACCGTGGGAGCAGTCCCTGGCGTCTGAGTGACGACAGTGCCGGGGAACACCGACGCTCCCGCCACCCGCCGGGTGCACGAGTGTGAGGCCCCCAGCGTCACGGCCGCAAGCCCAGCAGCGCCTGCCTGCGGCAGGGAGGGGACGGTTTCTGGGGATTCCGGGGACGCCTGGCCGACCCCGTTCTGCAGCCACAGTCGCAGCTTCCGTGAAGAGCGCCACTTCTCATCCTGGTTTCAGTGCAGGCGATCATGCCTTACAAAGGTCACACTCAGAAAACGAGGGCCTGGAAATACCAGTCCCTTTGGTGGAAATAGCCCAGGAGCTGAAACAGTCCTACGGGTGGGCTCAGGCCAAACCGCTGTGAAAAGATATTGACGTTTTCACTTTTTGTTCGTTTCCTGTCCTGTCTTTACTTCCTTCTTGTGATTTCCTGAGTCAGACAGTTTCTTGGGAGGCCGGTCACCCGGGTAAGGACCCCACAGGCTGCGAGGGAACCAGCGAGCTTCATTCCCTCCTGAGCTGGGAGACCCCCACCCGGGGCAGAGGCGCCCGTCTTTCTTCCTTCTGCATTTGGACGCGGTCCTGCCTGGGGCTCTCGGCTCAGACTGCTCTGGACAACAGTGAAGCCCACACTCTTGGCCAACCTTCTAGGCGTGAGCCCGGCCTTTGCGGTCAACAACCCTTTCAAGGTGGGAAGTTGAAAGTATCAAGATCTCCCTTTGCTTGTGCTTGGAGAAATAACAGCCACCCAGCATGTCTCCGCATCAGACCACCCCCGTCTCCCACAGGCTGTGGGTCCCCACCTGGGTCAGCAGCGGCTTCTCGACTTCACCGTTGCCGGTGTGGGGCCCGCCTGCAAGTCTTGGTTCCATACATGGACGCGCTGAAGCGTGGAGACGTCGAGCTCCTTCCCCAGGGTCACGTGGGGGCTGGGTGGGGTGTGGACCTCGCAGGCCGGCTTCGTCACTGTCCGATGTCCGCTGGCTCCGAGCCTCCAAGTGAGGTCACCAGGGTACTGCCATTCCTCATTCCTCAACTGTCAGCCCTGGACCAAGGGCTCCCTCTGCAAAGCCGGCTCAGCTGCCCACAGACCGGGGCCCCTGCTTCTCTGCGATTCTTGGTGCTTTCTTGGGTTTGGCACAACGCCCACCAGGGCCCTCCGCACACTTTGTTACGGTTACCGTTTGCAGCCTGTCTCCTGGCTGACCAGTGAGCTTCCACCTGTGTCCTCCCCTCCCAGAGCCTCGTGGCAGGCGCTTGCTGCCATTCGTTCAATGACCAAAGGAAGAAGCAGAGACAAAGCTGTAAGGGACAGAGACAAAGCCCCTCCTGGGTCTCACCCGTCACCAGCTGAGTAAGTACTTTGGCCCCTGTTGCCCTTGGTCATCCGTGAGGACAGAGCCTTCGCGGCACTGAAGGAAGAGACAACACCTCCCCATTCTCTTTCTGGACCCTATGGTTCTTCTCAAGGTCATGTCTCGGTTTTTGTCAAAGACACAAGAGGTGTCTACGCTTTGATCCAGAAGCGTGGACTGTGGGTTTCGCAGAGCCGGGGCTAAGCCCTGTTCCGTCACGAATCCCTCAGCTGTTGGGCACAAGGGAGCCGGTCCGCCCTGCCTGGACCAGTTTGCTCACCTGCACGTGTGGAACTGAGAGTCACGCCCAGACTTTGGGGGGGTGCTGGGAGCATCACCGCCCACGGGACTCACGAGTCCTGGCTCAGACCAGGTCCTCAGGGTCCCTGGGTGAAGGCCCATGAGGGCGGAGGCTTGAGGGGAAGCCAGAGCAGGGAGCAGGACCTGGGGACCCCGGAGAGAAGAGCGCGCGGCCGGAGCTGAGGACCCCCGTGGGGACGGGAGTGAGTGTGAGTCGAGGAAGCCGGCCTTCAGCCTTGACGTGGGGGCGGGGTGGACGCCCTCCCCTCATTGTCCGCCATGTATTTATAATCCAGTACAGCTAATCCCGCACTTATGCAACTGTTCCATTCCGAAAGGCCTTTCTCAACTTGAACTTTGCACCAGAAGCCTGCTTGGGACTTAAAGGTACAGAACCCGTTACACACACACTCCTTCCTCTCTGCTCCCCAGCTCCAGCCGGCTTCCCCTCGCCCCAGAGCCCGACAGAGCGGTGCAGGGGGAGGAAGGAGGGGCCGCGTCCGTGCTTCAGGCTGCCCCGCCCCCTCCTGCCTGTGAGCGCCCTGCCCTTCCCAGCTGCGCCTCCCGGGGGTGCTGGCGTCGGCGCTGCGGACGGAGGAGGAAGACCCCGACAGACACGCCAGCCCCACGGGGACTGCCCCCCTGGCAGCCTTGACTTCTGGCCTTTGGGGGGCTCATCCTGAGAGTGGGCTGTATTGGGGACCGTGTCCTGACCCCTCCAGGCCTCGTGTCTCCCTGCTCCCGGCCCTGCAGGCCGATGGTGTGGGCTGGACAGAGGCTCCGCAGCCGTTTGCGACTGTCTTCACCACCTCTCCTGCAGGCGCTGTCTCCCCGGCAGGAGGGCTCAGGCTCGGCAGTGACTCCCTGTCTGCCCTCTCCAGAGCGGGGAGGCAGTGGCCCCCAGCCCCAGTCCTGTGGTCTTTCTGCGGCCTGTCGATCTTTACTGAAAAGCTCCTCTGGTCACCTGTGGCAGTGCAGGCGCAAGGTCCTCCTCCTGTCACGGAGCTGGTCCCCCCCCATTGCTCTGCTCCCTCCTCCCAGATGCCACCGACGGACACTTTGAGCCCCCCAAACGCACATGTGAGAACCTGTGCTGTGCTGGTGTTGGGAGGTGACTGGCCTTGTGTGGGGGGTCGTGGTGCTGGGACGGGGCGAGCGTCCTCCTAAGGAGAGGACGGTCCTGGAGAGGGAGCACAGAGCCAGCCCTGCAGCTGCCTGCCCTTGGGTCTCCTGCCTCCGGGGCTCTGAGGATTGACACTGGGCTGTCCCCCTGGGGGGTCCGTGAGGTCTGCACGGCTCGAGCGAGCCGAGCTGAGGCCTGGCCCCGGCCACCCGGGTCTGGCCCACTGGTCCCTCTGCCCTGAGAGCTCTTGGCACATCTGGCCCTCTCTGGAACCCTGTCCAGGGCCCCCACGCCCCTTGCCTGCCTTGCCCTTCAGGAGCTGCACCCCTGGCGAACACCGCGTGCAACCCCACAGCCATGAGGCCATCCTGTCCCCCGTCACGCACATCCCTCTGCCACGCTCTTCTCAGAAGCAGGAGCGGGATCCCTCCTGGAACCCATCATGCGTCACGCGCCTGTGGCCTGGCAGGGACCAGAGGGCGGCCGCCTTCCCCCGCTGCTCCCAGAGGAATCCACACAACCTGGGTGAGGTTTAACCCAAGGCAGACGCTCGGTCCTTGCTGGGGACACAGTGGGCTAGATGTCTCTTGTGCACAGTGTCACGTCCTAGTGATCGACCCCAAGGATGTGTCGTGGGAATCACTTTGTTGGTCGCTCGGCCCCACGTGTCCGAAGGGGACAGGGTCCCCGTCTCTCCAGTCTTGCTGGCGAGCCCCGGGAGAGGGAGAAGGCCCCATTCCCGGGACCACTGAGTGGCTGTGGAAGCGCCAGAAGGAAGGAGGCAGGCGGAGGGCTCCGTGGGCCCCCGCGGGCGGTCATGCCGTGTGGCCACGGCCGGGACAGCCTTTCTCAGCTGGAGGAAGCAGCCAGAACTTTCACTTGGTCTGGTTTCCTCCATCACCTCCCCAGCGGTGACCACCTCCTGCGTGCATCGGAGCGGCCCGAGGTTCACGTACCTGGGCCCCCCAGGGCCTGGCGGAGGTTGTCTTCTTGGCCATGCGGGTTCTCCCCGCCACACTTCTCCAGGCCCGACCAGGCTTGCATTTCTCTGCTTTACCTCAGGCTCCAAATTAAACTCCTTGTGTCTTCGAGGGTGTCTTATCACTCTGCGCATCGCCCTGCAGGCCAGCAGGGTTCCACGGTCCCGGCTCTCCAGCGGGCTGGCCAGAGGTGTCCCGCCGGCGGCTGCTCCCGGCCCCAGGTGGCTCACAGGTGCATCGTGGACACTCCCGGGCCTTGTCCATCTCTGTGACTTTGCCTCAAACACACCTGGGTTTTGGGTGATGGTGCCACTGGCTGCTTCCCAAGTCCCAGGAGCCGGCACACTCCAGTGTGCCTTAAATCTTCTGTCCCAACACTGCCCACCAGGTCCCGATGACCGGGACCCTCGAAGACCCTGCAGGTGTTTCCTTGGCAACACGGGACGGGCTGCCTAAGTTGTCACCGGCCGGCTAATTCTTTTGTACCCTAAATTTTAAAATCGGAGCGTTTTTGCAGAATCCGTGGCCATGCTATCAAAGTCTGTCCTTACTCTGTCTTAGAATGTCTCTGAGGGAAGGACTCGCCTCGAGCAAGGCTGGTTCACTCTGGGTGGCAGTGGGGGCCGGTGCACCCTGGAGGGGCTGCTTCTGGGCTCTAGAGACACAGGAACCAGCCACCTCCTGTCCCTTCTTCAGGCGGGGAAAGCCCTTTCTCGTCTTCCCAGATGTCTGAGGGTGCAGAGCAGGGGGAGGGGGGGATGGGAGGGCTGAGCCCAGGGTAGAGTCTCGTGCTCTGCCTTCTCCGACCTCTCCCCTTCCGTCTTGCATGTGACAGTGTCTGTCCTCACCGGGGGCAAACGAATGGCTGGTAGATATGGAAGCAAGTGTGAAAATCAGCAAAGCAGCCGCACCCGGGGCGATGTCATCCGGGACCTCCCCGTGTAACTGGGGAAGTGGATGAGAGCTTCGTGGTCTGAGGGGCTACGGCTGCTCCTCCTGCCACCGGGGACCACAGCAACACACAGACCCACGCCGGACCCGAGCTAAGGCTCTCCGACCGGGTATGCATCCGTGGCTCCCGTGGGAAGGGCTGTCCAGGACCGTGAGGTCACAGGGACACCGTTGTTTCGGGCTTTTGAAGAACGTGTGTGCTAGCAAACAGCTTTGGGGCTCCCCTGTGCCCACAGGTCACCACCGACTCCTGATCAGAGCCATGGCATGGACATCAACAACTGGGGGCCTCCCGGGGCCTGCGGGGACTGCCCCTCCCAGAGCGAGCCCCGGCCTACGCAAAGGACCGGAAGAGACTTCCCGATGAGTGCACCTTTCACGGGGAGACCAGCCCAGCCGGGGAGGGGCCACCTCCGCCTCCACTAGACCTCACCCTCCAGCCAGGTTCACCTGCCCCGATCACCCCAGGGCCAGAGACCAGGTCGCCGGGGGTAGCCCCCTTGCCCCGGTGCCCACTGAAATCATTCAAACTGGCTGACCCGACACCCGCCCTCCCTCCCTCACCCCTTTTGTCTTGTGGAAAGCACACGAGGCCCTCGCCCACGTTTTCCCCTCCTCTGCCTCCCGCCGGACCTGTTCCTTCCCACGTGGGCCTGCGGCACCCCCCCCCCCCCACTCCCAGGGATCTGCGAGGCTGAGCCGTTCCCGATTAAAGCAACTTCCAGGCACACCGTAAGGCAGCGCACCACAGCCTGTCCCCGCGCCTTGGGAAGGAGAGGTGACGAACGTGGGGACATGGCGCTCCGCGGAATGATCAGTCGCCAAAGGACTCACGTGGCGCGATTCCTGCTGCCCGAGGTCCCTGGAGCCGCCCAGCTCCGAAGTCAGCGGGTGGATGGGGTGTCGGGGTTGGAGGAGGGGCGGGGAGTCCGTGTTTGGGGGGGCAGAGCTGCTGTTGGGAGAATGAGAGGGTCCTGGAGGTGGACGGTGCGGATGGCCGCGCGGCCGTGTGGACGGAGTTACAGCCGCCCCAGCGCGCCGGCGACCGTTACAAGGTGAATGGTACGTTCTGCGCATTTCCCGCCCCATAGCAAACATCTAAGCTGCTACATGGAACCCCCGGATCTCGGCACCTCAAGGTGGGACACGTGGGACACGGTGTTGCCACCTCCTTCCCCTCCCGCCAGCTGGCGGTGCCCGGCCGCGGGGTGACCCCCGTGTGCGACCCCAGCCGCAGCTCGCCCCTCCCCGGGGGTCTGCCTTCCTGGCAGGTAACATGGGAGAGGCAGCAGGTTCTGGGGCCCCAGACGAGAGACCGGGCCCCACTTGCTGGGGGAAGGCCAGGCTGGGCTGTGGGGGGGTCTGTACCAAGCTTTCGGCCTCATTTTGCATTTCTTGCATCTGGAGTCTGCCTTTCCTTTTCCCCTGGCAGGAAAGGCTCAGGAGGGAGCCTCACACTGGAGGAGAGGCTGGGGGGACGGCCCTCTCCCTCGCCCACCTGTGATTTGACTCCATGCACGTGCACCTGCCCTTTGGTTTTGATAATCAGTCTTCTAGTAGGATCCAAATGAAAGCACAGCCTCACCCCAGAGGAACGGCCCCAGTGCTGTGCCAAGCAAGCTGGGAAGGCAGCAGCGGAGGACCCGACATCACAGGCCAGGGACGCTTACCCTGTGGGCCTGGGGAGGCTTTAGATGTTCCTTTGCTTTCTTTCAAGGCCCGAGGCTGCTTCGCGGCCCCTCCCCCACCTTACAGGTTCTTTTGAAAACCCCAGACTCCTGCTTTCAACTCCTGCCTCTGGTCTCTGATAAAAGGCAAATTAAGAATCACTTCTAACAGTCTCCCTGGGAGCTAAGAGGGCTTGTCGGGCAGACAGGACATCAAAGCATAGAGCTCAGGTGTGCCCCTGGCCTGCCACTGGGGTAGGGGATGGGGTGGGGAGGGGCGGCCGTCTACACCACCTACCTCCCCGGGGCTCAGCCACCCTCTGCCTCTGTTCCCTGCCCCAGGCACGTGGCTTCAGCCTCCCAACAGGTCTTGAACCCTGACTGTGTGCAAAACTCAGGGCAGACTCTGCTAATGGCCATGGTCGGAACGTCCTGGGCATGGCTCCCTTGGAGTCCTCCCCTGCAGGGAGACGGTGTTTGGACTTCGAGCCGTTCCCCCCTGGGAGGGGTAGGATCCTCCAGGGGCCTCCTGCCGGCACACTGGGCTTAGACACCATGAGACTGGGAGCTGAGCTTTCTGGACCAGCCGTCCGCACAGAGCCCCTCTCCCGCCGCTGCTGTGCCCCCGGCTCCCTCCTCACGGCACCCCGTGGCTCCATCCAGAGTCAGGGCATCCCCTTTGGGGCTGGGCCCAGGCTGGTTAAGCTCGGGGCTGGGCATCTGCTGGGTGGCAGGGGACTGGTAGCTTTGTTTCCCTCTTCTTGAGTCCAGCCCCACGGGGGGGGGGGGGAGGACATGGGTCCTCTCCTGCCCTCCCTGGTCTTTAGCAAGCTCCCCTGGGAGAGCTTGGAGCGTGGGGGACTCCTGCGGGAGAGGAGACCCTCAAAGTTCCAGTGGCCAGGAGCTCAATCCCTGTCCGCCCCACACCAAGGGACACAAGACGAGATAGCCAGAGGGTGACCGGCCTGAGGAGGACACTAGGCTGCCTGGATGCACTCAGCCAGCAGAGCCATGGCCTGGGCAGGGGCCCGGGGGTGCCTCTGGTGGTCTGGGCTGGAGCTCTGGGGACCCGGGTCCCTCAGCAAACTAGACATTGTGTGGCCTTGTGGACGCAGCCTTGGAAGCCTTTCCGCCCCTCTTGGTGGGAGCAGCGGGGGCTCCTGGGGAAGCAGGAGGACCCACCCTCCATGGTCAGGGTCGACACCACTCTAACTCCCACAGGGAGACTGGGTGCCCGTGGAAAGCCTTGCATCTGGGGTCAGATGCACAGGGCAGTGGTGAGGAGAGACAGGCTGGGCCTCAGTGACAGATGGGCAGCTGGTCCCACACCAGTCCCCAGGGCAGCCGGCCCCTCCCCCCAGCCCACTCCCCATCCACAGCAGGAACCGCTTAGGGCTTCGGATTTGGGTCAGGAATGCTGGAGGCCTGGGTGGAGCTGGGAGCCTGCCGTGGAGAGCAGCTGCGGAGAAAGCTGGCCCTGGAGCTCTTCCAACTATGACAGGAATGTCAGCCTGTGCCTCTTTGGGCCTGGACAGGCGAAATCGCCATTTTTAGCAGTCTTGCTGTCCCAGCCCGGCCTCTGCCAAGCCGATGGGCTGGGGGGCTCTGGGATTTGCCTGGTGGGTGCTGCACTTTGTGGGGCAGGTGAGCCGGGCTGAGATCCTGCACATCTCCGAGGAGGGTCTGGCCGGATCCCAGGGAGGAGAGGCATGTGGAGGGGAGGCGGCCCTGAAGCGTGGAGTCCTTTTGGGGAAAACCTTGAGTCTTGGGTGGCGCCGGGAGCTGGGGTGCTTCTTTCTGTTCAGAGCCTTAGAGCTGCAGGGATTGGGGGGGTTTCTGTGCTCGGCCCCCAACACCACCCACCTCGTGGGCAGCTCCCAGGGCATGCCGGAGGGCTGTAGCCTCTGCACGGGCCAGCAGAAGAGGGTTCTGGATGGGTGGTCGGATGTCTGGCCCACTTCCAACGTGGACACGGTTTCTTTTGCCTACGGTTGTGGTTGGTGATGGATCGTGGGGTCCAGGGTACCGGGCGAGGTGGCTCAGAGAGGAGAAGGCATTGGCCCAAGGCCTCAGCCAGGATCTGCCGGACACCTGGGAGTGACTCGAGAGTCCTCAGCTATGAGAGGGGAGTGGCTGGAGTGGACGTCTGGGGTTGGCCCTCCAAGAGAGGAGAGAGGCAGGAAGGGGCTGACAGCACGGGCCCTCTCCGGGGGACATGGAGGCGGCCACACCCCTCCCTCAGAGCCCACAGGGGCTGTGTGCCAGAGTCTTGTCCTGCATTTACATGAGGCCCAGGGACTGGGGCCCTCCTGGGGTTCCCTTGCCCCTCTACCCACTTCTTACTGTTTTCCTCCCAACACCCCAGAATCCCCCTCCCCGAACCCTTCAGAAGGGTCCTGGGGAAGGGCTGCTTGTGGAGCAGATGTGGCGGGCCCTGCCTGCCCACCCGCCAGCCGACCTGCTGGTCTGCCCCTTCAGCGGCTGCGTCCCTGTGCTGAGGCCGGAAGGGCTGGCTTTGGGCTCCTCACAGGAGTCAGCCATCCCAGGAGCCTGTCCGCGCCGGCCAGGACCCCGGATCCTTCCCTCCTCGGCTGGGGCAGGACTGCAGAGAGGAAGTCAAGTCTCGGGGAGACCCCTCGAACGAACACAGCGGCTGTCCACCCTGTAAGCTCCGGGGAGACCCCTCGAACGAACACAGCGGCTGTCCACCCTGTAAGCTCCGGGGAGACCCCCCGAACGAACACAGCGGCTGTCCACCCTGTAAGCTCCGGGGAGACCCCCCGAACGAACACAGCGGCTGTCCACCCTGTAAGCTCCGGGGAGACCCCCGAACGAACACAGCGGCTGTCCACCCTGTAAGCTCCGGGGAGACCCCTCGAACGAACACAGCGGCTGTCCACCCTGTAAGCTCCGGGGAGACCCCTCGAACGAACACAGCGGCTGTCCACCCTGTAAGCTCCGGGGAGACCCCTCGAACGAACACAGCGGCTGTCCACCCTGTAAGCTCCGGGGAGACCCCTCGAACGAACACAGCGGCTGTCCACCCTGTAAGCTCCGGGGAGACCCCTCGAACGAACACAGCGGCTGTCCACCCTGTAAGCTCCTTGTGCAGACTTGACTGTGGCCAGACGCGCCTCACCCGGGTGTGGGAAGCATGGACCCGGAAAGGGACCCCCAGTCCTCTGCCGGCTTTAGCAGCGGGTGACTGAAGCCTGCAGCCCAAACCTCAGGACCCCTGGCTCCCTCCTCCCCCCGTGAAGCCAGCCCCCCATAAATCCACATGCCGTCCTGGGCTGGCCCTGCCCTTCTGGAGGGACCCCGCGCCCCAGAGGGACTGGCCTGCACCACACGGCCTTGTCCTTGCAGGCGGGGGTGGGGGTGACCGCGTCCCTCTGCAGACTTGGCTGAGTCCCCTGTGGCCGACCCTTCAGGGATGGGAGTGCCCATGAGCCCGGGGGTGCAGGGAGACACGTGAAGGTCTCCTCCAGGCCAGGACAGCCAATTACAGTCACAGAGTGGCTGAGTGGGGAGGAAAAGGCTTCCAGAATGTTCTAGGCTCAGGAGCAGGTCTCTGGACCCCTGGGCCACTCTGGTTCCATGCAGCCCTTCATGCAGCCTGAGGGGGTCAGGAGGTCAGGACAGACTTGGGAAAGCTCCTTTAGGTCGGGAGTCATCCTAAGTCCTGTGTGATGGGCTGGGGAGCTCCGGGGCAGGGGGAGGGGAGGAGCAGCAGGTTGGGGGGGCCCGGCTGTGTGGAGCACGTGTTCGCGGCCGGCGGGACACCTGTCTCTGGGGGCCTGACTCAGTGTCCGCCCCCCTGGCCCCATGGATTGCTCATTGCTCATCACAGCGTCTCCCGGTTTCCTGGGAAACGGGGGCCCCTCTGTGTCAGGCACGACATCCCCTGCGCCCTGGCAGTGGCCGGCATCCCGCACACTCCGTGGTCCGGATGGACAGATGGACTGCGTGAGAGAGAAAAGGGAGACTTGGCCAGCTGATGTTCCTCTAGACTGCACGGGGAGCGGGGAGGTGCAGACGCAAGCCACGGGTGCCCCAGCCCCCCTTCCAGAGAAAGTCCTTGATGGCCTCCCGGCCCCCACGTGCTGCGGCTCTGGTGGGTGTGGGCTGCACACGGCTGCGGGGTGAGCCGGGAAGCCCCCGGCCCCCCAAGGCCCCCCAGGCATTGCTGTGGACGCTGTGCTGGCGGCCGGGGCTGCCAGGGACCGGCTCTGGCGATGGACGCCTGTCCCCCAGCTGTCTGCCCCGCAGAGGCGGCCGGGCCCCACTGGCAGGCAGCTGTGTCGAGGGAGGCCCCCGCGGGCCGGCGGGCAGCAGGTGCGCTTTCTGGAGCTCAAGACTGCCTCGGGCCCAGAAACAGCTGCTGCTGGTGGGGGACGGCGGCTCGGGGTGGGAGGGCCGTGCTGCCTCGGGGACCCCGGAGCCTCCCTGGCTCCGGCCTCAGGGTCCTGCAGACGCGTCAGAGGAAGAGCGGGTCAGCAGGCGTGACTGTGACGCAGCTCTTGCGTCGTGCTTCGAGACCCGAAGGCGGCTCCTCCACTACGAGAGCGCGCTCTGCCCAGACTGCTCCCCCGAAGGGCCTCTCTGGCGTCAGGGGACCCTCATCCGGCTGCTTCTCCAGGCAGCCGGGGCGACTCCGGTTACTTCTCAAGGGTCACTTAGACGGATCTGTGACCACTGAGTCGGAAAAGATGTCCACGCTGCGTGGAGAGTTTAAAGTCGTGATTGGTTTCTTCTCTAACTTGAAAAAACAAAGTAAAACCTGATTCCCCCAAAAGTAAAAATTCCCCCCCCGCCCCGCCCCGTCCTAATTCCTTCCTTCGTCCCCAGGTCCTCCCTGCCTTCCCGGAGGCGCCGGCATTCACCCCCGACCTCCCTCCGTCAGACCTAGCGGCAGCCCCAGTGAAGAGCTTGTTCTTCTTGAAGCAACCCTGAGGTCTGCGTTTCTCCACACGTCTTGCCCAGCGGGTGGGGTGGCCGCCGCGTGGGGACGGATGACGGCCAGGCCGAGGGGCTGCGCGCCGGGTGTCCCCTGTCGCTGGGGGTTGATGAGAAGAGAAGCGGCGTGTGTCCAGCAGGAACCGGGCCAGCGGTGCGTGAGTGCTGGAACCGGTCCCATGGCTGTCCCGCTCCAGGCTGCAGGACACGGGCTCAGGGTACGTGGCTCGCGATGATTCCACTATCCCGGGGCCACTCCCAACCCTCCTGGGTATTTTCTCGGGTTACGACTATGGCTCTGGCCCTTTGGGGAGCTCCTGAATGAAACAGAGTGTCTGTGTGGAAAAGGCAGTGTATGAGTCACAATCGGGCAGCGCGGCCGTCCTTCACCAGGTGATGCGCGTGTCGTCGGCTGCAGCCACCAGCCTCCACGGACAGCGCTGTCCTACCTTCCGGCTCCGCCGCGTGCATTGGCCTGCCTGCTGTCCCACACCAGAGGCCCGGTGTCCGAGTCGCAGGCCGCACTGCTTCCTCAGAGCACGGGACCGTCCTGGGCCGTCTTCTGACGGGGCCCATGGCCTGGGACAGTCCCCACGGGGGCCACACTCTTGGTTTTTCCTTCTGTCTCTGGGCTAGAGTTGCTCTGCGGGCGGGTCTGACGGCTCCTGCCAGCCCGTCCTCTTCGGGAATCCCGGGCTCCAGAGGGGTCGGATGGGGACAACCCGGGCCCAGCAGACATTATCCAGAATGCACCAGGACGTCGCTGTGGGGCCCTCCACTTCTCTCCAGAGGAGGAAAATCACAGCAGCGTGCACACTTTGAAACCACTGTCGTCTCTGTGGGTTTCTTCTATCCAGGGCACGTCTTTGGGGGTTCTGTTTCACATCTTAGAGTTGAGGCACACGTTCTCCCGCTGTCGGTGAGCGGGGGAGCTCACACAGGAGTCCGGACCACCTGAAGCCACGCTCAGCACCCCGGGGGCATTTGTCGGCAGATGATGGGCTGACGTCCGTTCCCTCCTCCCCTCACTGAGCTCGGCTTGGGTTCTCGTGCTGCGGGAGTGACCCGTCCCGAGGTAACCCAGGGCTGCTGGGAGAGGGTGGACCACATCCCGCCCACGCGGGATCTCTGCCACCGGGAAAGGGAGCCAGAGGGTGGAGACAGTCCTGCTGGGGGTCCGCAGCGGCGGGTCCGCGAGCACAGCGAGGGGGGCAGGGGGTGGAGAAGGCTGACTGCTCCCCTACCCCCCGGCTGGGTCTCCAGGGGCTGCTCCTGGATCTTACAGGGAAGAGGCCTCCGCTTGGCTCTCAGGCTTGGGGTCTACGATCTGGAGTGTGCATCCCTCTTTCTGCCAGTGCCCAAGAGGGGAGGGCACAGGGACAGGCCTCCTGTCCTGGGAACACCCAAAGCCATCACATCTATAGCCTAGAAGCTTGGTCCACGTCCAGCAGTAACTCAGGCCAGGAACCGGCTGCCACCGTGGCCTCCATGGTGGGCGCACCTGCCCCGTGAGCTCCCGGGGGACCTGCCCCCAGGCCCTGGAGCCCCGGAATTCTGGGTCTCCCGAAGCACTCCCTTCCTGGGGCCCTCCTTTCCGGATCACAGCTCAGCTCCTCTATGGCGACAGCTTAACTCGTGTGCCGTTTGGCTTCCTACCCCTTAGCATGGCCCCAAAGTGGTTCCTCATTAAAGCTTCTCGACATGAGCCCGACTGGCAGTCTCCACCCTCAGACCCTACAATGTCCCCGCTGACATGTGCTTGGTCCCGATCCTGGCGTGGTGCCAGTCTCTTCCGTCCCCAGGGTTTTCCACGACAACTCTCAAACAGGCAGACAAACCCACGCAACTGCGCGGGGGCACCCTCGTCCCGCACCCTCGTCCCGCACCCTCGGGCTTCCCACTGCTACACCTGCTGTGTCGCTCACCCCTTCCCATCTCGGTCCCTCGGGCTCTGTCCGTCCATCTTACATTTCCAAGTGCTGAGTGGGGAGCGGCTGATACCAGTACAGACCTCAGCACACACATCATGACTGGGCTTCAAGCTGTGTTTGCAGGTTTTTCGGGGGCCAAGCTGCATTCAACAATATGTACAGATTTCACCAGCAGGATTGGACGACCCCCTCCCCACCTCCAGTGCGAACCCCATGCAGATACAGAGTACGCCCATCTCCCTAGAAAGATCCCTCACGCCCCTTCCCAGCCCATCCCAGCCCCCAGCTCCGAAGGCAGCCCCAACCCCCGGTTTGAGCAGAGAGTCTCCGAGAACTTTGTAGAATGTTCACGGAATCACGTGCGGGATGTGTTTGTCCCCGCATGCTCTTTCTGAGATTTCTTGGCATGGTGGCGGAGATTGGTAGGTGGTCCCTTAGTACTGCTAGTCATGTCCCCAAGTGTGGACACCCGGTGTCCAGAGTCCTTCCAGTTTGGCAACTGGTGGAAACCCTAACGAACGTGTTGTGTGTCTTCTTGCACAGTCTCTGGGTGAACACGGAAGGGATGGCTGTGGGTACCGTGGTCTCTGCTCCTACGTCTGCCTCCCAGGCAGGCTGGGGAGAAGGCCCAGGCCCGTTCTCGGGTCCGGGTCCCCGGTCCACACATGGGGGTGTGGTGGGCCCGGCCGCGTCGGACACATGCTCTCCCTTCTGCCCTTACCTGCTGGGCACTTCGGGCTCTGAGACCAGGGCTGGAGTTCCCGCTTCCTTTGGAGGCTGTTTCTAGAAGTACCAGCCAGTGTGGGGAGGGAACCGTCACCACTACGGCCGCCTGGAGCTCATCCCCTGGACCTCGGGGCAAGTGTTCCCTCTGGGAGGCAGGGGAGCAGGGGGTGGCATGTTCACCCTTTGGTGTCCCCTTTGCCCCCATCACTGGCTGAGCTCTGCTCCCAGACTCTGTGGGCCGCCCCGGGCACAGGCTGAGGGAGCCTGGAGAGCCTGCGGCAGAGAACTTGGGCACGGTGGCTGGAGCCTATGGTGTGCGCCGGGACACGCCGTCCGCAGGAGAGGCGGGCACCACACCAAAGCGTCTGCCACGCCTTCTCAGGAAGCTGCCCCGACCCCTGCAGGCAGACCCAGCTGCGTCCTTTCCCTCTGCTCTGATTGCACGGGGACACTCCCGTCTCGCTGCGGGCGGACCCCCAGAACCAGTGTGGACGGACCCCAGAACCAGCGTGGCCTGCACACACGGACGCTCGGCAGTGCCTCCAGCAGCTCCGTGCCGTCTAGCGCTTACTACCCGGCCCGCACCTAGAATCGCTTCCTGCAGCGCCGGCCCCGGGATGGGCTGGGACCCCTGGCACACGTCCTTGGCTCCCCGCCTCTCCTCCCTGCCAAGCAGGGCTGGGCTGTCCCCTCCCCCCAGTCCGCTGTCTCAGGGTCAGGCTGCACGGACATGAGAGCAGTGCATGCTGGCAGCGGGTGGGGTTTGCTGGTGAGCGCAAGCTTGGGTCTGCACCTCAGCTGGGCCTCCCCGGAGGACGGGTGCACCTGTGCACACCCGTGTCTTCCCTCCGTGGCCTGGGGGCGGGGCGAGCGCGGTACCAGCGCACCCTCCAGACCCCGTAAGTCCCGTCTCCTCCACCTTCTCCACGCCTCTGTCACCGGGATCCGTGGGAGGGAGCTGGTCCTCCTGGGGCTGCCCCTGCCTCTCTCGATCCCTAAACCAGCCCCGGGAACTGGGCCTGATATTTGAAACTCACGATTGACATGAGGAGCCCGTAGGGACCCACGTGTGCGGCCCAGAGCAGACAGTTTTCAGCTCTCTTGGTGACGCTGGTCCCTCAGCGCGGGTCTCTTGAGGCCGTGTCTGGGGCAAGGCGGATGCCGGGCTTACCCATCCCCCTGGCTGGCTGCCCCACGGCTCCGAAGCTCAGCGGGGTTGCACGGTGGAAGGGAACTTTCTGCTCATGTCCCTGTCTGCCCAGGGCTGGCGGAGGGTGGGCAGAGGCGTTGTGCCCACGCGGGCATTTGTGGACCCCTGGCCCTTCTGTCCTGGGTGGCTCTGCCATCTTTGAGAGTCTGGGAGTTCTCGGGAGGGGTCTCCGAATCCAGGAGGCAGAGCGGAGGGGTGTGAAGGGCCCCGGGGCCGGTGTCAGGCTCCACTGTGATGCAAGCTTCGTGCCGGCACCATCGTCGACCGCTCGGAGGCTGGGCATCGCGGCACAGCAGCGGCCCAGAGAGATGGGGTTTAATGGCCATCGCGTGGCACGCAGGAAGAGAGGGCTTCGATAAGCATGGCAGCCGTGGGCCGAAGGAGTAAGGTCGATAGGCCACGCCCTTGTGACCACACCGTCCCCAGAGATCTGGGTGCAATGTCTCATTTGCTGGTTGCAGGGGGCCATGTTCCCGAGATCTGGGGACAATGGGACATGATGCATGCAAGAAAATGCAGTTAAAATTCATTTTTAATGAACAAATGAAATTGCATCAAGGTAAGCTTGTCACGGGAAATCTCAGATTTGAGGTTTCTGGGCCTTACAGCTGGGACAGAGGCAGGGCCTGGGGTAGGGGCCATGAGGCCCTTCTCGGGGGAGGCTGTGGGGAGGGCGTGGCGGGGTGGGGGTCGTGGTGGTGACAGGGGGGGCCTGCAGGCTGAGGTGGGATGGTCACGGGGCCGGCGGGACCAGGGCTAGCTCGGACCGAGTCCTGGGGTCAGCGCCAGGGAGCCAGACGGGGCTCCTTCCGTGCAGGGGAAGAGGGAGCCTGTCATACAGCCGAAGCCCCTGTGACCTGGACAGTCTTCCCCGTTTCACTGACGCTCTGGGGGAGGTCTGATTACTTGAGCCTTGTTAATTTATCCAGGATGGCAAATAAGGAAAAAAAACCAGACACGTGTTCTTGGGGTGAGAGTGAGCGTGAACAGAAGGTCCGCCTTGCAGGCCGAGCGCCGTGGCTTTGCGAGACAAGGAGGCAGAAGGAAACCTCGGAAGGAGTTAAGAGCTGCTCTCACTCCTGGGAAGTCGATTCTTTCCACAAACATCTGCAGCCTTTCTCCGAGGTGCAGAGGACCCCTTAGGATGCTCTCTGGCCTCGAGACCCTTCTGGAACTCATTTGCCCTGAAATCTGGCACAAGAGCCTGCACGATCCTTGCAAGACCCCGGTCGGTTTCCAGCCGCGGCGGATGCCGGAGCGGAGTCCGAAATCGGACTTTTGATCGGCCACTGCTTGACTGTCCTGCGGGCAGAGCCGCCGGCCCGCGCGTGTGCGCGTGTGTGCGCGTGTGTGCGCGCGTGTGGGGCTTTGTCTGGGTGACGGTCGCGGTTGCGTCTCTGTCAGTCCCGTCCTCCCCGCCCCCAACGCCCCACGCCTGCCCCCCGCTGTGCCGGAGTCACCGAAATCTCCCCTCCAAGCAGGGCCGGATACCGCCGTGTGGCCATTGTGGCGCCGCGATGATGCCTTCCTCTCCTTGTCTTCGAACGGCGCGTCTCCCGCTACGTTTCTGCCCAGGCGACACGCGGACGCACCGCACTGACGCTGCCGCAGAGAGACCCCAGGTGGTCACCCATTCAGAACCATGAACACTCTCCCACGGTGAGCCCCGCCCCCCAAACGCACCTCTAGACGCACAATGGCTACCTGTTGTCACAGGCGCGAGAATCCCAAGACCCAGGTAGTTCTGGAGGCGCCGGCTCAAGGTCGGAGAGGGTGAGGCAGGCCCGGGAGTGCGTCGGGGCGTGAGGCGCGGTGAGCTGACCGCAGGCCCCTGCGGGGGTCCGAGCGGGGACAGCGGGACGGGGGTGGGGCCGCGGGGAAGGACGGAGGAGAGCCGCCGTGGTCTTTCCCGGACGGGGTCACGACGGCCTCTCCGCGTGGTCCGCTGTTGTCCCTGTGCGATGACAAGCAAGTCAGTGCTGGAGCCGCCGGGTCCTCCGACCCCCGGAGCTGCCGCGGTCGGGCGACGTGCGAGCGCGTGTTCCCTGTGGTTAGGGAGAGGTTGTGCTTCTTTCCAAAAACAGCTTTCATACCGCGAACCAAATAAACATAGCGCGGACCCTCCGTCTGCGGGCCCTGGCAGACGCCGGCTCCGGGCCCTGGCAGACACCGGCTCCGAGCAGGTCCCCGTGACGCGAGTTCCAGAATCCCGTGGGCCTCCCAGGGCCCTCGCCTGCCTGCCCTCCCTCCTTCTCTGCGGAGGGACGACCTTCTCGGGCTGTTCCTTGAAGCGCATGTGACGTTCTCTGGGGCCTGGAAGTTCCTCCCCGCCTCCCCCGCCCCAGGCCACCACTGCTCTGCTTTCTGCCTGGGGGTTTGCGTTTCCCAAGGCCCCGTAGGGTCGGGGCGTAGGAGGTGGGCCTTCTGTGTCCGGTTTCTTCCCCGTGAGGGAGACAAACCTCCGGGGGCTTCGGGAGTTTGTCCGTCTGGGGGCACGAGTGGGTTCGGTTCCCTCCTTTCTCTCGACCGCGTGCGACGGTCTGGGGCGCCGCGGCGTGTTTATCGTCGCCTCGCGGAGGTGCTCCTGTTGTGTCCCTCGGGGGCTCTCGGAGTCGCACTCCGAGCTGAGCTGGGGTTTCTGATTTCGACTCAGACCTTCACGGGTCCGTCTGGGACCGCCTTCCCCACGGTGCGCTGCTAAAACCCCAGGCGCTGGCCGCGAGCCTGGAAATGCCGAACCCGGTCTGCTCCAAACGCCTTCTTCGGCCCTGGGGCGCGTCCTGGTGGCTCTCCCGGAAGATGCTTCGGGTGGGGGCACCGCCGGCGCGCTCGGCGCCAGCAGCCGGGAAATTCCAGCGGGCCTGCTGGTGGGGACGGGCTCGTGTTCCTCACCGGAGACATGTTTCCGTTGGCGTTGGGGTAGAACACGCGAAACACAAAATCTGCATCTTAGCTATTTGGAAGTGAGCAGGTTGTCGGCCTGAAGGACGGTCACAGGGTTGCGTGGCCGCTCTCGGGAGCTGCTTCATCCTGCGAGACTGAAACCGACCCCGTTACCCAGGCACCCCTCGTTCCCAGTCAGCCCCTGGGCCCCATCCCTCGACTCGACCAGCTGAGGGATCTCTTACTAGTGGACTCAGGCCGTATTTGTCTTTTTGGCGTCTGCCTCCTTGCCCCCATCACGTCCTCCGGCTTCGTCTGCGTGACCCAAGTCACAGCTTCGTTCCTTTCTTGCGGCTGAAGGACATTCTGTAGTGTGGATAGACCACACTTTGTTTATCTGTTCCTCTGGTCACTGGACACTAGGGAGGCGTCCACGTCCCGGCTGCTGTGAATACCGCTGCCGTGAACGTGTCTGTGCAAATGCCTCTTGGAGACGCTGCCTTCCCTTCCTTGGGGGGGGACTACACGCGCCGCTGCTGGTCGCATGGAAATCCCACTTTTGCTGCGGGACGGTTCAGGATGGATCTCACGGGAAGCTTCCTTTCTGACTGTGTTGTTTTTCTTAGTGAGTGTCCTTCCCGTAGTGTCTGTTCACGAGCGCACACACAAATTCCATATTCAGAGGGGCAGGAAACGTCGACTACACTTCTCTGCGCCGAATAGAAATTTTGGCAACAAGGACCAGTGTGATAATTAACTCAGGGGACTTAACGTCCATTATCACAGAACAGGAATGTGTCAAGAAATCTCTTCAGGCTAGGAAAGGAAAACGAGGTATTTTTACTGATTGTCCATTGCTGCCGGCCCTGTTGAGCCCACCCGAGGGAGTGGGACAAGGGGCTGGAGCGGCGGGCAACGGGCTTTCCCAGCCAGCGATCTGCAGAGGCCACTGCCCACGGACCGAAGAGACATCCCGAAGCATGGCCAGGGTGTGGCTGTGACACGTGGCCTGCATCCGGGGCTCTGCGTGTCCGGGGCTCTGCGGGGACCAAGTCCAGCTGTGCTGTCTCAGGAGCGGGCTGGCATTGCCCGTGGCTGCCGGCCCCTGTCCGGGGTTGCCCTGAGAGTAGAGCGGGGTGAGGTGTGTAATGCTTGACAAGGTGCCCGGGGCTCGGCCTCCTTCCCAGAAAGGGCAGCAGATGTGATTATTCCTGCTGTGTGGCCGCGTCCAGGCGGCGGAGTGTGGTGTGGCCGGGCAGGGATGGCCCGACGTGGATGCCCCTTCAGCACCTGCCCGACCCCTCAACGTGGTGCTGGGCAGTGCATCGTGGGCTCTGGAGAAGGGGCGTGGGCTGGGTGCTTGGGCGGGTGCCGCCCTCTGTGGCTGGTGATGGGTGGCGGGTGGGCTGTGCGTGCGACCGCAGGGGGCTGGCGTCCAGGTGCCCACCTCGCCTCGGTGCCTCCTCTCCTGGGGCGCAGGGAGGGCAGGGCCCCGGTGGGACAAGAGGGGATCCAGGCTGGGCCACAGCGCCGTGTGACTCTCATGAGCTTGCGCATGGGACCCCGGGGGGCACCAAGGGGAAAGAGCCCGGACTGGACCTTCTGGAGGCTGCAGGCTCCATAGCTGACGTGGCGAGCCAGGCCAGCAGGCGCTCTCTGCAGACCCAGCAAACTCACCTAATAATGCATAACGGCGGCCCCGAGAGCCCAGCATTCGAACAGCCCGATCGACCCACCTTCGCACTCGGTCCCCGGCGCTTCACGGCACGCTTCTTACTTCTGAGGCCCGAGATCTTCCTTAGGAGCTGAGAAGCCCCGCTGAGCTCCGCAGCCGGGAGGAGGGGCGGTCTGCCCGCCTCGTCTGTGCTGACCACGCGCCATCCTGCTGACCTTCCGACCGGGTAACCCCGGCTGGGAGCCCAGGCGGCTGGCGGGAGGGAAGGCACACCTTCCGGACGATTCCTGTTGGGACACGTTGTCACCACACGCAAGGCGGGGTGGCTCAGACAGGCCGTCACGGTAGTGGGCACGCGCACGCCCTCCCCGGATCCTGCCCCGGGACCGGGCCTGCTGCCCCTGCTCAGCCCACCCCCAGGGACAAGCTCCCTGCCCCACCCGCCCTGCCGCGACCCCTCCTCGGGGCACTTCCTGCTCCTGCTTTTCTCCCAGGCATTTTACGGCCAGGTCCCCGCTCTTGGATTCCCTTGTCCGTCCCACCTGTCCCTGTGAGCCGGCACGGCGGGCCCAGACCCTACGTGCCGGTGTGGTTTGCTCTGCAGGAACCCGTAGGGCTGCACGGAGAATCCAGGTTCGCATTCCTGACCGGCCTGGAGCGGCCTGATCCCGCGAGGGCACAGCGGGTCAGACGCAGACGGGCCCGGGCGGAGGAGGCCTCGCCGGCTCTCCTGGAGCTGACGTCACCCGACAGAATCGGCGTCTGCCTCTCTCAGCTCTTTGAAGTGGGCAAGTTCTGACAAGCGGAGCGTCTCAGAAATACGCTGTGGTGAGTTCAAGTCGGTTCCTCTGCGGAGTCGGGTTCGAGGCAACAACGGTCAGGGGCTGGCCGGGCCGGTCCTGTTACCCCCCGCTGCAACCCACCGAGAGTATCTGTGATTATTCCCATTTTACAGACGAGACACTGAGGCTTGCTCCAGGTCACAGAGCCGTGGAGCGTCGCAGGAGGGAACCGGACTCAGGTTCCTAACCGCGCGTGTGCAGTGCTGTGTCCCCCACCGGGGCCTTCCCGTTACTCTGCAACAGGCCTCCTCCCAGCAGGAGCTCATGCTAGGCCTTGGGCGCCTCTAACTGTTCTTCCGGGTCGATGAGTTTGCTTCTTCACGGGCGCCTGTGGGCCTGCCGGGGCCCCTGGGTCACAAGCAGGGGTTTCTCTTGGTTTGCACAAGGGTTTCCACACCGAGGACCCTGCAGCCTCCGCTTTGGGGCGCAGATTTGTCCCGGGGAATCTGGTTACGTTGTAAGGGGTGTCACCGACGTGGCGAGTGCTATCCAAATGGATCTGGGTCTCCGTCCTGGCGATCTCCAGAACGCACTCGGGCTGATGTGAGCCCCGGGGCCCAGAGAGCCTCTCCCTCTTCTTCGCATGCTGTGAGGATGAATTGGTGCCCGGACAACAGAGAATAGGAGGTGGTCCAGTGTGCAGCGCGATGTTGGGCTGCTGATACCCTGGACGGGGATTCTCCCCGTGGGACTGGAGGAGACAGTCTTCAGCCTGGCGAGCCCCCAGGCCTGGCCGGGCTCCACACGCACACACACACACACAGACACACACAGATGCACGCACAGACACACAGACACACACACGCGCACACACACACACAGACACACACACACGCACAGACACACACACAGACACACACACACACGCACACACACGCACACACATACACAGACACACAGACACACGCACACGCACACAGACACACACATACACAGACACACACACACACATACACAGACACACACAGAGACACACACACATACAGACATACACACAGACACACACACACAGACACAGACACACACATACACAGACACACACGCACACACACAGACATACACACGCACACACACAGACACACAGACACACACACACGCACACACACAGACACACACACATACAGACACACACACAGACACACGCACACGCAACACACACACCCCACCACCCCCCACAGAGTCACCCTTGTGCTCATTTGCTTTTCTGTTTCTGAGGCACTGCCCGGAAGACGTGCCCCGGTGTTCCTAGACTGTAGCATCATCAGCCGTGACAATGGGCAGGGGCCGGGGAAGCTCACGGGGACTGGCTCCTCCGTGAGGGTCGAGGGCTGTGGGAAGAAGGATGGAGACCGGGAAATATAAACATCCCATTTGCTTTAAAAGGGACAAAAATATCAAAGCCCCTTAATGCTCGTGACTAAATGTGGTCAGCGGCATCGTCACATGACGTCGTCACAAAGCACGGCCTTGGCCTTCTTTGTGTGCAGATTGTGTTCCACACAAAATAGATTGTGTTCCACGAGTAATACATTAGCGCAGGCTGTGGGTACGTACAGAAGGTCCTCCCCGTAGCAGGAAGAGTGCGTGTGACCGTCCGCCCGGCAGGTGCGTGGACAACCGTTCAGCCCTTCCTGGGGGTCTTCAAGGTCGAGCCCCGGGCGCTGGGCATGGGCTCCTCACTTCAGGGTCACGTGGCTGCTTCCGGCCGCTGCACTCTCGGCCTCTTCTGCACCACCCTGTTGCCAGCTGCCCAGGATTCTGTGGGTCCTCGGCTGCCGCCCCTGCCCCCAGCCGCCCTGAGTGCAGGGAGCCGTCTGATGCTTTGCTTCTGTGTCCGCAGATCCTGGCACCGCGCCCGGCCCCCGGCCACTGCTGCTCATGTCTTTGCTGCGACTTCACCCAAGTCCGTTATCTCTTTGCCCACAGGACCGCATTCACGTCCCCGCAGCCGGGCTCGGTCATGTGGAGCTAGCTGGAGCCCCCGGGCCCTCCTTGCGCCCGCCAGGCTGCTGTGGTCAGCCTGACGGTTTCGGCACCGGCGATGCTGCCATGGTTCCAGGATGGTCAGACGCGGCCGGACTGTCACGCAAGGCTTGGGGGGTGCTGGCCTGGATGCACGGGGCCCTTCTCCCCGGCTCCTGGGGTGAGCGGTGCCGGACATGTTGGGTCTGTGGCGCGGGACGGTGCTGCTCTCCCGTTGAACAGGCCGAGTGACAGAGTGGCTTTGCTGGGAGGGCAGAGAGCCTGGATCTCCACACCCCATGGCCTGAGCACAGGTGTCCATCTACCTGGGGGGGTGCGGTTTGAGGGTAGGGGTAGGGCAGCCAGAGGGTGCTCTCCAGGGAGCCTGAGGGGCTCCCGGTGCCTTTCATCGGGGGCCTGTCTCTCTTTTGTTCTTAGTAATCACGATCCTGCATCAAAACCAGCTGTTTCCTTGCCTCTCCATTTAGTCTGGAAGATTTTGGAGGCCAGGACTGTTTCACTGACCACTTTGTCTGCAGCACTCAGGTGGGGGCTGGGGATTTTGGGGCCCTTGAGTGAGTCCGTGCGTGGATGACAAGCCCTCTGAAGGCCACGGGGAAGGCGCTGTCCCCTGATGTGCCCCACAGGCTCCTCTGGTGGCTTCTCTGTTCAGTAAATGCAGGTTGGAAACCCCTTCGGACCCTGTATTTCTTTCATGTCAATAGGCTCAGGGACTTATTTGGGTTTCTCATCTAATGGAATCATTAAAATGTGCCCTGTCGTCCAACAGTGACTGGAAATTACCTGGACTCTCTATGTGACCGGCGGGAGAGGGAGGGGTCTGCCTGGCATCCCACGTCCCTTCTTTCCTGGGTGCAGAGCCCGGGGCTATTTGGGGGCCCAGGCCCACTAGGGCTCGTCTCGGACCCGTCCCAGCCACCTTGGGGCCCACGATGCGGATGGCGCTGCTTTGCTCTCCCCTCGGTCCATCTTCCTGATGGGAGGTCAGCATGCGTGCCGGCGCGGCCGCAGCCTCCATGGGGTGAGAGGAGGAGGGAAGCAGACTTCGGGGTTCCAGAGGATGGGGGGTCCCCTCGCTAGAAACCTGGCAGGGAAACACACCTGTACCCCGAGGAGCCCTAAAACAAGCTTGGTGGTGCCGGAATGCTCCTCGGAGCCAACCTGTAACCAGGCTGGGGATGGGAGCAGAGCTGGTCAAAATAAAATAAATATTCCATCACCTGGCTCACAGAGAGCCCGCTGTGTCAGTGCAGGGCCCCCGCCTTCTGAGCACAGGGTTCCCCGGACGGGAACAGCCTCTGGCCTGCACGGGCGTGGCCTCCTGCGAGCGAGGAGACCCTCAGTTCCCCACCCGCTTGTGAAGGGGGTGTCCTGGCAGCACAGGGACAGGCGCTTGGTCCCCACGCCCTCCATGGTCCTCCTCAGCCCGGCTTGCCCTTCCGAGACAAGGAATATCGTCTGGTAAGACACACCACTTAGGAAGTGCTGTTCTCGGGCGTCGGGGGCTCAGTCGGGGAAGCGTCTGCTTCCAGCTCAGGGTGTGATCCCGGAGTCCGGGGACGGAGCCCCGCATCAGGCCCCCTGCTCGGCGGGGCGTCTGCTTCTCCCTGTCCCTCTCCCCTCGCCCTGCTTGAACTCTCTTCTTCTCAAATAGACTAATGATTTTTTTTTTTAAAAGGGGGACATTGTTCTCTTTGCCCAGAGCACGAGGCTGCCTTTACCTCTCCCTTCCGCCCTCCCTGTCCGCGCCCCACACCCGCCCCCCGGCCTGTCCTGCGCTCCCCCCGGCTGCTTCCCAGTGCGCGGTGAGCGGCCCCCGTGTCTTCCCTCCAGCTCCCCGCGTGCGCCCTGTGTCAGTCCACCGTGTTCTCCTAACAGAGACCCTGCTCGATTACGCTCCCGGCCTCTGAGCCTCTCCGAACCGGACGTTCTCTCGGACCTTTGGAAGAGCAGGTGACTCGCCGTCATCTCTACGTCCCACAACCTTCCAGGACGTCTCTGATCCTCAGAGCTGCTTCCGGGCCCGCCCACACGGGCTCTGACATCTGCCAGGACAGCTGGGCCTCCGTGGGGGAGGCGGCCGTTCCAAGCCATAGGTTTCTGGTCCGGGGTCAGCATCCGATGAAATTACTGGGCCGTGCGGTAGCCACAGCCCGTCAAGAGCATGAGCCCGATGCCCTGGCAGGGGCGGCCTCTCGGGGAGGAAAGGGCCCTTCCTTCTCCCGGGAGGCTCTCAAGTAACGAATCCACACGCCCCAGTTAAGCCGCAAAGCAGCCAGCATTCCCGGTAAAGCTGGGCTCACTTTGTAGATGCCCATGGGTGCCCCCATTAGCTGACTTCCGGGGCCTCAGCGTGGAGCTGGGGTGGTCAGCACGGGACCAAAGGGAGGCTGGAGGGGGCAGCAACTCCTAGCTCCCACTTGGGGGGAAACCTGACTGATGCCTTGGCGGGAGGAGTGAAGCAGGAGCGTCGCATCCCATCGGCTCGAGGCAAGGCTCTCATTCTGGCGGACGGGGCTCGCAGGCTAGGCGAGGCTCCCCTCCTGTATTTGACATGTCGTCTTGTTAAATACACGCCGTGCACCGTCTCTCGTAACTGCCCGGAGAGCCCCATGAGGCCAGTCAGGGGAAACAGTGAGGCCCAGAGACACGGATGCGTCCAGAGCCACACAGCTCACATGGGACGCCGTGAGACAGCCTCGGCCGTGGATGGATCCCCTGGAGGACAGCGGGGTCTCCCTCCGTCATCCGTGTGCAGAGGATTTCTGGTGCTCAGGCCCGGCCGGCCGTGGGTGTTCTTGGGTTACACACTGAAGTGAAAATTCTCTGTGTGGGCTGTGGGGAGACCGTGGGCGTGTGGGGGGGAGCCCGGGTGCCAGACTGCCGACCGGTGGGGTGTGGACCCACACACTTACCTGATTTGCTCCGAAAGAGACAGGCCGCAATTTGCTTGACTTTCCGTTGTTCGTCTTGGCCCAGATGCTAGAAATCCAGTGCGAGTCAGTCGCGGATCGAGGCTCCTGTGTTTGCAGGGGCGGGACAAAGGGACTGATTTATCCAGAGGCGCTTCATCTGGAGGCGACTTGGAGGACTGCTGGCTGCCGTTTGGTTGACCGTGAGAAATGGTGATCGTGGACCCATGAAGAAGCCCAAAGTGCCCTTTGCTCCTTAACAGGTCCCCACTGTCAGGCAAGGATTCTGGGCGGCTCCATTATTGAAAACTGAGGCTGAACGTTACACTCAGAATCGGACCCGAGGCCACGTTTTCCGGTCCTCCGCCTGCCCTGCAGCTACAGCGGACCGGCACACCACGTCAGGTGTTAAATGTGACGCGGGTTTGCGCTCGGATCAAGTGGGATTTGCTTGAGTCGAGGGGAGGGACGGAGAGCATGGTCCCACGTGGCTGTGTCTTCGGCGGGTGCACGTACCTACTGCCAGAGTCCCACGAGTCCCACGAGGGCAGGATGTGATCTGAGACGGCCGTGAAGATTCAGGAACATCACGGTGCTTGACACAGGGGTGTGAACGGTTCTAAGACAGGAATGCAAGGAGGGTTCCCGGCAGAAGTCACGACCAGCAGAGATTTCATGCATGAGCCTGGGTTCGTGACGGCGGCGTGGCCAACTCCCAGGACAGGTAGTCAGAAGCTGGAGCCCTGCCCAGGGGCCGGCAGGACCGTGTGGTGTGAGACGGGCTGTGGCCAATGGGCGTCTCTGCGGCACAGTACAGCCCCTTTGTGACTCGGTGGACGTGGGGCTGTTGTGGAGGGAAACCCGTTCGGGACGGAGCAGATTTTATGCCTCTACAGCAATTCACCAGACGGAGACTCGGAACTGCGGCACACGCTGGGTGAAGGTCGCCCACTAGAGTTCGTCCATGTGCTAATCTCACTTTTCCAGTAAGACATGAGCCACACACACACACACACACACACACACACACACACACGTCGGACCATATCCTCACCGGGGCACGGAGGAGAGAGTGGACACAGAGCCAACCCGGTGAACCAAAGACCCTTTCAGCTCTAACATTCCCGGGGTGATTTGTGATGCTGAATCAACGGCAGCTTTTTTCCCCTCCTCCATTTGTCGGAGGGCTGTGCTGCATTTTCTCCAAGGTCTTTGCTCAGATCCGTACTTTAAAATTTTCATTGTCAAAATTAGCCCCGGAACAGCTCTGGTTCTGGTCAAGATGGAGGAGGCTCACCCCATTCTCCGTCTCCCGCGGGTCGGAGGTGGAAGGCGGGGCGGACCGCAGACCGCGGCCCGAGCTCCCTGGAGGCTGCCGCAGGAGCCGTGTTTGCTACAAGACCAGATGCTCCCGAGTGTGATGGATCTGGTGGTGAGTTTCTTGTTTTCCTTTTCATTTTCCCTCTGGGAACGTGGGTCCCGGCACGATGCACAAGGCAAGGACGGGCAGAGCTGCGCGGGAAGGCTGTTGTTCTGGTCGGAGGAGCGGAGAGGCCCAGAGAGGCCCAGAGAGAGAGAGAGGAAGACGTTCCCCGTCGGGTGGGGCTCGAGAAGGTGCCGGTCCAGCTTGCATTCAAGTCTTGGCCTCATGCACCAAACAGACCCCAAACAGCGTCCTTCAGTGTTAAATCCGGACCAACCTCAGGGTTCAGACTTGGAACGAGAGATCCCACCCAGAGCATATCTGAATGTACTACCACGTCCAACAAGGTAATGGACACCGGCCCAGAGCTCGCGGGGGCGAGGAGGACGCCTGTTCTGGAACATCAGGTTTATTGCCTGCCAACGCCACAAATAAAACCTCGGTGTTCTCCAGAGGGCTTGCCCACGGCCCCGCAGCCTTCGGTCCAGCACGCGCTCTGCAGTTCCTCAAGGAGGGACTCAGCAAGTTCTCAGTGGGAATGACGGCTAGCGGACACCCACCGCAGGCAACCAGATGCCTACACTGTCAGAATTTCAAGCAGCTGCGATCACCTGCTCCAAGCATCCTGGGACGCCTGTATCCCAACGGTGTGTCTGCTCAGGGACTCAGGGCTCTCCAGGGGACAAGCCTGACTCTCCCCCAACATTTACCTTGTCTAGGATCACGTGCAGGAATATCGTGCTGGGAGCTGTTGCCCACCAGGCTGGGACCGTTCAGTGGGGAGAGCTCCCCGAAGCACATGCTTCCCTCCTTCTCCCCAAACGCAGGAAATGTAAGAGGGAAAGCCCTGTAGTCTGAGGGAGGCAGGCTGGGGGTTGAATGACGTTAGGAGTAAGCAGTGCACGTGTGTGTGCACGTGTGTGTGTGTGAGTGAGCGACGCGGCTCTGGGGCTGAGGGACGACGGAGGGTGTGAGAAGCGGGGCTCCTGACCGCAGCACTGGGGGAGCAGCCGGTTTCCCGTGTGTGGGGGACACAGGCAGAGAGCAGGCTGGAGGCAGGAGGCCCCAGAACTCCCACTCGGAGCCCCCCAAACAGCTGCCTCGGGGACTCCCAGCCCTTCTCTGGGCAGCCAGGAAGCAGCTGGGGATGCCTGTAGGTTAGACTCAAGCTTCTCTAGGTGAGGTTGGCCCCAGGAACTAGTTAGACCCACAGGACTATGGGCCCTACTCTCACCTGCAAGGTAGAAACCCCGGGCATGGAGCTCTAAGTCCTGCAGACCCTCTCTGAGCTCAGAGGCTGCCCCGTGTGCACTGCCTGGGGGTCACTTTGGACCAGAATCCCTCCTCTGAGGAACTGAGAGGCAGGGAGGACCACCCCCACCCCGCGAGTCCTGCCCAGCACCCCTGCCTGCACCCCGCCCCCCCGGCTGGCTGCTCTGCGGCCCTGGCTTGCGGCTGCTCTGTCCGCTCCTCCTACGGCAAGAGCACGTTTCCCGGGGCCTCCCTCCTGCGCTTCTGAGGCTGCCCATCAGAGTCACCGCAAACTGCTGTCTGTGGGGTCTGCGGCCAGTTCCCATGAGGCCAGGCACAGACGGGAACCTTTTCTTTCTTTCTTTCTTTTTTCGTGCAGTGTCATTTGTCTTCAAACATGGGCACATTTCCAGGCTCAGTCGGGAATCCAGGCCTGCGTGTTTTAGTATCAGAGTCACCCGCGTAGTGATTTCTGCTCGGCAGTCCTGGGGGACGCTGGGCCGGCGGCTGCCCCTCTGGTGTAGGGGTGGCGTAGACATCGGTGTGAACGACAGAGGAAAGCCACGTGGGAGCAGGAGGAGGGAGTCTCCCCGCCGTGCTGGGATGGCTCCACTTAACTGAGTGTCCTCGAGGTCCAGCCACATCTTATTTATCCATTTGTCCATCGGTTTGGGTTGTTCCCACATTACGGCCAATGCGGGTAACTGCTGTGAACTTGGGGCTACAAATACCGCCCTGAGACTCTGCTTTCAATTCCTTTGAATTCCTATCCTTTGACATTGAATTAATTCCTTTTTAAAAAAAGATTTTACTTGTGTATTTGAGAGCAAGAGCACAGACAGGGAGAGGCAGAGGGAGAAGCAGGCTCCCGGGTGAGCAGGGAGCGTGACGCGGGGCTCGATCCCAGCACCCTGGGATCGGGACCTGAGCCGAAGCCAGAGGCTTCACCGGCGGAGCCACCCAGGTGCCCCAATTCCTTCGAACGGATGAAGGGAATTGCTGCATCATACGGTAGCAGAGCATGTCCTGATGATTTTCGGGAAGGTCATCCCAGAGAAGCGAGTTGAACATGGACCGTACCAGGGGGTCTCAGAGAGTACGTCCTCCGAGCAGGTCCTGATTCTGATCCCGCCTCCGGGTGAGGCGTGGCAGGGCCCGAGCTAGGATGTCTCCCCACCCCCCAACGGGCATCATGGGTGCTCACCGTCCTCAGGAAGCCCGACCAACAGCCCTGGTGGGGTGTGCTGTTGCGAGTCGCCGCGGCGGAAATTCCAGACCACGCGGGGCAACTCACAGCCCCTGGAAGATCCCGTCTGCCTCACGGGACGGCTCCGGCGGGTGTCGGATTTCCATCATATCTGTGTCAGCTTCACGCTGACATGTGACACGACTGAGGCTTTAATGACATCGTGTCTTCCTGGGGAGTTCATTCGGAGGCCCCCAGCGGCACCGCAGGCCCCCACCCACGCGTTTGCTCCAGGAGGAATCTCATAGGGCTGAGAATCATCTCAGTTCCCCTTGGACGTGGCGCTCGACCCGCGTGGCCGCACGGGTCCCAGGGCCTGAACGTGCGTGTGGACGTGAACGGGGGGACCCGGAGGGGGATTACTGCAGCTTGTCCTGTGGACGCGGGGGACACGGTGGCGTCTCAGGTCCATCTTAGCCCATCTGCTCTGTTTCTGCATGCTGTCGGGTATTTTCTGTCGTGGAGAACAGGTTGTAAAACCATTCCGTCACCACCGACCCTCATGCTCCCTGATGCGGGGTTGCGGCCGGAGGGCGTGTGGTGGTCCACGAACAGGCTGAACCCAGACGTGGAAGAGGCGGGTTGATTGTTGTTAACGCCTGTGATATTATTCTAACCTTAGTGGAGGTGACCCCCACGCCTTGTGGGGCATCTGGGTCTGGCTGAGAAGGGACAGGCCTGTCCCGCTGTGAGGGGACTGAGGGAGCACGTGGCAGCTCTGATGCAGAACCTAACGCAGATGTTTTGTTTTATGTGACTATACTTGTCCCTTCCCAAGGGTTTCCGGGGCTTCTGCCGCGGGTGGAGCACAGTGAACACGGCGGGGCTCCTTCCACAGCCTCTCCAGGCTCTGAGCTCACGGGAGGTCTCGCGGTTGCAGAGTAGAGACGGCCAGCAGACAGGGGTCTTCCTGTGAGGTGTCTGCCCCTGGGGGGCTCGCGGGGCTGTCCGAGATCCCTCCTCGGTCCTGCCTGCTGGGGGTCCTTGCGATGCAGCCCCGCGCTGGCTGCTTACGACGGGCGGATGGCGTCTTCTCTGCCTGGCCGCTGACCTCTGGGGTTGAAGAGCCTCTGTTCCTGCCCCTTCCCCAGGCCCCTCCCTCCCTGTAATCTCCTCTGGGGGATCTCAGCAGACCCAGCCCGCAGGGTCCCGACCATACTGAGTACTTGCCCCAGCCCGGGGTCAGGCAGTATACTCGCCCCCCAGGGGCGGGGTGGGGGCGCGGTCCAGCCAGCTCCCTCTGCTCAGAGCGGGGGAGAAGGTGCGCTGGCTGTGGCCAGACTCATCACCGTTTCCTCGAGAAAACGGGAGTAGTGTCTCCTGGCTGTTGCCCACCTGCTACATCTTGATCAATGGGATGACGGCTTAGGTTTTAACATCCTCTCCTTGAGGGCACGCGCGGCTGTGTGGGCACAACTGCAGGGAGCGTGATCCAGGCGGACGGTGGCCAGGGCTCCGCAGGACTGTGGGCAGGGGCTGCAGGACCCCAGCCGGCCTTGGAGATCGGATGCCCTGGGCTCGCAGAGGGCGCAGGGAGGGACTGGCAGGGGGGGCGGGAGCTGAGAACTGTCACGGAGCTAGCACGGTGCCCCCGAGACCTCGCGGGTCCTTGGTGGGGGCACACAGGGCTCAGGGATGGCGGCCCCACACCGAGCAGGTAGCTAGAGACAGGCTGCCTCCTTCGTACCCTTTCTGAGCCGGCGACGCATTCCTATCCTGGAGCTCCTGCACTCCTAGAAGCAAAGGGTTACACGAACACGAAATGCTCCGCTTTCATTATAAGAGTGACATAGGGTGGACACGTTCCCCTGTCGACGCCTCGAGGCACACGGGATCTGACGTCCGCCATTTTAATAAAAAAAAGAAATATTTTGGGAAACAAACGAACCAGAAATCTTCACCCTTGATCTCTCCTCCCTACTTTTTATTCACATACTTTTTTTTTTTCAGGAAATGTGGGAAGGAGCTTTGAAGCATCCGGGAGCCTGGAGGTGGGGAGGGGCGGCCCCTCCATCTGGGGGCTGCGGGCTCCCCAGCCGGCGCGCGGGTGCAGGCCCAGCCGCGATGCCAACAAATGTAGCCGGGCCCTTCCCTTTGATGTGAGAAGATTAAACATCGTGTCAAGTGAGCAGTGGAAGCCCGACTGAAATGTGATAATACAGAAGCCGATACCTCAGGGCCAAAGCCTAACAAAGATAGAAATCAGATTATTAATGACAGTTTCCAGTTTGAAAAAAAAAAGTCTTGAGACACGTTTGATCAGCGGGTCGCGGGCAGACAGCCCTGCCTGCAAACACATGCAGACCACATGCTCGCAGAGGCAGGGACTCCGTGTGCAGAGCAGACGTGCGGGAGCGGACGGGCCCGGGGCGTCCCACGTCCGCAGCCGCGCCGCCGGGGCTCCGTGGCCAGCCAGGGCCCTCGGCTACTCCCACCTTAGAGGGTGCCTTTGCCGTGTTTCTGTTGGCGAGGAAGCCATGGGCTGGGCTCTGAGCTGGTCGCGGCTCCTGCTCTGGGGCTGTGAGTCTGGGCACAAGGGTGTCCTTCCCTCAGCAGGAAGAGGCCGCCGAGCCCGCAGCTCCCCTGGTGCGTGGGTGCGCGGCCGGACGCAGGGAGGCTGCTGTTCAGGCGGGGTATCCGTGGGCGGCCTGGGGGACGGAGATTGGAAGGCCCCCAAAGAGTTTCTGTTGGTGGCACGGACCTGGCGCTCCTGTAAGATGCATTCTGAGGGGTCTGGTCTGTCTCTGCACAAGAAGCTTCCAGCTGGAGGGTAGAGTCGGTGCACAGGGAGCACGTCCCTGGACCAGTCCCAGGCTGGCGGTGGGGGCCAGGCTACGACAGGCTCCCGCCCAGCATGCGACCAGAGCTCCGGTTCCCTCGGCTGCGACGGCGGAGGCCCTGCCCGTGTGACGACTGCGGTCCGCGCAGCCCCGATCCCCGCTCTCGCGGTCACGGCCGCCTCAGCCTACGTGACTCACCGCCTGGCTTTGCAGGTGGGGCTCAGTACGGACACTCAGCTCAAAGGAAGGGACGGAGGAGGTTTTGAGGGCAGGGATCTGCCTGGCCAAGGGCTTTGGGGTGGGGCAGGTGGGCCACTGGTGTCCGCGCCTGCTTCGGGGGACACACGAGCCCTGGGTCATTTGTCTTGGGCAAGTCAGAGGCGCCTGCGCTGAACTGCGATCGGACACAGCCTCTTGACACCGAGCTTCTCGAGACCACAGATTTGTCACCTGCACTTAACCAGCTGGAAAGCCCCCCGTAGTGTCAGCCACAGGCCGTCTTCCCTCTTGCTGGTGGCAGCCCCAGCAGCTCTGGGCCGAGGCGGTGCGGCGGTGAAGGCTGCCTGGGGCGAAGTCGGGACTGGACTTAGGGCTCCACTCCCAGGGCTCAGGCCTGCTCCCCCCAGCCCGCCCCTGCCTGGTCAGTAGGGACACTATTTTCTGGCCATCGCCAGCAACGGGGCTCCTGGAAAGCGCAGAGCCCAGGTGGGGACGTTTGATGGAACACTTGCTGAGAGTGCGAGCCGGGCCCTTGACTCACCGGGACGCTGCTCCGTCCCCCTCCCCGTGCAGATGGCTCTCAGGCGGGTCTTCAGCACGAGCGTGATGACAGCGGGTGCACCCAGGCAGGGTCCGCCTGCTGCAGAGCGGAGGCAGCTCGGGAGACGTGATCTCCAGCCGCCCGCCCCTGCCCACGTGTCTCAGGAGGACAGGCTCTCTGTGCTCGCGGGAGGGCGCGTAGGCCCTGGAGGACCACTTGCCGGGCCGCGGTGACTCACTCAGAGAAGAAAAGAGCCCAGGGGATGGAGGGCAGGACGTGTGGACCATCTGCTTCCTCTGGGCTTGAATGCAGCCGTGGGTGTTGGCCCGCCTGTGCGCCGACAGGCCGTCCTCCCCTCTGGGAAACCGCCCTGCGAGGGAGGAGAGCAGGACGAAACGCCCCTTACAGGGCACTCCCGGGGTCAGCCAGGCTTGAGAATCTCTGCTCCAAACCCTGATGTTCTGGGCTGCGAGGAAGCACACGCTGACCCATTTCTGCTGGCATCCATCCCCCTCCCCGCACCTGCGGCCGTGAGGACCGCAGCCCGCCCTCCACCCGGACCCCTGAGAGGGCGGCCCCTCCACAGGTCCCGGATCCCGCCCCGCAGCGGGGGCTCCTTGCTCTGCGGCAGCGCCGGCCCGCCCCTCACCCTGTGTCCCCAGGAAGTGTGGCCTGCTTCTGGCCGGCGGGGAGGCCACACGCTTTCGCCCGGATGGACGGACAGCCATGCGCGTTGGGCTGCGTCGGAGTCGCAGCTCTTACCCCTTCCATTGCGCGTTGCCGACCCTCACGGGGAGACCCTCCTGCGTCTCTTTCCGAAGGTGCCTTAGCATCGCTGCTCCCAAACTCTCTCTCTCACAGCACGGAGGCCCCTGACAAGACGTCGGCTTTGCCGTATCCACATGGTACCCCGCTGGTCACTTTTGTGAGGCGTTGGGGGTCACAGTTCAGAGCAGATGGGAAGGCCGGTGTCGACCCCCAACTTGCCACCTCTGGTTGTTCACGTCCAAGACCTCCCCTCTGACCCCACAACCCTGGGTCGCCCAGGACGAGGCCCCTCTGTCCACTTGCTTCCCGCCACCTTACCCTGTGGCCTTGGGAGGACGTGAAAGTGCATTTCCTTCAGTAACTCACCTGGAAACGTGGACTTCCGAGGAGCAGCTCGGACAGACACCGATGCGGTCTGACAACGTGTGTAAGCACACGCGCGAGGTCCGATGTCTCCCAAGCAGCCCGTAGGCGATCTGCAAAGCAGACGCTGCTCCCTGGGCCCGGCCGGCCAGAGCTGACTGTGGACATTCGGCCCGTTCGGTGGTCCTTCCCGAGCACGAGCCTGGAGGGGTGGACACGTGCTCCGGTCGGTCACACAGTCCCCGCTTCTGCTCCTGGGCTGAGGCGGCCCAGCTGTCCCCCACAGCAGGGGACCGGCATGGTGTCCCGTAGTGTCTGCCGCTCCAGATTTGGCTTAGAATGTCCTGACTTTCCAACGTAATAGCATCTGATATCACCTGTGGAATGTATGACCGAAGACAGACAATCTCACAAAAATACCGTCCCCCGTATTTCGAAATAGTAGCGTTTGCTCTGTCAACCCGTGCTTCTGGCCAGATACGGGAAGCGGCATCCACGCTGCCGGAGCCGGCTTGGATCTGCAGAGGGCGGTGCCTTGTGAGGCCTTGGTGAGACCCCGCCTTGCGGCGGGGCTGCGCGTCCCGAGCCACATCTGCAAGGGTCCGCCGTCTTTGAGGCCGTCCGGGCGCTCAGCAAGAACCGTCACTGTGCTCCAAGGCGTGTTTCCGACGGAGGAGCGTCAGGACGGTGGCGGTCCCGTGGTCGGGAACAAGGATCTAGGGGAGGGAAAGTGGGCACTGAAGTTGGTGCCCAGGAGCCGCCTCGGCTCTCCACCTGCTCTCCTCGCCTGTGCCCGAGCTCGCCGGCATCGGAAGGCGGCGCGATTCGGAGAACGAGGGGAAGCAGCTGGAATCGGAGACCGACGTACACGCCTGCGTGCAGAGCGCCACGTGCGGAGTCTGGGTGGTCACCGCGGGCCTCGACCCTGGGGGCACCTGCCGTCCCGGCTTCCTTTCCGAAGCTCATGACAGACCGAGTTCTCTTTGAAAGCACAGGGCCGCTTCCTGCGCCGTGCCCAGTGTGCCCACCATGCGTTCCCACCGCACTCGTAGTTACGAGAGGGTGTGTGTGTGTGTGACTCCAGGGGGTTCTGGCTGGCCAGCTCTGGGGACCCCGGCCATTCAGCGTGGGTACAGGACCCTGGCCAGAGCAGAGGACAGGCACTGTTTTCAGTTCGCAGCGAGCTTCTGCCCCTGAGTGTGCGTGGCGCGCCCTTCCTCCAGGACAGGTCCCTCAAGACCGTCCCCAGACCTCCACCCCCGGGTTCAGAAGCCAACTGCAAGTCCGAGCTGTCACCTGCTCTTAGGACCGACCGGCAGCGGACGGGAGGTTCCCGCGGCCCCCTTCTTGGGTTGGATGCGTTTGCCGGAGCAGCTCATAGAACTCGGGAGGACATGGACTTCCTCCCTGGGCTGCTGGTTTGTTATAAGGGCCACGCGGGAGGAGCCAGGCGGAGAGACGTGTGTGGGGGCGGGCTCAGCTCCGGGGCTCTCTCGTCCCCTCCTTTTGGGATTCTGGAAAGGCTTCATTACCCTGCCCTGATGGATTCAGTTATTGGCTGTTGGCGATCAAGTCAACGTCCAGAGGTCAGGGGCACTGGAAGTTCCAACCCTCTAATCACACGGTTGGCTCCACAGGTGACCAACCACTATGTCTCAGTGGGGTCCAAAAGTCGGCTCATTAACATAGCAAAAGGCACCTTTATGCCCTCATCATTTTGGATATTCCAACGGTTTTGGAAAGGGTGATAAGGACCAAATACAGACGTTTTATCAAGACATCCCGCTGAACAGTGCCCCACGGTGGGAAAGGGCTTAAAGTAAAAGTGGGCTTAAGGGCCAATAATTTTACAGCCCAGTGTCCCCATCTGGTGCTCCCCCAGAGGGATGTCCATGAAGGAACGCTCCTACCCTGGCTCTTTTGCCAACGAGACCCAAGGACCCCAGGACCCCAGGCAGGACACGTGGCTTCCTCCCGCCTCGCTGGCACCTGCTCCTTGGGCCCTACTTGCGTGTCCGAATGGATGGGTTTGGAGGCAGCTGCCCAGATGATCTGAACAGAGAGAGCCCGCCGTCTTCATGGGGGAAACAGCACTGATCATAGATATTATCCTTGCAATGGTTATTGTTTCTTTTCTTTTTCTTTCTTTTTTTTTTTTAAGATTTTATTTATTTATCAGAGAGAGAGAGGGGGAGAGAGCAAGCACAGGCAGACAGAATGGCAGGCAGAGGCAGAGGGAGAAGCAGGCTCCCCGCTGAGCAAGGAGCCCGATGTGGGACTCGATCCCAGGACGCTGGGATCATGACCTGAGCCGAAGGCAGCTGCTTAACCAACTGAGCCACCCAGGCGTCCCATGGTTATTGTTTCTATATCTTTACAACGAATTCTGCCTTTCGTGTTTCTCTCCCTTGACCACCCAACTGCCTGATGGGGGGCATTCTTACTAAACCCATCAGCTGACAAGGACACAGAGGCACAGAGAGATGGGCGTCAGCAGGCGTCCGTCCACAGTTCTCGAAGCATCTGAGGCTCTCAGAGACAAAACTCTTGGATTCGGAGCGTCTTCTCCTCGTGTCCCGCAAATCCCAGGCCCCCTCCCTGCACAGAGGGAGTCCCCAGAGCTGTGCCAGCCGGAACCCCGTTCTGTGATAGAGCAAGAGCCTGATTCTCAAATCTGCAGCAACAGAGTCTGTGGAAGCCGCCTCCACGGTCCCGGGGCACTGGGACGGCGGCACGGGTCCCATTCCTGCTGGGAAGATGTGAAGATTAAAAGGGAAGATGGTCCTGGGACTCATTAAACACAACGAAGAGAATTCCCAGGGACGCTTGGTCGTCCACCCATGTCTTCAGGGGATTCTAGGATTACCAGATGTGGACTTCTTATTTCCAGGAAAGGGCGGTAGGGCTCCCCTGCCCTGAACCCTTGACTGCCACAGGAAGTGCAGTCCGGCCCAGGACTTTCCTTTCTGGAATTCTCTGGAGCTCAGGTCAACCACAACAGAGCTCGACACAATTTTCTTTTCTTTCTTTTTTTTTTCCTAAAGATTTTATTTATTTATTTGACACACAGAGATCACAAGGAGGAGAGGCAGGCAGAGAGAGAGGAGGAAGCAGGCTCCCGCTGGGCAGAGAGCCCAATGCGGGGCTCAATCCCAGGACCCCGGGATCATGACCTGAGCCGAAGGCAGAGGCTTAACCCACTGAGCCACCCAGGCGCCCCTAGACACGATTTTTAATGGTAAAGATAATGCTTTGCATTTATACTCAGAGCGGCATGGTTTGCGGACAGTCTTCTGGGGAGAAGTCGGGGAGGAAGCACGCATGTTTTGGAAGCGTCCTGGAGGCTGTGCCGCTGTGCCCTGCCCCTCGAGCCTCGGCTGGAGTGCTGTGCCTGGCCTCCCTGGCCCGCCGGCTCCTCGTGGCTGATCCCGCCGGCCATGGGGGCCCCGGCACGGAGCTGGCGGCCACACACTCGTGCGGTGCGGGGGTCATGAGGCCACACCTCGTCTCTGGCTGCGGCAGCAGACATGGGGGGTTGGCACGTCTTGTCTATTCAGGTCAGAAGTTACTGGGATGAAATGCTGTGAAGACAGATTTCTAGGGGAGAAGTTAGTTAAATCCCCCGAAATAAAAGGAGCCCAAACACCCACGGGGATGAGTCCTGAGAGATGCAGGCATCCCCGTGCCGTGCGCGTCCAGTCGTCGGGGCTAGGCCGGGAGCCGCAGCGGCCTCACGGAGAGTGGCTGGCCCGGCACCTTGAGGGACCTTCCGGTGTCCACTCAGAGTCCCTGCCTGTCCTGGGAACGTCACGGAGCTCTGCGTCTTGTCGGATGGATGTGCGCAACCCAGACAAGAGACAGTCCACCGAGAATGGGTGGGCCAACCTCCACGGAGGAGACGCGGGGGAGACACACACTAAACCCACGCCAGAAGTCGGGGGCAAAATCGAGCTTCTGTTCTAATGTTTGGGGGCTGACTGTACGTTGGACTTCAATGCATTCCTTTAGGTAGAAATACTCATGGGGTTCCAGAAAGACCAGGAGTTTTGTCAGAATTAAAAAACGGGCTTGTCTACAAGGTAAAAGCATCTACTAATTCACTGGGACTCACTCGTGGGCGCGATCCACAGGGAAGGGCGTGGGCTCAGGGCTGCTGGGGTGACGCCGGCTTTCGGAGGCAGACATCCAGGTGAGCGAGGACGTCCCTTGCTTCCGGGCAGGTGAGAGCGACCCCCCCGGGGGAGGAAAGCCGTTGAGAAAGGCTTGGAGGGTGGTGGACGCAGAGGACCAGTGACAGTGGGTTTTGGGACAAGTCTGAGGAGACCAGGGACCAGTGTGCGAGGGCCTGGGGTCACGGCTGATCACGGGATCCCATGGTGACTGAGGCGGTAGCCGGGGCCCCGAGCCCCAGCAGCAGACCTGACCGATGTGCTCAGGGGACGGTTGTGGGAGGGGAGAGTTGGGGACAGCGAGGCTGCGGCTGCTGGGACGGCCGGGGAGCCGCAAAGGCACCCCAGGAAACCCCGGTCCCTCTCTTTCTTCTCTGGGCCCTGGGAGGAGGAGGAGCAGAGAGGAGAGAGGCCGTGCGGCCCTGAGCTCGGGGCCGGAGCCCTGCCGTCCAGCAGAGAGTGGGCTGGCTCGGTCCCTGGTTCCTGGGAAGCATCCTCCAAGGGACCGGCGTTTCCCGGGAAACAGGGGTGGCTGCTGTTGGAGGCCGGTCCTTGCACCCCAGGTGAGATGATGCCAGTCGGGTGACTCAAGGCTGGGGCAGGTCACATGCCCTGCCGGTCACCGCCGTGCCCCATCAGTCCTGTGTGGTGTGACTCCTCTCGAAGCCTCACACCCAAAGCTCGAAGCTCGGGCCTCACTGTGCCAGGGAGGGCAGAGCCTGAGGACACGGAAGCTTCCTGTTGGGAGCCTCCCCGACACGCCCGCCAGACCCTTCCCTTCCCCGGTCCTGATCCGTAGCCTCCGTCACAAGACTGTAACCGAGGTATAACGCCTTCCTGCGTTCTGCGAGCTGGTCTAGTAACTACCAAACGCAGTGGGATCGTGGGGGTCCCCGGACTTGCAGCCGGCCGACTGTCCAGAACGGCGGGATCCCAGAGGCCCCCTGGCTTACAGCGGGGGTCCGCCGTGAGGACAGCGTGCGGAGGGCCGTGCCTGGGACGTCTGACCTCGCTCGGGTAGCGGGTCTGGTCCGATTGCCCAGCAGACCCCTTGGCATCCGTGGGGCGACGTCTGGGTCCTGAAGCAGAGTCTGTCACCCGATCAGATCCCTGGAGGAGCCCAAGCGAGGGGACTCAGCGTGAGCTGCGGCTTCCGAGGGTCCGGGGGCCGGGGTCAAATCTGCCTGTGAAAATGCCCTTTATCCCTTTATTTCCAGTCTGCGGCGGGTCGATCACCAGGGACCGTGAACACTTACAGTGAGAGGAAGCGCAGTGCCGGCAGCAATCTGTCAGCCTCAATCTCTAGGATCAGGGCAGGGGGGCACTTGGTACCCATTTGGGTGGCCTGGACTTCCCCACTGGGTTTGATGGTATTTTCTCCAGGGCTCACCCCCCACCGCACCCCGTAGATGGGGGAGGGAGGGTCTTCTGGATTTTTTTCTTCCTTTTTTTAGATTTTACTTATTATTTGAGAGAGAGAGAGGGACAGGGTGGGATGGAGAGACAAAGGGTGGGGGGTCCTCAGGCAGATCACCTGCTGAGCGCGGAGCCCAGGCGGGGCTTGACCTCACCACCCTGAGATCATGACCGGAGCCGAAACCGAGTGTCCGACGCTGAACCGTCAGAGCCACCCAGGCGCCCCTGGTCTTGTGGAATTTTTTTTTCTTTTATTTTGTTCATTTATTTGACAGAGAGAGATCACAAGCAGGCAGAGAGGCAGGCAGAGAGAGAGAGGGGGAAGCAGGCTCCCCGCTGAGCAGAGAGCCCGATGCGGGACTCGATCCCAGGACCCTGAGATCATGACCGGAGACGAAGGCAGAAGCTCAACCCACTGAGCCACGCAAGCCCATCACCCTATGTGAATCGCAGGAGGTGTGGTTTTGCAAGAGCTTTACCAACAGTGCAGTTTTCCCCGAGAGAAGGAATAAATCCCGCCTGCGGACAGACCCCCGCGCAGGGAACCCACCACGTGCCGGCGACTAGGATCCCTGGAGGCCCGCGGTCTGTGCGCCGGAGCGGGACTCTACTCCTTCCTCCTCCACCAACTCCCGTCACTCGCTTCCTAGCAGGGGTCGCGGGAGGTCTGGGGCCTGGGTGGTTGGTCAAAGTCCTTGGAGGGTGGAGTGCGTCAGCCCTGCAGTCCTGTTCTCGTTGGTTCTGTTCTGCGGAGGTAGGATGCAGAAGCCGGCAGTTCCGGAAGAGAGGCGCTCAGACACTAGAAAGGTCTTTTCCGCTAGTGCCTCCCGGGAACGTTGCTAACTACCCTCAGCCAGAGCCCGGCGGCCTCCCTTCTCCTGCTGGGGATTGTTCCCCCGGCCAAGTGTTCCCCCAG
Organism: Mustela erminea; assembly: GCF_009829155.1. Classification (NCBI taxonomy): domain Eukaryota; kingdom Metazoa; phylum Chordata; class Mammalia; order Carnivora; family Mustelidae; genus Mustela; species Mustela erminea. Next base: position 91,555,367 of record NC_045625.1, read on the forward strand.
CTGTGGCCGCTGGAGTTCAAAGCTGCCGCCTTAAACCAGAGGGTGTCCTCGGTGGGTTTTCTGCCGAGCTGATTAACGCCCAGCCGCATGGGATTCCTTCAGGCTGCAGCTCGGGTGGCTTATTATTATTATTATTTTTTTTCTTTTTAAAGGCCAGCTCCAGTCTGCCAGGAAGAGGGCTAAATCCTGCCTGGCACGGAGCCCTCGGCCCTGGGTCTCCCAGACTCCTTCCGCAGAATGGGGGTGGCACAGCACTGGGGCCTTGGTGCACCCTAAGTCCCGCCTCGGTCAGGGGTGGACGGAGTTGGTGACGGATGGACAGAAGGCCCAGCACCCCCTGCCGGGGCAGCCGGGAGCTGGCCAGCGAGCGGCCCTGGCCTCAGACCTTGAGGCTCTCTCGAAGACCAGACGAGCTCATGATCTGCCTGCCTGTGTCCCCAGTCCTACAGGCTGCCCCGCGGGGCTGACCGGGCTGCACTGACGGTGGGACACATGGCGGAGCTGTCACAGTGCCATCTGGGATTTGCGGGCCGACTTCCCCATTGGAAACTGCAGCTAGGGTTGGGCAGGAACGTCTCGTCCCCTGGGGTCCGGCTTCTCCAGGTTCAGCCGTGCTGCGCCCAGCAGGCATGGGGCATCACGGGAGGCCGGCCTGGGACCTCCCACCGGGCCCGCCTGCCAACCCTCCTGAGCCGCGTCCGGCAGGGACACTGCACCAGTCCGGATGTCTGGCTGATGCGCAGGGAGCTGACGGAGCAGCCCTGTCCGGAGCCAGCTCCTGTCCTGCTTCAGAGGCCGGTCCCCGGGAGGGTCACCTGTGGCCTCTCTCGGGGTAACAAGCCCGTGATGAGCATGTCTTCTGAGCAGCCCTCAAGTGGGTACAGCAGCGCGAGGGCTCTCCCTGACACGCGGCGGGGATTCCAGGCCCAGGGTTGTAGGCAATGACTTAGCACAACCACTTGAAGATTTGCTCATTTTTCTTCCTTTTTAAAAATTCTGGATATGCATCTTAGAGAAAGCACTCTTATTGGGCAGAGTAGTATGAAGAATGTCCTGGACTCGGCTGGGCTCCCTACCTGGACTCGGGAGAGAATTAGGAAGGCGTGATGGGCTGTGCACATGCGTCAGGCTGACCCCAGAGGATGGCCTTCTCACGGCCGTCCATGTCCATCATCGTGGCAGATGGCACTTTCTAGAGCTGCCCAGGCCTCTCTCCACCCCATCCTCCAAGCTCTTCTTACAAAAGAACCCGGCTCCTCCCCTCAAGGAGGCCTTCTCTGCCCCCCTCTTTGGATCTGGCGGGCCTCGTGAATGTCTCCACCGACAGAACACGGCGGCCGTGGGTGCCGGACACCTGGAAACCAGAGCAGGAAGGTCGTGGTGGTCTGTGCCTCGGTTTCTTGGCTCTCCCGCTCCTGGGACCCTCGCTGTTGAGGCGCGGTCATAGCCTGAGGGGAGGCTGGGGGCACTTGCGGAGTTCAGGGGCGGCTGTTCCAGCCAAAACCCCAGCTGGGCCCGCCAGCACCGGCCGGCGCGGACTTGCAGCCCTACGAGGGAACGGATTCGGAAGGTCCCTGACCCACGCTGAGTCCCCAGACACCAGCCGGCAGAGACAAGCCGCTCTGTTGTCCCTTGTCCAAATTCCTGCCCTGCAGGAAGCAGGAGAGATGGTAAAGGATGGTTGTTTCGAGCCGTAAGAGTTAGGTAACAGTTCCTGATTCACCACTTGCCGGAAGGAGCCGGTGAGAGCCGTCGCGGGCCTGCGGGGCCACTTCTCGCTCGCTTTGCAAGGACGGTCCGCGTGAGCCTGGCGTGTGGCGGGGCTCAGGAGAAGCGGGACCACTGAGAGGGCAGCCGGCCTCCCTTCCTGGGCGCGTCTTCTCGCTGCTGGTTTTAGCTCCACGGCGATGTGTCCCAACTTTTTAAGGCAGAAATGACAAGTAAGAAGCAGACGGCACGAGGCGGAAAAGCTCCGGGGGAAACGCGGCTGCAGGAGACCCTTGACTTTCAGGCGTCCGTGGACCGGCGACTTCTTACATCTCAGCGGGGTAAGTGGGTTTTCTCCTCCCCGCGACGTCCTTAGTAAGGTCTCTGGTCTCTGGCCTGCTTTACTGTGATCAGACGGCGTGTGACACACCTGACAGACGAAACAGGTGTTAGCCGACTCTTCCCGCACTCGGTAAGGCTTCTGGCCCACGGGAGGTTGTTAGCCCAACGTTTAGGTCGGAAGTTACATGTGGATTTTTGACTGTGGGGGCCGTTGGCGCCCCTGCGTCCGCGGTGTCTGAGGCTCAACCGTCGTTCCAGGAAATCCAGGCATCAGCGAGAACCCCCGTTGCTCAAGCGACGGACTTTTCTCGGGCCCAGGAATTTCCTGGCTCGTGGTGTCCGTCACCGCGTTCCTGGCGTGCCTGCCCTGTAATTCCCCGGGACGGAGATGACATTCTTCAGCTCGGCAAGGCGCGGCTCGGCTGCTCTGTCCTCTGAGCCACCCGGGGTGTCAGCATGCCGGGGGTTCCGTGGGAGTGTGTCCTGCACATGTGGGAAAGCACGCAGGGCATCTGACACCCCGGTACACAGAATCGAGTGTTTTCATGACATTTCGCCTCACTGTTCCTTTATATAGTCACGGGGCACGGATACTATGCCGGTTCAAAGAGATGAAGCTCCCTTCCCTCCCAGCTGCCGGGGAGCGATGCCTGGCGGAGAGGACGGATAGAATTTCCACCCCGAAGTGCGTTGGAAACCCGTCTTTATTTTATTTTAGTTTTTCCTAGGTAGCTCGCATTGCTGGCCGCGAATGGGACAAGCGGACGGACGGCTGAGCGGAACCCCACGTGTGGCGCCGTCTCGGTGATCTGGGGGAGGGGAGCCTGTCTGTTCAGCCACAGCCCCTGTCTCCAGGCAGGTGAGGGGCTCCCTGCCCCCTGGGCCCTTGATGCTGCTTATACCCCCGTAGCAGGCCTGCCGCTCTGCTGGGGAGACGGGCAGCCCCTGAATGAGGGCCCGTGTGTGGGTCCTCTGGCTCGGGGTCTCCTCCTCTGGGGTTGCTCAGTGAAGCCTGAATGCAAGTGTGTTCTTCTGCGGGACAGGATGCCCTTTGAAGAACCTCCAACAGCTCCTGTTGCGCAGGGCGGGGCCTCCCAGAGCACGGGGGCGCCCAGCTGGACCGACAGCTCCAAGGCCCCCGTTCCCTGGAATATTCCACGAGGGAAGCACAGCTGGGCCTTGGCTGTCCCTTCCAGCCGCCTCCTCTGACCGCCAGCAGCACCCCCATTTCCTGTGGCCCGTGGCTCCTGATGGGAGCGGAGCCCCACGACGCAGTTTATGAGAAGTGGCTGTTTTGAGGTGAAAAGGTAAGAATGGTCCCTGGACAGCCAGGTCCGCCCTTCAAGTCGGAAGCCACCACTGTCCTCGGTCAGTCCTCCTGCAGGTCCTCCTGGGTCCCCTGACGCCGCCGGTGCAGTGCCGGCTCCAGCACGTGGAGAGATGTGGCACCGTCGCTTGGGTGACGGTCACCTTCTTTCCCGTCCACATCCAGGGCTCTGTGTTGTGAGGTTTACGAAGGACGTCTTGACCTTGAGAGGAGAATGGCGTGGGGGCTTCGATGACGCACGGACAACTGGTTCTCCACGTGGGGTCCCTGGGAACAGGTCCTGTGCACCTGCTGGGTGGGAGCCTCGGGGCGGGGCCCTGGGGGAGCCCACGCAGGATGGGACCGTGAGCTGCTACAGCTGCTTCGGAAAACCCACTGGTGGTTCCTCAAAAGGTTAAGCATGGAGAGGATATGCAACCAGACAGCTCACCTCTAGGTTAGACCTGGGAGACATGAAAACAGACGTCCCCACCAAACGCGCACACCCAGGTTCACAGCAGCATGAACCACAACAGCCACAAAGGAGAAACGACCCACGTGGGCTCCCCAGTGTGGACGCACGGATAACGGAAGTGTGGCGTGTCCGTCCCGCGGAGCTCCGGCGAACGGGCCACCGCCGCGCTACATCACGTCAGACCTCGAAGACACCACGCCACGTGGGAGAGTCAGTCCAGACGGGCCACGCACGGGGTAATTCAATTTACACAGACGTCTGGGACAAGCAAATCCTGAAAATCGAGGTGGAGATTAGAGCCAGGGCCGCCTGGGGCTGGGATGAGAGCCGGCCGTCAAAACAGGGAGAAGTGACTGCGGGGAGAGGGGGGGTGGAATGTTCCAGAAGCAACGGCGACAAGGTTTGCAGCATCTGTGAATATACCAGGAGCCATGGAAGGGCTCAGCGAACATGTGTGAGTTGTATCTCAACAAGCTGTTACACGCGTGTGAATAATGAGTCAACGGATGTGTCATCTGCCTGTCACGCGTCTGTCTATGCCGTCGTGTCAACACCGGCGCCGCGGCCGACTGCTGGGGTCCAGGCTGTGTCCCACACCAACTTTCTCATTGTTCGACTGGGTTCTGCTTACCTGCCGTAACCCAGTCTCCTCTGCCTCTGTCTCGTGCCGTTTCACGCAGGGGGAGCTGCTGGCGGCCAACACCGTCTCGTCGTTCGGAGACGATCACGGACGCCGAGCCCTGGACTTTACAGATCTTGGCGAGGAGTGAACATCCACAGTACTCAGCCCTCGACGTGGTGCCAGGTGGGGCCCGGGTCTTCGTTCTTGCCGAGAGGGTGGGCACGCTGCTCTGCCACGAGACAGCCGGCCGGCAGGAGAGGCAGATGGCCACAGTGCTTTGAGCATGGTGGCCGTGGGATAGCACGTGAGGGTGGCCGGGCCCGTGATGACTGTGCTCTGCACCCGCTGTCCCTTCTTCCAGACTGCCATCCTGCACAGCGGAGACCAGAGAGCTGGCCTGCGCAGTCAGGCCTCGGGCCTCGATTTAGGTTTAAACGTTGGACGCCTTGGCTGGAGATTTGCAAGGCAGAGGGTTTTGAAGACGCTGCCGTGCAGGGGAAGGGGTGAGTGGAGTAGGGTCTGGTGTCGGGGACTGTGCAGACTGGCAGGCAGGAGGCAGGGCGCCCGCTCGACTGGTCACAGCGGGGTGGTGCGACCCCGGGGCCAGCGGAGAGTCTCTCCAGGCAGACCGCTGCTGCTGTGCGCGGCCTGTCGGCGGCCTGTCCTCGGTGTCGGCGGAGGTGGCGTGCGGCTGGAGCGGGAGTCGTGCTGACTGTAGAAGGGACAGCCGCGGCGGTGCTGGTGAGCCCGTGACGCCGCTTTGGGAGTCTCCAGGGTCCCGCCTATGCCTCACCAGCCACGTAACACTTCGCAATTAATTGTTTTTTTTTTTTGCTCTAAACCAACTGGAGAGGATTCTGCTTTTTGTAATTGAACCCTGACCGAGAAGAGTGAATTACATAAGCAGATTTCTTAATGCTGACTGAAACATTTTTGCATTTCTGGAAGGAACTCAACTGGGTTAGGGTGTATTCCTTTGGAACACATTGAATTGCATTTGCTCAGCCTTTACCAAGATTTTGACGTTGTTTTCTTATGTAAGGCTGGTCTATTTCTGCTTCCCATTGAATTTTAGCGTCCGTGTTTTGCCAGCCTGAAATAAAAGAATCTGTGCTCTTTCTTTGTCTTCTAGAAAAGGTTATATATTAGCGAATTATTTATTCCTTGAAAGTTTTCAAGATATCCCACATAAAATTATCCGCATAAGGCGTTTTTGGGGTCGGGGTAACTTTTAGACAGCTTCTTCATTTCCTTTCATGGTTATTGATTTATTCGGTTTTTAAGTTTCTTTTAAGGTCAATTTTGGAAATATATGTTTGCCTAACTAATATGCTATTCTAGAGTAGAATGATCGATCTATCTCGTAAAACATGCTGTTGCTCATTTAGTAATGTAAATGTGAATGACAATGGTTTTTTCCTCTCAACAGTGCTTTATACATTTCTTTTTGTAGCAAATCGTTGGGTTTTATTTATGAATCTATTCCGAGTTTATCTTAAACAAATGAGCTTCTCTCAACTCATGGATATACCAGATAAATTCGCTCTTAGTTTTACTTTCTAGTCATTGTTTGTTTAAAAATGTACCTTTCTTTGCACTCTGTCTCTTGTTATATAGTCTGGTTTTTTGTTCATTTTTGTAATTTATAATTTTATTTTTTATTTTTAAAGATTTTATGTATTTATTTGAGAGAGGGTGAGCGAGCCCACGAGCAGGGGGTGGATGGGCAGAGGCAGAGGGAGAAGCAGGCTCCTTGCAGAGCAGGGAGCCCAATGACAGACTCGATCCCAGGACCCTGAGGTCATGACCTGAGCCAAAGGCAGACGCATAACCATTTGAGCCACCCAGGCGCCCTCAGTTTTGGAGTTAATGGTACTTTTTCCTTATTTTGGTTATATTTACATATCTAAGCCATGACAAAGGTCTAAAGTTTGAAGCATCAAGGTTAGCAGCGACAAGAGAAACAAGTATTTATTGATCCTCAATGAGAAGAGTCAGCAAAGGAATTCATCTCGGCCCCTTCCTCCACGCTCACGCAGGGACGGTGCGGTTTTGGCCCAAGTGAGGTCATCTCCCAGGAAGCAGAGAAGGGGGGGGCGTGGGGAAGGAGTGTGTGTGTGTGTGTGTGTTGGGTGAGGGTTGGTACTTTAAATCGGCCGTAATTGGCTCCTGGTACTTGCAAGCAGGACCCAGCCTGTTAGTGAAATTACTGACCCTCCTTCTCTGAGGTTAACTCCGGGACCGTTGGAGCTTTGCTATCCTCCCTTGCTTCTGTGGGAAAGCCCTCTCCAACAACGAGAGGCTGGCCCCTACCATCTGCTAGCCACTTGACGAATGGCCCGATTCCAGGATGAATCTAGGCATGTCCGTATCAGAATTACTGACCGGCACCGCTGTGCTGTCAGCTGGAGTACGGTGCTTCTGTGTGGTTTCTTTTGCTTCCAGTTTCACAGACTCTGCTTTCCCAAAGTTCACTTAGGTCAACCTCTCCCCTTCCCAGTGACGTCATTTATACATCTGCGATGTATGTCAGACGGTCCATTCTGCAATCTCTCTGGGTCTCCTCAACTGTATTTGCATGCATTGATGTTCACTCTTTGCATTGTAAAGTTTATGGGATTTTGCAAATACTAATGTTATTTATCCACAATTATTATAGTATTATACAAAAGAGTTTCAGCGCTCTATAAACGTTCGAGTTCATCCACTCAACCTTCCTCCAAGCCTCCTGGACCTCTGAAGGCACTGTGGGCTTTATTTTATTTATTTATTTATTTTCCTGGTACAGTTCGGCTTTTTCAAGGATGTCATGTAATTGGAATGATACGGTAGGTAATTTTCCAGACTGGCTTCTTTCTCTTAGCACATAGACGTTTAAGACTCAACCATGTCTTTTCTTGGCTCAATGGTTTATTTTTTCAATGCAGAATGGTCCATGGTATGGAGGTACCCAGTCTGTTCAGCGGCTCCGCTGTTCAAGGACATCTCGGTGACTTCTGGTTTCAGTAATTATGAATGAAGCTGCTATCAACATTCATACGCCTGTTTTTGTGTGCGTATATATAAGCAAATACTTAGAAATGTGATGACTGGATTGTATCGTAAGATTATTGTTAAATACTAAATTGTGTTTCCCTGAAAAATTATAGATTGGAGCTCTACCTCCCAATGTCATTACATTTGGACATATGTCTTTAAGGAGGTAATTAAGGTTAATTACGGCCATAAGGGTGACACACTAATCTGATAGGACTGGTGTCCTTATTAAAAAAAATGAAGAGACACCAGAGATCTCTCTCTTTTTCTATGCACGCACAGAAGGAAGGCCACATGAGGACAAAGCCATCTACAAGCCAGGAAGAAAGGTATCACCAACCCTTGGTAGCACCTTGATCTTGGTCTTCTAACATCCATTACCATGAGAAAACTCGATTCTGTGTTTAAGCCACACAGCTCGGGTATTTTGTCATGGCAGCCCAACCAGGCTCATACCATTATGGTTAACGTCGTAAGAAACTGCCAAATTATCTTCCAGATTGGGTGCATCATTTTGCCTTCCCATCGGCCATGGTGAGTGTCGCTCCACATCCTCACCAGCGTTTGGTGTTGTCAGTTTTTTATTGATTTTAGCTATTCTGCTAGTAGTGGAATCTCCTTGTTATTTTAATTTGCAGATCTTTGGTGACGAACTATATCGATCACCGTTTCAAATGCTCATTTGCCATCTGTGCATCTTCTTCGGCGAGCCGTCTGTCTAGATATTTTACTCATCTTTTAAAAGGTAGCTTGTTTTATTAATGTTGAAATCTAAGGGGTTTGTTTTTGTTCTGTTCTGTTTTGTTTTGTTTTAATGGAGGGAGGTATATTTTGGGTATGAGTCCTTGCCCAGACAGTTGTTTTGCAAATCTTTTTCCTGGTTCATAGTTTATCTCTCACTCTCTTAACGACGTCTTTTGAAGGGCAAAAGTTTTTCATTAAAAAAAAAAAATCTAAGTTTTCTCTCATATATTGTGCTTTTGATATATCTAAAAACTCATTTCCAAGCCCAAAGTCACCTAGGATTTCACCTATCTTCTAGAAATTTTCCACTTCACGTTTAAGTTTACGATCAATTTTGTGTTACTTCTCATGAAGGGTGGAAGGAATGGGCTAAGTTCATTTTTTTTTTTCCTCGCACTAGATTTCATTTATAAACACCTGAGCATTCCACTCTCATTTGTTACAAGACTATCAGTTCTGTATTGAACAGTCTTTGCTAATTTATCAAAGATCAGCTGGTGATATTCGTGTCCGGTCATTTCTGGGCTCTGTAGTCTAATCTACTGATTTTGAGCCTATTCTTTGGTCAGTGCCACACTGTCCTGCAGCTTGACCAGAAGTCTTGCAGTCAGGACGTACCCGCCTCCGGTTTTCTTCTTTCCCGCACCTCCTCTCCGTTCCTCCTCCTCCTCCTTTTTCTTCGGTGTTGGCTGTTCGAGGCCTTATGCCTCCTGAACTTTAGAATCAGGAAATATGGTTGGCAGACATTTTTTGTGATTGCGTTCAATCAATACGTTAACTTGGGAAACGTTGACTTCTCTGCCAGAGCGAGTCTTCTAGCCATTATCTCTGATTTCCTCCCTAATGGCGCATAAATCTCTGCCTATAGATCCTGTACATTTGCGGTGGGTTAGACTCATACTGTAGTTCATTTATGGTGCTATTTTAAGTGACATTGTGTTTTTTTTTAAAGATTTTATTTATTTATTTGACACATAGAGGGAGAGATCACAAGTAGGCAGAGAGGCAGAGAGAGAGAAGGGGAAGCAGGCTCCCCGCGGAGCAGAGAGCCCCATGTGGGACTCGATCCCAGGACCCCGAGACCATGACTTGAGCCGAAGGCAGAGGCTTAACCCTCTGAGCCACCCAGGCGCCCCATGTTGTGTTTTTAATTTTGAATTCCAATTGCGTATTGCTGGTATCCAGGAAAATGACAGAGTTTTGTGTATTAACATCGTGTCTTGTAACCTTGCTCTGCTTGCTTATTAATTCCAAGGGTTTTTTGTTGTTATTGTCGAGTCTTTGGGATTTTCTGCATAGACGATCATGTACAAAACATGACATGTTTTCTGTGTACAAAAGGTTTCATCCTTTCCTTCCTGATCTGTGTATCTTTTATTTCCTTTTCTTGTCCTACTGCTCTAGCTAGGTTTCAAATGTAATATTGAATAGGAGTAGTGAAAAGGGACACCGAGACATCTTTGCCCTTCAGATTTTAGGGGGAAAATATTCAGTCTCTCATCATTCAGTATAATGTTAACTGTAGATTTCTGTGTGTTTGTTTTTTTGAAGGTGTTATCCGGTAACAACTTTCTATTCTTTTCCTACTTTGCTGAGAACTTTTTTTCTTTATCACGAATGGGTGTGATGTGTGTGTATGTGTGGTTTTTAAATATTTATTTATTTATTGGAGGTGGGGGGGCAGACGGAAAGCAAATTTGCGAGCAGACTCCTGGCTGAGCGTGGAGCCTGCCGCAGGACCCAAGCCCGGACCCTCAGATCACGACCGGAGCTAAAACCAGGAGCTTGCTACTACACCAGTGGAGCCAATAGATACTGTGTCTGCATTATCCGATAGGATTAGGATTCTTCTTCTTTAGGCCTTCAATACGGTAGATCCCATGAGTTAATTTTTGAATACTGACCCAGCCTTATTCACCGTGCGGTCCCATTTGGTCTTGTACAAGTTTTACATGTTTTAACAAACGATTCGGACGACCACTCAGGTACCATCTTCATACTGGAAAGACTGTTTCTTCTTTATAACTCTCTTTCAATCGATAGCTTCCCTCTTTAAGGTTTTCTCTTGTTTTCTCAAATTCACTCATTTGCCTTGCACAATTCCCAGCGGTTTGGATTCGGCTAATTTCCTCCCTATATAGTTTTTCAAGGTGTTCCTCTGTATTTTGGTACTTGGCTTCAGAACATGTTTTCTGTTTCAATGCCATTGGCTTATTGATTAGTTTGGGGGCAAGACAGGGGATGAGGTATGCTCCCATCAGGCAGTACGTGATGCGCGCTTGTCTCTGCTGCGTCACAAGCCACTGATGTCTGTGGCCCCGATTCAAACACTCATAAAAGGAGCAGACCCGGATGCTTTATCTCCCGCCTTCTTTCATCGGTCGTCGGCGGGAGGATCTCCACAAAGAGGGAGTTTTCTCTCATGAGCTATTTGATACCTAGTGAAAGAGTTTACATAGGAAAGGCCAGAGAAGTGTCTGCTTCTTTCGCTTTATTTACCAGTTCCCAAAATCTCGGGCTGATTTCTGTAATGAGTTTTTAAAGTACCACCGTGTACTCGAGGACTGAAGCTCCTTGTCTTACTGTCACTGTTGTTCCCTTCTGCCCCTTCTGTGGCTAACAAGAGCCTCTTCTAGGTGATGACTGGATCTGTTTGGCACGCCCCGACAGTTTTGGCAGTGCCCTTGCTTTCAGATATGAGCGAGCTCTGCCCATGCATCTACTACACCTGCGGACCCAGGTCTGCGGTCAGCCAATGCTCAGGGAGCCCTGGTCCCTCTTGCTGGGAAACGTGGAGATTGCAATCAGCGGCTTAGCAGAGTTTCCACAAGAAAATGGAAGTTGCCTGCAGAGACCAAGCCCGAGTGGTCTCTGAGGCCCACGTCACATGTGGGAGGCCTGAGTCACGTGTGTCCTGGCTTGCGAATGTGTTCCCACAGAAGGGTTTTGTTTTCCTTTTGCTGGGGGGCCGCTGAGTTTCACCCATTCAGGACAAGTTTTTACATTCATTTCTTGGCTCGGGATCCCTGCACCACACTCACGGGGCAGATTTGGAATTCTCACACACGTGGTACAGCTAGAGGTTTTCATTTCTCATGGGAAAACTGCTTCCATTTGGAGCCCCAGGCGGACGGCAGGCCTGGAGGCACATCTGGGAGGGGCAGTTGGAATTCCTCCAACTTCCTTCTCCTCGGGCGGGCTGCCCCCACGGACGGCTCTTCTGTTCCCCCAGCCAGACGCTGGGGGTTCGGTGCTCTGGGTGGGTCCGTGTCTCCTCCCCCCGCCCCCAGAATGGGGTAAATGTCGAGGCTGTTGCTGGGCCTGTTTCCAGGCGGTGGGGATTTGTGGAGCCTGGTTTTTGCTCTCATTTGAGTTTGCTTTACGTCTGGCACCTAAGATACCTCTTTTCTCTTCTGAGCTTGGCTAGAGGTCTTTAAGACAGTCATATTCAGCCTTTTTACATCTGTCCCCATTTCTACCTACTTATCAACCAGGGAACCCTAAAATGATATGTTCTGGGGGCTCTCTCTGTCTCTGACGGGGTTGCATCTTGTCCCTGAGGGAGGGGCATGGGGGCATGTCTTCCCTCCTGGGATGCTCCGTCCCCACCTCATGCCCTGTGTAGGGGAAGACACCCACACACCGAGGTTTTGGCTTCTGTACTATTTTAACACAGCAGGGCAGGGACCTTCTCCCATCTCAGGAAGGCTTGATGGGCAACCATGCTTCCGTTCCTCCAACGCTTGACCTGAGAGGGACGTGTGCTCACCGGGCTTTTCACAGCCTTTGTGGCGGGAGGGCTGCGTTCCGGCCCGGGGAACTTGCCGGGTGCTGTGGCCACACCTTCTCCGCTCTCTTCCCCTTCCCTACCAGGCCACAGGTATGTATTTATTTCCAGGTCACTCTTTCAAAAAAAGACATTTTTAGGAACATGGCTGCTAATGACTCACACTTCCCCGTCAACCGGCTCTCTTCTGTAGACGCGGTCTTCAGAGATATCAGGGCCCAGTGGTGCCTGGGGGCATCTGAGCTCACACTTGACCCACTAGGGAGCTCACTGGATGAAGCAATGATGCGCTCTGGGACACTTCCCAAGACAGGAACACAAAGGCTGATATTCTTTTCGTCCCGGTACGTGTTGTTTCTTCTGAGGTGCTTTATGACCGACTGAACACTGATGAGCCCTTTGTTCTTAATTCAGAGTTAGGAATTAGGCATTATGCAAATGTCCCACTTCTCTATTTTGCCTCCCCTCCACCTCAAGAAGCAGAGAGCCCGTGGAGGGTGAACCCCAAGTCCGGAGCCCAGTTCCGCGCTTCCTGTCCGGAGCACAGCCTGCTCGAGAGGGACTGGGTCGACACGAGTCCCTCTCATCTGACCATGGCAAAGGGTTGCTCCCGGGCAGGTACGGAGTGGCCAGGCCAGGTGCATCACCTGCGGAGGCTGCCGATGTTTCCTGCGGCCTCTCGCCGAAAGCGGTTTCTAAGGAGCCAGCTGGCGAAAGGGGCCTCACAGCTTTGTGTAAATGGTGCATTTGCCAGAAAAAAAGTGAGCAATGTTATGACCTAGTAACGGTTGCTTAGAGACTGTTCTCGAAACCTACGATTCCGGAGGAGGCGGCAGTGAAAAGAAACATACAGTAGACCCAGATTCCAAAGACGCGGGTGGGAGTCCCGAGCCCATGATTCCGGCGCAATCTTGGGAAATTCGTGTTCATTTCCCAGAACCTCGTCCCCTCAGCAGGCCACTTCAAGGGGACAGGGTTGTCCGCTTCAGGGGAACGTGCCGAGGGCCAGAGGACACTGCCCCATCCAGAAACAGGATGTGTCTGCATTCAGCAGACGGCACTGGAGGTCCTCGGCGAGCGTGACAGCCGTGGCTCCCCCAGGACGGCTGTGGAGAAGACACGCCCTGTGCCCCCGGGCAGCATGGTCCTCCAGCTCCCCGCTCCTCCGTGCCCTGTACCGACGGACTCGTTCGGGCTCACGCCGTTTGCCCAGTGCCCAGCATCCTGAGCAGCGCCTGTTGCCGTCTCGAGAAAAGCCGGTTCGTGGGTAAACTGAGGGTCGGAAGTAAATGAAACGTCGTGGCCGGCCGACGCGGCCCCTTTCTGCTGAACATGAGAACACGCTGCATTAAGGCTGGAGGCCCACGTCCACGGAGGCGAGCAGAGCAAACGTCGCTGTGGTTAGAATCTTCTCTTGATGGCCGCCAGAGTCTCCACCTGTGCCTTTCATTCAGCATAGACTGATACCTCCGCAGGGGCCAAGGGCATCTGGTTCCTGTTCCCACACTCAAGTCTGGTGGCAGGGGGCACCCTATGTTGACCGCTCACTCGTGCTGGACGCGTTCCCAGGTGCAGGAATCGGAGTGGTGGTCCCAGCTCTCCCGGGCTGCAGCTTGGGCTCCCCGAGAGCAGCCCGGGGGTCCTGCAGGAGTGTGGGCCAGCTGTCCCCTTTGGAAAAGGACAGACACAAACGCATATGTCTTGTGGCAAGCTGGCTTTTAGATCAGGGAGGAGAGGGTGTTGGGTGACCCCGTGGCCAGGTCGGACTAACTGTGTGCAAGCCCAGGCAAGCCCTTAGGGTTTTCTGAGCCCCAGTTTTCTCACTTGTACGTCGGGAGTGGGACTGTGTCCTTGCGAGGGCTCACTGGGATGACGGCAGGTGGCGAGCACTGTCTGTCCCTCCTGCCCTGCCCTCTGCTCGTTGGGGTGGACACTCTGCTCGGTTGCTTCCCTCTGGTTGTGCGGCTTTCCCGAGTGCCATTTCCTGTGGAACTGAAAGTTTCAGCCCCCTTGGATATTGTCCTCTGCAGTTTTGGTCCCTCTGACTAAAAGTCACCGTTAACTTGGTCCCCATTTCATTGGCTCCGAGTTTTACATTAGTGGAGACATCGTACCGGGTTAGATTGGAGTAGACAGCTCCGAATTCCCAAATCGAGGACTTCGAGGGGAAACTGCCAAGAAAATCCCGAAGCAGCGAGGTCAACAAATGCAATGGCTGTCATTTGTCCCTGGGAGGTCCAGTGTCACAGGCCTCAGAGTTTGGATGTAAATGGTGTGCGATCACCTCCGCAGAGAAGCAATGAAAATGCCGAGTTAGTTGCTCGATTCTCTTCTCTTCTTCCAAACGCGTGTGCGTGGGCTTCTACAGGGAACTTCCCTGTGCCTGGAGCGCGGGCTGGCTCCCGGCTCCTGCGCAGCGCCGGGCACGGCATGGTGTGGAGAGCCCCACACACTTACCCGGGCCTGAGTGCTTTTCCTGCAGGGCACGTTGACATCAGGGCTTAACGTCCTGCCAGGACGAGGAATTGTGCCTCACGCTCTCCTGCCTTCCTTGGAAATGTGTCATTCCTGATAAGGGCACAGAACTGCTTGGTGTGTTTATAGCTCCCTCCCTTCTCTGGTTCCTCAGAAATCTCCAGGGCCACGGGGGCATCCAGCAGACAGGCCGCCCCGCGCTGCCGGCTGGGGCGGTGTGGATGCGAGGCCCGGTTCCCAGCCTACGGCGGCGAGTTCATGGTCGTACACTGGCGCGTGTCCTAGACTCCTTGTCATTCCTGACATTCCGGGGGGGGGGCATTTCCACTCAGTCAACCCTGTGCTGTAGGCACCTAAGGCCAAGCTCGCTGGTGACCAGGCCAACACCCGTCCTCACCTCCTCAGGATCAGGGGCCCCAGTTTTATCTGGACTCATTACAGCGAGCCCCAAAAGGCTGCATTTCCCAATGACCCCCTCCAGGAGAGGGAGCCTGGAGCCTCCTGTGGGCTCTAGGGGAGCCCCAGCTTAGCCCAGTGCCCCACCCCCAAACAGAGAGGAAGCTTTATTGGGAAATGTCATCCCAGAGCAGCAGGAGCGAGGGAGGGGACTCTGGGCGGGTGGACAGGACGCAAACCCAGTGCCTTCCCGAGGTACCCACAGTGTCTCGGGGAAACGCGGCAGGTTCCTTGGTCATGGGGATTCCCTTTGCCACGGGACATGACATCTGGGGGAGGGAAGGGCGCAGTGGGTCTGCCAGCAGCTTGTCTCAAACCTTTTGCTGGTCAAATGTGGATGCATGGGGTACAGTCCGCGGACCCGCCGTTGCCAGCCGTGCCCTCCACGCCCCGGCCCTGCACACGGTTTCTGATGCATCCGTTCTCTCTCCTCGCACGCTCCACCGTTCCGCCCCCTCCCCTCCACGGAAGACACGACTTCGTCTTCCACAGAGGAGGTACCAGCCTCCAGGTGGGAACGCGTCTCAGCCTCGTCCCCTCTCCTGGGCGAGCCGTCCGCACATCTCGGGGTGTCTGAGGGGCACGTCTCATTCTCATGGCTCTTAGGTTTACTGGAGCAATTTCCCTGCCTCTTGCGCCGTCAAGTTTCCCATCTCCTGAGTCACTGCCGTCACCAGAGAACCACGCAGGGATAAGTCTTAAAGGAAGACCTTTCAGTGGCCGCCTCCCTTCTCTGCCCCCTTTATAGAAAAACGCCCTAAATGAGGGACGCGTTAGCGCCTCCTCCCATCCGCCCTTGGGTGCCCGGCAGTCATTCCTTCGTCCCCTCCATGGTCACCATTGACTTTGACAGAGCTAAAGCCAGCGGTCAGTCCTCAGTCCCGGCCCCAGTTACCTCCAGCTGCATGGCAATGCCCGCCACACGTAAACACCCGGGTGACATTCGCTGGTTGACCGGGGTGGCTCTGGATGGGCCTTTCCCGCGGCCGCAGTCGTCTGAAGACGCACATCCAAGGTGGCGCACTCGCGCCCCATGGCCAGCCAGTGTGGCCTGCGGCCTGCGGGGCCCGGTGGCCGGTGGACCGCTGACACGTGGCCTGTCCCGTGGCTCGGGCTTCTCATCCTGTGGGGCGGGGCTTCACGAGACTGTCTCAAAGGTGAGCGTTCGGGAGACAAGCCGGAGAAGCTGCTGGGCAGCTTGCAGGTTCTGCCCTGGTGGACGCGGGCTCCTCGCACTCTGGCCTGAGCAGTCAGAGGGCCCGTCCCCGTTCAAGGGGGTGCGGGTGAGCCATGAACTCTGCCTCCGGCGAGGGAGTGGCAAGGTTCCACCGCAGAGCCAGTCCCCCTCCCCTTGCAACGAACGTCCTTCAAGGCCTTCGGGATGTCCTGTCCGCCCCGCCGCCCGCCTCCCTGGCCCCTCCTGGGTTCTCGGGGCCTTTCCTGGGTTTTTCAACCTGCCTGGGCGCTGCCGGGGGCGCTTTCCAGAGCTCCGTTCGCTAGTGCCTGCCTCAGAGAAGGGTCTCTGGGCCCCTTGCCTTTACCGTGGTCTGTGAACCAAGAGCACCAGTGACACGTACCCCGCCCCCCGCCCCCAAGGCCCAGAAGTGCTTATTCCCCAATGCTGGCTTCTCTCCTTCCCTGCTGTGGGAAGCTGACAGCAGTGTGTCTGGAGAGAACAGCACTCAGCAGCATTCGGAACACGTTTGTTATGCAAACCTCCACAGAACACCTTGGGTAAAGACGGAGGAAAAAGTCTCACCTCTTTGTAAGAGTCTCAAAAGTCACACAGTGTTATTTCCTATCCTCAAATATTTAAACAGAGTTTAGAGACTTAAATGCATGTTTTCTTCTTCTGAGAGCGTCCAGGATCTGCTAGTTCCTGGTCCGCGCAGGTGGAGCTGTTCTGCTGAAATGTTTTTTTCTCCTCTGACTTCCTGAAATGGGTTTACTTAAGAAAATCGGTTTGTGGGGCTTAGCATATATCCGTGGCAAGCTTGTGGGAAGCCCACTGGGGTCGCAACGTAGCCCATGAGCATGCGCACGGCAGGCTGATCCCAGACCCGAGACCCGGACCCTCTGTGCCACCCCCTGGCTCTGGGACCACACCGGCCGGCTTTGGGGACAGCCACGCATAGCTGCACCCAGGTCCTGTGGGAGGACAGGGCAGCACCCAAGGTCTCCGAGGAAAGAGTAATTTGAGAAGGATCCAATTCCCGAGGCTGCGCTCTTTGTGGCTCTCCATTTCAAATTGGATTTTTCTTTGAGGATGTGGTCTTCAAGGACAGATCATCATCTGCGCGTCCTCTGCGGAGGCTCCCGGGAGCCTCGTGGTGAAATCAGACCAGAGAAACGAAGGAAGGAGCAGATGGGCCATTTTCCAGTTCAAGCTCAAGTGGGTCTCGAGGAGAAATCCAGCACAATCAGACATCCTCTGAAATGTCATCTCCAGAGCACACGCTCAAGTGGTTTCCATGCAGAGGACACGAGTCCTTTGGTAAAGCGCCCGGCGGTGAAATGGAGCTGCCCCCGGCCGCCCGTCACTGGACTAGCTGAAGGATGGTAGTGAGGGTGCCCCGTGCCGTGCTGTGGGCCCAGTGCGGCCCCCAAATTCATTCATTCCCCGCGGCCTCTGCGTTCTCGGCCTTCATGGCCTCCTGGATTCGAGGCGCTCTTCTACGCATTTCTGCTCCTTCCCCGCCGTGCCGCTGGTTCACGTCCACGCCCACCCCAAGTGTCTTTCTTCCACACCGCCATATTGGTTGACCCAGGAGCCAGGGCCGGCTTTCAGAGAGCCCATGGCCGGCTGTGTGCTTGGCACGGCGAGTGGGGACTGAAAAACATCTCATGGGATCGAATTCTCACGTCCTTGAAAAATAAGACAAAAGGATCAGGAGTGCGTGCGTCCGGCTAGGAGCGTGTAAGTGACACACTAAGCAGCGTCTGGGCAAAGGCTGCCGGTCTGCACACTCAGGAGAAGGACTCGCCCACCTCGTGCTGAGGCCTCTCTGTGCGTGAGAGTCCTGAACACTCTGGAAGGGCACGGGCAGATGGCAGGCCCTCTGTGGACGGGGTGGACCCTGCTGGGAAGCCCTCCTAGCTCACTCACGTGGTGGAGGAGACACTTAGGCTGGCACGCTGGGAGCTGTCATTGCCGGCGGCCAGGGAGAAAGGGTCCGGTGCGGGGCTCAGCATGCACGAGGGTCCTGGGGCTGCGATTATAGCCTAGATAACAAGGGGAAGGAAGGGACAGAAGAGGCGGGGAGCAGGCTGGGTTACCCCGGACAGGCTGGTGGGGAGAGAGCCAGCCAAGGCGGGAAGCCAGCCCGGGTCCCACAGCTCGGTAATGGCAGCGGAGAGTAGGGAGCCGGTATGAGATGCGGTTTGGAGGTGGAGTTGGCCGGCTTTGCTGATACGGCGTCAGAACACTACACATTCAATTCTGGGTGGCCATTCTTGCGAGCCCTGGGATGGGGGCTAGTGGCGAGGGGTGGGCAGGTCAAATGAAAGGACAAAATGGGACCTCAGTGCTGACGTCATCCTTCTGGTCCTGCTCTGTGGCTCTGTGTAGATACAGACAGGGATTCCTGTCCTAGGGTCGTCATCATAAAGTATTAATAGATCAACCCCCCCTTTATTTGGGCCATTTTATTTTCTGGAAATATCCTCCGGAGCCGCTGCAGAGGAAGTCTCCCTGGGGCCCGCCAGCCGCTGGTCCGAGGGCGAGCGCTGTGTGGATGCCGAGGACAAACGTATCCTAATGCTTGGAGCCTCTGGACACGTCCCATCAGTCAGCGAGATTTCCTTTGGAGAGGGCATCCGTGTAGGGATCTTGAGAAGGACAGACCATTCGGGGTTACTGGGTGCGCCCCAGCCACCAGGGTCATTAGCCGAGGGGGGCACAGACCCGGAGCCTGTGCCCTGGGGATGGACGAGGCATCAGGAGGCGAGGACGGTGGGCCTGAGGGCACTCGGACTATTGCTCAGTGACACAGACTTCTGGTCTCCCGAATCGGAGACAACGCGTCCATGTCATCTGATGCCACCAAGTGTGTGGCAATGTGCTCCAGCGGGCAGAGGAGGTCGGGCACCAGCCCGCAGGGGCTGCCGTGACCTGGCTGCTCTGGACTCCGCGTCTCGCGGGACGTTCTGCTCTACGCCGCCCCGAGTCTCTCTCCTTGCTTCTTCTCCGCCGACTTCCATTCTTCATCAAGGATTACGTATTGTCCTTCCCCCCAGCAGGACGAGATGAGCTCGGCTGATTTCTGTTGTGTGGGATGGGTGTGAAATCAGCATCTTGTCGCCCAGGTAGCTATACGCTGGTCCCGACGTCTGGACGGTAACCAATAACGTGATTATCCGATGAGCCGATCAGCTCATAGAGCACTCTACGCTCCCAGCGTGCTGGTGACCAGAGTGTGGGACTGGTGGCCCCGGGGACAGCCCCCAGCCGGCCACGGACACAGGGGAGCAGACTGCTGACGGGTTTTATCACAATGCTGGGTCAGCAAATCAATTCGTCGGTCACAGGCATCGACTAGACGTGGGTGGCTTTTATTGCTTCTGTCCACCGACTGGATGACATGACACAAAGTTCACGGATTCCCTCTGTGTCTCTTTACGGAGGGCCAGCCCTTGTCCGTTACAGCGTTGGGACCCTGGAGTGCGGAGAGGGAGCATCGTCGTGGCCCTGATCCCGGGGGCTTCGGTCTCACGCAGGCGGCTGCGGCGGCAGGGAGGGAGGAGCAAGGCCGCCTGGGGCTCAAAGCTTCGCTGCAGAGGTGGGGGAGCTCGGAGGGGAGGCGGGGAGGCAGAGGGAAGCACGTGGGGGAGACCCCGGGGGCAAGCCCGGCACACAGGCCAGGGTGTGGGCTCAGCTGGGCAGCAGGGACAGGCGTCTCTGATCCACCCGTGAGGCCAGGGCAGGGTTAGGCAAGAGGCCCACGATCAGAGCCTGCCTCGGGGATGCCAGGGAAGGGCGTCCCTGAGGGACGGGGTCCCCCGGCAGCCGGCTGTGTGAAGGGCACCAGGGGCGCCCGGGTTGAGTGCGGAAGGTGAGCCGTCTGCCCGCCCTCGGTCCCTCGCTGCGACGGAGAGCCTCTGAGGTGGGCGTGTCATCCTCTGCGCCGCCGCGTCCGGTGGTGCCTTTGGCCAGAGCACACTTCCTCGGGGAGGGCTGCGGATGCGGGTCCCTAGCAGCTGGGCGGTGGGGGGCTCCGGGGGGCACCAGCAGCACCTACTGCGGTCAGAGTCTAGGATTAGGGGTGGGGCGTCTGCAAGGGGAAAGATCGCTCTGGCTGGAGCGGAAAGGGAGCAGCAGGTGTGACAGCAGACGGCAGACTTGGCTTGACGGGCGCTCGCCACGCACGGGGGAGGTCCGGGTGGGAGGGGGGCGAATGCCAGAGGCTTCGATAAGGTCAGACGTGCTGGCATCATGAGGCAGACTGGCCGGCGCACTGGGGCAGCAACGGACCGATGGAGCAGGGGCAAGTCTCCGAGACACTGCATGCGCGTGCCGGGCAGCCTGGGCTTCCAGCGGCTACTCGGTTGCGCTGGGCGTGTGCTCCGCTCTAGGTAGCAGTCAGCTTTGCTGCAGACGTGTCCAGCCCCCAGACCCGCTCCCCCTGCACGGCTGCCGTCTTGGCCCAGAGACTCAGGATGAGTGTGAGTGTGTGCCCGTGTGCATTAGGGCAGGTGAGAGTGTGTGTGACCGTGAGTGTGTGAGTTTTGAACACACTGGTTGCCAGGTTCACCCCAGCAGGTCAGTCCTTCCCTGACAGCAGGAGCAGATCGACCGCCCAAATCTCAGGGCTTCACCAGCTGTAAGTAAAGTCGACTTTGCACTCATGTCGAATCAAACAGGAGTGTTCTGACGGGCAGGCAGCGGACCCTCCCCAGGCGTGACTTTCAGGGACCCGGCCCCTCCCATCTTACGGGTTCTCCGCCTTCACTACGCGCCTGGGAGGGGGAACAGACACGGTGCGGACCCCCGGGGCAGCAGGTCCCCGACGGCGGGCCCACGCGGCGTGCGCACCGTGAGGAGCCACCAGCCGTCCCCTGGCCCCCTGGTCTTCACTCAGCGGGAGCGCGCCTCGGCCAACACGCAAACCAGATCTGGTCGTCACGGCGCCCGTCCAGGCGATGGACGTCAGGGTCACCCTCGCGGGTCTATTCGGTGGGTCCCCTCACCCCCCGTTCTGTTTTCCGTCGTTTCGGGCACCTGGCGTCATCTGTGGTCCGGAAGCACCTAGATGACCCTCCTCCTGACATATGGCCCGGAGGTGAGCAGGGACCTCCGTGCAGGTGGCTGTGCCCACGCCGCCCACCTCCTTCCTCTGGTCTCCCGGGCGCTTTACCCCGTCCCGTCATCACAAGAAGACGAGGGGAGCGCGATGAGGTATTTCGAAGAGAGAGCGCAGTCGGCAGCTTCTGCCGGAGGGTCCTGCTTCCATTGCTCTAGTTGCTGTTATAGTTACTGTTACTAATGTCTCACTCTACGAGTTAATCCTAGCATACAGGGGCTCGGCACTATCCACAGTGTTAGGCATCTGCGGGGGGTGTCGGGGAGTGCCCCGTACCTCCAGTCCCGACGGCGCTCCCGGAGCACGTTTCTTACCTGTCCCTCCTTACAGAGCGTCACGCTCCGCTCTGGACTCACGTCTGGTCCAGTGCCTGTAAACACTGGTGCCCAGCGCATGTCTATGACTCACACACCGTGGGGTCCATCCTGCGTCCCGGAGCCTCTGCTTCTGCCTCCCTTCCTCCAGGTGAGAGCAGTGAGTGCGGACGGCGGCGGGTCCTGCCGGCGGACGGTGATGAGAACGGGCCACCGCTGGAGGCCGTCGGGAAGCTGAAGCCGTGCGGAGTCCTTGTCCCGCACGGGGTGGCCGAGCTTTCTGGAGCTGACCGGAGCCCCGTGCCTGCAAAAGGAGGGGGTGGATCGGATGTTAGGAAGCTTTCTGACTATGTCACACTTCTACGCTGGTGTCTGTCACGCGGGTGGCTGGGGACAGAGCATCGTCAGCCCAGGGCTGTCAAGGTGAGGTGGAGAGGCGGCGGCAGCAGCCCGTGGCCCCATTGGACCTACTGAGTCATGAATCTGCCTTCTAACAAGCTCTCCGGGGCATCTGAGGCCCGCTAGTTTGAGAACCGCTGACCTAGAATTTGGTCCATTGTTGCCATTCTGTTATCTGCATTTAAGCCTCGTTGTGTGATTGTTCAGCATCTACTGTGCAAACAGCACTGCAACGGGCTCCAGAAGGAGCGAGATGAGGCAGCGTCCTTGGCTTTGAAGGCCATGCATCCTAGGGGAGGGTGGCCAGCATGGGACGCTGATCGCGCAGGGTCAGGGTCATTAAGGGGCAGCGTGGTCCCTGTGGAGCAGAGGGAAAGAAGCCATATCTCCTGGGGCACCACGGGATGGAGGCATCGCTAGGGGGTGTGCGTCCTGCTCCCCACACGACAGCCAGCAGGCTCCTGTTGCCGGGACCCTACGCTAATGGCAGGGCCACACGGCCGTGTCTGGAAGAAGGGGAGTCTGCGCAGAGCTTTGGAGGAGGAAGAGCTGTCATTCGGGAGATCTGGGGCAGGCTGGGAGGGAGGGGTGAGGGGTTCAGGGTGTGGGGTGGGACCTGGCCGCTCGTGCTTGGCGGAGCCACCGCCCCCAGACAAGAAACAGCTGTCGTGTGAACAGGAAACCAGCCTCCAATGCCTCCCTCGGGGAGCCGGGCCTCGTTTGGTCGAAAGCACCTTATCCTAATGCATCTTGCTGTGGGTGTGGAACACTGACTTACATCCATGTGGCCAGACCAGCTCTCAGAGCCTTAAGACCCCGAGCAGGTGTGGTTGGGCACCTGGGTGGGTAAGCGGGCAGGGGGCTGGGAAGGAGGCAGCTCTCAGTGTGGGGGCGGGGAGGAAGGGGGTTCCCCAGGAGGTGCTGGAAGCAACATGGCAGCCAACCAGCCAGCCAGGGGCCGGCAGGGTGATGTCCCTGCTCACCCCCAGAGTCTGGACACCTGGTCCAGCCTGTTTACACTCGCGACACAAGGTTTACAAGAAGCCCCCTGAGCTGGATTTGCTCTCTGCGGACCAGAGCAGCCCTGTGGCATAAACAACCTGCAGCGATCTGTTTCCTGGATATCGCCTCCCCGCGTGCACCGGGTTCAGCAAAACCGAAGATGCCTGCCTCCAAGAGAAAGCCTTCCTTGGACTTTATGACCCACTTTTATGGGCCCGGTGATGTGGGTTCTGACCCCGTGGATTGAGTTCTTGTCTATCACGTGACCCGGGCCCAGCCCAGTCTGCAGACTCTGGGCTCTGGGCTTTGATGCTTTTTGAAGGCTGAGTGCAAACGGCTGCTCTTAAAAACACACAGTTAATTATTCTCCAAGCTGGGAGCCAGGATTTGCACCCCCGGGAGGGCTGACTTTGTCTTGCGGCGTCCGCCATGACATCTGGCCCTTGGCAGGGTTTCCGGGACATGCAGGCGGCTGCTTCTTTCTTTCCATTCTGGAAAAATGCTGGGATCCTGACAACCTCCACAGCTGTGGGGGAGTCGGCACATCGTGGTCTGGGGTCTTCCACCCTCAGATCTCGCTGTGGATGAGACACTGGGGTGGGGTTCTAGGGCCTGCCCCCCCCCGCCCCCCTTGGATCTGGTACCTGCTGCCTCACTTCCCTTCTCCGGACATCTGTCAACTGCTGGCTTGGAGGTGTGTGGGTAGCAGCTCCCTCTGGGCCCCAGCATGGCGCAGAGGGCCGGTTAAACCTTCCCCCGAACTAGGTCGCCTTGTCAGGAACAGTCACGGCCCCACAAGCAGCCAGACCTCATGCGGAGCCGACCCAGCTCTGGGAAGCATCTTGGACACATGGCTCTTCTTCTCTGAATAGCATTTCCTCTCCAGGAGGGATGCGTCATCCCAGGAAAGATGGCCAGGGCCTGGCACACCGGCACTCAAGACACGTCTGTTATCACTGTCACGCCCGAGGCCTGGGAGGCCGCTGCTGCTTCCTGCGCTCCTCTGAGCAAGTTGCTGGACTCCAGGATGCCCCTGGGCCCACAGGGAGGTCAGTGTTGGGGGGAACCTGAGGATGCTGTTCCTGCTGGTGATTATGGGAACAAAGTTCGGGGTCAGGAGGAGAGGCGGTGGCTCTGGCTCCTGGGGTGGTTTTCTAGTCCTGGGTGGCCGCAGGGAGATAGTATTAATAGTTCTTGGCAAGAAAAAAGTAACTTGCAGCCTCAGAAAGTGGGCATTGCTGTATTAAACACACAGGCTTTCCACCCTGGCGCGGAATCCAGCATCTCAAACTACCATCCTCCTGCACCGTCGTCTCCCTGTGGAAATGCGCAGCTTCTGGGGACAGGCAGAAGGAAGACAAAGCCATGGGACATGCTGGTCCCAAGTTCCGGATCCTGTCTCCAGACATACAAGCCTCCGTGTGGAAAAGGAGGTGCCTGCGCAGTGCACGGCCTCGGACACTGGGACAATGGTGAGTGGCTGTCCAAGTGTCCGTGCAGGGTGGCTGACATATCGGTCCCGGCCCAGGACAGACCCGCCTGGGCAGAGGTGCTGAGACCAGGGCCTTCTCCAATGGGGGAAGACGGGGGCGGGGCCCTGCAGGGGTTCCTGGGGAGGCTGAGGCAACAGGGTGTCCCGGCCCGGCAGGCAGGCGCGGGAGGGCGGGACCTGTGGGACACCTTGTCAGGTGCTCGGTGAGGGGGTTACAGGGGACAGAACATGGCGAGTTTTGTTCTGTTTCTGCTGGGGTGGAAACGACCCAGCGGTGTCCCTGGGAGGTAAAAAGGGCACGTTTTGATCTCAGTTTTGTGTTATAAAATGCAAAAGAACTGAGACCCTGGGGATAGTGTTCCAACGCACCCTGGGAATACGCAGTCGGTGTGGGACGGTGTTCTCAATGAACACCTAGCTCCTCATCCTGAATGCACGAAGGGTACTTTCTTTCCGGGGCACGGGACCAGGTTCGTACAGAATGCCGTGAAGATTCGTTTGATGACTGCAGGAGATTGAGGGAGGCACTGTTTTTAGTTTGAAATGTCATCGGTCACGTTGGATCCTTTGGGGCTCATCCTGCAAATAAATTTTGGATCTTGAAACTGGTGGTGTGTGTATTCCTAAGGGAAGAGAAACGGGCCTTTGCAAGGAAGCCAGGGCACCGTGTCTCAGGCTTGTGCACGTCTGTCTGGAGCCTGCTGTTTGGAGAGTGCTGGCTGTGTCGTGCTGTGACAGAGCGGTCACAGATCCCGCCTTACGTCACACCCCACACCGGGATCCCGTTCTGTGCACGAATGGTATCCAGGTGCAGGGGACCAGGAGGAAAGGGCACCGGAGATCCAGGGGAGGGATCCGGTCCGGCCATTCAGAGCGCTGTGACAGTGATGGGCCCAGGTGGCGGGGTAGGAGACGTCTGATGGAGTTTCAGGAGGCTTTTCTTCATGGACGCATGGCCAGGACAAAGCTTGAGTGGACACAGCTCGGCTCGGCCTGGCCACCATGTTGTCCTTCAGGCATGTGGCTCGGGGCTGGGTGGGGACCACGGACAAGCCCTGAGCGTGTCCTCCAGCCAGGGGAGCTGGGCTGGTCAGCGCACCTCACCGGCATGGAGGGGCAGCCTCTGTCCTCCGGCCCGGCTCGGCGGCTGCTCCACGTACAGCTCCGGATGGAGAAGAAATCCCGGACGTGGAGACACTCCTCGGTTTTCATGTCACCGCCCTGAGGCAGGTAAGGTGCTCAGGGGCAGGGACATGGGCTCCAGCCCCCCATGTGCGATGGGGGGAAATGGAACCACCCAACGGGCTCGAGGCTGGTTCTGGGGGACGGGTGTGCCCTGCAGGGCTGCTGTCCCCCTGGACTTCCATCCACCTGCCTGTGCTCCGTCGTCCCCCGTCACCCGGATATGCCGCCTCCCCACCGCGGGGTCTCTCTGATCAAGAGTCTCCTTCTGCCCGGCCTGCCCGGCCTGCCCACGGCAGCGCCCCGTCTCCTCTCCCTCGGTGGGTGCGGGAGACAACGGGCCCCCTCCGTGCTCCCTGTGCGCCCCCTCCCCAGGAGAGGACCCGCTCGGCTCTTACTCAGGCTCCTGGCATCCAGTGGGAGCCTTGGGGCTGCCCCACCCCTTTCTCCCAACACACTGTCCCTTGGGGGCCGGTGGGGGACGTGGCGGTCAAATACATGCTGAGAGTTCACAGCTCGGCAGCCAGCGCGTCTGTCTTGTCTCGCGCGGCAGGAAGATGCTTTTCTCAGACAGCGTGCTGCCCTGCGCGTGGGTCCGGGGATGGCTGCAGCCGCTGTAAATTTGAACGTATAGGCAGGGCCCCGTGGGCACCCCTCTTCCTCAGTCTCCCCCTCCGAGGTAGGTCGGCACCTGCCAGAGGGGTGCCTCCGACCCCAGCTCATCCACGCGGGATTGAGCGCGCAGACACACCGGAGCAGGAGCCTGGGGCCTGGTCACGCCAACACCTGAGTGGGGACGCTTGTTTCCAGGTCCTTCCTGGAAGGACCTCATCGGGGCTCCAGGTGCAGGCAGAAGGGAAGAGTCTGGGGCCGCCGGGAAGGGCCCCCCCATCCAGGACCACACACAAAAGGAATGTGGGCACGTGTCTGCTGGTGCCAACGAGGCGGACGTCTCCCAGTGCTGCCTCTGAAGGACGAGACCGTGCGACCTCCGGCCTGCAGGTGTTCAAGCTCTAGGAGGATCAGAGATGGCTTCTTTCTGGCAAAGTCAGGACGTTTGAGGGCAGAGGTTCTCAGCCAGGGGCAGCCCTGTGCCCTGGAGACCATTGGCAAGGTCTGGAGATGTGTTAGGTCATCACAGCTGGTAGGAGGCCCCCCACACGGCCAAGTGTCCTACAGGGCACGGGCGGCCCCTGCGGCATCACTTGGCCTCAACTGTCCACGGTGCTGAGATTAAGACACTCTGCCCTGAGCAGCTGCCTGGATGGCTGGTTCTCCTCAGAGGCTGGTGAATTTCCATGGGGTCAGGCGTCCAGCCCAAGGTCCCTGGGGGACAGAACAAGAGCTCTAGGTGCAGTCCCAAGGGTCTGAGGGTCAGCCTACTATCTCCCTGGCAGCTCCCAGCATCCTCGGAGACAGGACCCCAGACCTCCAGAGGTGAGAGCTCCAGGCACACTAGGATGTGGACCTGCACAAGGCGGCCGGGCAGGAGGGAGATGCCTGGGTGTGTCCCGCTTGGGCTGCTTATCTGCTGGACGACAGAACCTCTGTGCTCAGTGACCAGACAGTGTTGGCTCTTGGGATTACTGCAGGTCAGTGACCCAGGCGGGGCTTGGTGGGGGAGGGGGGCTTCCAGGACGCTGATGGGGGAGGCTGCATGCTCAGCTGGGCTACGGTCTGGCTCAGAGGGCTCCCCAACTCCTCCTGGCCTCAGCTCCCGCCGGAGGGTCCCCTGAGATGGGACAAGAACGCAGCCACTGCCTGTTGCTGGAGCCTGGAGGCCGATCACGCCTGTCTCACTGGCCACACTGCACGGGCTGAAGGAGACCCAGAGCCCCGTGATCTGGGGTTGGGGAATGCAGGGCCCAGCCTTCTCCAGGGCGCCGGTCAAAGGCGGCTCAGGTGCCTTTAACCCTCCTAGTCCGGCTTCCCCCCGCAGGCAGTGAGGAGCACGCCAGAGGGAGGGCACATGGGGACTGAGCCTCAGGAGCTCCTGCCCTCGTCTGGGACAGACACGTTCTGAAGGAAGTAGCGCCAGGACCGTGGGCAGCAGAGTTCGAAGAGTGCTGACCCTGGGTCCCCTCCGAGGAGGAGCGTGTGGCCCTCGGGCTGCTCCCTCATGCGGCCCGGTGACTCCCGTCCCTGCTCTGGGGCTCCTCCGCCTCCTTGTGCCCGCCTTGGGGACCCCCCACCCACGAGCTGCGCTCCTTATGGACCCCCTTGGGCGTGGACCCGTCCTGTCATCTCAATCGCTACCACGTGTGCCAGCACGTCCCCGAGAGCCTGGACGTCCCAGGCAGAGAGCGGCCCAGGCACTCGAGGACGCAGGCCGAGCCGGCTGAGGCTTCCCGAGTTACCCACACTCAGGAGGGGCTGGGCTGCGCGGGGACGGCGGCGGGAACCCGGCCCCCCTCGCCACGGCCTTGAAAACCCCGCTGTGTCCCGTGGCATTTCCTCGCAGCCCACAGCCTGTCTGTTCTTCCTTGGGGGTCCGCGAGGCGCGGCTGGGGCTCGGCTTGGGGCTGAGTCCCCGGGCAGGTGCCCTGTTTCCTTCAGCTGTCCCGCTCCCTCCGTGGAGGTACGGCAGAGACAGCGAGTTATTTACTTTCGGGCGACCAAGGAACTATGGACATGTTTGACTGTTTCTGTGGAATAGGTGTTCTACCGAAGAGGAAATCCGAGAACAGAGCCCTCGGGGGGTACGGGGAAGCAGAGCCGCGCCTGCCTTCCCGAACTTGCACAATGAGGGGTGGGGGTGGGGGTGGCTTCTGCGGGACCCGCTCAGCGAGGCTCCAGGCGCCCTGGGCCCCAGCCTCCCCCGCTGGGGCCGCCCCAGAGAGCCACGAGCAACAAACAAAGCAAAGCGGAGGCGGGTGGCACTGTCCCAGCGCAGGAGGCACCTCTGAACCCCCGTTTCCCTGCATACGGCGCCTGCCCCGTGTGCTGTGGGCGAGGCCAGAGATGGGTCCCCATGCGGCTCAGGGAGGGGGGGTGTGCTGGAGGGGCCGTGGCCGCCGAAGGCTTCAGTGGTCACGCAGTTGGCCACCGCTCTTTTGTCACCATACTTAGGGGGAAGGGGCCAGCTGGGGCTGAAGGGGTTAACACGGGGAGCTCTCGGGATCCCCTGGTAGCCAGAGTCAGGCCTGAGTGGGGCCTGACCGCTCTTGAATTCACACCCACCCTCCGGGCTGGAGCCTGGGTGCCGCCACTCTGTTCAGATTTTCGGGGCAATCCCCAAGTGTCTTCTAGCTCGAGAGCCTGCACCTGCTGACCCCCGACACATGGGGCTGACACGTGCGAGACCTCAGGCAGCCCCACAGAAACGCCTCCTCAGGGGGGTTGGCGAGCCTGGTTCCGACTGGCCGTGAGGACACCTGAGGATGACAGCGTGCCCGGTGGTCTGGGTGCGTGTGAATCTGGGTTTTGTCTTCACGCCCGTCCCCACGAGAACGTACAACGAAGCGCAACACAGTTCGGCGAACCTGGGGAGACGGCCAGGCCTTTGCGCTCCTTCGTCTCTGGGGGGTATTTCTGAGCCCCACAACAAGCCTGCCCTGAGTTTAATCTGGAAAAGTTGGGGCTCCCTATGGGGTTCTGTTAATTCATCCCGAGGGAGTGGGGGGAACACAGGTTTACCCTGTGTGGGGACAGACTGGGGGAGTCGGAGTCAGGGGAGAGCCCACGGCGGGGCGGGGACTGGAAAGGGCAGAGTTCCATGGGGATCAGGAGCTCGGACGGCAGGCTCCCTGCCTGGGCCCGCGACTGTCCCCACACGGGCTTGGGCAATGGAGTGGGGTGCCCACGGTGACCCCTGGTGCCAACCCCTGGTGCCAACAGATCTGCCCCAATGGTCCCAACTGCCTGGACTCCGGGGACTGCGCACTTCCTGGGGCAAAGCTGTTAGGCTGTGTCCAGAAAGTCTGACCACACACGTGCTATGCACACCCCATGACCCAGCCCTCCTGCTCCTCGACACATGGTCACGAGGAGTCAGTGCCCGTACCCACCAAAACCCACGAACAACACGACCCGCAGATCAAACACCCTGTGGTCGATGCAGCCATGCAGACGGAGGGTGCACCAGCACCTGTGATGGCGTGGACAGGAGCCTCACCACGTCTGTCATGCGTCCGGAAAGAAGCCAGAGTCTGGGCTGTGTGATCTATGCTCGTGTTCACGTGCATGACCCAGAGCAGGTGACTTCAGGGACAGGACACAGACTGGTGGTCATCGGGGAGGCGGCGGGTGGGGCTCTGGTTGATGGACGCACAGGGAGGTGGTGGTTGGACCACAGAATTCCTCACTTTGAAATGACTGGTTTGATGTTGTGTGAATTTCACATACATGAAATTTGTTAAAAAAAAAAAATTGCTTGCACACGACTGCTTTACGCACAGCTGTGTCCCAAACCAGGACGGCCCGGAGGCCCACCCATCCCGGAACGAAGCGCGCTTCATCCCACGCCGGGCGTCCCCCCAGCGAGGACGGCCGAGGGGTGCTCGGGCAGGGAGGACTCGTAAACCTGTGCCGCGGCGTGAAGCGCGTCCGCTGCGGGAGTCTGTGCCTCGACCTATGGCGGAAGAATCAGAATAGTGGGGGTCTGTGGAGGGGAATGTCCGCAGTGGGGACGTGTTCCCTGTGTCGGCGTGCGGCCGTGACCTGAGTGTACGCGGTCGTCAGAGCTCCGTGCTGTATGTACAACCCCGATAAAGATCACCCCCCGAAGAAAGCGGAGAAGATAGATCTTGAGAGACGGGAGCAGTGGCCACTGAAGGCGGGCTCTCTCACGACGGGCTGGCCAGATGCTCTCACGGCCGCTGCCCCGGCTGCTCCGTCTCTACGGGCAGCCCCACCTGCGTCCCTCGGCCTTCTCTGATTCCGCACAGCTCTGTCATTCCCACACTCCCAGCAGGGCTGAGAGCCCTCGGGGGCAGGACGGGGTTTCAGTCCCAGGGTGGGCGTGTTTATGGCCTGGCAATGTAGGGACATGGGTGCTGTGGGGGTCTCCACGCTCACAGTGACCTCAGGTGTCCCAGCCAGAGGTGGCTGGCAAACACAGACCACTCAGCATCCGTCCACATGCCCACAGGAGCCTGGAAGAGGGGTCTGCACCTGACCTTGAGTGTCCTTTGTTCATGGGCACCGGCTTCCTGGCCTCACTTAGCCAACGGCCACCACCTCCCGCTGGCAGGACGCATCCTTCCTACAGCAGCCCAAGTGCTGAGACCTTGACCCCGGGAGGACTCCCAAGGGACCCTTGGCCCCGCTCCAGGCTGTGGGGTCCTCTGGAAGCTCAGACAAGGCTTTCTCAGGCTTTCCATGCTCCAGCCCTGGGAACAGGCAGGCTGTGACTCAGGGCCTGGGCCGGGCGTGGGGGGCGGTCTGTGTTGATGCTCTTACACTCTGAGTTTGGGCGTCTGGAAGGCCTGGCGGGAAGTGACACATCTGGGTAACGAATGAGGAGCTCACAGGTTACACAGATGCCAAGGAGTATCCCGGGAACCCAGGTCCAGAAGCCCGTGGACAGGGGCTCCGGGTCACACACGTGGGTGGGCTCACACCCTCCAGGCTCTGAGCACGCTTCCCATCAAAGCCCCGGCCCCCACTCTACCCAGAGCTTCTGCATCTCGTTCTGTGTCTGCAGGCCTGGGGGGTGTGGGGGTCCGTGTAGCCCCATCCCCGTGCCCCCGGCTGGAGACAGCATGGGAAGGAGCCAGCGCGGCACGGCCAGGAAGGTTCCCACCGCACCACCCCACAGTTTCTGGTGGGCTGTTCTTAGAACCCTGTCTTGGCCCCTGTGAAGCTCGTACTGACCTAACGGCCGAGTTGCAAAGGGCACCTCCCTGGGACTGGCTGCCTGGGCCCTACTTCACCTTGTGGGGAGTCTCCACCCAGAACGGAGGAGAGTCAGTGGCCCCAGCTGGGGCCCCGGGCTGGCCTTGGTCCCTTCCAGGCCCTGGCGGGTGTCTGAGGAGCCCAGCTCCCAGGCCAGGTCCCGTGGGGGTCAGGGCTGTGTTCTCTTTCACCCGCCAGGTGTGCAAGCCCGCCAGTGTCCTTGGTGAA
Source organism: Mustela erminea (assembly GCF_009829155.1). Classification (NCBI taxonomy): domain Eukaryota; kingdom Metazoa; phylum Chordata; class Mammalia; order Carnivora; family Mustelidae; genus Mustela; species Mustela erminea. The sequence continues at coordinate 91,587,068 of NC_045625.1, forward strand.
CCCGGCCCCCTGGGTCTCCTCTGCAGCCCACACGTGGCTGAGGACTGGGTCTGCAGGCTTGCACTGGCCGTGACCTTTCTGTTTTAAGAGTGCTCTGCCCCAGCCCACAGGCTGACTCTCCCTTCAGGAGCCCGCCCTTCTGGTCCCCAATGGGAGGGCTTGGGACCGTTCGGACAGCTGGGCCCTGCCCCCGGGTCTCAGTAAGTTTGGGGCTGAGCCTGGGATGTCACCTTCTCTCCTGATGCTGCAGGTTTACAGCCTACACTCTGAGAACTGCTGGCTCGTGCCAAAGGGTCTCAGAATCTGTGGGGGGACATGCCAGGTCTCCCGGCGCCCACAGGCTGTATCTGACGCTTGCGAGAGTGTGACCTACAGGCCCAGAGATGCCCGGGCTCCAGCTTCCTCGCCACCCTTTCCTGAGATAGGACAGCGGGTGTTTCCTTCCACCAGGCCTCAGTCTTCCAGTCTGCAAAATGCGTTCACATTTCCATCTCAAGGGTTGTGACCACATAGGGGCCCTGGGGCTTCCCCGTGCCTTCTCCGGGACTGGGTCCTGACCCCTGTGGCTCCTCGGGGAAGAGCCATCTCGGACGCCGGTGTGAGCACTTTGGCCGTGTGCCCCCAGCCTTGCCTGGACGACCTGAGCCTCGGCTGCTCCCTGGGAGGGGGAGCATACCCCTCCTCCAGTGCTGATCCTGCCGCTCGGGGGCCGCTTGAGCTGGTAAATTGGGAGCTCGCCAGGGCGGGCTGTTCTCTGGGACCCCATGACGCCTCCCCTGGAAGGCTCACGAGGTCTGAAGCCTCCTTCCGGTGCCCCAGCGGGTGAGCTCAGGGCACCCCGGCCCTTCCTGAGAGCTTGCCAGACCCCGGGGAGGGAATTCTACAGAAGTCCTTGTTGGGAGCACTGACCAGGAGGTGCTCGGTTTGGGAGAACAGCTCGAGTTTGTTTTGGCACACGGGGCGGGCTGCATTTGTTCTGCCTGTGCCCTGGACTCGCCGTGGCCGGCTGACACCCCGTTTCTCTGGAACAAGGCGTTGCTGGCTGGCCCGGGCCCCTTCTCCTCCTCCACCAGGTCCGGCAGCCTTGGACACCCGCCGGCCACACTGAAAGCAGCTGTAATTCGGTTAGTGCAGAAGAGACAGCGGCAGCTCCCAGGGCAGGGTCCGGCGCGAACCAGCCCCGCCTGCCGTGGGCTTCCCCGGAGCCCTCCCCTCCCTGGGAGCCGCTGGCAGAGGGGTCGGGCCGTGGGGCCACCTGGGCAAGCCTCCCTTGAGTCATCTGTCTCCGGCCTCCGGGACGGACCTCACAGGACCAGAGGACGGAGGGCAGGAGGCGGCGGCGCACGGCATGGGGGCCGGGGAAGTGAGATGGAGGAAGCGAAGCCAGGACGGCGTCTCCTCCCGGAGCAGCTGCTGGGGCTGCCGTCGGGCCCAGGGCTCAGGCTGCCAGTTCTCCATCCGGACTTAGAGGTGACACCCCACCCGAGGGCTTGCTTGGGTTTCCTCTGGGTGGGACTCAGGCATTTCAGGACTGGGCCTGTGTCCGGAGGGATGTGCCCAGCTCTGCCCCAGCGGCCGCCGAGAAGCCCTCCTCTGGGCCCCGAGATCCTGTTCCTCACAGAGGCTCTTTCCTCTTTCCGTTCCGCAGACAGAGGACGCTCCCAGCGCCGTCTGCAGCGGATCCGCCCTCTCCGCCTCTCTCTCTGCGAAGACGCGTCTGCAGCCCCGACAGCCACGCTGCCCACAGAGCGCTCCTCCCCACGGGGACGCTGAGCTTCTGCCCAGGAAGCCCGGGCACCTGCACTTCCCGTCTGTGGCCACACGCTCGACGGGTTGGGAGATCCAGTGCGTGACGTGAGAGCCGCCCTGCTCTGGGCACGAAGGCCAAGGCCCTTCCACGCTCACGCTCTGTGCTCCCTGGGGCTGCGGATGGGGTTCGCCCAACGTCCCGGCAGCAACCACCCAGGGCCGGGGCGCTCCCTCCGGCCTCCCAGCCGGGCCTCGCAGGCCGTCTGCCCCACCTTCTCCTGCCCGTGTTCGCCAAGTGGGACTGCCCTCCCTGTGTGTCTCTTCCCCAGGTAAAAACCGAGTCACAAGCTCCCCGTGGACACGTAAGGCCGGTCGAAACTCGGAGGAAACTGGAGAGCATCCCACGCACAGACTTTGCAGTGACCCCCGTGCCTCCAGCAGGTCCCAGAGCCGGAAATGGGAGTCCCGGTGAGACATCAGGTCTGGCGAGAGCAGAGCGGCCCGGGAACCTCTGGGGAGGACGGAGAGGGGAGACGCAGCAAGCTGGGGCTTCGCAGCCGTCCGGGGGCGTCTGAGCGGGAGTCTGGCCGCTCAGGGCAGCCTCGCAGGGCACGGCCGCCGCGGAGCCACTCCCGGGGACCCCCAGGGAGGACAGGAGCCGGCACGTGCGGGGTGGTCCTACAAGGAACATGCGGGAAGGGCCAGCAACGACGCCACAGCGTGGAAGAATCGTGAAGACCCCAGGCCGGACGCAAGAGGATTCTGTGAACAAGGAGCGCCCGGAGCCGGCCGATCCGTGGGGAAAGGAGGCAGAGCGGTGGCCGCCCGGGGCGGTAGGGTGGGGGCGTTCCAGGCGGAGGAGACGGGGTTTCTCTTTGGGTTGAAGAAAATGTTCTAAAACCCGATCGTGCGGACGGACTCGCTTGCCTGTGAAGACGCCGTGCGCTTCAGACGAGATGGGGCGCGTTCAGGGTGGTATGGCCGCAGACAGCCGTGCGCTTCAGAAAGGTGAGCTGCGGGAACGCGTTACATCTCGGCAGAGCGTCGTGTGAAAGCAAGGAGCCCGAGACCGGCTGGGCGCTTGTTGGGGCCGCCGGGCACGCTGACCCTGCTGGCGCTCTGGGCGAACGGCTGTGGGCAGCCCGGGCATCAGACGTCGGCCTTCTGAGATCTGGGCCGTGCGGAAACTGGTTTGCTTCAGTTTAACCCCGAGTCCTCAAACGTCAAAGAACTTCTGAGGGCGGCACCTGGACACCCGCACTGAGGTCTGCAGGCCCGTGCTGCCTGCCCTGGGAAGGCACTGGTTCCGGGAGCACCTGACCCCTAGCCAAGCAACTGGAGCCCTGACCGGACCCCGTGACCCCCCACAGCTCCCCGGCAGCTGTCTGCAGCCCAGGGTGAGGACTGTGGACAGCTTGAAACGGACTCCCCAGGCCCCGGGTTCCAGGGAGGGTCTGCAAAAGGACACCGTCAAGGTCAACGTGCACCCTCTGGGCTGCAGTCTGCGGGCCTTCGGGGCTGACACGGAAGCCCTCCAAGTTGCTCATGAGGGGGCTCAAGGGCCTTGGTTTTCTGGAAGGGGGAGAGGGCTGGCTGACGACTGGCGGGTTTTCAAACATGGGAAAGGATCCGGCGGGAAGCGGCAGAAACAGCTTTTGTTTGTAGACAGGATTACATGGGGTCTCAGTGGGGCTGTGCGATCCCGTGCGGAGACCGGTGTCTGCGTGCCCCTCCCCGGGGAGGGTTGGACGTGATCTTGCGTGGCAGCTTGGGGACCCGGGACAGGACTTCTCACGACCTTTGCCTACCCCGGCGTCCGGCGATTAGATGGCGTGGGGGGAATGCCAGCTGGAGATACGGGGAGCCGTGCAAACCCCGTCGGATTCTGTCCCCGAGTGAACACTACACTAGGTGGGGCGCCTGGGTGGCTAGGTCGGTTAAGCATCTGCCTTCAGCTCAGGTCACGGTCTTGGAGTCCCTGGATCGAGCCCCGTGTTGAGCTCCCTGCTCAGCCTGGAGTCTGCTTCCCCCCGCCGCTTCTTCCTCTGCCTCTCCCCTCTGCCCTGCTCATGCTTGCAAGCTCTCTCTCAAACAAAAAACCAAAATCTTTTAAAAGTACACTGTAGGGGCGCCTGGGTGGCTCAGTGGGTGAAGCCTCTGCCTTCGGCTCAGGTCATGATCCCAGCGTCCTCAGATCGAGCCCCACGTCGGGCTCTCTGCTCAACAGGGCGCCAGCTTCCTCCCCTCTCTCTCTGCCTGCCTCTCTGCCTGCTTGTGATCTCTCTCTGTCAAATAAATGAAATCTTAAAAAACAAAACAAAACAAAAAAAAACAGTACACTGTATGTTAACTAACTTGAATTTAAATAAAAGGAAAAAAAGTGAAGTAAGAAGAAATAGAGAACACCAGATTGCCCTGAAGCCTCCCCCCGCCCCGCCCCGGTCCAACATAAAACCCAAGACACTGGGATGCTCGGCCCTGCCTACCGCTCGGACATGAACGGGGGCTCCCCGCCCCTCAGTCCCCAGCCCTACCCCAGGCCTTTCCCTGCTGTCTCCTGGGCAGGCGGCTTTCCCCCACACGGCGAGTGGTCACCTCATTCCCTCACGTTGATGACGGATGTCACCTCTCCTTTTTTTTAAGATTTTACTTATTTATTTATTTGAGAAAGAGCGCGTGTGAGAGAGCACGAGCAGGGGGAGAGGCAGAGGCAGAGGGAGAAGCAGGCTTCCCGCTGAGCGGAGAGCCCGATGCGGGACTCGATCCCAGGACGCTGCGATCATGACCTGAGCCGAAGGCAGACGCTTTACCGACTGAGCCCCCAGGCGCCCCCAGAGGTGACCTCTTCCTAGAAGTCACTCCTGACCCCGCTCCTTTCATCCGGACCCACGAGACACTTCTACCGCCTGGGCGCTCTTACGGCGCTGGCATTTTTGCTATGGTCTGTCTCTGTCCTTGGGTTATCAGCTCTGCCTGAGAAGGGACATCGTCTCCTCTGGCATCTGCCCGGCAGTAGAAGGGTGTTTGGCACAGAGGAGATGCTCAGCAATGGTTGTTATTACGGGAGGGTGACTGCGGGAGCAGTCCCCGAGCCATGGGGGGAGCCAATGAAGTAACCCAGGCCCAGTACCCAGGACACAGCGCTCAGGAAGTGCCGGGCGTTCGACATGTTTTAACTTCTCCGAATTTTCAGGGCGTTCATTATTTTAAAGAATTTTAAATATGTCTTCCTAGGAAAGGAATATGTCCAGTGTTCCCCAGTGAGCTGGAGTTTCGGGGATGCAGTCCTGGTACTTTTAAAAGCCGCAACCGCAAATGTCGGCATCCCGAGAAGACTCAGACGGACTTGGGGCTCCGACGCAGTTTCCAACACTCCCTCCCCGGGAGCCCGGCGGGAAGTCCGCGCGGTCCCGCTTCCGCACTTTCTGTGGTCAGGAGAGCTCCGTATTTCTAAAGCAAAAGGTATTTCCAGTAGGGGCTGAATGTTTTCAAATCCGCAGATTCCTTGGGGTCTCCTTGGCTCGCTTTTAAAGTGCCGCCCATTCCCTATTTGGAAGGAATTAGGAGGAAGGAGTCCTGGACGCCGGGAGCTGCTGCACATCACCCTGGAGATGCCCATGTCTGTCATGGCAGCATAATCCCAGAAGCACACACAGACGTTCACACCAGACCGGAGTCTGCAGTCCTGGTCTTGTCTTGGAGGAGGCGTTTTACCTGGGACGGAGCCTGGGAAAATCTAAGGTGCCTGGAGAACGCACTGGAGGCGTTCCCGCACACTCCTGGTGGGAACGGGTGGTCTCGCTCGCCACCGGGCCTAACCATGTCTTGAGATCAGCTTGCCTGTGGTTCCCTAGCTCAGGCCGGCCTCTGAAGTGTGTGTGACAGATGGAGCTCACGGGCAAGTACGAGGGTAGGATGTGTCCCAGCGAGGGCTTGTCCCAGGTCTGCATATATTTCTGTGCGTGTGTGAGTGTGTGCAAGTGTTAGTTTGGGGGACAAAATGCAGTTTTTGCTGCCACTTTGTCCTGCTGAAACTGTGGGGGGAAATACCTTAGACATTTAAAAAAACATACTTTCTTTTCCTTCCGTAACTATTTACTATTTTATGGCTGTGGTTTGCCTCCTGGTCCTATTCTCTGAGCTTCACGTATGCTCGGTGTGGACCTCCTCCCGTGTGCCGGGGACCTAGGCTAAGTTTTTCCTTTGGTCATGGCTGCTAATTCCTTCAGACGTTCTGTGAGCTGGGTGTTTCACAGATGTGGACGGCGGGGCTCTCCCACGCCTCCGGGGCCAGGAAGCATGAGGTCCGTGGCACTGGCAGGCACCCCGCCGCCCGGCTTCTCCAGGACCTTATAGGGAAGCAGGTGGGAGTTCCTTTGAGGACCTGAACAGCCCGTCTGGGCCAACTCTGCGTCCCATTTCCAGGAAGTGGAGTGCGGACACCCCCTGGGGCACGGCTGCTCCTGTCCCCTCTTGCCTCTCGTGTTTGAGAGCCTGTCCAGAGGCTCCTGGAGCCACAGCGGAGGGGGGGTCATTTTGCAATTACACCTTGGGGAGCTGTGGGATGCTGGAGGCTATTCCTGGAAATTGATTTCCTTTAGCACTTGGGTGCCAGTGCATGGCCCCAAAGGGAGGACTTGGGTCCTGCCGGCGGTTGTCCAGGCTCCAAGAAATCAAGGGACGTCCCTGGGAACTCGGAGCCCAGCGGGGACCACTCAGACCAACCCAGCTGTGGTTCCGGGACAGAGAAACTCTGTGTCTCCCTGACCCTGGGTTTCTTTGGGGGGTGGAGACTAGTTCACCCCCAGAGAATTGGGATTTTAGAGAGAATGGGGGGGAGCGTTCGGTCTGGCCCATGACATGGCCAGCACCTTTGACACAGTGCTTTGGGCTTGAAACGGTATCTACGAACACATTGACTATGGTCCTCAGGACTGTGTTTCAGAGTCGGGGAAGGGTGTCAGTGTGTTCATGATCCCGGGGCACCAGGTCTTCCATCCTCAGTGGGACCAAAAGTTCCAGCAACAGATCCTGTAGGACGAGGCCCCTGAAGGTCACAAGGGGCAGCTGGGGACGGCCTCTCCGACAGACACGGTAGCTCGTGCTGGCTGGGGTCTTGCTGGGACACGGCGATGGCCTGACGCACGTGGGGAACACCTCCAGGACACAGACTTCCACTGGATCACTCGGGGAGTGTCCTGGGCTTGAGTCCCCACACCTTCAGCTCCACCCACGGGACCGTCTGTGCAGCTACCGCGGGAGCCCCTACTCTGCGCCGGGCGGACTTGCAGGCGCTGAGCGGAGAGCTGGGAGCGGATGGCAAGTGTCTTTGCCGCAGGGGGGGCCCCTTCAGTCGAGGGCTGGTGCACGTCTTCTACGACCTTTCAGGCTTTGGGGTCCCTGTGGTCTTGCTGCTCCGCTCCTCTGGAGCAGCCACAGACACGACACGCGGGCCACCCGTGGCCGGGCCTCTGACGGCTTCCTCTGACGTGGAGGCAGCCAGCCTGTCTGCTGGATGGGCTCAGGCTGTCGTTCTCGGGTCCTGCTCTGGCCAACAAGACGGAAAAGCTCTACTACGTCTATGTTTTTAACGCTTCCGTGGAACATCTCGGTCCTTGCCGCTGATCTCAGAGCGCACCCCAGCCCTCGACCGCCTGTCACCTCGCAGGAGCTGTCAGGACAGCAGAAGACACCCGCTGCGGGGGGACTGAGTTGTCATGGCCCCGAGGCCACACGCTGGGGTCCGAAGCTCCTGGACATTGAAGTGAGACTGTGTTTGGGGACAGGAGCCCCTGAGGGAGTGATGTAGGTAGCTGAGGTCATGCGGTGGGTTCTAATCCGTCAGGACTGGAGTCCTTATAAGCACAGGAGATCGGGATAGAGGGACGGCCCTGTGAGGACCCGGAGAGGACGGTCTACACCCCAGGAGAGGGGTTCAGGACGCTATCCGTTACGGTCACCAAGCCCACTCGTAGACCTGCCATGTCCCGAGTGTAGGAGGCTCCCGAGGGTCCCAGCAGAGGGAGGGATGGGCGTTCTCCCAGCACTGGCCCCGGGGGTGCTGGGAAGGCACCCGCCCCTCACCCTTCTTTCTTTGTCCTGCAACAGCCCCAGATGGGCAGTGGCCCCAGCGGCCGCCGGCTCCTTTGGAGAGGGCACCGGTCTCGACGGAGAGAGCGCGCCGAGCTGCGGCTCAGAGCCCCTCCGGGCCTCCACAAGGTGGAAAATACGCATCAAAACCAGCTGGGGAGGGGGGCGCGACGTGCCCCCAGCGGGGCCTGTCTCCAGGACGGCCAGGCCTCTGGCGGCAGACGCCGGCGGCAGCAACACTTGAGCCGGGACGGGCGTCACGGAATCTGAACGCCGGAGCTCGGGAGTCGTTAGAAAAGTAAACAGCCCGCGGTGGAGCCTGGTGCCGAGCCGGCCCCAGCCCCGGCGTCCACGAGCGCGGCGCAGCCGCCCAAGAATGAAGAAGCCCATCGGGGCGTCCGGGGGTTACGGGGCTGGAGAATCAAATTGGCTTGTTTTGTTTGTTTATTTTGTTTGTTTGTTTTTGGTAACTTGCAAACTTCACCTCCAACGACGGCAGTAACAAAACCCGAGCCAGTGCTGCGGGGAACGTTTTACGTGAAGCAGGTGCCCAGTTCCTGGTGCAGCGCTGCTCGGGCCTGGGCAAGTGTGACCGGAGAGGACTCTTACCGTCCGTCCTGAAACACAGGCCGTTTTAGAGGCTGAGAGTCAAGAGCGCCAAAGTCTCCGCTTCAATGCCTGGGAACCCCTGCGGGGTGTCTGCCTCTGGGGCCTGGGAACCCCCACGCCACCCCCAGGCGGGGTCCTGCACAGACGCAGCCTGAGCCGCTAGCCTCGTCTCAGCAGGACGGCCCTGCAGGGATGGCCATGGGACGTGGAGGACGGCACGGCTGTCCCTGAGTGCCACACCAGCTCCGCTCGGGCTCTGTCACACGCCTGAGTCTCCCGGGCCGCGAGGCTGTGAGGCTTCAGGACCCGCGCCTCTGCTGGGGTGTCCGGCCCCTGTGGGTGCGCGGCCCCGGGGCAGGCAGAGCGGGGCCCGCGGCGGGCACGGGGTGTTAGGGAGTGCGGTCCACGGCCCCCCGACGTCCCTTCCGGGTTTGACCCGCATGACGGGTGGGCGGCGGCCTTGGCGGTGGGGGGAAGGGGGTGGCTGGCAGAAGCCTAGGCCCTTTTCAATCCCTTTAGAATATGCCAGCCCCAACTGAAATGTGAGTTTCTCTGATGAAAATAACCACTTCGAGCGAGAACTACCGGTGGAAGTGCGTCCCAGCTTCGTGTGTTTGGCTCGCCGGGACGGCAAGAGGGTCTCGGCCCAGGTTGTCCGTGGCGCTCTGCTCCGCGGGGCCTGCAGGGCAGGGGGATGGGGGCGGCTGCTGGCCGGCTGGCCAGCTGCTGGCACGGCCGCGGGAGGCTTGCTGGAGGCCGGGCACTGTCCCTTCGGTTGGAGCGAGGGCTGGGGACAAGGGCAGTGTGGGGGTTTGAGGGTCATGGGGAACTTTGCCAGAGGCCTGCCCAGGACCCGCTCGCCCAACATTTTGACCTCAGCCTGGCTCTTGGGGAAAAGTCAACTCAGGAGTCAGCAGGCTGCGGAGGCTCTGGTTGGGTCTGTGGCAAAGGAGGGCTCAGGGGCTGCAGGACCTGGATACGCCTGCGCACGCGCCCCCCACCCCCACCCCGCGGCCCCTGGGCCGTGATGCTATCTGTGTCTCACGTACTTGGCTAAGAAGTGTGCATGGGGAAACCGAAGCCAGAGCACATTTTTTCCCCAGCCTTTTCCTTCAAGCTTCTGCAGAAATAACTTTCTGCAGACAGGCTGGCCGGGGACAGAGGCGTGTTTTGTGTGCAAACAATGCTTGCCTATTCCCTGGGAAACAACACCGGGTTACCAGGCAGCTTTGCTTGGCAGGGCCTCCCGTGGCCGGCCGCCGCGCAGGGCTGCCTCTCCAGCAGCCGCTCAGGCAGGAAGAGAGCAACCCCGGCGACAACAGGAAGCGGGCCGGCCGCTCCGGAGGGTCTCTGGCGTGCCTCCGGCGTGCCTGCGCCCCAGCCCTGATCCAGCCACCCGCTCTCTTCCCTGGGGGAGTGACCTCGGAGCCAGGAGCAGCAGGAGCAGGAGGGGGCAGGAGGCAGGGCTGGGGCCCACAATCAGGCCCCTCTCTGCCGGGCAGCAACCCCGAGGACCAACCCGAAGCCTGTCCTGGAAGGAGCGGGTGTGGGGCAGGGTGGGGCGGGGTGGCGTGGGGTGCTGCGCTCCCTGCACCTGCCCTCAGGCCTCCAAGCTCTCTGCTTGCACTCCCCAGAGTCCCCGCTGGGTCTGGTACGGTCACCCCAGGGGTCCCTGCCTCCAGGCCTTCCTGCCCACCCTTCCTAGGCTCTCCTGCATGCAGCCTCTGGGAAGGGTCTGCTCCTGTCCGCCCCGACCCCATCCCTAGAGCGTCCTGTGCTCCCCGACCCCATCCCTAGAGCATCGTGTGCTCTTTCGCCTTTACCTGAAGTTCAAGGCTCTGTCTTGTCTGTGCAGCAATCGTGCAGATCTTTCATTATTTTATTTTATTGTTATTTTTAATTTTTTACCCTGTTTATTCCTAAACTCCTTACTCCCGTGTTGACCCTGACTCCTGGAGGTGTGGCTCTTGTAAGCCGCGTGCTTGCGTGAGGTCTGTGGCTATGTTTGGTGTCGTGTCTTTCTGTCTGTGGCCCGTGTGGAGCGCAGGTACAGGTCCCTGTTCTCTTACTTTGCAGGAGACCAGGGTCCTTGCGAGCCCCCCCACACTCCCGCCTCCACACCACCCCCCCCGCCCCGATGCTCTGTGCACGGGCCGTGCTGCTCCTAACTGGGGCGGCGGGTGGGGGAGTCAGTAACGGTTGCAGACTGTGCTGGCACAGAAGCCCTCTGGCACGTCCGTCCCCGTGCCGACTGGCCAGGGATGCGCATGGATCCCCAGAAGTCACGTTTCTGGCCTCTCCGACAGGAGCGCGCTCAACTTTCCCAAGCCATGCCTGGTTGCTTTGGGCGTGCTTGTGCAAACGCAGGTGTGGGCCTCGCCCATGAGTGTGATGGTCCTTGTGCCGCAGATCTGTCGTCTGGTCGCTTGCCAGCTCCTGCCAGCCCGAGGTGCACGCAGACCTACACCCGCAGCTCAGCTCACGTCTCTGATCGGTGACGACGTAGACTCATTCACCTCTAAGGCCACGGGGTTTTCAAGCCACGTCGTCGCACGCCTCCATGCTCATCTCTTTAATATTTCACTCTCAGATGGTTGTAGAGAGACGTTGTGAGAAACGGATCCCACAGGCACTGCCGTCCATTGCCCGGACAGTCACCCAGCTAGAATACGGAACCACACCCTGGAAATTCAAAACGCGGAGTCAGCAGGGCACGAGGCCGTGGGCAGCGAGGGCTGCGTCAGAGAGAGTCCCCGTCTCCCGCTGCTCCACGGAAATCCACGGGGAGCGCTGGACCACGTGCTTGTGCTGCTCTGATTGGGCGGTTTCTCGGGTTCGGTGAGGGAGGGACCGCAGGGAGGAGCAGGGAATCGGGGAGACCCGCTGGAGCCTGCTGGGGCGCTGTAGGCAGGAGACCACCTGGGCCGGGACTCCGGTGGACGGAAAGGACGGGCCTGGGGCTTCCTCTGGAGCTGGCGTTGATGAGACTTTCCGCCCACCAATGAACAGATGCCTCCAGGGCTCGGGGATGCGCTAATCCGACGATGCTCCGATTTCCCGAGATGCTGAAAGAGGGCAAAGTCACAGATGTGGTGGGTGGAACTCTGGAGGCTGATTCTGCCCAGTTGGCACGTCTACGAGGCCTGAGCGGGAGAAGGGTGCTCAGTGGGGAACGGCCATCAGGCCCCGCCGCCGTGTAGGATGCGGAGCGGTTCTGGGTTGAGGATGACTGCGCGGCAGCAGAGAGCGCGGGTCGGAAGCCCGGCGGGGGCCCGCGACGGAGGAACAGTGTGCGGTTGGGTGAGGGGTGGGACGTGGGCATCAGGAGAGGGGGGGACGGAGCCAAGGGACATTTTAGGACGTCAGCTTGCCGGACGGTGTTGTGTTGGAGGGGAGGCGGGAGGGATTGGGAGCCGGAGGGTAATCACCGGAGGGGAAGAGCTGAGGAAGTCACCCAAGTCTGGGCGTCTGGCCTGGGACCAGCTAGGTAAGAAGTATGCCTTCCGGCACTTTCTGGAATTCTCCGTAGACCGGGGGTCTAAGCCCAGCTCAGGCTGAGGTCTTCCTTCCTGCCAGCTTAAATATGTCTCTATCTTACACACTGGCAGTTGTTATTGCTTTAATTATAGAAGCAACACATATTTATTATAAAACATTTGAAAAATGAAGAAAATAATGAGTCAAAGTTGAACTGCCCAGAAACAATAATTAGTGCTACTGGATGTCTTAAAACCATGGGTATGTTGAGCAACGTATTTATAATTTCTATTATATGAGGCTTTGTCGTGGCTTTTAACCCCCGTGTATGGGGTCCATTTTCCCACGCATCACGCGCCCCTCCGGGAAATGCGAGTCAGTGCGTCGTCACCTTTCTTAGACTTTGAGAGGAGGAAACTCGAGTTGCTCCCGCTCCTGGGGCTGCCCTGCTGCTCCCGGTGCTCTCGTACGTGTTTTGTGAGCCGCGGCGACCTTTCCCTCCCGAGAAGGATGCGGTCTTGCGCAAGCTTCAAGGTCACGTAGCCAGAGTCGTAAGTCAAGGAGGCCGACGGCCCAAGAAAATTTTCTTGGAGGTCGACAAGAAGAAAGTCACATTAACGGTCCGTGGGGACGTGTCTCCCTGCTCACTCTTACTTCCTCAACGCATGTCTGCAGCCTGAGAAACGAGCGGGAGAAAGAAAAGTGAGCCAAGAGTAAAAATCAGTGGGGCCCGGAGAGGATCCGGCTGGTCTAGCAGCCTTCCCCGGAGGTGGGAATCCTTGGGACAGCAAGGCTGGCTCTATGTGCTCCTGCCCACCTGCAGCCGGAGAGCTCTGGGCGGGTTCCAGGTGAAGCCGAGGGGGTTGAGAGGTGGTCCGGAAAGGGTGGCGGGAGCCGGCGGGGGGGTCTCGGCCCTCCCACTCCCTGATGCCTTTGCCCCAGGACACATCAGGTGGGCTCTGTGAAGTGTGACGTCTGCCAGCTTCACGGCACGGTGGCGAAGGAAATTGCCGTTTCTATGGTTGTCGTAAATGCGAGTGTGTCCCCCGCACACAATCTAAGGGAGCCGGCCCCGTACAGGAGAACACAGGCAGAGGCTTGCGACTTAATGGGATGCATTTTATGAGTAGTAACACATGGTTTTATTAGCTCGGTTTGACCAGGGAAACGGAACTGCTTGGAGTGACGGAGAATACGGATGAGGGAGGCGGAGGAGGAATCCCTGGGCGTCCAGGCAGAAAGACGACGGCACCTGCAGGCAGAAAGTTGAGTGATCCAGCGTTCTGGACAGGACGTGGGGAGCAGGGAGCGTAGCTAGAACCTGTAGGCAGGAATCCGGGTGAGGGCATCGTGGGGTCTTCCAACGAGCCAGGGCAGGGGGAAGAGAGTCCATGAGGTCTTTCAGAAAACAGTACTTGAACGGACGTTCTGTCTAGTCAGGAGCTTATCCGAGTAATCAGGCCACGGCGGTCATTTGCACAGGGGGCTGGCTTGGCCATCTGACTGCGGGGTCGGGGTTCCTACCTGCCCCGCTGTCAAGGCTGTGCAGGTGGGGGGCCCGCTGCTGGCCCGAATGGGAGGTTTGGGATGCTGGGGAGGGGCGTGAGCTCCGACAGGAACTGGTGAGCTCAGCACTGGCCGAGGAAAGACAATGGGTATTGTCTACATTTTATAAAGTCTGCAGTAGACTATATAAAGTTGTGAATGTGACCCCAGGCAAGCTAGCCCTTGAGGAAACACACAGGCGCACACAGACCCTGGGCAAGGTCGCGTTCTGTCTCCCCCGGATTTTCTTCTGGGGTGCGTTGAATGTCTAGAGAGACTCCGACCTGCATTTGTGGCCAAGCAGCTGGACACCAAAGACACAGGATCTAGCGTGGGGGGGACGCAACTCGGGACATTCTTGGCTGTCGCATGCGAGAATGCTGCTCCCCTAATTCCCAGATTCCAGGAGTTAAAACACACCAGAGACACACCTGACTTGTGCAGATTCTTCTCTCCCGAAATCACGTTGAGTGTGACAACATTCCCTCCAGAACTGCAGGAAAAGTTTAAAACCTGGGACCTGTAAACATGGCCATCTCTGTGGGATTGGTTAAACGAACAGTCCTTTCCATGGGATGAATTTTAGGCCATTTTAAAAAAAGGTATAGGTCTGTTTGTCCAGGTACGGGGGACATATGATTAGTTATCGTAGAAAGTTGAAGAGAAAGGAGTGTATAGACACACACACCCGATTATTAAGTTGTATGAAGGACGCGCGTACGCAAGATTTTGCATGAACACGTACTTTATAAGAAGACAAGAAAATGTTCGTGCTGTGCTTATTTTGGAGGCAGGACAATTTTATCTCTCACGTTATAATCTTCTGTGCCCTTTGATTTTTTTGAAAATCGGTATTTCCTATGTTTTTGGTTTTGTGTTTATCTAATCTCCCCCGACCTTTTTAGATGGAAGCACGGTTGACACGTGACGTCCCATCGGTGTCCGGGGCACACCACAGTGATCGATAAATCCGCGTGTTCATCGTGCGATCTCCCCCCAGGGTCCCCGTACACCCCACGGCGATACCGTCCACCGGCTCCTTGGGCTGTGCCTTTCATTCCGCGACACATTCATTCTGTAAGTGGAAGCCTGGGTCTCCCCCGACCCCCTCCCCTCCTGGCGACCCTCAGTGTGTTCTCTGTATTTATAGGACGGATTCTGCTTTGCTTATTCATTTGTTTTGTTTTTTAGATCGCACATACAAGTGAAATCGTACGGTGTTTGTCTTTCTCTGTCTGACCTCACGGACCATCACCTTCTAGCACTCTCCGTGTTATTGCAAAGGGCAAGATTCACTTTTTTATGGCTGCGAAGTATTTCATCGATCTCTCTATCCTCTGTCTGTCTCAAAAGGAAATTCGGCCCATGCTGTTCTACAAAACTTCTTTCGCCGAAGAACATTCACCTGGAGTACCTTTCAAGTGCGTCCTTTCCAACTTGTGCCCGGGATTTCCAATACGGTCGTCTGAAGTCACGTTACGTTCATGGAAAATCAGAAAACCTTCCGGCAAGACCGGCGAACAGTGACTTGGGAATTGCTTCCTGGGGCAAAGACGAGCCAGATGCTGGCGTCCTGCCCTGGTGGGGTCCCCTTGAGGGCCTGAGCCGAGCTGAAACCCTGCTGCCCGTGGTTCCCCACTGCCCATCGTGGACTCCAGGGAAAGCCCTCCCTGCTGTTCTCCCGGCGTTTCTCTTCCCTGTGTCCCTGAGCATCGTCTGTGTGTGGGTTTGAAAAAACTGCTAACCCAGTGGTAAGAACGCCTTTCTGCGAGTCTGCCGGCCCCTGGGTGACCGGACGGCCAGGAGACCAACTCTGATGCCACCGACATTATTGCTTTGAAAACAAATGGGAGCTGCTCTGTCTGCCGTCACGGACTGGACTGCGGAGCCCACGGCACAGAACACGTGGTCATTCCTCCTGCCAGCCTGTGACCCTCAGAGGATGGACCCCACCTCGGGGCCGGGGCATCTGAGGGGAGCCCTACAGGTCTGGCGTCCAGCAAGCCTGCCCCACGTTAGGAGGTTCCCCACCTGTGGGTCCCGGCCACAGCGCAGCTCTTCCCCACGAGCATGGCCTTGCCTCCTGTCAGCGACCGGGGCTCAGCCATGGGTCCGGTCACAGTTCAGCAGGTCACAGCAGGTCACACTTCCTACTGGGGTCACCCAGCACTCTTACTATTTCCTGCTTTTATTCTTTATCTTGGCCGAATCCAGTTCTGGAAATAAGGACTTTTCTCCGCTCACTGGCGCTCTGGCTTCACGTTCTGCTGGGCAGGAAGAGCACCGGTCCCTGCTGGGCGTCAGGAGGACCCCGTGGCCGGGACCGAGAGGCGTGGATTCCTCCATGCCACAGCCCTCCATGTGCGTGGAGAGAAGAGGGAATTTGCTGCCTCGCAGGGCTCATGTCCTTGCTGGAACCTTCCTGCCCACCCTGATGCGGCAGGTCCACCCCGGGGCCCTGAGCTCGCTCCCTGTCCCCGAAGGACTGGTGCACACGGAGGGGACCCCAGGGCCACCTTCCTGTCGTGGTTTCTCAATCTTTTGTGCTCGTGCCGATCCGTGTGTGTTTGATGGTGACAGAGGCACATGATAGACCTTGTCTTGAGACTTTTTTCCCCACTAAAACTGCACCGTGAAGCTTAAAACCTACTTTTCTCTTTTTACTGATCAAACAGTCCGTCACAGCATGGACGGTCATGAGTCAGTCATCCACGGCCCCACTGACGGGCACGCGGGGCTCCAGGGCGTCCTCTGCCAGCGTCTGAGCCGACACGGCTCTCCCTGACGTCTGGTGTGCATCTGCTGGTGCTTCTAGAGAGCCCGAGGAGCTTAGCCCCATCGCCGGACGTGGTAGGAGCCGGTCTCCCTGCTCACGGAGACGGGCCGTCTTCCTGCATTCTGACCTGTAGAGCTGGTTACAATCCTGAAAGGTTTCGCTGATCCCCGTACGGAAAAATGACCTCTCATTCACGAGAGAGGAGCGCCCGTGGAACCGGCAAGGCTGACCGTCCTGGCACGTGACCATGAGTGTTGCAGGGGGTCCCTGGTGAGTTTGCACCCCTCTCTCCTGTGCTGGGTCTTCCTGATTAATTTGTAGGCGTGTCTGGATCACGGTGCCCATGTTGTCTCCATTCAATGCATAGGAACAGACTTCGGCCCAGCTTTTATAAAAAATATTTTGTTGATTGTGTCAGAATTATTAAAATGTTAGATTATGTTAGTTATTTAAATTTGTAAAAAGTTTACATTAGGAAGACTGTGAGTTTGTCCCCTGGGGCTCCTGGTGTCCCGTTCTGCCCAGGAAGGCCCTCTGCCTGTTAATCTCTAGAGCGTAGCTCGTAGCTCCCGGTGGCCGCCTGCCTCGCTGCCCTGATTCTCGGTGACATCAAGGACCGAGCGCCGGCAGGGCTGCTCTCCTGCAGACTCACCCCCGGGAGCCCGGTCACCGTATGACCTCACTGCTTGTGAGTTTTCTTTCCACCAGACCCGGTTCCTGGGCGTGGCGGCTCCTTCCCGGTTATGTCCTTCCAGGCTCCGCAGGAATAAAAGAATTCACCAACCAGGTTCCTGTGTGAAGGCCTTTTGGAAAATTCATGGGCTGTTTTTGGGAAAGTGTTCTGCTTTTTTTCTAAATAAGGGGAGAGAAGCCAGGATGATTAATCCAGGCGAGGCCTCCCCTAATTAATTCTTCCAAATTTCTCTTTTGTCCTGGAGGAGTTTGCACCCGGTGAGGGAGTGACCTCAAGCCACAAGTGGCCGGCGGGGCTCCGCATGGGCTTTGCAGGGACTTTCCCAGAGCAATCGCCCATGGGGTGCCCCCCCTCCGCCGCCCCGCCGGTGGCTCCGCTCCCATCCACAAAGGTGATTTTGCCAGACTATATCAGTGTTTTCCTTTTAGGGTAGAATGCACAGAGGTAGGAAACCTTCACTATGCTCCTCTGTTTACAGTTTGGAAAAAAATGTGAAGGTCAATGTTGTAGATTTTTAAAGCAATATCCTGTGGCATTACTAAAAGAGCCTGGTCCTTGAGGTGACCTGACAGGGGCAGTGTTCCTCCGGCAGGCCCCCACGGTGGCTCCCACAGACCGTGAGGCAGTATCGCTTACGCGGGGTGCGATCCGCTGTGCTGAGCGATCGTTATGTCATGGTTTCTATGTGAGACCAAAACTGTGTTGCATGTCGGCTGTGGGGCGTCTAACGCAGGGAGCCGAGGGCCTGGAGCTTCCCTGCGCATCTCTCCACCCCCAGGGGAAATGTGAGCCCGGGGCTGCCATCCCCAGCTGGCCTGGCTCCCCCACGCCCACTGGCGTCCCCCTGTTCCTTGGGTTCTCCGGGACAGGAGCTGCCCTGCCTATGGGGTCCTCCCACGGGGCTGCCCTTCCTGCCTGTCTACCCCGGCGGGTTTCTCTCCCCATTCCGTGTCCTCCCGCAGTGCTGCTTCTCATGGCCTTCCCCGATAATCCTGCAGAGAGCCCTGGGCCCCCCTCAAAGCTATGACCTCAGAGTGCTGCCCAGACCACCTTGGGGACCACCCTGAGCCCTGATCCTGGCGCCAGGTCCACGCATCCCACAGAGTGACAGAATGTGGACAACGCCTGCCTCCCGGGACTGTGGGCTCTGCGGGTGACGTCCGGGAAGAGACCGCACCGCCTGATGTGGACAGTTGTGGGAGGAGCGACGGACGCCTCGCGGATCTCTCCTCCGGCCTCCACGACTCGTTTCAGTCCCTGTAAGACATACGTGTGCAGCTGCAAGCCCTCGTCTCACTCTTGGGTGCCCCCCGCCCCCCACACCCCTCACAGGTGCGCACACAGGTGTGGGTGCGGGAGCCGGTCCACCCTCCCCCTCGAGGTGGGGACAGGAGCTCTGTACCTGGAGCCCTTCTTGGAAGGTCAAAACCTCACTGAGGAGAGTGTGCGTCTGGCACACAGAAGGAGCTCAGTGCGTGGGAGGCAGAGGGCATTAGGTCAGGGTTCCCGCTGCTGAGAAGGCCTTTCTTCACTGCCCGCCCCCACCGCCTGCCCAGCCCCTGCCCCACACTGTAGTCAGGGTGCGGAGTGGGGTTTGCACTGTGCCACCACGGCGCTCCTGGGTCCTGCCGAGTCGGCTGCTAAGTCCGGAATCCAGCCCAGGCCACGCTCACGTCCACCCCCGTGGACTGTCAGGTGCCCTTCACCTCCGCCCACGCACATCCTTCTCTTAAAATCCCGCACCAGTCTGCGTGCTCTGTGCATCCGGCCCCAGCCGGCGCTGCCCTGCAGAGCCCGGGGTTCCCTGACAGACTCTCAGAGCCTCTGATGGTCCTACGACTCACCGCGAGCGCCCCGAGGGCAAGGACCTGGCCATCCTCCCCAGATAACACTGACCCACATTAAGAGAACATTAACCATTCTGGGCCCTCGGCTCCTCCCCACTGACTGTCCGGGGAGAGCAGCCGGGCCCGTCCACCCTTCCCGGGGAGAAAGTCAGCCATCCCCGGAGACAGCATCACCAGGTGTTGGCGTTGGCAGTTTTCTCGGTTGAGCCTGGTTCGTTCGCAACTTGCTTCAGTCTGCAAGTCCTCTCCAAACTCCAGCCAGCCCCCGAATGCCTCACTTAGAAATGCAAACGGACAGCCAGGGTCACAGACGCTGGAGAGAGACTGGACACGAGAGACAGACTCAAAGGAGGCACATCAGAAAGCAGGTATGCAGAAGAAACAACCACCAGGGAACAGAAGAACAGGAGTTGACTCAGAGATCCAAGGCAGCGCGGCACACACAGATGACGATTTCACGGGCAGAAGATGACGGATCTTGGTCGGGACGGAAGGAGGAATACAGATGGATTCAGACATGAAAGCAAGATCATCCGTTCAGCCACCCGTCCATTATCTATTGATCACTTGATTGACAATCTGCTCATTCGTCCATTATCTACCCGTATCTATTAATCTATCATCTATGTACGTATCTACCCATCCTCCGTCTGTCCGTCCAGCAATCAGTCCGTCCACCTACCCGTCTACCCATCCTCCTCTCTCTACCCGTCTGTTACTGATCATTGATTTTTCTGTCTCCCCCGAACTTTCTCTGCAACCACCGGATAAGGCGCTTCCCTAAAATAAGGAGGAAAGCTAGGTAAGATGGAAATCTGGAAAAAGGGGCCCAACACAGGAGGGGAAGAGAAAGGAAAAAGCTTTTTCAAGGCGTAGAGAAGTTCTGAGGTATTCACCAGATGTGTTAAAACTTCTGGAAATGCTACTAAGAGGTACAGGGAACACTGAGCAAATAAAAACACGAGGCGATTTTAACTTCCGGGAAAACCCATAAAGGCTGTTTGGGGAGGGAGGCTGACGTCCAGGCAGTGGAGAACAGCACATGCCCCCAGTGGACAGTGTCCGCTCCCGCCCGCTGCGCGGGGAGGTGGTGAGCGCGGAGTGTGGGTAGCATGGAAGAGAGCTGACCTCTCTCCGTCTCTAGCAGAAAGTCAATCAGGAGACTCTACTGTCTTGATTAATCAAGAAACAGCAGGAAATAAATGTCAAGCCAAAGATCTTTACAGAGATTGAAAATATGTTCCTCTAAGAAGAAGGGAAGGTTTGGGCATGGAGCCCAGGGCTTTTTAAATATAAGCTACTTAGAACTCTCTGATTTCACTGTGTGGACGCACTCCCCTAAAAATAGAAACAATTCCAGAGCAGAAGGGCCAGTAGAAGAATGTGTACACACAGCCCCCAGAGGCCTAAACGACGTGCAAGCTTTGCCAACAGGATTCTGTGTTGACGTTTTACTAAAGAGCCAGTCAAATGGGGCTTTCATTTATGCTTTTGGAGCTGGAGGAAGCCCTTCTTGTCCTTGGGGCCACACCACAGTCACACCATCTGTGACTGGATGCTTAAAGGGCCAACACCTGGCCCTGCTCATGCTCGAGGTGAGGCTCTCCATGGGGGCGGGGAAGGCTCTGGAAGCCCTGTCAGTGGTGGGAAGGAAGCATCGGTCCTCTGTTGTTCGGATGAAGCCGCCTCTCCCCACCCAGGAGAGGCGTGCGTTGTGGGCTGTCTTCACACCCTTTTCGGTGCCTGTTGAGAGCGTCGTGTCCCCTCTCCCGTCCCCTCCCCTCCCCTGCCCATCTGCTTGCCGACACCCTGCCCTGACCTGTGGGATGGCTCTCTTCGCGTGTTCTCCCGGTGTCCTCAGTCAGAACATCCTCTGACTCTTCTCCCCACGGAGGAGACACCATGCGGGTCCGAGAGCGGAAGCACAGCTCACCAACTGCCCCCTCCCAAGCCTGCCGTGGGAAGTAGGGTGACCAGTGGGTCACAGAGGAGTCACTCGGGGGCAAAAGAGCAAATGGAGCGTGAATGCTGGTGCTGAGTGACCAGCGGGTCTAGACTACAGAGGCAGGCCCAGGACGGGGGCTAGGCTGGGAGCAGGCAGGGTTGTGGCTGAGCCGGGGGGGCTGACCGGGGATCTGGACTCGCCTTCTACCAGCCACGAGGGCATTTCATGAGATTTCTGTGTTCTGGTTCCTTCGGGGTTTGGGAGCTCTGGACCCTGGCCACTTCTCCTTGCTCTGAGACATGATGAATAGGGACCCACTGTTCTTACCTGGGTACCAGAGCGTGGGACAGGGAGGCAGAGGAAGTGGCAAGACCTTAGAATGACATTAAATGATGTGACATTTAGGCTCTTGTGTAAAGGCCGCGTCATATCAAATGAAGTAAAACCCCAGGCCATGGGAACACTCAACACTTTTTTTAAAACCCAAGCCCGTGTCGAAGTATTAATGCAGCAAAACATCTCTGAAAGAAGACTAAGGAGGCTGGCGGCTCCAGCATGTGAGGCAAGGTGCCCAGGGGCGGCACGTCCGGGGCCGGCGCTGGCAGAAAGCGTGGGCAGGGCTCCAGACACACAGCCCCAGAGCTCCTCCGGGGGACGGGGCTGCGGGCAGCTCTGGGTCCATGCGCACTCCCGGGACCTTTGGCTTGGGCGAGGCAAAGGCAACACTGGGCCAAGTCTAGTCAGCTGTGTTTGAGCAAAGGCCTGGTGATATGGGAGCACCAGTCACACCAGTATCAGATCGAGAGGAGCCAGAGGTCAGGGGGGCAACACTGCAGAGAGCCTGGGTTTTGGAAAGCTTGTTTTGGGAGACAATAGAAGAGGAAGCGTGTAGAATGTGGAGCATGTCCACCATGGAGGGCGGTTTCCAGATAATCCAAGTGATCCCAAGTGTCCACCGTTGCTCCTTCCAATGACAGGTGAGAATTTGCAGCAATAGGGTCTGATCTAAAAAGCCAAGCTCCGTGCGTATCATACATAAAAGGGTGCTCATAGACTTGGAAATCACAGTAAGGAAGAAGGAGCCATGCAAGAAGGGTGCTCATGGGCCTGGAGCTCACATGGGGAAGATCGTGGAAATGGAGAGTCAAGAGATCACCAGTAGGACCTCTCCAACACTGCCTATGTGGCTATGACGGAGCTTACAGGAACGGTGGGCACATGTTCGAGCAGGGTGGGCCATCAAGAGGCTATGGCTTTCTCTGTGCAGTCACTATGGTTGGACTGTAGAAGCCCATGACTGTTGGGTGCACAACAAAAGAAGGCAAAGTCCCTCTGCACCTGTCCTTAGGCGACACATGCTGCCTCCAGCTCCCCAGACTCAGGACAGGGTCCGCTGCTGGCCAGCTCAATCCCCAAGCCGTCTAGGCAAAGGGCGTGTGGGAGCCAGACTTGAGCTTGATCAAGCTGGGCTTGGAGCAGTGCAGCATCGTGGAGCTCAGTGAAGAGGGCTGGGGCTGTACCCACTTTCCTTCACAGGCTTGTGGTCTTCTGTGTCCTCCTACCATCGCAGATGGGGGTGTCATTCATGAGAGGTTCCAATTTGCACCACGGACAGGGGCTAAGTCTGAATTAGAGCCTCCTACCACTTGTCCTTGATCCCAGTGTCATGGAGCCTGTATTCCTGATGATCTAGTTGGGCCACCCCTTGGTGGCAGGTGCTCTTCTTTCTTGGGTGACCTCCACCGGAGAGTGTCTGGGCTGTGTAGGTGCTTCTGGGGATGCCAATGTTAAAGCCACCATGCACTGGAGGGTCACCAGAGCAGGACTCAAAGTCTCTGAAAAATGTCCTCCAGATGCAAATTCTACCAAGAAAGAAAGTGGCCCTCAGTGCCAGGTCCTGCCCCGTGGAGATGTTTGTCAACCTTACTCACTCATGGGCGAGGGTCCCAGCCAGCCAGGGACAGCCACAGAATGTGTGTCTGCAAGGCTGGGGCAGGGCTGGGGTCCATGCTAGCTAGGGGAGATGGTCTGGGGAAAAAGATCAAGGGTCGCTGTGCACTCCAGCCTTACGGTTAGGGTAATTCGTTAAACTGGCGAGGTCAATAGGCGAACTTTGATCACCAGCAAAGTCTCTAAGATTGTTGTTGACAAAAGCGATTGGTCTCACAGACCTGGGTCACATCCAGGTCTCAGATGTGAACAGGGGTCAACCCACTCAGAGGTGGTGAGGGCAGGAGAGCTGTCTTAGTATCCACATCCCGGCTCAGCTTTCCCTGGGTTCCTTGGTGCGTGTCTCTGACCACCAAGGTGCTCCTTCTGAGACATGCCATCTCTGAGTTCTGTCATGGATTTGCAACATTCAGTCGACTCCTGATGATATTAATTCATCTGTCCAGATAACATGTGGTTTTATGTCATTCTTGGGGAGAAAAGAGTTTGTGGGAGCATGCGTCCGGGGGATGCCACCTCTGGTTTCGAGTCCTGGTTCCCGGAACAAAGAGAATGAGACACCGCAGGAGAAGGATGGGGTCAGACAGCTATGGTTGGTCTCACACACACACACACACACACACACACACACACACACACACACGCACGGCTGTGGAAATGCCTGTCTGATCTCCCTTCTCTGCCCTAACGCCTTTCAAGGGTCATGCCCTACTTCCTGCTCAGTGCAGAGTGATTGGTCCATGACAGCTGGTTTGATACCGACTTCCCGCCCTTGCAGTCACCCGTGAGAGCTCCTTTCTGCCTGTGTTTGTGGCACTGTTGCCTATGAAGGGTGTTCATGAACGCTGGGCAGCTGGTTGTCTCTGGAAGTCCTGAAACAAACCTGATGTCTTGGCCTGTGCCGCTCTTCCCACTGGGGCCATCTTGGACTGATAGTCACCCTTCCCCAGCTCTGTTTTCAGTTCCCTCTGTATCCAGGTTAGAGTCCATGGGTCTTCTTTTTAGTGACACATTTGCTAATGCCCTGAGCTCCCTTGACCTGCTCTTGATCAAACCTGAGACGCAGGTCACCTCAATCCTGGATGAACCCAAATATTGACCCGCTTTGTTTGTGCAGCCAGGAAATGAAGACAGCTGCCGAGAACCAACAACAAACTAGGTTGATATCAACGTGGACTGGTGATCAACAACCCCAAAGAACATCTTGATTGTACGGCCATGCGACAAAGGATCACAGCCAGGACAGACCAGGAGCTTCAACTTTTCAATAACTGAAAGACAACAATCCAATTTTAAAATGGAAGAGACTGAAACTCAGTTTGGGTATTTGAAGATACCCAAATGAATAATAAATACATGGACAGGTGCTCAATGTCACTCTTCACCAAGGAAAGGCACGGGAACACGCAGCGGCCACCACTGCATGCTCATCAGTATGGATGAAGTGGGAAAGGCTTCCCAAGAACCTGGGGGGATCCCAAAGAACTGGACCCTCCATTCTACAACAGTGGAAATACGAGGTCCACTCTAGAACGCTCTTTGGCAATTTCCAAGAAAATTAGACAATTGACTCCCAGGTGCATATTGATGAGAAAAGGTGTATTTCCACAACTTGTAAACCAACATGCACAGACGCTGTATTCACTATCACTGAAAACTCAAAACAGCTCACGTCTCCATCAACAGGAAAATGGATAAGCCAGTTCACTGAATGGACCTCAACAGAAAAGTGAGAAGAAAAAAAACAACTGAAAACCCACAAGAGCTGCATTGTGAATCTCAGAGGCAGATTTTTTCCTAATATTTATTTATTTGATAGAGAGAGAGAGAGAGAGGGAAGGCACGAGCAGGGGGAGGGAGGGGCCGAGGGAGAAGCAGGCTCCCCGCAGAGCAGGGAGCCCAACATGGCGCTCCATCCCAGGACCCGGGGATCATGACCCGAGCCGAAGGCAGACACTGCACCCACTGAGCCCCCAGGTGCTCCTCAGAAGCACACGTTACGAGAAGAGTCCAAATATAAAAACGTGCACACTGTGTGACGATTCCAGCATGTGTGGGTTAAGAACCAGCAAACCGGGCACCTGGGTGGCTCAGTACATTAAGCATCTGACTCTTGGTTTTGGTTTGTGATCTCAGGCCCATGAGATCAAACCCGGCATTGAGCTCCACGCTGAGTGTGGAGCCTGCTTAGGATTCTTTCTCCCTCTCCCTCTGTCCCTCCCCCACCCCACCTCTCTCTCTCTCAAAACGACCCCCGCCCCCAGCAAACTCAGCAATGTCTAGAGGGCTCAGAATCATGGCCACCAGTGGAGGGGGGGAGGTGGGCTAGGAAGGAGTAAGGGGACTCTCTGGGGGAAGGGGCAGCGGTCCGCCGCTTGAGCCCGGTGCTGCTTCCTTGGGTGCATACAGCCCTCAATATTCATGAACCCACACTCTCAAGTTTTGGGCATTTATACCTGCACTGTAGGTGAAGTCGTGAGGCCTCACACGGACTGGCCCCACCAGCAGGTGCATTTCAGAGTCCACATGTGCTGTGAGCCTGGCCTTAGTGGGCGGGGTGCGGGGGGGGTGCGAATCCCAGGCTTGCCCAGGGGCCGAAGACGGGTTCTGTGTGCCCAGCAGCACAGCGCCCGCCGGAAGAATGCCAGCCCCTCGGCCTAAAGTAGGGGCAGGAGGGAGACATTCACAGCCACTGCTGGAGGTGGGCTAGGGGAGGTGGTCCTCAGGGAACAGCGCAGTCAGGAAACAGAGGGCAGAAAGTTCACGAGGGAGAAGCGTCTGGGACTGGGGGTCATTTGCCAGAGATCTGGACAGGCGCATCTGGAAGGGGCTTGGGCCCAAGCCAAGGCATTTTTTGCCTCCGTACTTTGCTGAGCTACAGCATTCTTGGTTTCAGGCCATGGCACATGTCTAGGGAAGCGGCAGGGCTTTGCTCTCTGACCAAAATGTCCTCAGAACAGGTGAGTGGACTGAGCTGACCTCCCCCACATGCTGGGACAAAGTGTTTCTGTCTCACTCACGTCGTGCGTTGTTGACAAGCGCTCGGGCACGAGCTGTCTGAGAGGCGATGTGCCCCCACCGTAATAAAAACACTTTGGTAGTCATAGAATCTTTTTTCTGAGATCGAAGCTCATTTCCTGATGGCCGATGGGTGTCCGAGCACGGAGAACCGTTTCTAAAAGGGGTGCCATTCGAGGGAGAAGTGACGGGTCCTTTCCCTGTAAAGCCTGTCCTGAATGTCACATTCTGGCCCGACTGGCCCCAGGCGGGCTCCTCCTGTGGGCGGGGACCTGCTCCCAGACACGCCGGGGTGGCGGTGCTTCTGATGGTGCTTCTAATCTCAGAGCTCCACCTTGCACACACAGAGGCAGTATGTTTCATCCCGGGGAGACGGATGGGTGGGAACCCTGAGAAATTCGGGAGAATGCTATCCGTTTCCAGGAACAGCGTCCGGTCGGAGGAGAAGCCCTGGGTGACATGCCCACTGCAGCCCCACACCCTCCAGGAGGGCTCGTCTCCTGCTTGCTCTGCATTTGTGGCCGAACCTTATCACCCCCCCATGCCCCGACTCTGGGCTGTTTTCACTCTAAACTCAGACACATTTGGGTCTTTCGCTATAGTGACTGTCCACTTTGAGGGGAGCCCTAATACCCTGAACATGCAAGAAATGGGCAACATTTGAAGGGAGCAACGGGGAGGCAGGGCGTGAGGGAGAGTCACGCTAACCCCAAGCTGGCCGCGAGGCGCATTTCCAGGAGGAGTCACCTTCCACATCCTGGATTCAAGGCCATGTCACCAAGTCATCCTTAGTCGGGTCTAGGTCCCACGGACCTGAACTCGGACCTCAATCCCCTGCATTTCCTGGAGCTGCTCTCTACCCGGCACAGCCAGGCCCACAGCCCCGCCTGGGCCCCACTGCCCTCTCGGCCGCCATGCCACACTGGACCCCAGTGGGCGGACCCCACTACGCAGTACGGCCTTCACCCTGTCGGTGCTGGCCGCACAGGCTGGAATCTGGTTCGGAGGTGGTGTTTCGCCTTCCCCATCCCGCACTGCCACACGTGCGGACCGTACGGGACCCCACCGGGCGGGGGGCTGTGTGCTCTGACCCGCGGTGGCCCCCCCGAGCGGGAGACGAAGAGCCGCAGAGGGCAGGAGACCTGTCAGGCTCGAGGGAACTGTGCGTCCACGAGGGAGCGTGGCCAGACAGTGACCCGATTCCCAAGCCTGTTCCCCCGCAAACGACCCATTATGATCTGCGGGAACAGCTCTTGAAGTCGACACTCTCGTGGCTGCCACGTCCCTCCTGTCCTTTGTGAAGACGGTCGGGGACGCTGGAGCCGGGAGCGGCCGCCCCTCGGCTGGGCTTCACCTCGTCAGGGCCGGCCCTCGAGGGGCTCCCTGAGGGCTCGTGCGCACTCTGCCCTGGGAAACAAGGAGCGGGTCAGAGCCCCGGCACAGAGCCGGGAGGAGCGGCGTGCCCACTGCTGGACCAGGGTGCAGCCCGGAGGACGGGGCAGGGACTGGGCCGGAGCCCCGGAGGCCGGACCTGCTGGCCCGAGATCTGACGACCGCACCGGTAGGACCCAGCTCTGCGGGAGCCCCGGGGAGCGGAGTTTCCACACGGCCGTGGTTTGAGCCATGCTTTACCGGTCCCTGGCGCCTCCGCCCGTCACCTCGCTGGGCCTCAAAGTCACGACGACCAGGGAGGCGTGCGAGCTGTGCTGCCCTGACGTCGTCCGGCACGGCCGGCTCCCGGGCCTCACTTTTCCTCATCTCTGGAGCGGCTGAGGTTCCGAGGGGGGCCTCGGGCCCCGGGGTCCTGGCAGGTCGAGTGTCATTTCCCTCACGGCCACCCCTGGGGCCGGCGCTCCAGACGGAGGGGAGAGACCTGCTCTGCTCCTGATGCTCGTCGGCCCAGCCTAGGGCTGCCGAGTTTAGGAAGGTCCGGGAGGTCACTGTCCTGTCCCCCCTCCGCTGTTCTGTCTGAACTCAAAGGGCGGAGGCTGGAGGGCAAAGGGGCCCGTGCCTGGGACAGAGATGTCAAGACATCCCTGCCCGTCGCGGCTTTGGGGATGTGCCAGAGCGCGGCAGGGCCCAGGACCGTCCTCGCATTCGGAACCTGCCGCCCTCCATGGTTGGAACTGGTTTGTGGTGGGCTCTGCCCCAGTCACCCTCTAGGCGCCCTTGGTGACAGCTCCATGGTCTGCACCCGGTCCCTGCATGGGCAGCCCCCAGGATGCCCTGGGACCCCTCTCCTCCTGGCGCTCAGGCCCCTGACGGTCCCTCCCCTGTGTGTGGACGGGAACCGAGGCTCGTCTCTAACACACGGCTACGGCCGGCGGCCAACGAGACGGATGTCCCTTCCCATAGGTTACAGACAGACCATGGCCTCCGCCGTGCCCTCTCTGACCCTCACACTTACTTGCCGCGTGGAAGCGAATGGCCATGTCGTGTGTGGCCCCATGGAGCACCCCGTGGCTGAAGCACGTGTCCCGTGTCTGTGGCCCCAGGATCCTGGACCTGCCAGCAGCGTGTGAGTGACCTCGGGAGCTGCCCTCTACACGGCAGGGCTGGGGGCAAGCGTCCTTGGCTGATGGCTTGACCGCAGCCCGTGAGTGTCCCAGACTTGGAGACGCCCCGCCAAGCCGCACCCAGACTCCTGACCCACAGATGCCCGCAGGTAGCAAACGGTCGGGCCTCTGAGTCCGCACATCCTGAAGAAAAGTTTTCCGTGACAAAAGGTGAGTAATACGACCTTTTCTGGAGAGTTTTGTCTGACTGCTGTGGGGCTCGTTAGAATGACCCTGGGGTGAGGGGCGTTCAAGACAGACACACTCCATGCGGCTCTCAGAGACTCTGGCCGCTGGGTCTCCAATGGGGCCCTCGATCGGTACCCTGGGCCTCTGGGTTCTAGAGCCTTCCAGGACGGTTATAAGCACAGTTCTAAGTCATCATCCCACAGTGCCGAAGTAGAGACCTAACGTCCTCACTTAGGGTCACTCAACACCGTCTACGCAGAATCCCCAAGCACACGTGCACACCACTGGAAAGTCGTGTTTTCCCAAGAAGGCTGCGGCCCGAGCCCATGTCCCAGTGTGCTTTTTGGTGAGAGATGAGCTTGACACACGCCCGTCCAGAGGTAGAGCGTGTCCCCACCCAGGACCCCGGGCTGCTCACGGCTCCCTTGTGACCGCACGGATGTGTGCAAGTGAGGCTGTGCGACTCGCCCGTGAGGCTGGCCGGGCTGTGCCTGGTGCGTCAGGACCCTGGATCGGCAGGAAGCTGGCCTGTGTGGGGGAGTCCGGTCACCCCCAGGCCACCAGGCCAGAGAGGTTGTGAGCACACACATCCACTGAGCCGACTGCCGGTGTCCCCTGCCGGCGTGTGGGTGGGCCGTCGGGGCGGCCAGGTCCACATCCGACTCGGACCCCGTCAGAAGATCTCTCTGCCCAAATCTGGGACTCCCCAGTCATGAGCAAAATCAAAGGGTAGCTTTCTGTAACCGAGCCTGGGTACTTTGTTCCAGAGCTGTAGCTGAGCGCGACTCGAGCCGAGGTGCAGGGGAAAGAGCATGTTCTCCGCTTAAGGGCCAAAACCATGGGTGGAAGGAGCCATGGCTTTCTGGAAATCACATGCCAAGATCTCGGGAGTAAAGGAGAAAGCGTCTGCAGGGAAAGGCCGCCCTTGGCACTGAGCTCCCCAGTCACTGGCGTGGCCACATGCCCTTGGCAGGACGTCAGAGTCCAAGGCAAGGGTGAGGGCCTCGTCAGGTGGTCGGTCAAGGATGAAGGGGACGCTGCATGGGGACCTATTATACCAGAGAAAAGAATGCTGCTTTTACCCTGGGGCCCGTGGGTGAGCCACCGGGGACTTGGGAACGTGCTTATCTGGGTGGTGTAAACATCCATTCGTTGGTGGGAAAAAAAAGCAATTAACCCCTTGCCAATCAACTCAGTGGAAACAGAAGTAAGTTGCAACCCCAGCAGCTTCTATTTAAGTCCTGTGAGTCACCCTGTAATGGTGCCGAGATGACGAAGGCCGGTGCCCTCCTATAAACACTTGTCACTTCCCTGTTGTGCAGAACCGCGGGGCCGGGTGAGCTCACCCACGTGGCATGCGGGGAGCTCCCCGGAGAAAGGAACCAGAGACATTCCAGATACGCTATCGCCACCCGGCCGTCTGGGAGTCCGCTTTCTAGCGAACCCCAGGGTTCAGAAGAAAGAAGCTTCAAAATAAGGAAGACTCAGGAAAGGTGTTTGGCTCCGGCGAGGGCAGGAAGCAGATAGGGAAGCGGCTGGCTGTGAGGTCCGAGATAGCGCGAAGCAGGATGCGCCTGGCTGAGGAGGAAACGTCGTGCTCCTTGGCGGGAAGGACAGCAGCGGCCGGCCGCGGGGCCCGGACCCCCGGAAGAGCGGGCGGCTGGGGGCGGGGGGCGGGCGATAAGGGGGCGTGGGCGGGGCGGGAGCTGCAGAGCACACGGGGCCCAGGAGAGAGCGGAGTCGCTGGGCCGCCCGCGGACGCGGAAGGGGCAGAAGAGGACGAGGGTGTGCCTGGGTGGGGGCAGCCGGCGGCCACCGGGCTGGGCAGCGCAAGGATTTTGCCGGACGTCCCGCAGATCAGGACAAGGTGGACGCAGCAGACGTTCCCAAGCACCGGAGCGAACAGGACCGATCTTCCGGGAGGAGCCCCTGGTGCGACTGCGGGGGACACTAGTGCACGTCGGGGCCCCGGGGACAGGTCAGGAGCAGCAACCGGAGGCTGGGGGGACCAGCGAGACAGCGTCTTCCAGACACGCATCTGAGTCTGAGAATGGCACGCTCCTACGGACCCTCGCAGTCTGGACTCTGGAAGACTCTTGTGGTCTTTGCAAAATGTGCCCCTGATCGCGGCTTCAATCCCTGCCCCGAGGGGGACCTTCTGTCCTAGTCCTTGAGGCCCTGCATCCCCTCTCCGTCCCCAGCAGGGCTGATGCCCTTCCTCCAGCCAGGGGGCTCTCTCCCTGGATGACTTGGCCTCCGGCTGAAGTCGTCGGGGGGCCCATGCCTCACCCCCACCAGCTGGGTCAGGCCCCCCGCGCCACACACACGGTCCCCAGGATCTGCTCCGACCGCCCGGCCTGCCCCGGCCTGCAACTTGGCGGGAGCTGTGTGGGTGGCAGGAGGGCCCGCTGGCATGCGCCCCCACCCCACCCGGCGTCCCCCTGTGCGTCCCCACCGCAGGCTGTTAGGGAAGAAACTTCCTCCTGCTCCCGGCCCCGTCCTTTTTGTAACTTGATATTTGTTTGCATAAATGACTTGACTTGATGTTTTCCCTGTTGGACCCTAAGCTCTGGGAGTGCAGGAACCCGGCGGGTTTTGATCTGTAGGGTGGCCTCGGGGCCTGTCGCATGGTTGGCGGCCCACGGATACGGGGTGAATAAGCAGTAGAATGAAGGGTCCCCCCGTCTGGGTAACTTCTCTTCCTGCAGTCGTGCCCGCACACCGCTCCCTCTTAGCCTCCCCATGGCGGGCAGAGTCTGCCCAGCACGGCGGCTGCCATTTCTTCCCAAGAAGCAAAATCTGTCTTTCCTTCTCAACCAGTTCGCAGGGGAGGCTGTGAGGTCGGGGCGTCTCCCCCCCACCCCTCACTGTCCGTGGTGACTCAGTTTCCTTTGTCTGGTGCCCAGGACTGGGCTCCTTGCTGGTGGAGACCAGGCACATGGGCTCCCTTCCTTCCCTGTGCCCTGGGGATATGGGCCTGACACCGACGGGCGTCCTCGCGGGGTCTCCTCGGGGCCGCACACTAGCCACCCCCGCCGTCAGTCCACCCCGTCACACCCACTGGGCGGCGGGTCGCCCAACGTCTTCTGGACCCACCCACTTCCACTTGGAGGAACAGAAGACTCCAGAGTGTTCCCTGTGACCCTTTGGGAATGTGACATTTGCAGGCTCAGTAAAGGGTTTTTGAAAGTGTGATTTTTAACTCCTAACCTGTATTTAATATTTGGCTTCTCACACCAATTGATATTCTTTTTTTTTTTTTTTAAGAAAAAAACTACATATTGTTCTACGATTTTATTTATTTATTTAAGAGAGAGCTAGAGAGAGAGGGCGCACAAGCAGGGGTGAGGGGCAGAGGGGGAAGCAGACTCTCCGCGGAGCAGGGAGCCTGATGGGGGCTCGATCCCCGGACCCTGAGACCATGACCTGAGCCGAAGGCAGACGCTTCACCGACTGGGCCACCCGGTGGCGTCCGGCACGTATTTTATTTGGAATACCTTTTCTTCTAACAAAAGAGCGAAATGTTGCGAAAGCAATATTGAACAAAACGATTCTCCCTCTGATTTCAGTCCTTCCTTCCTGAGAGGAACCATGTCCGTTCAGTAATGACGTGAAACGTGGGTGAGATCACCCAGCAAGTCAGAGCCCACGGAGGGCATGAGCCCCTGCTTTCCAGACCCTGGTCAGGAGCGGCCAGGATTTGGTCGGTTCTCCTGTCTCCTGGAGAGAAGCCCACGCCCTCCACCGAAGCCCCTCTGCCACCTCCGAGCTCTGCGGCTTCCGTCCCAGACTGGGCAGGCAGAGGGCACTCGCTGTGGCAGCGGAGGGGGCTCGCTGGACTGACCAGCGGCAGAGACGAGAAAGTCGGTACCCAATGCTGGGCTGGACAGCCTCAGCGGAGGCCCTGCCCCCAGCCCCGCCTCGCTCCGCTGCCTGCGGCCAGCTCCCGTCGCCCCCTCCTTTGCTGGCCGAGCTGGCGGTACCTGTCCGGTGACAGTCCCGTGGGAACAGAGTGATGTGAGGGGCGGCCATCGCCATGCGCTCTGCACAGTAGGCCTTCATCTAGAGGGGTCCCTGGGGGTCACGCCGTACGTGCCTTCCCTGTGCTCACGGGCGCTCACTTAGTGGAAAACCTTCGCTGGCACAGCCAGATCCAGCCCGCTGTGAGCCAGTCTTCTGCTTCCTCTTCTGAACAGAAAGGGTCCCGCTGCCTCCGTGAGGAGTTTCCCACCCTTGTCCCATCTCTCCGCTTGGACACGCCACCCTAGTCTCGGCGCCTATTTCTACTGGTTCTGAAAAGGCTCCTTGGCCCTAGGGGGCACGCCGAGCCGTGCGTGACGCTGCCCACATGGAGAGCTGAGCCCAACACGCGGAGCAGACGCTTTGTGTCCCAAGAGAGAGCCAGCAGGTCGGCAGCACAGGTGCCAGGCCACGTGCCCGAGAGCAAACCTGTCCCCATTCCTGTGAGACAGACTGAGGCTGAGGGAAACCGCGCTCTGCGCCTGCTGGTCCGCAGGACGTGGACTGCATGGAGGGCCGTCTCGGGGGAGAGGCCGCCAAGGACGGGACGACAGGATATTATTCTCCGTGGCTGCGTGTGACGGTGAGGGTTTGGTAGGAGGAGAAAAGGACAAGCCCCGCCTGGACGCGTTCAAGAGCGTCCGTGAGCCTGGCGAGGGCGTGCTCGGGGAGGCCTCCGGGACGCTCTTTCCAGAGCTTGCAGAGGCTGCGGGTGGGCAGGGCGGGGGCTGCCGGGCGACACGGACTGGACAGGACACAAGGCATCTGGCCTCCTGTCGCTCCCCAGAGCAGCTTCCCCGTTCCTTCCAGGCGAAAGCTGGACCCACGCCCCGCTCAGGGCAACCTGGCTGAGACGCGGCCTTCCTCGTGGGCTCTGCTGTCCCGGGTTTCTTTCCAGAACCTCCCCTGCCGCGGCCCAGGGCGGGGGTCGCCGAGGGGTGAGAACAGACCCGCTGCCGGGTTCAAAAGCTTCGCCGCTCGGAGACCAAGGCACGGCTTCTCTCTCCTGCTCCCTGAACTCTGAATTGTGTCTGACACCGCTTCAAACATCCGGACAGTCAAGAGCGGGGGAAGATCCCGGCTCCGCAGGGAAACCGAGCGTGAGCTCCCCGGCCTGCGCCCCCATCCTGTCCCCAGACCTGCGTCGCGTCCGCGGGCTGGAGGGCAGACGGGCACTGGATACACGAGGGCAGAGCTGCTGAGATCTCTGCACACGTACAAGGCTGTTTTTAAAGATAATTCAAAACACTTTGCAGAATGAGTTTAATGCGAAGCAGATTTCTTCGTGTCACAGACGGGAAGGTCGGTGCCTGACCGAGTCCTTGACTCCGAGGATGACGGCGCGGTCCGGGTGGGGCAGGCGGAGCTCCGAGCTCACGGTGCGTCTCGGGCCGCTGCGGGGCACCTCGTGGCGGTGCCTCTGCTCCTCCGTGTTCCAGGGTCTGACGCTCTCTGACCCACTTTGTGCAAGGACTTTTCCATTCGTTCTTGGATGTGAGAGAAAATTAGAAATTCGTTCTCAAAGGGAAGTTGTAGCCGGAATTTCGCAGTGAATAAAGCTGTCGTCGTTTGGAATAACGTGCGAGGGGCAGAGGCCCACTGGCCTTTGCAGTACCGTGACTGCGTCTGGGGCAGGCGCCAGCCTCCCCCTGCACTGCGCGGGCCAGCCGAACGCAGACGCCTCCCGGTCCGGGCCGTCGGCAGAAGAGGAGCAGCAGCATGAGTGCGTAACCTACGTCGCTGGTCACTGCCTGTGCTTGTTGGTCGTCTGGATCAGGGCGTTCTAACGTGATACGCACCGGAAACCTCTGCATATCCTGTCAAAGTGCAGGTCTGGGGCCCGGCCTGAAGGCCTGCATCTCCAATAAGCTCCCGGTGTCCGTGGACCACACCTAGCCCACGGGGTCCTCATAACAGAACTGGGGATTAGATACGATCACCCCCTTTACTGGTGTAGCTCACAGGCTGACTTCCAAAGCAGGGGGTCTCCCAGCAGGGGTGACCCACTTTGTCCACCCGGGTGAGCCAGGACCAGCGGGGGGAGGTGGGTCTGGGCGGCATCTTGTTCCCTCCCGTGCACCTGATTTACTCCCTGCTTTCCCAGGAAGGGTGTCAGCGGGGAAGGGAGGGAGCCAAATCCTTCCACAGCGGCGTGCTCGGAGGTCAAGGGGGCTGCCACGAACACCGCCCTCCTACAGGGTCTGCCTTCTAAAGGGAGAAGACTAGAGAAGATCCAGCATCTCTTAAGACCCCCAGTATCCGGGATACAGTGGAAAATTACTCATCGCCCCCAGAACAAGGGACGCCACAACCTGTATGAGAAGCGACAGCCGGTGGTCCCGCACCAGGATGACGCGGTGCTGGAATCGTCTGACGAGGACGTTTGAGCAGCCAGCAACCAGAAATGCTCTCGAAGCAAGTCGAAAAGTGGGTCTGCCAAGAAATACAGAATATAAAAATGAATCCTGAAAATCACAGAACTGTATTACAGTCACACACGCACACACACAAACACACCAAAACCCGCCCAAACCCCCAAAGGCACCGACTCCAGCACCGTGTTTAGGGGTTTTGTGAAATCATACACTGACAGTGAGTGTCTTTTTCCTATGAGGACTCTGGAATATGCCTTGAGAGACAGAGTTTCACGCACCGCGCAAACCATTTCCACCCTTGAGCACTTTCTTGTGCACCTGCTGGCCACGCGTACATCCGTTCTGATAACGGTAGCACCGGGTGAAGCCGAGGCAGCGGTGCTGTGCTACCCCCGTATGAGGGCCACACGCTCCTTCCCCTCTGATCGTGGAACTTCCCACGTCATCGGTGAGGAAAGGGAGGCAGCGGACCTGGAAGGTGGGTGAGGACCCCAGCGCGTCCCGCGGAGAGCTCTGCGGACACACGTCAGTGTCGGTCCCACCCTGGGCTGGGGGCACGGGGGCGCGGGGGTCGGCAGAGGCTGGGCATGCCAAGGGGGTGCGGGCCGGGGGGGGCACCTATTTCAGCCATGCCCTGTGGTTATCTGACCGGGACCGTGAGCCTGGCCTGGATTGGATTACCTTGTACCTTTCTTCCCCTCGGTCCCTTCTCCGTCCTCAGCTGCTCTGTGCTCGCCACCGGGGAGGGTGAGTTTCTCTCTCCACATCTTCCCCTCCCAGCATCCCCAGGGCTGATTCTCCCCCACACACCTCTTTCTCCGTTCCTGGGGCGACTGCCTTTCCTTCTCTCCGACGAGGGCACGGTTCCTCAGTGTGCATCCTGGTTCTCTCTCCTCTTACTTTCTCAATCGGTTCAGATTTTTCGTCTCCATGAGATCATATCTAACCCACTACAGTTATTTCCCAGTCCTACAAATAACAGTGTTCCCCGACCGGTGGTCTCCCCGACCGGTGGGCTCCCAGCGCCTCTCCCCAGGGACACTTTCTTACGGCTCTCACAGCGCGTTCTCCACCCGTGCACCTGGGAAGGTCAAACGGCATCCGTGCCCGATCTGGACAGCAGCTCCCCCAGACTCTTTAATGGTGGAACAGAGATTGGGCTCTGTGTTTCCTGGGAGCCCTGCTGCGGGGGCCGCCAGACCCTTGGTCCTTGGAAAGCTGTCATCATCTAGACCTTTCTAATCTGTCACAGCCCCTCTTCTACTGGCCAGGCTTTTTGCAACAATGACCGAGTCCAGAAGGGAGACCCCGTCGGCTGGAGCTGGAGATTAAAGATTTCGGGGGTTTTTCTTTCAGAATCATCTGGCAGGTGCCGCTAACCGCTAAACTAGAAGGAGAAGGTTGGGCGAAACTTGTTTCCCATCTGTGCAGGTTCTCTGGGCTCACAAAGGCAGAGCTCTGTTTGAACTGTTTATAAACATTGAGTTAAAGGTCACCCAGGTGGGGTCAGCATCTACAAGGAGTCCAGAATTTTCTTTAAAAACAATTTGCTGTCCTCCGTAGTGTTCACGAACGTGCTTGGCAGGCATCTGGGGTAAACAGGAATTTTGTTCCAGTCCACTGGTGTAGGAGAAGTCCTCGGGACGGCAGCCGGCAGCCTTTTCCTTGCGTACGGCACAAGCCTCGTCCTGTGAGAAACCCGGCTGTTGACTTTCGTGGAATTCTGAAGATGATTCGGGGCTTCCATCCAGGCCGGGCTTGACCCCCAGCAAGCATGTGGACTGACAGAGGTCAGAGAAGCCAGGTCGGTAAGCCTGAATTAGAATACCGAATTCTTCGGCAAATCTCTGAGGACCCTCCCTTACCTTGAGGAGACCTTCTACGGCAGCTCCACGTCCAACGTTGGTCCACGAGTCCTTCACTGTTGACCAGCGTCCTCAGGAGTCCCGACTTTTAGAAGGGGATGTTTCACTCGGGTTCAGCACCGGAGAAGAAGGAGAGCTCAGGTAAAGGGGGGGGCAGCCAAGGGCAAAGGTGGGCATCAAGGAGGTGGCGCGCCGTGGCTAGAGGCGACGGGACAAGGAGGACCCTCAGGTGCTTTGTCTCCCTCTGGCTGTCCGCTTGCTGCAGTTAACTCGGAGCATTTTGTGAGGAGACACTGCGGAAGCCGGGGTGCATCTGGACGGCGCCTGTCGACACAGCGCTCGCATCCGGATGGTTTGGTTCTGTGGCCAGTCCGATCCGGAGGGGAAGCAGGCCCGGTCAGAGCCTGGGCTCGCACAACAGCCCACGCGGTTCTCCGGCACCGTAGTAAGCGAGTCCGTGTCGTCGAACATGTACACGAGGACACACTGTCACTTCCGAACATGGACCCGACCGGAGGTCCTGGAGGGGCCTCCTGTAAGGTGTTAAGGGGAGGGGGTCCCACATCTCAGAAGTCTGCCGAGAGCAAAAGAAAGGGAAATGGTGAAAGCCAGCTCAGAGGGTGTGCCTTCGGGGTGGGAGCTGTGTTTTGCTTAAGTGTGTCTTTCAGGGGATAATGCTCCAGTCCTGGCGGATGGCCTCTGCCTCAGCTGGCCCGCCTGTGACCAGGGGTCCCTCGCCACGTGGAAACTCTCTTGCAGTACCAGGGGCGGATGTCCATTGGGCCTGTGCCTGGCTCGTTCACCTCCCGTGGGAGTCTTGCTCCAGGCCCTGACCCCTCCCCGACGGGGTGGTGACCGCCGACATTATTTGTACTTGCATGTTTGTTTTTGCTCTCAAGAATCCCAGAGGAACCACGCCAACGTTCCGCACACAAATGAGTCAGAGAGGATGGAGGCTTTAGACAAATCCCAAATAGAATCAGAGAGATCCGCCGAAGGGAGGGACCTCAGAATCCCCAAGGAGTGTCACCCAGTCCAAGGTCGACGTGCACAAGGGGCTGAGTAGGGGCACCCTGCTCAAGTCCAGGGGTCGTCGTCCTCCGGGGGCCGTCTCCTCCAGGTCCCACTTCTGACGGCTACATAAAAAGGTAAACTGAGGCAAGATCAAGATTGTCAGAAAGATGCATTCACTTGGAAAGAGCAGCACAAGTGAAGTTCCTTTTTTTTTTTTTTTTAAGATTTTATTTATTTATTTGACAGGCAGAGATCACAAGTAGGCAGAGAGGCAGGCAGAGAGAGAGGAGGAAGCAGGCTCCCTGCGGAGCAGAGAATCCGATGCGGAGCTCGATCCCAGGACCCTGAGATCATGACCTGAGCCGAAGGCAGAGGCTTAACTCACTGAGCCACCCAGGTGCCCCAAAAGTCCAGTTCTGAGCGCTTCCCCAGCAGGAGCTGGGGGTGGGGCTTTGGGGTGGGCTGTGTGTACAGGCAGGGGTGTGAAGGGCGGGCAGCTCAGCTACCCTTTGTTAAAATAAAAAGCAAACAGAGTCCAGTTTCAGAAATTCCTCCAGTGGAGAAAACCAGTCCAGTCCCACCAACAAAGGTCAATCAGCTCATTTTGTGAGACCTGACCCGGGTCATTCCTCCCTCACACCTCTGGAAATGTAGATAGAACTTCCCAAGGTTGGTCCATGGCTGCCCCACCAAACTCCCCAGCATGTTAGTTCCACGAGGCTCCGGGAAGCCAGGCGTTTGCGGGAAATCAGTCTCTCGGAGCCCAAGTGCTGTTTTCCTGCGGCTACACATGCAAGATTTCCTGTTTTATACCCCAGGCCAGCCCTGACCTCCTGGGAGGCCTGCCTGACCCCAGACCTGCCCCGGCCCCGGGAAGCCTTGCCTGTGTTTGCGCGGCAGAAGCGTCCTTCCTCTGCTGTTCCCAGCTCTGACATCTGGTGGAGGGAAGGCCACCCAGAGCCATCTGCCTGGCGTCTTTCCCTACTGTTTGTCCCAAACCACACAGCAGAAATGGCTTTGGTCTTTCTCCAGATGCTAAGTGGGGAGCACACACCTTCCTTCTCCTTGGGATCCAAATGAGCCTTCTTGTCATTCAAAGCAAAGAGGCTTAATTTTTCTTAACATTCTGGTCACTGCTAAGGTCGTGTGTAAATGAAGATTGCTTTTAAAAAAAGTGAAATTGTGGGGCACCTGGGTGGTTCAGTGGGTTCAGCATCTGTCTTCGGCTCAGGTCATGATCCCAGGGTCCTGGGATCCAGTCCTGGATCGGACTCCCTGCTTGGCGGAGAGTCTGCTTCTCTCTCTCTCCCCCTCTCCTGCTCATGCGTGCTCTCTCTCAAATAATAAAAAAAATTTAAAAAATCCTAAAAAGAAGAGAGACAGAGAAGTGAAACGGCCCACTTGGGTGTGTGCGTGGGCCATGGGTCTGCCGTGGATGTTGTGTATCCCTGATGGCTGTCCTAAGCGGGCTGGTTGGCTGCAGGGACAGACCACCTCCCCCATGACAGGGCTCAGAGCAGCACAATACTGGTCACTCACGGCCCAGCACTGTATGGATCGGACGGCTCCTCCGCTCCATGTGGTCATCCAGGACCCAGGCTCCTACCACGTGTGACTCAGCCTTGCTCTTGCTTTTGGACCTGGAAGTGACGCATGCAGAGGAACCACCTGGAGATTTTGGGCCAGGTCTGGGTGGCGGGGAGGTGGGGCAAACCACTGTCCTGAGCTCAGTCGTCATCATCTGTGACCCCCAGGGAAGCACGGGGGTCGCACTGCACAGCTATGTCCTGAGAAGAGAGGTGTGCGCAGACATTGATAAGAGGAAGCTGCTTCGGCCGCACCAGCCTGGTCTCCCCAACCCAGAACCCGCTGCTCAGACGTGTCCCTAACAGATGGGGAAACAAACGCTCTCTCAGATCCTCTCTCCTGGGCAGGATCTGTCCCCAGCAGAGTCCCCAGCCGACGGTCGGCCCTGCTCTAGACCCGCAGCTGCTCACCGTCGCCCACGGGAGCAGGGCCGCAGCCATACGCTGTGTCACAGACCACGGTCCCTGCCGGCCTGAGTCGGCTCCATCTGCTCGGGGGGGGGGGGGCGGCCACAGCCTTGGGCCCCCGGTGTAGGGGACAGGTGCCAAGCCAAAGACGGCTGTCCCAGATCGGGCATCTGTTCTCTCATGAAGTCCTCTGGGTTGGGCCCACAGCCCAGGCAGGCCTCCGCTCCTGTTTTCCTCAACAATAGAAGAAAAGATGCTTCCAGACACTTCTGGCCACCAGAGCCTCCCCTTGTTTCTCTCTGAGGGCCTTGAACCCCCCATGAGGCCAAGTTGGGGGCCAAATGCATGTCCTCCAAGAGTTCTGTTGGGAATCCCTGGGCGGAAGCCATGGTTTCCAAGGGGACAACGTGGCTGTCAGAAGAAGCGTCCAGATGATGCCCAGATAAGCCTGGGAAGCCATCCCATGGCAAGCGGCGGCTTTGTGGACGGGGCAGAAGGCGGGGAAAGGGGACATGAGGCCGCTGGCTTCGCTCCAAACGAGCGGTGGTGAGCGGGGGTCCCAGTGTGGGCGCTGGTCTGGCTGGACGGGAGTTCCCGGTCCACAATGATGAGCCGCGTGATGCTGGGTGGGAGGGTCTCGATTGCTCAGTGACACAGTGTGGAGTATCACACAGAGTGTCGTTGGGAGGACTCAGTGAGTCACGCAAACTGTCTGCCGTCGGCCGCTGTCCCTTACCGGGCAAGCCTGCCCGTGAGGACCTGAACCACAGGCCCTGACGCTCCTGCTATTTGAGCCACAGACCCCTGAGCGCCCGCACCTGCTCAGACGGCACGGCCGTCCTGACCACATGCAGCGACTGTCACTGACATTTAAAGTCTCTGAAGTGAACGGTCACCTTCACCAAGCTCAACAGTCCCGTATAGCCAGTGGCCATGCCTCTGGTGTCACCGGTGCAAACATTCCCAGCCACACAGAGCCCCACGGGAGTGCCCTGAGCCAGCAGGACGCAGACGGACGAGCCGGCGCTGCTGCTGACCCGAGTCAGGTGGGAGCGTTGCCGGGACCCTCAGGCGCCGTGGTGGAGAGCGGTGCGCACAGCCGTCACTATCACATCACGGCTTGTCACATATCACATGTCACCGGTTGGGGGGTCCTCAAACTCAGACAAGCCGGAGACAGACATCTGACGGCAGGGAGGGCACCTTTACCTACGTGTCAGCGGATTTCGGCAGGCGCGGTCCCCACGTGCTCCTGGAGGGGCACGCCCGAGTCCCGAGAGACGTGGAGGAGCTACGGCGGCAGGAAGGACACGACCCCCGACAGCGACCGCCGGGACCACAGCAGCCGCCGCGAAGCACATTTCCAAATAGCAGATGTGGATCGATGCATTCGGAGCCGACGGTGACCCCATGGAGGAGGGACGCCATCTTGCAGATGAGGACACGGACACAGGCAGGGCAGGCCCCCTGCTCGAGGCCACACGCAACCGAGCAGAGGCACAACGGGGTGTGGAGCCAGGCGTTTGCGGACTCCCGGGCGGGCATGCGTGTCCGCCCCTCCGGCTCCCCATCCACAGTCACGTCTCTGCAAGGTTCGCGGGTGCTTATCTGTCCCTCTCTGGCCGGTAAGCTGTGGCCAGATGTCGGCGTGTCACATGTTTGCCCGCTTCTAGAAGAAGTCACAAGCAGGGGCCCTGCTGCCTTGTGTTGCTTTTTCTTTGCTTTCTCATGGTTTTTTTTTTTTTTTTTTCGTGTAAAGTGCCTTGAGGAAAAAATATGGATAGATGCT
The DNA here is from genome assembly GCF_009829155.1 of Mustela erminea. NCBI lineage: Eukaryota > Metazoa > Chordata > Mammalia > Carnivora > Mustelidae > Mustela > Mustela erminea. The sequence goes on from NC_045625.1 coordinate 91,628,569, forward strand.
GATATATTTCATATATATTTACATATTTATGTTTATATATTAGGTATTAATATATATTAATTGATATATTCATACAACTTACAGTGGTTAATATTAACACACAATGTAGTTTTTTTAAAAATTTATTTGACAGAGAGAGAGAGACATCACAAGTAGGCGGAGAGGCAGGCAGAGAGAGAGGGGGAAGCAGGATCCCTGCTGAGCAGAGAGCCCGATGCGGGGCTCGATCCCAGGACCCTGAGATCATGACCCGAGCCGAAGGCAGAGGCTTAACCCACTGAGCCACCCAGGCGCTCCAACACACAATGTATTATATGATCTCATATTAATGCATGTATTACATATAAATTGATATATTAATAACAATCAATAATGTTAATGTATAGTTTGATATACAATTACATAATGTATACTATATTAATAATTAACGATAATAATGAATAATATTAATATATTATATATATTATTTCCGGTTTTCTTCAAAACTAGGACGCTCGAGCAATGCCGTGCCCACTTACACGGCTGCCATCAGCTGGAATGGAGGACCAGGGCTGTGTGGAACCAGCACGCCCCTTCCGCCTGCCTCCAGACACCCACACGTTTCTCCTCCTGGCCTTTGGTTTTTACAGCTTTACCGACATACAACGGACCGACAAATAATCACACACATTTAAAGCGTACAGATATGTGTACGCGTCTGCAACACCGTTACCACGCTCAAGATAATGGACACAGCCATCACCCCAGGGCTTTCCTGGGCCCCCTTATCCTGCCGCCCCCCACCCCCGGCGGTCGCTGGTCTACTTCCAGTCATTGTAGACGGGCGGCCCGTTCTAGACTCCTGCGTACATGAGATCACAGTACACATCCCTCATCTGGCTTCCCGTGCTGAGCCCAAGGGTGAGGACTGCCCCCTTCTATTCTTTGTGTCAGTGGCTTATTCCTTCTCAGGCCTTCCCTGCCTGCCGAGCGGCATTCCGTCTCCACTTATCCGTGCCCATGCGGCCGGTCTTCTGGGTTGCTTCCGGCTTTTAGCTATTTCCAACAAAACTGCTATAAACATCTGTGCACAAATCTTCGCGTGGCTGCGAGCTCTCGGTCCTGTCGGGTAAATGTCGAGGAGTGGAATGGCTGCATCGCGTTCTTCCCAAGACCCTGCCGCACCGTGTTCCACGGCGGACGGACTGTACGTGCATTGCCGGCCATTGCTACAAACATCTGTGCACGAGTCTTGCGTGGAACACAGTGCGGCAGGGTCTTGCAGAGACACGCAGCACACACCGTCATCCCATGGCAATGCCCAGCAAAGGGCATCGCGTCATAGCTGGGCTTGGCATCTGGAAGGGATGCCTGGAGACCTCGTTGGCGTTTCAGAGCCGGCCTCTGCCGCCAGTTGTTTGGGATACAGAGTTAAGAGGGGACTGTGTCCAGGGCATGGGGTCAAGTCTCTGGGCCCGGGGGCTTCACCAGCAAAGTGAGTGGCGGGGGTGAGGGTGTCTGTGGTTCCATGATCTGTGCTGCAGGAATGAGTGGACCCGGAGAGACCTCAGCCATCGGCTCCTCCCTGTGCGACTCCCAGCCCAGATTTCAGTGAGTTCTACAGTGAGTGGCCCTTGGGACCCTGCAGCATGAGGCTCCTCCAACAGGCACTGGGCCCTTGCAGAGCACCCCTTTCACACCAGCTCCCTCAGGGGCTGCGAGGATCCGCAGGCACCCGCAGAGGCCATGTGTGCAGGGCACCGAAGGCAGGCCTCCCGACGGAGTGAGATGGTCAGGTTGCTGAGGGCGGTTTGCTCACAAATAGTTTTGTTTTCTTTCCTTGGCCTTGGCTGGAATCAATTTTGTTACACGCAGGAGAAATTGGATTTATCTTAGGGTTGGCCGACAAGGCAAGCAAATGCTGGCAAAAATCCAGGGACAGAGGAAGCAATCCTGTTTGCAGAAAGAAGGTTGTCCCCCAGGCCCATGGGTCCACACCGGGGTAACAGCACTCAGAGCCAGGGTGACCAGTGACCTTTTAATTCCTTTTATGAGCTATTATTCATGTATAGTACAAGCCATCCACTTACAGTGTGGAATCCAGTGGTTTCTAGCATATTTGGAGCTGCATGTCCATCACTGCAATTAGCTGTAGGACATTTGTGTGACCTCAACAGGGGGCTCTGTGCTCCTTTGCCCTCGTCCGTCAGTGACAGCCCCCTGTATCCTGGGCAATCACCGATCTGCTTTCTGTCTCTAGACTTCATATGAGGACAATCGCACGGCATGTGGTCCTCTGTCATCTGACTTCTACACAGCAGACCGTCTTCAAGGTCATCTCTGTGGTCTCAGTGCCACATTGCCTTTCTGCTAAGTGATGGTGTGCTGTGCATGTATGACACCGTATTTATCCCTTAACCAGCTGCGGAGTTGTTTCTGCTTATGGGCTGTTATGAGGAACATTTGTGTACAAGTGTTTGATAAAAGCATTATATATTATATTATTAATTATAATCTATTATATTATTAATTTTATTATTATTTACTACCAATTATAGTATTAATAAAAACTTTATTATGTGTATTATAATGTTTTTATTAATATCCATGCCCCAGTTTTTGTGTTTATTCACAGACTTTGTGTGGGCATAGACTTCAATTTCTCTTAAGTGAAAAAGCCAGTCCCCAAGGCCATGTATTGTATGATTCCATTTACACGAATACCCAGAACAGGCGCACACACAGAGACACAAAGCAGATCAGTGGTTGCCAGGGCCGGAGTGGGGTGCAGGTGGGACATTTGAGGGAGGCGTTGTAATGGGTGCAAAGTTTCTTTTTGGAATGCTGAAAATGTTCTAAAATTAGATTGTGGTGATGGTTTTGTATGGATTTGTAAATATACTAAAAACCCACTGAACTGCGTACTTTAAATGGGTGGCCTTTATGACACGTCAATTGTACATCAATAAAATCATTCTAGAAACAGAGAGAGACAGAGACTGAATTAAGTCTCATTACTCTGCGTTCCCAGCCTTGATCTTATCCGTAGATACATATTGGGGTTTAATCTGTCTGCCTGTCCATGTGTTTATCTCTCTCTCTCACACCCATTACAATCTTTTCTTTTCTCTCCATCTTTCAAGATTATGTGTCAGTTGAAAGTCCTGCCCTCAGGGCGGGGACACAGTGCTGGTCTTGCTGAAATCCCAAGTGGACAGAGAAAGGCAGTGGCCTCTTCTGGCTTTGGTTTGCAGGACTATACGGCATGTGGAAATTACATGGGACTCCTTCCTCCCATTATAAACTCATCAAGATTGGACGAGATGCAATGCACTAGAACATGCGTTTGAGATTCTTGTGCCAAGAGTACAGAGGGAACTGAGTGCCACAGAGAAATCTGCAGCTGGTGCCATGAAGTCCAGGGCCCAGAGCTGGGCACAGGTCCAGGCAGGGTCACCTTCTCTAGGAAGGGGAGAAGCATCCCCAAACAGGGGGCTGTGGATGGTGGTCATCTCAGGGATGGAACTGAAAACCCATTAGGACAGGGACACCACCACAAGACTTGGGTCTATCTGAACATTGTGATGCCCAAGGAGAGGGCTGGGGGTGAGCTTGACAGTCTGGACTCTCAGAGAATATGTCTTCCTTTAAGCACACAGGGAACAGGCACACATGTGAAAGTCTCCACAGATATCAAGATGTGACATCATACAGTCCATGCTCTCCAATATATATCATATTGTGATAAAACTAAAAATGGAATAGCTGAAGAGAGCAGTGTATGTAAAACTGAAGGACACTGAAAACACTACCATATCAGAGCATACAGAGCACAGGTAAAGTTGTATTTGCCGGAAATGTATAGGAAGGAAAAAAAAGAAGGTGGAAAATTAACAGGCACAGATTCAACTCAGAAAATCAGAAAATAAACAATGGAGCAAACCTAGGATGTGTAGAGGCAAGAAAATATTAAGGATTTTAGCTGAAAGTGTCAGTGGACCAAACCCTTGCAAGCTGAAGTTTGAAAAGGGGAGAGCCACGAATAAATGATAGCAGAAATGAAACACAAAGACAACTGCAGATGGAGGTCTATAAAATATGTCAAGGTTTCTGATCCAAGATGATGATGTAGGACACTCTGAACCTCACCTCCTCCCACAGACACTCAAAATCTACAGCCACACATGGAATAATTCACTCTAAAAGAAACCCAGAAACTTATTGAGCAACTCCTACATATTCGGTGAAAGAGAAAAAAAACCCTAACAGCTGGAACAGATTTTGGCCCACTCAACAATTAGAAACTACTGTGAGAAAAGAAGCGGCTTGAAAAATCACAAAGGCTTGAGAGACAACACAGAGCAAGGTCAGGCCAAATGATACGGTTGATCTTCTACACAAAGGCCCTCTGTCAAGACCGTGAGAGGTGGCTCTTGTAAGCTCATGCCCAGAAATCAGCACAGACAGACACAGGCAGTGAAGAAATGGGACAGTGCATTTTGAATAACAGAACAAGATAAAGCTTCAGAGACAGACCTTCATGAAACAAAGATAAGTGACAAAATGCATGAACAGAGTGAGAATTTCAGGGAAGATAAAACATGTAGGAAAGAACCAGACAAATCACAGAGCTGAAGGATACGATATATAAACAGAAAAAAAAAAATCTAAAGCAGAGGGCAACAGGATTTATCCAATCAGAGGAGCAAAGAGAAAAAAGAAAAGAAAAAGAGTGATGGTTACTTAAGGGAGTTGTAAGACAGCAACAAAGCATGCCAATTTATACATTCTAGGGGTCCCAAAAGGAGGGAATGAGCGAAAGTCACAAAGCTTATTCAAAGAAATGATGGCAGAAAACTGCCCAGACCTGGAGGAAACACCAGATATCCAGATCCAGGAAGCCCGGGGAGTTCCAAACAAGATTCCAAAGAGACCTAGACTGAGACATGCAATTAAATTATTAAAAGTTACAGACAAGGATAGAGTTTTAAAAGCAGCATGAGAAAACAACCTGGTATATACAGGAACCCCATAAGATTTACGGCAGATTGTTTTTTGCAAAAAAAGGGAGCGGTGTGATATATTCAAAATGCTGAAAGAAAAAAAAAAAACCTGCCAACTGAGAATACTCTACCTGGCAAAGTTACCCTTCAGAATTGAAGGGGAGAGAAAGCGTTTCCCAGGTTAGCAAAAGATGGAGGACTTGACCTGCACTCGAGACCAGCCTTACAAGAAATGTTAAAGGGACTTCTTCAAGCTCCAATGAAAGGATGCTAACCAGTACATGAAGCAGGACAGTGCTGGCAAAGGTAATTATATAAAATCATAATACTTCAATGTTGTTATGATGGTGGGTAAGTCACTTGTAGTGTGACGGTTATTAGATGGGAGTAGGAACCATCTATATCTGTATCTGCAAAAAAATTAGTTAATGGCTACACAAGGTAAAAAGATTTAAATTGCAACTTCAAGAACATAAAACATGGGAGGGAAGAGTCAAAATATAGAGCTTTAGTAACTCTCAACGTAAGTTGTCGTCAGTTTAAAATAAATGTTATAAGATGTTTTATAGATGATTCGTGGTAACCACAGCACAAAACCCTTTAATAGATGCACGAAAGATAGAGAGGAGGAGTCTACGCCTTGTGCTGCAGAAAATCATCAAATCACAAAGGAGGAGACAAAAAGAAGAAAGGAATAGGCAATTACCAAGTAGTCAGAAAACAATCAGCATGTTGGGAATAGCAATTCCCTACTTAGAATTCCTTTAAACGTAAAGAGCTAAAGTTTATCATCAAAACACCTAAAGTGGCCGAAAGGGTAAAAACACAAGACTCCACAAGAAGAGACTCACTTCAGTTTTAAGGACACAAGCAGACTGAAAGTGAAGGTGTGGGAAAAGATAGTCCATGTGTATGGAAACCAAAGGAAGCATGGATAGCTGTGCTTATCAAACAAAATAGACTTTCAACCAATGAGGGTATAATACCAATAAATACCAATGTAGCCAACATAGAAGCATCTAAATATTTAAAGCAAATATTAACAGACCTAAAGAGAGAAATAGACATATGATGACACGAGGGGACTTCAGTATCCATGTTCGTGACCAGATAAATTGTCTGGACAGAAAATCAGCAAGGAACAGTGGACTGAAGTTATCCGGTAGACCAGATGGACTTAATAGGGCCACAGAATGTCCCACTCGACAGCGGCAGAACATGCTTTCTTCTCAAGTGCACGATGACATTCTCCAGGGGAGACCACATTTAGGCAAACAAACACGTCTGAATAAATTTAAGAAGATTGAAGATGACCAGTGTTGGTGAGGATGTGAGAAATTAGCCCTGTGCCCTGTTGGTGGGAATACAAACTGGTGCAGCCTTTATGGAAAACAGTATGGAGGTTCCCCAAAAAGTTAAAAATAGAAATACCGCATGATCCCGCCATTTTATTTCTGGACACGTATCTGAGGGAGACAAAATCACTGTCTTGAAGATATATCAACACCTCCATGTTTCTTGCAGTATTATTTATAATAACCAAGACATGAAACCAGTGTACATGTCCACCGATGGATGGGTGGACGGGTGGATGAAAACAATGTGCACACGCAACAGAATATTATCCAACCGTAAGAAGGAAGAAAAGCTCATCACTTACAACAATGTAGATGGATCCCAAGGGCACGAAGCTAAGTCAGACAAAGAGCGACAAATACTGTATGACGCTACTTATATACAGAACCTAAAAAAATAAAACTCATCGAGGCAGAGAATAGATTGGTGGTTGCCAGAGACAGGGGTGGGGGTGGCAGAAATGGGTGAAGGTGGTCAAAAGGTACAAACTTGTAGTTATAAATAAATAAGTTCTGGGAACGGAACGTGCAGCCCAGCGACTGTTAACAACATTGTATTGTGTACGTGAACGCGGCTGAGAGAGTAGATTCTAAATGTTCTCATCAGAAGGGAAAAAAACGGAACGACATGAATGTTGGATGTTAATCCTTAAACTCATTGCAGTGATCATTTCAAAATACAGTTGACTCTTGAGCACTGTGGGGCTGTGGGCCAGCCCCCCACAGTCACGAATCCCCATATAACTTCTGCCTCCCCAAACACTGAACTCCTCACAGCCTACTGTTTGCTGGAAGACTTACTGTAACAGAAACAGTCGATTAGCACAACTTTATGTGTTATAGATATTATACACTGTAATCTTTTTTTTTAAATACTATTTTTTTTAGATTTTATTTATTTATGTATTGGACAGACAGAGATCACAAGGAGGCAGAGAGAGGAGGAAGCACCGCTCCCCGCTGAGCAGAGAGCCTGATGAAGGGCTCGATCCCAGGACCCCGGGATCATGACCTGAGCCGAAGGCAGAGGCTCAACCCACGGAGCCCCCCCCCCCACCCCGTGTAGAGCCGTTTTAACAGCACAGTCTCCTCCCATCTGAAACTACCTTTGAAACGATAATGTGGAAGATGCATTTTCCTAACTGCTGAGCAAAGAAAGAAGCTTCCATGCTATTCTGGGTGGCTTCTCATGTCTACTGCCTGCTTGTTCTAGGGCTTCTAGAAGCTTCCACACTGCTCTGAGAGCCTTCTCATGCCCACTGCCCACCTGTTCTAGGGTTTCTGCATTTGGGGTAATGTTCCTATGAAGGAATGAGAGTCATTCTCTCACTCGAGGGACATAGGAAGTGTCCATGCAAGGGACAAGGCATTGGATTCTAACCAAGAGATGAGGCAGGAATGGCCTGCAGTCGAAATTCCTGCTCAGGATTATTCCTCAGAATGGGGACTGACGCCCAATGGGTCTTGTGCAGGGCTTCTTCCCAAAGAGGTGGCAGGTCCCTGTGTCTATACTAGAGGGTCGCACGAAAGGTTTGGCCCCATAGGCACTTTGGGGCTAAGGAAGCCGTCAGATTTTTGAGATGCTCCCGTCATGGAAGGTTGGTTTTGAGGAGTTCTGTTAGTTAAGGGTGAAAGGAGCATATTGGAAACTCTGATATTTTTACACCCTCTCTGGCTTCCTCACATTCCCATGGGATCTGCAGCTTCATTAAAGACTTTTCGAGAACCCCACCTGTCTGATCTATAAAGCTGCCAGGAAGAGAAGCCCAGCTCTGCACGTGAGCCCTGTCCAGATTTCCCTGGAGATTTGTCTGCTCTAGTCATGCACAGCTCTGCACCCCTGCCCCGCCAGCCTCCTTCCTGCACCACCAAGCTCTTGCCACTCCAGGGGACGATCTCTAGAGGGAAGCCCCCTTTTGCCCCAACACACCATCTGTCTGGCTGGCTCCAGATCCCACAAGTCTCAGCTTAACCGTCTGCCCGAGTCGTTCAACCACAGGCTCCATGTGAGCAGACTCATGTCCGCTTCACCTCCTTGTGTGTAACAGGTCTCCACTGGGTTGCCTGGCAAACACTTGGCACTCGATAAAGGGCTTTGCAGATAGAAGAAAGAAATGCATGAATACATACATGTTTTCCATTTCCAGTGCTGAGTGAATGGAACCCAGAGGGTAGAATTTCTTCCAGAAATTCCGTTCAAAAATCCTCAAAGAAGAGCCAAAAGGTAGAAGCCACCCACGTGTCCATCATTGGCTAAGCCAGAAAACAGACTGTGGCATGTGCCCACGATGGAATATGATTCAGCCTTGAAAAGGAAGGGGATGCTACCAGACACATGGACCTTGAAGAAATTACACTAAACGAAATAAGCCAGTTGAAAGAAAGACAAATACTAGAGATTCCATTTCTGGGAGGTGCTGAGTGCAAACTCAGACACAGAAAGTAGAAAGAGAGGTGCCCCGGGCTGGGGAGGAACGAATGGGGTACGAGGGTTATCGGGTACGTATTTTCAATTTTGCAAGATTAAAGAGTTCTGGAGAAGGATGGCGTGCGACACTGGGAATGTACTTACTACCGGCTCTATGCTTAAAATGTTTGAGGTGGTGCTTTTCAGGTTATATGTATTTTGCCAAAATTAAAAATTAAAAAATCGGGCGCCTGGGTGGCTCAGTTGGTTAAGCAACTGCCTTCAGCTCAGGTCATGATCCCGGAGTCACGTCCTCTGACTGCGCCACATCTGAGAACAGAGTCAGGCGCCGGCGGAACTCACGGAAAGAGCGTCGTGGGTGCTACGTGAGTCCGCGGGCACCCGCTGTGTGTGGTCACGGCAGTTCGCTGGCATGAATGAACAGAACTAACAATAGAGCGGGCGTTAGTTAGCGGCTTCGGCAAAGACACAGCGGACTCTCGGGGAGCCTAACAAGCGGGTGCACCGGGGCTGCTGCAGAAATGCGCCCAGACCGTGAGCTTCCTTCCCTCAGTCAGCCCCCACTGAGGACGCTGTGGCACTCAGACCTGCTCTGTCTCGTGGGTGTTGTACCCCACCAGCCGCATGGAAGGCGGCAGCGGGTCCTGGAGAATATCACCCAAGGGCCCTTGGGGTTTGGGTTGGGACTTTGTGTTCACTGCCCACTTGTCCCGCGTCACCCGTGGGCAGGAAGTCCCAGCTGAGATCACGGCTCTTTTGGCACCCTTTACACCCCTGTAACCGATACCCCTCATGCAAGCACACATTTTGGCTGCTGGAACTCGTGGGTGTGGGAGCCCCACGCTGTGGCCGACCGACATCCCCGCGGACGGGAGCTCACGTGTGTGGGCCTCTCGGAGAATCCGTGCGCTCGCCTCCAAGGCTGGTCGAGTGCAAGGCAGTCTGGAGTGGTTCCCTTTTTCTTTCTTTGTATTGAACAAGTAAACACGGCTGCTGTTAGTAAAATCAGATAAGAAAGAGAACCCTGGAGAAGACAGTTAAAGTTACCTTTAATCCTAGTGCCTACTGGATGGATATGCTTTTCGGAAATATGATCCCTTCTGGTTTTTAAATTGTAAGCGGAGCTAGAGTTTTTTGGTTTTGGTTTTCCAAGTCACGGCAGATGAGTGGATAAAACATCAGCTCGACCCGCACGGAGGCCGCGTGTTCAGTTCTCCTGCGGCTGCTTCACTTTGAAGGGGAAGTCTGCTGCCTTTTACCGTGGGTATTTGCCCTTCCGTGGTCTTCCAATCCGTGGTCTTCTGCAAATCTTAAACCGTTCTAATGGCAGCAGTATGAAAGAGGAGGTCAGTTGATGTTGCATTATTCTTTCCCCAAAGCCTCAGCCCCTGGCAACCTGTAAATTCTGCGTAAGTGCATAATGTGGGAAGCCCGGGACTGGAGCTCGGAAGGAAGTCAAGTCACGAAAGGGCACGTAAGTCATTTACTTTACCTCCTGGGACTCCTGACTCCTGGGCTTTTTCATGGCTGTCTAAAATAAGGCAGAGAGGTTTAGGATTCCCTTTCCTGAGCTCGCGTTGGCCTTTGCTGGCTGGCGTCCCTCCCTTGGCAGTGGGAGGGCGATTCTCCTCCTCCAGGCGGATCCCAGGACTTGGGCTCTGGATTTCCAGCACTCCCTTTGGCCATGCCTTGTCCGCGGAACAGACCCCACACCTGCCAGAGGAGCGGGAAGAAGCCGCGTGAATGCGGGTGTCTCCAGAGATAACCACGAGTTCCTTCTCTCCTGTTAAAAGTTCTTCAAAAGCAGCCGACTAGCTTTCGCACCTCCAGTTTCGTCCTGTATTTCTAGCTGTCTGGAGCAGCTTCCATCCCCGCCGTTTGGCTAAAACCAGAAGGCTGGACTCCAGAAGTTCTCCAAAGGCTTTGTAAAAATGTTTGCCAAATCCACCCTCGACAACACACACACCGTGACACATCCCCTTCCTCAACGCCCTCGGTTAATCGCAGCTGTTCCCACATCTGAAACTCTAAACCATCCCTCTAGTTTGAGCCCTCGCCAGCCAGTGTCCGTTTCTTAGTGGACCTGGGGAGGTCGTGTTAGACAAGGCTGACGCTTCACTGGTTGCGTCCACTCTCTGGTTCCACGGAGAGACCCGTGCCCTCTGGAATCCACCCCGGTGAATGGCGTCACATCCCACCCATGACTCAACCCGGGAGACCTGCTGCCCCTTCCCAGTCCCGCCCCCGACAACCCTCGGGTTCTCCCCCACTCACTTCTCACATCCTCACCTTCGCCCAGAGCCCGCCACGTCTTCGTAAAAGTCACTTGTCACAAGGGCTGCACGCGACACACAAGGGAAAAGCATAAAACTCAAACACGTAGCACACCAACAACGTGACAGCCGCGCGGCAAGCACGGAACCAGACTGCAGTCGGGGGAAGAACGCTCCAGCGCTGCAGAAGCCCCTGAGTTGTCCCGTTGGGGTAGCGTGCCCCGAGTCCTCCCAGGGACGGCCACTGCGCCGCTGTCCGGGGCCAGCATCGGCGCCTCAGAGCAGCGGGCTTGCTGCTTGCCGTCGGGGAGCGGAGCGTGTCCCTCTACGCCTTCGCTCTTGTGTTATTTCCCTGTGTGGCTCACCAGGAGGCTGGGGTTCATCCGTGCCGTGGGTCCTACTCAGGGCTGTGTCATGTTCTGTGACATGAATAAAGCGTGGTTTTTCCACGGTTCACGCGGGGGGCACTGGGGGCCCTGGTTTTGAGCGGGTCGGAGTGACGTCGGTGCGGACGCACTGGTGTGTGGGACCGGGGTTCCGGGGTACGTTCTGTGGGGTGGGGTGGGCACCAGTCCCAATCAGCCGGCCCGCTGTTATCTGGAGTGGAGGTGACGTGAACTTGGAGAGATCTTTGCCGTAGCTGGTTAATTCCTCGCTCTCCCCAGGTGACTCCGTTCCTTCTGCCTCACACCAGGGGCGTGTCCTTGAAGCAGACCTGGTGACACCCTCTTCTACTCACATCTCTTCCACGCGCCCCTTGGCCTCCGACCCATCTAGATTCCGTAGCAAGGGCGTGCGTGCAGGGCCTGTCGTGGGCAGACTCCCCGGCCCCTCTCCAGGCTCGGATTCTGCCCTCTGCCCACCTCCACCCTCTTGACCCACACGGACATGCTTCAGCTACTGAGACAGCAGGTGGTCCTCGAGGTCGGGCCCTTTACACGACGTTTCAGATCAATCAGACCTCGGGGAAGCCTTTCCCTCAGCCTACACCAGTGTTCTGAAATCACTCTGGTTGGAAGCATCTGTTGCCATTTTATTTATTTACATTTGTCTTCTTATACAAAGAGCTTGTACAGATCAAATACGGTCAAGATGGAGCCTCACAAGTAGTTGAAATCAGTGTAGAGCAAGTGTCACTAGCCCGAGTGATGCAGAAGGGCCACTGGCCGTGAGACCCCTGTGATCCCTCCAGTGGGTCCCAGGAGAGAATCAGGGACCACAAGGCAGGCGAATGTCTTCACTACAGAGCGAGGGGTGGGGCCACGTGTCTGGTGTCCCTGTTCCCAGTGCCGGGACCTCCTTGGGACAGTAGGAGCAGGCGGCCGTGGGAGTGGACACTCGAGGTGTCGGTCAGCTGCCTCGAGGACCTGCAGGTGTACCCGTGTCCTGTGGAATGAAAGAGGCACCTGTGAGTCGCTTGGCAGGACAGGTGTCGCCTGCAAGCCGTACTGGCTCCCTCAGCTGTCTGCAGGGATGATCCGTCAGCACAAGTGACGCAGAGTGCTGAGGGCAGAGGGACGTGGGACTAGCAGACCTCGGGAGACCGGGCCGGCCCCTGCCCAGTGGGAGATGGGAGCACGAGGTTGCTGATTCCCACGGCTTCCTGATGGGGGACTCATGCTTGGATAATTTAGATGTGAGACTTTGTTTCTGGTTTTCAAAAGTTGGCACCTAATTCTGTAATCCTTATATTTCCCAAACACTGTATAGATCTCATGGGTGTGCAAAGCCGACCTCCACAGCGTGCTTCTGGAGCCCACCAGCTCGAAAACAGTGAAGAGCCTCCTTCACACCAAGGACCACGACAGGGGCAGGGAGCCCCAGCATAGCTTGGGGCTAAAACAGAGACCAGGACCTGAACAGAGGATTCGAGCATACAGCCCTTCCCACACCTCTGTCCTGGGAGCCGGGAGGGGCTGGAGATTGAGTTCATCACCAACAGCCAATGACTTCATCTCTCACACCTGCATGTGCAATCCCCATAGAAACCCCCAAATGATGGGGTCCTGGGGCTCCTGGGTCAGTGAACTCGTAGAAGTGCTGGGAAGCACCCGGAGAAAGTGGGAAACCTCCACGCTGCTTCCCCCACACCCACCCCTACGCATCTCTTCACCTGGCTGGGGGGTTACCTATTTTCCTGAGTTCCGTGAGCTGCTCTAGAGAACTGCCAGACCCCAAATGGGGGCAGCTATGGAAACCCGCGTCGTTGTAGCAAATCGGACAGGAGAGGGGGTATCCCAAACTCCCAGGACGGTGACTGGCATCTCGCAAGACTGAGCCCTTACACTCGGGGGGTCCATGCTAAGTCTGGGCAGTTAGTGTTAGGATTGAACTGAATTGTAGGACACCCACTTGGCGCCTGCAGAGTTGGAGAAATGGTTGTTGGTGTGAAAAGGACCCACATATTTGGTGTCCGATGTGTTGTGAGTGTATGCAGGCCATTGTGTATTGGAAAGCACCTACGCGTGATTTTTCTTGTGGCCCAGAGAGGACCAGCAGGCAGAAAATGATTTGCTCTGAAGCCAACGTGGGGTCATCAACGAAGCTCATTCATGACCATTGCCTGAGAGGCCGCCACACACGGGACACGGATTCCACACTCCCCCGCCGGACCTGCACCCCTGCCTTCAGACCACGCTAGGGCTGTTCATATCCCCGGGACCGATACAATGTATCCAGACAATTATCTTCCCTTCCAGTGTGATGTGGGAAATCGGGGAGTGTCTACCTCGGGCCAAGAGGAAAATGCTTTATTTAGTCTGATTCTCTTGGGAAAATGCACGGACACGGAGGATCTCAATACCCCTTTTTATTACGTAGCCCGAGGTGCTAAACTCTTGTTATCAACCAACATTTGCCCATTTTCCAAAGTCTTCACGGCCGTCCTACGCCCGAGAAGAATGTTAAGTTTTCTCGGAACACGTACCGTTTATTCAGAAAACCAGACGATTGTCATCTCCTCGGCTCAATTACATTTTGTTTTTTGGTGAAATTGCTGTACTGTGATTCTCCCATTCTCAGATTCCGGGAAAGTAAAGCGGGGAGGAGGAGGAGCCTCACTGAGCGGCTCCTCTAGAACATGGAGCGCAACGGGCCGTGAGGGTGTGCGGGAGACGGACCCGGTCTCAGAACGCGGAGGAAAGCGCCGGTTAGAGACCGCGCTCACCGAGGGGGCAGGGTCCCCTGGAGCCCATCACCGCGGGGGCCTTTGCTTCCCGCGCCCGTGCCAGGCACTCCTGGCAGGAGCTGGCCTCCCGCTGCCGGCCCGCACTCCCAAGCTCTCTCCACGGGCTGCGTCCTGGGGCGGAGCCTTAGGGCAGAAGGCATCCCTCGCCCATCACGGGTCTCCCCTGTTTGCACTCACGGTTGAGAGGAGCCTAAGGAGCCCACCTGTGAGCACCCTTCACCCCCAGGGCCCCGGAAAGGACTGGGGTGACCCTATGCACGTCTCCACACCCTCTGCTGGGCTCTGTACCCCCGAATTCTCCTCTGATCTTTGCTCTCCCTTTCAGACTCTTGTCTGCCGCCCGGGCACAGCACGCTTACTGCACACATCTGGAGAAGATGCTCTGTTTCCTCAGGGGCCACGTCCCTCAAGATCAGGAAGTACAGGTGATTCCTGCTCCTTCCAGACGTTCCCTGTCCCTCTTCCCTGCCCCGGACTCCCGGAGCCTGAGGGATGCTTCTAGCTGCCTCTTTCCCCTCCGCATCGCTCCCCGCCACGGCTGCCTCCGTCACGGCAGACAGGCAACTTGGCCACAGCTGTGTGCCCGCCGCGGTCCGTCCAGTCCCCATCCACAGTGCGGCCACCAGCCTCCTGGGTGACCAGACGGCCCCGCGTCACGGCTTCCCTGGGAGAGGCTCAGCTGAGGCCTGCTGTCCTGGAGCAACAAGTGTTGGCCCCTCTTCCATTCTCAGCAGCGCCCTGGTTTGGACAGTGGACTCCGCAGGTCGCCTTCCGGGCGGCCGGGACCTCACCTTCCCGTGGCTTGTTCACCGTCATCCACTTCCTCCTCCTCCCGCGTCGGCCGCCGCGCCTCCGTCCTGTCCTGGACGCACGCTCACCAGCACCGGAAAGCTCGACTCTGAGCCTCCCACACTTGAGCGCCGATCCCTCTGTTTCTAGGTGCAAAGTGATTTCAACTCCGCTGAGACCTTCCATTCAGTGACTCGGTGACCGCCCCGCCCCCGTCCAGCGACCTGCTCGGCACCCACTCCTCGACATCCTCTCTCTCGACGCAGTTATCTGTCAGACCTGAAGCTGCTTCGACCCGGGTCTCTGTGCTCTTCTGTGTCCCGTATTCAAACAGATCTTGCCTGGGACACCCCTCACCGGACTGACCGTTTGGTTCTAAACCATGACTGCAGACCCCATATGGACACTAACCCCATGAATCCATCCTGTGTGGTTTCTGTCTCAGAATCGTGCTGAGCACGAACGTGAGGGCAGATCAGCAGGCTTCCCAGCTCCACAACAGAAAGAAGACAGACCAGAAGAAAAACAGGTCCATAATCAGAGCCGCAGGGACCTAGAGACCCATGTAACAGAGACCCAGCGCTCATCTTACTGGAGTCCTGGAAGGAGAGGAAAGCTTGCAAGCGAGAGGCCATCCCAAGAAATAATGACACGAACACCTCAAATTTGGCAAAAAACACAAATCTACAGATTCAAGAAGCTGAATCATCCTCAGGAGAAACACGGAGAAATTTTCACGGAGACACACCATCGTTAAGCTTCTGAAATCTAAACACAAAGAAAGAAACTTTTAAAGCAGAGATACAGGACAGGTCACCTATAGGGTGACCCCAGCTCATGTGACAGAGGGTTTCCCATCAGAGACCACGGGACCAAGAGGAAGTACCGTGGAGGCTGAGGGGAAAGCAGCATGACCGTCGAGTGTGGCATCTGAATCCAGACCGAGGACTGAGGGGAGAATAAAGACCTTTTCCTACAAGGGGGGACGAAACAGTTTGTCCCCAGAAGACCTACTCCTGAGGTTGCTGAAACAGCTCCTCCAGAGCAAGGGTGGCACTGGACCCCCTGCAGGGTCCGGAACCAGCAAGCTAAGTGGGCAAACAGCAGTGTGGGTGCACACATGAGACGCTGCTTCCCCGCCCGTTTTCCAAGTCCCATGTGACGAGGGACACATGGCGACGCTGTCAGATGCCCAAGACAAAGGTCACCAGAAAGGGACAGGGGGAAGGACCCTCATGGACATGGCCGGAGGAGGGCGTCAGGAGACCCAGCCCTGTGAGTGCCGGCCCCACGCCACGCGGCCACCTCGTTTCTTCTCCTCCTTATTCGCAGCATCACTTCCCAACCGAGCTGCCATCATCGCCTCACAGGGCCCCCGCGAAGCCGGTCTTCTCAAGGTCGTTTGCAGTTGTGGCCGGAGGAGGCAACACCTGACTCTTGCCCGAAGTGTCTGGTGTCACCAGAGGCACCTTCCCGTCCGCTGTCCCTGACGTCGGACTGTTGGGACTATCTGAGTCCCTCCCTGGCTGCCCGCGGCGCGCCGGCAGTGGCGCTGTGACAGCTCTGCCTCTGAAAGCACAGAAGCTCCCAACGTCTCGGACCGGGGCTGGCACTTCACCATCCGTAACTGAAGTAGCCGAAACTCTTGGAACTCAAGCAGGCTCACATCTGCCGAGGGCTCGGCTTGGAGAGGACCCTAGAATCTGCCGGGGCTGTGACAGATGACAGACATGCCC
Organism: Mustela erminea; assembly: GCF_009829155.1. NCBI lineage: Eukaryota > Metazoa > Chordata > Mammalia > Carnivora > Mustelidae > Mustela > Mustela erminea. Next base: position 91,645,319 of record NC_045625.1, read on the forward strand.
TTTCTGATCCCAAAAGCCCAGACAACCGAGCTCTCCCTGAACGTGGGCTTAGCGCTCCTGAGAGGCAAGCTTTGTCTTGCTTCCACTCCTCGGCATCTGATGCTACATCAAGCACGGGCAGTCCTAGACACGGGGCGATTTGAATTTAAAAAAGAAGTGTCTTCTTACGTTGACAGCACTTTGGACTGAACTTGGAGTGTTTTGAGTTCAGTTTCAATTTGTCAAGGTGCGCATCTGAGTGCAGGATTCCCTCTACGGGGAGGAAAGTTATCCAAAGCCCAGGAATCTTGTGTTTTTCTAAGCACTAGGTTTTTGAGAAGTTGGTGGGGGGGAAGGGCATGGATGTCCAGAAGTACCCGTACAAAGTGTGTGTGTGTGTGTGTGTGTGTGTGTGTGTGTGCGTGCGCATGTATGGATGGCGTACGTCTGCTATTAAGTGTGCAAGCGTGTGCACTGCGTGTCTGTGTCTGTGTGACATTCACACGGTGTGTGCTTGCACAGTGGTGTGTGCGTGCTGTGCGGGGGTGGGTTTGGAGCACTCTTTCTCACTAAGTCCACAGACAGGCAATAGGCGGTGGTGTGCCCCTCCGCACCAGCAGGCCTCCTCATGCTCCCAGCGCAGACCACGCCTGCCCGCTCTGTCCTTCCCAGGACGCCCGCCATCCCAGGGGAGGCGACAAGCAGAAAGGAAGCTCGCTGCTGGGCACCAGCGTCGGCCTGCGGGGAAGGATGGGCCCGCCGGAGCCCATGGTGAGGAGAGCAGCCTGACACAGACACCCCTGCCAAGCCCAGCCACACGCTGTCCCTCCCCTGCCACATTTCTCAGCTGCCAGACGCAGCTTTGATCACGTCCCCGCTGGCTCCAGAATGCCCTGTGCTCCCCACCCTCTGCAGAATGAGGGCAAACTTCCCCAGGAGCTTGCAGAGTGAGGTCCCTGCCACCGCACGACATAGCCTGGGCAGCAGAAGGAGGAGGTCATCGTCTCCCACCTCCGCGGCTGCAAGTTCAAGATCAAGGCATCCACAGGCTTGGTTCCTTCTGAGCCCACGAGCGAGGCTCTGCTCTGGCCTCTCTCCCAGCTTCTGGTGGTTTGATGGCAACTGGGGCGTGCTCCGACTTGTAGAAGCTGGTCCGGTTCTCTGCCTTCAACATCACGTGGGCTGCTGGGTGTCTGTCTGTCTCTGTGGCCGATAGGAAGGTTATTGTAAGGACAAGAGTCGCGTTGCAAGAGGAACCGCCTGAACGTCCTCGTCTTGACTACATTGGCAAAAACCCTATTTCCAAATGAGGTCACATCCTGAGACACTGGGGGCGAGGACATCCCCAGGTCTTTTTGGGGGGGACCCAGTTCAGCCCATAACGCTCCCCGAATTGTTCGGTCCACGTTACTCACCACCTTCTCCGACCCTCATTTCCCGTCTTGGATTCCAAACTTCTCTTCTCTCTCCCACCAAGGCCGTCCCAGTCAGGACGCTGCCCACGAGGCGTGGGGTTCCTCCCGTCCGTGTAGACCGAGCTAAGTCAGGTTCATGGGTTTTCCTGGAGATCTATGTGAGATGACTGCAGTCCCTTTGCGGATACGCCAGAGATGAGCAGCTGCTCATAGACGCCCTTGCGGGTCTTTGGTCCTCCAGGACCACACCTGGACAGGAGGGGCCTTGGCTCTGGGTGCGCGGTCAGTGAGTGCGCTGAGGGCACGGGACTGCCAGGAGACTGCGTTCCCTTCCGACTGTTATTCCTGCCCCAAACAGTCCTCCCCCAGCTCCCGACTCACACCCTGCATCACTCTCCAAGAGTGGGCGTCCGCACCGAGCACCGGAGGGTGGACAGTGCATGGACGCGTGGGCCGCAGAGCCGCGCACACGCCTGGGAAGCCCTTGGGGTGCCCAGACAGAGCCAATCATTGAGAAAGGAGAGCTATGACCCCATGCCGGGGCTGGGGGCCAGATCTTCCCGTGTTGACATCTCTAAGGGCAGAGAGAATTCTAATTTCCATCCGCCTTTCCAAGTCACTGTGGAAGTGTGTCATCAGGGCAGAGGAGCAGAATGTCCCATCTTGCAGTTTGTTAGCTGGACTCCTGACTTGAAAACCCTGAGCCCAGCACACACCACGTCTGCTGTACTTCTGCATCCGGCAGCTCCCTCCCAGGCTGCGCTCACCGCGGTCCGAGGCCCGTGTTTTCTGGGACAAGTGCCCTGAGCTGGTCCTTCTGGAGCCTTCCGCATTCGGTCTAGACCCCCTGGAGTCTCGATACCGTCCTTCTGCTCTCCTGTGCTGTACGCAGTGACGGGTTCCCACGGGACTATGCAGTCGCCCCAACACCACGAGGTCGAGTGAACCAGCAAGGGGGGCAAGGATGATGGGTCCCCAAAGCACATTTTTGGGCCAAACCATCTGCCAAGGCAAGAGGAAGGCGGTTCCAGGCGCAGCAGCTGGACGCCGAGGCCGCCGGGGTCTCTCCGGGACGAGCTCCGATGTCCGCATCGCACGCACTCGTGCGTGGCTGGGAGCGGGTGTCCGTGGCCCCCACGGTGGCTCTCGGCTGCCTGAGGTCTGGTAGCAGGAGATGCCTCGTGCGGCCCCGTGACAACGTCCACGCTTGGGTGAGCAGAAGAGAGGACGGCCCCACCGGCGGGGACGGCACCAGCCTGAGTCTATCCGGGAATCTGCGGAGGTAGACGAGCTGCCGGAGGGCACACTGGAGAAAGTCACTTGGTCCAGTGGACACTGATTCTTCCTTTCTGCACGTGGGCGGAGACAGAGGCTCTGCCTTTCTCCACTCCCTGCTGCCCTGTCCCCTGGGGGGATGGCCAACCCTCCGGGGGACTCACACTGTCTGATGCGTCCTCTGCCTGCAGGCTGTCCGCCCACGCCCTCCTGCCCCCTCAGAGACCTAATGACAGAGTCCCTGATTCTCCCTGTGAAGCATCCTTCAGACCTAAGTCCACTCCGTTTCCCAGAAAGTCACCTGGGCAGAAGCATCCTTTTCCATGCTTGCTTTCTCTTCAAAGTGCCCCCCAGGTGCTTCCATGAAAACTCTCTCTTCTTCCTCCAGTCTCTGTATGATTCTGAACATCACTCCCGGCCTGGCTCAAACAGACCAGTACACGCCTTCCAAGGGTGATGGCCACGGAAAGCATCTTGGTTAGCATATTTGGTGCAAGATGTGTCTTGATCTCATTCTCCATGGCTGGCTCTGTGCTGGCTCACGAACACCATTTGATCGGAGAGAACGCAGACTCCTAGGGGTGCTTGAGACAAGTGGTCCGTCCATCCCCACAGCCAGTGGCTAAGTGAATGCTCTGATTTTTTTTTTTTTTAATAATACCACCCCCTTTTCTATGGAGCCTTGAAATAAAAGCAGAGGTCAGGTAGGTGATGGAGAACTGTCAGTCACTGAGTCAAGAGGTTTTCCTTGGAGGCAAATAGACTTCCAGGTACCTGAGAAATTGTACACAAAAAGTTGAGGGCAGGTCCACATGTTAATCATTAAGTTCACTTTATGTGCCAAAGAGGATAATCTGCCCATTCAGTACCCACCTGGTTTTCTTCCTTAGCCACCGGACTTTATTTTATGGGGAATAACAATGAGTCCAGCTAGAAAACCCAAACTTCTCAGCTTCTGTTGCAAATAGGTGTTGCGGTGCCTGAATTCCGGTCACTTAGTAAAGCAGCCTATGTTGGGTGGGGCTTTTCTGTCTTCTTGAAAGACAGAAGGGCTGGCACACTCTGCCTTTCCCTTTCACCTTAATCTTCTTCCAAAATGGAAAGCAGACATGATGGCTGTGCTCCAGCAGTCATCTTGGACCGGGAGGTAGCCTTGAAGTTGAAAGCAACGTACCAAGGATGGTGAAATGGAACTTTAGAAGGAGCCTGGCCCTGCCTTCTTTGGTCCTGTTTGTGCGAGATAAAAAACAATCCTTCTCTCCAAGCTGCTGTCATGTGAGTTCTATTTTATGCGGCCGATTCTAACGCCAGCAGACACATTCCACTACACTCAAGTACAGGAAATGTCACATTATTTTTCTGAGTCAATGAAAAATGAAATTCAAATCCCACAAAGCTGACTGGTAAGAATTTTGATCTCAGCCTGGTGTAAAGAACCCTCGTGCATATCTCTGGGCTTCCTGTTATGCCCAGAAAACGTGGTGAAGTCTGCTAATATTTGGTTTATCAGGATGGCTGCTAAGATGCCCATCCAGAGGGAGGGAGAAATTACCCCAGAGTTTCCGGGCCTGGTGTGGGCGCCGCGGTCTCAGGCCAGCGCCCATGGGTGCCATGTCTGCCCCGTCAGCCCCTAGAGAATTCTCTGGGCTCCAGCAGTTACGTTCACCACCACCACCCCCCCACCCCCGGCCAGCCCTCTTCCTCCAAGCTCACCCCTTCCCTTCCCTTCCTGGGGGATCCCACATTGTCATCCCTGGGGCAACAGCTCTTAAACCATAAACTGGCCTCTTCCCTGAGGGCAGGCGAGCCTGGAGAAGGAGATGCCCACCCTAGGAAGGGGCGTCTTACCCTGTCCTGCTCACTTGCAGGGGAGCGCGTCCTGGGAGAGGCCCACCACTTTCCCTGAATCCACAGGCAAGGAGCGTAGAGGGCATGGGCGAGGCTTGAACACCCTTGATGAAGCCCGTTCTTGTATCCGCGGAATAGGGAATGGTTGTAAGGGTTAAGAGCTTGGAAGCTTCAAAGACAAAACAAAGACAGAACGGAAGGCAAAGTAGAAAACCAACGCGGATGAAAACGGAAGGACAGGTGTGGGTGAGTCCGCAGCCGGGGCCATCGCAGCGTGACTTGGGACGGCGACCGTCCGGATGCGCGCCGCCCGTGCCAGCCAGTTTGCCTCTCACCATACGTGATATTACCGGATACTCTACACAGGTAGAGAGAGAAGCAGACGTGGCAAACGCGCGGGTGTACGGACGCTTGCAATCTGAAGTCAGGAACGAAGCCGAGTTTGGGGGTGCTTGTACAGCACCCGTCCTTACAGAAATCCCGCCCCGGCCCCTCGCCGGACCGTGAGAAAGATGCTTCATTCCCCAGTGTTTGAAACCGCTGCAGGGGGTTCCAGCTGTCCCGTGTCTCATTACTCTAAGGCAATCGGCAATTGCTCTTCCGCAAACTCTGCCTCGGTTTTCCCATATGCAAAACGGCCCCTGCCGACGCCTGGCCGGCGTGGTGCCCGGCAGACCCCGTCCCGGTGCCGCGTGCTGACGGGCGGGTGTGCAGGCGCCGCTCGAGGGTGTGCTGCACGCTGTGGAGGAGCTGCTCTGGGCTCACTCCTGCCCCGGGGGTTCCGGGCTGGTGCTTCCCGCTGCAGACGCACGAGGGTTGCAGGCTTTCCTGGGGGCGCGGGGGGCTCGTTTCCCTCGTGGAAGGGTGTGACCGAGCTCAGTGCTCTCCGTGATCCTGGGAGGGGCCTGGGGACCGAGCGAGCGCACAGTCTCGGGCCGCGGGACGAGGACGAGGAAGGTAAAAGGCGGCACGGAGAGCCGGAGGTGGGCCTGGAGGTCGCTGGCTCTTGGGCGGAGGCTACGGGTGCCCGTCTCCCGGCTCCCGACTGGAGCCTGAGGTGCTCCCGCGCAGGGTGCTCCGGGTTGGAATAACTCCGGTCGAGCGTTCCGGAGGGTTCCGAAGCAGGTAACCTGCTCAGCAAACCCCCCGCCCCGCCCCGAGCAGGCAGGTGCCGACGGAGCCCGAACAGCGGGCTCCCCGGGGAAGCTGACTGCAGCGCTGCCGGCGTCCGCGGTGCACACGTGCCCGTCCGGCCGAGCCCGCGCCGGCAGTGCCGGGTCACCCCCCGAGGGGTCGGGGCTCCTGCTGTGCTGCGTCAGCCGCTGCCCGGAGCCGGCCGAGGGGAAACGTGCTGAAATAGCTGGGGAGCCAGCAGGGTCAGCAGTGCCCCGGTTTGGATGTAATTTATTTAATTGTTCCTTAACATCATTTAATGTTTAATAAGAGCTGAGCTTACCAGCCGGCTCATAAACGCTGACGATCTCACGAGACGGCCCTGGTCTTCCTTCCACCGTCTCCTCCCTGCTCCGGCTCCCCCGGGCCCCCGGGACGCCCTACACCACGCCACACCACCTTTGCCCCTCAGAATGGCCTGTCTCTCCACACCCCGCTGAGGGGACAGGGACCGGGCCCTGCATGGCCCAGAGCCGCCCCACCTGAGACCTGCGCTCCCAAATCCTGTTTTATAAAAGCCTCTCCTGCTTGAGTCCGCAAGGAGGAGGGGGTTTTGCCCATCAGCTCGAATTAACCTGCTGTGTGCTGGCGGCCCCTGGGATCCCAGGGTGAAGGGAATCCCGGGCTGCGGCCTGGGGGCAGAGGGCAGGCTAGGTCTTCAGCCCTCGGGCTCAGCGGGGGGAGGGGAAGGACGAGGCTCGAGATCATGGATCAACAGAACCAAGAATTGCACAGAATCTGAGAACACAAGACATTCTATCACATCAACGAAAGCAAAGTACTCTGAGCACTTACTCTGTGCTGGACACAGGGCCATCACGTCACCGGGCCACCACAGCCCCTGGACAGCCACCAAAAAGGCCACCAGTTTCCCGGGGCTCCAGGCAATGCCTCAACGTAGGAAATCTCAGGCACAGAAAGGTCAGTGAGGGAGGCGGGAATTCACGGACGGTGGCCCCATTCCAGAGTTCCTGACTCAGAGCGCGGGGGGAGGGCCTGGGCCTCGGCCCTGTCACCCCAGAGGGCTGTTTGCTCTCCCGCTGGGGAACTGTGGCGCCCTTGACCACGCTGCAAGCCCAGTGTATCCCGAGGCACGCTGTCTGCCTCTGGCTTCCGAGGGCCCAGGCCGTGGGGATGGTGCCCAGCCCTGACCGAGCCAGAGAAGGAAAAAGCTGGAAAAGCACCCGCGGCTGCCCCGGGCCCTCTCTAGGGCCAGCTCTCCGCACGGCGGTCTTGCTCAGCTGTGTGTTTGTGGGAACACTGATGAACCAGTGTGTCCTTGAACCCGTCCCCGGGTATGCGGAACCGGGTCTGACGCAGCCAGAGTGAGCTGCGGGAGCTGCTCGGAGCGGACCCGGCGCGCAGAACAGAAAAGGGTCAACCGTCGATCACGCCCGTGTTTTGTTCCCGCAGTGAAGGGAACAGAACGTGCAGGAAGACGGCGGACCAGCAGGGGCAGCTCTGCCATTCCCCACAAAAACAGACTGTTTCTGAAACGCTCCAGGATTGTGATTTCCAGGGACTGCTTTGCCGTGTGTCCGTTTGTGCAAGTTCTCGTGTTGTGGGTGGGGAGGCGGCCTGCGTCCTGCGGTCCCTGGCCGGGGATGAGCTCCGAGGGGAGAAGGCTCATCTCCAAGTGTGCTGTATCTGCCCTTCGCAGAAGGCAGGCGGGCGACTGTGGCACCCGGCGGGCAGGCCCAGGTTCCGTGGGCCGCAACCGCCTCTCGTCAGGTGCCGAGTGCCCGGGGAGGGGGACAGGCCTCCCTCCGCGCCCTCCCTTCCTTCCGCCAGTTTGGTTCCCCCACTGCTTCCGAGTGGCGTGCTTGGCAGGGGTCCCCACGCAGGGGGAGGGCCGGCTGGGGTCCCGTGGGTCCGGAGTCACCCCGGGCATGGGGGGTCCTCACTTCGCCTTCCCCTGCAGGTCCCGCCTTTCCCACCCGGGTGTCCATCAGGGGAGGGGCTCAGCCGGGGCCGCGCTAAGGCAGGGGGCCCGGGAGGGGCTGGGTGGGAGCCCCGGGTCGGGAGAGCTGGGCCGAGGCTTCCCAGACCCTGCAGAGCCCGCTTGGGACTGACGGAGGGCAGGGGAGTGTCTGGAGCCTGCCCGGCGGGAGGCAGGGTGGGTACCACCTTCCAGGGTCAAGCAGGAGACCCCGCAGGCTCCCCGGACGGCAGGTGGACACGGTGCTTCTGCGGCCTCTGTGCTTGCCCCGCGCTGTTCCCAACAGCGAATCCCAGCCCTCCGATACCGGCTTTCAGGTGCTGGTCACAGTCCCAGGGGCGAGCAGACTTCTGACTGGCAACCCTCAAGTCCGGGCTCCCAAGACCCTGACCTGGGGCCACGCATGCGTCTTGCAGGGGACCTCAGGGACAGGCACGGCAGAGCCAGAGAAGGCCCAGCTGAATTCCGTTCTGGGGGGATGTCCACGGTGGTCCACGGAGACCACTAGGGGAGGGGTGGCCGGGAATGGCAGCCGGGTGGGGCCCCGGGAGGGAGGGGTGTGAGGTGGGGGGTCCCTGGGCTCCCAGGGGGGTTTGTCCCAGGTCCCGGGTGGTGGCTTCAAACCTGTTTCCCAAGGCAAGACTTGGCTAAGTTCCCTGCTCGCGTGATGGGGCTTTCTGCCCTCAGGGCATGTGTAACAATGAGCAGTTCAACGACGCGCTCGTATGTGACGCGCTCGTATGTGTTTCTGAGCGAGTGCACACACCACACACCGCGCGCTCCCTTCCACCTGAGCTGGCGAAGCCTCGCTGCGGGGAGCCGCTGGGGTAACCGGTCTGGCCAGTGGCTTCAGGCCCTGCCAGGCAGCACCGTGCTGCCGCCTTGGAATCGGGGCCCTGCTGGGCCTGTTGGGCCCAGGCTACTGCCGGTCCTGTGCCTCCCCGGAAGGAAACCAGGGCGGGCTTCTTGGAAGGGGAATCGGCTCAGGGTTCCCTGAGGAACCCTCAGGGGAATCGTGGGGCTCCCTGCCCGCAGGGTTCCCGAGTGTGACCCTGTCATAGCTTCTGACCTAGTGAGTCTGAGTGTGGACTGCCCTGCCTGGAGGCGGGTCCAAAGTCTAGACAGTTCCCCGGGAGCAGGCTGGGGGCTGGCGCAGCCTCTCCTGGCTGGTGGCCCAGGGTCCCGGCCATCCCGGGCAAGGGCCTGCAGGACGCTCCTCCCTCCCGTGACGGAGCTCACGGGTCTGCAGCCACTTCTCGGCAGAGGGCTGCGGGGTCAAGGAAGGCCCCGCTCCTTCCTGTCGGCAGCAAGGTTCTCAGAAGCCCGCTTTCGCTTTCTAGGCCTAGCCGCCGCCCTGGTCTGGGAGCCGGGAAGACATTCCCGCCCCCTGCCCAGGGAGTAACAATGCCTGAGGAGGGCCAGGAGTCCCCGGAAACTCAGAGGGAGGGTCAGGTCAGGGAATGGTGTTATGTCCCCAAGGAAGGACGCTGAGAACACCCCACGTGGGGGGACCCCAGCCCAGCCCGCACGGCAAAGGTGCAGGGAGCTGTCCTGCCCTTGGGGCCACAGCAGGGACTCCGGTCTGCCTCCCGCCACGTGTCCCCTTGGACGGAGATTTCCCTCTCCCTGCCTGTCCCCGCCGGCGGGGCTGACCTCTGTGTTCTTGCGAGGGACGGGGCCACGCTGCTTGGGCTCCTGTGTGGAAGGCTGTGTCGTCACAGTACTGACAAGTTCATTTCTTTGGATCTTTTTTTTTTTTTTTTTGGCAGGTCTATCTCTCACCTGTGATTCTGATGGGGAATCATTTTCTGCTCTTTCCTCCTTGTTGGGGCCGGATTTTTGTTTGGCCGTGTTCGGGGTTTGAAAGCAAGAGAGGGGGCCGGCGGGCAGGGAGGGCCTCCCATTTGCTGGGGTCTCCCGGGGCTGGGGCCCACCTTCTCCCGGTGCCCAATGCACGTCACACAGCCGCCGGGAGGGTTCTTATCTTTGGCAGAACAAAGTGATTTCGGACGTGATGTTTGCATCAGGGTCGTGCAGGTGGCGAGACCTGTCCCCGAGCCACGTGGCGCTGTTCCAGCTGCGGAGAGCTCTGGACTGTTGGGGCTTGAAGCACTTTGCACAGAAGAACAAAAAGCAGGCAGATTCCTGCGTGAGGATTCAGAGAATTGTCGGGGAATGCAGACCACATTCTGGTCAGCGCTTTGTCCCCACGAGTGTTCTCTCGTGTCCTTCAACCCCACCCCCCCCGTGTTACACCTTCGGTCAATATTTGGAGGCCTGTTTAGGTAAACATCAGGAACACTCAGGGCTCTTTGCAGCAGGAAACCTGACCCCCCCAAAATGTGTCACGATGAACAGGATCTGGCCAGAATAACACACCAGCTTCCTGGAACAGGCGTGCTCAGAACCTCCAGGAGAAGCCCAAGAGACGTCAGCCGGACCTCTGCCTCCTTGGACGCACAGCCTGACCTTCGAAGATCAAACAAACACACCCGCAAGCCTCCGGCTGCTCGGAGCTCCCCAGGACAAGCACAGGTGGGTTCCCCCTGTCGTGCTGGCGCGGGAGCCCGGCGTCCTGGCGGGTGAACCGCCGGTTTCACCTGAGTCTAGCTTTGCCAAAAGAAACACAAACAGCAGCTTGCAGATGCAACAGAAGATCTCGTTTCCTTACCTGGAATTAAAGACCTGCAGGGACGAGGGAACAACTTAATTAAAAAGACAGGACGCTCTCGTGCTCCTATTCCTGAGTACTAGTAACTGTAACAAGAACAGGAGCTGGAAGAAAGGGCAGACTCTCGTGCGCCCTGCTCCAGGGGACACAGCTGGGACAGTGCGGAGACCGAAGCAGTGGGCTCCCTTCCAGAGCATCCCTTCCGGAGGGTCCCAGACGGCAGCGCGAAGCCTCTGACATGAGGGCTGTGGTCTGGGGTTAGCTGAGACCCCGGGGGCTGCTGCCGGGATCATTGTTCACGGGGTGGGGCTCACGAGGCTCTGGGACCCCGGGACCACTCTGGGTTTTCTGTGTCTCCATCCAAAACAGGGGAGACCCCGATTCCTTTTGCTTGCAGCCTTCACGGAGCTTCAGGGTCAAGGGTCTTTGCAGCACGGCCCTGGATCTGCTCGCAAGATGCACGGAGGAGGCTCCAGGATTCCGTGGTACAAGAGACTCTTTAGTCAAACACGGCCATTAGGAAAAGAATCTACTCAAAATTCCAGCAATGATGCAAAAGGAAAGAAAATACTGAGTTCGGGTGCTGAGGCAAGCTGAACGTCTGGGCATCACAGGTGATGTCGGCGCGACTCCAGCCCCCAAGCCCACACCCCTCGATGCCTGCCTTGGGCGACATTGTCTCGCTCCTCCCTGGGGAGGACTGTGCTCGGCGCTTAAACACTCAGCTGCTCCCCCCCGGGGTTGCTCCTCTGCCCTGGGCACGGATGCCCCAGCAGAGTGGGTGGTGGTGGCCTTGCGGCCCAGGGTGGGGATGTGGTCCAGAGACCGAAACTTCAGTGCTCCCGCGCACGATGAGCATCGTTGCCATGGAATCCCCCTGGAAGACGCCCTAGAGCCCGGCCGACCCAGGCAAATGAAGCTTTTCCTCTTACTGCTTACGGTGATCATGCTAAATTGCACTGGTTTTTTTTCTGTCCGGCCGACAGGAGCTGAAACAACGCTCATTCATCACCCTGTCCCCTTGCGTCAGAAGGACAAGGACCCCTGTGTCTGTCAGGACAAGCCGTCTGCCCAGCAACCCCACAGCTGCCGTCCCGCCGCACCTGCCTGCTGGTGACAGGTGTGCTGCTTTGAGACCCAAACCCCAGAACCTGGATTTACAGGGGGGCCGGCTGCTTAATTTGGGGTTGGTCCTTTTTCCTCCGTGGAGCGGTGTCCCTCTGGAGAGATCGGGGCATTTGAAACCTTATCTGCACCCAGAAGAACACGGTCAGCATTTGCCTTTTGCTGTAGGCCTCAAGTGCCGGACAGAAGGATAAGCAAAGGATTTAGGCCACTTGCCTCAGCTTTGGGACCGAAATGTCAAGCCAGCATGTCAGGCCCACATGTGAGCTTCTGGCATTTCAAGAATGTGGGAGCTAAGAATCCAAGCGCCGGCGTGCTGACCAGTAAGGCCTGTGGAGCCCAGTTGGCAGACGGTGGAGAACAAACACATAGCGGCAGATACAAGTTTTTGCTTTTTCTGCTCAACTTTGCATAACACGGGGCATTAGCTTAAATATATCACCCGTGAACATTGCCATGCAAATGTTCCTCCCAGGAAAATTACTGCTGGCAGTTTCTATTCTGGGAGAAACCTGTGATAAAGAAAAACCTCCCTTGGGTCCTGCTTATTGTGGTATTTAAGTCAAGGGGGAATGTTTCCAGGGCAAAAAAGACAGCATTCTGCTAAAGTTTCTAGCTACTCAGAGCTCAGACTCCCCCACAAGGTGTTGGGTGTGTAACCTAGGCTCCCCACGTCTGTTTCTTGGCAAAGTGTGATTCCCGCTGCTTAGAATACAATTGGCCCTTGAACAATGTGGGTTCAAACTCTTTGGACCCATTTCCACACAAATTCTCTTTCGATAAATACAGGCTAACACTGTAAATGTATTTTCTCTTCCTTGTGATTTGCTTAACGTTTTCCTTTTTCACGGTATTGCCAGGACACAGTATATAATACATATAGCACATGAATTATGTGTTAATTGACTGTTATTGTGTAAGGCATTAGGTCGCTGGTAGGCTTTTAGTAGTGACGTTTGGGTGGAGTCAAAAGTTACAGGCAGGGGTGCCGGGGCTCAGCAAGTTAAAGCCTCTGCCTTCGGCTCAGGTCATGATCTCAGGGTCCTGGGATCGAGACCTGTGTTTGGCTCCCTGCTCGGCGGGGAGCCTGCTTTCCCCTCTCTCTCTGTCTGCCTCTCGCCTACTTGTGATCAAATAAATAAATAAAATCTTAAAAAGAAAAAAAAAAAGTCACAGGCAGGCCGAAGCCATCTTGAGAAGCCCAAAGCTGGGCTGGAAGTATCACAATCCCAAACTTCAAGATACATGACAAAGCTATTATCATCTAAACTGTACGGTACTGGCACAAAAATAGTCATACGGATCCAAGGAGCAGAATAGAGAGCCCAGAAATACTCTCTTGCTTATCGGGTCAGTTAATCCATGACAAAGGAGACAAGAATATACAACGGGGAAAAGTCAGCGTTTTCAATAAAGGATGTCGAAAAACTGGGCAGATCTATGCCAAAGCATTAAACTGGACTGCCTTCTTACACCACACACAACAATAAACTCAAAACGCTATCAGGACCTAAAGGTGAGACTGAAACCATAAAAGTCTTCAAAGAAAACACAGTCGGTAATCTCTCGGACATGGGTTTTAGCATCGTGTTTATGGTTCTGGCTCCTGAGGCCAGGAAAACAAAAGCAGACATAAACTATCAGGACCAGACAGAAATACAAAAGCTTTCCGGATAGCCAAGAAAATTACCAGCAAGACAAAAAAGGAACTTACTGAATAGGAGAAGATTATACATTCCATGATGGGTTAGTACCCAAAATATATAAAGAACGTATACCACTTACACAACCTAAAATTTTTAAAAAAAATTAAAAAAAAATTGAAAAAACTATGCAAAGGACCAAATGGACATTTTCCCAAAGAAGACATCCGGGCGGACAAGAGAAGCATGAGAAGATGCCCAACGTCACTCCTCCTCAGGGAAATGCAAATCAAAGCCACAGTGAGGTCTCACCTCACACCTGTCAGAACGGCTCGTATCGAAAACATGAGAAACATGTGCTGCTGAGGACGTGGAGGAAAGGGACCCTCTTGTGCTGCTGGTGGGAATGCCGGCCAGGGCAGCCGCCGGGAAAGCAGCAGGGAGGTGTCTCAAAATGTTGAAGGTGCAAATCCCTTATGGGATCTACCGATACCACTGCTGGGGGTCTGCCCAAAGAAAATGTAAACTTGAATTCAAAAAGACGCGCACCCCTGTGTTAACGGCAGCATTGTCTACAGTAGCCGAGGTGCAGAAACACCCCAGTGTCCATCGGTGTATACATAGAGAAAGGGTTTATGCCAAGTGAGATAAGTCAGAGAAAGACAAACAGCGCACGATTTCACTCATCGGCAGCATCTAACCAACAAACCAGACTCCGAACTCGGGAGAACAAACTGGTACCCGGGTTGGGGGTGGGCGGGGAACGGATGGGGGGGATTAAGAGGTACCAACTCCCAGTTATAAAATAAACGCGCCACAGAGGCGAGACGTCAACAAACAAACCAACAAAAAGTCAATTGTGGGTTTTTGACTGTGGGGGAGGCCAGTGTCCTACCCTCCGAGTTGGTCAGGGGTTGGCAGCGTGTGGTTTCCTTTTTGGAAAATGTAAAGAAATGCCACAAACTCACACAAAACGAGGACCGCGGACAGCGTTGGAAAGGCATTAGGTAAAGAAGATGCCTGAGAGACAAAAGCTCCCAACCTGAAAATCCTGGCGGGCCCAGACTTGGCGAGCCAGCTCCTCTCTGGGCGGGCGGCGGGGGTCAGGGAGGGCCAGGAGAGGGGAGGGCTGCTCCGCTGGGGGCCCCGAGGGCGCACAGGGAGGCCACGGGCTGCCAGAGGAGCCCGCTTCTATCCTCCAGACTCAAAAATGTCAGACCGTGGCTCTTGCCTCAGAAGAGGTGCCTGATTTCCAGGGAACCGAGGAGAAACCTGCAGGGAACTTGAACCAGGTGACAGGGACCCCTCTGTGCCCCTCTAAGTTTCAGAGTTGTGCAGCAACATGGGGTTGCCTCAGTGTCCTTGTACACTCTGTGGGGACAGCAGGAGGGGGCCTGTGGGATAGGAGGGCACAGGGCTGACTCCACCTGCCCCCCACCCAGGCAGCAGGGGGCATGCCTGGTGGGACCAGGCCTGGTCACCAGCAGCCTGGTGGGGAGCCGAGGGATCTTGGGGGCCCAGACACCAGACAGAAAGCTGCCCTCACTGCAGGGCTCCCCCGCACAGAGGGGCGTGATCATGGAGATAAAAGCCTACAGCCCCAGCCCAGGTGGAGGCCCACAGAGCAGGTGACCAGCTTCCTTGCGGCCATCTCTGTGTTTCTGTCGATGTGGCCAGGGCTCAACGCTGGGGCTTTTGCCCTGCACTCCCCCCAACCCCTCGCCTGTGCTCCATCTGGAGTTCCCTTCCCGTTGATAGGGCTACGTCTTTCCCTGGCTTCTGTTCTCACCGTGCCTTTCAGCCCCCCAGCCTCTCAGCCCACCTGCAGAACATGCCAGAACACCGCAGTACTGCACTCCTGTGCTCAAAACCCCGAGCTGCTTCGCCTCCATAAGCCTGCAACGCCGGCTCCTGCTCCTCAGACCTCAGAACCGCCTCCTCCTGCTCCTCCCGCACCCCCAGAAGCAGCTTACCCCGAGACAGCAAGTAGCAGAGCCGAACTTGACTCTTTCCTTGAATGACCTCTTCTGGGAACGAGCCCTTCGTTGAAGACGATTTTTGAGAAATGTCAAAGATGCGCCAGCTGCTTGAAGAATAAAGCCCGTTTTGTTCAAAGACCCGTGCAGATGCTCACAAACCAGGATGTGGGGCAGAGGTTTTCCTCGACGGTGGCCCATCTTGCCCCTTTGGTGTCGGCATCTGGACCTGCGGGACGGCCCCCGAGGCCCAGATGTGTTTCACTTCTGGAACCCTCTCTCCCCCAACATGGCTGAGCTGGACGTTTGGAGCTGCACCTCCTGCTTACAGCCAGACCTGGGAATTAATATTGTGACTGACTGATTCTCTGCCTTTGAGGGGGCTCACGTCCATGGCTCGGCTCCCACCCCCAGCGACAGTGGTTCTAGTACCTTCCGCCAGGACTGAAATGAGATTGTGCCCAGGGTGTGCTCAGCCCGGACCCCGGCCCTTCATACGTACTCAGTACCTCTGAATAATATCAAATCTGATCAGGGTCTCATTTTGCCCCGCGTTCCGGAAAGGTCAGTAACAGTACCGACGGTCAGTGGGTTTTGATGATCTCTCTGACGAACACTGAAATTCCCAAACTAGGGGCGCCCGGTGGCTCCGTCGGGGAAGTGTCTTCCCGTCGATGGCGGCTGCGTCCTTCCCCCGGCTTCTGTTCTAACTGCACGCAACCCAAAATCCCGAGCCTTTCAGCTCACCCGCGGAACACACCAGAACTCCCCCTACTTCAGTTCAGGTCATGATCTCAGGGTTCTGGGATCGAATTCCAAGTCAGACTGCCAGCCCCGGGAGGACTCTGCTTCTCTCTGCACCCTCCCCTGCTCGTGCTTGCTCCCTCTCTCTCCCTTTCTGGCAAATAAACAAATAAATAAAATATTTTAATAAATAAGTAAATTCTCTAACTAGAAAACACAAGCTCCTATAAACACAAACTTCTAAATTCATCTCAGAAGCTCATTCTATGTTAAGATCCAATCACGCAGCAAATTCACGGTTCCCTCCCCAGGTACCTGGAGAGGTGGTTCTCAGATTTTAGAGTGAAGGGGGTGCACGCGGTGGGGGGGGGATGCTCCATGTCCCCGGAAACCGGGTCTGGAACAAGGGTCTCATCTGACGCTCACTTAGATCCCGGCTTCGTTTCTTGCTCAGTCTTTGCGCCCTGCCTTGGTTCCGGGGGGCCGCGTTGACCGAGCATTCATATTTTATAGTCACTGGAAATGCTGTGTGCGCGCCGTCCTGACTCCCTGTCCGCGGGCTGGCGGGGTCAGAGCCTCACACACTGGGCTCACCCCCTGCCGCTGCCCCCACTGGTGGCAGAGGGTTCATAGGCTCTGGTGATGGGAACTTCGGGGGAATCCAGAAGCTGCCTCCCCGCCTTGGCTCTGATGAGGTCACTCTGGAGCCAAGGGAGCAGGGGGGACTCAGGGTCCGGCTTCAGACTCAAGCCCTTCAGACCCTCCCCCTCTGTCTCTGCCATCCGTGCCCGGACAAACACACGTGGGCCGGATGGCATGATTTCTGCCGTGGGGGTCCAGCAGTCTGGCCAGGGCAGAGAGCCCCACAGGCCGCAGTGCTTTCTGGCCAGGAACAATCCCTAGGGGCCAGTCAAGCCTTCTTATAAATTCGTTCCTGCCTGGTACTAGCATCACTTTGTTCAGAAATCTTTAATGACTTTAAGGGTGCATGGAGTTAAGTACTAATGTATTACAAACCCAGTAGGATATTCAAAACTGCAAGGGACCCCAGCCCTACAATCGTGACCCTGTTCCCTTCCTGGTGGGCTTGATGCGCCCTTTCTTGGTCATTTCCCACCCCTCCTGGTCACTTTCAACCTGGGCGTGTGCAGCTGAGTCTTGAGTATCTGTGTTTAGGACCTCGGCTTGGAGTCGTGGCCAGAGTACTCAACTTTCTGGAGCGGTTGGTTTCCAGAACACACTTCCTTCTTGCAACCTTGGGGCTCCCTTCACTCCAGGAGGGCGCCCAGGCTTCGATGATACCCTACAGATCTGACCCCAAGGTTTCAAGGATACCTCTGTGTCCAGGGCAGGCCCCTGGGCTCCTTCCCCACCTTGTCCACAGACGCCAGGAGGGTCCAGGCTCCTCATGCAGAAGGAACTGTTTAAACAACGCTCAGAATCACTGGCAGGCGCATTTTTCTCTCCTACCGGCAGGAACCCAAGCACAGGCTGGACACAGGTTCTTTCCTAAGAAAATTCCTTCACTTGACGTAGCCTCTTCCAGGGGCAGCCAGAGGGAAAACAGATTTCCGAAAGCATCCTGTGGGGTGACAGCCCTTGGCTCCTTCCCTTGGGGCCTGTGCGTGATCGGGAGTGTCGGAAAGGGTAGGCTGGCGGTCACGGGGATGTGGAGCCCTTGTACGCGGCCTGCCAAGCTACGCAGAGATGGGCCCCAGAAGAGAGGCCCGAGTGTCCCCAGTCCCTGCACCAGAGCTGGAGCCCCCGAGGGTATCAGGCTAGGTGTGAGCGGCACCTGGGGGCACCTGTGACCCTGCCTCCCAGAGGCTGGCCTCCCTCCTCCGTGAGGACCGTGGGCGTTGTGTGTCACCTCACAAAACATATTTTTAAATGACCGCTGTTCAAATTCCGCACCCCCCCCCCCAAAGTTTCTCTTCCAGCTTCCCAGCTTCCTAGCGCGCCTGCTAAGGTTCCCGAGGGCCTCGGGAGGACGGCGGCCCGCGTTGCCTCGGCCCGCGTCCTCCCGCTGCCGCCCATCTCTCCTTCCGGGAACCTGAAAGGACGCGCTTCTCTTCGGACCCGGTCTCCTCTCCAGCCCTGCCTCATGCTACCCCTGAAGGGTGCATTGCCAAGGCTGGCTGGGTCTTGATGGAAACGACAAAAAAAAAAAAAAAAAAAAAAGAAAAAATCAGAAGAAAAGGAAAGAGAAAGAAAGGACGGAGGGAAGGAGGGTAGAAAATCCTCGGCTTACAAAGCAAGTGTTCTTCTGAAAACCCTCTTTTCTGGATGCCAGAGCATAAAACAATCATTCCCCCTTTTCGTAGCGAACGTGAGCATCCCCGAAGCCAGGGAGCGCCTCTGGCAGAGGAAGGCTGGGTCAGTGCAACCGACGCAACGAGGACAGCAGCGGGGACCATCCGTGCGGCTCTGCAGGACTGTGCTCCTGCTTCCTTTTCCTTCTTCTTGAATGCAAGCCTCGGTCAGAAAAGAACTCAATCAGCCCTGCTTCTCCCTCCCGCGTCCTGCAGGCGTCTCTCGGATCGTCCGTAAATTCAATCTCGAACCTGAGGGGCCGCCGCAAGGGGAGCCTCTTGAAGGAAGAGGGAAGGTTCACGCTGACGGGAGCCGGGCCTTCCGACCCCAGGCTGCTGGTCGGGCTGCTCAGCGGAAGCACAGGGCCGGCTTCTGTCTGTCTGTCTTCGCCCTCCGCAGCGTCCCTGGGGGACAGCGTGGGTCTGGTCCTTCTGGGCACCATGTCCCGACACGGCAACTTGCAGAGGAAGAAAGGGACATTCTCGCGGCACCGTCCCCTCAAGCGGGCGGGTCTGCGGCAGACACTCGGTGCCCCACCCAGACCCTTCCTTCCGGGGGCGGGGGCTCACGTTTCTGCTGCCAGGAGCGTTGGCAGGTGGTGTCTCACCGCCAGGTCCCTCCCCGGGGATTGTGTTTGTCCCAGGGAGGTGCCTTCCTCGAGGACTTGTGCCCTCCTCGGTTCTGGGCCCTGGGACAACCCACAAGCGGTGTTGGGTCCCAGCTCCTCAGGAGACAGGCCGGCGCCTCTGTGGCAACATGTGCGTGTCCACTTCCCATCCTGCCCCATCCTGTTTCTCTCTCTCCTCGGCCCACCGTGCTCTCGGGAGCACTCCCCGCAGATCTCCCACGCGAAACCTCTGCTTCAGAATCTTCCTCCCGTGGAACGCACTCTGAAAGAATCACACTGGGAGTGGTCCTCGAAGCCGACTTACAATGCTGCTTTGGGCACAGACCACCTGCAGGCCAGCTGGCCATGGGGACCCGCCACGGGTACCAGCCCTTGCCACGCTGTAGCAGAGTCACTGTTGAAAATGTGACCAGCAGCAGAGTGGACTGGAAGCTCCAGGGACGAGAATGAAGAGAACACGTGCCTGTCTGCGGATCCGCGTCTCCTTCCCCCCGGCCACTCACCGCCGACGAGGGTCAAGCCACAGTGGAACGCGGCTGGGGAAGTAGCGAGCTTCCGGCAGGGAGGTCACCTCGAGCGGCGGGAGCCTGGGCATCTGGTAATGCCGGCATCAGGAAACGGAAGGATTTACGCAGGTGGACCCCGAGGGCGCTGGCTCAGGGAGGGGGCGACAGAAAGTGGGGGAGCGGGAGGTCACTGATGCAGAGAGGACCTCCGGTCCGGGGTCCTACACCCTGGGACGTGGACCTCCGGTCTGGGGTCCTACACCCTGGGACGTGGACCTCCGGTCTGGGGTCCTACACCCTGGGACGTGGACCTCCGGTCTGGGGTCCTACACCCTGGGACGTGGACCTCCGGTCTGGGGTCCTACACCCTGGGACGTGGACCTCCGGTCTGGGGTCCTACACCCTGGGACGTGGACCTCCGGTCGGGGGTCCTACACCCTGGGACGTGGACCTCCGGTCTGGGGTCCTACACCCTGGGACGTGGACCTCCGGTCTGCGGTCCTACACCCTGGGACGTGGACCTCCGGTCTGGGGTCCTACACCCTGGGACGTGGACCTCCGGTCTGGGGTCCTACACCCTGGGACGTGGACCTCCGGTCTGGGGTCCTACACCCTGGGACGTGGACCTCCGGTCTGGGGTCCTACACCCTGGGACGTGGACCTCCGGTCTGGGGTCCTACACCCTGGGACGTGGACCTCCGGTCTGGGGTCCTACACCCTGGGACGTGGACCTCCGGTCTGGGGTCCTACACCCTGGGACGTGGTGCTGACGGTTGGTAGGACGCCTCTTGGGAGCTTGGAGAAAGGGTCGGCCTTGAGAGAGCCGCCACACCCGCCCCGGTGGGAAGTGCAGAAGGATCAGGAGGCTGGGAGACATTGCCATTTCCACGGGCAGCAGCCAGGCGGGGAGGGCCGCCCGCTGAGCGCGCCCCGGGGGAGAGGCGGGGAGGGACAGCCGGACGTCCTCTGCCGGTCGGGCTCCCTCAGGGAGCTCAGCGATGGCTCTTCTCTGCCGTCCGGGTGCCGGAGAAGAGATGCAGTTCTAGAACCGGGCCCCGCGACGCTGACGGGATGACGGGTTCCAGGGATAACGGAGACAGGGTGCTGGAGTCAAGGTGGGGCCGTTAGCACGGCGAAGGCCGAGGCGGGAATGCGGCCGGGGCCGGCGTGCGGAGCGGCGGAGCCCAGGAGGCACCGTGTTCCCAAGGACAAGGCAGACGCGCGGCCAGCGACACAGGGCCTTGTGGAGCAAAAGAGTCAAAGAAAAATCAAAGGTGAATCAGTGCAGACTGAGGGCAGCGGGCCAAGAACAAGTCACTGTCCCGTGTATGGTTTCTGGATCTGAGCCAGACTGCGACCTGACGTCCACTCACTGAGGGACGGGCCGAATCTCCGTGACAAGGGGCCCTCACACGGCACAGGGAGCGCGCAGGGTCCTCACCCGCCGGGTCAGGAGTGGCCAAGCTATGGCCCGTGAGCCAGTCCCCCGCCCCGAGGGCCTGTCCGGGTTCACGAGACTAGAACACGGGACTCCCGATCCTTTATGTAAGGCTACGTAGCGGCAGGAGCCACAGAGAGAGTCTGCGGGTCCCCGCCCGTGCGGACCCTCCCAGAGGGACCTGTGTCAGGTCACTCAGGTAACTCCACTCTGGCTAAAAGAGAAGACCTGGCCGTTTTCAGGACATGGGCACGGACCCGGCATGGACACCAAGAGCCCGAATCAGAAGCACCTTCGTGCCCTTCCCCCCGGAGTGGGAGTAATTGGAGAAGAATTGGAAAATCTTCGCAGACCAAGGGACGCGTTGCAGGGCGAAGGAGATACAGTGGCTGAGGACACACGAGCACGTCTTATCCCTCACCATGTCTCCCAGAAGCCGATGGCCTGATGGAACCGTTGGAAAGGCTCAGAAAGGCCCAGGAACGGTACCCGCTTGGAGACGATCGTCCCCAGGGTTGGGACACCCGTGGCTGGGATGTATGCAGTGCACAGGGCTGGTCCCTGATCGGGGGAGCACATATCTGGGACCCAAGGGGCGTGGGCTGGCATGTGCCTGCTTACCAGCACCCATGGCCCCCAGGGAGTAGTCTGTGGTTTGGGTGTCTGCCCCCAGCACCCTTAGGTTCTGTGGATCTAGAGACCTCATTCCCAGAGCCGATGTGTCTGGCAGAGGTCAGAACATCCTGGCAGGGCCATTGCCTGGATTGTCAGAAAGAGCTGGGCTGGTGCACACAGGGGACTGGGGGGACAATGTGTGTACCCAGGGGTCCACTTGGGTCCACTTGGCACCCCCCTGCCTCACTCTAATGACAAGTAGCCAGACACGGCACCCAGAGTCCCTCTCAGGAAGGGGGGTCTGGGTCACCAGGCAGTGTGTGGTCCCCGGACCAGCAGAGATGCCGGCCAAGAGCAAGGGGAATCTCAGACAGCTCACGGAGAAGAGTCTCCATGACTGCGAGATGAGTCTCTTGCCCCAGGGCGCAGTGTGGGCCATCCCTGTATGGTCCCCAGACGATGCTCCAGGACGAAGGAGCTCCTTCGCGAGGCCGGCGGTCCTGCTGCTGGAGGCTCCCAGCTGAGTCCCTTCCAGAAAGGTCACCTACTGGGCGGTGCCTGCTCCCCACGGATAGCCCACACCGGCGACTGGACCCATCCCTGACTTCCACGGGGAATGGCCCCCAAGGGGACCCCTCTGCCACACGGCACCCTTGGGGTTGGCTGAGGTCCTTGTGCAGACCACACCCCAGCTGCCTTCTCCCCTGGGCCAGTTCTGACCGAGCCCCTTGCTTTCGGACAGTGGCTATTCCCAAGAACGTTCTATGAATCACCTGCAGGGGAGCCTCCCTCGGAGTCCTTGCTCAGGGAGCTCCCGAAGCCGTAACGCTTGCCCGGGACAGCTCCCCAGACTGACGGGATAGAACTAGGTCGTGGGCCCTTTCCTCAGCCAACAAGACTGGTTTCCAAGCTTGGATTAAACCAATTTATTTGGGGGTGGAGGGGAGGCAGGGGTCCACCAATGGCCACTCCCCTCGGGATGCCGAGATTTGGTGACCAGCCCGGAGACCTCCCTGGAAACGCTTCCGGAGCTGTGTCGCCAGAGACGGAGACATGGCAGCCGTCCTGGCCTGTCTAGGGGCATGGATGCGCACCGGGCCAGCCCCGGACTCCCGGGGAGCCAGAGCAGCTGCTGGCCTGCTTCGTGTCTGAAAGGCGGCTGGCACCGGCCAGACCTTATTTCATGAGCACCAAACATGGGAGGGGGTACTTAACGTTTCTAAGCGCTACCCTCACCCTCTGTAAAAATAAACTTCAAATGTTCAGTGTTTTCTTTGAAAGGAAAGAAATTACATTTTTTAAAATCACAGACCACGGCAGGACTTGGAGTCCCTTCTTAATGGGAACTTGACTCTCCTGTTAGGATTTTAAGGGTACCAACAAAGTCGGACATGCCCTCTAGGTACCTGGGGACTCTAGTTCAGAGGATGCAACAGGAGTTTTAGGGAAAACAAAAAGGCAGAGGATGGGTGGCTTGTTGTGCTCAGAAGTGCTGGCTGGCAAGGGAAACGGGCTTCTCCTGTCCATGGGGGTCTCTGAGAGCATGTCCCCACCTGCCCCACGCAGCCCCCGGGGGACACTTCTGGCAACCTTAGGGCACCTCCCTGTGGGGACGGCTGTGTTCCCCTCTCATTTTACAAGTGCTGCTTATGGGCGACTCTGCACGCGCAGCCTTGTGTGGGCTGCCCTGGCCACTCACTGCTGGGTTTCAAGCCCCGGAGTGAACAGAGGAGCCCCAGCAGCCCAGAAACATGCTCCCCGTGCATCCTGCCAGGCTGTGAGTTTGCAGCTCTTGGGGCGGGTGCCTCCTTCCTTGCCAGGCAGCAGAAGTAAACGAGTTTTCATTAAGTGAGACGCCGACTGGTGTTCCATCTGGGAGGAAAGGAGAAATGTGGCTGAGTCACAGGCGGCCTTGGGAGCTCCTGCTGACACGGTGTCCGTGACCTCTGTGAGCCGGGATCGCGCTTCTCACGGGTACACGCTGCCCCGAGGGTTTGCCAGATCATCTATTTGAGCTGCGTCTTGTTTTTGTCTCTTGGCAGCGTACTCGGTCAGGATATTCATAGTGATCTAGGGAGCGCCTAAGAAAATCAACAACAGCTTTCTTGAAAAATGCTTCAAGATGCAGCAAAAAAAAAAAAAAAAAAAAAAAAAAAAAAAAGTTTATTTAACCCATAGTTCCCAGTGACAAGAAATGTGTTCTTCACTGGGGACATGAGTCTA
This sequence comes from Mustela erminea, assembly GCF_009829155.1. NCBI lineage: Eukaryota > Metazoa > Chordata > Mammalia > Carnivora > Mustelidae > Mustela > Mustela erminea. The sequence continues at coordinate 91,668,830 of NC_045625.1, forward strand.
AGCCGGTGCAATAAACACTGAGTTCTATTCTGCATAGTGTTCTGGAGGCTTCGAGTCTTCTGGTGACCTTCTGATCGTGTCTGCTCCTGCGTGCACTTCGGAGAGCTTTTGCGGATTTCGGTGACGCCGGTCAAGGCGACAGAGTACGGACCCGAGAGCTCTTCCGGCAGTGGAGTCCGACATGATGTGGGAAGGGAGACGGAGCCGGCTGTCCTGGAGGCTGAGTAGCCATCGAAGGAAAGCCTGGAAACAAAACCACGCTGGGGGAAGAAAAAAATCCTGTTTGCCAATGAAGCTGCTCTGTGCACCCCTCGCCAGGCCACGGATGCAACCTCGGGAACACGAGGCTGTGCGACGGTCACAGACATCTCACGACCCGAGAGTGACCCGCCTGGTCGAAGGCACTGCAGGTCCTTCTCGGATCTGGTCCCGGGATGTTACTTCAAGAAGGGTCTAAACAGCCTTGTTGCTCTGCCCTCAAGGACCCTGGCTTGGGGGGGAGGCTCTAGGGTGCCCTGCGGCTCAGTCGTGCACCTGCTGGGGACTGCTGACCTAAGCCCGTCTCGATGGGGAGGGAATTGAAGGAGCGGTTTCCTTCCGCTTGTTCGGGAATGCTCAGGGCTGGCACGCAGGGCCGGTCACAAGTTGCAGGTGTCAGAGTGCAGAGACCGAGCCGAACTGAGAAACAACATCCAAACACGGGGAGAGCACAGAATGTCTCTGGGCTGCGTCTCCCAGGAAAGTACAGTCTGCATGGAAATGACCAAGAAGCAAAGGTTACGGATTTTCAAGCAGACAGACAGGAAGACCTTCCGAGTTTCATTGAACAAGTGGGGGACACGGGCCCTGGAGGACCAGGTACCGAGTGTCCCGGGGCTCCGTGCTGGGATGTGTGAGCGGATCATCCCTCGATGCCCCTCCCCTGAGGGCCCCTGCAGGAAAAGCCACACCTGAGTTCTGTCCCCAGACCACGCTCCGTCATTAGCTCTAGCTCTCTAGCTCTCATTGGAAGATTATTTTTCCCACAGATTTTTCCCAACTGCTTTTTACAAGTTTAAAAGACGGTTCTGGAGTCAAAATCTAGCCGACGGTTTACAGAACCCCACTGTATCCTAAAATTTTCTTGAACAACTGACATACACCTACTTGGACCTGAGCCCTGGGGACACCTTGTGAACGAGATGTCGCCTTCCAGACAAAGACGCCTGTCCTCAGGCGGCTTCAGGGGGGACCCCTGCCCATGCCTGCATGTGTCGTCTGAATGTTGGCCTGTCCCCATCCATATGTGGAAACCCAACCCCAAATTAATGCGGTCGTGGGGTGGGGCCCTGATTCACTAGAATTCTTGTTCTTACGGAAGAGACACCAGAGAGCTCTATCTTCACGTCACAGGGAGGTCATGCGCGCACACAGCAACACCCCTTAGCAGCCAGGAGAAGGAAACCTGCCTTCCAGACTCAGGGACCAGGAGGAATCCATCGCTGCCGCGTCCGCCGCCCAGTCTCCCCGCTCCCCTCCAGCCCTGATATTTTGTGACGAGGCCCGAGCCAAGTAATGAGACCAAACCCCTCCCCGGGGTGCCTGGAGCCCTCAGGGTAATTGCACTCACTCTGATAATAGATTTATCCTTCAGTGATGGCTAGCTCTGTGCCTGGCACCGTTGGTAAAACCTACAGGTAAAAGCCCATCACCCCTCTCCTGGGTTTGCACGTCTAACCCCCCTGCATTCAGATCAAGGTCATTCCAGTGGTAAGTTGTACCATGGGGGCTGCTGATGCTGTGGGAGTGGAGGGAACAGAAGGAAGAAAGCCCCAGCTGGAGAGCTCACTCCCGGTGATGCCGCTTTTCTCGGTACCCACTTCATGCATTTGAGCCTAGAAGATTCTAGAACAGTCTTCCCTGAGTAAGTGATGCTGGGCCTCGCTCACTGCCTGCTTCCATCCCACTGGGGAGCAGAGTGGTAGCTGGAAACAGGGTGCTGCCACAGGGACCACAGTGTGCGTTGCCACGGAAACTGTATTTCTCCTTCCCCACCCACCCCGTGGTCCCAGGTGACCTATTCCGTGTTGCTGTGCAGGTGACCCTTCAGGACTCCCGCTTACGGGGCAGCGTTGCTGTACCTGTCCCATCTCTGCACGAGAAATGCAAACCCACAGCCCCTCAAGCGGGTGTTCTCCTGGGTAGACACTGGCGCTGCCAAGACTTTTTCGGGTGTGGCCTGATCCTTAGAGTCAATTGGCAGAAGGAGCCCTTCATCTTTGGGCACAGCCACTAATTTTCTCCTTCTTTTCTAAACACAGTCGAGGGAGGGGCTGATTATCTGGAAGACACCGGGCAGGCCAGCCCGCTCCATGTAAGAAGCCGATCTCGTAGGCAGACCTACCACCCATGCGTGGTTCTAAAATTAGACCAGAAAGACTGGTGCTGCATTCTGGAACCTGTGACTAATTTGTTTATTATGTTGGACGAGCACAGTCGAGTTCCCAGACTCGTTCTGCGTCTAGATAAGGACGGGGAGCTAGACCAGCCTCAGACACCGGGTCTAGAACTTATGCTAGAACAGGGGCTCCAGAATCCATTGTGACCCATGGGAGCTTGTCCCCTGCGGCTTCAGGGACAGTTAATACAGCTCATGTATATTTATTTTATTTGTTTACTTACTATAATATATTCTCTCTATCCCATGCCAGTAAGAGCTCTCCACCCCTCTGCCGTCTGCCATTTCTCCTTTCAATCTGCCCCCCCTTCAGTCACCAGCTCCTATGTGCCCGTTTTATGCTGACCTCAGAGACACAAGGTTGGAAGCTTGCACTGTCTTCCCTGCCAGGCTCATCACTTTAAATCAGGGAATCTCCACTGGCGTGTGACCTGCGATGAAGGCCGGGCTGGACGCTGGCATGAGGCGCCAAGGCAGTGCAGGTGACGGCAGCCAGTGCGGGACGCACCAGTGTCCCATCGGCTCGCTGGAGAGGGCTGCTGAGGGCATTCCCAAAGGCTGGAGAGGACGGGCCGGGCAGAGGGCTGGCACACGCAACAGCACACGCAAAGACGGGGACCGGCGCATGGCGTGTTTGGAAACACGGTGGTTCCTCATGCTGGAGCTCGGGGTCCGGCTGGATGGGGAGTGGGGTGAGGGGGTGCAGATGCAGGCAGAAGCCAAGTCTTGAAGGGCCTGACTTCTTCCACCACCGCGTCTGGACTTGGCTGCCATGGGAGCCACGGAAGGACGGCAGAGGAGAGCATGACCAGTGCCGCGTGTGGAGGCACGGTCAGAGACACGCAGTGCGTCCAGGGAGCCCACTAAGAGGCGAGGGTGTCCGTACCCAGTAGCCCTGAGCGGAGGTGGCTCACACGTAGAATGCACTGACCTTTCACCCGGTAGGCCGAGAGTGGGAGAGGGACCTGCGATGCTCTGGGCATCTACTGAGGTTCCTTTCTGAGACACTGTTGGCTCCCACAGGTGGGTTCAAGGCCTTGATGCGGCCCTCTTTCCGCCACGTGTTCTTCTCTTTAGGCTCCCGAGGCATCTGGCGTCCGGCGTTCACGTCTCACGTCTGTGCGAGCTTCAATAAAAGCATCCCTTGGGGCGATCGGACCCCCCAAGAGGCCACCGATGGCGGACCCCTCGTCCATGGCCTGGGTCCTGCCCCGTCCTCCCCCGGGGTGCACAGGCCAGGACTCTGTGGCCCAGCACAGAGCAGACGGGAGACCCGAGACACCATCTGGTCCAGACTCCCAAGAGAACTCAGAGCCCGCGACACAGCCTGACGTCGGAGAGCAGCCGGGTGGGGCCGAGCACGTGGCGGAAAGAAGACGATCTAAGCCGACCCTGCGAAGGCCACTCTGGGGCAGACGCGCGCACTTCGGCTTCTCCCGGGACTGTAGTCGTCAGCCCGAGTCTGGAGAAGGCCGCTGGGGGTCCGGAATGTCCTGCACTGTGTGCAAAGGAAACGAGCGAGTCTGAGATCCAGGAGCTCCCCTATTCTGCAAATCGCAGATGTGTGTGTGTGTGCTAAGGGCTCCCAGCATCAGTACGAGGGGGCCCGGCCGTCCCAGGGCTCCGGGGCACAGCCGGTGCGCTCAGGCACGCCGCTTGGGTGCAGCTGGGAGAAGCACATGCCCCTCGGTGAGTTGTTAATGTTTCCCTACTGGACTGAAATTCCCCCAGCGAACGGCATAGGAAACATCTCTACATGTGTCTATGCTGACCGACCTGTGTGGGTATCTGTGCTGCTTACAACAACTAGAAAGCATCCCAGTGGAGATACCCAGCATGTGCCTCTCGCACATGGGTGGGCAGACCTGTGAGCGCTGCCCGTGGTCCCTTGGCTCCTGTGGGCCCTGCAGACCCATGTTCAGCCGCCACCACCAGGCTGGCCCCCGCGGCAGCCTCTCCCCTGGGGGCTCTGGGCTGGCTGGCAGGTGCTTGCCGGAAGACCGTGAGTGATGGGCACCGATAATGGAGGGGATGAATTTTTAAATGACGAACGTACAAGAAATTCATGCTCAACTGTTTTCGCTACGGGCTTCAATGCCTTGGAGGCCAATGACGCCGACCTGGGCCCTGTGCTGTCACTGCACTGGGAGCCGCAGCTGTCTCAACCCTGAAGGCAACTGGTGGCTTGCAGGTGCACAGAGATTCCGAACGGGGCGCATGGACCATGGGAACTCTCAGGGCTGAGCTGAGCCCCAGCTGGGCTGGGACGTGTCTTCTTAGTGGGCAGTGCAGACTTTCGCCTCAGCCACCCCGGATGGCTTTGGGCTCCGGCCATGGCTTGAGGAGGGGCCTCGGCACTGACACAGCTCTCGGCTGTGGGTTTCTCTATTTGTTAGATGAGTAACAACACTTCCTGGTGATGGTGTTCATTCTTCATTATTTCTTCTGTGTTTAATTTTTTCAAATTACGGAACTTGAGAAAATAGTGGTAAAATAAACACAACATAAAATTGACCATTCTAACCATTTTTAAGGGTACAGTTTGGCGACCTTCTGCACACTCCCGTGGGTGGGCCGCCATCTGTCCCCAGGATTTTACACCTAGCAAAACTGAAACTCTGTCGCCAGCAAGCGCCGACTCCGGCTCTGTCCCCCGCCAGCCTCTGGCCACCTCTGTCTGCTCTGTCTTCATGGGTCTGACCACTGCGGGGACCTCAGGCAGGGGGAATTGCACAGGGTCCGTCTGTTTGTGACTGGCTGATCTCACTCGGATGGGCCACAAGCTGATGGTCCCTGGAGGGGCCTCTCCCTTTCGGCTGCCATGCATGTGGGTATGGGGACACCTCTCCACGTTCACACTTAATATTGCGTTATTTAATGCCTGGAAACACGAAAACACGGACTTCAGCGAAGCCCTTTGTCCTTCGTCGTCTGCTGAATGAAAGCGACGCCTTCTGATCTTGGGTAATAACTTTTTATGGATGCTTCTGAGAACCAAGCAGGCACTTTTCCCTTTTCAATAAGTGAATAACAAGACATAGTGTGGTGAAGCCCTAATGGTAGCTGAGACCACCAAGAAGCCCATTTCACCCACTTCACTCTTGGGTGTAACCACGTCAAAGACATTTTAAACATGAGCCCCACTCGCTCTAATTGGACCGCAGGACTCCAGTCCCCGGCTCTGGCCCTCTGAGCCCCACACACCAGCCTCGCGTGTCAGTAGCCATGCGGCACGATGTCCTGCGCTGGGGACGGACTCTAGGCCATGACGGCAGGGTGCCCCGGGGGAGAACCTCACCTCTCATACCGGATGGACCAGAGTCACGGATACAAAGTAAAATTTGTACCAGGGACAAAACCAAGCACTTTGCTTCTCATGAAGGCTTCTCCTCGACTCAAGAGTGTGGGCTGATGTGGGTTCCTGCATGGCCCAGACTCAGTTTCTCAGGAAGCCTCTGACCTGGCAATCAGTAGGGCTCCGAAGACCAGAACTGGGGTCATGGAGATATCATGGGGGAAACCACATGGTGGGCAAGAGACCAGTGTGGCCTGGGGTTTTGTGCAGCTCCATGCCCTGTCACGGGTCCCCTGAGATCCGAGGGACCATGAGGCACCTGCAGGAGGTCTGATCAGAGCTCTCCTGTCAGCCTTTCCAGCTTCCTGTGCATCAGCCTAAGTATCACCCTGGGTAGTGATGACAACGGGTCAGCCAGAAGCCTCCTCATTCTCCTAAAATGACCCCAACTGGGGCCACAAAACACACTTAAAAATTTCAATGACTAGAAATCCTACCATGTCTGCTGTCAGACCACGTGCCATTAAACTAGGAATTAATGACAGAAACACAACTGGAAAATCTGGAAATATATTGAGATCAAACAAGATACCTCTAAATAACACAGAAGTCCAAGAAGAAGTCTCAAGAGTGATTAAAAATATTTTGGCTGAAAAATGGAAAATACAACTAAACTTATCAGAATGCGTGTTGGGAGGACATTTAGAGCACTGGAGGGCGCACACGAGAAATAGACATCTCAAATCAATTGTTTAAACTCCCACCTTGGGAAATTAGAAAAAGATGAACAAATTAAATCCAAAGCAAGCAGAAGAAAAGAACTAAGAAGAAAACAAGAGCAGAAACCAATGAAATTGAAAACAGGAGGTCAACAAAGCCAAAAGATGCTTCTTTGAAAAAATCCATAAAACAGATAAGCCTCTAGCTAGGCTAATGAAGAACAGAAAAGAGGAGAGAGAGAGGGCATAAGTTACTGACATCAGGCGTCAGATATCACAGACGTTAATAGGACAATAAACGTACAGTATTAGCAACTGTATACCCAACTTCATCTCCTCAGTGGAATGGACACACTTTGAAGAGCACAATTTAACAAAACTTACATAAGAAGAAATGGATAATCTAACAAATCAGCAACTAATAACTGTCCTAGATAGAAAGCCCCAGACCCAGATGAGTTCGCCTGTGAGTTCTACTGAACAAGTAGGGAAGAAATCACACCACTTTGCTGCAAACTCTTCTAGAAAACAGAAGGGGATGTTCTACTTCCTAATTCCTTCTAAGAGGCCAGCATTGCTTTTGTACGAAGATCGGATAAAGATGTTGCAAGAAAAGAAGACTCAGACCAACATCTCTCAGAAACAAAGAGGCAAAAATTTGCAACAAGATGTTGATAAATCAGATCCAACATCGTACTCAGAGAATTATGCACGACAGCTAAGTGGGGTCAATCCCAGCCACGCAAGGCTGGTTCAGCAGCTGAAAATCAGTCAGTGCAATCCACCCCACCAATGGGCTAAAAACAAACCCATCGCTTAATCACATCAACAGCTGAAGAAAAAGCACTGGACAAAGTCCAGCTGACTTTGCTCTCAGGGAAATGGGAACACCGTCTGCTCGCCGATCATCTACAAAATACCTTTACCCGACATCACACTTCAAGGTTGAGAAACTCCAGCCCTTCCTGTGAGGATCGGGAACGAGGCATGGAGGTCCTCTCTCACCGCATGTTTCCAATATGGCCCTGGAAGTCTTCGCCAGCCTAAGAAGATAGAAGGAAACCCTGGCGGGTTACAAAAATATGTTTATTACATCAGTTTCCGTGGGTCAGGAATGCAGGCTGAATGTCTGTACAGTGTCTCTCAAGGCTGCCGTAGTTGGCCTCTGTTCCTTTCCCAACCCCAGGGTCCCTTTCATGCCCACATAGCTGTTGGGAGAATTCAGTTCCTTGCAGTTGTAGGGTTGTGGTCCCTGTTCTCTTGCTGGTTGTCAACTGGGTGTCCTCTTGGCACGATGCCCAGGTGCTTGCTGTGGATCCTTCTGTGGGTTCCCTCACCCTTAGACTCTCCCTTCCTCCACGGTGGGCCCAGTCTTTTCCAGGTTCACCTGTTTAGGTCAGGCCCACCTGGATAATCTCCCCTTTGATCAACTCAAAGCCAACAGAGTAGTAATCCAATCGTGAGAGCAAGGCCCCATCATTTCACAAATTCTGTCTCACTGACAGGGAGGGCACTGTGCGGTGAGTGTACGGGAGGAGCTGGGAGTCTTGGGGTCCATGTGCTTCTCATGATCGCACAAGGCACGAAATCCACCATGGCCAAAGGAAGGTCTAGCAGTTTAAGATCCCAGCCCGGAATCAGCCGGCCAGGGCAGGTATTCCAGGGCTCCCAGCGAAAGCTCCGCATCGCCCCTGACCGCCCTCGCTGTGTGATGTAGAGACTGATGACCTGTAGAGACTGATGACCTGAAACTCCTGGGGTCCTCGAGACCTCTCGCCGAGCTCCTCCTGCACATGAGCACTGGGCTTGGTGCTTGGCACGGGCCGCGTCTGAGCAATTGTGCCCCTCTCATGACTGCTCTTTCCACAGTTGCTGTGGGCCGCAGCGGCGTGTACAAGAAGGTTCTCTTGTGCATGCAAATCCCACCATCCTGCTGTGCCGGGAAGGAGCCGAAAACCTCCCGGAGCTTGGGATGGGAATTCCACAGTGGGGCACGTGCCTACAGGAGGGCCTGAGGGGTGAGCCACAGTGAGAGTTCAGGGACCCAAGAGCCCCTTGAATGTGGCCAAATCCTTGACCAAACTGAGCTTTAGCCACGGGATGAGGGACAGCGTGGCCACAGGATGAGGGACCCCCGGGGGCTGCTGGGACCCCTACCTCCTGCTTTGTGCTTTTAACAAGGACAACCCGTGCCCCTTCGGAAGTCATCAGCATTGAATCTTGGCTACACATTTCCTGGGCCCTCGTCCTGCGTCTAGCACCAGCCCTGCCTGGAGCCTGATAGGAGTTACTTAAGCTGCTTTCCTTCTGGGAAACAAGTTACATAAACCCGATTCCCTGTATGGCCCCATGCGAGTTGGGTTACTTAAAAGCTTTGCTTTGAGTCCATCAAAACAGGGCCTGCCTGGGAGGGCACTCATTAGCGAATGCTGGCCCAGCACCTTCTGATGTTAATTACTGTTATTGGGATGTGTTCATTAAGTGCGTTGAGAATCATTTTGCAAGAGACAGTGTTTATTAAGATGCAAATTGTCCCCTGCTGCCCTCTTTGCTTCAAGCTTTGGAAATCAAAGAGGGTGGTGGGGTAGTGTTTATTTGAAGAAGACTTTTCCCACCAACCTAGCTGGTGGCTTGGCCCCGAAGTCTTGGGATGCTACATGCCTTTTGGCAGTGGAGACCTTTTTGTGTGGATGTACGTTTGGAAGACGAAACACCGGTAAGGACGGCGTGTGCAGCGTTTATGGCCACAAGAGGGAACACGGGTCTCTGATGCCTTCGGAGAGTCCAGACCGCACTGGCCCACGCGACTGCCACCAGCCCCACGTGGTTATCAAGCACCTGACACGCGGCTGGTCCCGCTGACGTGTTCTCTGAGTTTCAAAGACCTAGTGTAGAAAAAACGATGAAAAATAACTCATTAATGGTTTTCTGGCAGGGGCGGGTGTTGGTACTGACTGCACGTTAAAATTATAATATTTTGGCTACCCTGCCCCCAAACTGCTTTTTTTATAAAAATCCCATGTGTTCCTCTTCATGGGATCAATGTGGCCTCTGGAAGATGGCCGAGCACGGACGGAGCTCGTGCGCTTTCCGTCCGTCGGGGAGGGCTGTGCCGGCTGCGGCGAGGGCCCTGCTTCCACCTTTGCCTTCGGGTTCAGAATAAACTCCTTTCTGGGCCCTCTGCCCCCGGCCCCGCGTGGCTGCCCGAAGCCCTTCCAGCTCCGGACCACAGGGCTGTGGCTGGCACACTGTTGGCCTCACCCCCGCATCGCTGCCTGTCATCAGGGCCCGTGCCTACTCACACCAGCTCCCCTGCAGCCACCTTTGTGCTCTGGCTTCCGAAACGCGCCGGCCAATGGCGTCCGGAGCCACCTGTCGCGTGATCCCAGTGTGACTGCTCCTATGACCCCTCATCCCTCCCCCAGGCCGCGACCCCTCACTCCTCCCCTGTGCGGTGGTCCCTGCCAGCCCCCTGCCTAGAGACAGACTCGGGGGTTCCCTCTCCATGTCCTCACTGTCCTTGTCTGTTTTCAGGGCGACCCAGTGTCTTCTGCTTATTAGACTGTGAGTTCCCAGGGCAAGGAAGGACACCCCATCTTCTTATCTGTGTCTGCCTGGCACGTAGTAAACATTTGTTAGATACGACGGGCGAGCCGGAGGGTGCTGGCGTTGCCTGTCTGTGCACACGGCGTGGCCGCCACAGCTGCGACGCTGCAGGCTCTGTTTCTATTTTATGTTTACTCATTGCTTTTTTAATAGTAATGAAAACCACCGGCAAGGCACAAACCCAGTGGCCCTCCCCTGCAGGTGAGAGGCCTTCCAAGATGCCGGCTCTGTCTTCCCTTTGCAGCCAGCCGGCCTCTCCTAGCGTCACGCCGGCCACAGGGGTAGGGGGGTTCTTGGTGTGACTGCTGAGAACTGAGCTGAGCGTGGCCACCAAGTGCCCATCAGCCACCTGCCGGGACGGCGGTCCTGCCAGCGGAAAGCTCAGAGTGCGGCTGGCTGGCTGCCTGTTTTCACAGGAGATAACAGATCTTTCCACCACGCAGGTCAGTGTTTGTGTAGTTTGGTTGCTGGTCTGTTTGGGGTTGTTGAGGCCGTGTTGCTTCATACCCTGGCCTCGCCCTCCGCCGGGCTCCCCCACGTGAGGAGGCATCGGCTCCTGCAAGCGGCTTTGCCCCTGTTTGCCCTCCCTCCAGGGACCCCAGCTTGGGGCTCCTGGCACAGGTCAGCACCCGCACAGACAGGGTCCCCGTTCCAAGGATGCCCTGCCTCGAGAACACTGCATGCAGAAAGTGGGGGCACCGGTGGCTCAGTCATTAAGCTTCTACCTTCGGCTCAGGTTGTGATCCCAGGGTCCTGGGATCCAATCCCGCTTCGGGGTCACTGCTTGGCAGGGAGTCTGCCTCACCCACTCTCCCTGCTTATGTTGCCTCTCTCGTTGTGTCTCTCTCTGTCCAATAAATAAATAAAATATTTTTTAGAAAAAGGCTGTGGAGGGCGAGGTGAGTCACAAGCTTGCCTATGGCCCCTTCTGTCCTTACGAGGACTCCGCCTGTGTTACCCGAGCGGAGGGCGTCTTCACTCAGCAGTGTGATGGGCTCTTAGCTTCTCCGGAGCACGCGCTTGGACGAGGACCCAGCTTTTCTTTGGTCAGAAGAGCACAGAAAAGTCTTGCCCAACGAAATAAAAGCCAAAACTGAGGCCTGATTCATACGAAGAAATCCCCTTTGTCCTTCCTCACCGCCCCACCAGGGAGGAGGCCCATGGGAGGCTGCAGAGCGAGGCCGGGGGAAGCCCAGACCCGCACGGGAGCCGGTGGGGGGTCGGCTACCGGTGTGCACTGCGGATCGAGCCCACTGCGGCCCCCAGCTCCGCTCCGGAGACCCTGGCCCACTGGGCTCACGGAGGCATCCCTGTCGGGTTCCCCCACGTCCTGAGGCAGTTCCCCACCAGAGGTCCTGCCTCGGCACCCCCGGGAGGCTGCTCTCTGCTCAGTTAGACCAGATTCGGAGTGTGAAGATCTATGTTCTCTGATGGATACAGGTTGTTGTTCGGTGACGCATGTCAGGCCATTTCGTGGCCGTTTCCGTGTGGCCAGCCCGGCCGGCCCTCCACGCAGCAGGCTGCGTCCCCCGGCAGCTCCCCCAGCAGACGGACAAGAACCCCATCTGGCCCCCCACGGGAAGCCCGGTGAGGCCTGGCGCGAGAGCAGAGTTCGCTCGGCAAGCCCTGTACCTTCTTCCACAGCTTCTTCTGAGTCTCCATGACTCAGGTCTTCAGGGATTTCTTGGCTTTTAAAAATTCAAATACTGATATTTTATTGACTGAATATTGACCATGTACAGAGACACAGAACACAGAGGGGCTGGGCTGGGCTGGCCCTGGGTCCTAGACCCTACTGGCCCTTGGCTCTCAGGATGCTAAGTCACGTGGTCCTTTAAGCCTCTGTTTAACCACCTGTAGAAAGAACATATGACCCTGGGGTCCAGCCTCTCCAGCAGTGTGAAAGCCCAGGAATGAATGAAGAACTGGGTGTCAGAAGACAGCAAACCCATTTGCACTCCTGGCGGCGGGCGCGTCACACAGATGCACCCCCTTCTCCCCGTCTCAGTAGCCCGCAGCTCCCGCCTGGTGTCTCGTGCTGGATCTCTGCAGTTTGAAATGTCGTGTCTTGGAAAAGCTCAGCTCAGTGCCTCATGCTTTGAGGGTTTCAGACTGATCGCAATTTAGACAGGAAGATAGATTTCAGACGTGGGTCTTTGTGACATCAGGGTGCCTGGTTGCCAAGTGAGCGGTTCAAACAGGGGATCTTCTGTTTCGTCCCGGAAGATTGAACCGCCGCTGAGTGTTCCTCCCATAAACTGACTGACCGGTTGCCGTCGACACTTCAAGCGCTCCAAGTGAAGGTGCTCACCTCCCTGCTAAAGGCCATCTTTGTTTTGTTTTCACTCCGGGACCAGCAAGGCGGGCCCATGAGCATGTGTGTGTGTGTGTGTGTGTGTGTACACTGAGGTTGCACGTTTGCGTGGGAGTTAAATGATATCATGTTTAAGGTGTAATTATTAATATCACTGTGACTAATTATGTTCACAACACACAATATTTTCGCATGCCTTATCTTACCAGATCACCCTGAGAGCTCGATGGGGGGCAGTGTTTTTGTTTATTGATGAGAAGCGCGATTCTCAGAGAAGTGAAGGGACTTACTCAAGGTCCCACGACTTTCAGGCTTCTGCCCCAGGTGCTCAGGCTGGACCCTCTTCCCTTCGTCGTGTCTGTGCCCTTATGTGCCCTTCGTGAGAGTTCTGAGCAGTGACTCTAACAGGTGGACATCAAGAATGCCCTTGTCTAAATATTTGAAGCCAGTAAGTTTGCAATACGGCTATTTTTAATTTTCAACAGCTGTTTGAATAAAGATGGTCAATGTTACTCCACATCATGAAGTCCCAGTCTTCGTTTCCATGATTTCCGGAGGTCGGCACCATTTATTCATTTAAGAGCAACTTCTGCATTTGAAACAAAGTCCCCCTGAGAGCTAAGAAGTTTGCTTCGTATGATGTGAATCATTATAAAGATCAGGGTTTCCTGGACTCGCCCTCAACAACTGTACAACAACTTCACGTGTCTTAAAAAAAATTGTCTTAAATGTCTTAAAATTGCCTTAAAAAATGTCTTTAAAAAAGTTGCTTTAAATTTAGTTGAATCACACCCCTTCACCATCCTGCCTGATTTTTATGGCGGTTGATTTCCGTCTAAAAGGGTTTCACTTTGCTCTGCAATACGGAATGGCGTCTATCAGAAAGAACTCTATTAACCCACAGATCCGGCTGGAGTACAGAGTGATGCTGGGTGCGTTTCTCATCACACTGCTGCAGAGCTGCAGGAGGGCATGTCCTGTGTCTCTGTGTTCAGTTATTATCCCCATAAGCATCTCTCCGTGTCCTCCAGGTCAGTGTTCCCAGCTGGGCTTTAATGAAGGATCCAAGTCTGGGTAGGAAGATTTGCCAGCCTAGGCTCCTTTATCAATAGACTGAACTACAACAATTCTACTGGATTTTATAATTTTATTTATTCGAGTCTTCTCTCTCTCTCGGTGAGAGTAGCTAAAGTTTTGTCTTTTACTAATTTTTTTTGGAAAATCGGCTCTTAGTTTCATTGATGATTTCTAAGGTCTTTTTAGTTTTTATTTCATTTATTTCTGCTTTGATATTTGCTATTTCCTTCCTGTTACCAACTTTGTTCTTTGCCTAGTTCCTTCAGCTATAAAAAGGGAGCCCTTGTGCCCTGCTGGTGGGAACGTAATTTGGTGCAACCATTACACAAAACAGTATGGAGTCTCTACAAAAATTAAACATAGAAGCACTATATGGGTAATTCCACTCCTGTGAATATATCCAAAGGAAACAGAATCAGGATCGTGAAGAGATGTCTGCACCCCGATGTTCACTGCAGCGTCATTCACAAGAGAAGACGCAGTAGCAGCCCTTGAGTCCATCAACAGACGAGTCGGTAAGGACGGGGTGACGGATGTGTACAATGGAGTATTACTCAGCCACGACAGAGAGGGAAATCCTGCTCTCTGTTACAGCATTCGTGTCCCTCGAGGCCGTTATGTTCGGGGGACGGAGAAAGATAAACATTGTGTCATATCCCTTAACCGGGGCATCTTGAGGTTGATAAAAGGGTCCTAACTTTCAGTTACAAAATGAGCAAGGTCTGAGGATACAATGTATCCCGTGGTGACTGCGGCTGGTACCATTATATAGTGTAATGGAAATTTGCAGAGTGTAACTTAGAAGCTCTCCTGAAAGAAAAATACTTGCGCATGTGGGTAGAGACAGCCGAGCTAATTAAAAGTAACGAGGTGGGAGGGCCCTTTCGTGATGTATATGCACATCACCATGTGTGCTCGAAGCATCTCACAATTTTATTTGTTATTACACCTACATAAAGCTGAAAATAAAATAAATGCTCAGGTTCATTTTGAGTAAGAAAGAAACAAAAATACAAGAAAAACAGAATTAAAGCTGAAGATGTCTAGTCCAAAGCGAGGGAGAGACAGAGACAGAGAATGACCTACAAGAGTCAACACTCAGTTCAGATGACCAGATGTGAGGCCATGGCTTGGAAGACAACACTTGAGCTGGGCCAGTAGGGAAAGCGGAGCGGAGATGATCGTGGCTAGAGAAAACACTCGCGAGCACACTCATTCACACGTCTGTACTCAGGCACAACGAGACAGCTATATTGTGACCATGGAAATAGCATAGAAACAGGAAGACAGCGTTGTCTTACTGTAAACAGTGGCTGTGGACCTGCCGGTTCTGCCTGGGGTTGGAGGGGGGGAGGTGACGAGAACGGGCCCCGAGCCCACCTGCAGGGAACGTCACCTCCAGGCCATTTAAACCGACATGGGGCCAGCCCTGAAGGCCCGTCCGAAGACGGACGCTGCTGACGCTCAGGGCGCTAAAACTTGGGAGCCTCTTCTAGCATGGAAGCAGCTCAGTGCGGACAGCCACCTGCGCCTTCTGCAGCCTTGGCGAGAAAGGAGTTCTGTGTCTGTGTGCTTGCCCTGTGATCCAGAAATCCTCTGCTTCCAGAAGAGAGTGACCGATCCGGAGGCACAGAACACACTAGAGTCTCATCTCCTCTGTCCTTGTCTCCCGCTAGGGCTGAGTGGCACAGATGACGCACACATCCCTCGGGCACAGGCAGATGCTTCCCCAGGGCGGCCTGGCCCCGGCTGGGCTTTCAGATGCGCCGGCCACTCCTTCCCTTCACCAGGCACGGGGGGCCCGTGGGGCTCCAGACGCTGTCCTGTCTCTGCTCACCTCTCCAGGGCCCCCACCAGCGCGATTTTCTTGGAGTTGCTCGTGCGCACCTGAGTGAGGCAGAGCTGACCCTGAGATGCAGGAAGAGAGCATCACTGCGGAGCCCCAAGGAGGCCAAATCACCAGGTGCTCAACAGGACTTCAGGGCGGACGCCACGGAGAGAGGGTCCAGGCAGAGCCAGGACATGTCCGGGAGAGCACAGACAGCCGCAGGGCTCCTGGCCGAGGGATCCAGTTTACAGGCTGGAGGATGGAAGCCCACATTCTTCCTTTCCCTGCTGGTTTCGCAGGGTCTCGACAAGCAGAGGCCTCAGGTGGTGTGGCCTGTCCACTCCGCGGGACCTCGGGCAGGTCACAAGGCCTCTCCATGCCCCACTCCCACACCTGTACGGGAGTAGGAATGGGGGGAAGTGATGTCAGTCTCAGTGAAGCGGGAGCAAAGTCACTATCCCAACCATCTACGGGTTCTCTCCCTTGTTAGGGTGTTTTTTTTTTTTTTTTTTCTTTTCCTTCATTTTTCCTTTTAGAGATGCTTGATGCCTGCTAAGAAACTCAAGCTTCATCTCCTCAGTGACACCGTGTGGACTATAATGACAGGAATATACAGAGTGCAGCTGAATTTTCCAACTCCATGGGGCTTGTGAGAATTGGCTGGATCTGGCCAACCAGCTGGTCTCATGCCGGCCTCCGTGCTGACGAGAAGCTGGGTTTGCTTGGTAGCTCGGCTACACGGAGGTCCGTGATAGATCTGCAAATACAGAAACACATACATGTATGCGTGCACACACTGTTTTTCTTAACTTCATGTGAAGCTAAAGAGAGCTACACTGGGGTTTCTGGAAAGATCTTTTACACACTGACGAGAGTTGTGCAGGGCCTGCTGGGCATGTTCCCTGTGGGCTTGGTTTCCAGCACAGCCCCAGCCTCGAGCAGACCCCTGGCATGTTCGGAAGCCAGGGGTGTCCTACACATTCCCCCTTATGACATTTAGGGTTGCTGAGTTAAGTCCCCTGCCTTACCCCACCCTTCTTACCAGCATGGTACCTATCAGGGCCTCTACACAGAGTCTGGGGACCCAATAGGCACCGGTCCTTAGGAACGCCTCTGGAAGCAGGGCTCAGTGCTGAGCATGCATGAGCCTCGGCCTGCGGGTAAGGCCAGCCAGAGTACAAAGCATTGGCTGTTCTCCTGTGGGTCTGTCTCCTCGGGGCAGGTGGGGACTTCGTTCTCATGTCTCCTAACTGGCATTTCCCAAGACGGCCAGACTGATTCTGGAAGAGGGAGTTACTGGTCCAGAGTATAACTTAGAAATTGAAGGATATTCTTCTGGAGGATGGCCGTGCGCATCGCATGGGCCTGAGATTCCTTGCTCCCACGACGGCCGCTGCTGCCCCTTGGTCACCATCCTGCCCGCCTGGGCCCCGGGACACCCACCCCTCGGGGGGGAGATGACTGACACCTAATGAAGGAGCTATTTTTCTCGTGCTTGTTAAGGACCAGTAGGGCTGACTTTATTCCAGGAGATCCTCTACAGAAGGGATCTTACAGTGGGTTCTGCTCCAAGTACAACCACAAGTACTGCAAGAACTTCTTGTAGCCCAGAAGTAGAGTGGGGGTCTGGGGACGGAGATCACTGAAGGAGACGTCAGGGCCAAGGAAGATCTGGCTCAAGGGACCTATAACGGGATTCCTGCCGAAGGCAGGCCAGGCGACCGGACATCCCCAGGGTAGTGGGGGATGGAGAGCCCGGTCAGATAACAGGGTGACTGGACATTAGGCTCTGGCTAAAACAACGGAGCAGGATTCTTGCTAAATTTAGATGGCGCAGAGCCCCCAGGGAGTCGTGAAGAGCCCAGAGCAGCCTGAGCAGAGTCTGGCCAGTCCTCCTGCCTGCCTGGTCCCCTCTGTGTGCCCACGCACCCTCCACGTGACACGGACCGTCCCATTTTACATCCAAGAGGGCAGGTGCAGCCACAGGGGGCGAGCCATTCTCAGGGCAGAGACTTCAGGCTGTGATGGGAAACAAAGGGCCCAGGCCTTGGAAGGGAGGGCGGGCTTCCCCGGGAGAGGGGCAGGGCGGGGCAGGAGGGGGCCCGAACCTGTTCTGCACCCTCCAGCCTGGGAGAAGGGTGTGGAGGTCTTTGAAAGAGCTGCAGAGTGGTTTCCCTTTGCAGGCTGTGTTCTCCCAGCCAGGGCCAAACTGGGGGTGGGGGCTGGGAGAATCCCCGGGAGGCTGGGTGTGTGCGTCCCTGGGCAGCGGCCCGACCCTGGCTGTTGGAACCTCAGAGTCTGGAGCTGGACCCGTGTGTCCCGCGGGCAGAATGGGAGAGACAGAGCAGCGTGGGAATCTTGGGTGGGAGCCCACAAAAGTGTCCCGGGGGAGGAAGCCCGAGACCCGGGAACTGATCCGTGGACTACTTGGCTCTGTGGGGGTCACAGGGACATAAGGTGAGGACCTGGGGGAGATCCTGATAAGAATGAGAGCCAGATCAAATCCAAAGAAACCAAGAGGAGACGGGTGGGCGGCAGGGGCTGCGGGAGTGGCCTTGCAGGGGTGGGGAGTTGCTGTGTAGAGGGCGGGGAGTTTCAGTTTGGGAAGATGAAAAGTTCTGGAGATGGACGGAGGTGATGTCACACAGCCTTGTGAATATAGTTAATGACATTGATCTACACACTTAAGAAGAGTTAAAGCAGAGAATTTTTATACGATATATATTTTGTCATAATTAAAATAAGAGGAGAGAGAATGTAGGGCATCTGCCAACCAGGAGCACCAAGACCCCACTAGACCAGCGCCTGTGAGATAAAGATAGGATAAGGCGTCTCTGCTCTCGGCTGTCTGTGCTGCCCACCCCCAGGAGACCTAAGCCACATGGGAAATGTGCAAGAGGAAAAAGGTCAGACGTCACCCCCTCTCCAGGGTGGGTTCTGAGTGTCAGTCCTGGAACCAGGATGCTGGAAAGCCCTCCCCAGAGGAGGAGGTGGTGACTGACAGTCCGGGTGACTGACCTCTGGGGGGTCCTCACGTTCTCAAAGCGGTCCCAGGTACCTTCTGGAATCTGAGCAAAGAGAAATTTTGTCATGTGCAGTGTAATTCCATTTCATCATTTTGCTCTCCGAGCTACATGGGTTTGACTACCAAATTTCTTTTTTCTTTTCTTTCTTTCAATTTACAACAAAAGATACTCCAAACAAAGTCAAAGGCAAAGACTAACTGGGAAGAAACATTACTCTAGCGAAAACAAAGGGTTCCAATCAGCACCATGTCAGGAACTTTCACGAGCTGGTCAGGAAAGTCAAATAACTTACAGAAAAATGGGCAAAGCATATTAATCAGTAACTCACAGAGGAATAAATGCAAATGACTGATAAAAATCTTTTTAAAAATACCAGCCCTCGCAATGAGGCATGGAAAAGCAAATGAAAGTAAGGAAATCATCTTTTGTCCCTCTGACTGGCAAAAGTTATATGAGTGACTCCACTGTTGGTGAGGCCATACAGCAAAGAGAATTTCACATGTTTTCCTCTAGTTTATAGTTACACACACTCTCTTTTGCATGGTTGTCCCATTTCTGCTCACTATTGCATAGGAGCAAAAGTGTTTGCACACGGGCACAGGTATAATGACACGTCCTGTAGCACAAAACCACAAGTCTGTCCAAAGGGGAATGTTTGGATGAACTGGTTATATACCCTGTATGGAATATGAATTCAGATATTAAGCATATTGTGTTGATCCACTCCTGTGGGACTGTAGGGATGTTCATGCTGTGAAGTAAGGAAAGAAGTTGCTCACTCACGCACGCTCCCACATGCACACGCGCATGCACGCACGCACACACGCACACATGCACATATGTATGACCCCTTGTTTGCCACCTCAACAGACGTTTGCCATCCATGTGCATCTTTGAACGTGTCTGTAGGTGTGGGGTTGGGCGCGCAGAAAGATGTGTAAGATATGCACCAGGCTGTTCACGCTGGTTCCACGATGGTGTTAGAAGAAGGGGGGAGGGAGACAAGTAATATAGAGCCTGCAACAAAGCAGAGAGACACAAGCACTGGGTAATCTGAACTTCTGGTTACAGTGGGTCCATTCATCAGAATTCTTTACAGATACGGAAATGAATATACATAGTGGTTAGAGCGAAATGCGAGAAATGGAGGGAAAAACCTGTTGATTCAATTAAAGAATAAAATGGTGGACTTCCAAAGCTTCAAACTTTTTTTTAAAAAAGATTTTATTTATTTATTTGACAGAGACCACAAGTAGGCAGAGAGGCAGAGAGAGAGAGGGGGAAGCAGGCTCCCTGCTGAGCAGAGAGCCCGATGTGGGGCTCGATCCCAGGACCCCAGGATCATGACCTGAGCCGAAGGCAGAGGCTTTAACCCACTGAGCCACCCAACTGTCCTGGCTTCATATTTTTTAAATAAAATTTATTTTGGAAAAATTCTTAGGTTTAACAAGAAAATCATAAAACTTTCCCAGAGTTCCCATAGAATGCCCTTGAGAAAGTCCCTCGTCACAAACATCTCATAGCTTCATGGTACACTTGCCAAAACTAAGGGATTGACACGGACACATTATTATGAACTAAACTGAGGATCTTACTTGGAGTCACCAACTTTTCTATTAAAATCCTCTTTCAGTGCCAGGACCCAACCTAGGGAAGCACTCTGCATTTTGTTATGTAATGAGTGCTTTTTACAATGTAACTGGGCTGTGATGTCATAGCTGCTTCTCCATTGTCTTCAGGGCTTGAGTAGTCATTCAGTGTATGTTTTCAATGAAGTAAAAAGTGATTTTAATGACCTCATCACATTTTTCCAAGACACATAGGGTCAGTCTTCTTGTGCCTCAGCTTCCCTTTCTAAGGAGGACTATCTTACAACCCCCCTTCCTGGTGCCTTAGGATGCTCACGTTGGTTCTAAATCCCTCTAGAAGGCCTTTGCCCATCTCCTGTCAAGGTTCTGGGCCAAGACTTCTCAGAGCTGCTGGCTGGGTCTCTCCTGGCCTGACCAGCCCCTCTTCGCTACAGAGCTCAGCCCAGCCCCACATGCACAACAGCCCCGTGTGCGTATGTGGGCTTCTCCCGGCCCAGTGTCTCTCTGTGTCCAAAGCAGTGCCTTGGGCTGCAGGTGAGCAACTGATTGAACAGAGAAGGAAAAAGAGGAAGAGAAAAGTCAAATCAAGCCCATTTTCCAAGTGGCAGAGTCTTGCCACTATTATCCCTTGGTCTGGGAGCAGGTCTGGGCCGGGGGTGGTCTCTGTGTCCCTTGAATGGCGGGTGTGTAGGGCTGAAACATATGTCATTTCCAATCAAGACGGGTGTGAAAATAACCCATATGCATAGTGGCGTCGCTCACAGTAGCCCCCACAGTGGCCATGACCTAAATGTCCACTGGTGGACGGATGAACCAAATATATTAGACACAAGCCATTATAGGAACTGGAAGGGGCTAGCATTTAGCCTTGAGAGGGACCAACGTCCTAACTCACTGCAGTGTGGATGGACCTCAAGGACATTATTTTAAGTGAGATAAGTCAGTCATAAAGGGGCAAATATGACATGTTTCCACTTACATGAGGGACCCAGAGGAGTTGAACTTATAGAGGAAGTAGCATGGTAGAAGCCAGGGGCCTGGGGTGGGGAGAATCAGGAGGGAGTGTTTAATGGGGACATGGTTTTGGGACGATGAAAAATTTCTGGGGATGACAGTGGGGATGGCTGCGTCATGTGATCGTACTTAATGCCACACACTGTACACTCAAAAACAGTTAAAAAGGTATATTTTATGGAAAGTCCACTGTATCACAATTAAAAGAAAACAACAAATGTCTGTGACAATCATTTTCGCACTCTGTTTTGCACGGGGTCTGCGGTCTCTCCTGTCCTTCTTTGCGACTGAGAACAGAAAATCAATCAACGTCTGTTAGGTGGGGACTGCCAGGTGACCGGAGACACACTGGGACCCCTGGTGACTTGTGCATTTTCATTTACGCTGGGACAACAAGAGGAAGGGACGGACATGACGGCCGACAATGGGGGCGGAAGCTCATGAAAAGGCTGAATTGGAGCACCCAGGACTGGGACGACAATGCCGGCTGAGCTGTGACGCGGCCAGTGTGCTAGGCACTTGGAAGATGCCCCGCTCTGCCGTGTGCCTGGATGAGTGGGGACACTTGCCATCGTCAGCCTGTTGGCACAGCAATTGTCCCCGATGCTTCGGAGAAAGGCAGTGGAGTGATTCACCCAGAAACCCTGCTGCGTCCTGCCGGTAGGCGCACGGAAACCCGCGGGCACCGGAAACGCACGTCTGATTCGAATGCATTGACAGCTGGAAGTATTGTTAGAGGCACTAGACAACTCTTCCTTTCAAAACCCTAGCCTAGTTAAAGCAAAAAAGAGAGGGAGGGAAAACTAGAAAAGTAGATTAAGAAGCAGTAGGATGTTGCCTGGGCTGCGAACGGGATCAGACAGCGACGGACGGCTGAACGTCTGGGTCACGATGTCAGCGTCTCCTGATTGCACTTAGGGGTGAGAATTCCATGTCACAATGAGAGTATTCCCGCACGGGAATAAAGGATGAACTTTAGAAGACTTCAGAAGGTTTTTAGGATGATTTATGATCAGATACAGCGGTAGTAACTGTGTATTGGGTGACGGGCTGAAGGCCTCTGCTCTCCACTGGCCGTGGGCCGCTCCCCACCGCACCGCCAGCCTCCTGCGGAGTGAACCAGTGAAAGCAAGAGAGGGAGGGAAACCTAGTCATGGAGTAACACCCCTCCCTGTGGAAGCAAGTCCCTGGGTCCAGCTCTCAGTCAGGGAGACCACGGACTCCAGCGGGACCTGGGGGACCTGTAGAAGCCGCCCGGCGCGAGGAAGAGGAGGGACGCCAGCTGACATCGTTGGAAACAGAGGCTCACGGGAGGTTGTAGCAGGTGGAGCGCCTTGGGGCTTGGCTCCCTCTCTCTGACCAGGCGTGTGAATGTGGGGTCACTCTAGCAGGCGGAGGGAGGCAGTGGGAAGGGGCTGATCTGGCTTCCCTTCCACACGGCCCTCCAGGCAGAGCCCTGACCTGACTGCACGGAGCCCTCTCTGCGGCGAGCAGGACACATGTGGGTCCTCGTCTCCGGCCTGAGTCCTGCGTCGGCTTTCTACGGGTGGCCGTGGGAAAGCTTCCGGGGGAAAGCTGTGAGGGTTGGGAAGGAGGGAGCCGAGCAGAGCTGCCGAGAGCCCACCGTCCCCAGGGCGGGCTCCATAAGCAACGGCTCAGCCAGGGAGCCCAGCTTGGCTGTACGGGACGTCTCATCAGGAGGCAGTGGCCTCGGGAGGCCCCTGTAAGCC
Organism: Mustela erminea; assembly: GCF_009829155.1. Lineage (NCBI taxonomy): Eukaryota > Metazoa > Chordata > Mammalia > Carnivora > Mustelidae > Mustela > Mustela erminea. Next base: position 91,691,465 of record NC_045625.1, read on the forward strand.
AGGCACAGGCTGGGCACTTCTCATGTGTCACGTCTCTGAGCCCCACACGAGCTCCACGGGGTGGGGTGGGGGTAGCGTCGTACCTCTGGCTTTCAATCTGGGAAAACTGAGGTTGCAGGACGGAGCCCTGGGCCAGCGGGCCTGGGGCCAATGGCAGGCAGAACCCAGAGTCCATGGCTGGGTTGGGCGGTCTTCCTTTCCCACTGGGAAATTTCCAAGGCCTCTCCACCAGAGGTAAGGAGAGCAGCCATTCCCGAAGCAGGTGGCTCTTAAGATAGTTGGCCGTGACCACAGGTCGACCGGCAGTTTCTCGGTTTCTCTGAGGACTGTGCGCTGCCCCAGCCAGTAGGCGTGGGCGCAGAGACCCTGACTCAGCCTCCTGTGCCCAGAGGAGTGGGGGGCTCCTGGGAAGTGGAGCACCAGGTGTCAGGACCCCAGGGTCCTTCCTGGAGTCCTTCTGGGGAGACCGTCAACACTCCATTCTCACCCCTGCTTGGTTCCAGTGAGGCTCTGGGAGCTGTGGGTACCCCTCCATGTGCTGCAGGAGACACGTCCCTCAACACAACACCCACAGTGGACAAATGTCCCGCACACAGAGAAAATGTACCCGTGACCTGATTAGAGGGTTACAAGAAAGGGTTGCATAAAGCACGGCCAAGCAGGGGGGAGGCATTTCCTCAATGTACCTAGGACGTGGAGCAAGCAGTCCTTGAAGAAGGTGATCCCTGGTCCCCGTGAAATTTATTGCGTGGGGCAGTCTTTCCTCTCCACTAGACGAACACTGGGCAGCCCCGGGATCTCTCTGGTCCCACTCGCCTAATGGATGGTGGCGGAGTGAGCCGAGGCATGCACACGGTCTCTGGTGCCGCACTGGGCTGTCCAGTCCCGGACGGGCAAGGACCTTCCCCTTCAGCCCCACCTCCACGCACACACGTGGCCCTGGGGTCAGGCTTCTTGCAGAAGGAGCCCCAGAGAGGATCCCTCCCTCCCTACTGCTTTTCCCTTTTCTCCCCCTGCTTTGCAGCTAAGGACCCTGCAGACTGATGGAGGAAGGGGAGAGAAGAAAGAAGTCTCTGTCTCGTGAGTGTGTGCGCTCTGCATCTGCTCACGGAGCCACTGGGGAGGGTATAGCTGGAACCCAGGAGGACCCTTCACAGGAGGGAACTTTCTGTGGTTCTCCAGGGACGTTCCAGGCCGGGTCCGAGAGCTGTGGCCCGCAGGCTGGCGGCGGCCATCCCCCGGCCCCAAGTTTGCCAAGTGCTGCTTCACTCAGTGACTTTGACCTTCAGCCTCCAGCGCGGCTCGCCTGAGCCCCCTCAGACCACTTACACCATCTCCAGACAGGCCCTGTCCCTCCGGGTGGGCTCAGCAACACCAGAAATGATTGGAGCCTTTGACCTGGCCTGGCAGGGGAGGGGAGGTTCCGGAAACTTCCTAGGGGAGTACAGCTCCCTGTTGGAATGGGAGGCTTCCAGGATGGCCCCCAGTGAGCCTGCCTGCTGGAATTCTCACCCCTGGGAGGTCCCGTCCCTGAGAGCATTATGGACCCGGTCCCTCACTTGCAGCAAACGGAGTATAGTCGAAGTGAGGAGATGCCCCGTCTTATTTCAGGTTACAGAACGCCCATGGGGTCAGTCCCTTCCACTCTGATCTTCAGCGATTCATCCTGCTGCTTCTGTGTCTGCAGGCCCTCGATGCACGGTACCCCGTGGTACGGACGGACCTCGGTTTATTCAACCATCACCTACTAAAGGACGTCCGTGCTATGTCCAGTGGTCAGCTGTTAGAAGTAAAATTGCATGAACATTCATGGACATGTTTTTGCATGAACTTAAACCTCCTTTTCTCTGGGGTATATGCCCAGAGGTGTGATTTCTGCATCGAACCGTTTTGCATGATTGATTACTTGAGAAGCTTCCGGAATGCCTTCCGGAATGGTTGTACCATTTTCTACTCCCACCTGCAAGGCGTGAGCGAGCCAGTCCCCTGCACCCCCATGTGTGCCCTCACACCGTTTTATCTTACTTGTGTTTCATCTGGCCAGCTGCGAGCCGGGTGAGGTCTTTCGTGTTTCTCACGTGCATTCCCCTAAAAGCTAATGATGGGGAACCCCTTTGCGTGGGCTTAGCGGCCACCTATGTGCTCTCTGGTGTGAAACACCTCTTCGCGCCTTAGCCCGTTTGCCATCTGGATTATTTTGCTATTCAGTTCTGAGCCTTTTCTGTCTTTCTACCTTCCAGATATGAGCCCTTTGTCAGGTGCGTGGTTTGCAAAGACTTTCTTCCAGTCTGCAGCTTGTCTTCTCATTCTCTTACGAGGGTCATTTGCAGAGTGAAAGTGCTTTACTTTTGATGAGATCCAGCAGAATGATTTTCCTTTTGGGCATCCAGTCAAAGACGGCTCTGCCAGGTCTTAGATTCCAAAGTCCGTCCCCTTTTTCCTAAAAGCTCCACGGTCAGGCCCCGTTCCTGCACTTGGTGGAAGGAAAGCTTCTACTCCCTCTTCTCAGTATTAGCATTAAAATAAAGTAAGCTCCTTTTCCAAGCAAGCAAAATCCTGTCATGCTGGGATTGAAGTTCCTCAAAAAAGGAGTTTCAAAAGATGGCCCGGAGCAGAAGAACTGGGGGGGGGGGGGGCGCAGGACAGCAGAATTATCCAACCCACCGAAACCCAACACACAAACACGGGTCCATGAGGGTGTGTTTCTGTAACTGGAAATCACGATAGAAGTGAAACAGGTTAAGCAAATCCGGGGCCTGGGCGAGCTATTTATAAGAGTCAAGTATTGTTTGTGGAGCCAACGGCATAAATTAAATTGTGTCGGAGAAGAGATTATAATCGTAAAGAGAGCTTGATCTGTTCACCGTCGTGTCCTCAAATGGCCCAGGGATTTTTTGCAGCTTCTGTTTCTCCTCCTACTCCCTAAAGGGAATTTTATTATTTACTTTATGCAGAAAGTTGTTCTGCTAAGTTTGTGTATGTTTTTACTTTTATTGAATCGAACATGAGTTGGTTACATCACATAAAATTAAACAAGTGGTTTATTAATTATACTTTTTTAAATGGGTATTCTGAGCTAAAATGAAATCTTAGAAATGTGCTTTTATTTATTTATTTTTTAAAATTAATTTATTTATTTCCAGCATAACAGTATTCATTGTTTTTGCACCACACCCAGTGCTCCATGCAATCCGTGCCCTCTATAATACCCACCACCTGGTTCCCCCGACCTCCCACACCCCGCCCCTTCAAAACCCTCAGATTGTTTTTCAGAGTCCATAGTCTCTCATGGTTCACCTCCCCTTCCAATTTCCCTCAATTCCCTTCTCCTCTCCATCTCCCCTTGTCCTCCATGCTATTTGTTATGCTCCACATATAAGTGAAACCATATGATAATTGACTCTCTCTGCTTGACTTATTTCACTCACCATAATCTCTTCCAGTCCCGTCCATGTTGCTACAAAGGTCGGGTGTTCATCCTTTCGGATGGAGGCATCATACTCCATAGTGTATATGGACCACATCTTCCTTATCCATTCGTCCGTTGAAGGGCATCTTGGTTCTTTCCACAGTTTGGCGACCGTGGCCATTGCTGCTATAAACATTGGGGTACAGATGGCCCTTCTTTTCACGACATCTGTATCTTTGGGGTAAATACCCAGGAGTGCAATTGCAGGGTCATAGGGAAGCTCTATTTTTGGGCAGAAGAAATGTGCTTTTATTAACCTGACGTGATGTCACGCCAGTCCTCGCCATGGTCAGGAGCAAGGCTACCTGAGTGTTTTGGGGCTGCCCTTTCAAACCACCACAGTCATTTTTTCCCAGTTCTGGAGGCCGGAAGTGCCAGGTCAAGGCTCATCCAGGCGGTTCTTTCTGAGGCCCTTCTGGCATGTGGGCGTCGTCTCGCCGTGGCCTCGCGCGGCTCCGCTGTGTGTGTCGCGAGTTTTTCTCCTTTTATGTCGTGTGGGGTTGAGACTCACCCTCGTGAACTCATCTGACCTTCATCACCTCCGTGAGGAACCTGCCCCTAGCGCAGCCGCACTCTGAGGTCTGGGAATGGGTGGAACATCCACATGAATTCTGGGAAGCACAGTTATCCCATAGCAGAGAGCGGACCCACTCGAAGCCGCAGCCCGCACCCTGTGTTTCCATCTTACTCAGGGCGGGCACCCGGCCACGTCTGCCCCGCACCCCACTGAGTCCGTGTCCTGAGGAAGCTCTCAACTCCCTGCCCTTTCCAAACCCGGGTCTTTGCCTGGTGAGAGACGTCTTCTGTCCTGTGTTTGGTGTTTTTATTTGTTTGTTTGTGGTTTCAACATTCCTGCCCCGTTACCACCATGGGCTGGATCTTTCTAGAGATGCTTGGGTGACCTTTTGGCTTCTTTCCCTGACATGGTTTGTGTCCACATCTCAGCACCCAGAGCCGGCCTAGCCTGCCCTGCCTCTCCCTCCTCCCCTCCGGCCAGATCTCGCTGGGCGCCTCGTCCTGCAAACAGGAGGAAGGATGGACCCCTGCCAGCCCTCCGTCTACGCCCTGGGACTCGGTGTCTCTGGTGCAGCGGCATCATGGAGTTGTGAAAATGTGTTAAAGAAACGTAACTGGGGGTGGGGGGGAGCAGACATGCACGAACCATTCATCCGAGTTTGCACAGGCCAGCAGAAGAAGAAAGATCTGTGGGCCACCAACAGCAAGCTGCTTCTGCCCATGGCCAGGGAGAGACTGCCATCCCTTGGTCCACCCGCTCCCAGGGAAGACGTACCCCTGCTCCAAACCCTCCTGTTCCCCCAGTAAACTCGTGCTCAGAAGGACGCCTCCCCTTCCCCTTCCCGCCACCAGAGAGGAGTCCTCTGTTCCTCTCCGTGCCTGCCTGAGTCGGGCTTCTCCCCAGTTGCCGTACTTCTGCTCTTCCCAAATAGCCCTCGATTTGGCCCCCCGAAATGCTTACCTTTTTCTTTTAAAAGGTTGGCAGAGTCCAACATTTTGCGGCTCCCACGGCGCTGACCCTCCTTCTGAGGGTGAGCTGCGGCGGCTTCTGCCAGGCTGGGCGCTGGTGGCCGGCCGTCCCCGCACGCGTCCTGATGCCTGGAAGTCTGGGACGCCTGGAAGTCTGTCTCCCCTGCTTCTCTGGGAACAATGCGAGGGCCGCCCCGTGCCTTAATCTTTCATTTCAAGGCGCTTTAGTACACGTCAGTATTGCCACGCAGCCCGGGTGTCCCAGGGACGCACAGGAGGATGAAGCCTGGAAAATGTGTCCCCTGTCCTTCTACCTGCACACCAAGGCCATCAGTCAACGTGTTCCTAGGGAAGAAGGCCCACCTTGAAGGGCGCCCCGGAAACACAAGGCACCGTGGGTCTGGGTGTGTCGGAAGAGGAGCGTGAGTGACGGGCACCCGCACGCGCCCAGGGGTGTTCGCTCGTGGGGAAGGAACCCAGAGCCGGGGGCCCGTCCCCGCTGGCGACCTCGCAGACCGAGTCACAGCAAGGCGGGTCCCGGCCTTTCCGCCACGCCTCTCCACACTCATGATTCCGCGGCTTCCCAGCTGAAGGGTTCATTTCCCCATATCCAGCCTCTTTCTGCCAGGGCCCGCGTTTTCATGAATCCCAAAGACGGTTCTCTCTCGCCTCTTCTCTATGAGATCCGACCTCCCTCTCTTGTTCCGCCGGCTGGGCGGCGGCTGGAGGGCGCAAACTCCCCTCCGTTTGACGAGCAGAGCAACTTAGAAGGGTCTGGGCCCCAGCGCTAACTCCCCTGCCCTCCCTCAAGCCTCGGCACTCCAGCGAGCCCCTGGATTCTGTGCCTCGTCTGCGTGGGCAGACCCCAGGGCAGGACAGGGGGCCACACCCAGTCCTCAAAGAGCCCCCTGTGCTGGGCGCAGCGGTGCTCCCTCATCCTGCAGATGGAGACTGAGTTCACAGGGAAGGTAAGTAACGGGGGACGTTACCCAAGAGGTGAGCGCGATCCGAGCCCATCTTGTGGTGCAGGTAACTTTTGCCTTCCAGGGCGGGGCAGGGACTCAGACGCAGGCATGGGTCACAGACAGGCCATGCACTGGGGCCCACGGGAGGCGGTGAGCCAGCGTGGGGTAGAAACCTGCTCGCGGGCGCCTGGGTGGCTCAGTAGGTTAAGCCTCTGCCTTCAGCTCAGGTCATGATCTCAGGGTCCTGGGATCGAGCCCCGCATCGGGCTCTCTGCTCAGCAGGGAGCCTGCTTCCTCCTCTCTCTCTCTGCCTGCCTCTCTGCCTGCTTGTGATCTCTGTCTGTCAAATAAATAAATAAAATCTTAAAAAAAAAAAAAAACAGTAAAAAGAAAGAAACCTGCTCCCCGGAGCAGAACAAACCCTTTGGGGGAGGACAAGGGTCTCCCGTCAGAGGCCAGCCCAGAGTGGTAACCAGGAGCCCCCCCAAATTTGGGAGCATCAGGCCGTGCCCCCAGAGGTCACTGCAAGGAGACCCCGGCAGACGGCCCTGGAGGGTGACACTGGCCCGCTGGGGACCACGCGCATGCAGCAGCTCCAGCGGGACAGCAGGGAGACTGGCCAGGACACCCCCCTGTGGGAATCCGGCACCGGGTGCGTCAGCCCCGAGGCTCATCCCAGCCTGGCCGCCTCCTCTCAGCGCCATGGTCTTCCCGGCCTTGGGATTCGCCATGGCTTCCCACAGCCTCCAGCCGGGCACCTGCTGCTCCCTACCCCGGGGAAGCCGCCAGCTCCCCTGCCCCAGACCTTCCCCTGAGTTCACTCTTCTACAGCTGGGACGCTCGGCGCGAACATGAAGCTTCGGGGCGTCCTTCCGTCCTGCCGCCGTGGCCCCCGCAGCCGACCCCCACGGAACTCTGCCTCTGCCCGCTGGAGCCCCGCACCGTCCGCGCCCTCCTCCCCGGCGCGGGCAGAGACGGTGCACCTGTTCAGGCACATCACGGTGGTCACGCAGTGAGCTCACGCGGGAGCCGGCGGGGCCAGGAGCCCAGCCTTCAGCGTGCGTGAGCTCGGAGGATGAGCCGGTGGTGCCGCTATGGGTCTCGAGATGAAGTCTGTCACGGGACAGGCCCCCGGTCCCTTCCTTGCCCTCACTTGCCAATGGCGTGGGCTCTCACCGAGTCCTTAAATCCGTCTCCCCAGGGAGGGGCGATCCTCCTGGCCAGGGGCGCCCCGTGTGAGAACCGCACAGGTGCCCCGCGCCTCCCGTGGTGAGGTGCGGGGCTCCCCGGCTTCCTTCTCTCTCACTTCCAGCCTCGCCCCACTAAAGCCCCGGGAGTCCGGACGGGCCAGCGACTCGGGTCCCACCCCACTCTGCCGGCCTCCCTGGGCGCTGACGCAGGGACACGTCCACCCTCCCTGGCTGCCTCCCTGTGCCCATGGGGCCTCTCGGGTCGGGTGGCCAGACGTAGCACAGCGCCGGACGCCGAGCTGAATAGGAGTTTCAGAGAGTGGAATAATGACTGAGTCCGGGTGTGTCTCATACTGTGCACAGGACATACTTATATTCATAAGATAACCGTTTACCTAAAATTTACATTTTAGCTGGGCAGCCTGCATTTTATCCGGGGACACTCCCCAGGGGCACAGCGACCTGATTTCCCCACTTCACTTGCATCAGTCCAGCCACTAAGCGACCCCACTTAGGGAAGAGACTCTGTAGTCCATGTGGTCCCTAAGTCCCTTTACCCCCTGGGCAAAGACCGTGAACTCTGCGGCTCAGTCTCGTCCTTCCAGACCAGGACCTCGGGCCCCCAGGTCCCACCCAAAGCCAAGTGCCTCACCGATTCGCTTTCCAACAGCCCAGTGATCTAGAGGGGACTGTCACCCTCTCCCAGGCAGGCCTCTGTGGGGACTGGCCTGGGCTTCACATGGCCTTCGTCCTGGTCCTCACCCGTTCCCTAACTAGACTCACAGGTGCAGACACACAACACGGTCACACACACACACACACACACACGTATATACATGCACATGTACACACACACACACTGTACCTCCCCTACAATGAATACACCTGATGGGAAGATGCAGACACAGGATGGTGATGGCCGCGTGAAGACAGGCAGAGGCTGGGGGTTACAGGCACAGGCCAAGGAACACCGGGGGTCACTGCAAGCTGGAAAAGGCAAGGACAAGCCTCCCTTAGAGGCATCCGGTGGGGGGTAGCCCCGTGGAGAGCTTTCCTGCAGACTCCTGGCCTCCAGACCTCGGAGAGAGTAAGTTTCTGTCATTCGAACCGCCGGGTTGGGGTCTTGTCGGGAACAAAGTGGCGGCAACCAACCAGGAAGTGAGCTCTGTTATCCTGCCGACCCAGAAAACACGGGGCTAAAATTGGCAAATCTGATAACAGGCATCTGGGAGCTAAGCTCGGGCTTAGACACATGAAACCCGGCAGGGTCTGACCTACAAGCCGGGCAGGAGATGGTGCACCACCCCAGCGGGACTACGGAACCTTCCCCTGGCTTCTGGAAACCCCAGGGCCCGGCCGTGGCTGCAGCTGTGCCAGCAGAAAGCGTGGGGCAGTGCCACGTGGGCCGGGCCCCTGGGGGGGATGCAGGGGCCGCTGGGATAGGCTCCTGCGGGGGAGGGCCAGGGAGGGTGGTGGGCTGGGGGCAGATTCGGGAAGGGAACCGAGGTGACGCTAACCGTCTTCCTTTAAGTCAGCGGTGCCCATGCTCAGAGCGTGTGCCCCGTGGAAAGCCTCTGCACGTGTCATCCTGTGTGTGGACCCCAGGCCGCCGACCAGGAGCAGAGCATGCTGCTCCCCAGGCGGAAGGTCCCTTGCACCGCAGAGAGAGGAACCAGGCAGACGACCTGGCCGTGAGCAGCCAGGGGAGAGGCTCACCTAGAACCAGCTTCCGTGTGCGGCTCAGCTGGAGAGGCGGACGCCGGCTGCTGTGTCCTCTCGGGCACAGGACCCCGGGGACAGCACTCGAGGCTGTCTGCCATGGTGCCAGGGCCCCTCGGCCCAGACACAGGGGCCTGGGACACTCGGTGTCCCACTTACCAGCGTTCCCAGGCTGACCCCGGCTGGCTTGGCTCCCATCTCCCCTGGGAGCTGGGGGCGGCAGGGAGTAAATCAAGGGTCCCATAGAGCACCCCTCGCTCCCGCCCATCTTGCCCCAATGCCCTGCTCTCCCCTCCCCCTCCCCCACCTTTTCTCTGAAATGCGGGATCCTAAGTTCACGAAAACTTTTGAACCAGATCCTGCTGTAAAGATTAAAAAAAAAAGAGTTAATCCCTATGTTTATAGAGATTATCTGTTCCGTTCTGTACTCCATCCTGGTAAAAACCGTCAGGGCTATTTATAAATTCTGGAGTAAAACGAGCCACTGGCTCGCTCAGGAGGCATTTGAAGACCATTTCAACAGCAGGTAACGATTCTGAGGCCCGAGTTAAAAAGGACGTCTGCGTCCCCGTGAAATGTCGAGCCTGCTTGTTGTCCCCCGGAATGCGCATTGTGGCTACCGGTGGCTTTGTCCCCAACCCTGTCACCAACAGCTGTGGGACCACAAGCAAACTTCAGTTCAAGTTCCCGCGCCTCAGAGTCTCCAGAGTTAAACTGTGAATGAAAATGGCAGCAAGGGCGGACGGTGGCTGCGGGACGGGGCCAGTCACCGCCGGGAAACTGAGGACCGGACGCACCACCAGCGGCTGTCCCTGACCAAGAGCACGGCAGGTCTCACATGTCAGAAACATCACCTTCGCTTTCATCGGGAGGAAAAGGCTCGCACCGGGTCCTGCGGCGCGCGGTAGGGGCAGCGGCTGTGCTGACGGGCGCCCGCGGCCCCGGCTGTGTCTCTGCTCTCGGCAGCCTCCTGCTCCTGCTCTGCGGACCCTCTTGTCAGGCACCTGCCTCGTCCCCATCACAGGGGCTCTGACTTCCGTGACCACCCCATAAAACATTCCCAGACTTCCCTGATTTTTTAAAAAGATTTAATTTATTTTTTCATAAGCGACAGTGAGAAAGAGAGAGGGAGAGAGGCAGAGGGAGAAGCAGAGTCCCGGCGGAGCAGGGAGCCCGATGCGGGACTCCATCCTACAACCCTGGGGTCATGACCTGAGCTGATGGCAGATGCTTCACCGACTGAGCCACCCAGGCGCCCTTCCCTGATCTTTTTTACGCTCACAGCCCGGATCTCCATTCACTCGTGTTTGTCTTTGTTCTGTTCCCTGTCTGGGCCACCTCATGCCTTGTTACCACAATCGTCTCTTTAAGGGGCGCCTGGGTGGCTCGGTTGGTGACGTGTCAGACCCTTGATTTCAGATCGGGTCATGATCTCCGGGTCCTGGGATCCAGCCCTGGGTCAGGCTCCCCGTTCAGTGGGAAACCTGAGATTCTCTGCCTCTGCCCGTCCCACCCGTGCGCTCTCTCTCTGTAAATAACAACAAGACTGTGTCTGTCACCCCCAGCGCTCTGCTTTCCGCACGTCCATCTTATGCTTTCAACCTGCAGCCGCTCCCAAACCAAGCTCAGTGGCTGTGCCTGAGGCAGGAGGACGCCTTGAGACACCATGGACTTGAATCTGCAGCTAGACCGTTCCAAGTCCCCTTCGGCGGCTCAGCAAAGGCGCGATGGTCCTGGGCTCGAGCTTCCAGCATTACCTCCTTCCCTGCTCACCGCACGCGGAGTGTGCCAAGGGCTCGCCCCAGCTACGGCCCGGAGCCTCCGTCTCCGGTCGTCTTTCCCAAAGTGGCCCTTTGATGCTCTTACTTGACTTACAGTAATTCCTGTACCTTGATGTCCAATCCTTCTCCTTTGGGAACAAATCATTTTCTCCTCTAAATCTTCCGGGATCCACTCTAGTCTCTTACTGTCTGTGTCTGTGATGCTCTGGCATCTGCGGCCTGGCTCTCCAGTGGGGGGGGGGGGGGTGGTGTGCCACTACCTCTTCTAGGCTTACTTAATTCCTGGAGATTGCAAGTAAGTCAGTGTGGAAGGTACCTTTCATATGCAAACCAACCAACAGGAGCTCACACCTCCTCTACCAGGCTCTGACACATTCTGGGCCATATTTCTCTGCCGTAGTCACCCCAGGGCCAGGTGCGACACCGTTTGGGACACCCCACCACCCCAAAGTCCACATAAATGATTCAAACTGGCTAATCCTACCTGGCCATCCCCTCCTCTTGAGAAGATAGCCAACTATCTTTTCAGTGGATACCATGTCCTGATCTCTTGGCCTCACCATACCTAAGTGCTAAACAGGCCTACATTTTAAAACACGTTCCAAGCTAGCTTTGGCAATAACAAGAAGAAGGGGATTTTCCTTTCTTGGGCATCGATGTCTCATGAAAGTCTGGATTCAAAAGAGTAAAGGAGCTGATAAGCACATGGGCTGGAGGGGACAGAGCGCTGTGGGAAGGCAAGACCTTGTGGACCAAGATGGCGGCATCATGATTTCCTAACAAGACCTGAAGGGCTAGACAGATGATGGAGAGGGTCACATTGTATTTCCAGGTGGAGACAAGAAGTAGGAAGGTGAGAATAAATAATTTAAGTTATCCCGAAGGCAGAAAAGGAGAGACTCCCCAGAAAGGCTGAATAACAGTATTGAGAGAGAAAAGAAAATGCACAAGGACACACTCGGGTTGGAGATCCCCAAAATGGGGCTCCAGAAGCAACAGCTCAACACTTGGAATTTGCTTCCCAAACCCAGTCTCCTCCTGAATTGTTAGTTGTTAAATCTATGATTTCGGTGTCTCCTGGGCCAGACTGGTGGGAGAGATGGGCGCAATCCTCTATTTCGAGATCTGTGCGAGGACTAGTGGTCCCTCCCCCACGCTGCCCAACATGGGCTTCACACCTGCTGGTGCCACTGGATCCAGTTTCCTGCCTCTGATCATTTACATTCCTGCACCATATTCTATTGTTTCTCTTCCTCCTGAGAGCCCATGTATGCCCCCCCATCCCCACTGCTTTCTTTCCACAGTCCTGGCCCCACAAGGACCAAAACAACTAAGAGTAAGAGCGGCCAAAAGAACAGCGGCTTATCCCAGTGCCTCTCACCTTCAGTGTATGAAGGAATCCCCCAAGAATTGTGCTAAATGCTGATTTTATTAATATGCAGATCAGCAGACTTGAGTGGGAATGAGATTCTGAATTTCTGACAAGGTCTGCTAGTTCAAGGAGTGCACCCTGAAGAAAAAGGGCATCAATGACATACGCAGTTCTCTTTCCCAGTAAGGGGCTTGTGCAGAGACTGCGCTCCACGGAGTCGGGGGGAGCAGAGAACTTCCGTGTTGTTGCTCCGTGATGGGGCCCGCATTCTCAAAGTCACCCCAGAGTCAGAATGGCTGCTGCAGATCCCACCATCACATCCACATCCAGCCAGTGGGAAGGAGGAAAGGGTGGAGAGGCAGAGGTCAGGATGCCACCCAGTGTCCTCTGAAGGAAGACTGTAAACAGCTCTTCCACTCAGGCTTTCAAAACATTGCTCGGAACTGCCAAAGGGAGCCAGGGAGTATTGCCTTTGTTACAGAGGTTCTGTGCCCAGCTAAGAGCTATTTGTTTGTTTTTTAACTGTGTAGACTGGGTGAAAGGATCCTGGGGGAAAGCCAAGATTGCATGCATGCCTCTGAGGGTTTAGGAAGATGTCGGGCGTTTATATAAGAGATATGTATTATTATTTGAATAAAAGGAACAGCCATGACCCCATGAATAATGGATAATGACTGTGTAGTCGGAACTACGCGTCAGATAATGTTCTAAGTGCTTTATGTGTTTCCATTCATTTAGTTCTCAAAATAATCTCATGAGCAGAGAGGCAGAAGGAGATGATGTAGCTGCCCTGGTCACACAGCTGGATAATGATGGGGTGCGGACTCTGAGCCGTTGTTTCCCGGCAGTACGCCCCTGACCTGCCAGAGTGCGGGTAAAATTTTAACAACCTGCCCTTTCAAAACAAAAAAGAAAAGGAAAACTCCCCTGGCTGGACACGCTTGCCAAATCCCATGGTGTAAATATTCCCAGCTACCAGTGTGACGACCAGCTCAGCCAGGAAGGGATCCTGGCACACCATCATCACTGGGGGAGGGGGGAACCCCATCTTGTGGGCTCATGCAGTATTCCCCCACCCCAATGGGTGCACAGGTGTGGGTGTCCCCAGGAGCACAAATGTATCCTGTAGCAAAGTAACTAGGAAGGGCTAGGTTTGGGGTAGTCACTCCTTTTGCCTTGAATGTTTTATGTTATCATGAGTTTCCGTCACTGGATCTTGAAGAATTTAACAACCAGCTTGTAAAATTCTCAACAAAATGTACACAATCCTGTGAGAAGTATCCTGGATCTTGAAGAATTTAACAACTAGCTTGTAAAATTCTCAAAAATTTAACAGCTGGCTCTCATGACCCAGTGGGAGCAGACTCTGGCCACCACTGCCCACAGCAGGATGCTTTACGAACAACTTAAAACTAAACGGCATGCGTCTGTGTTCCTTCAAGTCAGCGACCTTTGTCATTTCAGCCAACGGGGACTCCAGGGCAAGGGCTCATCTCTCTTGCCCATTGCTGACCTCTCGGTCCCGACATCTCAGGAATAACAAGTACAATTTAAAATACGTTTTAGAAATCTCATGTTCCAAAGGAGATGCACTCAGCAATCTTTGCCTTCCTGTTTCTTGTCATCCTGGCCTGTCTTGGACTCACATTAGCTGTGCATGTGACTTTAACGGGGAAATACAGCCCCTACCATAGGGCATTTTGGCACTAACTATTAAGGCCCCTTTCAGTGTTTTAGATGGCTTATCTCAAGAAAGCCAGCATTGGGAATGACTTCCTTTAAGCTATGGAGCTGTATCTGTGTCCCAAGAACTCAGCATGGTGTGGGTCCCTTGGCATGCCACAGTCCATCCTAGGGACATCCTTGTGTGGGGTAAGGGGAGGAGACAATGCTGTCAGAGTTCACGGGAAGTTTGAACTGAGAGCCCTCAGACTCTCAGAGCGTCTTGGTTGTACCTACTTATCCTTCCAAGAAGATTCTCTTTCAGGGAGGTTTTCCGCCTTCTCTAAATAACTCCTTGAAAACTGAATCGAGCAGATGCAGATCAGATTTGGGCAAATGCTGGTTTTTCTGCTTCAAAGACCCAGCTCCTTAGGCTTGCAAAGCCCTATTTCCCACCCTTTAAGATTTAAGATGAGACACAGCAACCATGTCCTCTTAGGGGCCCTGCGGTGGCTGTCCACTGGGACTGGCATCTTCCCAGGTGCCATGGCGCTTGTGGTCTTCTCTCATGGTCTTTATCTCCTCTTCTGTAGGCCTCGTTGGCTTGTACTTCTCACTCGACTCTAAACTTCGTGATGACACGGGCTTTTCTTTGTGGACTGTGGATTCTTCGTATCTCCTAAACTGCTTGGCATCAAATAGATGCTCAGTCCCTCATTCTTTAATTAACGTGACGGACAGATAGAACACTGCATGCCATGTCCTTACCGGGTTATTGGGGTTTAGAAGCAAGTCTTCCATAAAAACCACAGTTGTATGCTATTACATTACAGAATTATTTCTTCTGAATCTGCCATGGAAGACAGGTTTAGAGTTAGTGCATTGAAGGTTCAAGAAAGATTATAGTTCAAGCTAGGTAAAGGTTTTCTACATTGAAAGGTGTTCAGAAAATAGAAGTGCTTTTGGTGGTGTTAGAGTCCACATATTTTATTATCCTATAAAAATTGAAGTTGTGGGTAAAATATTTACAAGGGTGCAGTTGATGAACCAAAGGAAAGAAGACTACAGATTCCGTGATCAAGTCTTAAATTCAGGAGATTAACTTAGTTTGGGTTCCCCTAAAAGTAAACTTAAGAACAGATTTTAATGCATGTGGTTTAGATAAGTCACAATCCTGGGATTAAAATATATAAAGTGAAATAGATTCATAGTCACACTGAAGATAGAGTTGGGGACTCAGGGTCTTCTTCTCCAGAACCCTTATTTGCTCCCAGCCTGAAGCCAGAAATAGCTGCTTAAGAGGGGATGGGGCACCTAAAATAACAGATGTCCAAGATAGGGTCCTTTTCTAGCATCTGAGGCCTGGGAATGTCTGTTACTTTCCTTTTACTGTTGCATATATATCCTTAGAGAAATTTGCCAGGTGACATATCTCACCTAGACTCAGGCTTGCAAAAGTCCTCAAATCTAGAGCAGAGGCCCAAAGTGAATAATGGTAGAGGAAATACTTGTGAGTCAACTGGACTAACCACCCTGAGATTTGTCTACAAACACACACTCTGAGAGCAAAACCAAAAGCGGAAAAGAAAGAAAATGTATGGGGTGGGTAAGCAGGACAGCAAAAGCAAACAGAACTGACCCCAGAGGAAACAAAGATAATCCAAAGAAAAGAAGAACTATTTTTGAATCTCCAGTCAGAGATTTAACCCATAAGTTAATAGATTAATTTTCAGAAGATATAATCAATAGATTCTTCAGAAAAACAAAGCAGAAAAACAGAATAAGTTCATGGAATTAAAAACATAGCACCTTGGGATGCCTGGGTGGTTTAGTCGGTTGAACGTCCAACTCCTAATCTCAGCTCAGGTCTTGATTTCAGGGTCGTGAGCTTGAGCCTGCATTGGGCTTTACACCAAGTGCAGAGCCTATTTAAACAAACAAACAAAAAACAAACAAACAAATATAGTACCTCAATAAAACAATCTAAGAAACTAACTAAAGGAAAGATTTGGTGAAATTTCCCGGAAGAAAGAGATGAGGAACAAGAGAGAGAAAGCAAGAGCAGCTTCAGAAAACTAAGAATAAAACAAAGACACTGAGAGCATCCCAAAGCAGAAGGCATATGAGCTGTAAGGGAAGAAGACCAATTCTGACAGAAGGGTTTCCACTAGCAGCACTGGTTTTCTGAAAATGATGGAGGAATGGCTTGAGTGTTCTTGGGGAAATGATTTAGAGCTTAACATTCTATTCCCAGCCAAGCTATAATCAAATGTGAGTACAAAACAAAAAAGACACTTTCAGACAAGCGCGAATGCATTGTAAAGTTCTCTTCCCATCCATGTATGTATCTTCCTGAAAATAAGATTTCTTGAGAATATATGGTAGCAGAAGCCACATGAACAAGGGATCCAGCAAAGGGGGAGGCCGGATGGCATTCAAGAAACAAGGATCGTAATCCAAGGGTGCGTGAAAAGCGATCCAAGGGTAGCAGCTTGCACACCAAGGCTGGAAAGAAGATGGCAGAGGAGAGTGTGTCTTTTCCTTTTTCAGCAATTGCAAATTAGGCATTTTCCCCAATATGATAATATTTATGCAAATAATCTGAACTCAGAAGAGAAAATAAATGAATTGAATGGATGTTCCCATGCACAGCGCACACACCCTACCTGCCCCCACCCCCGGAATGTACACAATCCTCTGTGGGTCGTGTCCTGGCACCTTGACAGAGCTTGCTTCTGGGCAGTGATGTGGGGAAGGGAGTAAGTGGTGGGGTCAGGCTGGGGATGTTTCTGTAACATTTTTATTTCTTTTAAAAGAAAAGGCACAGAAAATCAATGAATATGATCTTGGCACTGATGGAGGTTTTGTTTTGTTTTTGTTTTTTTTATACATCTTAATGGAATTCTAGTCAGCATGCTATAATGTGCTTTAAAATATTTAAAGTATATACCTGGAAAAGTTTTGGCGTACGTGTACAAGTGTACCACAGAACCCGGCACCACAGTCAAGGTAATGAACACACCCATCGCCCCTCGAGCTTCCCTGTGCTGCCTGGGATCCTTCCTCCTGACCCCACGTCCCTCCCCACCCCCAGGCAAACATTAATATGCTTTCAGCCACCAAAACATGTTGCATATCCTAGAGTTTCACATCCACGGACTCACGCAGGAGGCTGGTCTGTTGATGAAATGTACTTAAGAATGACATCTCTGGGACACCTGGGTGGCTCAGCTGGTTAAGCGGCTGCCTCCGGCTCAGGTCATGATCCCAGCGTCCTGGAATCGAGTCCCACATCGGGCTCCTTGCTCAGCCGGGAGCCTGCTTCTCCCTCTGCCTCTGCCTACCACTCTGTCTGCTTGTGCTCGCTCTCTCTCCTCTCTCTCTGACAAATAAATAAATAAAATCTTTAAAAAAAAAAAAAAAAAAAGAATGACATCTCCTTTCCATCCCAAATCACTAACTTACCAGTCCCTGGTAACCACCACTCCACTCTCTTTCTAGGAGTTTAGCTTTTAAAGATTCCACATACCAGCGATACCATCCAATATTTGTTTTGGGCTGCCCGACCCATTTCACTTGGCGTAATGCCCAAACGTCACCCATGGTGTTGTCAGATGGCAGGATTTCCTTCTTTCTCGTGGCTGAGTAATATTCCATCATGTGTGTGCGTGCGTGTGTGCAGTCAAATGCTCTACCACTGAGCTATACCCCCAAGTGCATGTGTGTGTGAATGTGTGTACACACAGACCGCTTTTGTGTTCATTTATTATTTGTTTATTTTTACCGGGGAATAGTTGACACACTGAGTCACATTAGTTTCCGGTGTACAACACAGTGATTCGTCAGCTATGCTGACCGCCTGTGCAGGGCACTTCTCGCTGTGAGTCCCCGAGGAACCTCCGTACTGCTGGCATGGTAACCACACCCACTTCCATTTCTGTCGACAGCGCAGGCAAGGTTCCCTTTTCTCTGCATTCTTGCCAATGCTTGTTGGCTTTTGTCTTTTGGACGATCGCCATTCTAACAAGGGTGAGATGACCTCTCAGTGTTGTTTTGATTTGCAGTTCCCTGATGATTGCTGTTGCTGAATACCTTTCAGTGTACCTGCTGGCCATCTGTAGGTCTTCTTTGGGAAAATGTCTATTCGGTTCTTCTGCCCATTTTTAAATTGGATCGTGTGGTTTTGAATATTGAGTTGTATGACTTCTCTCTATATTTTGAATATTAATTCCCTCATCAGATACGTGATTTGTAAATATATTTTCCCATCCCCTAGGTTGCCTCCTCATGCTGCTGATTATTGGTTGTTGGGCGAAAGCCTTTTAGTGTGCTAGAATCCAACTTACTAATCTTTGCCCTTGCTTCTCATGCTTTTGGTGTCATATTAAAGAATTTCACCAAGAGCGACATCAAAGAGCTTCTACCCTGTGCTTTCTTCCAGGACTTTTACAGTTTCAGAAATCATGTTTAAGTTTTTAATGCACTTCAAGTTAATTTTTGTGAATGATGTAAGTCAGGGACACGGTTTGATTTTTCTGCATGTGGCTGTTCAATACTCTCAGAAACACTCATTGAAGAGACGGTCCTCTCCCCATCGAGGACGATATTCTGGAATCCCTTCTCAAATATCAGGTGGTCTCACACATGAGGGTTTATTTCTGGGCTCTTGAATCTGTCCAGTCGGTCCATGTGTCTATTCTGTACACCACAACCATGCTGTTTGACGGCTATGGTCTCGTCATGTATTTTGAAATCAGTAAATGTGACGTCTCCAGCTGTCCTTTCTCAGGGTTGTTCTGGCCATTCAGAATCTTCCGTGCTTCTATAAAAATGCTAGTTTTTTTTTTTCCCTTTGAAAAATGCCACTGGAATTTTGTAAAGTTGGCACTGGATCTATAGATTCTTTGGGCAATATGGACGTGTCACAATATTAATCCTTCTGATACGTGAACCCAGGGTATGTTTCTATTTGTTTGTGTCTTCTATTTCTTTCATCAAAGTCCTGTGTGTTTCTGTGTGCAGGTCTTTCACCTCTTTAGTTAAATTTATTCTCAAGTACTTTACTACTTTTGATGCAATGGTACATGAGGTTGTTTTCTTTATCTCTTTGTCAGATAGTTAACAAACTATCCTACAGCACTACCGAGTTTGTGGACAACTTCTCGGAGTCCTGGGATGGAGTATCTAGGACTTTCTTTAAAAAATATATATATATATTTGAGAGAGAGTGAGCATGTGGGTGTGGGTGGGGGGAGGGAGAGAGACAGAGGGAATCTCAAGCAGCCTCCCTGCTGAGCACAGTCCGATGTGGGGCTTGATCCCACCACCCTGAGATCATGACCTGACCCGAAATCCAGGGTCGGATGCTTAACCCACTGAGCCATCCCGGGCTCCCCTCTAGGACTTTCTATACATGTAACCATATCATTTGCAAACAAAGACAGTTTTACTCTTTACTTCCTGATTTGGCTGCAGTTTATTTCTCTTCCTGCCTCTGGCACAGGGTAGGACTTCCAGAACTTCACTGAGTAGAAGTGATGAGAGTAGGCTCTCCTCTCTCATTTGTGATCTTGGGGGGAACCTCTCAGTGTTTTACCACCAAATACGGTGCTGGCTGTGGGCCCGTCATATATGTGGAGGTACCCTACTTCTGTACCCAAACATTTGAACATCTTTATAATGAAAGGATGTTGTATTTTGTCAAATACTGTTCCCACATCTATTGAGATGATTATGATTTGTATCTTCATACTATTAGTGTCACATTTATTGCTTTGTATACATTGAATCATTCCTGCCCCCAGGGGTAAATGCCACTTCATTATTGCATGTGATTCTTTACATATACTGTTGAATTCAGTTTGCTAGTATTTATTGAGAATTTCTGCACCTGTGTTCATCAGGGATATTGGCTCTCCATTTTCTCCCCCCCCCCTTTTTTTGTAATGTCCCCATTGGGCTTTGGTACTAGGGCAACGCTGGCCTTGCAAAATGAACCTGGGAATATTCTCTCCCCTTCAAAGTCTTCCCCTTAGAGCAGTTTGAGAAGGGTTGGTGTTAATGCTTCTTCAAATGTTTGGCAGAATTTATAGTCTGGATTTCTTTGTTTGATATTTGGTTTATACAACAACAATGGGTGTTCAAGTGTATCCCCCGTCTTCTTTGTTGGGTACTTAATGAGGATCTTCCCTTCCTTAATACAGAGGTTTTTACAAATAAAATTGCTAATGATGAGACCCTTTCAATGCTCAGGATAAACCCTTTTGGTCGTGAAGTATGATTGTTTGGCCTAACTGCTACTTGTGGTTATTTTTATATCTAGTTTATAATTTCTGCATTTATTTTAAGATGTAGAGTTTGCCTATAGATTTTATGTTCCTATCCTCAGGTACTTTTGGCATTCAAGTTATGATGGCTTCATAATAATGAACTTGTGATTTTCCTCTCTCGCTATCTTCACACACATGTGTGCATTTATATAATTTATTATACTGAGAGATAACTTATGTAATACGATAAGTATAAGAGGTATCTGTTCCTTGAAAATTTACAAGAATTAGAAACCAACTTTGAAATAGTCTGGTCTGGGTTCTATTTAAAAAAAAAATAGACCTTTCACATGATTTTCTATTCCTCTTTTTAATTTTTCTATTTGAATCATTTTCTCTGGCTTTCTATAACTTTCATAACTAGTTTTGCCAATTTAGATACCTTTAAGGAATAATCCATTTAATTTGAATTTTAAAATTTGTCGGCAAAGTGTTGGGTATTCTTCCCAAAACATTGTAAGCATTGCAGAACATTGGTAAGGAGACTCTTCTCTGATGTGGTAGAGGACCATGTTCTCCATTTTTGTTTTCTTTAACATGTACATGCATGAAAATTAGTATCCAAATAATTAAAAATGAAACAAAGCCAATAATGTGATTATTATTTTTATCCTACTGTTTGGTGCCTGCAGCATGATTTTAGTTCACTGCTTGAATATATTTAAACATATGCTAACCACCGTGTTCCAGGAAGGGCTTTCTTCTTCTGCACTAGAAACACCCACAGGCTAGGCTGTTCGCGCCGAGCTGGGACCTACAGTCCTTGTGTCCCAGAGGCCGCCACGTGCCACCCCTGTCTCAGGGTTAGCACACCTTAGCGACCTGCGGGTCTGCTCCCTGCCTCTGGATGGCACTTCCTAAGCATCTTGTCATACAAAACAGCCACATGTTTAGGGGCTGAAGCACCAGCTCGTCCTCTGGCACTTCCGGTGGCTAGAAGCCGTAAATCTCAGTGTCGACAGAGCTGTGCATCCTCCAGAGGCTCCAGGGGGAGCTTTGGATCCTTAACCCTTGTAGCTTCGGGGGTTCCTCAGCCTTTGTGGCCACATCACTCCGATTTCTACCTCCTTCCTGGTATTACCTACTCATCCGTCACCTCCAAGCACACCTGTCGTTGGAATGAGTGCACCTGGAGAGTTGAACATGCTCTTCTCATCTCGAGATCCTTAAGTTCACCTGCAAAGACCCCCCTCCAGTTAAGCTCCCATGCACAAGTTCCAGGAGCTAGGGTATGGACTTCTCTCTTTGGAGGCCCCCATTCCACCCCACAGCCTCCGCCCCGTCCCCCCCTCCGAGATAACATCTGTCCCAGGTGCAACAGACATTCACCTCATCCCAACAGCACAAAAGGTCTCAACCCATTAAAATATGGACTCTAAGTCCAAAATCCTAAGTAAATACCATCAGCTCGAAAGTCCCACGTCTCATCATCTGGTTGGGTCAGTCGGGGATGGGGAGACTCTCAGTATAAGCCATGCTGGGCAAAATTCCAGTCCGTCTCTGCACCTGCCACACCAGGAAACACGTCATCTGCTTCCACAGTACGAAGGTGGGGCAGCCCAGGACGGCGGTCATAGACAGTCCCATCCCTTCAGGGAGAAACTGGAAACAGGAAGAAGTCACCGGTCCCGGGGCCGTTGACATCCAGCAGGGAAGACTCCTCCAGGCTTCCAGGCGCGGGGATAACCCATCCTCTGCTCCTTGACCATCTGTCGGTTCTCTGCGCTCCCAGCTCCGGGCTCTGTTCTCAGAGCCGTCCGACTTCTCCTAAAGAGACACACACATGTTTGCACAGAGGTAGCCCACCAGCAGGTTCCCAGAAGTCCAGCCGCCTTCCTTTTGTCCCCCTCTATCCCCTTCAGCTCAAGCTGGCGGGGTTTCCGCTGATACGATGGTGTCGATCTCCTGGTGGGTCCCCATGTGCGTCACGGGGGCTCCACCTCCTTGGACAAGAACATTTTCCATAGAGATTTCCTGAATAATGGGGTCTCCGTCCCTGGCTCTGCTGGATGAACCAGTGGACCCACGAGACGCATCATCTCTTCAGCGAAAGGCTGTCCAGCTGCTCCCGGGGACGTCTCTCCGCAGCCGGCTTTGTTCGCAGCAAACCTCCTCAGGAGTGGCTTCTGCAAGTCCCTCAAACCCTCGTCGTTGGATGGCTGCCAGCCCACTGGTTCTTGGCCCAGTGCATCCCGTCGCCCGTGCGTTTCGCTGTAAGCCACGAAGAAAACCCAGACGCACTCTGTCCGCTGCCCGAGTCCAAAATCAAGTCCGCGTTTTCAGATAGCTCTTCTGGAAGCTCACTGCTTCCGGATACGAACCATCTCCCTTAGCTTCCCGCGGCGGCTATAACGAGTCACCGTAGACCGGGTGGCTTCAAACAACAAGGCTCCACTCCCTCACATTCTGGAGGCCAGATTATTAAAGGAAGGAGTCGGCAAGCCTGTGCTGCTCCCAGAGATTCTGGGGGGTGCGCTTCCCTGCCTCTTCCCGTGTCTGTAGGTCCCCGGCTTCCATGGCCCGTGGCTACACAATTCCTACCCCCGGTTTTGGGTTGCCTCCTGCTCTGTTTCCGTGGCTTCCCCACCTCAGTTTCTTACAGGGACGCTTGTCATTGGATTCCGGGCCCGTCCAAGGACCGGGGATGCCCCCTTCATCTCAGCACCCGGCACCCTCCATTTAATGCTCTTCAAAGACCCTTTCACAAAGGAGGGATTTCGCATTCTGGGTTCCAGGCACTAGAATGTAGATTGGAAATGTGGTCACCTGTCAACGGCTCCACCCAGATGTTCTCCCGGGCGGCTCATTCCGCGAGCGGACGGACGCGCTCTGCAAGTCACCATGTGGTGAGTGTCCCGACGGCCAGCTGCGTTCTTTCCGCAGAGCAGCCGGGAATGTCCCCCGTGAAGGGCTTGTCCAAGTCCATGGAGGAGCAGGGACGGCCGAGTGGCCTGAAAGCCACCGCGGGTTCCTTTTCAGAAGTGACCTCGTTGAGACCCTCAGGGGACCAAGTGTTGGAAAATGTCGACATTTTACAAATGGGATCAAAAACGTCCTCAACGACTTGATACTCCCCAACAAAATCCCTAAAGTACTTGAATACTCATTTGCTTCCACTTCCATTTTAGGATAGAAGAACCTTTAAAAAAGACAAAGTTCATCATTACTTTAAGGAAAAAAAAAAAAGAGAACAACAGAGAATACGTAATCCCTGCGTACCGAAGTAATTCCAGATCACAGAAATATTGAAAACTCACATGTATTTTGTGACGTTAGGCATAATCGTAATAGCAAAAGCTCTAGATGATAGTCCTGAGAAAGAAAAGCAGACGCCACCTTTGACTTTTGAACCCAGGTGCCACCATTCTAAGTTAGAGACAAGAACACAGAACGCAATGCTGTATTAAAATGGTAATTCTCCATAAACAGGCTTTATCCCGGTACCGGCAGATTGTCTCGCGCCACTGGCAATTTCGGAATTCAGTAGTTTTAATAAACAATGGATAGAATTAAGCGATGACCGGTGTTCAAGTTGTGAAGGGTAGCGAGACAGCCCACAGAGCAACCCCGCTGGTCAATTCGGGGACGGACGGTGGCCGTCACATTTGTGGGGTCCCCCGGCTCCACTCCGACCCCACCACATCTCAGACATCTCTTCTCCCTTCCCTTTCCCTCAGAGCTAACCACTGTCCTGACTGTTTTATTTCTGCTTCTCATTTCCTTTTCTTTAAAATGTCACTACGTACATGTATATCCCTAAAAAATCATACTGTCTGGTTTTGAATATTTTTGAATTTTACAGAAGTATGATCCTACAGCAGGCATTTGTGACTCAGTATTGTATCTGTGGGTCTCATCTGTGTTGTGACTCTAACGGGGCTTCATTTTCACTGCTCGATAGAACCCCACAAGCAGGTGGGTAGACCAGCTAGCCCGGTCCGTTTCCTAAGTGTCTTTGCAGGTACTTTTACACCCATGAAAACAGAAGTCGTGTTCTGTTATCTTATTTCTCATGCCCCCCGTTGTGGACATACTGTACCAATGATCCCCAACCATGCTCTCTTTCACTTATGTATTTTGAAGCTTTACCACTTGAGCACATAAGTTCAACAAACTTTTTACAATCATATAAGGCAGCCAGTCCTGATTATGTGGGTACTCTAATTCATCTGACCAAGTCCCTTTCCACAGGTGCCTATGTTGTTTATAGTGTCTGCCACTGTTAAACAAGCTCAAGCAAAAAATTTTGTACAAGTAACTGAGGGCAAAAATCCCAGAAGTGGAAATTCTATGAGGTTTTTACAGATGCAGCGAAATTCACTGTCTAACATGATTTGGCCAGACGGATTTATTTTCCTACCAGTCGTGAAAGCGGGGACCCTTTCATTTCCTCTCAATCTTGCCATCTTGACGAGATATGAGATTTTGGATTTTTGCCAATCCAACAGGTGTAATTTTAATTTGCATTCTTTCATTACGGTATTATAATGATTTTGAAGGATCTAAGTTTTTAATTTAATGCAAATCTTCAAATCTCCAAATCTTTCCCTTTATGTGCTTGTGATATTTGAGGCAAGTTGAAAAAGCTTTTGCCTCCCCACAGTGACAAAGACAACTTCTTTTATTATCATTATTTTTTAGAGATAACTTCGTATAAGCTCATCGAACAGTGTATCATTTTGCCTTGTGTAAGCATTTATAATAGTTTTATAATGTTGCCTAGCTTTTAAATTAACTATTGAGGTTTCTCTCAATGTCTTCAAATCTTTGAACAAGTGTTCTTGCTGAAAAATTAATAGTCTGAGCAAGTTCAGGTTTTCTGGATGTATTTCTTCAACTGCAGCAAACAAATAAACACACACCAAAAAAACCAACCAAACCCATAATGAAATGAACATCTGTAAATAGCTTTTCTTGCTGAATCAGATGAGCCACTTTGAAATTTAGCTTGGCGGTGGTCATATCTATAATCTACAGCTGTCTATCTGTCCATCTCTCTATCTATGAGACGGACGGAGCGGGGGGATTTCTTTTGAAATTCTGCCGATAGGTATTTCACTCTGACTGTTGTAGCTTTTCTGCAGGTGGTTGGGAATACGGTGATGTGTGCTTGATCTGGTGACGTCGATGTGTGATGTCCTGTTTGGCACTGTCGAAGCGTCATGGACTAACAAACCATCCGCACGTCCCTGTGCCTGGAAAGGATGACATTTGGGGTCCACGTCTGTCCCTAGGCTGGCGTGGTGAAGCGCACTGACATCACATTAACAAAACGTGGCCTCGTGACCGACAGGCAGCACCGGGACAGCCGAGCAGTTACGAGGGCGGCACTGGGAGTGGGGAAGAGCACAGCTGCCCGCGGCGGGGTTGATCTATGGACACAGGCATGCCAGTGTCACAGAATTTCCACATTTTATGAAAACCACTTGGAAATGTAAAGGCCACTCTTGCCCGGTGGGGATGCAAAAGCAGGTCGTGGGCTGTCGGCTCCCAAGTCCGCCGTAGAGCGATAGCTTCTCCTTGCAGCGATCTCTTTCACTTATTCTACTGAACCGAAACTCACGGATTCGTCCGCAAAAATCTGGCGAGTGTCTTGTGTCGGGACACCGCTCAGTGAGTGTGCAGACAGGAGCGCTGCCTTCACGGGGCTGTCAGTCCACGGCTCAGAGACATGCATGGGAGAGCTTCAACATCTTCAACACAGGTGATCTATGTTGGACTTCCACTAAGACGGCGGCCACGATAGACGAGTCAGCTGCAATTACCAAACGATGTTGAGAAGCGGGATGGAGACAGCTGAGATTTGCTCGGAAGAAAACATGACAAAGGATGGGGAGTGTGTCGTTCTGGGGAAGTTCTGATGACCTCGAACACCGTCTTGGCCCACTGGTGGTTTACGGTCTCGACAAGCCACCTGCCTGCGGACAGACGCTAACAGAGGGTCGTGCAAGCTCCCGAGCGAGTGACGCGTGGCACGGTCAACAGCGAGAGCAGTGGTAGTTGTACATATAACTCACTTTTAAATAACTCACTTTCGAGTCAGGTTTGGGCAACTGTATTGAATGCCTTTGTTGTTGTTTTGTGTCTAGATTTGTTCTTGTGGCAGGAAAACATTGACAAAATACGTCATTTGTAGGGGGCCTGGGTGGCTCAGGGTGTCAAGCCTCTGCCTTTGGCTCGGGTCATGATCTTGGGGTCCTGGGGTTGAGCCCCACATCAGGCTCCCCGCTCAGTGGGGAGCCTGCCTCTCCCTCTGCCTCTGCCCCTCCCCTGCTCATGCACATTCTCTCTCTAATAAATTAATAAAAGCATAGAAAATAAAGTCATTTGCAAAGGTAGGCTGCATACAGTTTGCGCTAACTCGGGATGTCCAAGGGGGCTCTGGGATTTTCTGAGGGTAAATAGTAACGTCCCTGGGGACAGCGTGTTCAAGCTTTTCCATGACACAGTTTGAGGCCTCATCTGAGTGAATCTGTGTATTTGCTATTAATCAGGGTTGAACTGTGAAAAGGCAATGATTTCTTGGTGTAATTTCTCTGAGTAAAGAATTGATAAAATAACGCGTCTTGAAGGCTTTGGGGGAATGCCCTCCGCTTCCCCTTTCAGAATGGCTAACACGCTGATGAAGGCTAGCAAGCCCCCTATGTGAGGCCTACATTAGAAATTGAAATGTCGAGGCATCGGACAAGGCCTACGAAGGCTGCCAATATTTCAAAAGAGGCTCCCTTGAGGGCTGAGCTCCAAACGCAGGAATTCTCCCAACTTTTTCTCATAATTCCTGTTTCGGGCTGAAGTTGGTTGGATCCTCTCCTGCCTGTTAGAAAGGCCATAAGCCAATAGGAACGCAGCCAACACAAATGACTTGCAGGTGTCCGGAGCTGTGCAGAGCCGTCCCCGGCGCATTTGGAAATGCTCTTGTGTCCCACACACTGGGCTGCTGGAGGGCTGTCCTGCCCCCTCCCCCGGGGCCCAGGCCGGGGCTGTGCTGGGTCAGATGGGCCGTGCACAGTGCCTTTGGCTCCTGTGGCTGAGATAAGAGACCGCATAGCAGGGCTGGGTGATCTGACCCTCGTCGTTTGTTTCCAGTATCTCAAACCGTTCCTGCG
Source organism: Mustela erminea (assembly GCF_009829155.1). Lineage (NCBI taxonomy): Eukaryota > Metazoa > Chordata > Mammalia > Carnivora > Mustelidae > Mustela > Mustela erminea. The sequence goes on from NC_045625.1 coordinate 91,718,543, forward strand.
TGTGCTGTGTTTACTAGCTCCAAGTTTATTCTGCTCAGACATTCTCCCCTTTAATCTTGTCTGTCCCTCTGTGTTTTATGAGCAATGAAATCCAGGAGTGGTTTTGGTTTGTTTCTCCTTACACTTGTCAAAATGCACATCTGCTGTCTGAGTCGTGTTTGGTGTCAGGGAAGGTCCTTGAGCCCCTCGGCTAGAGCAGGAGTTCACATTGGGATGAAGAGAGACCAGGTCTTAAGAAAGTGTCTTTGGTTCTGCTGCTTTTTATCCAGCAGCTCTTGGCTCGATCCCTGCCCCTCACATCTGTTCACCCATGTAGGTCGCCCCAACCCATGCGGAGTTGGATGGCAGCAAGACCCAGCAGGATGTGGCTACTGGGCATGTCCGCCTGGAGCCTGGTCACCCGGATGGGGATGGGACGGTCACCAGAACACGAAGCCTTCCACTGTGTGTCGTGGGAAGAGAGAGGTAGCTAATTTTCGAGTGAATTAATCGCACAGATTTTTTCTTTGTGGTCTGCTATCATCAGAGGATTGTCTCTTGTCTCAGGAAAGAAAGGGGGGCCTCAGCTGATCGTTCAGATTTGACCCATAGTCTGAAACCAGAGGGCCTGGCACTGTAGCGGTGGTGTGGTCAGACAGCAGTCAGCTGGCCCGTGGGGCCCAAATGCACACGCACATTCCCACTGAGGAATGAGATGGGTGTTGACATCCTCTGGAAACGTTCTATGAGTGTTGGGTCAACATTCGTCCTGGGCTCGCTGAGAGCCTGTGCACGAACCCCCACAGCAAGCGCACCTCCGTTCCACGTGTGCGCGGAGCTAGCTCAGGTAGCATGCTGGATAGACTTCAGACCCTCGGGGGTCTTCCACTTCGCACTTTGTGGAGTCCTGCTGTGGGAGCACAGGATGAAAGCTCAGAAGTTGTTCTTGTTCACCCGTCGTGGTTAATGGGCCAGGAAACGGGACCTAGACAGGGTCCGGTGTTTATCCCGAGACGCAGTTTGCAGTGATGCTGGGGGGAGAACCAGGCCTCCCAGGTTCTGTCCAGGGTCCCTACGGACGGTAGGGTCTAGGGGTACACTCTACCCTTCCAGTCCAGGCACGGACGTAGGGTCTAGGGGTACACTCTACCCTTCCAGTCCAGGCACGGACGTAGGGTCTAGGAGTACACTCTACGTGCGCGCGTGCACACACACACACACACACCCCTGAATACATTCAAAATGTCTTAGAAGGAAGAAAGAGGAAATCTTGCTGAGTCCTAGCATCACCAGTGGGTGTCTTTGAACATCATAAAAGCCCCTTCCCCAGCCTCACTGCTGCTGCCTCCCCCAGCTCGTCTACAAGTCGTGTCTGCATGAGATCTTTGTAGATAAAACTGATGGCTTGTCTGAAAAGAGATGGTGCCAGCCACATCGGAATGAAGTGCCACGTGTCCTCCGTTCTCCGGCTTGACGCGCAAGAGCAACTCTCCCAGCAGACGGTGTGCATCTCGGCCCGCTCCTCGCTGTGCGAAAGACGGCGCCAGCCCCCGTGTGGACGCTGGGTCGGACGGAAATGCAAACGAAGACGCGAAGCTGGAAATGGCGGCCCGGGTGATTCCCCGGCAGCAGTGTTTGGAATCCAGAGCCAGCCACCGAGGGACTGTGATGAGCTTGAGCTGGCAGGTGTCTCCCTCTGTTCTCCAGACGGAGGAATAATCCGCGCATGGTGTTCAATCTACTGGAATTCACCAGGGCGAGAAGCTATGACCCAGCCACCACTCAGCCTGGAGACATGAAACCCTGCTCCTCAACCTCCATCACTGTCACCACCCCCAGAGGGATGGGGCCGGCCTTTACCACCAACAGCCACCGAGAGGTGGTCAGGCTGGCCTCATGCTGCTGAAAGTGGCCCAGAACCAAGACTTTGTGCTGTCGTACGTGGAAGGTCTGGGCCTCATTGAGGCAATTGCCTGCTGTTGTTAGACATGACGTCCTGATTCTCGTCTGGGCCAACGTGGGGGCCGGCAGCCTCCGGGAGGCAGGCTTCCCTGCTAGCATCTCAGGCTGGAAACTTCCAGTTCCGGGGAGGGGGCCTGGGGAAGTAGACCATGGACCAGCGGGGCGTGGGCAGAAGAGCTCAGAGCGCCCGTTCCAGAGGCAGAGCAGAGCGTGTCTGAGGTAAAAGGAGCAGAGTAGCAGGCGAGTCCAGACGTCGGAGACGGGTGCACCGCCTGGTAAGTCTCTGCGGCGTCTGCTCCTGGGGGAGCCAAAGTCATGCTCGGGGGAATGACGGTCATAGTGTTGCAGCATCTGGGTCTCTGTCCCCACATGTGCTCGTCCCCGCAGTGGCCCAGCAGCATGGGCAGGTGGCTCGGCCCAGGCAGGGGGAGGTCACTCACATTTGCCTTCCCTTCAAGCAGCGGGGTAGGTGCGGCTCCGGTGGGGACCTGCCCCCTGCCTCATACACAGGCACACTCCTCTGTCTCTGTGTCTCCCCGTCCCCCTCTCTCCAGCTCTGTCCCACCTCCTGTGGCTCTCCGAGTTCAGGCTTCTTTTCTAACTACCCGCCTGATAGAAAACCATGACAAGAACCGCACTCTGTTCCCTCTTCTTTATCCACAAGCTGCCCGCCAGCACCCTGAACTGTCCCTTCGGAGCCCTGAGCCCCCTGTGATCCCACTAGCTACTGGGGGGCCAGCTGGGTGGTTGTGGGGTTCTGTTCCCACGCCATGCCTCTGGCCCACGATTCCCCAGGGAGCAGAGCGGCCGTATGACATGCTGGAGCGGTGATCTGCACACTGTCCCTCTGCCAACACTGTGGCGGCCGTTAATATTGATACTATAATATCGTCATTCGTTGTAAGAACGCTCTGTTTGGTCTTTGCCCCCACTTCCAGCACAGAGCTTGTAAATCCTGGGTTTTCCTGGCACAGAGCTCCAAAAATGCTGGGTTTTCCTGAGTGAGGTGAGCAAGGACGTTCCCTTTGTGATGTGGAGGAGGCGATTTTAGCCACAGCTAAGGGAGGCACCTGGCGAATCAGCCCCGGGTTTGATTAGGGGGTTGGAACTTTCAGCCACATCCCTGACCTCCAGGAGAGGGGAGGAGGGGGAGGAGAGGGGCTGGAGAATGGCTCAGTCACCAAAGGTCAGTGGTTTGATCCATCATACGGACACAGTGGAGCCTCCTTCAAGTGCCCAAAGGACAGGCTTCGGAGAGCATCTGGTCTATGACGATCTGGAGACGCCAGGAGTTTGGTGCGCCCGGGGAGGATGTGGAAGCCGGTGCCCTTCCCTGTAGCCGCCCTGTGTGTCTCTTCATCTGACCTGTGTCCTTTTATAATAAACCAGCGATCTCGTCGGTAAAACATCCCCCTGAGTTCTGGGAGCCCCACTAGCAAATTACTCAGATCCAAGAGGGGGTTGTTGGAGTCTCCGGTCTGGAGTCCGAGGGCTCCGTGACAGCCTGGACTTGGGGGGTCGGTGTCTGAAAGGCACGGGGGCGGTCCTGTGGGACTGCCCTATAACCCCGGGAATCTGAGAGCACTCTCGGGGTGGGGGGGCGTCCCAGTGGAGCAGTTCGGCGGCACAGGAGACCCCCACACCCCCGCTACCTGTATCGTGACCAGGTACAGAACACTTCTGGATCCCCAGATGGATACAGGTGGCTACCCCGTTTTCCTGAGGGGCAGATGAAGGGCGGACTGCCCAGAGGGACTAGGACCTGCTGATCACCAAGGGCAATGCTTTCCTTTTTTTCTTTTTTTTGTCTGCAGTCCGAGTGAGAAGGAGCTGATGCGTTGCAAACCACTTCGTGTGAATGACAAATACAAGTGAATCAGAGGTTTCAGGCACAGGCTTACTCACACTGCAGAGGATCAAGAACAAAATGCAACAGTTACTGTCAGGAAGGTTGAGGTCGGAACCCCAGGGAAGCATTTGGAATCCACGTCAGGGCTGACTGTGGGTTGGTTTCCTTTCCTCGTCCCGGTGGCGGCGCACGTTTCCAAACCGCTGGCGCCATCGCGCACCAGATGCTGGTGTTGGGCTCGGCTCACTGAACGTCCACAGAACCTATTTGAGGAAGATGTTAATCGTCCCGTTTTGCCGATGGAGAAACGAAAGCCCGGCCAGCCCACGTGACGTGGAGAAACCCCGTCTCTCGCTCCTCCCCTGCAGCGTCTGTGGCAGCGGCGGACGCCTGCCCTGCTGGGGCCGGGTCGACGCCGGGTCTCCGGGGCCATAGTCGCTCTTCTGAAGGCTGGACCTGGGGATGCCGGCCGTCCCTCGGCCACAATCCTTCCACGAGGCTGCTGCCGGGAGCGTGGGACGGAAACACGGCTCACCGAGGGGGAGCAAACGCAGCTTCTCCCCGCTGCTCCGCTCGGCTCTCCTTTCCCACCTGGCGCGGAGCACAGCCCAGCCCCGTCCTCGCCGACGGCACACTCCCCAGGTCAGGACCGGGCTGACGGCTGCTCTGCATCTCTCTGTGAAACCTGCTTCTCTGGGGGTCCGGCAGGAGCGGGCACGGGTCCCACCGGAAGTGTGTGCGATAAACTGCACAGAGGCTCTCTTCCTGGGGTTTGGCTTTTCAATCTGAGACCAGTTTAAGGAGGGAAGCTGAGACTATACCTTCTCCACTTCCTCCATTCCCGCCAGATCCCTCTGTTTGGCGCATGTGCTGGGCCTCAGAAAGGAGGGTCGGGGAGCGAGTAAGGTCATCCTGGTCCTTACCCCGGTGAGGAACTCGTTCAGTGGTTTGCAAACCTTAGCTTGCCCGGGGACCCCTTGGGGGTCTTGCTGCCACACGGACGGCGAGCTCCCCCAGCAGGTGTGCGGCGGGTCAGAATTCTAATAGCCTCGCAGGTGCCGACACAGCTGCTGGTCCCAGGACCCCACTCTGAGAACCGTAGATCCAGTCGTAGGGTCCCCGCATGCAACAGCTCCAGACTGAAATGGAGCCTCGCTGGGACTCTCTGGGCTCCGGAGGTGAGCAGGGCCCTCGTGTTTAAGGTTGCCTCGCACTGAAATGGGTTTGAAGCTGCTATCCAAGACCTCCGTCCTTTTCCAAAGGCTTGCCTCCCCCCCACGAAGCTAGATGCCAGTGATTGGCAGGTCCCCGGGGTGCACCTCAAACGGGCCAATGCAAGTCCATCTGTCGGAGCATATGTCCTGAAAACCAGAGGCCTCTCTCCAGGGCTCATTATTTACCAGTCGCTAAGCCGGCAGCCGCGGGCGTCTTCCCTCGCCGGCCGCTCCATCTCTGCCCACAGTGCGAGTGTGACAGGTGCCGCGGAGCGTCCGCCGACGTCCTCCTGCCGGCGCCACCCATCACCTGGGGACCCTCACGGAGACTTCTGTGCGGCGCGGCTCTCCCGGTCTTATTAAACCTCGGCAACATTTGCACTGCATTTCCCTCCGCTCTCATGGCAACTGTTAGTTACAGGGAGGACCATGGCCCGTGCAAAGTCCGCGTTCTCTCCGGCGGCTGAACACGGAACAGGAGCATCTTCCAGACAAGCCAAACCCACAGGTGCCTTCCGAGCACATCAGGATGCCTGCAGGTCCCCGGGGCCTGGCACCAGGCGCCCAGGGTTCCTGAATCGGGAAGCACCGGGCACCTCGATGCCGAGTAACGGGTGTGCTTGGCAACTTCCGTGTTTGGGGAGCACCTTGGCCGCCTTTCTCACCTTTGTTTTGATCCGTTTCCTGGAGTTAGGTCCCACGAAAGCCATTATTGTTTACACAGTATTATTTGACCAGGCAGAAAAGAATACTGAAGGGCTGTATCTATTTTTAAGGTTTATTTATTTATTTATTTGGGGGAGAGTCAGAGAGAGTGCGCGCACACGTGCGAGGAGGAGCGACCGACAGAGAGAGATTCTCAAGCCGGCTTGGTGCAGAATGTGGAGCCCGACGTGGGGCTCGATCAAACACCCTGAGGTCACAACCTGAGCCCAAACCAAAAGTCAGTTGCTTAACTGACGGGGCTAGCCATGCACCCCAGAAGAAGTATTGCCCGAGGGGAAAGGACAGTTTTGTTTTCTGTGCTGAGTTCCAGCGAGACAGAGTCTGATAGAAACAGCGCACACCCCGTTTGTAAGCCGGCCTCTGTGCTCCGGGCCCGCGTGCGCACACGGGACAGCGCAGACCGACGGAAAACCCCAACCCTTATTCCAGCTCTAACTCTGAGATCGCAGGGGGCCGAGGCCTGACCAGCACTTTCCCCTGAAGGAGCGGCCCCGCAGCACAGGCTTTGCTCAGTCATCTCACGGTTGGAGACATCCTTGAAGCACCCCCTGGCCCGGGGTCTCGTCGGAGAGTGAACCCAGCGCCGATCCCCGAGGGCGGAGCTCACGCGGTCCTGCGTTCCTGGGTCCCGACCGGTGGAGAGAGGCTGCGGGAGGGCGGTTGCTGCAGACAGACGTCTGTCCGACAAGATAACGGGACAGGACAGACCATGAGGCAAGTGACTAAGGACCAAGGTCATGTCCTGGAGCATTTCATGGCCACAGTGGCTCTGGGTCTAGCAGGGACTGGAGCAAGCCATGTCCCCAGGGCCAAGGAGCTGGCCCCTCTCCCCGCGGAAGCCACACTGGCTCCAGGGGTCTGGTCCGAGGGAGAAGGGCCGCCTGCGGGTACCGTGGCTCGGGCCCAGGATGTACTAAGTGGGCCCATCACTCATCTCCCAGACCCCGAAACAAACAAAGGCCACAGGACGGCGGCAGAGGTCACCATAGGGCAGGTTCTTCCGTGTCCCTATCAGAGCTTGGTGCTGACGCCCAGCTCTGCTGGCTGCTGGGGGCGTGCCATTCACTCCGGCGAGTGCGGCCCCGCAGCGGGGCCCCTCAGGGCCTCTGTTGCCTGTGGAGTGCCGGCGGAGCTGCTGGGGGTCACATGCCGAAGAGGGAGCGGAACAGACACCATGCGGTGCTGAGGCTTCCTGGCCCCGCCCACAGGGACACCCTGTCCTAGTCTGTCTTCGTCGATGGCACGTCCAGAAACAGTGTGCACTGGGGTTCACCCGGCCCGGCTGGGCCCACTGCCCCCTTTATCCCCCTGTGCTGGAGGGTGGGCGGCCCATTTCTCATTTCTCAGGTAAGGAAAGTGGGGGCTCAGAGTGCTACTCAAAAAGTGGCAAGGTCATTTGGGAGCCCCAGGCCCTCTCACGTCCAGGGAGGTGCCCACAGGCTTTCCTTCCTTTCTATGCTGTTTTGGTCTGCAAATCCAGTAATACTTTAATCTCAAAACTTTAATGTAATTTAATTTAATTAAAAAAATATCCCCTTCCCCTACACGTCTCAAGCAAAATGACCGGGGCGAAAGCTTTCCCCTGTGAGTTCAGTGCTGTGGCGTCTCCTGGCTGCTGGCTCAGGAGGTGGGGAGCGGAGGATGCTCGCACGGGAAGGAATGGAAGCTTCCGCCATTCACAGCCCGGGGAGCAGGGCCTGGGCAGGGGCGCGGCTCCCCCTCATCCCCAAAGAGTGCGAATCCAGACCCCAAAGGAGGGACCTGTGGCCCCTGGGCCGGAGCTGAGGGCAGAAAGCAAAGGAGCCGGTGGAGAGGCAGACGGCCCTCCGGCCCTCCGGCCCCAGGAAGCTCCAGCAGGAAGACGGCAGCTGCCCCTCGGCAGAGCCCCAAGGGCAGACGTCTGAGCCAGTGAGGAGTGGCGGCGGCGCTGGGTGTCCCCGCAATCCTGCAATGTCTCTGTGCGCTGTCCTGGTTGACGGCTGGGCGCGGGGCTCCCAGGCTGTCCCGTCTCTCCCGCGGGCGGCACAGACCAGGCACGTCTCCCCAAGCTGTCTTCCCTGAAACGGCCTCTCTGGGGCCCTGGCCACCCAAAGCTCCCCTACTCCCCAACGCATGCACGCACACACACAGGCACCCACACACACGCACACCCGTGAAGCGTGTCATCTGTAAGTTTCTGCCGCCACCTACAGGCTCAGCGGCGGCAGGAATCCATCAAAGAATGAAACTGCCTGAGATCCTAAAATAGGATCCCTGGGCCCAGGGACAAACGCTTCTTTTTCAGTTCCAGGGCCCAGAGGTTTCCGCTGGGAAAGCAGGTGTGTGCTCCGTAGGCAAGTGGGCTACGACCGCGGGTTCGTAGAACCTACTTCCCTGTCTCCTGAGCTCTGACGTCACCGGGCGTGCACGTGTGTGCAGGTGTCCGTCACCGACTCGGACGTGGACCTCTACGTCGACGGCCCAGTTACGCTGGGCTCTGAACCCTATGGGACATCAGTGCCCGTAATATTCTCAGCAATGTTCTCGGTGCCCGTCTTGCTGTCCATGGCCGATCCACAGGCAGGTCTTCCTCCTTGCATCGCGAAGCCAAGGTCCCGTGTCAGCTTTGCGGACGATCTCACCCGCAGCCCAAAGCCACAGACCGTCTGGACGGCGGCATCCTCTAGTCTTCAGCTCCGAGAAGGGGTCAGAGCCACAGCCTGGGGACGGTGATCTTTGGTCTTCTCATGTCTGGCACGCCGCTTGGAAGACTTCCGAACAAGACGGCTGTAGGCATATCTGCGCTCCTCTAAGCGCCCTGAAGAAGCCTGCAGGGAACGGGGAACAACGTTCACGGGTGACTACGTGGGGCCAGCGCGTGAGGCTGTAAGGGGTGGAGGTTCGCGCCCAAGTCTGGGGCTGGAGAACCGTGTTCTTCCAGACTTTCTCCAGGGACCCTTCGACTCCAGTCACCTTTCAGAGATGATAGCTAATTGCACCGTTCACACAACCAACTCAAACACGGGGGGAAGCGGACAGGCTCAAAAACATCATTTTCTTTATTTCCGATCAGTTCTTCTGTTTGCTCATTCGTTGGTCCAGTTAAAGGCGGACGTCTCCTTTCGCTTGTAATCCGTCGCTGGGTCGCTTCGTCCGTCTCCATCCGAGTTCACCGAACCTCAGGGTGAGCGCGTGGAACGAGCGGTGACGGTTCCGTTTCCCGGCGGAGCAGGAGAATCGTGGAGAGCGACCAAGCATCAGGGATTGTAATGCTTTTAAATCAGAAGGCCTCTGCCTTCCTTCCGGCCCTACGATTTTAAAATTTCATAATTCTCCGAACGTGATACCGAATTCTTTCAAAAAGAAGGTAAATTGAAACTCTGCCGCTTGGATAATCTCACCCCAATGGCGAGACACCATCCCTTCATGTCACTTTAACAGACCTGATTACAGGAAGCAGGCTGGTACCATTTCACACCCGAGGGAACCTCCGTGGGGAACCCTGGGGATTCCTCAACAACACCGTCCTGAAGGCGTATCTCCCTTTTGAAGGCTCCATATCTGTCCCCAAGGGTGAGATTTGTTGCCCTCCAGTTTCTAGACCGAACTTGCCCTCCACCATCCGTACATTGAAGCTTTAACCCCCGTGTCACCGCATTTGGACACAAAGCCTTTAAGGAGGTAATTAGAGTGTAAGGAGGTCCTAAGAGTGGGGTCCTAATCTGATAGGACTGGTGACGTAAGGACCCGCACCAGAGATCTCTGTCTCCACACTCACACGAGGTCACACGCGGACACAGTGGGGAGGCAGTCATCTGCGACCCAACGGCAGGGGTTTTGCCAGAAACCGACCCTGCCCTCACCTTGATCTCAGACTTTCTAGCCTCCAGAACTCCGAGAAAATAACTTTCTGCTGTTTAAGACCCTCTCCCTCTCTCCCCACTGAGTGGTAAGGGTGGGCCGACACAGGTGCACCCCAAACTCTTCTCTCCCAGGTGTCTGAGTTTGGCTCTGAGAAAGATCACTTCCTCTGAGAGCCCATTCCTAAGCAAAGCCCTTACACATGTCCTCTGTCTTCTTGGAACATTTGTCTGCCAGCTGTCCCCAGAAGTGTCTGTTCTGTCCCTCTCCAGGCCCCATGGGGGTGTGAGATCATCCTGCCATGCACATCAGAATTTACTTGTCAAGTCCTGTCAGACAGAGAAATGCTTGGTGTTGCCTGGGTAGAGTTGTGGCTGGGCCCCGGCCTCTGAGTGCTCCAAGTGTCCCAGGGAACCTACTGGACTCTCAGCGGACAAAGTGTGTGGTCCCCGGCAGCCGTGCAAGGAGCACGTGACTCTCACGTGGGAACTAAAAGGACAGGCTCACGCCTCACCTGCAGATATCCTGATTCTGGAAATCTCTGGCTGAGCTTCCCTCTGGAGGTTTTTACTTTCGTATTGTACTTTTCTCTGCAGAATGTCCCCTTGGCTCTTTTTAAAGGATTTATCTTTATTAATGTTCTCTGCTAGAGGCGACAGGATTTCCACATTTTGCCTTTCTTCTTTAAACGCAGTCTCCGTGAGTTCTGTCTACACACGGACAATGGATGATTACAAGTTTCTGGTTAGTACAGTTTTTTTGTTTGTTTTTTGGTTTTTTTTTTTTTTTTGGCTAGTAGGTTCTGTGTGGAGGCTTTCTCATGGACCCTCTCTACCAACAACTTTGTTTCCCCCTGTGTGAGTCTCCTTGTTTCCTGTTCTGTCTTACCGTTCCGTTGTGGTGGTGGCTGAAATCTGAACATTCTAGGTCATGATATGGGGCAACTCTGGAGGTCAGGTTCTCCCTTCTCCCCAGGGTTTGCTGTTGTGCTGTTACTCAGCGGTAGTCCGTTTAGCTACCTTTTTGAACTAATTGTGTTTCCTCTATTTGGTCACTGATGTCTCTGCTCGATTAATTTAGTGAGCGACAAACATTTGCACAGAGATTTCCTTCACCGCCTGGAAGCGGTAAGTCTCCCAATCTTTGCCCAGGGGCTCGTGTGCAAGTTGGGGAATGCTAACAAAACTCGGCCAGGCAGCTGGCAGCTCTGCCTACTGGGTTAGACTCCCAAGGTCATCCAGAGGTAAGAACACCTAGATTTTTAAATTTTTAATATTTAAAACAATTTAATAATATTTTTAAAGATTTTATTTATTTGTTTGAGAGAGAGGGGAGCAGGGGAGCAGCAGGCAGAGGGAGAGGGAGAAGCAGGCTCCCTGTTGAGCAGGGAGCCCAACATGGGGCTCGATCCCGGGACCCCGAGATCAGGACCTGAACTAAAGGCAGTTGCTTAACCAACTGAGATACCCAGGTGCTCCTACTTCCAGATTTTTAAAAAAGATTGATTTATTTATTTTAGTGGAGGAGGGGCAGTGGGAGAGGGAGAGTGCTAGGCAGACTCCACGCTAGGTGCAGAGCCCCATGAGGGTCTCGATCTCATGACCCTGAGACTAGGACCCAAGCCAAAAACAAGAGTTGGAGGCCTAACTGACTGTACCATGCAGGCAACCCTGGAGCTTCCAGATTTTTAAGGACTCTCCAGAGCCTGCACATAACCACGTGCACACGCATGACCTTCTAGAGCCCCAGAAATACCTCAGAGCTTTTAAAAGCATCTTATGGGTGTGTCATTCCTCAGTTTTCATCTTATTTCTTCTATTGCTTGTACAGCTTTTCTCCACTGCATTAGCCCACTGCAATGCTCAACAGTTGCCTCTGATTGTTTTAGACAAACACCCCTGGAGGAAAGGCTACTAGTAGCCTCAGGCTTCACATCAAGTAAGACAAAGTCAGTGGGTGGAGCTTGTGGGTGGAGTCTCCCAGGGCACCCCACCCGGGCCTCCATCCCACCTCCTCCTGGCTGCTGATCTTCACCACAACCACATGCAGGTGGTGTTCAAAGGCACTGTGGGCAGGGAAGAGAAGAGATGGGGGAATGCAAGTTAAAATGCTAAAGCTTGTTGTTCTTACAGAATGTTACCGTTTTTCTTGAAGTGGCTCCCTAGATAGTTGTGAGCCTGTAATTAATGTCCAGGGTACTGAAAAAGCTGATTCTGACCATTTTTGCTGGTGGTCTCACTGTTTTTATGAGAGAGTTTTCAGAGTTCCTTACTTATTCCTGGACATCACTAGGTAAAGCTAATTTTAGTATTGCCTCTTATTTAACCCAATACATCCAAAGTATTTTTATTTGAATGTAAAATCAAGACAAAAATTTTTAATGATATATTTTACATTTTTATGTGATGTCTTCAAAATCCAGCATATATTTTATACTAACAAAGCTTTTCAACTTGGGCGAGCCGCATTCCAAATGTGCCGTAGCTCCATGTCACTACGGCACCATATTGAACAAAACAGATTTACGTCAGAGCCCTATGTGTGTGTTCAATATGTTCCATTATGCAAGATCAATTCAAAATAGGTAATGTGGAGAATGGCCAGCTGATTAGGTTACAGGTGGTCACAGATAAGTGCTCAATGGCAGAAATCCTCAGAAGGAAGCCTGTATGTAGGTTGTGATGCATGTTTTGTCGTGTACTTTTCTTTTCCTGGAAATGGAAAAAGAAAGCAGAACATAAACAAATACCAACAACAAAAACAAAATTACTCCCAGTAAAATATTAGGACAAATTCATGCAGTAAATCAGATTATTTTCAGAGATATTTAGTCCTTCCTCTTCCCTTCAAGGTGATGTGTAGGAGGAATTTGACTGTCAGATCCACGGATGCTGGCTTGGTCTTGCTGTTAGCATGACACAGAAGAAGCTTGAAGATGGCTTGCACAGTTGGGCTCTGGTACCTACGATAACCTGCTGGCCCAGGAATTGGGTGTCAGACGCACAGTGCAGAGTAATTCACTCCTGTTAAGCCCAACCTATGTTGATTTACCCCAGGATATGCACACATGCATAAGATATCAAGGCATGTTGTTGAATGCTGTTAAAATCTTGTGGTTGGTTGTTACGCAGCGATGGCTGGCTGATGTAACTGCTCACTGAAGATGGGCAGAATAAAACGTCTGCTCCAAAATGTGTCACAAGTCAATGAGCTCACTGGCAAGTCAGCTTTTGCTGTGGGCAACCAACGATTCCCCTTTGCGGTGACTTAAAACAGTCAGCATTTCATTGTTTCCCACGGGGTCTGCAGATAAGCCACGGTATCCTGCTGTAGGCTGCGGGTCAGCACGGATCTGATTGTCGCACCTCGCCGGGCTGGAGGAAGAGCCGCACACTGGGACACGTTGTTCCCATGCGAGAGGAGGGGCACATGGATTGAGCCCAAACAGGCAAGTGCCTTCAGGTGTTTGCTCAGGCAAATCACATCCCCTCACACTGCAAAAAGCCAAAGCAAGTCCTTCAGCCGGTGGCTTGTCAGGCCAGGCTGTGCATCTTCCGGGGAAGGTCGGGGTGCGGCAAGGGGAATCCATATTTCCTGAGTGACAGGACAATGCAGTCCCCTCCTGAAGTCACCCAGCTCTTTATCTGGCAACTTTGCACGAATGGCTTGCTCACTATACATGATAATTTACTACAAGCATGACTGAAGAATACCGATGCCTGCGTCGAACTGACCCCGTTTCCCAGGAATTTCACTCAGGTCCATTTCTTCCCAGACACTGTCTGTAGGGTGACAAGTGAAGCGAGAGCTGGGGACAAACAGGGTGAGTCATCACGCTTCCCACACCCTCCGGCCATCGGGGCGAGCGCGCGTGCCGTCTGATTCATGACAGGAACACGTGTCCTCTCCGAACCCAGGCGCTGCCGTCCGCTCCGTGGCTCCCTCTGCAGGGTTCCTGGAAGGGGGCGCTCAGCTGGGCGGGCTCTTCCTGGCCAGAGCAGCCTGCCATGCGAGATCCGTGGGCAGGCGCGACAGCGGGCAGAGCAGCCGGGCCGGCGGCCGCTGAGTGTGAGCCCGTGGGTACTTGCGCAAACTGACTCCGCGTGTCCCCTGTGCGTGCCACGGCTGCCGGTTCCGCTGCACCACCCGCCTCCTGGCCACTGGGAACGATTTCCCCCGCCGTCATGAAAGGAGGCCTTTGCTCCGAGTGCAATGATACCGGAGGCTCCTGCCAACAGAATCCACCCTAAAACCGTGTCCCGAAGCCGACTGCACAGTGTGTTTTCCTGCCGCAGGAGTGTCTTCTCAATAATGGGAAAAATAATAATTTCAGAAAGTGCTCCAAGCCCCAAGTGTCCTTAATACAGTCACATGTGTCTGCCGCTTCCCTGCGTCCTAGTTCCGGAGGCGGTTTGACGGGGAGGCTGGTGTGAGCCTCGTCTCCGTGCACATGCGCCGACGACTTGTGGATGCAGCGGGAGAGAAGAAAGGTCTCGGGCTCGATCGGAGGGTCGCCTGCTGGGTTTATGCTACTACGTCAAGGAGCTAAGAGGAGTCCTTCCTCTTCATAGACGTTCAAGGGCAGAGCACATGCCGTTGGCCACAGGCAGGGGGTGGGCCCAGCTCTGCGGACCTGTCTCCTGCACAACTGAAGCTTTCTTCCTTGGACACCACGCCTGCCCCTGCCGCTGCCCCAGCCCCGGCTCTCACCCTCCTCTCTGCTTCCCCGCGCCGGACGACTCTAGGGCCCCCGTGGCAGGGGAACCACGCGGCGTGTGTCTTCTGTGCCTGCGCCGTTCTCCTGAGCCAGGTGTCCTCTGGGCCGTCCGCGCTGTTCCCCCCGGGAAGATCCCTTTCCTTCCGGCCACAGGGTACTGCACTGTAGTGTCTCTCTGTCTGTCTCTGTCTCTTTTTCAATCCACAGCCAAGATGTGGAAATGGCCCGAACGTGCATCCGCAGATGAACAGATAAAAATTATAGTCACCAGGGTCGGAGTTTGCCTCCGAAGCCGGACGGTGTTACTGCTTGTCGCAGAGGTGGGAAGCGAGCATCCCCAACTCCAAGTAAGCCCGGTGCTGGGGGGTGAGCCTCCTCCTCGCCCACTCGCCCCGTGAGGGCGGCCGCCAGGGGCCTGACTCCCCCCGTGCATGCAGCTGCTCCTTCTGGAGCTGAGTCAGGACACACCGGGCAGTCCCGTGGGCATCTCTATATATAGGAGGCGAGCGCCGGCCCAGCCGAGCAGCTGTTCGGCAACACAACACGGGTCCCCTGGAAAACAAACGGAAACGTGGCGCTCCTCAGGCCGGTCTCTGTCCGTCACCAGAACAGCTCTGCTCCCAGCCACCGCGACAAAGGCTTCCGTGACCCAGACCGGCGCCAGCGGTGCAGCCCTCTGCCCTGTTCTTCTCCAGGTAGCCGCGGAGCTGGCTCAGGGCGTGACAGCCGACCTTCGCTGTGACCCGCAGGAGGCCCCTGGCTGCTTTTTCTCATTTCAGCTTCTGTGACTTTGAGGACTTTATTTATTTATTTACTTGAGGAGCGGGAGCGTGAGTAGGGGCAGGGGCGGCAGACTCCATGCTGAGCACAGAGCCCAGCTTGGGGCTCGAACGCAAAACCCTGACATCGGGACCTGAGCCCAAACCAAGAGTCAGACCCCCCAGGGCCCCACAGCTTCTGGGACTTTCTGTACAAGCCCTGCACTGCCCTGGGATGTTTCCAACTCCAACCTCCAGCCCAAATCCGGTCTTGTGGAGATTTTTGTCATCCAGGAGCTGACTAGCCTTGGCCGTTCTGTTTGGCCACAGGCTCCTGAGTCCAAAACTCCAGAATCAACTTCCCAGCATAGCCAAAGCACACGTGTTCGGAAACATGTTAGCTCACCACTCAAGGCCAGAAATATGGGCCCTGTGTGTAGTCCAGGAGGGGACCAGTTGTCGGGTAAAATCAGAGCTGGTTTCTTTATCTCCTGTGGCTGCAGGGCGGGCTGTTGCAGACTTATCTGGGATCTGAAAACATTCCTACTATTATCTTTCAAAGCAAGTTTCAGGCAAAATTATCCCCTTCTAGAGGCTTTACTGTAAAAATTAAAGCAAAGGGCTCCGGGGTGAAATGAGCTTGGGTGAGTTCGTGTGCACCGTCGTTGACTTCTGGAGATGTGCAAAGTTCCCAATGCAGTGAACTATTTTAACTTCATGTGAAGTGGCATTTCTCAAACCTGCCTGCCCGTGGCCCCCTCTTCCTGTGTGCCATCTGTGGACGTCACTGACCCAGGGGAACGTACTTCGAGAACCGCTCCTCCGGACCCCTTCACCAGAAGGACCCTTTTGGAGCTCTGTCTCCTCCCCGTCCTCGGGCAGAGGCCACAGCACGATGGTCTCAGGTGGGCAGATCCCCTCCAGAAGGTTCTTCATTTCTTCACTGTGCCCCCGAGACTGGGTGCCCCTGAGATCGGATGCCGCCGTGAGACGTCTGTCCTCTGGGGCTTTGGCCAGTTTGATCCAGAGATGTGCAGGTCTTAAAAACGAATGCATTTGTTGGCGAACAAACAAGTCAATCGGCCTCATATCTACCACATCCTAACGTGTGCCAGGCATGTGTCCGGCCGTCTGTGTCCTGCCCCCGAAGGCCAGGAATTGGTCAGGCAGGGTGCTCCAAACAACCGGGCCTGCTGGGAGACCCGGGTCCTTGCTGATGTCAGCCGCTCCCCCTCGCTGCCTCGTCAGGCCGGAGCTGGCGTGCCCGGGACGCCCGCTCTTCCGTGTTGTTGAAGGCACTTGTAGCAACTTTTCTTCATGCCTGTTTGAGACGGCCGTCTCAAGGGTTTCCTTTGCACTGGCGCAGACAGAGGCTCACGGAGTTTCCGGTGTAAGCGTCTGTCGTCAGGAGCACACCTACGCCTCTGTGGGTGCGGAGACAAATGTGCATCATGCGTGTATGTGAGACGGAGAGAGAGTGGGGCAAGGAGAGACGGAGACAGAAAGTTCTGGGTACCCGTGCGTCGCACACTCCCCCGCTGCAGCTGATGTCCAGACAGAGCGGGGCTGACAGACCAAGGGGAAAATTTAACAAACCCCTAGTCTGCATCGCCCAAGATAATCCCCAGCATCTCAGCCAAAGAAGGGACGCCTCCCGCCGTCCGGGGAAAGCGCTCGACGAGAAAATGGAAGGTAGCGACGCGAGAGCTCAGGACGGGAAAGTGCCTTGCATCTCCGTGGATAAAGACGTCACTGTAGGAAGGACAAACCCAGCGAATCTGAAGCATCGTCCTTGGTGCTGTAAACGTTTGTAGTCTCTCTGAGGGATGCACGAGGGGACGCGCTGGAAACCACGGAGCACGAGTTTGCTTCCTGCGGAGAGAATCCCGAGCTGGGCGGGCGCGAGCCTAGCAGACACACCACGCGTTCGGGAGGCCGGGGGTGCCCTCTGCAGCAAGCGGGGCGCTGGGAGCTGGGTTCTCAATGCTCTCTCCCATCACCTAACGAGCACCGAGAAAATAAGACAGTGCTGGAGGTGGTTCCTGTTATAAGACTCGACTAGAAGCGAGGCAGGAGGCCTTTACAGTGGACATGTCACATTGGCTTCCTGTCTGCGGCCAGCCAGCCCTGGACATGAGCCCCTGCTTCCGTACCTGGCTGCAAAGCTTCCAGCCTACATTCTCTGCTACGCTGCAAAGATCCGACAGCTGGTCCCCTACCCGAATACAGAAACTCCTTGAAGTCACGACCTGTGTAGGTCACATTCTTGAACTTCCCAGTTTCCCGGGATGGAATATGCTTCTTTTTGCACCAGGACAGCTCAGATCAGTGGTTCAAGATGTGGTCTGAGGTTTTCTAGTCATCCGGAGTATTCTAGAAACAAGTTCCTCACCGCTTGGAGGATTGAAGCAAGGTGAAGTCTACCCTTTCTCACTCCACGAGTTGGCCGTTTGTTGGCCTTGGGATCCTGCCTGCCCTCTGGCCCAGCCGGGGCTCTCCTGGGGCCCTTCATTCTGTCCATCCTCATGTCCCAGCAGTGACTGAGAGGCGGTGAGGGGCCAGAGCTTGAGTGAGAGCCCCTGGGGTCCAGGCGACTTTGGTGCCGGGCAGGATTCGCACGCTGGTGATGCACTTTAATGAACCAAGGACAGAAGGCAGGGCTAGCCATGCCTCCCGGCGGAAGGAAAGATTGTTACACCAAACTGACCTGACATTGAAGGCTGCGCTGGATTTACATCACCAAGAACACACCAGGAAGAGTCAGGCCTTGCACCGAAGCCGATCATCTCTGCTCACCCGGTCCGCTGGGCTGGCGCTCCTGGGAACCTCGGGGCCTCCGACGGAGGAGCTGAAGACGCAGTCTGGAAACCACTGCACACCCTGCCTTGGCCTCTGCGTGGGCTCCGCCCAAGTTCCCACTTACTCATTCAAGTCCCTCTTGTGGCCACCCTACAGCCTGGTTTCCGGAAAGAACGCTGACCCACCCACTCCCAACAGGTCAGTGAGGTGCATTTCCGATCTCTGCCGCCTGGCGACAGTCAGGCGTCACCCAGTCTGACCCTTTGACGTTCGGAGGCCTCACTGACTCCACCACTGCCCCTCTGCCGAGAGGCACCATGCTCAGGGCCCTTCCTCAACCTCTCCTGTCAGTGGCTCTCGTATCTGTGGTCCGAGGAAAGCAGCTCCCTCATTAAGGACACTGCTTTCCCTTACGGCCATCTGCAGTGGTGGCCGTTGTCCCCACACCCCTTGAGCCCCGTTCCAGATGCCGATGGCGCGCTTTCTTGCTCTTTGTTACGACTTTATGACCATCACCCTTCCTTCCTCACTGACGCCCCAGTTTTGAAGCCCACGGCCAACTCTGTAGCCCCTTCCTGCTCTTCTTGGTGTGGTTATCCAGCGATGGTGTGGTTATTCCTTCGAGTTGTGACCTTGGTCTTCAGTCTCCTGTCCTCCCCTCGGTCATCCGATGTGGTGACTGCCGCTCTCACGCCGACGTAGCTTCGTGTGCCTGGTCCCTGCCTTGCATTCCCCCGACAATACTCTTCACTACCACGTCACCTCCAAAACCCGCTGCCCTCATTAAGTTCTAGACCTGATCCTTACAAGAGTAGCAGTTCCAATCCCTGTCCTGCGGCACAGGTCAAGACGGAAGCGGGACGTGAGGGTCTTTGCTGCAGGCGACAAGGTGCTTTGACCCTGGTGTGGACAATGGTTCTCATCGTCCACGGAATTAGGGAGCTGAGATCTATAAAAAAGAAACAATTTGTGTAAAAAGGGGCTGCTTTACTCATTGACTCTGGAAGGTTCCTGCTGGTTGATATGAAAGCTCTTTTCCAGTTGCAGAAAGATGTAGGGATTCAAAACCAGAATGCATTCAGTTTTAAATTGTCCCAAATACTCTAAAAACATCCTCTTTAACATGACTTCAGGTGTGCGTTTTGGGGGCAAACTGCACATAAAGAGGACAGTATTTCCCAGGAAATCAGAGTCGATGTCACTCACTGGTCATCAGCGGCTATTTCCATCGGGTTAGAAATCTGCTCCTCTTTGTCCCCGCTTGCCTGACCCCCGGCAGTTGGGCTGTCCCACACCGACCTAATTCCAGATGTCTGCCTCCCAGACGGCCGTCCCCGGGACCCCCGCGGAGCCCCGACCCCCGGGGCCTTCTCCTGCTGCCGCGGCCGCTCCGGGTCCTGGGGAGCCTGCGTCAGCTCATTCCTCGGGATGGCTCCCCTGGAGTCATCAAGGCCTTCACACCTGCCCTTCCAAGCTGGACAGGACCCGTGCCGAGTTCTTCCTGCAGCTCTAAGGGTCTGTCGCGCAGAAGTGCCCTGAATGCAAATCGGTGTGATCTTTGCTCACACACGTGCTAATGCGGGCGCCTTGCAGACGCGGAGCACGGAACACAGCAGCCGCTGAGCTCTGAGCCGGGGAAGGAAGCAGAGGAGAAGCGGCCACGTTTGGGAGGAGCATGAAGGCCGGCACTGCCGTCTCGCAGCCCGCTTGGGGCCCTGCAGGGACCGCGAGAGGACGGGGTGGGGGGGCAGCCCTGGTGATGAAGCCCGCAGGACAGGCCTGGCCGGTGCTCGGGGGTCCTGGGACTGGTGACGTTTGGGCGGATTGCATTCACGGGGACGCTCCGAGCGTGTCTGCAGAAAGAGAGGCATGAGGTCCGGGCAGCAAGCAGGCTGCAGGCGGAGGCAGACCGGGGAACAGCAGAGGCACGCAGGGCTCTCCCTCCCTGCACAACCCTGGGCACTGCTCCTCACAGTCCGCACACCCCAGCAGCCTGGGGGAGTGGCTGCTCTGGTCTTCCCCTGCCCCACCGCTTCCTTCCCACCCTCGCCACCTGCACCACCTGGCAGCTTCTAGACCCCTCCAGAAGCCCGAAGCCAACGCCACCTTGGTTCCTAGGTTCGCCTGACCTCCCCTGCCGCCCCCGGTCAGCCCATCAGCCGGTGCTCTCAGCCCCAGCCCCTCGCCCCTCCCTTGTTCACAGCCAACCACACGCTCCCGCGTGGACTGTCCCGGCCACTGTCCCCACGTGACCCCCTGCTGTCTCTGTTGCTTTCTTCCGTTCCGCGCGGAGCGCTGCACCACAAAGGCAGGGATGCCCAGGGCAGATGGCAGGTGCAGACGGGGCGAGCAGAGCAGGTGCACAGAAGCCAGGCAGATACAAACAGGTAGAAAAGGAAACATTGAGCAGAGACGTCTCTGGCTTCCCGAGCTGCTTTCCGCGGCCGCGCTGGAAAGGC
The DNA here is from genome assembly GCF_009829155.1 of Mustela erminea. Taxonomy (NCBI): domain Eukaryota; kingdom Metazoa; phylum Chordata; class Mammalia; order Carnivora; family Mustelidae; genus Mustela; species Mustela erminea. The sequence continues at coordinate 91,738,846 of NC_045625.1, forward strand.
TGGGGTGGGGTGGGGAGCACTGCTCGGGATCCTTGCGGCTCGGGGCTGGAACGGGCCTCGTTGGCACAAACCTTCTAACTCAGTCTTTGCTCACGTCGGCCCCACCGTTCTAAAGGAAAGGCAAGTCCAGTCGCCTTTGCCCTCCTGCTCTCGTGGATGGCTGCCTCCCTGGGAATGGATTCTATAAAGGATACGAGCTTTGAAATTGCAAAGAATAGGCCCAAATCTCAGCTCCTGTCTTATTACCATGTTGGCTTCTTAACTCTGGGCCTCTGTGTCTTATCTGTAACTTGTTATGGTAACGCTGACCCTGCAGGGCTACTGGGGCAGAGGGAGAACCAAGTTCCTGGTTATTATCCCAACAACGGCCGAAGTTCTATCCCCGCCCTTTGGACCCTCATATTTAACAGGGGAAGGTGTTTCCTTTCCCAGCCATACCACATTAAGAAAAAAAATATGAGTTTCTTGGGAATTCAGTTCTGGAGCTCAGAGCTGTTCTGACTGCACACCCTGGAGCTTATGGGTTTTCTCGAGAAATACTGAGACAGGGAACGTCTGGGACACAGAGTCCCACCCTCTTCTCCAACAGAGAAGCTCGGCTTTGTTCTAGATTAAACACTGGGGCTCTGCTTAAGGGGGGTGTGGATGGGCGGGAAGAAGGAAGCCAGGGCTCAGGCCTGGTGGGGACGTCCGGGGCGCCATGTGGGCCGCGCACCAGGCAATCGGCCTCCGACGAAGAAGAGGGAGCATTTCTCCGACTCCCTTGTCCGTGGCTGGCGCCGCTCACCAGTCCTCCCCTCCTGAGCACCCCCCCCCGGTCTGTTCCACCCGAAGCCCAAGACACGGCCCTCCACGTGCAGCCGCGGGAGCCTCGTGCGGCACCGTCGCGCCGCTCCGTGTAGCGTGTCAGGAAGGTGACCGCGTCAGGCACCGACACACACACGGAGTGACGGTCGTGTGTGCCGTCGGGGCCGGACGCTGAGTGGATTTCAGCAGAAGTCGCTCCCCGTCGCTGCTCCCAGCAGTGCGGTCAGCGAGCTCCCTCGTGGTTCCGTGTAATGCCGCCGTGGTTCTTAGGAAGGGATAAGAAGTTACGGCTTCAACACCCCGGCAGGGTGTCCGACACGGGCAGGCATCGGTCAGCCTGTGTGCGGGGCCCGAGGTGGCCGTGTCCGCGTGTGTCCCTCTTCTCACGGGCGCTGCGATTCCCGCGGTTTGCCCTGTGGGTGAACTGATTCGCGTCCCCGCCAGGCAGCTATGAGCGCGCCCACCTGAGCTGCCCAAGGGGACACAGGACGCGGAAAGACGGGTCGTCCTGCCTGTGACATATGCGGAAATCAGTCATTTAAAGCTTTTCCACAAGGACAGGAACATTTCAGACCGAGGTCGTCTCACTTGTAAATTGTAATAAAAATTCAAGGAGCACCTGGTGCCAAATTCCTGCCACCCAGCCCAGCACCGATGAGAGAAGAGCTCCCCTAGCACAGCCGTGGGCGCGCGCTCTCGGGGTGAGGCTTCCCGCCCTCTCTCTGGGCTCCTGCGTCTTATCTCTGACTGAGGTGGACGTTTGGCCCGAGATGGAGATCCGATCTACACACAGACGTGCGCACACATTGGCCCAAGTGCTGGTCATTGGAAAGAGCGTATCTGAAGATTCCATCGCGATAAGAAAAAAAAAAAAAATCTGCATTTCTCCAGATGTCTGGTTCTCACAGAGGAGAAGGCGGCTGTGCCGAAGATTTTCCGGGTGGATCAGGTGGAAAGGTATTCCAGGGAAAGGGCATGGCCCGTGGCCCGCCGCAGGAGCCTGAGGGACAGCAGCGAAACGGGCGCAGGGAGGGACGGGCCGCTCGGCAACGCGGGGCAAAGGCTCGGCCGGTCGTGACCCCAGGCCTTGGTAAGGAATGCGTTCCTTGAGTGGACAAGAAAACAAGGTCCGGCAATGTGCTGCCCATGAGAGACTCCCTCTAGCTCCAAGGGCACATGTCTTGGGAGGGAAAAGGTATTTTAAGCAAACAGTAACCAGCCAACCAAGCAAACAGACCAACAAAACACGCGGGCGTGGGGAGCTATCTCTACGCCGGACAAACAGAGCTTGAACTAAGAACGGTACAAAGACACAGGGAAGGTCGTCGCATACCGGTGAACAGGTCAGTCCACCAAGACCGAACGATTGTAAACAGGCGCCTCACCTGGGAGCACAGGGCACATAAAGCAAAGACAGACAGAACCCAAAGACAGACAGACTCTGTTTCCAATGACACAAAGCATCTGAGGAGTCTCTGGCGACGGACAGACGTGGGAAGTTTGGTGTTGGAGCAGATGTGATGTTCAGAAGGGCTCCGAGGGCCCAGAGGAGAACCCGAGAGGGCTTCAGGGAGGGGGCGGAGGCGGTCAGCTGCTTCAGCAGGACAGCTGCGGCCCTCCAGGATCAGCTAACCTTGCCGCGCTGGGAGCAGACGGGGCGGCCCGTGGGGAGCAGGGGTGCGGGGGCTGGGGGGGGGAGCAGGTGGTCCTGGAAGAGAAAGGGGAGGGAATCCGGGTCAAACCGCGCGGCCGTGCAGAGTTAGCGTGCGAGCGGGCCGTGCGGTGTGCGGGAGCACGAGGCAGTGAAAGTCTGCCCGAGTGGCAGGTTGAGCTCAGCTGCTGCCCGCCCGGCGCTGGGTGCCCTGTTTTCCTCCCTCGGCCCTACGCCTCCCTTCTTGCTTTTGCTTCCCGGGAGTTCGGGTTTGTGACGTCGGCGTCCGCGTGCAGTGTCCCCCGCAGCCACTAGAGGGGAGCAGAGTCTGCACGTCCCCGTTCCGGCCGCGACCCTCGTGTCCAGTACCGTCCTGTGTTTCCATCAAATACCTGCGTTCTCAGCTCTGGGCTTTCGGAAGCTGCAGCCGTCGTAACAGGAGACGGGATCCAGCGGCCTCCCCCACCACACCCGCCGCTCCTTTCCAACCGTTTCTTTTAAGTCGGTGTATAAACCCTTGCCGCACTCGGTTGGGACGAGACTGCAAATTCTGTTTAGTTTCCGCATTTGTTTCACCTGCCGTCCTGTCATTCTCGTTTTCTGGCATCGCTCTCGAGTTCTCAAATTTCCCTGAAACCCATAACAGCTGCACGTGGTGTGCGTGGGTCCATCTCTCCGCAGGTACAGGAAAGAGCATTAGAATAATCCCATAAGCAGCCGAGCTGCGGGTGTTTGCCCACATCTCTGTCCTCCCGTGGCTGCAGTCACAGAGTTTAAATTCTGTGGTTCAGTGGAACGGACATTTTTCTAAGCCTTCCTTTATAGCCCCCTAGTTACCTGCCTCTGTGCTTACCTACTTACACAGGGGCTGTCACACCTGTCTGAGCAGGAACGCCACATTGTCCCCTTGCCAAACTGAGATGGGGTTCTTTTCATATATATATATATGAATTTCATATATATATGAATTTTATATATTTTATATATATAGATATATCGATATATCTATATATATAGATATATATAGAATTTATAGAAAAAAAATATATATATAAAAATTCTCATGATTTTACTTCCAGAAGTGTCATGGTCAATCAGTGTGGCCAGATCTTGGGATGGAAGCTGATGTACATAATCACGTAATCCAAATAATTTTTCTTGATTATGAATTCACTCTATATAATCAACGGAATGGTAAAAAACAAACACCCAAAAACCCAAAAAACAAAAACATCCAAATGGCGACGCATGGTCAGCAGATGGCACCCTAGCGTTAAACCACAGGCCGACAAAAAGACTGCGATCATTATCTTTCTTTCTTGCCCTGATTTCTGTCTGAGTCCTGACTGGTTTTGAGGCAAAAATCCCACGAGGAAAGGTTACTCGGATGAACCAAACAAGTTCTTGGAGCTAAAATGCAGCATTCAGAGGCTTGGCGGGAACCCGTGGGTGTCTGGGAGGTTGGTAAGGTGCGCGTTCCGACCCCGGGCTGTGCTGTGTTTAGGTTTGTCAGTTTACGGGGAATTTCAGTGTTTCTAGTGAAGACCCGAGAACGGTCCTGGAAGGAAGCCTTCACTTCTCTGTGTTTCTCTCTGTCGCGAAGCACGTCCCTGTCCTACCGAGACGGCACGGCTCGCACGCATCCCAGGCAGAAAATCAGGCGTGTGCCTCACGGACGGCGTCACAACGACCACGTCTGTTCCTAACAAAATGACGGGACCTAGTGAAGTGGGTCAAGAAATCCGCAGTCCAGCGGCAAGCCAGTGAGGGGGTAGCGTCCGCCGGGCTGTTCTGGAAATTTTTAAGGAATTCTGACATTGCTCCTAATGGGTGACAGTGACACGGAGGGAAGTCACAGTTCAAGGAAGGGCCAGCACTGCTGGGACGCATCGTCCTGCCTTCGCTGCCGCTCACGGCGATGGGCTCTGAGCTAGAATCCGATGCCCGTCCCCTGGGGCTCGGGGCAACGACCGCTGTCCCCTTGCTGCCCCGAGAGGCTGGAGCGGCCAGTGCCGGAGATCCTGCTGGATGGCAGATCTCTGCCAGGGTGAGGGATGCCCCTTCCGTCCTGCAAAACCATCAGGGAGTGACAGAGAGCCTGTCGGAAGTTTAACTGCGCCCCATGGAGCCTACAAATGGGACTTCCAGCGGGGAGAGGGGATGGGGAGGTGTGTGTCTCTGGCCAGGCCGAAGAGCCATGGCAGCCTCCTTGCGGGCATCCTAACCATGCAGGGCCAGCATTGTGCCCGGCTAGCACCAGACAGCCGAGGCTCCAGCCGGGCGTGGAAGCATGGTGGGCCAGGCCTGAGCAGTCGTAGGAAACAGCGATTCCTCCCTGCAGGTGCTCTTCCCGGGCCCCGCCGGAGGAGCAGTGGCAGGGCCCTCTGAATGCCAGTCAGGACCTCCACCCCGGAGACCCGGACCAGGACGGCACATAAGATTAAAGCAGAATAGTGGGGTGGGGTCGTGCCTGGGAAATGAACAGGACCGAACCTGAGATCATGCACTAAGATGGTTCTAAGACTCAGAGAGACAGAAAACCCACAGACCACGGGAGATCTGCTGTGACCCATTCACCTGGGACAGAAGTGCAGCTTGACCGCTGTACTTAGCAGTGGTCATTGAAACAAACAAAGGTGTTTTCTTTTGAAGCAAATAAATTTTCTCCTTAGAGTCCAAAGAAGGGGGCACCTCAAGAAACCAGTTAAATCTGTGTATTAGGAAACCCGGTGCATGAGTTTCTGTGCTTGAGTGTTGACATGTGCAAGTTGAGGTTCTGTGCTCTGAGTTTGCCTGTTGGGTCAGTGAAGAGCAGAGCATCAAAGTTACGGTATGTGACGTAACGCAGTATAGCGTGTAACACAATGCAGCACGGTAAATGTGTGGGCTGGGTGTTGGGTTTCTCCCAAATCCTTATGTTGAGACACGGTGTCCAACGTGATGGTGTTGGGAGGAGGGGCCTACCAACCTCCAGGGGGGCAGGCGAATGGACGAGCAGCCGTATAAAAGGGGACCCGCAGAGCTTCCTTGCCCTTCCCATGCTGCGGGCGGTGGCAGAAAATGTCCATTTCCCCAGAAGCAGATCCACTTCCGTGGCCAAGTGGGCTCATGTGAGCATCGCGATGCCTCGACTTCAAGCTGGGGATACTGGAGGAAAGTGGAGACCCTCCCGTTTCCTTCTCCCACCGGCGCGGGGTGCTCGGATTTTGGTCTTCCCCAATCCGCCCATCACCCTTCCTTACTCAGTTAGTTCTATTTTTTATGATGATAAAAATATACAATATTAAATCAGCCATCTCCGCCCCTATTACGTTCATTATGAAGGTCAGGAGCGTTCGGTATATTTTACAGGTTGGGGCAGCGGCTTCAGAACTCTTTCCATCTTGCAAAACTTAAACTCTAACCCATGAAACACGAGCTCTCCCTCTCCCCAGCCCCAGCCCCTGGCGGCCACTGTTTCATTCTCTGTCTCTGGGAGCCCGACTTTGAGCTTTAGATACTGTTTGTAGGTGGAATCGTGCGGCATGCGTCTTTCCATAACGTTCGCACTGCGATGTCCTCAAGGCGCCACCTGTGTTGTAGCCCGCGCTGGGATTTCCCGCTTTTTCAAGTTTCCATGACGGTCTGCGTCCTTGCTGTATCACATTTTGTCTATCCCGGTAATCAATACAGAGACGTTTGCGCTGCTGCCACCTCTTGGTTACTGGGACCCGTGCTGAGACGAACGCGGACGCACAAATAATTCTTTGAGATCCTGCTTCGAATTCTTTGGATTTGTACCCAGAGGTGGCATTGCTGAATGAAAGGGTTTTTAGGAGCCTCCATCCTCTTTTCCATAACGATGGCACCATTTCCCATGTCCAGCGACAGTCCAGGAGGGTCCCAATTTCTCCACGGCCTCGCCAACTCTTGTGGCTTCCTGCTCCTTCGATAGCGGCCACCCGAATGGGGTGAGGTGACACCACTCGCTGGTAAGTGCCCTCGAAACGCTGCACGGCGGATTTTGTCTTGGGTTTATTCCATGACAGCAGCAGGAGTGGGGTGTGTGCATCCCATGCTAGCCAGCACGGGACGGTGCTGTGATCCAGGGACGACTCACGAAGGAAAAGTAGAATTTCCAATTATTGATCGAAACCACATCGCCCTGGAATTGAAAATGTTCACAGGTTAGTGAACAGATGATACGGACGCGCGGACCAGCCAAATGTGGCTTCCTGTTACGCCCTTTATGTCTCCCTGGAGCCGCAATCCTCCGACGGCGGGCTGGCAATGCTCCTGAAGTACTACTTCCTGTGAGGTAAGTCAGTCCAGAAAGAGTGGGTTCTTCCCTCCGTGTGACACTTACCGACATGCTTGGCAGTAAAACCCTCCACGAGTCTTTTGGGCGTATTCACGAAGCCAAGCATCGGTAGTAAAATTCAAGTAGATTAGAGGGAACGTCTGTTTTCCCGAGTAAACTCTACACTGGGAACTGGTCAACGGCCCACAACTGACCTCCCCGACGGGGTCTCCATGGCAAGCTTAGGAAGAGTTATCCGCTCTGCTGATGTTTTCAAGGAACAGCTGTAACTCGGAATTCATGAGCAAAGGCATCTTATTTCCCCAGGAAAGGTTGGCTTTTTTTCTAAATACCCGCTAAGGCTCCTCCGATGAATGGCTTTATGGGGCCCGCGCGCTCACATCTGCTGATCTGTGTGAACCGTCTTCCAGCTCCGAGCTGCTGCCAGAGGAGGAAGAGTCGGGGTCTCTGGAGAAGAGGGAACCGCACACGCGAAACTAGTCCTGTTCTAGAATATCCGGACGTGCGTATTCTCTCGGAATTAAGTTTGTAAACCAGATTTTTTCCCTAGAATGGTATAGCTTTTAACTTTTAGGGTAAATTTATGTTTTTACCAAATTAATATGTGGAAATGATGTAAAAAGTTAAGAAAGTGCATTGATTTTTATAATAAAAACACATAATCTCTTGCCCTGGTCCCGACGGCCTCTCCCCACAAAAAGCTGCTTTTAACTATTTGACTGTTTACCTTAAAAAAAAAAAAAAAAAGATTTTATTTATTTGAGAGAGAGAGAGAGAGAAAGCATGAATGGGGGGGGGGGAAGAGGGAGGAGCAGCCCCTCCGGAGCAGGGAGCCTGATGAAGGGCTCGATCCCAGGACCCCGGACCGTGAGCTGCCTCCCTCCCACGCCCTCCGGACCCGCATTCCACGCCCCTCCTAACCCCACAGCCCCGTCCTCACAGCCTGGGGGGCTTGCTGTCAAGTTAACTGGACGCTCGGCGTAGCCTTGGCTGCCGGGCCCTGCGCACCGCTCTCGGGCCCGCGACGCCGTTCGCAGCACCTCCTCGGCCGCCACGTGTCCACTGCGTTCCTTCGCGGGGCTGTGGTGGGATCTGACAGAGACGGGCCGATGGACCGAACCTCTCGGCTGTCGTGACGTCCCCTGGTCCCACCCTCCTGAACCAGGGCTGACCAAGAACGGGGTGGGAACGGATGCTCTGGGTCTTCCGAGTCCTGCAGCTCTAACCTGGGTCCCTCCAACCCTGCTCTGGGGGACGCGGCTGGTCAGGAGTGAGGAAGCCCCGGTCGGCGCGTGGGGCGGGCGGGAGGTGATGCCCGGCTACTCGCAGGCTGTTCCACGCGCAGCCGGGCTCCGATGTGCCCGAGAACGGCTTCTCGTGTGTCTACCCGCTGAGGCTGCGGGACTCCAGCCTCTGCCGATGTCTGACGGTGACCCCAGGCGGGTCCTGCCGAGCCCTGTCAGCCCGCGGGACCTCGGGAGACAGCAGTCGGTCACGTTCAGCCACACAGTTTTGGGGTCTATCCCGTGGTAGGAGCTACTGGAAACACTGAGGTTCCCTCGGTCGTGACCCTCTGTCACTCTCAAGCCATCCGGCCGGGGGGGAAAGTTCCTCCAAGCAGAGTCAAGGACCCTGGGCACTCGGGCTGTTTTTCCCTTGGAGACATGCCTTCAGGGGCCTCGGCTCCTCCTCTAGGTTCACTGTCTCGGGGCCCGCGCACGGGGGAATTCTGGGCATCCCTTGCCTTGGGTCCTGAGGTTTCTCCTTTCCCCTCTCCCGTGTCAGATCCGGGCTGCGTGTCTCTCTCTCCCTTTCCTCTGGAGTACACGTCTCCTTCTGTCTTCCTTCAAAGGGTTAGTTATGGTTCACCTGAAGCTGTCTTTTGCCCCTGCCATCTCTCCCTTCTTGTGAGTTCTGTACTGTTCCTCTTTCCTGTTTGTCTTTGTTCCCAAGGGAACGGGGGCTCTCCTGAAGTCTGGGGACTCTTACGTGTTGGTTTTTATGTAAGAGGCACTAAGAGATCGACACTTATTCCGCGGGTGTTTATTGGTCTGTCAACTGTCCAGGGCACGCGGTAGTGGGGCAGGCAGGACCTTCTCATCTGCAGGCTTTGTGCTCGAGCCGTGACGTCTCCTGTCTGGGTGCGTGTGTGTCGGGCCTGGGGATGAAGGTGATGACTCGTCCGTCTGCCCGCGTCTCCGAGACGGAGGACAGAAGCAGCTAAGGATGATACGATGCTGACAGCTAAAATTTGAAGAAGCAAAGGAATGATAGTCAGAAACATTCCGTCCCCAAAGCTGTGAAGACGAGCATGTCAGTGTTGACAGAACACAGGAACTTCCATCCTCAGTGTTTGCCTCGTTCATACCATCAGACGTTCCAGGACGGGGCTTCTCTAGCTCAGCGTCTTTTGAGGATAAATAGCCCCTTTCAACCAGTCATCCTGTGTCTCATTACACTTCTCAGCTTCTCGTTGGGACGCAGCGGAGACCCTGGTTTCGGAGCTCCGGGGTCTGGCTTGCTCCCACCCGCACTGTCTTCAGGCTGGGTCAGCCTTCACCGTCCTCTGCTCACCGTCTGTCTCCTGAATCTTCTAGTTTGCCACCAAATCCTCCCCCTTTCCTTGCATCTTCACAGTTTTACGTTCTGTATTCCCTGCAATCCGTTTAGAGCGTTTCTTGGGAGCAGAGATACGCTGTGCTTCTCACACCTTATGTTTATCCTAAAGGTTCAGGTGGATTCAAAGCCCTGCACGCTTCTAAAACCACCAAGAACAAAGTCCAAAGGCAAAGGAAAAACTGGGCTGCACTTGAACTCATTTAACAAAGCTGATTGCAAATAAGTGACAAAGGAAATAATTGAATTTTAAATATAAGAAAAGATACTCAGCATAATTCGTAGTAAGAAGAGGATGCAATTAACCGACCTGGGTTGGAAAGACAGAGAAGTCACGTCACACACAGGGTTGATGGAAGCGAGGAAAGAGCTTGTCAAGCTGTCCTTGCGAGGGGGAAGCTGCAGTGGCATCCACGAAGGACATTAGGGAAAGACCGTCAGGTTCACAATATACACCGCCTTTGACTCAACATCTCCATTTTGAGGAATTCATACCTCTCTACTTGAATATGTGCAAAATAATTGAAATTTGAAGAGGCAGCAGTCTTTGCCACAGCAAAACTGGAGTCACCAACCAGGAACTGGGGAGTCAGCAATACCATGTCCACACAGTAGAGTATGAAGCCGGCCTAGCAGCGGTGTGGGTGGAACTAGACGGCGTTGTGGGAGCGAGATCACCAGTCGGAGGAAGACGGTCATCTAGGATCTCACTCACGTGGGGAAGCTAAGAAACAAAGCGGATGAACATATGGGGGGGGGGAGAGGGAAACAAACCCTAGGGGTCTCTTAATGATGGACAGCACGCGGGTGGGGGGGGACAGTGGGTGGGAGATGGGCTGGATGGGGACGGGCACTGAGGAGGCACCTGTTGTGAGGGGCACTGGGCGTTGCATGGAAGTGACGAACCGCCGAGTTCTACCCCTGAAACCAATACTGTACCGTACGTTGACTAACTAGAATTTAAACAAAAATTCGAAGGAAAAGAAAAGAAAATTAAGTCTGCAAAAAATGAGGATTCCGTTTATTTAATGATCCGTGAGCATTCAGAACATATTTCCGGGAGAGAAGAGCAAGGTACTGGACCGTGTATATTGTGTTACTGTTCGTGCAAACGGCAGAAAGAGACTCCCAGGAAATGCGAAAGGGCTGCCCGGCTGGTCCTGGTGCCCAGAGCTACGGGTTTCCAGGACTCGTTCAGCTCCCACACCCGACACAACGTTGTGAGGACAAGGCTCGCTCTGTCAGGACGATGTCTTCCTCAGTCCTTCGGAGCGCTGGCGGCAGAACGGGGTCCGGGCTGACCCCGTGACACATTCCGTACTTGGAAGGACAGAGAGCTACGGATGCTGATCACCTTAGTGACACCACAGACCTCAGGGGATACTGGGGACTGTCTTGTTCTGGTGCAGATAAGAAATATTAAGATACCCCTCAAATATAACGGCAGGGTTTTAAAAACACAACTGTTAGTTCTTAAATGAAAAAAGTTAAAAAGGAATAACACCTGGGAAGTAACTCCTTTGATGGTTCAGTAAAGGGGAATGCGGTACACACACGAGCAGTACAGTAGACGCTGACCCGACGGTGCACAGGGCATCCTGGACGTGGGAGCGTCTCTAGCCTCCTGGGCCAGGTCGTGGCATCGTTAAACTCCCAGCAGAGGGGAGGTGATTCGAGCTGCCGGCTTGGCCCTAGGCTACCTGACAGCAAGCTCCAGGATGGGGTGTGGACCCACAGAGACACGTTTAACTGCACCCGTCAGACAGATGACAGACGTCCCGGGGACCCTCTGTGCCCGGCACTGGGCTATGCACCTTGAAGACACTGCTGATCAAAGTACACACAGCCCCGCTTTTAGCCTGACCCCGGGATTGTAGACAAAGGCAAAATAGCAGCATGATTAAAACGTTTCTAGTCTAGCGACCCAGAACAGTTTAATCATGTTATTCTTAGATCATCAATCTTTACCCTTAATTTGTTCTATCTCTTTGTGAGGAAGGCAATGATTGAGCGAAAAAGGGATATTTAATCCAGATTTCTAGACCTAACGTTATATGCTCACATACTGGATCGCAGTTTCAGTCTAGAAGATGCGGACTTTACAAGAGACGTCGGGCTTTGGGAGCAGCCTGGTGCAGCCCCGTCTGCGCAGCGTGCACGAGCCGAGAGCCCATCTGACGTGCCAGCCGGCCACGTGCCCTCTGAAAGGCTCACCTGGACATTCCAGATGGCTGAGAAGTCACACAGGTGTTGGTGAATTGGAAAGGTTCGATCACCACGAATTGCCTGTAAGACGTTCACAGGGAAACACTTTCAAAGGGGAAGGGAAGCATCTAACGTCTGATCATAAGGGACAAATCTTTAAAAACAGATTCTTACAGAACTATCCGGAGTGGGTCCAGAGAACAAAAAGTTGATCATTTCCACGAAATGGTTTCCTTCGCTATTCACTTCCCTGTTCTCTGATGGATCTATACTCGGGGACTCAGCGTGGCCATGGGGCTGGCCTCGGGGGTCCGTCCGGGGTCCCTGGCTCCACAGGCAGGGGTGCGTGATGGTGGCTCGGCGGACTTCTCACATCTCTTCTACGTAACTCTTTTAACCACGTGCCTGAAGTGCAGTCTTGCAAAGATGGTCGTTTAATCCCTAGAAGAAATGAGTCAGTATTTACGCAAATCATTTTGTGATTTTTCCAACTACAGCCTTTGCCTGGCAGTGAATTCCTCGGCCCAGTGGACCCTAACGTGACTGTTTCCAGGATACAAGCTCATGGACGCCGTTGCCGACATGGTCTCCTGGTTCTTCCTGGGAGGCGCGACACGCAAAATCAAGCGAACGGAGCCCGCGTGCACATGGTCAGATGCAAACCCCGTGAGCCCCGGGTCGACCGTGTTCGCGATTGTCCTTCCGCGCCGGCCGGCTGGAGGGCTGGCGGGGTGGGGGCCACCCGAACTACGGCACTGACGCAAACTCACGGTTAGGTCCGTCACCTCCTCCCCCATCCCCTGTCCGTGCTGACCAGAGACTCAAAGCTAATGCTGTTCTTATTAAAGGTGAGGCTTCGTTAGAACTGTCACGTCCGGTGGTCAGTGTGGGGCTTTCCCCTTGAGCACTAAGGCTCGCCTCCGTCAGGCAGCCTCGGGCTGGCTGTGGCTGTCTTTGGAGATGTCAGTTTCTCCAAACTCCAAGCCCCCACATAAGATTGAGTCTGAATGGCCCATTTCGAGTCAAGTCCACTTGTAGCTCCGAAGAGAGTTCCAAGACCAGTGACCGAGGACTGCGTGTAACTCTCTTTCTGCTACAAACGCTCTCATGCATCGTTATGTGAGTGTGTCTGATACTCCATCCTTGAACCCTCAGCCAATATTTTCTCTGCGAATCCTCTCAGCTCCCAGAAAACGCTCTGCACCTAACACCGAGCTTTGTTTTGTTTTGAACAAACCGTTCCTTCTGCTGTATCTCCCCTTTTCTGATACGTCAACCTTTTTGTAAGATGAATATGATTGCTAAGAAAACAATATGCTCTAGAAGGTACTTAGCAAAATATTTGATTTTAGCCGAACTCACTGATGAGAAGTGTGCTTGAAATCCCCCTTCTACATGATGATCATCTAGGCTGCCGAGATGGCGTGCCTGGTCATTAGTTAATGGAAGATACTTATCATAGAGTAGGAAATGGTCTTGCTCAGGAGAAGGGAAATCGAATTACATTACAGAGAAGGCTCCCGGAGTGCCGTTGATGGTCCCAGCCAAATCACTTCCTATGCTAAGGAGGGACTGTCTGGACCGGCGTGCACCTGGGAGGTGCCCAAGCTCAGAGACAAATGACAACAGTCATTTCCATGACATACAGAAACTGCTAAAAAAACAAAACAAAACAAAAAAAAAACCCACAACAAAAAACAACAAAAACCCAACAGACACCACAAATCAACAGAAGAATACATAAAGCATGTGAGCAGATATTTAAAACAAAGACCTCAAAGTGGCCACTTGACACAGAAAGGGGGCTTGACCGTACTCGGCTTTCCTGAAATAGAGATTGATTCAGTTAAGAGAAAACATCGTTTGTTTAAGCTTTTGGCCAAGACTGAAAAGTCGGCTCACTGAAGGGCTGATGTGGGCTCGTGAAACACGCCGTCCGCGGCGGATGGAAAACAGTGCCCGCACCACACCGGACAGTCAGAGAGCACCTGTACCCTTTGAAATGAGCGTAGTTGGCCCCCACCTGTCCATTATAACCGTGTGACGCACTCAGCGTCAGTGTGCAAGAGTGGGTGTCCTGTTCACGGGACTAGGGTGCCGGGAAGGAGCCACCTAGGGCCCAGTGGGGTTGTTGGGTGAGTGACGGTGAGTCCCCCAGAGCGCAGAATCCCCGGTCTCACTGCACAGCACGTCCCGGGCCCACACACCCCTGCTCCCTCCCCCACTGCCTCGTCCCCGAGTCTGGTCCACAGGACGCTCACCCAGGCGGCCTTCCCAGGTCCACTTGGGTGACCTTGAACTGTATCACCTGACCCCGAAACAACAATCCTTCCCCACGGGGCTGACAGAGTTTAGGTTCAGTGCCGTGTGTCGGTTCTGGACAGAAGCACCTTACGAAGGTAAGACGTCACCTGGACAGAGAGCTTTGCTCCATGGCAGCCAGCTCCTCTTACTCACGCGAGACCCGTCCACACCATTTTAATCGCACCCAAAGCTCACCCTCTTCTCTCGGACGCAGGGGCTTCACACGACCGGATCCTTCCAGCCGTTCCCATCACCTGGAGAAAGATTTCTGCTGAGGACGAGGCCACTGCTGCTCAGGACACCACCATCAACCCATTCCCCTCTCCCCCAGGCAGGGACAATCAGGGTCCCCCTCCAAGAGGCCACCTCCCAGCCACTGGCAAGCGGGACAACTGGACGGAAGGGGATGAACCGTGTTGGGAGCTTTTCCCTGTGTCCGCGCCTTTTCCTCTGCCCTGACCTCGCCCTGTTGAGGGCCTGGTCCGACTCTCTAGATTGCCTGCCCTGACACGCCTCCCCCAGAGGACACCCAGAACCGGGCCCCGTGGATTCGCCCTCAGAGCCTCCCTACACCGCCCCACGCAGGCACAGCCTCCGCCAGCACCAGCAGCTTGAGGGTCTCGCTGGACAACTCCCCCCCACCCCGCTGCCAGCAGGGAGGCCCGCCTCGCACGGGTGTCGTCCTGACGGTGTTCCGGGAACTCAAGGTCGCTGCGTCGATATGCACGTAAGTGGGACATGAACCTCCGGGGAGACGCTCCTACATAAACGCCCGAGTACTGTCTCCATCGGAGGAAAGGCTGGTCTCGCGGGTCTCCTGGGATGCTCCTCGGCGGAAACCGAGCTCTCACGAAGAGGGAGAGCAAATGCCTGCCCTGGGGTGGGGGCCGGGGGTCGGTGACCAGACACGCGGAGAGGGGCTGCGAAATCCGCCGTCCTCAGTGCTTGGTTCCGTCTGAGGATGGAGAGCTGCGGGGCTCCACGGGCAGGACCTGCAGGAAGGAGCGCTTCTGTGGATATTTTTCTCTATTTTTTTCCCCATAGAAGCAGCTGCGCTTTGTTTCTTTTTTGGCACTTTTAGGCTTTTTCTCAAAGTTGCTGGCAGACGACGCAGCCGTGCAGCAGGTCGTGTAGACACAGGGGCTGGGGGCTCAGCGCATCCACGGGTCCCGGAGACCCCCTCCGAGCCCCTCCCTTTCTCTTGCACCCATACGGGTGCCTTGTCTTCTGCCCGTGAGAGCAGGGAAGGAACGAGGCAGACACGGGCGTTCGTGGCAAAGGGTTGGTGTGTGACGGTGAACGGAATTCACCAGCCAAGACGTCCCATGAAACTCACCAACATCTAATATACTAAAATTAGGTTTATGAATAAAACAGTGCATTCTGACAACCTGGAAAGGCCAGGGCATCCAGTTTCTCCTAAACGGTCCATACAGGACAAGAAAGAGCTATGGTTTCCTGTTCGGCTCAGAGCACACCTTCTTCTAGAAATGCCACTGCCCACTTCTCCTGCTTCTTCATATGTGAAGGCACCTGCCTTGCTCCTTTTATGAAAACACCTTCATGTCCAGCTGGGGGAGGGCTGCAGCGGAGAGGGTCCCACTCTTGCTGGATCAAAGCTGATGTCCGTCATGCACGTTGTCCTACGAGTTCGGTTCATCCTCTACTATTTTTCGAATAGCCCCTTGTAGAAACGATACACCAGCATTCCAAAGAAACTCATTTAATTGCTGATTATTTCACTTTGATATTCTAACAGCATGAGCAAGAGTCCTGTGGTTGTGCTGCTGGTGAATAAAGCGGAAGGAGTATGGACGGAAAGTATTTTATGATAAACTCTGCAGAATAATTTGTAAGCCAAAAAAAGGGGGGGCACTGTAATTAGGAAATACTTGTTTACACAAGAAACAGGAAGTAGCTGTGAAGTGTTAACACAGATGCTGGCTTCCCTTGACTGCTTTTTGCTCAGGACCCTCCCCGACTCAAGCACCGGAGCCGAAGGGACAAGCCCCACAAGGAAGTTGTCTCCACAGAATCAGATAAACATATGCAATTGATAGCGTTTCAGTTATAATAAGACCTGTTGTCCAGGAATAATGCAGAAGGATTTAAGATTCACATGTTTTTCATACCCAGAAGATCGGGCATAAAACCCCAGTTGTGTGTCTAATGCGGACTCCAGCCCACCATGGAGGTGAGGGGGTGTCGCCCAACGTCCTCGGCCAGCCGGCTGGCAGGTGCCCGTCCTGAGCCAGGGCTCTGTGCCCAGCCCCGACACTCACCCCTGCCTGAGAGCAGAGAGTGGGAACAACACTGGAAGTTTCTGCGAGGTGTTTCTCAGACCTCTTCCTCTGAGTGAGAGAGAGCGAGCCCCCCTTTCAAGAATGGAAGGTGGCAAAAAATATTAAGCAGTGAATTGAGAAATAGGAATAATTCTAAGACTGAAAACCTGTTCATACGTGGTGCACATGGCCAGAAAGAAAGGAGCAGGCAGCACGGCGTAGGAGACAGACGCGTGGAAGCGGAGACCAGGCGTGTCCTTAACTTGAGCTCCCAGCACCTTCTGTCCACGAAACCCATGGCACAAGCTCTCCAGGGTGCTAGGCTCGCAGAGCCACCTGTGCCTTGGGCCAGGGATGCAGACGGGCGAGGCTGTGCTTCCTCCGGCCTCCTCGTCCTCCCCCACCTGCTGGGAGAGGGGACAGCCCTTAGCGGTGGCATCGGGCATCAGGTCTCAGAGCTTCACTGAGCCACGGGAGTGCAGTGGCTTTCCTCCCACTGGGCCTACCTTTCCTTTTCTTCTGGGTCACTTTTCTGCAAAAGCCTGCGTGCTCCTGTGTGGGGGCCCTCACCCCTGCTGCTGAGTGGCGCTCCGCTCATCCTCCCGACTCTTCGAGCCCAGCGCCCCGTCCTGCTCGCGCGGAGACTCTCACCGGCAAACGAGCCCGCCCCGCTCTAAGACGCGAGAGGACACTTCGGTCACCTGCCGTGAGAACGAGGCCGGCAGACGCGGTCCCGTCGGGAAGACACTGGGAGAGTTTGAAGATGCCGCGAGCACCGTGTTTTAGCATTCAGTGTCTTGGAGGACACAAAGCCTTGGGCAGCATGTTATTCGTGGTGGGTACTGCTGTCTTATGACAGCTGCCACAGTCTTCTGAAGGTGCCCGAGCAGTGCGTCTTGATCAAAGCTCCCCTTGGCCGTGTATCCTGACGCTCTTCTCTCTGGGGGTGTTGGGGTCCACCTCCCCATCTGATGAGTTTCTGGGCTGTGTTACTCATTTTACTCATCTAGCCGAAATCCCGCTCTTAGGTTTCCCCTTGAAGACAAGGAAGGAAAGGCAAGATGGAGTCAGGTAATACAAGTCCGCTTAGCGTCCTTTTAGTAACTGTGTCTTGCAGTCAAGGTGACATCCGCGTGTTTTTAGCAGGAGGGTCCTGGTCAGAAAGACCCTGCAGGTCACCCCGGACCCGATCCTGCCCATCCTTACTAGCTTGTCTCTGCTGGGCAAGTTCTGAGCCCTCCACAGCCAACAGTCCTGCCCACCCCACTGCTGTGCATTCACTGGGACGTCAGGCATGGGAGTCCTGCGCTATATTTTGCCAACTGCCTTCCCTCTGCACATTCTGGGACTCGTTTATGTTGAAATTCGGTAACACTAGCCCTCTAGCTTTGTTCTTTTTCAAAGTTGCTTCGGTTATTCCCTGCTTTTCCACTTTCCTGTGGATTTTAGAATCAGGAGGCCCATTTCTATGGAAAGCTCCCTGGGATTTTGATAGGGATTGTGTTGGATGTAGGGTTATGATTGGAGAAAATGCACATACAGAGAATGCTGGCTCTTCTCACCTGTGAGCATGTATGTCTCCCCATTCGTTCATTTAATGTCCATCACCAATGACCTGTCATCTGTCACGTGTCACAGCCCTTTTCCTTTTGTCAAATGTATCCCTAGGTATCTCAGTATTTTATTTTTTTATGCCACCGGAGGTGGTGGTCTCTCTCTCTCTCTCTCTCTCTCTCTTTTACACTTCATTTTCCAATTGTTTTGTCAGTTTATAGAAGTGAAATTTTTTCTGTGTATTGATCTGGTATCCTACAACCTCGCTAAAGTAAGTTATTAATTCTAGAAGCTTGATTGTTGATTCCATCAGATTGTGTGTGGGTGTCAACGATCACACTATCCTTATTCATAATAACTAAAAGTGAAACGTCCAGATGTCTTTCGGTGGGTGAACAGTGCACCTGGGGCACACACATGCCGTGGAATATTAATCAGCGATCGGAAGGAAGGAATTATTAATAGACACGAAAACCTGGGTGAATCACCAGTCACCAGTGGGGAGAAAGCCAGTTCCCAAAGGTTATAAATTGTGTGATTCTGCTTCCAGAACATTCTGAAATGAGAAAAATACACAAGTGATCAGTGGTTATCAAAGGTGGAGGAGGGGCAGGGGCTTGAGGCAAGTGGGTGCGTCTGTAAAATGGCAACACGGAGGATCTCGGTGGTCGTCGTGGAGATGTTCTGTATCTGATGGTGTCACTGCCGATAATCTGGTTTGCCATTATGGTTCTATAGCTCTGGAAGACGTTACCATAACTTACTGGACAAACCAGAGTTTATTTTGAGCCTCTACTCTGTTCCGTTGGTCTCCATGTCTGTCTTTACGCCAGAACTACACGAGCCTGTCGACTGCAGTTGGGCATATGTTTTGGATTCAAGAACCATGAGGTTTCCAACTCTGTTCTTCTTTTTCAAGATTCTTTGGTTATTCAGGATCCCTTAAGAATCTTTATAAGTTATAGGATGTTTTTTTTTCTTTATTTTTATTTCAACTTTGCTGAATCTGTTTGTTAGTCCTAAAAGACTTTTTTCGAAACTTTAGAGTTTTCCATATCTGAGACTCTCTCATCAACAGAGATAATTTTGCTGTATACTTTCCAGCTTGAATGCTTTTTATTTCCTTTTCTTGACTAATTGCTGTGACTACGACTTCCAATACAATGTTGAACAGAATTAGTAAAGAGAAACACCCTTGACTTACTCCTGACCCTAGAGCAAGAGCTCTCAAACATTCACCATTGAGTAAGAAGATAGCTGTGTGGCTTTTTTTTTTTTTTTAATTTTATGTGCGGTTTCTATTCCTAGCTCTTGAGTGTTTTTATGATGAAGAGATGAGATTTTTCCAACGCTTTTCCCTACATCAGTTGAGATGATCTTATGGCTTTTGTCCACTTCTGTTGCTGTAGTATATTAGATTCGTTGGTTTTTATATTTTGGACCATCTTTGCATTACAAGAATAGACCCTGTTGGTCCTAGTCTGTCATCCCTTTTATCTGTTGTTGAATTCGGTTTGCTGATATTTGGTTGAGGATTTGTGCAGCATAATCACCAGGGAGATTGGTCTGTCATTTTCTTTTCTTTTAGTATCTTTTTCTGGCTTTGGTGCAGGATAATGCTGGCCTGTGTTTATTTTGGTTGGAGTTTGTTGAATTTTTTGAATTTGTCTGTGCATTTCATTCCTTAAATTTCAGAAACTGTTGGCCATTATTTCTTCAAACAGGCTTTCTTCGGTTTTTTCGGTGTTTTCGGTCCCTGAATTTCTATTTGGCTCTTTTTCATAGTCTTTGTCTCTGTCGCCATCTTCATTTCTTCTTGAATCATTTGCCTGATTTCGCTTAGTTGTCTGTGTTCTGTCTTAACTCACTGGCCATCTCCAACACAGACATTCTGAGTTCCTTGTCAGGTCATTTATAGATCTCCATTTCTTTAAAACTGGTCTCCGGAGATTTATTTTGTCCCTTTATTTGGATTATGATTTTTTGCGTCTTTGTGTGTCTTGTGATTCTGTGTGGGGTTTGGGCATAAAAAACAAACAAACAAAAACAAACAAACAAACAAACAAAAACAAACAAAACAAAACAAAACAAAAACAGCTGCCTCTCTCTGTCTTACAGAGTGGCTTCATACACGGGAGACCCCACCAATGGCTAGAGATTCTCTGTGACCTTTTTGGAGGCATTTCCCCATCTCGGTCACCGCAGCTAATGCCAGGTAAACAGGTGGTCTCTGTTCTCAGGATCCCGCGATCTCTTGCCCCACCTGGTGACCGTGTGTGGTACCGCAGCATCTCTGATGAGCTGTGGGGACACCTCTGTCCTCAGGGTCCCCCACCTGGCGTCCCAATTCTCCCTCTGTTCCCTTTGGCTCTGCAAGCCAAGTGAGATGGAAACCAGTTCCTGTGCCAGGGCCCAAATATCCTACACACGGATGCACGTGATATTCTGTTTTCATCCTGAGAGAAAACCAGGAGTTAGGGGTTTTCTCCCAATTGTGCGGCATGATTCCAGGAAGGAGGGAGACCAGGGCAGGCGCGTACGTGGACTCTGTCACCTGCTTCTCTGTTGTTGCTCTCCTGGGGTGCCCAGCCGCCTCTCTGGTGCTGGAGGCTCTCACAAGGACACGTACGCTAAGTTGCTCTGTCTACTGATGCGAACCCACAGTTTTATTCTGTTAATGTCTGTATTACTTTTTGTATTTCTTACGATTGCTTCTAATGGGATTTGTTTCCGCTATCCTGTCCTGTTATGTGAATTCTTGTAAGTTTATTTTTTTCTTTTATAAATCGCACTCTGTTTATTTTATTTTCTGCATTTAGGGGAGGTTTATATTCCAATTTTGTTCTTCAGATAGATCTCTCTAACTTACTCAGATGCATTGTTGTTTTTTCCAGGAACTTCAAAAGCTTATAAATGTCTCAAGTCTCACCCGGAACGGATTCCTTCATTAAGCTCAAGCTCTCTCCTTTCTCTCCTACTACTCACCAGACGATGATTTTCCTTTTCGCAACATTTTAGTTCTGGGTCTCTTTTATTTTAAAGTGACCTGGCCATTTTAGAATAGTTGCCTACAAACTTGTTTGACTCTAAATACCTATCAATTAAAAAAAATCACAGTCATTAATTAATAAATTATATGCTAATGCTTTTTATAAACACACTAAACTAAACACCATAAACCACTCTCAAATAGTAGAAATGAAAATCAGATTATAACTATGAGTTAGATGCTTTTCTTTCTAAGTCCAGCGATTTCTTTCCTGCTACCCTAGGATGCAGAGACCACTTTGCAAGGCTCAGTAAACTTCCCCTGACTTTGAAGGTATCATTTTCTTAAATATGTGATTCTTATCTCATTTCTTTGAGAATGTTTTCATCTTTTTCCTGAAATATCTCCCTTCAAGGGTGTTTTCAACGACAGGTTCAAATACAGTTTCCCACACCTTTCGGTCTGCGTGACTGAAAATGTTTTATTCTATGTCTACATTTAGCCGGTAGCTTAACTAGCTAATGGATTATATAATAAACTACATGTCATATTGCTGCTGAGAATTCTGATGTCAACCTGAATTTTCTATTTTTTCCTTTGCCCTTATCTCAGGAAGCTTTCTGAATTCTTTCTATAGTTGTACTTTTAAAGTTTCTGGTCCTATGTGTTATTTTTTGTAATCATTGTGAAGTTTTATAAGAAGAGAAAAATAGGCCACTGAAAGGACAAAATAATAATTTTATGATAGAAAAGTGAGTAAGAATATGACTAGACAATTTTCAGGAGAGTAACAACAACTGTCTAAAACAATTGAAAATATATTTTGACTCATCTGTAACTAGCAAAATGCAAATTAAAGTAGTTAACTTTCTCTATCATAATGGCAAGAATCTTTAAAGTAAAAAGTTCTGCCATGGTCGAGGACGGGATAAACCTTTGCTTATGTGCTTATTTTTTGTGAGGATAAATTAATGGGATTGTATTGGAAGATTACTGAGTATAAATTGAATATAATCCACATGGCCCTTGAATTAGCAATTATACCTTTATATCCATCTCACAAAAATAAATTTACACTAACAATGTATATACATAGTACCCAAAAAACTCAGATGGATTACAGATCTAAAACCCTAAAACTTAGAAAAAGTACAGGAATAAATCTATGTGACTTTTGTTTAGGCCAAGCTTTCAGATGTGACACCAAAACACACATAATAAAAGAAAAAAATAAATCAAACTTCATCAAAAACATATTTTGAAGAAATGGAATGCTGTGAAGGCTACACCTTGAAAATACGGTAAGTGAAAGAATCCAGACAGAAAAAAGGCACATACTGTATAACCCCATTTATATAAAATGTCTGGAATAGAAAAACCTCTAGAGATGGAAAGTGGACGGATGTTTGCATGGGTCTAGAGGGCTTGGGGGAAATAAGGAGTGATGGCTGATTGATTACCAGGCTTATTTCCGGTTTGATTAAAATGTTCTATGATTTATAGTCATGATGGTCTACAACTCTGAATATGCTAAAAATCATTGAGTTGAACACTTCAAATGGCAAAATTATATGTTATGTAAACTAAATATCAATAAAAGATACAAGAATGTCTTTTATCCTGTTAATATGTGTGTTTTTTTTCCAGATATTAGGAAACTCTGACACTAAGGGCACTTGTATTTATCATCGTTACACCCTTCTGGGGAGCTGACTCTTCTATCATTATAATGTCCTTCCTTGTGTCTTGCAACGATTTTGGGCTTCAAGTCAATTTGGTCTGATGCAAACCTGGCCGTCCCTGTTCTTTGGTTACGGCTGGAAAGAATATCTTTGTTTCTTCTTTCCCTTTCGGCTCATCTGTGTCTGTGGATCCGAAGTGAGGCTGCTGTGTCCACGGGTACTTGGATCCTTTTCTTTTTCAATCCATTCACCTAAGTTGATGAACAGATTAAAAGGGACCTAGGTCTGTTTCCACTAGAGAATTTAATCCATTTACATTTAAAGTAATCCACGATAGGCAAGGACTTACTGTTGCCATTTTGTGCTTCTCTATGTCTCGCCACTGTTTTTGTCCCTGTTTTCCTCTCTCCCTCGATTCTTTTGTGTTTCACCAGCTTTCTACGGTGTCATGCTTGGATTCCCTTTTCATATCCTGTGTGTATCTCCTACAGATATTTTCTTGGTAGTTATGTTGGGGATTACATCAAACATCTCAAAATCCTAACACTTAATTTTAAACTGATGACAATTTCAGTCATGCACAAAAATTCAACTCCTTTACATATCTGCATCTCTCCGCTTTATGTTGTTAGTATCACAAATTACATGGGTTTGTAATGTGTATCTGCTAACACAGATTTACAGTTATTTTTTTGTGCCTTTGTCCTCTAAATTCTATACCAGAACTAAGAGTGATCTGTATACCAACACACCAATCCTACTGGATTCTGTATTTGTCTATGTACTACCTTTACCTGAAAAATGTACATTTTTAAAGCTGCCTAACATCCTTTCATTTTAACTGGGAAAGCACCTTTAGCATTTCTTGTAGATGCGTTTCATTGAAAACTACTTCAATGCTTATTTATCTGGAAACTTCTTAATTTCTCCTTCAGTTTTGAAGGATAATTTTGCCAGATACTGCATTCATTTTTGGCAGTTTTTCTTTTCTTCAGCACTTTGAATATATTATCCCACTCTTTCTGATCTGCAAAATTTCTGCTGCAAAATCCACTTATAATTTTCTAGGAGCTCAATTATATGTGATGAATCACTTCTCTCTTGCTTGAAAAGATTTTCTCTGCATTGGTGACTTTTGACAGTTTGATTATAATGCATCTCAGTGTGGATGTCTGGGTTTATCCTGGTTGGATTTCATTGTGATTCTGGAATTTGTCTATTTCATTCCTCAAACTTGGAAAGTTTGGGGCCATTATTTCTTAACATAGGCTTCTTCCCTTTCCCTCTCCCTTGTCCTGTGACTCCCATAACACACGAACTGGTTTTATTAATGATGCACCACTAAGCTCTCTTCCTGTTTGTCTCTCTTTCTTTCTTTCTTTCTTTCTTTCTTTCTTTCTTTCTTTCTTCTTTTCAATTTGGCTTCTCTGACTCAATAACTTCAACTGACCTGTCTTTAGGATCGCTGACTCTCCCTTATGCTTCTGACCGATCCAGCATCTCTCTAGCATATTTTTCAATTCTCATATTCTTCAGCTCCAGATTATCTGCTTAGTTCTATTTTATGGCTTTTATCTCCTTGTTGGCATTCTCATTTTGTTCATGTATCACTTTCCCAAATTCCTTTAGTTGTCTGTAGTCTCTTTCACCTCATTAAGACTATTTAAGTTGTTATTTTGAATTCTTTGTCAGGTAATTCATAAATCTCTGGTTTTTTAGAGTTGGTTTCTAGAAATCGATCTTGTTTCTTCGATTGGAACAAATGAAATAGTTCTTCATATGTCTTCCAGTTTTTGCTGAGATTTGGGCATTGATAAGACAGCCACCTCCTCCGTCTTTACAGCCTGTCTTCGTCTATGGGAAAACCTTCACTAGTTGGCCTGCATAAAGTTTCTGAGGGACTCTCAAGCCTATCCTGAGATGTGTTTTCTTGGGGCTTATGGTGTGATTCCCCAGCCAAAGAGGCTTACCCATGCTTCTTCTCAGGATCTCCTGTCTCTTATTCCCCTGTGTCTGTCTGCTGTGCTACATCCTCTTTGGTGCTGTAACCAGCTCTGGCACTTGACATTTGTTATCAGTGACTTCCAGTCTGGCATCCAAACCATGCTGGTTCTCCAAAACAGGTGAGACAGAATCCAGTCCCTCAGGAGTCCCCTTTCAAATCCAGAACGTTGGATACATTCTCCTGTGTCCCTCTGGAGGAAGAAACCAGGATTTTTTTGTTTGTTTGTTTGTTTAGTTTTGTTTCCTCAATGGAGCTGCACTGTACAGGGGAGCAGGAGAGGTTGGGGTGGACAAAATGCAATGCATTTTCTTACCTGCTTCTCTTAGCTTTATACTGTCCTAGGTGCTGCAGCCTCTGAAGTGACCTCTGGAGATCTCACAAAGGCAACTTGGTCCATACATTGCTGTGAAGTCTGTGCCTGTATAAGAGGACACAACCTTGGGGCTTCCTATTCTGTCACCTTAATAACATCCTTCTTTAATATTGAGTTTTAAGAGTTCCTTGTGTTCTGGACACTAGTATTCTGTCAAATATGTGGTTACAAATATCCATAGCTTGTCTTTCCATCTTCTTAAGAGAATATTTCACAGTGAAAAAGTTATAAATTTGGGGCACATCTGACATCGATTTTTACTTTCATGGTTCATGCCCTTGGCGTTGGGTCTAAGGCAGTCTTTGACCAGCTCTACGTCCTGCAGGTTTCTTCCATATTTTCTCTAAAATATCTACAGCTTTTAATTTTACATTTCAATTCATGATCCTGTTTAAGGTTTTTTTGTTTGTATAAAATGTGAGAATAAGGCTGAGTTTATTTTATTATTATCATTATTTTGTTGTTAAGATGTCTAATTATCACAGCACCATTTGTTGAAAGGTTATATTCCCTTCAGATTGTTTTTATGCTTTTTCCAAAAATTGCTTGGACATATTGTGTGGGAATATTTATAGGTTCTCTTCTGTTCTATTGAACCCAGTGCCTATCATTATTCATCCGTACCACAAAATCTTGATCATTAAAGCTACGTGACACATCTTGAAATTGCATAGACCAATATATTCCACTTCATTCTTCTTTTTCAGAATTCTTTCAGTGATTCTAGTTCCTTTAACTGTTAAAATTCCTTTAGCTATTCTAGTATTCTGTAAAAATTTTAGAATAATGTCTAGGTCTACAAAAACCCCCCAAAAAAACAAAAAAAACAAGACCTTGCAGAGATTTTAGTCAGCATTGCATGAAACCTGTATATCCCTTTGGAAGAGAACTGGTATCCTTACTATGTTGCATCTTCCAAAATTGAAGAATGTTCTGTGTCCCCATTTATCTTACTGATTTCTTTAATCAGCATTGTGTCATTTTTTTATTTAGGATTTTTTGTTTTAGATATTTTTTAGATTTATACGGGAGCACTTTTTTCATTGTTTATTGATGATAAATAGTATTGTGTTTCTAACTTCAATGTCTGTGTATCCACTGCTAGTACATAGATTTCTATGATGTTTGTGTTTACCTTGAATCCTGAGATCTTTATGGCCTTCTAGTCCACGGGATTTATTCCCTAGGATTTTCTTATAGATGACCGTGTCATTGGAAATAAGCACAGTTCTGTTCTCCCCTTCTAGATGTGTGTGCTTTTTTGTTTTCTGGTGCCTTTGGCAGAAATAGAGTGATTGTTGGTTCAGATTGTTCTGTCTTGTCAGGCTGTCCTCTTCACGTTCCTCTGGCTGGAGAGAGCAAGACTTTGTGCAAGACAGAGAGGCGGAAGGAAAGCCCACGGGACTCAGCTCTGTATCTTCTTGGATCCCTTCATTCCGACTCGTCTGCCTTCTGCGGACGCACTTTCAGAGTATGCGTATGTTTACTTTACGTACAATCACAAGACTTTTCATTTGTATTTAATGGGAAGAATAGGGGAAAATACACATAGTCTATAATCCCAGCAGCACCATTTTTGAAAACATTATGAAAATATTACTCTTAATTATATATCTCACAGGCCCAGTTAAGTTAGGATAAATTTTTTTTAAGTTAAAACAACCACAACTGAAACAAATTACTTGATTTCCTAATTGTTTAGGAAATGACACCTCAGAATTGTGTACCATAGATTAGGGCCCAGAGAGGTGGCCCTGCCTCACATTTACTTACTGGAAGGACAGACCCTTTCTCAGAGAAGGAAACCATCTTGGGGGAAAACCACATACTCAGCTCGGTTCTGAAGCTTAGGCAGCTAGAGGAGATGAGACACTGTTTATAACCTGGAATTTATTTCCAAGAGGATTTGCTTCCCCACAAGCTCCTGGGACCCTGCCTGAGAATTTCAGAGAGGCTGCAGGGGAACCTGGAAAGAACCCGGTTCTGGCCATGTAGACACGCATCCAAAGCCTCTGGGTTCGGCTTCTTCCCTCGTGGAGGGTGGCTCAAAGGTGGAAAAGAGGCTTTCTTCTCAGCATGGTCACAGGGCATCAAATTATTTGGAGGAAGAGAGGTTTTGCCCTTTGGCATTGCCCATTCCCCCTCCTGCATGGGTTTGGAAGGACGGTCTGGAGCTGTGGCCCTCGTGACCCTCAGGGCAGAACCATGTGGTGACACGAAGACAGGAGGAAGGGCCTGGTGGTCCGGCGTCTGGCGGTGGCATGCTCTCTGTTCTGGGGCAGCTTATACTGGTTTCCCCCAATCTCTGACAACGTCCTTAGCGTCAGTACAGCCATGGACTGGCTTGGCCTGGATCTTTAACCGGCTTTGAGCGCCTTCCACTGGCCTGTGCTGTGGTTTATGTCCCCTGCGTCCCACGTCATGCTAGGCCACTCCAGCTGACGGTGTGGGGCTCCATTTTTTTAGACAATGCTTTCTTGACGATACTAGTCCTATTTCTAAAAGTGTCTTCCGCTCTCTCTAGCCAATGGCTCTGCATGTTTTAATGTGCACCATTTCTTCGCGTGCCGCAACCCCTTCCGCTTTTCTTTTCTAAAGAGCGGCTGTCCTTTCAGACAGGACCTCTGTCACCTGCGGTGCCGGCCCCTGTCTGTCCACCGCCGCTGCATAGCTCGGGCCACGCGTCCCTTCCAGCCCACCTTCTCCTGTCGGCAGGAGTCCATTTACAGGCGCTGTTCAAAGGAGAAAGAGGAGCTTTGCGGCCCCCCGGGCTGCTCCTGCTGCTCCGCGGGCGAGGTCGCGGGCACTAGTCTTTGTACGTCCCTCAAGCCTCTTGTGCTCCTGGTTCTCTTCCTAGGGAGCGTCCCGGTGGCACCTGCAGTTCCGCACCGCGGAGAGTCTCCACCTCCTCTCTGCTCTGCACGGTGCAGGGGCCTGGCTGGGAGCGGCTGGAAAGCAGCCCCGGGCAAACAGCAGGTCGCCGTCCTGAGGGAGTCGGGATTGGGAGTGTGGAGCTCCCATTTGTGTCCACACGCCCGGCCTCCCGACGAAGCCGACGAAGAGGAGGAGCCGCCCTGCCCCACTCTGGGCCGGTGCTGTGCTCCTTTAATGTCCACGTCGACCCCAGCCCGCTGTTTGTACCGCGCAGTTCATGGCCACCCGCTTTGGTCCGCGTGTCCCACCCGGCGGCACGTGAAAGCACGTCCGAGGGACGCCTGCTGAAAGCCTCTCTGGGAGACCCCAGGTCACCTCCAGGCTGAGAAACACTGGCATCCCAGGGCATGGGAACGCTTGCCGGATTGTGGCGGTCTTCCCTGCCCGGCTTCTCTTTCAGCGTCATAAACCTTAATGAGCTTTATGCCCTCACGATTGTTTTAGAGGAAGGCCGGACATCCGGCATCCCCAGCTGCCAGCCGGGGCCCCCTTTAGAGCAGGACTGACCTTCTGTTCAGGTCCTAACCGGCCACTCTCTGCCGAGTCTCTCAGCGTCAAACATCACACGTTTGTGTGGCGATTCTGTGGATGGCACTTGGTGAAACCAAACGGGAGTGAAGGCTCTACAGGAAGGTGACCCGGAAACACAATGGGGAAGGAGTCAGAGCTGTCCTGGGGTGAACGCCGGAAAAAAACGGCAGGGAAGAGATTAGCCAAGAGCCACTTTCTCTGTGCCCGTCTGTTGGGTCTGTTTCCCTAATTCTTAATATTTCCTAAGCTACGTATGAACTGGCATGCCATGTTTTTGGCAATTAAATGTCAGGAGGTATTCAGGATTATGATCCACGGGCAACACATTCTTTGGGAGGATTTGTGCAAACATGACCTACAAGCACAGACAAGGACACCACCGTCCTCTGAGATCAGAGCCAAGGCCTTGGGAGTTGTGAAGTGGGCAAGCCCTCCTGGTCCCCGGCTGGGGCTCTATCCATCTGCTCTCATCCATAAGCTGCCTTGGGGCCTAGAAATCATATTCCTGTGCTCTGGGAGAGCAGAAGGAGCACGGCCCAAACCAAGACTTGGATTTTCTGACTTTAGGCAATACACACTATGTGTATTGTGCAATGAGTGGTCCAATCTCCGTTCAAGGTCTCCAAGCACTGAGAGAGGGAGAAAACCCTGGCTCTCCCCGACCTTCCTTAGCCAGGTCTCAGCATCTGGTGCATTTCCCATTTCCATGAATAGTGACGGGGTCTGGAAGGCAAACATGTGTGAGACTGACCACATCTGGTTCTGCCTTCTTCCGTTCTGACTTAAAATGTGTGCACACTGCATCTCCTCCTGTCGTGAACCTGTCTTCTGGCACATCACAGATAATTCTAGAATTCTCTCCATGTTCAGAATATTCACCAGTACTACCTTCCTTTTTATCGGTTGTGCATTTTCATGGTGGGCTTCCATTGTGGAGGGTTTGGGTCCTTGGAGAGAACACTTGGGACTAGTTAGTTGAACCTTTGGGATTGATCTTGGATTTTATCCCAAATGGAATTTTCATGTCTCATGTCTCATGTTTTCATGTCTCATGTCTGAGGAAAACTTTGACCCAAGGAAAATTATAATTATTGCTACTCGTGTTTTAACTAATACTGACCTTGTTAAATTTTGGATAAAGAACTTTTTAATGTTCACAATAACATTTACCTTCAACTAACAGTTCATTTTATAATCCGCTTAAAAAAAAAACTATGAAAACTTTCACTTTATGTGACATAAACAAAAAACATATGTGTTTATGTGACATAAACAAAAGTAAAACCACAAAGTTAACACGTCTGGTTGTCTGAAGACCTCCAATCACCTAAGTCAACTTACACATCTAACAAAAACCTTTTCTTAATCAGCTCTTATGATGCTAAGAAATCACACCTATGATATAGGGAGCTGCTCTGAACACCATATAGACACACAGCACAAAGGAGCACCATGACTAACAAGCAAGTTGTCTCTGCACCATACAACGTGTCACCCGCGGCAGCATGGAGGCTCTTGCTTCTGTATCCTGGCTCCCAAATTCCACTCACCCCAGCCTGGCAAAGAGGGGTCCCCAGAGCCACCGAGGGAACATAGTAGGCGATCAGCTGGGGACTGTGGATCAACACCTGAAGACTTGTGAGAAAAATATCCAGGATTATTTGCCCTGACTGGCTTTCAGGGGATTAGTTCTTACTTGTGACAGGATGTTTCAGACTTCTGTGTTTTCTTATAGCAGCATGCACTGTCTTCTTCTAGTTTTCCCCCCTTCTTCTGAAAGCACTTACATGCATCTTATCATAACGTCTTTTTAACTTTGTTTCCTGATGAAGACGATGCTATCTGCACTGTGGCAGAGGCTGGCTGGTCTCCAAAACCACTTCCTGTGCTCTCACTGCACAATAGCCCGTGCTAATTCCTTCTCCTGCAGCTAGGTGTGGCCATGTGAGCAACTGCCCGCCCTGGACGGGAGCAGAACTGATGTGTTCACGTCCAGCAGCCCTCTCTTTGGCTGAGAGGGAATGTCGCTCTGTGCAGCCGTACTGACAGAGGCGAAGAGCATCAGCCTGGCTCCTTGCATGACCAGGAGGAGAGAGCCGACTTGTCTCTCTGAAACCCGCTTTCCACTGGTATGTGAGAAAGGAATACACCTGTTGCAGTGTATTTTAACCCACAGAAAGCTGGGGGGCTCCCGCTGACCGCAGCAGGGCCTGCTCTAAGTAACACACTCTGAACAGAGCTCAACTAGACCCTTGGTGCTTGATCTGCATGGATGTGTGTGGCCATTGGCCAAAAACTTAATGCAGCCTACACGTGGCTTGAGCTGGTCCATATGCAGTATTTCTGTAAATCGGAAATCCTGTCCACCTGCTCTTGAGGTTGTCCATGACTGTTGATCTTTTAAAATCTCATTACCATCTCGTGACTTTCATGGCATGATTTTTCTACTTGTATCGCTTAAATGGTTTGAACGTGGGAGAGTAATAAGTCGGAAGCTTCTTTGCTCATTCCAGCAAGACGCTGGATATCTTTTGAGCCACTTTTTTTTTTTTTTTAAAGATTTTATGTATTTATCTGACAGACAGAGATCACAAGTAGGCAGAGAGGCAGGCAGAGAGAGAGGAGGAATCAGGCTCCCTGTTGAGCAGAGAGCCCGATGCGGGACTCGATCCCAGGACCCTGGGATCATGACCTGAGCCGAAGGCAGAGGCTTTAACCCACTGAGCCACTCAGGCACCCCTCTTTCGAGCCACTCTTAATCCTGGCAACAAAAAGATGTCTAGTCTCCACTTGCCATTTTCTGTCTATTGAAACGACAATAGTCCTTTCTAGAAAGCTACGGTGTTCTTTTAACAGAAGCAAACATCAGGTGTCTTCTCTTGATCACAGATAGTGACTAATATCCTTTCTCTGTCATTACAGAGGCAAAGTTAGAAATGACATATGTTTTCAAGGACAGGAGTTCACCTTCATGTTTCTGTTTGAACACCTCATTTTCAAAGTTTTATCTGTCTTGTAGGCCCACAAAGTACTTTGAATGTATTTGTCTCATTGTCTGAACCTCTTTTGCGGATGACATCCCCCTAGCAAATTTATTATAACATACTATGTGCTGCCATAAGAAGCCATGCACTCCCACTGTAAAACCGTCTCAAGCTTCTAAATTATACTCCCTTTACTCTAAAAACTTTAGTTTATTTCTCTACCTCTGGTTCTATAATCCTTTCTTGATAACTATAACTAGAGTCTCTATCATGTTTCTCTAAAAATGCTCAGCAAGGGCGCCTGGGTGGCTCAGTGGGTTAAGCCGCTGCCTTCGGCTCAGGTCATGATCTCAGGGTCCTGGGATCGAGTCCCGCATCGGGCTCTCTGCTCAGCAGGGAGCCTGCTTCCTCCTCTCTCTCTCTGCCTGCCTCTCTGCCTACTTGTGATCTCTGTCAAATAAATAAATAAATAAAATCTTTAAAAAAAAAATAAAAATGCTCAGCAAAAGACTCCAAATTCTTATCACCAAACGGGGAAAAATCATCACTGCATATTCGTGAGGATTTCTCTGAGAACATGCACAGTACTAAAAATATGAAGCGTATTTCTAGAGGTTTGAAAATCTCATTAGAAACTGAACAGTTGCCTTTTTTCAAATCACTTTTAAAATATGAAGTCTTGGTTTTGGATTATTGAATGGAGGGCGTAGGAAGTGACTACCCCTCCACCAAGATTGTGGAGTTAAAATGCTCTTTTCTGATTTAGACTTTGTCATACCAGACTGATGGGTTCTTGGAGGGAGCACAATGCGTCACAAACGCCGGGAAGAACCTGTTCTCATGAGAATGATGCTCTCATTTCGGGGACGTTACCGGGGACACTTGTGAAAAGTTAACAAAAAGAGTCTTTCCTTCTCAAAGACATCAACCTTTTTATTCTTTTTTCCTTTTCTCATTTAGCATGCCAGTAACCATCGACAGGAAAATCGCAGAAATGTGGACAGAACATACTCACTTCATGTCAGGTCTCCAGGTACCTGTGCAAAGTCTGTAGTCAAAAAATGGGACCAGCACGCTAACTCGAAGAAGTCAGTCAAATGTAAGGGGAGCTCTGATACCTGATAAAGTCGGACCCACATGGGATATTGCAATGGGAGCTTAAACAACAGAAAAGGGCACCTCCAAGGTTCCAGCTAGTTCCAATAGGACGAGTACTATTTATGTGGAATACAGCCCCTTCTATTTAAGCCCACTTTTGAGTGCAGAAAGAAAGAGAAGTTATTAGAACAAAGAACCAGAGTCTGGTTTCTTAGCTAGAGGGGGGATGGATCATGCTTTCTTCACAGATGAAATCTGGCCCCCAAACAGGATTTATTCATGGGGAGAGGGGAACTTCAAGCAGGAATAATGGTGAAATATCATCTGGAAGAAAATCCGGTTAAAGCGTCTACTCTCTGTGCTGACAAGTCCTTTCCATACGCCGTTGAGAGGTGAGGAAAGCTTCTGTCTTGTACTTAAGTCTCGCGTTTACAAGGAGTTGTACGGTACTGAGGAATATGTTCATGCCACATTCTTACGTTCTGGAAATCAGAAGGAGGCGGATTTCAAGTATTTCACGGCAACGTTGGCATGGTTCCATGAGTGGGGTGGAGAAATACTGCCCAGGACAAACCGGGGACACTGGGAATCTGAGGAATCTGCGTTTGGAAACCCACATACACCCCGGCCATCCCTGCTGTTCTTAATGGAAGATACGGGAGTGGCGTGAGGCTCTGGCCGCACACACGGGAAGAGGCTGCTGGGTTGCTCGCGTTGCCATGCCGCCGGAGGAGGTGGACTCACCCAGGACAGTTCACTAAAAAACAAAACAAAAAGCATTTGTAACAGCAAAATATTAAAAATCCTAAGGGCTTAATCACTTTCCACCAGACTTTACGGAGTATTTTTCCTTTCTTCCTGCATAAGAATTTCAGTTAGTAGCAGAGTCAGCCTGGGGTTTTTATCCACAGCATTTCTTCCCACTACGAGTCCCAAATGCAAATGCCCGTAAGGACCACTGTTGCCTGTGACAGGAACGGACCTCAAGCAGCTCGAGAATGGCATCCCTGGAGTGAGTCACGCACGGATTAGAGAGTACGGTTAAAGCTGTGACCGGGGATCCTTCCTGGGCACGTTTTTTCTGTTCTCCTTCTGAGTATAACCAAACTCCACTGTCCCTCACATATCCTGCTACAGTGTCAGGGGCCTCTGGTCCTCCTGCCTGGAGAGCCCCCCACATCACTGTGCCGGCTGACATGCTCTGACAACGTAAGTGAGCACGCTCCCCTCAGCTTCGTGCCTTCCAAGACATTGCACGTCGTGACCACTGGTAATTCTCCTGATTCTGACCCAGATCATTTTCCTTTGGGACAATCAGTAAATGATGCAAGTATATTCAACCTGGATACACTCAAAATTCAAAGACAGGGGTTTCCCACGTTCGTTCCCCCCGTCCTGCTGAAACATGACGGCCTTCACACGTGCACGGCTGCACCGCACGCACACCCACACACCGGCTCCTTCAGGGGGCTCCTGGAGAGGTGACACCCCTTTCTTGATTCTCTTATTTCTCTTTCTTATCTGGCTGTGATCTGTGTATTTTCTATTTCTTTCATCTTTCAAAGTGATGTTCAGCCTTTGATGAAGTATTTTTCTCCCCGAACATCCTTACTTTGATTCATGTTCATGTCTTTACTTTCTCCGTAGCCTGGAACTTCTATTAAGAAGACATTTCTAGCATAAAAAGTAATTCCTGCTGGCAGTAGACTTGAAAGGATTTTAGAACTCCTCACTGAGTTTGATGAAATGTGAATAAAAATTAAGGGTTCATTTTCCTCCACTTAGAAATCTTGCTCTTCTGTAAATAGAAGGCAATCAGCAGCCATCAGTCGGCGTGGCAGATAACCTCCATATTTATAAAAGTTTCAGAGACATTAGAGCCAATCCTGAAAGATGTTCTAGAGGAACTCAGTTAAGGATATATGTACTTTTTGGTCTGGCTATTTTCTATTTTTCAGTAATTTCTTTTCCTATTTAGCACTTTCACGACGTCTTCAACAGCTTCCTGTTTCTACAGGAAACTAGGTGACTTTTACTTCATCTTAGAATGGTGGTCCATATCAGCTTTCTGCTAGAGAAGTCATGAAATGCAGAGCAGTGGGGTATGAAGCAGGGTGTGAGTCACAGAGCATGTCCTCACCAGTAACTTTGTTCTTGAAAGTGACTATGTCTAAATCTAAAATGAGCCCAAACAAATAAAGGTGGTTTGGATAGGATCTACTAATAAATACTACACACACACACACACACACACACACACACACACACATCTCTTTGGGCCACAGTACCTTAATTTCTAGACCTTTTGTATTACACTTTGTTGGTGTTGTCTTTCCTGGTGGACTGGCAAAGCCTAGGGCTTCGCTTTGGGTCTGATTTTATATAAGGAAACTCAGCAGAGCAGCACGTAGACAGCTTCTGGCCACAGACTGAACTCTGAGGCATAAGGGAGCCGAAGGACTATTCACACTTGCAGCTGGGGAGGCCGTCCTGAGTTGTGGAAGCGGCGATTCTGGTAAGCTGCCTGCTGAACACTCCCTGGGTCTGTTCTCCCAGGAAAGTCTCTTGACAACGCGTGTCTCTTACCACCTCTGTGTGGCTGTTGGGGATTCTTTTTCTCTTACGGGTGGCTCCAGATTTTGTGGGGCCTGCATTTACCAGCATCCACAGTCTTATTCAGCCTGGGGAATCAATAGGCCTTACTTTTGCGTGACTTTCTTCTTTCAAGGGTATCACACAGGATCTGATGTGGCTGTGTCCCATTGCGATCTGTGTGGCTCGTATTTGGGACACTCATGTCACCGTCACTCACACACGTTGACTCCAGAGGATAGGAAGCAAAATTTTTCCTCTCATTTAAAATGGATGATTAATACTCCTTTTTGAATTGTGATTTGAGATATTTTGCATCTTCAGTCTGGCTATCTTTCCATTTAAGCATAACACTTTGGGTTCTCTGATCCAAACGTTGTTATTATTCTCAAGTCACAATTAAATGTTTATTCTCTAATCATGAGAAAGATTGCTTCTCAAGGTCAAGCATGGAATCATGCCGTGTATGTTTTCCGTGGCTTCATCTGTTTGAAGGAATCAGTTGACAAGCAGAACACGGTGAAATAGTGGTGGGGGGTCGGGGGAGATGAAGCATCTGTTTCTACATCAAATGTTAACATCTAGACTTCCCCAGAAAAAGGACAATGAGATCTTGAAGCGTATGGTCTTGGGAGACACCTCAGAATTCCCAACTTGACGCCACCCATAAGCAGCTTTACCTGCACTTAATTCCTATTAGCTAGGGTGTATCCATATTATTTATGTAGACAACATTCATTATTTTATAGTTTAGTTATCATCAAACTGCAATAAATATGTTAAGACTTTATATATGCAGCTCCCTTTAATGTGGCTATACACCCAGTGCCCATAGGACGTAATCATCTGTCAATGCCATTTCATTTCCATAACAGAAGAATCTTCAAGGTCATGATTTCTGTGCTGGTTCATTGGGCACTTCTTAAAAAATTCCTGGAACTTGATCCTGCCTGGTAGTAAATGTGCATAAACAAAGATGATGTTTGATACTCCCTTAACAATACTGATGTTTCCAGAACTCTTCTTTGATTTATCCCTTCACCAGAGGACAACACGGAAGTCTGTCATAGTCTCCTGTTATTTGGAGACTATCTATCTATCTATCTATCTATATATATAAGAGTGAGGTTCCAACAGAGAAAACCATGATTATGTAGTCTCATATATAATCACCTGTTGATGGTTCAATAAAATTGAGAGACCTCGGCACAAATCAGTTACCATGATGAAATTGCCTAGAACGAAAAAATGACAATAGAGCTTGCATTTGGTCACACACATAACCTTTCTTATATGTAAGAACCCATTTAATTTTCCAATAACCTTAGGAGATAGATTCTTAGGAGATAGATTCTTAGGAGATAGATTTTTATCATTTTACACGTCAGGAAAAGTGTTGTAGGGCCACGGACATGCGGCCAGGCGGAGGAGGAGGAGAGAATGCAAACCCGGCGGGAGTCCTGTCTCTCTGAATGTGTGAGAGGTTTTCCCTAAGTTGGCCAAGAAATGCATGTTCATGACCAAAGGCATTTCAAACGAGTGACACACTCAATATAATAATAATTAAAAAGAAAAGAAAAATCTTTGTTTTAAGGAGCATTTCGAAGTGTTTTTATTTCTCCTATGTACTTCCAGTGACATAGTTTTACACATGCAAATAAGACAGTAGAGTGAAGTATTCAAAATCTTAAAACATCACCAACCTAGAATTTGATGCCCTCCAAAACTGCCCTTCAGAAATGAGGGAGAAATGAAGACTTCCTCAGAAAAACAGGAATTTAGGGGTTTCAATTGGCATATCCTTTCTTTCAAAGAAACATTAAAAGATGTTTTCAGAGAGAAGGAAACTGATTTAGTTCGGAAACTTGGCTCTGCCTAAAGGAAGGCATCAGAGCATGAATCAATGAAGGTCGAAGCGTATCTTTCATCTCTCTTACTGATTATCTGATCTGAAGCGAAGCTGTTCGGTTACAGTACCAATGGTAGCGCTCTCTAGGTGACCATAGCGTTGGGTGAGTGAAATGAGAGGCACCGGCCACTAGGGACGAAGGAGCAAGTGGGTCACGTTCTGTCACAAGACACCGCCCACGCGTGAAGCAGTGTTATGCTATTTGAAGGTGGATTTAAATTGTTTAAAAATGCATATGTCATATGCTCTGAGGCAAAACCATGAACACTTATTTTTACAGAAGAAGTATAATTGATAGACTAAGGGCGGGGATGGAGGTCTATCAAATCTGGGTTAGAATCAGAAAAGGCAGGAAAAGGGGAGAGCCGAAGAGAACAGGAAACATTGACACATTAGTCCGAGTATGTCGAGCGTCCGGTGTCAGTGGGCGACATGGGTGGGACGCCACGAAGACGCCATTCAAGGGCAACACAGAGCATTGCACGCAAGCATTAGGAAAGAAGAAAAACCTGAGATCAATAACCCAAGATGTCACCTTAAGAAACAAACAAACAAACAAAAAAGAACAACTTAAGCCTAAAGCAAGAAGAAAATTTTAATAGATTTTATTTATTTACTTGACAGAGATCACAAGTAGGCAGAGAGGCAGGCAGAGAGAGAGGAGGAAGCAGCTTCCCTGCTGAGCAGAGAGCCCGATGCGCGACTCGATCCCAGGACCCTGAGATCATGACCTGAGCCGAAGGCAGAGGCTTAACCCACTGAGCCACCCAGGTGGCCCAAGAAAATAAATTTTTAAGGTTAGATTGGATGTCAATGAAATTAAAAATAGGAAAACAATAGATTGAGAGCAAAAGCAAGAAGTTCCTTCTTGCATTGGATGTTGAGGTCGGGGAGGGAATTCATACACTTGTGTTTGCTAAATCTTGCCCACATGAATACCCCTTTCCAGGTGTTTTATGGAAAAACCCAAAAGCACGTGAGGCAGGCACGTGGGATTGCTGTGTGTAGCCCCGGGTTAGTCGGCGGAGTCGGACGGGCTCCCTTTCAAATCCTCTGCCATCTCTTTCTTCATTGGGGCAATTATTTAATTTCTGCAAGATGCAGTTTCCCTACTGCCAGAAACAGGTAACATGAGCAATATTGGCTTGTCCTAGGAATCACGTGCAGACACACGGAGCCTTCAACTGCCGAGGAATAGACAGCAGTTGCTATCCTGAATCCAAAAAGAACAAAGCATAGTTCTAAAACATCTACCAAGAGAGAAGTTTTGAGTTTTGTGTTTGCTTGTGCTCCTGTCTCGGCAGATCCCGGCAGATCCCGGCAGATCCCGGCAGATCCCGGCAGATCCCGGCAGATCCCGGCAGATCCCGGCAGATCCCGGCAGATCCCAGCAGATCCCGGCAGATCCCTGCAGATCCGCAGATAGCGTAGAGGAAGGAACTCCCCGCCTTTCGGGGCCGTCACTAGCACGCGGGGCTCCCATTCGATGCCAACTCACGGTGCTGTCCCAGATGACACGCATTTTAAGTTTAAAAGGAAGTGACATGCAAATCTCCTGATATTTTAGGACTCCTCTGGGGGCGGGTTTACGCGAAGTAACACGGGAGAAACCCTGTGAAGAACGGAGGCTTACCGGGTCACACTGCAAAGTGCGGCGTTTCTCAGGGCCACGGGAGTCGGCTGGGACTAAAGCAGAGCCGTGGCCCGAAGGGAGACGGTTCCTGCCTTGGAAACGCCGAGGCTGTGACTACGCCATCACTCCAAGAAGGAATCTCTTTCGTACCTACACAAGTATCCATCCAATAAATATTTTTTAGCTGTTGCCTCTGTGCCAGACACGGTTCCCTAGGGGGCACTGCCACGGCCTCGTCACGCGACCAAAGCCCGCAGGGGTCCGGTGTGCAAGCTGCTTACAAGGACCACGAACAAGTGAACGGTCTCAGAAGTGCCCAGTGTCTCTAAGAAAAAAACGTTTCCTGGGGTCAAGGTCAGTAAAGCGGCGTCTTAACTGAGCAGGCAGAGCGGGGGGTTGCTCTAGCACCTGGGGAGCAGAGATGACTGACACGGGGAAGTGGGCAGAGCCGGGGCCGGCGGGAGGGACCCTCGAGGAGCAGAGGCCGGTTTCGGAGGAGGAGGAGAAAGCCGCCGGGCGAGGGAGAGGCAGACAGCGCGATCCATTCCAGGGGACCACGGAAGGCCGGCGCTGGCGAGCGGGGAAGGTCAGGATAACGTGGTGCAGGTCCACCCGGTTTGCTCCCCATGGAGAAGGGGCAGGGGCTGGTGTGAGCTTCAGGTGCAGGGGACAAGCCAGTGGCCCTTCACACAACAGCCCCAAGGGGTGCGGCTCAAAGGCCAACCTGCCCCCAGCACCAGGGCCCTCCTCACGCCAGCCCCCGTGAGCTCCGTGGGGCAGGGTTCCAGGAGACAGGGAAGGCGACGGACCGTCCGGGCGTGGGCAGCAGAGCAGGGCAAGACCACCTCGTTCATGCATGTCCTGTGTCCACCGTCCTCCCGTCACTTCCACGACACTTCGGTCGGAATCTCCACAGCCTCGGCTCACACCACTCGGGACATGGTGCCTGACACGCTAGACTGTCACCAGAGCCAGGACTGGTGGGCAGGAAAGAGCCACCGGTAGATCCACAGCCTGAAACAGGAAAGTGCCGAAACAAGGAGCCCCACGGACGGTCCTCCTGCCTCCAAGGTGGCTACGGGGCCTCGGAGTAGCATCGCTGAGACAAACTCCCGAAGTCTGCCTGTGACATTTGAACTTCCACGTGGCATCTGTGGCCCCAGGGAGGGGAGTGCTCTCCTTCTGGTCATGGCCTCTGTCTCTGAGGTCGTATCCAGGTGAGTCTGTCACGGGAGAAGAGTCCAGGCCCAGCTTGCAGGGCTGAGACCAAGGATCGGGCTGGACTGTGGCGTCTCCCCCAGGGTGAGCGGCACCTGCAGCTCCTCTGGCTTCCCCCGAAGCCCCCTGTCTGTCCTATGATCTGTCGTCTCCAAATGGCGACAGGCCCCTTAATCTATGTGGAGGTTCTCCCTATCTCAAAAGTAAAATTAACTGCTCAGTGAATTTAAATTTTCTCAAATTTGTAATTATTTTCCTGTAACTGTTTAGCGAGCTGCTGTGTTACAGGACCCTTTAGAAACGTGTCCCTGGTCCCTGCTCCTTCCCCCAAAGCCCTGTTGAGCACTGAGTGGTGAGCACGGTCTCCGCTCGCCGCACCATCGCTCTTGGTCTCCGCTGACCTGGCGTGAGAACCACGTGACTCCATCCTGGTCCAGCTCCAGCCTCTGGATTCAAAGCGCCGGACCCGCCACACCCACATGTCCGGGCCCTCACTTGGGCAACTGCCCGTTTCCCTCGTGTTTCAAGCGAGGGAAGAACAATATGCTAATGATCCGTCTGGGACTCGGGTTCTAAAGCGCTGGTCTCGGGACCTCTCCAAACACTACGTTTTCCTTTTTCCTGAAACTTCATAGTAACACGCATTGAATGAATGATTCATGGCTGAGGAGTTATAGAGACTCGCGTCTGTGTGGTTTGGCAAGGCTCATCTGACCATATTTCAGGAAATACGAAAATGTATGAATCACAACCGCACTCCACGAGGGGCAGCCCGACACCAAGGACTGTGTCGAGAGGCACCAAGAAGGATTAGCGGGTTTTCTCTTAGGCCAGTTAACAGAACTCTTCGCCGCACGTATTATTTCTTGCCGTGTCACACACACCTTGAGTTCTTCCAGCTTCCCCAGCGTTCACCCGCTCGTCCAGTCTAAAGGTCTCTACTTCCATTGCTCCGACCACCAGCCCAGCACCTCTTGCTCCCATCTGACATTTGTCCGCCTCACAGTAAAATGCGTTTGGCAACAAGAACCTAACTCTGTGCGTACGCTACGATTTAGCATGTGCAGTCGAGTCATAAAAAAACAAGATATCAGTATTATCTACAGCAGGCCAAAACTCAGAACAGCTCAAGTGTCCGTGTACCGGCAACAACAAAAAAACTACATCACAGACGGTGGAATGTTTACACCATGAAGTTCTACTTAGCAGCAAAGACCCGTGAACCACAACACAGAGGAACACGAATGCTGGGTGAGCAAAGACAGAGCAGAAGGGTACAGAGCTCACGTTAGCACTGCGAGGTGCAGAGAAGGGAACACTGCTACACTGCTGTACACGGCCAGGGAGCTATGAATGGCGTTAATTTTAGCATGTGGACGTAGGTACCATGAAAGCAAGAGCAGTCCCTTTTTGGGGGAGCAAGCAGCCGTTATAGGGCGGTCTGGGGGGCTGGCAGCGCTCCCTCTCAGCCTGAGGCCGCAGCAGACGCACACACCCAGCAGCCACACTGGAGGTGCTCATGCGCGTCTTGCACACTTTCCCGCTCCCGCGTCCTGACTATGCTCTCACCTGCCCCCACCCCTAGGTGTTCTGCCCATTTCCCCCATCACGGCTCAGAGGACAGGCTGTAGGTGATGCCTAAACTCAACTCTGCTTCTAGCACCTTCCGATTCTCATTTGCAGATAACGAAGACGATATTCCATGAGAAAGCGATCACAATTTCTCAGACAATATTTTAACTTACGGCGGGTCTCTGCTCTTGATGTTTGTCGTGATGCTTCTTGTGGAGGCATGGCCCCCTCTGTCCGCTTGCTTCACAAGCTGGCAGGATACTGAGCAACGGTGGCGAGAACTGGTCTGCTCTGCCGTGCCCAAGAGTGGTTCTCAGACCATTGGCAAGTAAATAGTGACACTTCCCAGCATTCTGGATTCAGGGAACAGATTGCTTCCTTGGCTTCTGAATGTATGAACAAGTGCCAGTCTGCTGAATTAAAAGAAAATATTCAGGTGCCTCCTTGGTGTGTGATATGGGGGGTGCATACACTCAACTCACCTTACCAAGAAAAACCTCCACGGAAGTCACTGCCCAGAGGTACAGACACTGATGGTGTGTCAGTCCAGAACAGTGGAAGTGTCGGGGCTTCAGGGGCATGTTCACCTGAGCTCAAAGACCATGTGACCTTGGGCAAGGGACATGACCTTCCTGACCTCCTATTTTCCTCTTTGTATAATGGATGAAAATGCCCTCCTTGTGTAGCAGCCGTGAGCCCAGACACCTTGCAACGACCCAATCACCACCACCCTCTTTGTATTCCTTCCCTGAGTAATTATTGAGCACAAGGCCGGTGCTTGGTGCAGGGGATGCAGAAACCAGAAATAACCCCTCCTTCAAGTAGCTACATTCTTGTGTTTGGGAACAGAAAGGAATAAGCCATTCATATGTATAATATCTATTTTTTAGAGATTTTATTTATTTATTTGAGAGAGAGAGTGAGCACAGGTTGGGGGACAGGGGGAGAGAGCATCTCAAGCAGACTCCGTGGGGGACCCCGTGGGAGCCCGACATAGGGCTCGATCCCAGGACCTGGAAATCATGATGTGAGTCAAACCAGATAACTTAATTGGTTCAGCCACCCTGCCCTCAAATGCCTAGTATTTTAGAAACTAGTGGGTAAGTGCCATGAGGACAGAGGAAGCCGGAAAGGGAGCAGAACGCGCTGAGTCTGCTGCATGGGGGGCCTCCACGGATAAACGCCGTTTGGACCTCTTGCCAGAGAACAACCTGGTGTTCAGCTGCTGGGGTGCAGTTAACTACAGCCTTTGAGCTGAGGACGCACTTCCCTGGTGGCCCCTGTAGCTGGCTCAGTGTGGCTTTTGTTCTTGGGTCTGGGTATTTCTGTGTAATATGGGATTCTTTGCGTTCAACTGACTATTCACAGGTCAAGATTTTTTGAGAGGTGCTGCAGCCAACGGCTCTGACCGCGACACTCCCCTCTGCTTCTCGCACAGCGTCAGCCGGGCGTGATAGCCGCTGACCCTCCCGCTCTATCCTTCCTCTGCCACAGGTGTGTTCCCTTGCAGGACCCCCATCTTGGGCTCCCAGAGGATGCACCCAGCAAAGGGCTGCCAAGGGAAGGACGATATCTCATTGGGGCTGAGCAGGGACCGTCCCCTGCCCTTCTGGATAGTCGCTGTCATTGGTGGAGAATCTGTGTCCCGCCCACACTTCTGCCCATTTTCCTGTATCGCTGTGGGAACAGAGACTGGTCCATGCTGGCACTAAAAATACACGAAAAATACAGCTGTGCCAGCCACATTACCTTATTCAAGTAGTTTTTGCAGCCCAGAGACTGATTTGCAAATCCCAGGCACCCCTTTTGCTGCACCATAATGGGCTGAAAGACAAGAGGAAAATGATCACAGCTCTCCTGACATCTGCTGCATGGAGTGGAACGTGGCTGTGCTGTCACTAAATCATTTCTTTTTATTTATCAAGTCCTCTTGGTTACGAATGCAGTCGGGCTCGCCTGGCAGCCGCACGGAACTCTGTGAGCGGCGCCTGCCAGCAATTGGTCCGCGGGCTGGTTGGAGGCCCTGCATTACACCAGCCGCGGGCAGGACCCACTGGGGCGGACGCCGAGCCTCCGCGGCGAGCACCGCCAATTCGCCGGCACAAAATTGCGCAGTCCGCCGGAGTGAGAATCCACTCCTAACGGAGTGTCCCACTGTGGAATGGCTCTCAAGTTATTCAAATATGATTGAAATAAAATCCACTTTGTTCTGTTGTGTTTTTCCCCTTCTTTTCATCACAGTCTCAAAACATCCGCAATTCTCCCTGGATTTGTGGCAGGCGCCCTGCCTGTCATGCCATGGGGCCTTACCTGCCGGAGCCGCTGGCCTCCCGTGGCACTCGCCTTTGCCCTCCTGCGCACCCCTCCTGCTGCCCTCCTGCACGGTGCAGAGCGTGTGACGTGACGCCCGTGGAAGAGTCTACACGTCATCCCAGTCCTCCAGAACGTACAGAGCAAAAGTCTGTGTTGGAAGCTGTGCTGCGGGTTACACAAATGACATGACCTGACCCCAGAGAGCAAAGCATTCTCTTCCTGGAAGGGCAGATATTTACTCAAATAATGACGACAATACAATTTTTTTTACTGTAGAAGTACAAGAATAAGGAATCATGTGGTCACGGGAGACCGTGACTTGCCTGGTGGAACCCGAGACGGCTCCCAGACGATACAGGCCGCCTGTCGTCTGCCAACCCTCTCCTTGTGTCCTCCCCAGACGTGTGTTCAACAGCCCCCAGGCTCCCAACGTAGAGCTGCCGTCTATATAGATAAAAGTTCTGGAGCCGACCCACGTGGGTAACACCTGAGCTGGAACTGGAGCCTTGTGGAATGTTCCATACGGCCAAGCAGGGGAAAGTAGCTCAAGGAGCAGGAATCGTCCGTGTGATGATACAGGGGAGCAAAGCGCTTATAAGTCAATCCGGTTTTCATTAAGGTTGGAGTAAAATAAAGTCAAGAATGGCTACTGGGAATGTAGTTAAGGGACAGATGCTGAAGTCCTTTTATTCTACACATTGTATGCCAAGCAAAGGAGTCCCGTCCTAGACACACTGTTTTGGAAAACACTTGTCACATATCCAAAACTCCCCAGGCCTGTTATAAAGGTCACTGATGCTTAGTGTTTTCAGGACCACTGGTGACAACTGAGGACATTGTGTTATTCATTAGAATAAGCAGCTACTCTCTGAACACACTTTGGAAAGGGATCGGAAGCGTTTACTCTCTTAACCCTACATCACACAGAAGAATTTCCTTCATTGGCTTGCGAAGGTATAAAACTTGATTAAGTAGTCAACCCCTTATGTCTTTATTTTATTTCTAAATGTTCCTTCAATGCTTTTAGGGCTAATAGGTCAGTATTCGTTAAAGACGCGGCACATAAATTGACAACCAAGCCCCTGAAAGAGAGTGACGAAGCCCCAGGCACCAGGAAGTACCAAAGCAACAAAACAGAGCCAGTAAGACCATCTGTGGTGCGGCCAATGGCCAGATTCCATGACTCTGGTTTATGCCTGGAACTGTGTGTCTGCACTGAAGTCATCTTGTAGCTGCTGCTTAAGGGGACTTTGTGACGTCATCCGTAAGCCACACAGGAGGGAAATGA
This sequence comes from Mustela erminea, assembly GCF_009829155.1. Taxonomy (NCBI): domain Eukaryota; kingdom Metazoa; phylum Chordata; class Mammalia; order Carnivora; family Mustelidae; genus Mustela; species Mustela erminea. Next base: position 91,783,686 of record NC_045625.1, read on the forward strand.
CAGGAAACGCAGTGACAGTACCGATCCCTGACAGACATGCCGTCGTGGGAACACGCTGGCTCTCAGTGCGAGGGCCTCCCTGGACACGTGTCGTGCTGTACGTACTCACTTGACCGGAAGGCTGCCAAACACAGAACAACGTGTATTAGTCAGCGTTCAGCGCAGAAACCAGAGTCTGCTCCAGCTCGTTGCAGTGGGGAAACATTTACTGCCGAGAAACAAATGCCTCGGATACGCACTGGGAGAGCTGGAGAGACAGACGTTAGAGGAGAGGAAGTTCTCAACCGTCTCTGCAGGGGACGGAATGGGACGTTTGCCCAACAGTCACGTCCTGAACTCACTCCTGGAGAGCACAGCTCCTACCTGGAGGGCGGGTGCTGACGACTTCCCAGCGCCGCTAGGTCGGGGCGACTGTCTGCCGTCCAGTTGCGTATTAGCGCCACAGGTGGAACATTCGGGATTCCAAGAACCGTACCGCTGCAGGAACGGCTACACTTTCCACAGCCAGGAGGCAGCTGCTCCAATCCCACTGCTTCGTGGCAATCCGGGCCACGTCGTTCTGACCCTCTGGCGTCCCGGCTGGATCCGGCACCGTCTGTCCCTGCAGAACATGTGTCCTGTGCCTTGACATCTGCAAAATAAATGATACTGGGGCTCATTTATTCTTAACACAGAAAACACACGTGTGCATGCACACACACAAACACACACACACACACCCCAGATGCTTCCATGACCAAACTTACAGCAGAAACACAAAATCTGTAGAAATGTGGTTTCACTTTCTTCTCCCAGTGGAAGAAATGCATCTTATTGGCTGAGTCTAAATCCCACACAGCACCTCGCTGCGGGGAAGCCTGGAACACGGCCCTGCCGGCGTCCCATCTCTGCAGTTCTAGAAGGAATCACATAAAGACAGAGAAAGAGAGGTCCAACTCCACTGCGCTTCACCCAACACAGCATGTGTAAGAGAAGAAACAACTTGAAGTTTAGATATTACATTAAAAAAAAAAAACCTGTTATTTAAAATTCACTTATGTGTATAATCAATGTAACACTTACAGTTTTGCCATAGGTTTACCTTAGTACGTCAGGGAGTGGAACTGTCTGGCATGACCGCCTCCCCCCACTCCAGCGTGAGCTTGGAGACATCACTGTCATTCTCACAACAAGAAAAACATTCAAAAAACATTTGTTGTTGGAAAACAACAAATCTTGTTAGATCAACCAGTGGATAGAAGGCAAAGTGCTATGCAAACATGAACAGACAGACAGACAGACAACAACAGCTAAACCAAGGACAAGGGGATACAGGGAGTCCTACCAAACAGGGAGCAGATGCTGCCACTGGAGGCCGAGGCTGGCAGGAACACCTACATGGCTAATGGAGTCAGAGGAGACTGGCTGTGAGCTGGCGTGGAACTGAAAAATCCGTGGAGGCCCCCAACTTTCAAAAACACGAAGAAGTCCCTGTGGCAAAGTCTGCAGAGGAACCCCTTTGTCCTCCTGGCAGGGGAAGCAGAAAAGTATCCATGGTGAAACAGGGCCAGAAAGTTCTGCTTTCCCAGGAAGGAGCTTGTCCTCAGGGGGACACACTTGTCTAAAACCTTGTCTGACCCCGAGAAGGGGCGACTGGCTAGCTCAAGGCCCCTCTGGCCTTTCTAGCTCGCATGAGAAGGAAAACAAAGGGCTAAGAAACTCTCCAAAAGTCACAGCCTTGGGACTCAGGCTCACTCAAGGAACATTTATTCATCAGGTTTTAGACTCTTTCCCCCTCTAGTCCCTCCCCACCACCGCAGCAGAAGTCCTTGTCACAATAGCCGTTTCCAACTGACAGAGCTGCAAGATTCCGACTCTGCTTAACTGGAATGGAATTTCTAAATGCCGGGAAGGCCAAAGCAACAAGGCCAGAGCACACAGAAGCCTCTCGCACCTGCGTCTACAGCAAACATTAGGCACAGCCTAACTCTTATGGAGATAAGAACCTCATGCTGACGGCCTGTGTGCCTCCCCCCGATTACCGGATTACAACTCTGGAAAAACTGTCTTTCAAAGGTGAAAGAGAGAGGGGTGTGCATCCAGATGAGGGGATGTGGCTCAGCGCTAAAAAGAAGCGAGTTATCGGGCTACGAGAGGACTTGGGAGACCTTCCACTCACAGCATTAGGGGAAAGAAGCCACCAGGAGAGGCCGGAGCTCCAAGTCCGTGGTGTTCTGGAGGAGCAAACATGTGGCAAAAGGGACTGAGCACAGAGGTCTTTGAGCAATCCCTGTAGCTTCCTCTTAATTTTGTTGTAAACGTAAAACTGTCCAAAGAACCAGGCTTCTTATAAAAGCGAAGGGGAATAAAGATTGTCTAAGACAAATGGAAACGGAGGCAATATGTTACCTGTAGATTTGTCTTGTAAGAAATGCGACAACAAGCTCTTCGGAGAGAAGAAAAATGACGCACATCAGAGCTCAGATCCACATAAAGAAAGGAAGCGTGCTAGAAAGGAATAAAGGGCAGAAAATAGGATATTATTTTTCTCACCGCTGGCTGATCTAATGCATAACGCTTGTCCAGTACACGAGTGGCAGCAATTTACTGGGGGATGGGAGCGCAGGTGTACGTGCAGGCAGTGGGCACAGCGCCACGAGGGGCGGGAAGAAAGGGGACACTGCGCGGCCGGATCCTGCATTACCCCTGAAGCAGGCGCCAGCGAGCGTTATCTGAGGGCGCACTTAGATGAGTTGCTAAGAGTAGATGTATCATATGGGTCGTAGTAATCATATACTTATCAGGATAGTGGATGTGCTACAAGAGAAGAAAATACAGACGCCAAATCAGGGCAGTCCAACAAAGAGGGGGAAAAAAATCAAGTAAAGAAAAAAAGGAACAAGAGAAATGAAGGGAAAGCAGCCACCCGCGTGGCGCCTACGGACCTAACAACTCAACGATCACGCCAGGGTGACTGGTCCAAGTCCACCTCTTAAAGCGGAGTATGACAAAGTGTGTTACAAAGAAGACCGGCTTCGGGGCAAGACGGCAGAGGAGTCGGAGACCCAACTATCCCGGGTCCGGGAGTTCGGCAGACAGTTATCAAACCGTCGGAACACCTACAAGCTCGACAAGAGATAGGAGATAAAAAGAGCAGCAGTTGTAGGAACAGAAAATCGACCACTTTCCGGAAGGCCCCAGGAGGTCAGACCGCGGGCAGATGGGCCGGCTCCGGGCGCAGCATCCGAACTTGTAGCGTCCGCTCCCCTGACGGCCCTCGCTCCTGCTGCCTGCGGGTGGACCTCTCTCGGGGACAGTGTGGTCTCAGGACCCGCGGGGACACAGAGATACCAGGGGTGTCTGGGGGTGGCGGAGCTCCCGGGGTCAGGGCGGGGAAGCCGCGCAGAGACGGAGCCGAAGACGGAGCTCTCAGCTCAGGGTTACCTTAAACCATGACCCGAGGGACAGTCGGCCACTGCGCTTGGAGCCGGGACCCCACACGTGGCAGATCCAGAGAGACGCCCCTCCTCTTCTGGGACGAGCGGCGTGGGACCCCAGGGCAGGAACCTGCTGGGTCAGGAGATGCCAACAGGGCCGTGCTCCTGTGATGGAGACTCTGGGTCCCAGGCCGGGGGAGCCCGGAGCGTCTGGAGACCAGGCAGACGGGAGGGACCGACGGCTTTTCTCTGAGGGCGCCATGGGGAGCGGTTCCGAGCGCCCGGCTCCTCCGGCCGGAGACCAGGAGGCCACATTTTCATCCCGTCCTCCGGAACCCCATGGGAAGCGCTCAGGGAACAAAAGCTCCCGAGAGCGAACCCGGAGCCGATGACTCAGCCCGGCCCCTGGCAACGGCGGTGCAGTTCTGCCTCCGGCAAAGACACTTGAGAATCACAGCAACAGGCGCCTCCCCCAGAAGGTCAGCAAGAACCTCCAGCCAAGACCAAGTTCGCGGATCCACGAGAACCGCGCAACTCCAGAGCAAAGGGAACACAGCACGTAGAAGTCACGGCATTTCCCCCGGGATTCTTCAGTCTTTCAAAGTTAATTTAAAAAAAAATTTTTTTTTTCTTATTCTATTTTTTTTTAAATTCCTCTTTCCTATTTTAACCTTTTTAACTATTTTACCTTAACCATGCCTTTAAAAAAAAAATCTTTAAATTTCCATTATTAGAGTCATATTCTATCCCTTCCTTGTATTAACAATCCTTTACCTGGAGTTCTAACTGCAGTCTTCCGTTCTCCCGCAATGGGTTATCCTCTGTAGAGCCAGTGGGGTCAGTGACTCTTGGAGGTCACCTGCCGTCCTGCCCTTCCTGTTCTATATCCCTTGGCTGCTGTCATCTTTGTCCTGAGGAAAGTTGGAAATGGATTTCAAGTCAGATTGGAAGTCATGAAAAGTAGCTACCGGAGAGAACTTTTAATGACTCCCACAGGACACACACATTTTCTTTAGTTTCCTGAAATTAAAGACAGTCCTATAACAAAGGATACTACCATCCCGTGAGGCAACACCCTCAAATTAGAAAATCACCTTCAAAAATTTTCCTAACAGAAGTTCCTCATACTATCACCCTAACATTGTATGTGTAAGCATGTACACACTCACGCACACACACACTCACTTCCTTGGTACTTACCTACTTAGAAAAGATACTACATTTACACATAAACAAATTATTCTGTGCTGCGGGTTCCAGACACGGCCTGGCATTAGAATCCAAAGAGGACCTCTTTAGAATGAGAGCTTCAGGATTCGATTTGATGCAGTCATCTGGAGCGGGAATTTGGGTCTTGTGTGTTTCCCACACGCACTCTGCTTTGAAAGAAAACCATCTTAAGGGACTCTGAAGTAAACCTAAATGTTCCCAGCACCGTGAAAGCATGTGTGTGACTCATGGGGACTCAAATCTCAGTCGAGAATTGTTTGGATCAGAAGAGCGAGGTGCTGGTTCTGAAAGATAAGTGTTTTCCCCCAATTCTCTTTGGGTTAGGCAACTTCATACGCTTTGTTTAGGTGTCCTTGGTGCTGGCGAACGGGTAAACTAAAGCCAGTTTTCCAAATGCCAACAAGCTCAGAGCTACTCTTGTACTCAGTACCCGTTCCTTACGGTGGCGTGAAGCAGACATCACGCACAGCTCTCACTCTGCTTGTGCGGGAGCCAGCGAAGATGAAGTTTATTTTCTGTGTGGGAGAAAGGGCAACCCCCGTTCAGCACCAGAAAGAACGTCCTTGTTTCGGGAGAGCGGAACCACTGTGACGTCTCCCAGAATATTCAAGATCATGGAGCAAAACCAAGATGTAGCCCTCGCCTTTCCCCCCGAGATTCATCCGTCCCCGGTTTTTCCCATTAAAAACAAAACAGAAAGAAAAGAAAAGAACTTGGTTCTCGCTGTGGGAAGATTGTCAAGTACTGCTTTTCAGAGAGCAATTAAACCTGAGTTGTGAGTGGTGCTTCGTCTCTAAAGCGATGGAGATAAAGGTTGCATTAAGCCTGCAAGAGATCTCACAAAAGCAATTTTGGACGAGAGAGAGAGGTGCGAATTATAGTCCTCAGGGACCTTGGGGACACTGAACCCTGGTGTCGAGCAACTGTGCTGAACACGTTTTAAGGCTATTCTTGATATTTCAATAGCAACAAATCAGAAAAAAAAAATTATGATGAAATGCCAATCAGAGTAGGTCAGAAACCAGAAGAATTGTAAAAAAAAAAAAAAAAATCAAGTTCATGTGACAGTTTAGCACATTATACAACAAATAAGGTCAAAAGTGTTCCATCCACGTCTTTACTCCGTTTCCCACATCGAGACTGTTCTCCACTGGCTCTCTGCCCTAAGAGGCTACCCCAGGGGGCTCCTGTGCTGGTGGACTCCCCGGTGGGTTTTCTAGCAGGAGGCTTGGCAGGAGATCGGGGGGAGCAGACAGTGGTGTTCACAAGAGGAGGTGACCTTGGGAGGGCTGAGATCCTCCATGAGACATCCCTGATCTCAGCATCATTTCGGCGGCTCCTGGCCTGGACCTGCTAAGGTGGTAAATGGTACGCACACTGCGCCGTCCCCGTGACAACCTACAGACATCTGTGTATCATCAGACAGCATCCCTTCACGAAAATATCCTCCTTGGTCCTAATCTGGAACCTGGTCAACACATGCTGGTACGTGATCTTTACCAACAGGTATAAGCCGTTAAAAATAGAAATGAATTACAAAAACAGAAATAAATTATCATTAAAATGGTAGAAAGAAATGAAGTAAAAAAAAAAAAAAAGAATGAAAGAGAAGAGGAAAACAATTAAATGGGATGTGAAGAAAAGAATAAAAAGGACTTGGGAGCCCCCTCACCCTTTCTTTCAGTGAAAACTCTGCCCCCCCTAGACACCGTGTTTTCAACCGAAGTTGGGTAAAGTCCTCTCTGGGAGCCACTGTCCAGACAGCAGGAGCTCGCATTTAGTCTGTTAAGAGGACACTAGACAGAGACAGATCTTTTTTAAACTCCTCATTCTCATACCTTTGTATGAGCTTCAGCTTAACCCTTTGTTGACTCACTTATCTGTTCTTCTCCAAGAAGCGAGAAAGGCATCCCCGTCCTAACAGACTCCAGTAGCGCCAGCAATGTGAACTGAAGCTTTCATGCATTCTCCAAAAACAAGGTCAGCACCGGGATATATCTTTTAATTTATTTATGATTCTTATACAAATTATGAAAAAAAAATACATACAAATTTAACATTGGTGTATGGAGTATACCCATATATGTAAAGTTGAATTTTCATTTAACTGTTGTGTGTTGGGGTTTGCGCCTTATCTATAAGTATACAGAGATGTCTGCCATGTTCTTTTGGAGAACCACATAGTGTGCCATTAGGACATAACATATAATTAGCACATTTAAAAGGCTCCAATCAGTGGTTTTTGGTATAGTGACAGGTTCTGCAATATCTCTGCAGTCCATTCTAGAATATTTTCATCATCCCCCAAAGAAACCTGGTAACCTATTAGCGATCATTCCTTGATTCCTCAAGCCCTTCAGACCTAAGCAACCAGAAATCCAATTCCTATCTCCACAGGTTTGCCTGCTCTGGTCATTTTATATGCACGGACTCTCCTTACTCTGCATTCTGTCACTTAGGGTAAGTTTCTGAGGCTCATCTATGCTGACGCGTCGGTCAGTACTTGCTTTCTATTTCTGGACAATATTCCAACATGTGCTTAGACGACGTCTTACCAATTCATCCAGTGACGGATATTTGGGTCGCTTCTACTTTTGGACCAGTGTGAATAGCAATGCTATGGACATACCGACACAAGTGTTTGCGAGCGCCTGGGCTTTCAGATCTCAAGGAACGGACTTGCTGGGTCCTGTGAGAGCGCTCCGTTTAGCTTAATGCAGAAATCCTGAACTGTTCTCCAGAGTGGCTGTACTACTTTGTGTTCCCACCAACAGTGCTTGAGAATTCTATTTTTTTCATATTCTCATCAACACTGGCCCTTCCCTCTTTTTCTTTTTTCTTTTCTTTTCCTTTCTTTTTTCTTCTCTTTTCTTTTCTTTCCCTTTCCTTTAGTAGACATCCTAGAATGATGCTGAACATCTTTTTATAGGCTTATTGGTCATTTGTACATTTTCCTGAAAGAAACATCTATTCAGATTCGATGTCCATTTGTATTTAGATTCTGAGCCTTTATATTATGCAGCTATAAGAATTACTTACAAATGCCAGAAAAAAACATTCTAGAAGTGCTTAGCAGATAAATGACTTTCAAATATTTTCTTCATTTTCTTGGTTCCCTTTCATTTTTTTTAGTTTAGCCTTTACAAAACTAAATTTTTAATAATTCTGGTGAAGTCAAATTTACATTGTATTTTCTTGCTTATGCTTTTGGTGTCATATCTAAGACAGCTTTGTGTAACCTAAGGTTGTGGAGATTTACTCTGTATTTTTTCTATAGTATTATAGTTGTGGGTTTATGGCCTATTTGAGTTAGTTTGAGAATATGTACATGATTTTTTTTTAGTGTAATTTAATGTACTTTAGCGTTTCTTTAGGCTGGATTCCTAAAAGAATTATTGACTCAACGATCATGTGAATTTATTTTTTTCCTTTTGAAATGTACTGTTGGATAATCTTCAATGCAGTTTTATCAATCTATCCTCATAGATAAATGGGGTGCTGCAACCTGGTAAGAGGTTGCAGCACCCCAGGCAAGCACAAGGCAAAGAAGAGTCACAGTGAAGTAAGAAAGTTTATGTATTTACCCGACTTGGTGAATTTGGAGAAAACTCCAACCTCTAGTTTCTCCCTGGGAAGGGAAAGAGAGGAGTAGAGTGTGCATCCGTGTGTAGGATATTTGGGCCCTGGCACAGGAACTGGTTTCCATCTCACTTGGCTTGCAGAGCCAAACGGAACAGAGGGAGAATTGGGACGCCAGGTGGGGGACCCTGAGGACAGAAGTGTCCCACAGCTCGTCAGAGATGCTGCGGTACCACACACGGTCACCAGGTGGGGCAAGAGATCGCGGGATCCTGAAAACAGAGACCACCTGTTTACCTGGCATTAGATGCCGTAACCGAGATGGGGAAATGCCTCCAAAAAGGTCACAGAGAATCTCTAGCCATTGGTGGGGTCTCCAGTGTATGAAGCCACTCTGTAAGACAGAGAGAGGCAGCCGTTTTTTTAAAATGCCCAGATCTCAACAGAAGATCACAAAGCATGCAAAGAAACAAACAAAAAGACATGCACCAAGTTAAAAAAAAGCAAAAACAAAATAAATCTCCAGAAACTGGTTTTTAAAAACTGGAGATACATTAACTACCTGATAAGGAACTCTTAAAGATGATCAATGAGCTAAAAAGAGAGAGAGAGAGAGAATACAGGCAGATAATTAAATGGAATCATGAAAACAATGTACAAACAACAAGAGGATATCAAAAGGACAGAAATTATTAAAAGGAAATCAAGAATTAAAGAATATAATAACCGAACTGAAAAACTCACCAGAGAGATATATCGGCAGACTGGATCAGAAGAAGAAACAATCAGGAAGCTTGAAGACAGGTCGTCTGAAATAATCAAATCTGAGAAACAAAGAAATAAAAAGGTGCAGAAGGCCTGCTAGACTTCTGGAACGCCGTTGAAAAGATCAGCAGTACTTTATGGAAACCCCAGAGGGAGAGGAGAAAAGAAAAGGGGGGAGGGTGGAGAAACTATTTGAAGAAATAGTGGCCGTAATCTTCTGAAATTTATGGAGTGAAATGGATGTACACACCTAAGAAGGACAAGGTCCTCCAACTAGGAGAACTCAGAGTCCCATGCCAAGACACGTCATAATCAAACTGTCAAAAGTTACAAAAAGAGACTCTTCACAGCGAGTGAAAAGCAGTTCAAGGGGCACCTGGCTGGCTCCATTGGTTAAGCGTCAACTCCTGATTTCAGCTCAGGTCATGAGCCCGGTGTCAAGAGACCGAGCCCCATGTCGGGCTCCGCGCTCAGTGGGGCTTCTGCTTGAAATTCTTCCTCTCCCTCTGACTTTCCCTGCCAAATAAATACATCTTTAAAAAAAGAAAAGTTGGGACGCCTGGGTGGCTCAGTTGGTTAGCAGCTGCCTTCTGCTCAGGTCATGATCCCAGCGTCCTGGGATCGAATCCCACATCGGGCTCCTTGCTCAGCAGGGAGCCTGCTTCTCCCTCTGCTTCTGCTGCCTCTGTCTGCCTGTGCTCGCTCTCTCTCCCTCTCTCTCTGATAAATAAATAAACTCTTAAAAAAAAAAAAGAAAAGTAGTTCATGAGAGACAATAAGATCATCAGTAAATTTCTCAGCAGAAACTTCATTAACCAGAAGAGATGAGGATGATGTATTTCAGTGTCGATAAAAAAAAATTCCCAAACCAAAATACTATATTTTGTAAAACACATTCCCAAATAAAAGCTGAGGAGGTCATCATGACTGAACTTGTCTTACACGAAGTGTTGGAGGGAGACATTCACGTTGAAAGGAGACGATGCTTGTAAGCAACATGAAAGCATATAAAATATATTTTTCTCTGAGAAAAATCAACATAGAGACAAACGCACATTTCTTTGCTATTCTAATGTTGGTGCACAAAGGTTGCAGTCCTTTTCGGCTGCACTAAAAAAATACCATAGACCGAGTGGCTTAAAAACAATGAACCTTTATTTCTCGCGGTTATGGAGGCTGGAGGTTCGAGATGAGGGCATCAGCGTGGTTCACATCTGGTGAGGGCCCTCCTCCACGGGCACAGTGCATTTCTCATCGTGTTCTCCCGTGCTGGAGAGCAGAGACAGGAGCCCGTCCCTCTTGGACTCAGAGAGGGCGCTGGTCCCATTGGTGTGAGCTCCAGGCTCGTAACCTCATCTAGTCCATATTACTTCTCAAGGCTCCCACCCCCTAATACCATCAAATGGGGGTTAGAGCACAGCATGGGGACTTGGGGGGAACATACACATTCAGTCCAAAACATTCTGCTCCTGGTTCCCCCAAATGTATGTCCTTTTCGTATGCAAAGTCAATTCATCCAAACAACTCCAAAAGTCCTAACTCAGTTCAGCATCTACTCTAAAGTCCAAAGTCTCATCTAGAGATCGTGTAAATCAAGTGTGGGTGAGAGTCAGTACGACTCACCCTGAGGCACTATTCCCCTCCAGCTAGGAACTAGTGAAATCAAACATTTTGTTTGATGTTTTTAAATAGCAGAATAGATACAGAATAGGTAGTTCCATTCCAAAAGGGAGAAATATGAAAGAAGAAAGGATCATAAATAAGTCTAAAACCTAGCATAGCAAACTTTATGAGAATTTTTCTTAATATTTTATTTATTTGAGAAAGAGAAAGAGAGAGCGAGAAAGAGCATTGGCAGGGGGAGGGGCAGAGGGAGAAACAAACTCCCCGCTGAGCAGGCTCTATCCCAGGACCCTGGGATCATGACCTGAGCTGAAGGCAGAGGCTTAACCCACTGAGCCACCCGGGTGCCCCAAACTCTATGAGATCTTAAGGCTCAATACCAATCCTATTTGACTCCATACTGTGCCCCACAGGCCCACTGGACTGGTGGTCAAACCTTTCAGACATCTTGGGGTGGCAGTCCTACTTCTGGACTCACTGGAATGACGACACCATGCCCACAGCTCAGGGGACCACTGCCCATGCTATGGTTCTTTGCCATGTCTCTCTGTTGGGGTGGTGCACCCCCAGGGCTCTGCTATCGCCCCACCCTCATGGCTCCACTGGGCGTTGATTCTGCCCTTCGCAAGTGAGGTGGAGGCGGGGCCGTTGTGGGAGTGGCGGCCCTTAAAAGCTTTGAATACCTGTTTTCTGTTTCCTTCCATTGCAGCTGGTAGTATTTCCACGGCCCATCTCCCATCTCTACTCCTGGCTCTCGGGCTGTGGTCACCTTCATACTAAATCTCTAATCTCGTTGTCCACACCCTTGGTGTTCTCTCCCAAACCGACTTCCTCCTTGGGGTGTAACACTGATAAGCCCATGAAGCAATTAGGTGAAAGATGTGTCTCTCAAGTTGTATAGGAGAAGTAAAGAGGAGGAAGCGTCATTTTCCTATTTTTAATGGCGTCCTGTTGAGAGAAGAATGCGAAACACCGAATGTCAGCATCGGAGGGAACGTCAAGGTCATCTCCTTGTACTCCTGTGCCGATGAAAGAATCTTTCTTCACAAGATCTGGCAATTATGCAACTTTTCTGGCACTGCTTAATAGGAGACTCATTCTTTTTTGAAACTGGTCTAATATTTAATTTTTAAAAACTTTGATATTTAGTATTTATCTGATTCTACCCATTGGTTCCAGTTGGTTCAACTCTTGACGTAAGGCTTAATTAGCTGTTACAATGACATTTCAAAAGCTTGAAGGCAGGCCGTACACTTCTACCCCCATCAGCAGTTTCCTGACGGGTCCCTCGCTGGACATGATCTTCCCACACTTGTCTTACTACTTCAGTCTTCTTCTTGTCATGCCCAGTGTGCCAATACGGCCTTCGTTCTCTTACCTTCCCCTTCCTTTTTTCTTCAGTAGGTAAAGGAGGCTTTACGTGTTATCGATGCTCACTACTCCACGCCCCAGGATGCAGGGGGTCAGAATCAGATGTGCTGGGTTGACAGCAACACAAAGTCTACCACCCAGGTAAGAACATTTTCAAACAACAGAATTCCCATTAGCTTGTTCTGGAGTGTTCTTGCTCAGGATGAGGGTTCCAAAACTTGGGATATGAAGAGAAGATTATCACTCCTCAAGTAGAGCTCCTCGTGTCATCAGTTCTGGAGTGCGGTCCCTGTGAGGGCGCCCAGCCAGCCCGAAGGTACACGGTTGGGGGAACAGGGATGAGGGGTTTTTTTGCAGTTTTTTTGCAGTTGAGCCAAAAACAGAGCCTACAAATCAAACATCTTTGCAAACATGAATATGATGGATTCATTTTATTTTTATAATTTATAGATACACTAACAGTGTGCTAGTTCCAGTTGCAAAATCTATCCATTAATAATACCAACAATTTCTCAATAGATTTGTTTTCCCCCCAAGGAACTTGATGTACAGTGTGATATTACATTAATCCCCCAGAGCATCTGTGACTACAAATTATCACAGAGGTTGGAATGTTCAATTCATACTCAAAAGTCAGTGATAGATAAAAAATATAATAAATCATCAACATGATAGATACATGAGAAAAAAATTTAAAATCTTCTTATTTTTTAGTAGGGTAATTGGTTATAAAGTCTTTAAAAATAATTTTTTTTTTCTTAAAAAATCACAATTGCTAAAGCAAATTTAGGAACAAAAATATTTCTTGGAAATCAATCTCCAACATTAAAATCGCAGGAATAAATATTCTTGGTAGTTAGATATTTCAGTTTCTTGATTGTTAATTCTTCTAATATAACTTTTGGAGTAACTTTTCTTTAAATATATGGTCTCATTATTTTTAATTAAAAAATTCTCAATCTCGGAGCTCCTGGGTGGCTCAGTCATTAAGCATCTGACTCTTAGTCTCAGCTCAGGTCTTGATCTCAGGGTCATGAGTTTGAGCCCTGAGTTAAAAAAATTCCAGTCTTCTTCCAAGTTGTATTTTATGATTAATAAATTCAAACCTCCTCTAAACATCATATTTTTCATTGTGAAAATACTTCTATAGACCTGAAGTACTTGAAACTGCAGAACTTGATGGAAGCTATTTTCTTTTCTTTTTTTCTTTTTTTTTTAATGGAAGCTATTTTCAATTTTAATTTTTTTGTATATAGAAATTGTAAGTATTTTGGCTAAAATGTTTTCACGGGTCCAGCCTTTTTCCCTCAGAATATATGCCGTCGTTATGTTTTAACTAGACGAAGTTTGTCAAATAATCAGTCTCTGCAATTTGGGAACCGTTTTGCCAAATGTAAAGGCTGCAAAATTGTCACCTCTTTTCATTCAGCATTTTCCTAGATATTCCCATGTTTCTAAGACTTCTCGTTTATTCAGAATAAACTGCAAAGCGAAATTCAGTGACTCATAAAATTTCAGTATCATTGTTGATCACATGGGTTCCTTGTAACAGTGGTTACTTCACATGTCCCAGCATCAAAAATGTGATCTAAGAAGGAAGAGGCATGAAGTATACTTTGTTGAGCTATTTTAAAAATTTAAATAAATCCCTTGCAATTAAAAAAAATAATAATTTATTTGAGAGAGAGAGAGAGAGCGCGCATGGGGCAGAGGGTGGGGAGAGAGAGTCTCCGGGGGCTCCGCACGGAGCACAGAGCCCGCACGAGGCTCCGTCCCAGGACCCTGAGATCATGATCTGAGCCGAGAACAAGAGTTAGACCCGCAACTGACTGGGCGCCCCAGTGCTCTGTAGTCCCTTTACTCCGCTGTGTGTGTATGAAATATTTGTAAATTTTGTGAACTACTTTTATTCCCAAATTATGACTTCTATGAGCCCTACAATCAGATTCTAGTATACTTCTGCTCACGGGTTTTTTTTAACTTGAGAAATATTATTTTTACCACAAAACTGGTCACCACCAAGTCTTTCCTTATTATTTTCATAAATACAAACGGTCTTACCTCATGGCCCACTCTTCAGCCCAAATCCGGGAACACTCACGTAATAGCAAACGCTTCACTTTCCACACAGTCAACTTCCAAACCCCTGCCTTGATTAGAAGAAAAGATGACATCAGTATTCGCAGTAAACAGCTTTCTGCTGGACGCAGTCAGCGCACGGGGAGAAATCTGGCATCGCTTAATTACCAATCGTCGTCTTCCGCAGACTGAAGCCAAACAGGCATCGCTCTAGCCTCACCTCCTACACATGCCAGGAAAGCTTGAAATTCGGAGTGGAATAGTTATTCAGTCTCCGCCAAGTCTTCCTTCACAGCATGCCACGTACACTCCTTTTCTGAAGATGTGTGCAGTGGTCTCTTTCAAGCATAGTCTTCCTGTCATAGCGGCTAACCTTCTGATTTCCGAGTCGCCCCTGCTCATTTCCATGGGGCCTCTGTGGTCCCCAGGCATGGTCAATGCCAGGCATCATCCGTCTTCTTGAAAAGTAGAATCACTGTGTATTATTTTCAATTAAACATGTTTAGCTCATTGCTATAGGATTACTGCAAAACACAATACTTAATGCAAAACTGAAGTGTCTACACTACACTACAACTCCGATCAAATCTACAGCTATTTGACTTACAGCATATGGTCAGTGAGGAAAAAGCTATAAAAGGGCATCCAGACCATGTACGTTCTTCCCATGTCCAGTCACTGGCCCCACCGACAGGGAGCCTGGTGGCCGTGTGACACCTAGCTGGTCTATGAAATGCATGGCAGGAGCATAAGATGGAGTTTGGCTTCCACCATCAGAAAAGCTTAGCTGCCCCTTAACTGCCTGTGTCCAGGCTCACCGGTATGCAGGGGACAGTGCGTGCTGCCCCTCCGACGGGGGCACGGATCCGTTCCATCCAGCAAATGCAGGAGCAAGTTATCTCAGCTCGTTGCTCGGATTTAGAAACATCTTAAAGTGAGAATTCCGTTCAACAGCGCTGTGACAGTCAAGACCATGGAAGGGACTAGAAATGCAAAGCGGAGGTTTACTGAATTCATCCCAGTGAACAGAATTCAACGATTAATAATTATATTTCATTAAGGATAAATAATCTGAGATATAATTTAAATGGAAGGGGCCATGAAACAACCAAGGGAAAGGGACCTTCGTGGGGACACCGGGCATCCAACCACCCAAATTTTGTGCATATTTTCAAAGAAGCAACTTTTCCCTCTGTTGCTTTTCTGTCAGAGCTTTTCATTTCTATGCCCAGCATCTTCTTTTTGTTTTCCTGGGATTTATTTTATTTTTTGATGACTATTTACTTAATTTAGACATTTTGCTCATTATTTTCAGCTTTACTATCTCTTAATAAAAATTTATAGGACTATACATTTCATTTAAAGCCCTTTTTTTTTTGTTTTACTGTTTCTGTAAGTATTAATTCGCCCAGCTAGTTGGAGAACCCCAGTTGGTTCTCAGGAGCGCCTGGAGGAACTATCACTTTAGTGATCAGCCCGCAGTTCGGAGGGGACACGAGAAGCCAGGCAGTGGTCTGACTGACGCGGAGCAGTCTGACGCACGCCCCGTGAATGCACACATTAAATGGCAGGATTAGTTACAAACATCCCACACTGAAAAACAAAGGGACCCATTGCGCCTTCCAGTACACACACCACACACACACACACACGCAACCAGCAGAACTGCGTTACTCGTGTTAGGTCGAAATTATTTTAAAAAGCACCCAAATGCAGATAGGTTCTAGAAAATATCAGAGGTTAGGAAAACATGTATAAAGCTCTTGGTTGCCATGGTAACATAAGACCTTGTATCAGCAATGGGGAAAATCAGAAATTGAGCATGTGTGCAACATTACTTTTCTATAGTTTTTCAAAGGATAGAAGGAAGATTTTTTAATTAGGTTCTCGGTTGTTTTTTTTTTTTTTTTTTTTTTTTTTTTTTTGCACCGCCCCCCAAGGGCTTTACCAAATTTAGCTGATGGCTTTTGCAGAGGGTTTTAAGAAAGAGTCAGCAAGACTAAGGGCAGGGCCTGACTTCGGGTTAGCTCATTAACCCTAGCCCGTGGGGGAGCTGGGGGGGCACTGAGCTCCCTCCAGAGCAACGAAAGCACCGCGATGCTGGGATGCTGGCGGCTCTCGCTCTGGGAGGCCTGTTCTCCGGCATTGCTCAGGGCTTGCTGCCCGCTCCTCCTCCCCCTCCCAGCCTGCAGCCCTGCTGTGCTACCCATCAGGGGTTCCACACCTTCTCCCCGTCTGGGTCTGGATCCTCTTCAGCATCTTCTGAGGAACGGCGCTCCTGCTGCAGAGACACCACGTCCCCAACGGCGTGAAGAAGAAAGGTTGACCTTCAAGTTCTAGCGGAGGCACCTGCTTCCCTCAGCCACTGGAGAGCCCTTCGGAAACCAGCCTCCAGTAGGACCCCTTCCGGAAGGTTCTCAGGGGGCTGAGCGTCCCCTCTGTGGGCAAGACCTCCACCCCATCCAGGGGTAGGCTTGCTGCTTGGAATGGTCCCGTGTCTCACGTCGTGGTTCGTGTCCACGTCCGCCCTGCCCCACAGTCTCCAGGAGAAGGAAGGCCAGCAGGCCCGGGGAGGGTGAACATGTCTTCCGCTTTAGGTGGGGCCTCAAAAGTTATTCTTAAACATATGACTGAAAATGATTCGCTCAAACTTGGGGAGTGCCAAAAGGTTGATTATTTCTCCTTTCGACATCCTGCTAGAGCATTCTCTGTGGGGCCTGTGTGACCCCCACCAAACACCCCTGGGGAGTGTCTGCGTGTTGAGTGCACAGAATTCCTCCAAATCGTGACTAAGTCATTTAACCACATTTTGACATCAGGGCTCTTGAGGAATTAGATCACTTTCTGGACGGCCGTCTGGGGGGAATCTAATGTCATTTGCCCACAAATCCCACTAGAGGAATGCTCTCTACGGGCTAGAGTATGGCGTTAGAGTTTCAGGCAAGGACCAGCTTACGCGAGGCAGCACCCTGCAGGGAACCGCGCTGGGTTTCCACAAGGTCTGCGTGGACACAGACGTTCTGCTCTGCCGGGCCGGCCCAGCGCGGGACCAAGAGGTGGGAACTTCTCGGACTTTGAGTCTGTGTTGCGTAGATTTCTAGGCACAGAAAGCAGCTTTTCTGGGCTGTAACTTTATTTTGAAGATCAGTCAGCGGTAAGAAGACCCTAAACTGCGCGAAGATGGAAAACGGCGAAGAAACGCACGGAGAGAGGGCACCTTCCCCATGGGGCCGCCCGTGCGGTGCTCAGCCCCAGCGCCCCGCCACGCCTTCCTCCTGAGGGAGCGCCCGAAACCACGGCCCTCCGGCCCAGAACCCAAGGCCCCAGGGCCGTGTTCACTGCTCAAGACTGCTGGGACTGCGTCCGGGAACGTCCTCACCGTTTTTCCGTCGGCGGACGGACGCTTCCTCTGCTTCTGGTTGGGTGTGTTTTCCATTAAGGCGTGTTCTCTGGGGAGGCGGTCGGGGATGCTGGCCAGTTTTCCCCATCAAGCTTACGGGCATTGGGTTCTTTTCCATGGAGAGGCTTCTCATGTGAGGCGGGTTCCCGGGAAGAGACAGTGGGAACGTGTCTGACCAACCGTCAGGCGTGAAAGGGCCCAGCTGGATGCCGGCCCGTCGGGCTGGAGGCTGACGCGGGGATGGGAGGCTCCTCAGCTGCGCGGCCTGGCGGACAGGTCACCCCACAGGTGCTGCGGGGTCGGCGTCCTGCAGCGGGTCCAGTGTCACAAGGGCTCGACTCCGCGTTTCGACACACCGCAGTGGGCAGCTTTCGGCAAACGTGTCCGGTTGAGTGAGCCGTTGCCTGGGACACCCCCTCCCCACCCCATCCCGGTAGCTTGTGCTGACTGGGCTGTGACTCCGTGTCCCCACAGGGCCTGTGCCTCCGCCCCCCCCCCCCCCCCGTAGCGGTGCCCTGGCTAGCTCTCCGTCCACACGCCCCACCCCTGCCCGAGTCATGCAGCCCTGCTGCCTCGTTCCCAGCAAGACCAGCTCGGAAGCCTTTCTCTTCCCCTGGGGCGTTGGCGTCCATCTGTCCTTCTGCAAGGGCACCACGTGCCAGCTTCTAGCCAGCCAGCCCCCTCCCACACCGTGGGCGCTCCTGTCCTCACTGGGGCCAGCCCCGGGACCCCACCTACGCCATCAGCTTCTCCTGAGCAGCTCCTTTTGCAAGTGGTAGTTAATTTATCTTTTGCTTGAAAATCGGCTTCCCACATGCCCCGGGAAGGGCTGCGGGTGCAGGGAACACAGAGGCCCTTCCCTGATTTGTCCTCAGTTCCTCGCTGTGCCTGAGGGTTAGTGGGCGCCCTGCACTTCTCACAAATAGGTCATGAGCAAAGCAGCTGGAAGCGAATTCACATTCCTGCTGATCTAGTCTTTGTGTCCAGTCACAACGCTGTCTGGGGACTCTTGTTTCCAACAGGACACCTAGAGGACATCAGAGTTTCTCAGAGCCAAGGGCCCTGGGGATCTGGAGCTGCTGGCCCAGAATCCCACGTGAAAACGCAGCCCCCAGAGGTGTCCCCCGAGGACGGCCGCAGGCTCTGACCATCTATGGAATTTGGAAGAACATGCATCTGGAATTTTAAAAGGTAACCTGCTGGCCAGTACAAAAAAAAACTATAGTAGCGTTCCGACAGGCGGCTGACAGCCTGTATTAGGACTGGGCTGCGTGACTCACCGCTCATGGGACGTTACACCCAGAGCAAAACTGCTGCCATGATGAAGACTAAAAACAAACCTTGAGCGGAGGCCATGCTTGGGATCACATCTGAAGAGCACGTCTGTCTCCGCGAAGCCCTTACTCCCACACGCGGTGGTTACTGGAAGCAAACGCGTGTCCACGGAGGAGAATTTTCTTTCTCTGAAACAAACAAGCAAGGTGGCTAGTTACGGATAAAAATGGGTGAAACGTTTCTCTTTTTCTCTGCTCCCTTAAGAAGTGAGATGAAAGTCATCTAAACTTCCATATGGGTATCTGAAAATCTCACCCTCTGTAAATCCTAGAAATCTCTACTGTCTTATATGGAGACTGTGGGTCTTGCTTCATAAGCACAGGTCTGAGGGTATAAACCGGATAATTACAGGGTCCAGCCTCGAAAGGAATCCGATATGGAGAGAGCAGAGACCCGTGGTCAGTCCAGCTGGGACCTGGGCGACCAGCGATCATTCGGCTCGGGGTCCTTTGCTCCGCGCCGCCCCGACACAATCTGTCTGCTCGTTGTGCAGCAGCTCCAAGGACGTCGTGGGATGGGTTTTTGGTGTGTCCTGAAATACAGAATTACCAGCCGAAATACAGAATCACCTGGCTGGTGTGGTTCTGGAGAAAGCCTAGGAGTGCTATTCCGAGGGAGAACTCGAAGGCGCGACGTCGGAGACAGACACACACGTTGCAGTCATTCCACCCAACGGTCACGTTGGGGCTGCCGGGAAGGGCATGGACGGGTCATTAAAATCCCTGAGCCCCTGACCGTGAATTCATCCAAAGTGAGAGCATCCTTGGTGGGCCTGGTTTAATCAGTAGGAAGAAGTGTGAAGGACAGTTTCTCCGTCCTCTGATGGAGAGACCCAGCACGGCAGCTGGGGGTGCAGTCCCGTCCCTCTCTGGACAAAGTTCTGGGGTCCGAGGGGTCCTTCCCTCCTCCCGAGACTCACAGGCCGGCGCTCCTAAGTCCCTTCTGTGATAAGTTCCTTGTGTCTCACCAAGTGCCATGCACAAGCATGTGCATATCCCAGGGGGTGACCCTGCCTGACGCACAGCTTGCAGCACGCACGTGTGCAAGTTGTGTTCTCTGCTGACCGGTGCTTCTCTCGTCCCCTGCCACTCCGATGCCCCTTCCATCCCGAAGTCCGCACGCACGGGCAGACTCCGGTGGGAACGTGGCTTCATGGTGAGTTCTGTGAAATGGGTTCTCAAGGCTCCTGGCTTCCAGAGGCCTCAGGGCATCCTGCGAACGTCACATGGTTGGGGGACCTCATCTGGAGTCCGCAAGAAGCACAGCCTCTGCCCCTAACTCCTCCCAACCGCGTGGCTTTGGCGCGTCCTTCTTTTCCGCGATGGACATGATCCAGCCGACGCGACCGCGTTGTGATGAGCACGAGTGGAACCGGGTGAGCAAGACACCAACAAAGCATGCGACACGGCCGTCTCCCAACGCCACACACGTGGGGGCCGCGCTGCTGCTGGCGATGCTGTCAGGTCATGGGCGGGTCTGGGACACCCCTCCCCTCGTTAGCAAGTGTGCATCCTCAGGGTCCCCGAAGGGCTGGGCCCGGGGTGCTGTTGCCAGTGTAATCCAGCTACAGATCAGGGGACAGTGGGCCCCGGTGAGTCACTCCGCACGGTGCCCAGAAGGAGGGGCTGCCCTGCCCGAGGGTCCACACGGGAGGCCCTGGAGCAAGTCACTGGGAGTGGAGGGGACACGAGGCCAGAGTCTCCCAGCCCCCGGGGGGCCCCGCTGGGCTCACAGGGCAGAGTGGAGCCAGGCAGAGCAGTGCAGGGATGGGTCGGACTGTGGCTGGTCCTCGCGGCATCTGGGCGGACCACGGGCCAGGTCCTGTGTAGGCGATGAAAGCAATCCGTCTCCCCGCTTCTCACCAAACAAGACCCCCGCGGAAGGCTTAGTCCTGAAAGTCAGGCAGGCGCTTTCGCTTGGGAACTTGCCCCTCTTTGCAGGAGCCGGGGCCTGACCCTTCGTGCCCTCCGCCCGTTCCTCTCGAGTCAGGCTGTGGTGGGATGAGACGGGGCTCCAGGTGGACCCCAGGACTCCGGGGCTGTTGACTCCACTGGGGAAAGGGGGTCCATGTATCAGGGAGAGAAGGGGCAGATGTTGCTGGACTCCAGGGCCTGTGTGCGTCGGTCATCTTCTGTCTCTCTGCCCCAGCCCTCCAGAACCATCCAAAAACAGTTGTTTCCCCAAGGCCCCTCTCCCTGAGACGTGAGACTCTATCTCCACACTGCACCTACCTTTGGCTACTGGCAGGTACATATTCCGGGTGAACCACGAAGTCTTTGTCCACGGACCCACGGCCGAGCGGAGCAATGAGCGACAGGAGGTTCTCTGAACTGTTGATTTTGGAGTTGCTGTTGAGAAGCCCTGCGCCCTTCAGAGTCTCAGCCGGTTACCCACGTGACCGTCTGCTCTTCTACTCTCTGGAAGAGTTTATGACCTTAGCATTACTGCCAACATTCCCAAATCTTTACAGTAGGGGCTTTGTGTCATTTCTAAGCTCTCTATTCCGCATTTGATAGCAGAAAACCTGGAAACTCATATGCTTGTGTTATGGAAATTTTTCTATGACTTTTGTCTTTCTGTTTTTTTTTCTTTCATGTTATTTTAACTTTATAAAACATTGACTACGTGGACTCTTTAAAAGGATCCAGTAAATTACCTTTCTCATAATTTCCATCTCTGTGTCTTGCAGCCTTAATTTCTGGTAAATTTACTTCTGGTAAATTTCTTGAACTGTAGCTGTGACCATTCAATTCGATTTTTTTTTAAGACTTCCAGGTTGTTAAAAACTAATTTTTATTCTTTGAATGTTTCCTTTTAAAATCACATGTTCTTGCTTCATGAGTTCAATCTGTTCTTATCACTTGGAGATTTATTCTAGTTTTAAAAAAAATCATTTTGCTCTGTTTTGTTTCTCCAAGTATTTCCACTCTGTGTATGGTCTGGTGGTCAACTTGGTCCTCCAGACCCCAGTGTCCCCATGGCTGAGCTCCTGTGGCCCTAGGTTACATTTGGCTGGCTTGTTTTCTTTCTTTCTTTCTTTCTTTCTTTCTTTTCTTTTCTTTTCTTTTCTTTTCTTTTCTTTTCTCTTCTTTTCTTTCTTTTTCTTTTTTGAAGACTTACTTATTTGTTTTTTAGAGAGAGAGTGGGGGGAGGGGCAGAGGGAGACAGAATCTCAAGCAGACTCCTAACTGAGTCCAGAGCCCCATGCAGGGCTTGATCTCACAACCTTGAGACCTGAGCCAAAAACAAGAGCCAGATGCTTATCCAGGTGCCCCTAGTTGGCTTTCTACAGACTCTCTTCTGCAAGCAAATGCTCAAGATTCCTCTCAGCTAAGGTAGACACCACGGCCCTCCCCTCCGGCTTCTGTCTCCCAATACTCTCCAGGGTGGCGTGCTCTTATGGTCTTCAGGTGCATTTCTTTCTCTGAGCAGATGGAGAAGACACGGAGTCGGTCCAGGGGTCCAGACTGCCATGTTTACACAGAGGACCCCTGGATTCAATCTTCTGTCCCCAAAAGGTCCTCTTCTTAATCCTATGCAATTTAGACTCCTTCTATTTTAATCCTGAGAAATAACAAACCCAACAGAGATTAATGTTGGAATTGTAGAGGTAAATTTTAAAAATACCCTGAGTAAGAACATGTCATGAACTTTGACTTTACCTGTCATGGAAACTCAGCAGCGGTGCACAGGACAGCCACCCTTGGGCAAGAGTAGAAAGACCAGGAGGAGACACCACCAAGCTCACCCTTCTCCCAGACGGAGGTATGCGTAGACGCCTGCAGTACACTTCCTATGCTGTGATTAGATCGGCCAAAATATGTACAAAGAAAATGAATCCTGTAGCATAGTGTCCTGCAGGAGGAGTGTCATGTAGTTATTTCTTTAACTGAAGATGTAACCGACTCCGAATACTGCAGGTTTTTGGTTTTTTGTTTGTTTGTGTCCTTGTTTTCATTGGTCCTCTTGTTTTTGGTTTCTCGTCAGACTACACGTGGGAGGGACCCACCATCAGACAAAGACATTCCCACGGTATATTGTCTTACTGCTGGAACAATATAGGCTTCCTTAACAAATGGACGGCATGCCTGTTTTCTGCTCTACCAGAAGGAAGGGAAGATCTTGATCATTCAGTAGTGGGCTCACTCAGCAGTTAATGCGATGATCTAGCATATCGTAGCTTCCTATGAGCATCAAAAATGAGGCAGCCAAAAATTTTTAAGGAAATGTAATCTGTTTTATCCCTTATGCTTAATGTACGTTTTAATAAATTGCATAACTGATTTGAGTGCTGTTTATTATTCTAGTGGGAAAGCAGAATGCGATGCCCTCATCTTCTGGGTAAGAATACTTTCTTCTTTCTGAGCAGATACAATCGGGCAATTGAGTTCAGGACCTGGTGCAGGGCTCTGTGTACCTGCCAGGCCTTCTAAGACCAGAGTCTCCACTGGCCAGTGTGAGGTGTAAACTGTGTTTCTCAGTTGCAGGGATGTGGGAGACGTCCCTGATGGCCTCCAGCCATGTCCCTCCCATCCCTGCAACGGAGAAACACAGTTGTCCAACTCGTCTCTGCCTCTTAACACGTCTTGGATCCTGCTTCTTCCTCTTCAGACTCCGAACTCCTGGCTGCCCGGCACCAGGTGTGCACATTTTGATGTGAGCAATGAGTTGCCTGCACATAGCAGGAGCTCAGAACGTCCGTCTGGAGCTGAAGGCCGCCCTCTACGGCTTTCACACTGGGCTCCGTCCGCCCCATCCCAGTCGGCGTCGGGATCCTCTGTGTCCGAGGTTAGGAAGCAGGTGGGCAGCTTCAGGCACTGCCGGGCACTGTGCTCCGGGCCAGAGAGAAAAATCAGCGCACCATCTGGACTCGACAAAACGTCACCGTCAGCGGGGGGCTGGCCGCTTGCCCGTTCAGTTCTGCCTCAGGTCCCTGCTATTTTTATGAGTCTGTCATGAAAACACTCAGAGTCATCTCAGAAGAGGAAGTAATCATATGCATGAAAGAGGCATGCCTTGTGAAGACACACTGGTCCAGAGGTGGCTTCCACAGATGGTTCCAGAATGTTCCATGCAAGAGTCCCAATGCAGACGCTACAATCTGACATTGCTCTGTGCAATCCATAGCCACGTTGAAAGCTGCAGGATGCATTAGAAATGAGATTCAGCCTCAGCAGAAGAAAAATAGAATGACCCTGAAAATCCCTGCTTAATCTCTTTCTCAGCTTCCATCCACAAATGACAGTTTCATTATCCTGGGAAACAGCCCCTGGAATTCGTCACTGACCAGCTCTCCCCATGCACTGCAAATATACGCTTACATAGAAAGACCCGAGGGAATGTAAACTTAGAAACAAGCGTAGGAATCGATAGATTCTATGAGGTTAGTTTATACTAAGAACAGCTGCTGATGTGACCTCACTTGCTTTATGTTTTCCTCAGAATTTATACATTTCTTTTATAATTTCAAATAACATTTTGCTTCTAAAATGAGAGAAACCCATAGAGGAAGAATCCAAGGCCCAGAAAGGGAAGCGTGTGGCCAAGTTCGCTCAATGAGATGACGTGTGTGTGTGTCAGTGAAATGCCAGCAGACACAGAATCACTATTTAAAGATTTTATGTATTTATTTTGAGAAAAAGAGAGAGAGAGAGCATGAGCAGGGGAGAGGAACAGAGGAGAGGGAAAGAGAGAATCTTAAACAGGCTCCACAGGGAGGCTTGGGCCCAGTGGGGCCTTTAGGAAGGTCCATCTCCCTGGCAGGCAGAGTCAGTAGGGTCCTGGTCTGGGCGCTCATCCATGGCCTCCAGTCTGCGGCCTTGGCTGCTTGGGCTTCCTCACAGCATGGCGGCTATGGTCCAAACACACATGCTTCTGGAAACAGAAAGTTGAAGTTGTCCATCCCTTTGGGCCTCAGCCTGGAAACTGCCAGTGTGTCATTTCCACTGTATGCTGTTGGCCAGAGCAGTCACCAGAGCCCACCCAGATGACAGGGGTGGGGATTAGACGCTGCCTCTAAACAGGGCAAGCAACAAAGGATTTGGTGATCTTCGAGAAGGGACTGCCACGTTATGGACATAGATATGGAGTCAGGTAAGCCCACCATGTAATCCTTTGACATGTGAATCTATCACACATGTGATGTCATGCAAACCCCTTAGGCTCTCACATGAATTCAACGAAGCTGGTGGCATTTGTTATTGCTGGGTGACAAAGGACGAGGCGAGCCCAGAGTGATTAAGTCATGTATTCCCACGCTCAGTCACTGGAGTTCATGTCCGCTGTCTTCTCATGCCGGCCACAGTTGGGTCTCCCGGGCATTTTGTCTGTTTAAGAAATTTCTTAGGTTTTGGGGAACAAACGGTAAGAGCCTTGCCCTCCTAATAAGCTTAGCAACACCCAGGATGGGAGTTTAGAAAAATAGCTCAGGTCCCAGGAAGGCGTGAGCCAGATGGGCCTGCCTGTGGCTGCTGGATGGGCTCCATTTGGAAACATGGATGCTCTAGATCTTTTCTTTTTCTTTACGGCATCTTGTGGAAGAAATAATAACAATTCTAATGAAATGCAATTAATTTTATTTATACGTGGGCTTATGGTGTTGTAAAGAAGAAATCTTGCCTCAGTTTTTCCCCATTGAGAATGGTATTCGCTGTGGGTTTTTCATAGAACAGTTTGATGATATTGAGGTGTGTACCCTCTGTCCCTACACGGTGGAGAGTTTTGATCAAGAAAAGACTCTGTAATTTGTCAAATGCTTTTTCAGCATCTATTGAGAGTATTATATGGTTCTTGTTATTTCTTTTATTAATGTATTGTATCACATTGATTGATGTGCGGATGTTGAACCAAACTTGCAGCCCAGGAATAAATCCCACTTGGTCGTGGTGAATAATCTTTTTAATGTACTGTTGGATCCTATTGGCTAGTATTTTGGTGAGAATTTTCCCATCTGTGTTCATCAAGGATATTGGTCTGTAATTCTCTTTTTTGATGGGGTCTTTGCCTGGGTTGGGGATCAAGGAAATGCTGGCTTCATATAATGAGTTTGGAAGTTTCCTTCCATTTCTATTTTTGAAACTGCTTCAGAAGAATAGGTATTAACTGTCCTTTAAATGTTTGGTAGAATTCTGCTGGGAGACCATCTGGCCCTGGACCCTTATCTGTTTGGAGATTTCTGATGACTGCTTCAATTTCCTTTCCGATTATGGGTCTGTTCTTACATTTCAGTTGTGGTAGTTTATATGTTTCCAGGAATGCATCCATTTCTTCCAGATTGCCTAATTTGTCGGCATGTAATTGCCATAATATCTCTTATAACTGTTTGCATTTCTTCGATCCAAGGTCAGAAAGAATTATACCTCTGTTTCTCGCTAATAGTTTTATACATTTAGCTCTTACATTTAGGTTTTAGTCTATTTGGAATTTACACATGGTGTGACGTAAGGTCTAATTTTATGCTTTTGCATTTGTAGGTCTAGTTGTTTAGTGGCTTTTGCTGAAAAGACTATGATATCCCATTGAGGCGCTTGGCACCTTTGCAAAAGTCAATTGGTCATAGATATATGAGTTTATTTCTAGATTCTTTTTATTTTTTTTTTTAAGATTCTATTCATTTGAAAAGGAGGGAGAACATGAGAGAGAGAGAGAGAGAGAGAGAGAGAGCACAAGCAGTGGGGACGGGTAGAAGGAGAAGCAGACTCCCCGCTGAGCAGGGGTCCTGATGCAGGACTCGGCCCCAGCATCTGGGATCGTGACCTGAGCCAAAGGTCACAGCCACCTAACTGCCAGAGTCACCCAGGTGCCCCTATTTCTGGATTCTAAGCTCTAATTCCCTGTTCTATATGTCTATCCTTGGGCTAGTATCACAGTCTCTTGATTTTTTTATAGTTTTGCAGTAACTTAAAATTAGGAAACCAGAGTTCTCCAAATTTGTTCTTTTTCAAGATTGTTTTAGTCTCGGTCCTTTGCATTTCCAAGAAATAATATTTACCAACCAGAGTACATTGCTTATGCACAGTTCTTTTTGTCTTCAGACGTAGACTTTCCAGTGAAAGCACTACTTTCCAAAAGTTTCTTCCCCCAGCCCCTCCTTTGGAACAAATGTGTGTATATCTGTAACAGCCTGCTTCATCAGTCATGGTCGGATTTCCATTCTGATACCCCATAACTTCCAGCTGGGCTTTAAAATTGACTTTCGAACACCCTCTCTTTCCCGAACCAATGGCAATGAGTAATATGCTTTCCTTTTACCAAATATCATATGACTGGAATCCTACACCATAGAGCCTTCTGTGGCTGGTGTGATGAATACCTTGATCTTTTAATCACATGCCTTACCACGCTGTGTTTTAGCCCTTCTCCTGTCCTGTACTCCCCTCCAGTTATTAGCAATTGAAAATGAAGCTGCTGTGCTATCAACCTGCAAGTAGGGGTTTGTACTCACATAAACCTCAGTTTGCTTGAGTAGACACCTAGGAGTTTAATTGTTTGGTTATACAGTAAGTTTATGGAAAATTTCCAAACTTTCAAAGTGACTATATCATTCTGCATTTCCCTACATTTTAGATCACTCTGCATTCTTGCCAGTGTTCAGTATCACGTATTTCTCTTTTGGAATTTGAGCTTTCTGTAAAGGTGTAGTGATAGCCCATTGGTTTTCCTAATAATGAGTGATGCTGGTCACTTTTCCAAGCTTATTTGCCATCCATATATCTTTTCTGGTTAGGTGTGTGTTCAGATCTTTTAAAATTGGATGTCTGTTTTCTTACTGTGGAGTTTAAAGAGGCTTTATGTACTGCAGATAGAAATCTTTAATCAGACATGTGATTCTCAAAAGTTTTCTTCCAGCCTCTGGCCTAGTTTTGAATCGTTTAATGGCGTCTTTAAAGGTAAATATTACTGACTTTAACAAATGAAATTGATCTTATTTATTCTGTTATGGATTATTTTTTGGTGTCATAGCTGAGAAATACTTGCCTAACATAAAGGCACAAAGATTTCTACTCTGTTTTCTTCTTAAAAAGTTTCAAAGCTTTCTCTTTTATGTTTAGATCTATGATAAAATTCTTAGTTCATTTTTGTGTGAAATGAAGATGTATATGCATGTTTTTTTGCAGGTGTATGTTCAATTATCCCAACATCATTTGTTGAAAAAAAGTATCATTTCTCCGTAATGACAGTGACTTTTCTCTTGGAGACTTTCTGGGCTGCACTGATAAAACTGAATTTATCAGCAGCAGAATTTTCTGACCTGTTTTCATTAACGATTTTATCTTCACTGCTTTCTCTCCCATCCCATGTTTTTAAATTTCCTCTACATGTTGCTGCTAATTTTGAAAACATTTTCCTTGTTGTTATTATGAGTCTATTCCTACCTTAGATATTTCCTGTCCTTTCTCTGAGATCCAGAGTGGAGGATAAATTCATGTGTGCAACACCAGCTTGTTTCATTTCAGGGAAAGCTTTTGTTTATCGTGGCACATCCCAGACGTCACCTCCGTTGTACTCCGTAACCTCAGTTGCTCATTGTCCTTTCTCCCCTGAACAAAAACCATGACATGGAAACATCAAGAGGATACACGTGTTCTCGTTGAAATATTCCTTCAACCGAAGTCGAACGTCGGGGACACGGTGTCTTCCCAGAGAGCGGGCAAGCGTGTCTACGTATTTACATGTCAACCTTCAAAGCTTGCCTGGGTTCCCCTGGGGATAGGGGTGGCCCATGGTGGCATTCGTCGACCCCTTTTATTTTTCTGGCTGAATTTTGTGGAAATTATACACAGACTGTGGGGCATTTGATTCTCAGTTTTCCTTCCTTGAGTGCAATTTTGAAGGTTTTAAAAATAGATCTTGTTGAGTAACTTGCAATGGACTTCTCTGTCAGAGTTGATGTGCTAACATCTTAACCCATAAGCCCTTACATTTTGGGGGAGAAGTAAGAAAAGCTGTGACTCAGTACATTTAGGATGGGGTCAGTGTTTCATCTCTTGGTCTCTGTGATGCTGGGGAATTCATGCTGTAACCCATCTACTAAACAAGGCTCTGAATATAACCATGGATCCTTTAAGACAATGGCTTAAGCTTGCAAGAGTGAGAAAGTCCAAATTTATCCAAAATATAAGCCATCTTAAGCTCTTGTTATTGAACTTTTTATGACAAGAGTTAAAAGCCAAATTAGTTCATTTGCTTTTCATGGTCCGCTGCCCATCCTCTGGCTTAATTCTTTCCTTCTACAATACTGCTGGTCGAGAAAGAAAAGGTTTTATAAAGTCCGCAGTGTGGACGAACCATGAAATGATTACAAAAGACTGTATTCTTCAGAAATGCACAGCTTGACTTAAAAAAGAAAATGAAGCAGAAGATACATGAATTCTAAATTGTCATATTTTTTCTTTTTCTTTCTTGCTTCTCAGAAAGACAAGGCTGCCCACGTCTGACTCAGCTCCTTCCTAATGGTCTTCGCTTCTGTTAGTGTTCGCATCTGCGCGAGGGGAGCAAAGGAAACCCTGGGTCTCCTTGATTGAGATCGAAGTCACATGCCATTCTTTCCCCCACTTAATGACTCCTTCTCAGTGTCCCCAGTGTGCTCACTCTACCCCCAGACCACTACCCACTTCCAGATCATTTCACCACCCTCAGAACATACCCGAACTCCCCTACCTCTGGCGACCGCTGGTCTGCTTTCTGTCTCTGTGGATTTTCCTATTCCGGACCTGTCGTATACATGGAATCATAAAATAGGTGTTTTTTGGTCTTGATTCTTTCACTTGTTGTTTTGTTTTGAGTTCCCATATTATGGCCAAGGTTCAGCACGTGGCGATACTTCATTTGTTTTTCTGTTGAGTTCTATTTCTTGATATGGACATCTGCCATATATCTTGTTGATTCATTCATCAACTCCTGGACATTTTGATGGTTTCTATTTTATAGCAGCTACAATAATGTTGCTATGAATATTCATGTACAAATTTTTGTGTGAATATGTTTTCAATTTTTTTTGGCACATAACTAGAAGTGAATTGCTGGATCATATGGTAATGGTATATTTACATTTTTGAAGAACTTTCCTCAGTGACTATGCCATTGTACATTTCCACCCCCAACGTATGAAAATCTCGTTTTGTCAACATCCTCACCAACACAAGTTTCTTTTCTTTCTTTCTTCATTTTTTCTTTCTTTCTTTGGTTTCTTTTTTACTGTTCTACCTATCTTTGTGGATGCGTGGTGATGTCATTGCAGTTTTGATTTGCATTTCCCTGAGGACTAATGATTTGGATTTTCATGCATTCTTTCTCATTTGTCTATCTCCTTCAGAGAAATATTTATTTAAATGCTTCACCCATGTTTTCAGTTGGGCCATTCGCTTTTATTGTTAAATTGTAAGAGCTCTTTATATATTCTGGACACAAAACCCTTGCCAGAAATATGACTTGCAAGTATCTCTCCCATTCTCTGGGTTGTCTTTTCACACACATTTTTAAGAATTGCCATATTTTCTAGAACCATGATTTAAATGTAACTGTTTTCTTCCTCCTGACATATGGTTCTGGTTATTTTTGGCTTTCCATCAGCTAATCAAGTTCTGGGTAAGAATTTTTTGTTTTTCCTGCATCACATGAAAGGATATTTTCCATAAGAAATAATGACAAAAACCACCTCCTTAAATGACCCTTGCTTCTCTGCCACAGTCAGTGCCCATGTCTCCACATCCTGGAGGCTCTTCCTTTGTCCTTGGGCTACGCCCAACCCGAGAGATGCCCCCTCCGGGACACATTCAGCTTTCTTACCTACCCCGCCATCTGCAGTCTTCTTTCCCGTTCCGTGCCTTCCCCCGGGATGTCCCAGCTCTCGGGTCCCTCGGGTCCCAGTCCCATAACCACGAATTCCTGCACCAGCACCACCACCATCGCCACTTCCCACCCCCATTCCAGAAACCCCTGAAGGCCAAGAGGAAACTACCCAGCATACTAGCAGCAAACTCACGACATGTTCACCTTATGTAGGTATTTTCAGCGGGTAGCGTTAATAGAAGCAGATGAGTGGAGACTCAAAGTGCTGTATTTTCTGCAGAGAAGTTCCGTGTGCTCCATAGCATTTTAAGCAATTGTAATGTTGACATAATCATCAATCACAAGATGTTGCAAAAATCCCTGAACCCTTTGTTCGGATTTCTCCCATAGGTAGCATCTTAACATCTTGCACAAGTGGGTGTAATATCAGACTAGGACATTGACACTGGTACTGTGCCAGATATCATGCTGATTTTACCATTGTTGTGTGTGTGTATGTGCATGCGCATATGGGTGTGTGTGTCTGTGTGTGTGGTTCTGTACGTGTACATTTATGTAACCACCACTGTATTCAAGATAAAGAACGGCTCCATAATCTCAAAAAGTTCCTGCGTGCTACCGCTAACCCCTGGTCCCACTCACCTGCTCTCTGCCTCTATAAATCGGTGACTGTAGCAATAGTGTTTTTCTCCGCAGTGCTATGTTTATGCGTTCAACCACTAGAGGACATTTGCCTTTTCTCCAGTTTTTGGCTATTAAGTATAAAATTGCTATGAGCGTTTGTATACAGTTTCTTGTGTGGACATAAGTTTTCATCTCTCTGAGATAAATGCCCAGAAGTGTGATCGCTGTATCATATGGTGAGTCTATGTTTGGTTTCTAAAAGACGCTGTCTAAGTTTCTCCCAGATTGGTACATTAGGAAGGATCCAGTTTCTCTGCATCCTGGCCAGCATTTCCTGGTGCCACTGTGGTTTTGTTTTTTGTTTTTTTTTTTCTCGTAGGTACGTAGGTATATACTGATATCTTGTTGGGGTTTCAATTTGCACTTCTTAGTGATTCGTGTGTTCAAATATCTTTCATGTGTTTATTGGGTGTCCATCTTTGGCAAAATATCTGTTCATGTCTTTTGCCAGTTTCATACATTTTTTTCCATTGTATTTTGAGAGCTTTTAAAATATATTCTACATGTGAGTCCTTTGTTAGGTGTGTTGCTTGCAATTACTTCTCTAATCTGTAGATTTTCTTTTCATCCTCTTAACAAGAGCTTTTGCCCACCAATATGTTTAATTTGATGAAGTTCAATGAATTAATTCTTTTTTTTTTAATGGATTATACCCTTGGTGTCATATCTAAGAGCTCTTTGCCTATCCACAGGCCCTGAAGACTTTTTTCTCTGTATTCTTCTAAAGAGTTCAGTGTTTTCATGCTTCCCACTGAAAAGGTGGCCTGACTTGGGCTGCATACATTGTAAAGTTTAGATGGAGATTCACTTTCTTCAAAACAACAGGTACTCCATGGGATTTACTGAAAAGATGATTTTTCTCTCAATGTGTGACTTTTTCACCTTTGTCAGAATCCACTGGGCCTCTTTCTCAGCTCTCTGACCGCCTCCTTGGACTCTGTGGTGCCTCCTTCATTTAATGGGAAAGCAGTCTTCATGATAAAACACCATGTCAGCTGGAGGTCTTAGTTTGACATTCTTTACCAGGTTGAAGAATTGTCTCTTTCCCTACTTTTGCTGAGCTACTTTATCATGGGTGGTTGTTTGAATTTTACCAAGTGCTTTTTCTGCATCTATTGACACATTTACATGTTTTTTAAAAATATGAATTACATGTGTTGATACTGGAGTATGGAAATGGCCTGTATCCTTGGAATAAATCACCTTGATCATAGTATATAATTAATTTTGTATATTGCTTAATTGGACTTACTTTATGTTTTGAAGAATCTCTGCATCTGTGTTCATGAGGAAGAGTTGCCTATAGTTTTCTTGTTTTTGTTACCAGGTAGTACTGACTTCACAGAATGAAGGAGGAAGTACTTGCTCGTCATCTAGTTTCTGGAAGAGAGTCCCCACTTGGGTACAGAAGACGTGTCTCATGGTCAACAGGTGGAGGGTGGAAATCCTGGGCTGCGTCGTCCCCCCAACACCGCTCTGGTGGGAATGGGGGGTGGTGCCTCGCTGCAGCCAGAATGACACAGGAGTTCAGGCTCCCCGGCAGGTCCCCACGGACGCCGGCGCAGAGGAGAGTGTGTGAGCACCTGCTGCTGCTGGGTGAGGCGGGATGTCCGGGCTCCCTGAGGTGAGGGGAGTTCTCATTCCCAGGAGGTCGTGGGAGAAGTCTCCGTTCCCCACAGCCTCGACAGTCCCCCACCGTGGTGCATCAGGGGGACTGGCTCTTTACTTCCAGGTCAGGGTGAAACTGTAGACGCCGCTTGGGCCTCTGTAAGTGTGCTGGCATGGGGACGAGGGAGCCCTGCTCTAGGCCGCTTACTCTCAGGCTTCCTCTTGATCTCTCCTGCAACTACCCAGGGGGGAGAGGAAGAAAAACGTCCCTGTTGGGCAAGTTGGAATTCCCGGCTTCCCACTCGGATTTGCTCATGGGGCGGGAGAGGTCACATTTTTTGCTGTTGCGTTTGACTAGAACAGAAAGGTTAGTGACACCAGGGTTTCTGTCTTGCTGGGTTGCCCGTATCTCAGTCCTTTGGGTAGAGAGGAGTATCGTCCTTGTCTGCGCCCACGGGCGTTTCTGAGTTCTGCGCTTCCCTAGCATCCAGACTGGGAAACTCGAAGGAGAAAAGCAGTCAAAAGAGCTCATCATCCTGTTCCTCCGGAAGTCCCCAGGCCCTCTCCAGGGCGCCGGTTTCCGTTCATGTTACACACGGTAGCCGGAGCGCGCACTGCTCACGGCAGTACGGACAAAGAGAAATGCGCTTCTCCATCTCACCTGCCACTGGGCGCCTTCCTCCATGACAAGTTTAAATAGATTAATTTTTTAGAACAGTCGCACATTTATAGAAAGATTAAGATGGTAGTACATGGAGCTCCAATCTCTGCCACTTACTTTCTTCTGTTAGCGCTTTCCCGACCCTCCACTTGTTATCATCTGTTACAGAGTCACCCTTGTTACCCAGAGAGAACCAATGCCGGTGCTTCAATCGCTGAAGCTCACACTCCTTTCAGACTTCTTGGTTTCACCCGATGTCCTTCTTCTGTTCCAGGACCCCGTGCCACGAACAAGTGTCATATTGACCTAGGCTCCTCTTGGCTGTCATGGATCCTCCAACATTTTACATCTTCGATGAGCTTGACAGCTTTGAGGAAGACTAGTCAGGTGCTTTGTAGACCATGCCTCTGTCAGAATTCCTCTGACATTTTTTTTGAGGTTATACTGGCATATATATATATTTTTTTTTTCATGGAATTAAAGCATCATTGATGTCTTGTATTAAGGTTTATGCCATTACATGGGTTAGTGTTTCTGAAGCTGACTGTGGCCACTGGCTGACTCGTGCTGTCAGGCTTCTCCACTGTAAAGTAAACCTTCCCCTACCTGACTCTTTGGAACAAAATCCCTCCTTACAGCCCCTACTTAAGGAGCAATTACACCTCCTTCCATCGAGTGGACAGGATAAACCTAAATTATGTGAAATTCTTCTTCATATGGGATGGGTCTATTCCCTGCATTTACTTATATCCATATGAAGTCATAAATATTTATTTTTATATCTATTTTTATAATCCAAAGCTTCACACAATTGTCTTGTGTGTTCAAACCATGCCAGCCTTGGCCCTAGGTGGTCCCTCCAGCTGACCCCTGTGCCATGGGGATCCCTGGTTCATTTTAGTGGAGAATGGTGTAGATGCATGTACTTGGCGCAGTATAATATCTTTGTGTCTCCATCAGGAGACAGAGTGAGTAAATACATACGTGCATATTAATGTGTGGACCTACACACAATCTATTGTTATCTCCATGAATAAACCTCTGTATTCAGATTAACTGACGGGAGTTCTCTTGGTTTCCAATCCCATCTACTACAGCATGGATCATTCTAGCTTCTTCCCTGTGCTTATCTGTAAACTCCACCTCCAGCAGAGAGAAACCGAGCTCCCACTATGTTTCAGGCACTCACTTAACAGTCCAAACCCAGGATAAACACATAACAGTGTTGGCGTGGCGTTGTCAGCCCAGACCCTTGTGGGAACCATGTTATCCGCAGAGCGCGGTGCTTACGGGCGGTTCTTGGGTTTAGTCTCACAGGGTGCTCATTCCCAAAGCTTTCGCCCCGAGTCCCTTCAGTGAGTTTGTTTCATATGTTGGTCCCGCACAGTCTGCATTCCACCCTGAGATCCTTATCTTCCTAAATGCAGTTTAAATTTCCATAGGGTCAGGTTCACTCTTTGTTCTGTAAAGTTCTGTGGGTCTTGACAAATGTTAAATGCCATGTGCTTGACATTAGGGTATCATACAGAGCAGTTTTGACCTCTAAAAACTATGGGTTTCACCGAGGCAACCCTTCCTCCACTCTTATGAACCCATGGCAACCACAGATCTTTTTTCCTGTCTCTAGTTTTGCCTTTTCCAAAATATATAATTGGAATCCTGCCCTACGTAGACTTTTCAGATTGTCTTCTTTCACTCGATGTATTAGCATTTTAAAGAGAAATAGCTAATTTTTGATCACTGAGAAAGTAAACCCATAAAACAATACTCCTGTGTAGGTTTTGTTTTGTTTTGTTTTGTTTTGTTTTGTTTTGAGAGGGAGAGAGCATGCATGCGCATGGGTGAGGGGTGAAGGGGCGAGGGCGAGCGAGAGAGACAATCTGAAGCAGGTTCCAAGCCCAGTACAAAGACCAACAGGACTCAATCTCATGACCTCAAGATCATGACCTGAGCCGAAATCAAGAGTCACACGCTTAACTGACTGAGCCACCCAGGGACCCGAAGCTGTGCCTC
Source organism: Mustela erminea (assembly GCF_009829155.1). NCBI lineage: Eukaryota > Metazoa > Chordata > Mammalia > Carnivora > Mustelidae > Mustela > Mustela erminea. Next base: position 91,819,240 of record NC_045625.1, read on the forward strand.
TACTCTAAGGATAGGCATTTCCTAACATGAAAAAGTAGTATATTTTAGAATGCATTTGTAAATCTGCTCTTTAAAATCTGAATTTGATTTCAGTTTCCAGGGGCAGGTGTCGAACATGAACAGTATCTACTGACTTCACACACAAGGACATGAACTGCACGCAAATATTTAAGCAGAAATAACCCTTGAGCCTTTACTGGGAATATTGGGTTGTCTGTTTCCTGAACTCTCCTTCTCAGGTAAGCTGTGGGTTACCTGCACCAACAGTGCTGCATCTTTGCTCCTTGTCTCTTGCCGAACGACCTCAGTGAGCCCAAGGTAAATTACAGAGGATACGCAGTGGTTGATCAGGGTTCAGGGCTGAGGGACCATTGAACAGGAGCACACGTCACCCTTTGTCCCAGCCCTGGCACCAAGTGCTGGGAGCCCCCTGTGTTCTAGCCCCCTCCCCGCCCAGCCATCTGAACTGTGGCCTGGTCTCTTGAAACGAGTCTCACTCCAGTGTCCATTTCCGCCTTTCCTCACCCACAGTCTCCTCCAAACGTACCCACCAGAACAATCTTTCTGAAAAGTAAAGTGGTCTTCCTGCGTCAAGTCCCTGATGGCCTCCCCAGACTCCTCACTGTTGTTGGAAAGCTTCATTTGGAAAGGACCCTGGGTGCTTCCCCGGCCCCGTCTCCCCACACTCAGACCCTCTTTTCACCACCACAGCACTCCACAGATCTGCGGCTGCTTCAGCTTTATCCCGAGGGTGTTTCTGACCCAGCCCTTCACCAATGCCATGCTCCTGGTCCCATGGCCCCTCCGGGGATCCCCAGGACTTCTTCCCGAGCGTCGGGACTCCGTCATCCATGAGCCCCTCAGACACGCTTTCCCCAATCCCCAAGCGTGGAGGTCACGATTTTGTTATGTTCTCATTAAAGCACGACAGTACCTGTGTTGTTTCTCTAAGTCTGTCCTGTCTGACCACCCGCACCCCAGCACACATACGAGGACGCATGCTCCATGAGAAACATGACCTTTCGTGTTGCCTGCTGCCGCACCCCAAGACCTAGAAATTGACAAGCCCTCAACAAATATTTGTTGAATGGATACACAAATGAATGGCGATCCCGTGCCACTAACATTAGAACGGTTTCTTGGCAACAGCCACGGGCTTGTGCCCTCAGCCTTGCATTTCACCGTGGCCTCCGGGAGAGCATGGTGCCTCTTTCTGAGAATTCCTGGGACACGTACTCCGTCCCGGATTAATCAAAGCCCTGTAAAACCGACAGGGAGAACACCCACTTCACTGCCTACACAGCCCAAGCATATCTTGATAAAACTAAACAAAATCCTCATTCGTGACATGCATCTCACTTTCTCCATGGGGTTGAAGAACCAAGTCATCTGCTGGGGGAAACACATCCCTCTGAAATACATTCTTCATTACTTATTATCAAGACCCAGGAAATATTTAACTGCCAGATAGATAAAGATATCACAGGAAAAATGTCTCAGAAGTGTATTAAAAATGATGTTTTGAGCACTGACACAACAGTAGCACTACATGTGATGTGCACTCAGTCCAAAAATATTATCCGAGGATCCTCTGGAGTTGAGATTCTATTGTTTCAGGAACAACACGGTCTCGAGTTTTTATTTTGTTGCAGGTGTCTATGAAAGCCAGGAAAAGGGTTGAAATCGCCCCGTGAAGGGCCGTGAAGACGGTAAAGGAAGCCATGTGCAAAGAGGTTGTCGGGGGGAGCTTGCCTACCTCAGCCGGTTGTTCCGTTGTGACGGGGAGCACAGCCAAGAAGACAGAGAGCCTCTGCTTGCGTCCGCTTACAAGGTGGTGCTGGGAAGGTCATGGTTCCGGTTTGCTACGGAGTTGAAATATGTTTTCGCTTTTAAATGTAAAATTCCACGCTCATTCAAGTTAAAGGATGAGCTTCCATTTTTTGAGCACCTCCCAAGTGCTTCCTTCTCTCTCTGCCGATCACCTAGCCCTCACGGCCATACTCGGAGGCAGGTCTTTTTATACCCATTTTACCAAAGAGGCTTAAAACGACCAAGCAGCCTCTCCTGGAGTCATCCAGCTAGAACTTTCCAGAGGACCCACCGCCCACCAAAGCCCAATGTGCGTTCAAACTACGGACTCTTGAACCGCAAACGAGTCAGGTCCAGACTCAAGCTACCCAACATCTTGATTCTCCCCTATGGGACTGGGGACATGTTGGGACTGGATAAGGATTAAACTGCTTAAAAACCTTTATGTATTTTAATTCTTTTTCCTTAAAATTGAAATTCTTCACTCTGTTTAAACGCACATGTCTGACAATATGTGTTTCAAAGTCTGGGAAATTCAGACTAGTCTATCAGTGCCTTGTTACGTAATGATGGTGAAATATCATGTTTTGTATTAAAGATAAAAGACAAAAAACAAAACACCATTAATTCATTTGCAAATCAAGTGATAAAACAACTTCTCTTCCTCTGGTTACTCTTGCTTAAAGAAAAGCACACAGAGCTTACAGGAGCAGAGCGAGATTGGTAGAGATCCAGAAGGGGCCTCTCAGCGGGCTTCCAAGACGGATGATGTGGGTTTCCACGGTTTCCCTTTCCTTTCCCCCACGATCTAACTAGAGCTGTCCTGTGCTTATGAGCGTTTGTGAACGTTACATACGGAATCCAAGCTGGGAAGAAGGAGAGGGCTTATTGGTTGTCACGGGGCCATTGGGGTAAGGCATTCGTGTGCCACATGAAAATGTCCTGAACTTAATGGTCAGTAGTAAAAGGAGAGCACGGGGTGCCAAGGGGAGAGGAAGACAGTGGGTGGTGAATGGGGCCCCTGCCCAGCACGCATGCAGGTGGCAGCAGGCACACTTTGGATTCAGAGAATCCAGGCCAAAGTCCTGGCCCAGTTACGGGGTAGCTGTGTCATCTCAGGAAGTTTTCTGAGCTCCTCCCTTCCTCGGTGAGATTAAAAATACTCATGTCCACGTCAAGATGAGCAATAACAAAAGTCAACTCACGACCAATACATCCGTGTTATTATTCAGTAAGAACCTCTAAGGAACCATTTCTAAATCTGACCTAAATTCTCTGATGCTCCGGCCCAAGTTCACCTTCCCTCCTGGTTGGCTCTGTAGTATTTCTCCTCATCACCCTCTATTTGCACACCTTCCAGAAGCTTCTGCTATCTCGTCTGAACAATCCCAGTCACTTGAACCTTCCCTCTAGGGCCGTATTTTGATTAACCGCTGGTAATTAAGATTACATTTGATGAACTGGAAAAAAGCCGCTAGTTGGCTTCTCTTTAGCACCTTGCACACGTACTTTAATAAAACTCAGAAAGCAGAAAGAGTGTAATTTCCTATAATTACAGGGAGGCTGGAAAATGCAGTGTTTTGGGGGGGAATAAAAGAGATGCCCTCTTTATTCTTCATTATCTTTGTGTGGGTGTATCTGAACCTAATTGTAAAAAGTAAAAAGTAAAGCTCAGGTGGTCAGGAGACTTTCTGAGATGGTTGTAAAGAAAGTATTTTAGGGTATACTTCTGGCAGAAACTTCTATATTTTCTTACTAGTGGAGAGATTATCATTTATATAAAAGTATGCCCTTTTTTTTTTTAGAAAAAGGGAAATGTTTTTAATAAACTTGTTATTTTAGAACAGCTTTACATTTACAGAAAAATTGCAAAAATGGTTCAGAGGATTCACATATACTCTACGCCCAGTGTCTCCAATTATTGGTATCTTACCGTAGTTGCACTTTGTTTTCAAACTTACGTCATTGTAGAAACAAGTATGTGTGTCTACGAAAATTCTGAAAAGTCGAAGGTCATGTGTTTAAAGATATAAGAGCTCAAATATCTGAAAGAATTAAGTAAAGCTTACAAAGTATATATTTTTTACCATCTTAACCATTTTAAGCATACAACACAGTATTTTTAACTGCGTGCACATTGGTGTGCAACAATCTCCAGAACTTTTTCATCTTTCGAAGTAGAACTCGATGTCCATTGAAAAACAACTCTGCTTCTTCCCCTCTCCCGTCTGGCCCCTTACAACCAATTTTTGACTTGGATTCTAAGCATTTGAATACTTTAGATATCTCATGTATGGACCATCATTGTCTGTGATTTACTTGGTTTACTTAGCACTTACTTAGTCTGACCCAAGATATCATTGCATGTTTTCTTCTCATAGTTTTATAGTTTCAGATCTTACCTTTAGGTCTTTAATTCCTCTTAAGTTAATGTTTGAATACAATATAAGGTAAGGGCCCAACTTCATTCTTTTGCTTGTGAATATCCAGTTTTCCCGTGATGCTTGTTTTTGAATTAACCCGAAGTCTTAGCTGTATGTGTGCAAGAGACAAAGGATTTGAGGAAGACCAAGCAGAATGTGCAAGACGGAGGACTCCTGTCGAGACGCTGAGAACTAGAGGAAACTTGGGAGTTTCTGAGTTCATAAGGCACAGTGAGGATGACCCTGGGATGCACAAAGAAATCAGGGATTCTGAGGGAGTCGGAATTTCATCAAAGTTGTAGAAACCATTAGAAGAAGGGGCAGAGGGGCATTCTTCTAAGGAACACCTGTTTTTCTTGCGTTTTATATATGCTATTATAATCCCTATAATTCCAACTTGTCCACAAGACTGCAAATTTTGGGAAAACAAAATATAGATCTAAATTATTTACAATTGTTTCCTTGTGGCTTAACACAATGCCTGGCACATAGTGTCTGCTCAGTCCATATTTGCTGAATAACAGATTAAAGGACTTCCACATGATTATAGACTAGGTTATCTGGATATATCTTTTTACAAAACACCCAGAAAGACTGTATGAAGTATAACAAAAAATTGTCCAACCTAGAAAAAAACAGAGAAAGTTCCTGCCTAGATTCCAGCGAGAGAAGAGTAACCATTGTGAAATGTGCTGTGAGTCTTCTCTGTAGCAAAGGAAAGACAACCAGACATTTATTCCATCTAAGGGATAGACACTTATTCCAGACCCTATAGCCTTCCTGTGTCACCTCCAGGAGGAAAAAAATGCTGACAAATATGTGTGAAGTTCAAGACCAGAAACACAGGCCCTCTGAAAGAGTGAGACTTAATCATAAGATTAAAACATCCCTCCAACACACACCCCTCACCGCCTCACCAGCAGTGAGTTCCAGCTGACAGAGCTGCAGGAAGAAACTCCCCCAGCGCGAAGCCAGCAGGGGAAACAATGACAAGGAGAAGAAGGAAGAAACCAGCGAGCGACTGAGACGCCCTTTGATGAGTTGAAAGGATAAATAAATTACACATTCATATACTGGAAAACCACTCAGCAGCGAAAAGAGAAGATGCCTCAAGCTACACAAAGACACAGATGGGGCGCCTGGGTGGCTCAGTTGGTTAAGCGACTGCCTTCGGCTCACGTCATGACCCTGGAGTCCCGGGATTGAGTCCCACATCGGGCTCCCTGCTCAGCGGGGAGCCTGCTTCTCCCTCTGGGCCTCCCCCTTCTCGTGCTCTCTCTCTCTCTTTCACTCTCTCTCTTTCAAATAAATAAATAAAATTTTAAAAAAAAGACACAGATGAATCTTAAAGGCACAGCGCTGAGGGAAACAAGCTTGTCTGTAAAGGATGTACACTAGGTAAGTCCAATTATATGACCTTTAGAAGAAGGTGAACTGTACTGGAAGTAGAGCAGTCATTACCTTCCCGAGGCCCCGGGATGAAGGTTTGGGGTGGGAAGATGGAACTGGTAAGTCACAGGGGATTTTGTGCGTGTGTGTGTGTGTGTGTGTGTGTGTGTGTGGTGAAACGACTTTGTGTGACACTATAATGACAGGTACATGACATTCTGCGTGCAGGTACACTAGTAAGGACTAGTTGCTGTCCCCTCCATGGTAAATGTATAATCTACCTGCCTGCTCTGGGTTAGCTGCCCCTCCTTCCCCAGGGTCAGTACCATGAAAGGGGCTCAGTGTCGATCTCCACTGTTGGCGGGAGGCCCTCAACCATAGGGCTGGCCAGATAAGCAGTGGTGGCGCTTAGGTGAGGGCTTGTGGTTGTTTCCGTGACTAGCTTCTGTCCTTGCTCCCAGAGGACGCACTGAACAGGCACCAGACCGGCTGAAGGAAGCGGCCGGCTGATGAGCCCAAGAGGACCACTTTCTCCACCCGGCTCCTCCTCCTATCTAGAGCATCTCCTGAAATGGACATCTGCGCATCCGAGTCCCTTCCCAGAGCCTGTCCACACATTTCTTCCCCAGACTTCCTTGTTATATAAGCATTCTAATCTTGTTATTTTGAAGTCCCCAAAGATCTGGGTAAAGCCATTAGCTACTGCCACGAGTCAGTAGTGATCTGTAGCTTAAGCTCTCTTGATCCCCGTCAGGATCGGCACCTTCTAGTTTTTTGAGGTCTTTCTCTTTCTTGATTATCTTGTAATAAAGCTTTCGAAGGAAGTGTGATGGCAAGAACACTGGGCGAAGAGCTCAAAGTTGGAAAACCTAGTCAGGAGTATGACCCAGACAGGTCATGTAACCTCTCTTTGCCTAGGGAAGTCTTCATAATTTTATTTATTTATTTGGAAGAGGCAGAGAAAGAGGGGAGAGAGAGCATGAGCAGAGGCAGAGGGGGAAGAAGACTCCTCACTGAGCAGGGAGCCCAGTGCTGGACTCAGTCCCAGGATTTCAAGATCATGACCTGAGCCAAAGGCATTAACCAACTGAGCCACCCAGGCACCCCTGCCTCAGGATTTTTATCTGTAAAATCAGTCGACTGAAATTGAAGTTTGACATACAGGCATTGGTTTTGTGGTTGTAAAAACATGTCACCTAAGAATTTAAGATAATTTGAAGAATAAATGTGTTTATATTACATCTCAGGCTCAGCCACTTGGGTATTTGAATAATTCTGCATTTCACATTGTTAGTAAATACATTACAATTTGTGGCATAATAGATGTGTATTTCATGCAATTATTCATGTTAGAAATTCCAACGTAGCATCTATTTGTGTAATATTTGTGACAGTAATTACCATTAATATTCACTGGCTGCTCCTTCCAGATAGGCACCACGCTGGTTCCTTTACACACATGATTTCATTATTGCTCACAGCGCCATTAGGGAAACGCCTTTGTCTTTGATTAGTCCTCTCTCAGAGAAGAGCTTCAGCTGTGAATGGTTTGCTTGAAAGGTTTTCTGCTTGTAAGCGCTGTGAGCAGGTGGGGAGGTGACACAGAGAACAGATGGGCCACCCCTCTTAGGACCCTCAAAAGAATGAAGCACACATTGGAATTGCGCCTGAGTCCAGGGACAGCGGGCACTCACCTGCTGACCTCGGCCATCGCTGGCCATTCCGGGCATGTCCAGCCTGCACACAAAGAGGACAGGTGTGCGCCCGTGGCCGGAGCGCATCTCCAGTCAGGGCAATTCGGGAAGGTGGGCGTGGGGGACTCAGAGAGGGGACACTCGGGGACACCAAGAAATTACAGACAGGGCACCGACAGCATCTGGTGCCATGGCTCTTCCTGTCTTTTTGTAAATTAAGAAAATGCCCCATTCTGCAATCGTTATAAGCATGTAAGGACACGCTAAGAATAGCATTTTGGAAGGTTAAACGGCATTCGAGAACGGTGAGTTTTCACCTTCAAGGTTGAATTCACTCTGAAATATCGGCTGTAGTGTTGACAGGTGAAAGCTTATTTTGATTTTGTTTTCAATCTTGAAAAAACCCTGGTGCCCAAGGGGGCAGCGTTCACTCATTCCCGCGCCTCCTTCACCCACTGGCCGCAGAGCAGAGCACGCACACCTGCGATGCTCACTGAACCTCAAGTGGTCCTGCTTCCAGCCCAGTAATTCACATCCCTGGAATCCCTCCTAGCGGCTGCAAAACCCAGATAGAGGCGCTGGTTACATAATTCTTACACTTCTGCATATGAAGATGTGAAACAAATATTACAGAAAAGCCTTTCTATGAAGGGAGAGGCATAAAAACGGATGCGACATTTAGTCACTTCTTAATTTGCTCTTCGGCAAGCGTTCTTGCAAGTTCTTGCTAAGTGTGCGTGAGACCTTCCCGAAACGCTGCTGCTCGAGCCTGCACCTCTGGGGGCTCTGTCAGCTGCTCTTCCTCCCGTACCCCTAAAGGGAAGACACATAAAGAGAGAGAGCGCCGGGATGTCCTGGAGACCGAACTTCCAGATTTGAAGGCAATTTTTGAAAACTTAAATTGATAAGGACGACCTCCCTCAGTGGGGATTTCCTACCACCTTGGAGAAGCAATTCCTACTTTCTGATGTCAACCATGGTCTGATTCACCAGCCCTCGGGGTGGGGGGAGAGAGGAGAAAAGTAACAATTTATAACCAGGGCTCGGGAGGAATTTTCTGGAAACAACTGGGTGATGGTGTGGCGCTTGGAGATGACAGATGAGCATATATTTAACAAGCTGCAAAGACAATGTAATGAAAAAAACTATTTTCAAAAAGCTGTGATGGCAAATTTGGATAAAACTATTTTAAAAAAGAATCTTTAACCATGCCTCACACTGTCTAAAAAATTAACTCCGAGTGGATCATAGAGCTAAATTCAAATAAAACTATAAATAAAACAAATGAGAGGCTTGTGATCTTGGGTTGGGTGGAAATAGCCCAGACACACATCAAAAGCAGGACTTAGAAAAGAAAAAGGCAAATAAGATGTCATCAAAATTTAAACCTTTGCATAAAAAACATGGTTAAGAGTATAAATAATAAGTCACAACCTGAGCAAAAGTACTTCCAAAATATACACTGAAAAAGGGCTTATATCTAGAAGGTGGAGACAACTAACTCAAACTTAATACAAAAACAATCCAATTTTAAAAGATGCAAAAGATTTGGACAGGCATTTCAAGAAAGAAGATCTGTGAATGTCAAATAAATATATAAAAAGATATGCAAATTTAAAAACAATAAAATGCCATTATACACTTTTTAGAATGGCAGAAAGCAAACACAAAGCAAAAAAAACAATGGACCCTACAAAATACAAATGTTGACAGAGAGGAGACGGAGAGATGGCATCTCAGGAGTGCAGAAACGGTGCAGCTGCTTTGGAAAACAGTTCGGCTACTTCTTATAAACTTAAATACACACTTAGCAGATGACCTAGCAATTTCATTCTTAGGTACCTGCCCAAGAGAAATGAAAACTTCTGTTTCCTCCAAAGCCTGTATGCAAATTTGTGTTTAATAGTTAGATCCATCCTGCCCAAAGCCGGAAGCACGAGAAACATCTTTTAGCAAGCGAAGGAACAGCTGTCTATCTACACAGGAAGTGTTATGACTCAGCATTAAAAAGGACAAACTGCCAATACCCACAACTTCACAGATGAATTTCAAGTTCACTACACCACAGCTACACAGTATAGGATTGCTTTACGCGACCTTGTTTAAAAAACAAAATTCCAGGACTGGAAGACATACCAGTTGTTGACAGTCACAATACACGGGGAGAGAGCTTGCATAAAAGGGGCATAAGATAAGTCTGCTTGTTTGAATTTACGTGACCACAACCTCTTTGCTTTCAACAAATTAAGTCCTATTATATTAAGCAACCACATAGAGCTGTGTCTCCCTGCCTCGTGAAAGTAAGAATAAATTTCATTTTGCAGATACCTACATCTCTAATGAATCGTACAGATGGCATTACTTGAATTAGGAAGAAAGCCCTGAACGTGTGTTAGTTTTCTGCTAAATGTCTGTATATTCATGTGTCTATATATGAGACGTGGGACTGACGGCAAAGGAGGAAGTAAGAAAGTGAGAAATTCCACCTTCTTCACTCCATCTGCCAGACGGGTTTTTAAAAAAATAATAATGCATTTATCTTTATTCTTCATTTCTAACTATTTTTGTCACTGTGAACCCAAGAATCTCTCTTAAATTATTTCTGAAGTAAAAAGTAAAGCTGCTAGGATTCATCCTTTTATGGAGGTGTTAAAATATTACATCAGGGATATAAAATTAATTGTCCTGTTTTAGTAGCCTATGATGCCATTTTTTATAGTTCATCGGAGTTAGAACGTGTAGCTAAACAGTCTTTACTAAAAACATTTCCATATAAAGAATCCTTAACTCACCTCCCTGTATACACCCAGGAAATAATTCTTACTCTTTTCTTAAAAAAAAGAAAGAAAGAAAGAAAAAGAAAGAAAGAAAGAAAGAAAGAAAGGGACTCATAGAAAGAAACTTCCAGATTGAAAATAGTGCATCCTGGATGATTCAAGGAAGTGCTTGGGTCAAAGTGACCCCCAGGAATTCATAGCGGCCAAAGGATAGATTACTATTCCTTCTTGCTGGTGACCTAGATCATGAACCAGATAGAACAGAGGTCCCACGGATTCCTAGGTGACTTCAGCGTCGGAGAGAGACGGCAGCACAACAAATAGCAACATTCACTTAACTTGAAAAAATAGAAAAGCAACCAGAGACACAGTAAAGAACTCGGGAAGTAGAGCAGGATATAGGCTCTATCAAGGATAATCTGATTATTCAAGAAACATGTATTCTATGTGTTTCTTAACACTTTCAAAGGTAGTGTGCTAGGTGTGGAAGGACTCCGTTCTCAAAGCACCTATAAAACGTGTGATGACACAAGAGGCAAGTGGGTTCTCATAACTGATGGCAAAGACGGCGGAAGGACCAGCAGTGGTTTCTAGTAAGACGACCAAGCAAAGGGTCGGAAAGAGTAAGATCGGGCACTTGCACAGACTGTAAACACAGGGAGAACAGGAGATACGTGGAGAGGAGGGGGTCGTTTTCCAGGTCTTAGATCTCTTATCCAAACAAGAATGTGGACCCCGTGAGAAAGAATGAAAGCAAAGCAGCGAAAGTGGATTATGTCTACTTAGAGACGGGAACATTGTTTTAAGCTTCCCGAACTGGGTTCTAGTCCCAAGCCCTCTTCTTGGCGGCCGTCTCCATCCCTGTGTCCCATCACCGGTGCCCCCTTAGGCCAAACCCCAGAAGAGCCCCGGGAGTCCGCAAGGATGAAAGTGGGCAGGGTGTTGGGATCAAAGGACGGTTCCTGGGAAATCGTCGCTGCTGATCGACAGAAACATCCCCATGAAAGAGATTCTTGTTTGTGTTGTTTCTCTCCCTTGTAAACATTTTAGTTTCAGGTAAATGTAGATAAATGTTTTTGCTATAAAACAACAATGCAAAGCCCTAAAACACTATAAAACACAATACAGTTATAAAACACTTCTACAAAGGGGCCCTAGGGACTGTTTACCCAGTTTCCATGAATGAAGACATTTTGAAAAACTATGCTACAATATCACAACCGAGATCCCAGCACTGATACAGACGTTCGGAACATTTGCACCACCACAAGAACCCCTCGATGCCCATTTATGACCAATTGCCCCCAGTCCATCCTTGATAGGATGGTTACCATCCCACTACCAACTACTAATCTGTACCCTGCTTCTAAATTTTGTCATTTCAAAAGTTTTATATCAGTAAAACCATGCATTATGTAACTTAAAAAAAAGATTTTATTTATTTATTTGACAGAGAGACAGATCACAAGTAGGCAGAGGCAGAGGGGGGAGCAGGCTCCTTGCTGAGCAGAGAATTTGATGTGAGGCTCGATCCCAGGACCCTGAGATCATGACCTGAGTCCAAGGCAGAGGCTTAACCCACTGAGCCACCCAGGTGCCCTGTTATGTAACTTTCCGAAATGCCTTTTTTTTTCTCAGCATATTTCCTTGGAGATTCATCCAAATTGTTGCACATATCAATAATTCATTCATTTTTAATGCTGGGTAGTGTTTCATGGTAAAGATCTAAGACGGTTTGTTTAACCATTCATCCATTGAAGGACACTTGGGCTGTTTCCAGTTTCTTAGCATTGTGCATAAAGCTACTATAAATATCTGTGTACAGATTTTTATGGGAATATAAGTCTTCATTTTTCTAAGAGAAATGCCCAAGTGTGCAATTGTAGGGTTATATGGTAATTGCATATTTAGTTTTATAAGAAAATGTCAAGCAATTTTCTGGAATGGCTGTCCTGTTTTACTTTCCCACCAGCAACATAGGAATGGTCAAGTTTCTTTGCATCCTTGCCAGAAATGGGCATTTTCACAGTTTTTTAATTTTAGCCATTCTTACAGATATATGAGAATACCTCCTTGTGATTTAAATTAGCCTTCGCCTGATGGCTAATGATGTGAAACATCTTTTTATATGCTATTTGCCATCTGTGTATCCTCTTTGGGGGATAGACTCCCACTTCATTCTTCATTTTCAAGACCGTTTTAGCTATTCTAGCTTCTTTGCATAAATGTTATAATAAGTTTGTCTATGTCTACAAAAATCCTTGCTGGGATTTTGATAGAATTGGATTAGCACTAAATCAATTTCAGGATTTACATTTTATTCTGCTGAGTCTTCCAATCCATTAACATAGTATGTCTCTCCATTTATTTAGATGCCTTTTGGTTCCTTTCATTAGAATTTTGCCACATTTAGGATACAGATCTGGTTGTTTTGTTATGGGCATGCTTGATTCATTAGCTTTGAAGTAATTGTAAATGGTGTGTTTTCAACTCAGTACTCACATGTCCGTTGTTACTCTACAGAAATACAGTTTATTTTTATGTGTTATTTGCTCTGTTATCTGGTGAACTTGCAAAATCCACATATCAGTTTTAGGGGATTTTTAAATTTTTTATAGATTCCTTGGGATTTTCTACACCCATGAGTGTATCACCTACAAAGAGGGGAAGATATGTTTCTTCTTTTTCCCCCTAATTTGTATTCCTTTTATTTCCTTTCTTGCTTTATTATGCTTTCTAGCATTTCTAATACTATCTTTAATAAGAGTAGTGAGAGTGAAAACGTGTCCTTGTTTTGAACTTAGGGGGTAAGCCTCAATCTTTCGTCAATAATTATGATGCTGCTATGGGGCTGTTTGTAAATGGTCTTTATCAATTTGAGATAATCCTGCCTTTGTTCCTTAGTTACTTTGTGTTCTTACCTCAATGAATATTGGATTTTGTTGAATAGTGTGTGTGTGTGTGCGTGTGTGTGTGACTTGATACAATCATGTGTTGCTCTTTAATCTGTTTTTCAGGTGGATTACATTTTTGGATGCTGAATAGCCTTGCATACTGGAACAAACACCACTTGGTTATGACGTACTGCTTTATATATAAAGCAAATGCTAGATCCAACAATGGTTGTAAAGATTTCTGTGTCTAAATTCATTGCTACTTTGTTGGTCCCCTTTTTCTTAGGGGGCAACACGGACCTGTTTCTGTCTTTTGGGTGTACAATTCATATGAAACTTCTTTAATTTGGGGGGAAATTACCAAAATTTTTGATGAAACTACCCGGGCTCTTCTCAAGGGATTTTCATTATGAATTTAATTTCATCCTTAGTTGTTAGCCTTTTCAAATGATCTCTTTCAGAGCTGGTGAGTTGTTGTACTTTGTGAGGCGTTCCATGTCCCCCCAGTTGTTGGATTTATGCTGCATCATGTTTGAGGGGTAGCCCTCTTCCCTTTGGTGTTTCCCTGTACTGGTTTCCCCTGAAATCAGTAATTCGTACCTCTCTCTCTCTCTCTCTTTTTGTCAGTGTTGGTGCCGATTTGTCTATTTCCTGGGTATTTTTAAAGAACCAGAACCATCCTTTACTTCATGGATTTACTTTCTTGTTTCCTATTTTCAATTTCATTGCTTCCTGCTTTTATCTCTAAGGTTTCCTTCCTTCTGCATGCTTTGGAATTACTTAGTTCGTTCTTTTATAGAGTCTGGCAGGAGGAACTCAGGTCAATAGTGTTTTTTTCCCAAGAAAAACACACAGTGCCCTGCCTGTTTCTCACCCTCTGCTTGACTGCACTCGTGTAGTTCAAATACTGGATCTCGTTTTCCTTCAGAGCCATTTTTAAAATTTCCTTTGAGACCTCCTCTTTGACTCTGGATTTATTTACATATGTGTTGCTGACTGTCCAAGTTTTTGAGTTTTATGGGGTTTTTTGTTATTAACTTTTTTGCTTCAGCTGTCAGTATGACTAAAGAAATTCATGGGGCGCCTGGGTGGCTCACTGGGTTAAAGCCTCTGCCTTCAGCTTGGGTCATGGTCCTGGGGTCCTGGGAAATCTCAGCTCAGCGGGGAGCCTGCTCCCCACCCCCGCCTGCCTCTCTTCCTACTTGTGACCTCTGTCAAATGAATAAATACAATCTTTTTAAAAAAAAAAAAAAAAGAGAAATTCATGAGAAGGACTTTCTTTTGTATTAATCTCTGTTTTTACCCATACTGAGGTCCTTCTTTCAATTTTGAAGTTATAGGACTTTTTCTGTTATGGCATCATTCTGGTTAGAGAAACTTTTCTAGCCATCCTTCATAGGCAGATTGGCCAGCATGATCTCTCTGAGTTTTCCCTCACCGAGAATGTCGTTATTTCCCTTCCATTCCTGAACAATACTCTCCCCAGGTACAGAATGCATGATTAACAGACCTTTTCCTTCAAGACTTGAAAACTATGCCATTTGCTCCCAGCATCGATGATTGCAAATGAGAGATCTGCCCACATTTGTAGACTTTTGTGTCTCCAATACAGGTAAAAGCTCATTTTTCTCTGACTGTTATCATGAGCTTTTCTTTGCTTTTAGCTCACAAGACTTTATTTTATTTTATTTATTTTTATTAAATTATTTATTTTCAGCATAACAGTATTCATTGTTTTTGCACCACACCCAGTGCTCCATGCAATCCGTGCCCTCTCGAATACCCACCACCCGGTTCCCCGACCTCCCACCCCCCCACCACTTCAAACCCCTCAGATTGTTTTTCAGAGTCCAAGATTTTATTTTTAAAGGTTTTATTTATTTACTTGAGAGAGAGAGAGAGAGGGAGAGAACGCAGCCAGGGGTGAGAATGAGCAGGGGTGGGAAGGGCAGAGGCAGAGGGAGAAGCAGGCTCTGCATGGAGGAGGGAGCCCAGTAGAGAGCTCAATCCCAGGACCCTGGGGCATGACCGGAGCGGAAGGTAGCCGCTTAGCCGACTGGGCCACCCAGGCACCCTAGCTTACCGAATTGTAATTGTGATGTCTCTTTGTGTGGATCCTGGGGCCAACCCATATGGGTTTACTCAGTTTCTTGGGTTTACAGGTTTATGGCTCTCCAAACTGGGGGAAATTTTAGCCATTATTTCCTAGGATAATTTTTCAGTTCCGCTCTCTTGTCTTCTGGGCCTCTAGGGAAGCAAATGTTAACTTCTGACTATAGTCCCACACGTACAGGGCCCTTTTTCCACTTCTTTTCAGTCTACTCCCTGTTTGTTCAGAGCGGGTAGATCTTACGGGTCCGCTCACACTCTCCCTCTGTCATCTCTACTCCACTGCTGAGACCATCCCCCTGGGTTTTGTTTCAGTGCTTGTATTTTTCTGTTCTGTCATTGTTTCCTTCTTCTTCACAGTTTCCATTTCTTGGCTAAGATTTCCCATAACTGTTCGCTACACATTTTGGACATTAAATTAAGACACTTTATATTGCATTAGCCAGTGTGTTAAGTGTCAGTCTGGTTAGGGTGCCGTCCTGGGACGGGTGGTGTGTTTTCAGCGTCCTGCTGGAACCTTGTGGAAAGCACCTAGCGGGAGAGGAACACTGAGTTCCACGGCCTTGATTCAGACAGCGGGTGGGTGTCCGCTTCCCTCACTGGGCCCCTGACCTCGAAGACGAGCGGGAGAGGAAGTCAAGGACCCCGCTGGCCCGGCACCTCCTATCCTGGTTCTTTGCTTCAGGGTTGGAGGGGAAGCTCAGCAGATGGGGAGAACCGGCGTGCAAGCGGACCCTGTCTCAGGCCTTCTGTCTTGTCCCTGCCCCGCGTGCAGGGAGGTTCTGCTCCCACCAGCAGTCGGGGAGAATGGAGTACATCCCAGCCCCAACTTGGACCACCTCCTCAGTCTCCGGAGTAGCAGATAGGAGTGGAGGCTCCGTCCTCCACTGGTCCCTAATGTCACCAGGGAGGAGGGGTGAGTCCGAGTGAGGAGTAATCCTGCCTCCCGTTGCCTTGATAAATCCCCCTGCCAGCCGGTGGGGAGGGGGCTCATCTTAGGACGAACACCTGCTGTGGAAAAGCGAGCGCCACCCGTCTCTGCTGCCCCGAGGACAGAGGAGCAGCTCCCTGCTCCATCTTCGGACGCCACCGGACACCTGGCCAAGGAGCCAGCCCACCACCTGCTTCCATGGAACCCCACCTGGGTCAATGTTGTGAAAGATCCATTCTCTGAAAGCATGCAGCTATGGGGTTTTCCAGCTGCCATCAGGTGGGCACTGCAGACAAGTGTTCTGTTGCTAGACCATGCTCTTTTTGGTCCTTGAGTTAAAAATGGGGTGAACAGAGTGTTTGGGAGCTTTATTGTCTATGGCTTTTGGTGGCTCCAGGTCAGGAGTTTCTCCAGAACCGTACCTGGACCCACGGAAGGAAATGCAGAAGCTGCGGGAACTCACCACCGTGCTCTTCCTTATGGCCAGAAATTCCTCAGCTTCTACCTTCTCCTCCGCGCCTCTCAGAGTCTGCTCATGCTTGCTGTTGTGCTAGATCTAGGATCCTGTCGCTGGAGGGGGCGGTGCTGCGAGGAACTGCACATCTCCATCTGGGGAGAAGGGAGGTACCGTTTCTCATCCGCTGTGCCACGGAGAGAGGACATCTCGTTGCTCCCGGGAATGAAAAGGAATCCATCATAACTAAAAGTTCAGTCCCATGAAAAAGAAAAACGATGCTTAGCTAACCGCTGGGCTGATCTCTCGTCAGAATGTGAGAGAGCGCAGGGACATCACGGCTAGAGCACGGGGGCCGCTACCTTCTCCAATTTGGATCGCGCTTCCTGGATGGACACATCACTAAAACATACTTTCAGCCATTGTGACAGAGCGGGAATGACACCACCGTAGTCTGAGCACAGCCTCAATTCACAGAACAGTGCCGGCCTAAGCTGTCTACAATATACACTGGATATTTAAGTCAACGAGGCTGATTCTGTTATTCAAAGTCAAATTTAAAGCTCTACCCATTCTTAGCCTCTTGCTTTCTCCTTGCTCTCTGGCTTCTTGATCAAGTATTTAGGACATTTGGAATACTTCTTACACCCCTCTCTCAGTTTCCTTTACTCTAATTCCCCAGAGGTTTAAACCTAATCAGGGGGCAAGTGCTCCCACCGTATCCACCTGCTTGGTGCAGGTCAAGGTGGAAGCAAAGGTACTCAGGTTCTCCATTTGTTAAACTGTGAGCATCTGCCCTGTGCCTGGCATTGTTCTAGGAACTACGGGATTCGCCGAAGGACAAAATACGAAAGTCTTCCTGCTCTTACAGAACTTGTATTTAATTAGAGTAAAGAAGAAAAACGAACAAAGAAATCCTCAGCTAGCTCTAAGTGTGCAATGTGTTAAAACAGGCTAGTGTCTGGGGCATCTGCGGGTGCATTCGGTGAAGCATCAACTCTTGGTTTCAGTCCAGACTGTGATCTCAGGGTCCTGAGATCGAGCCCTACAGCAGGCTCCATGCTTAGCACAGTTTCCTTCTTAAGACTCTCCTGTACCTCTCCTTCTGTCCCTCCCCATTCTTGTGCTTTCTCTCTCCCTAGCTCAAAACCATAAAGACTTAAAAAATAATAAAATAAAATAAAGTAGTATGTTAGAGATCTTGTGTTTGATTTGGTGGTCAAGTAAGACCTCTCTAAGGAACTGTTATTCATGATAAGACGTGAATGGCTAAGAGGGTCGTTCTACCTGGGAGGCCGTCCAGCACAAGAGGAGAGCTCATATGAAGACCCCAAGACAGGGATGAGCTTGGCTTGTTTAGGGGAGATAAGAAGTTGGTGTCTCTTATGTATCATGGTAAAAGGGGTGTGTGTGTAAAAAAGACTGAAGAGAAGTCAGGTACCAATTCACAGAGAGGAAGGCTATGAAGGAACCAGAATACGGGATTTGGATTTTACTTAGAGGGTAACTGACAGCCATGGAAGAATCCTGCCCTGAGGACTTACACCACCTCGTTTTTCGAGCAGCTCTTCAGTCTCCACGGTGGATAAGCTCGGTGGGCAGATGCTCCTGCGAAGATCAAAGGAGAGAGGACAGCTGGCACCGGCACGGCGTTGACAGAGTTGGGGACACACAGAGTGGGTGAGTTTGCTGGGGAGCTGGACGTGTAAACTGAAGGAAGGGGCTGTAGGGTCGAGCACGCATCACAGGTAGATTCTGACTGAGTTCTTCTTGTGCCTTTGTGCCTACGTAGGACACCACAAATTTTCTTTTCTCATGTTGCTCCTAGAGGGAGTGGGTTTCCACTGAGCCCCACTTTGCCCCACTTTCTCTCTCTAGGGAGGAAGAGGATGAATCTGAACAGTGAGTTGGGGTGTGCCCATGGTTCAGGACCCCCCGTGGGTTCCCTGTCTCTTAGCGTCCACTGTTTTCTCCTTTTCTACTGGGGCAAGGGCTGCATTCTCCATCTGTGCTTAGAATCGAGTGCGTTTGCCTGAGCCCAGTTGTCTGAAGACAGAAAGCCAGGCTCTCTGTTGAACATTATGCCTGTTGCGAGCCATGATGTTTTGATCTCAAGGCATCTCTCTTTTGTGTTCCATATTTCAATTGGCTCCAAACTCAGCAAGGAAAGGCGTATTAGTACGGTTCTCTTAATTCAATACATTAGTTCTTTGTCCAAGACCGTTGATAAATTGGGGAGAACTGGCATCTGTGCAGAGACAATACACACTGATGTATTAGAGATTTTTAAGAGGAAGATTGCTTTTGTTGGCTAATGGTCTGCGGGGGATTCTTTTTCCATTCAGCAATTCTCTCAGGAAAAACAAAGGACACATGATTAGTGAGAGTGCTGACAGAGAACGTGTCTTGTTTTTGAACCAGAGCATTTTTTTTTTCACTTTCTTGCCTAATGCAAATATAACATAAATATCTTTATTCTTCTGGAATGGATAAACACTACGAAAATGAAGAAAAATTTGGAAGATGACTCTTGGATTTCATCCCTTTAACACAGTGATTATTTCCCACATGCTCCTTTTTTTTTTAAATCTATATCCATGTTTTTCTAGATGCTTTCCGAAACAAAACATGGAGAATGCAGAAGCAAGACAAGCAGTCCAAGGATAGCGACCCGTAGAGAATCTTAATAATTTAGAGAGCACCATGAAATAGAATTTCCAACACTATAAGAATAATATCATACTGTAAAGGGAGGCTGACCAATTTTGAGTTGAAAAGCATAACCAGGACAGCGCTAGAGTAAATATTGTGACATCTCATTGGGATTATGCAAAGCATTCTATTTCTTGAATATTAATTGCTCTGTGGTTGGTGTGTCAGGAAAAGTTCAGTTTCTGTAAACCTTCCCAGGTTCATTCGAGTTTCGAAGACCTCTTCGGTCTCTTAAAACATGTGGCTTGGGGGCAGTAGGCAGCCCTGTCCACATGGGGGAGAGAGGGCGTTGGTCATCTGTCTGTGACAACACCTCTTTCATGCGCAGACATGTGGTCCCACAAGAGCTTGGGACACTCTATTCGCACAGTCATGCCCATTATAAAAACACAACATGGCAGGTCCAGGGAGAAGGAGGTCATAGACGGCTGCTGAGTGTTTTATGCATAATGATGACTTTTGCACATTTGCAACTTTGTTAGAAAAAAGAGAGGCTGACTCAGTGGCAGAAAGGAGACAACACAGTTCTATGCACCAGGATTTCCAGGATCCCCTCCAGGGCCTGGCTCTGGGTGGGAGGCAAACAAGAAAAAGAACTTGTGTGCAGATGGAGAGCAGGGTAAAGCTGGTGTAGCATTCTTGGGGGACAGTCACAGCAGGTAGATGACAGGGTGAGGCTGCAGCTTCCTTCCTGTGAGCTTCTGGTCGGTGCTGGGGTTGAGTGCAGACCCTCTGGTCCAGGACCAGCACCAGCCATGCAAGGGTCCTTTTCCCTGTGCTAAAATCCTGCAATGGTGGGGCCAGAACCCTTCCCTGTGGGATTGATTTCTTACGCGTATCCCCTGGAGGAAGGTTTGCTGAACTTGTCACTGCACGATGATGTTGTGTTCTCAAAGACCATGGTTGGGTAATGCTTGAAAGCTTTTTGCATGAATCCGCCTTCCTTTTCTCAGATGAACTGAGGCCGTTCAGCGGGAAACCTTGGTGGGAACCCAGAAGTAAACACGTCTTTGGGAGAGTCACACTGTGTGTTTCTCTTCCGCTTTGATCCCATTGGTCGTGCCGAGCCTGCTGCCTGTCCCCGGCTGCGGATGCCCATCGTCCCTGGCTTCCCAAATGTTCTCGCTCCTGTCCCGCCGGTGGAAACTAGGGACACGGGTCCATCATGGTTTTTTGTCAGTTCTGAAATCTCAGCAGTATGAAAACCAAAATTCTGGGCAGAAAAAGCATGATGAACTTACATGAGACAGTTTATTGTTTATTAATTGCCCTTAGTGAGAATGTCTGTACATTTTGTGCCAAAATACCATTGTGTTTTGTTTCTGGTGCCGGCCCAGCCTTCACAGTGGGTGAGACTCAGCGAATGTTACCTGCTCCCTCGTACCTTTAGATGATCTAAAAATCTCCTGATCCAAAAACAGCGAGACTCAAGGGTTTCGATGCGTTACATTTGTTACCTAGGGGCAAAGTGGAACAGATTGTACAGGTACTTATGTGAGGGTCGAGCAGACATTATTATCTTTCCTTAATATCATAAAAGTCTGTTCATGTAACCGCCATGGAGAGTCACAACCCAAGCTCTTCCATCACCGTGAGCATCGTTTGTGTGGCTCTTTTATAACCACATCAACACACACATCAAGTAATTTTATCCCAAAATTGTGATAGAAAGGAAACCTACCATAAGAAGTCTTTCTAAAGTGGTTTTTTCACGCACTCTCCCCCCCTGAAGAGCCATCCTGCTTGTTGTGTGGATCAACAGCCTGTTCCTTCTAATTGTTGAGTGACATCCCTCAACAGGAACGTGTGACCGTCTGATGGACCGTCCATCTGGTGAACAATGTTTGGGGGCTTCTCAGTTGGGCTGTTACAAATAGAAGTGCTCTGACCATTCGCATATAAACTTTTTTTGTGAGCGTACGTTTCCAGGTGTCTGGGATTAAACACCCAAGAATGCAACCGCTGGCTGGTGATAAATGCACGTTTCATTTTATAAGAAATTGCCAACCTGCTTCCAGAGTGGCTCTTCCATGTGTGAATGGTCCAGTTTCTCGTCCTTCTAGGCACCATTTGGTGGTGCTCGAATTATTTATTTTACCCATTCTGGGAGCTGTGCAGTGACATCGTGCTGTGGTTTTAATTTGCAATTCCTTGTGGCTCGTGACCATGAACATCTCGCCACGTGCTCATTTGCCATCTGTGGATCCTGTTTAGTAAAATGTCGGCGTCCTTTGTATGTGCTCAAACTGGATTGATCAGAGTGTTTTCCACTGGGTTTTGAGAGTCGTTTCGATCTTCTGGTTCCTGGTCCTCTGTCAGATGTGAGGTTTGCAACACGACGTTCGGTTTCTCTCAATCTATAGCTTGTCTTGCCAGACCTCTCACAAGGGCTTTTGCTGACCACAGACCTTTACACTTGGTGAGCTTCAATGTATTAACTTTTCTGCCAATGGATTTTCTAAGTGTGTGTGTCAAGTCTAAGAACTCATTGCCTAACTCAATATCCCAAAGATTTTCTACACTTAAAAAATAAAAATTTACACTTTCATGTTTGATATTTAAGCACATGCTTCATTTCAGTTCCTCTTTACATATTGTCTACAGATCGGGTTGTGATTCTTTCTTTTGCAAACGAATATCCAATGGACCCAGCTCCGTGGATTGGAAAGACCATATTTCTAACATTGAAAAGATTTTTTCCCATTGTCAGAAAACAGTGAGCATGTTTGTTTGAACCTATGTCCAGATTCTATGTTCTGCTCCATCGGCATGTGTCTATCTTTCCATCGACACCACACTGTCTTAATTACCGTGGTCATACAGCAAGCCTTAATCCTCCTGGTGTTATCCCCACACCGCTCTTTATTTTGAAGATTGTTTTCGTCATTTTAGGGCCTGTCCCTTTCCCTATAAATTATAGAATGAGCTTGTCCATGTCTGTCAGAAATTCCTTGCTGGAATTTTGATAGAATTGCATTAAACTCATAGATCAATTTTGGAAAAACTGGTACCTTGACTGTATGGATTTTTCTAACCCATCAACATCGTATTTCTCTCCATTTTGTCATTTCCAGGGGACAGATGCTTCCAGGCCTTGCTATGTGCATGCCTAAGTATTGCACCTTTGAATTACACATAATACAATGTTATTAAAATAAGTTTCACATTATTAGTATATTAGTATACTGGCATATTAGTATATAAAAATGAGATTGATTTTTTAGCTCTAGATGTGTGCTTCTTTTAATAGATTCCTCAAGATTTTATATATATATATACACACACACACACACACACACATATATTTGTGTGTGTGTGTGTATACACATACTTACATATACAGTCAAGCATTCATATTCCAAGGAAGAAGTAAAACTGACCTTATTTTCAATTGGCATCATTGTTTATATATATATATATATATATATATATATATATATATATATATATATATAAACAATGATGCCAATTGAAAATAAGGTCAGTTTTACTTCTTCCTTGGAATATGAATGCTTGACTGTAATGACTAGATCTTCCAGTAGTATTGGATAATAGTGATGTGCGTGGCCTTCTACCTTGTTCTTGCTACCATGGGGAAAGCATGTAGTTTTTCACCATTAAGTATGATGCTAGCTAGCTACGAGGGTTTTGTAGATGGTCTTATCGAGTTGAGTCAGTTTCTCTGTTGGTAACCTGCTGAGAATCTTTGTCACGAATGAGTGTTGGATTTTGTCAAATGTTTTTGGTTTGTCAGTGGATGTAATGATAGGATTTTTCTTCTTTAGTCTGTTAATGTGGTAGGCTACATTGATTGGTTTTCAAAGGTGGGCCCAGTCTTGTGCAGCTAGAACAAATCTTCCTTGGTTGTGGTATATAATTGCTCTCTCTCTCTCTGTCTTCATCTGGTTTTGGTGCTGGTCATTCCAACTTCATAACGTCAGTTGGGAAGAGCAGCTTCTTCCATTTTGCGGAATAGATTATGCAGATCTGGTGTTAATTCTTCTTGAGATATTTAGTCTAATTCTCCAATGAAGCCCCCGGGGGCTAGAGATTTTTGGGGGGAGCAGCGCTTTATGCTATAATTTCAATGCCTTATATGGTTATAAGACTATTTAGGTTCTGTATTTCAACTTGGTTGGATTTTGGAATTCGTGGTATTTCGAGGCATTGGTTTATTTCTTTTAAACTGCAGCATATAAGTGTCGATTTGGCCATATCGTCCTCTTCTTACCCTTTCAAATGCAGAATCTGTGGTGATATTCTCTATTTCATTCCTGATAATGATAACGTATTTCTGCTCTTTGGGTGTTTGTCAGTCTTGCTAGAGGTTTACCAGTTTATTGATTTTTAAAAAAATAGCTTCTTGTTTCGTTGTTTTTTTTCTCCCTATATTGTATTTTTAATTTCATTAATTTCTGCTTTTGTCTTTAGTATATCTTTACGTTTGCTAACTTGGCTTTCTTTTGTTTTTAGTTTATTGAGGTAGGAACCAAGATTATCACTTTGTTTTTTTTTTTTCCCTAATAGAACCACATATTGCTATAAATTCCTCCTCAGCATTGCTTTATGCACATGAAGTGTACTTTTCAGTGTTGTATTCTTATTTTCAAGCTGTTCTTTTTGTTTTCATTTCCTTTGAAACTTGGCTCTGAGCCCATGTATTCTTTAAAACTGTTCTGCTTAGTTTCCACTTATTTATGCAAATGTTTAGGTAGTGAATGCTTGCGTGTATTCTAATTAAAAGAGGCAAACAATGCAAAACAACCCAGGTGCAGTACTTTCTCCCAGGTCACACCGCTCCCAGGGAATGATACTCCTCCCAGTGCCTTCTGCAAATATGGTTGTAATATGATGTACGCGGAATGTGTTTAAACACAGATGGGTTACACTATACATTTCTTTCTAAGGTCTGCTTTTTTTTTTTTTTTTTTAATACATGACATTGTGTCTTAGAAACCATACCAAATCACATCCTGACTACCACTCTCTTTTAATGACAGCATCAGTGTTTCATAGTATGTATTTAATGGGACTTGAGTGCATTCTACGGATGGGTAGACCTTTAGATCATTGGAAAATTTTTAAATTGCAAGTTGGGCTTTGGTGAGCATACTAGAATAGTGGAGGTTCATCATAAATGTGCCTTCAGCTCATTTTATTGTAGCTCTCTGCCCTCAGCCAAAGGAGGGGAGGGCAACAATGGAGAAACAGAAGAACCTGGGGAAATCCTGGTTACCAGTCCCACTTGCTAAAGGCACGCACTTATTCGAACACAGAGACGGTGTCAACAAGCTCCTCCTGAATCTGGGAGTCTGCGGGTGTGTCGCACAGCTGGGCCGTCTCACCCCAATGCATGCAGGTTGAAGGAGGAGCCTGGACACCCGCAGGGGCTTGCAAAGCACAAGGCCAATATAAATGGAATCTTTGGAGAAAAGCTTGGGATGATAACCCCAGTTCTCATGCCCCAGGGTGACGTGCAGCTCCTGGCCACGCCTTAGAAGGGGTTGCAGCAGTGACACCCACGTTGTATCGTGATCATGTTTGCAATGATGTGGGATGGGCTCCTCAGCTGGAGAGCTGAAGTCTAAAGCTTCACCAGGAACTTCTACACACCAAGACTTTGAGCTTCAGTCTGCTGGGAGAGCCCTCTGCCAGGGGTCAAGGACAGATGTCCCGGGCTTGTTTCTCCTCAGTGTGAGTTGATGTTGAAGGACAGTACCTACCTCATGATAGCATACCCTAAACGAATGAGCTCGGAGAAACACGGGGGCTTGGTATTTAGGGCTATCTCTTCCTGATGAAGATAGAGCAAGGATCACTGGTTGTCCCCAATAGTTTTTAGAAGTCAATTTTTCTCTGTATGGTATTTTTGCTCAACACACTGAATCTGAACAGAAGTTGTATAATTTGTATATACAATTTGTGTATACAATTCAGGAGGAGCTTGTTGACGCTGTCTCTGTGTTTGAATAAGTGCGTATTTGTAAACACAAATTGTATAATCTGGACACACATTGTATAATTTCATTATACAATGAAAGAGTCCCTTTGTTCAAATGTATCTATATGCATGTGTGAATATTCTTTAAGGTATAGTTCCAAAAGTAGAGTGGTTGGGACTAAAGTTTTGTATACCTACATATATCACATTTAATACATATGTAAAAAAAAAGTTCATTAATAAACAGTTTTATATGTAAAATGTGTATGTGTTCATTTACCATATATTATATACACATATACACATATATGTATATATATACATACATACATATATATATATATGTAGAGAGAGAGAGAGAGACAAGTAGCATCTTAAAAAATGTTGCCATTGTATATCCTCACCCACAATGTATGAGAATGCTCTTTATCAAGCCTCTCACCAATTTTAGAAAATAGTGCAATTTCTTGCCATTCTAATAGGCCAAAATTAACTAATTTCTGTTTTAAAATTTATTCTCTTATAAGTTATCTTTGCATGTGTTTAGTTGGTATTTATAGTCTTCAATAAATGATCCGCTCACAGAGTTTGTATTTCTGTTGAGATTTTGTCATATTTGTGAAGACTTGAGATCTTTAAAAATATACGTAAGGGTAGTTTAAGGTAGGGACCCAGTTGTGTCTTCCTTAGGCAGCTGTACATTTAGTTCCTCCGGCATCATTTATTAAATCATTCATCTGCCTCCCGCACTAATTTCAGTATCAATTAAATGATAAACTAAATACGTCTCCACACACTCCGTTCTGGAACCGTGATGTACTCGTCTGCAGCCAATAACTACTGCTTCAAGTATAATTGCTTCCTAGTATATTTTTCTGTTGGAAAAGCAAATTTATTTGCCTCATTATTTTCTTTGATAAGAGTTTTTTTAAGTATGTCTGCATTTCTTTTTCCACCTAGCTTCTAACCAGTTTTTAAGGGCCATGAAAATGGTCTGTATCAGTTTGAGAAAAGCACTGAATTTCCAAAACAAGTGTATGATGTGTTTCTACATTGATTTAAATCCAATGATGGGTCTTCCAGTGTAGTTTTGTCATTTCTCCAGACGATCTTCAAAACAAGTTAATTCCTAGGTACTTTAGGTTCTTTGTTGTTATTTTAAGTATGAACCATTTGTCCCATGGCCCATTTTTCTAATTTGTTACTCTCGAGTTACTGAAAAGCTATAGAATTGTGGAATTGGTTCTTTCTCAGTTATTTCTCATAGAACATTGTGTTCTCTGTAAGTAATGGCAGTTATGTACCGTATCATATCATATCATATCCCTATTCAATATCGACCCTCATACTTGCGTTGTATGTTGATTATTGGCTGAGTTAGGGTCATCCTTTAACTAAAAGATTCCTTTTTATTATGTTATGTCATGTCCTGTCATATCATATTAATGATAGTATATTCCTTTTTATTAGGAATGCTTCTCATCCTTTCCTGTTCACACTTGATTTGCCGTAGGCATCTGGTATAATCATTTTTGAGCTTCAGGAAATTTCCATTGCTGTTCTCATTCCTCCCAGTGATTTTCATAATCACTCATTCTTTTGTTTCCAGCCTTGAAGCTCAGGTGACAAGCCTCTTTCCCAGACTTAGACATGTGCAGTTTACATAGATCATTACCTGCTGAATCCTGAGATGCATTACAACCTCAAAGACAGGGCCCAGTATCTTCCTTCCAAAAGTGTCTTCCCATCACCCTGTCTACCTGTGACGGCTGTATCACCCTCTAGCTACGACCCTTGCCTCTGTCTGGGAACGGTCCTTGACGTTTCATTCGTTCAAGAAGAGAAAAAGGCATACTATGAACAGGTACACATACACATTCATTCGTGCATGTATGTGTGTACATGAGTGCACGGGTGTGTGTGTGTGTGTGTGTGTGTGTGTGCTGATGTGTGGAGAGAGAAAGGACACCTATCAAATTTATGATGCTAACTTTTCTCCCTAGGGAGAGAAATCAGATGGCAGACAAAACCAAAAACATTTTATTTTTTTCTACATGTTGTGTCTATTTATTTGTCAGAGAGAGTGAGAGAACACCAGCAGGAGAAGCGTAGGGAGAAGCAGGTGCCCCACTAAGTAGGGCGTCGGATGCTGGACTCCATCCCAGGACACGGGGTCATGACCTGAGCTGAAGGCAGATGCCGACTGAGCCACCCAGGTGGCCCTCAAAAAGCATTTTAAAGTGTATTTATTATAACGCATTCTCTTAATAAAACAACAAACTAAGACAAATCAATAAAATAAAAAAGAACGGTCTAAGGCAACTAATTCTAGGTGGTAAGCAAAAGGATGATTTTTACAATAGGCTCCGTACTTTCATCTATATTAAGATGTTTCTAAGGAAACGTTCCAAATCGAAGAGCACTGGGAAGTGGGAATAAAAAATGTGAATATTAATAAGAAATGGGCCTGCGGAGTATAAGGCAGGACTGTGAGCCAGGGAGCTGACATCATTAAAATGTAAATGTGCAGCCTGGCCTCACTCCTACAAGGTTCTCTGTAACGTCGCTGCCCCTCCTGGATTTCTTGGTCCTACATTTCGTTAAAGGATGCTTCCCTGCCAACCTCAGGCTTCTATAAAACATGCAAATTCTGGTGAAAGGATTCCCTCCAGCTGTTCCCAGAGCGTCCCTGTCACTCGTCACCTACACACATGCAGGCATCTGGGTCACCTAAGAGGTGGCGTCTCATTCCGTGAGTCCCTGTGATGCGCAGGGCCCATTACAAAATTCCCTGATCACATTTAGTGCCAAGAGAAATGTACGTAGAAGCAAGTGTATGGCACACTGTGGCTCTCCCCTCCATTCTGCGGTTTTAAAATATTTACGGACTGGAGGGGCTGCTCAGTCTTTAAGCGTCTGCCTTCAGCTCAGGTCATGATCCTGGAGTCCTGGGACCGAGCCCCGAGTTAGGCTTCCTGCTCAGCAGCAGTCTGCTTACCCCTCTCTCGCTCACCTGCTTGTGCTCTCTCTCTCCCCCTTTCGCTGTCAAATAAATAAATAAATAAATAAATAAATAAATAAATCAATCAATCTTTGGAAAAAAAAGAGAGAGCTGGAAATTTATATCCACAGAGAAACATATACACAGATGCTTTTAGCATCTTTATTTGTAACTTCTAAAACTTAAAAGCAGCCAGGATGTCCTTCAGTAGCTGAAGAGGTAAATAAACTTTGTCCCATCCAGACAATGAAATATTATTCAGCACTAAAAAGGAATGAGCCATTGAAAGCATGAAGAAAACCTAAATGCATATTACTAAGGAAACAAACCCAATCTAAAAAGCCTACATACTGTATGAGTCCAAGTATATGACATTCTGGAAATGGCATAACTATGGGGTCAGTGAGAAAAGACACTGGTTGCCAAGGATCAGAAGGAGGGACAAATAGGACCCAGCGAATTCTTAAGGTCATAAAACTCCTCTATATAATACTATAATAATGGGGACATGGCCTTATAAATTTGTCCAAACTCATAGAATATGCAACATCAAGAGGGAAGCTGATGTAAACTATTGATTTTGTGTCCATGTAGGTTCAACAATGGTAACGAATGGACCACTCTGTCAGCCCACTGACAGCTGACCTCTGGACACATCAGCAAGTCCAGCCACTTTCAGCAGAACCGCCACCCTCCCAACTCACCAGCCCCACGCCCGACCACAGTGAGCCCAGCAGACAACAGCGGAATTCCCCGTTGCCCCAGAGCTCCATGGGTAGTAATAAAAATGCGTTGCTTTTAACCCTGTGAGCTACAGGATGGTTTGTTGTAGAGCAAAACGTGATCGATAAGTCATCTGAGATGTTGGGAAGAATCAATACTGTGAACTCCGTATTTCAATACTTGTTCTTGACCTGATCGCCCAGCCAGTGGGGGACAAGCACAGTGTCTGCAGAGACTTCATTCTCTAACCTTGAGATGGTTAGATTTCTGTAGCTTAGCCTCCACGTAGTTTCACCAGGATGGGATTTTTCTAACCTGAGGAACCCATGATGAATTACAAGTCTGGGCACCAAGTTCAGAGCATAAGTGAGTCTATATCTTTACAGACAAGTAACCCAAGTGTCTGCCCAGGTGTCTCCTTTGTCACCCTGGCCCCACTCTGCTTTCTTTATCTTTACAGCATTGGGAGGATAATTTTTCCTCTGCCAACTGGTGCCTAATGATTAGTGGCACACGGGTGAGTGGACAATAAGTGGCTTAGCAGGTGGAGGGGTCATGTCTATTCGTGTCAGTGTGGGGGCTCGGGGAAGAGGTGTCTTTGACTGACCTTTGACATCAGTACTACTGCTAATACCCCAGCTTAATAAAAACTGGGAGGTTTGGGGCCTCATTGGGAAAGTATGGAGGGTTCTGATAAATCCTGTTTACACCATTTTATTGGAATATGATGGTGTCAAAGGTCGGTCCCTTCCCTGTTTGGAAAGTCCCTCAGAGGGGGGTTCTTTGGCATCTGAATTCTCTAGAGGCCCTGCTCTAGTGAGATAAGGGAATTTCAGAGAAGACTTCTTTCTGTGTCTGCTGTAAAGATTGTTGGTCCCCTCAAGAACGTGTTTTGGATTTCACTGTGTGTCCCACCCTCACACACACCCCAGCAAAAGATGCTCTGAAAAGGCCCAACCCTCAGGACCTCAGAATGAGACCTTATTTGGAAATAGAGTTGGTGCAGGTGTAGTTAGTGAAGATGAGGTCATGTTGAGTAGCGTGGACCCCACATCCAATGCAAGTAGAGTCTTTGTGAAGAAATGGTCATATGAGGACACGGAGCCATGGGGGAAGGCCACGTGGTAATGAGGTAGTGACTGAAGTTATGGAACAGGCAGGGACACCAAAGGTTGCCAACAAACTACTGTACCTGGAAGATACAAGGAAGGAGTCTCTTTCAGAGGGTGTAGACACTGACAGTACCTTAGACTTCGAGCCTCCAGAAGTGTAAGAGAATAGATTTCTATTTTAAGCCACTGAGTCTCGTGGTACTTTGTTATGGAAGCTCTCGGAAGCTAAGTCATGGCACGTATCACTGCCTGAGCTGTCTGCCAGCTCTCTCCACGACTGGAATGTAAGTTCTGATTGAGGGTATGAGCACCACATACAAGGGTCTGGCTTCACTGCCATAATGGCCAGCGCCTGGTGGCTCAGCTGGTTAAACACCTAGCTCTTGGTTTCGGCTCAGGTCATGATCTCAGGGTCATGGGATCGAGTCCCACGTCGGGCTTCACGCTCAGCAGGGAGTCTGCTTGAGATTCCCTCTCTCCCTCTGCCAACCTCCTACCTACGCATGCTCGTACATGCTCTCTCTCTCTCTCAAGTAAATAAACCTTTAAAAACAAAATGGCCAGCATAATGGAGCATTTACTATGTGATAGGCTCTAGCTCTAAGGGCATTATGAGTATTAAATTATTAATCAACAGAACAACCCCATGATAAAAGTACCATCTTTATTCCCATTTTGGGGATGCAGAAACTTAGACAGAGAACTTAAGGAACTTTCTCAGAATCACATAGCCAGTGAAAAGGCAAAGATTTTTGGAACCAGTAAATAAAGATTCCAAAGCTTTTGTACCTGAAGGGCTTGATTCTGTGACACACTGTCCCTGCCCCCCAGCCCTCTCAGTCCCCACTGTGGCTGGCCTGTTCCCATCATCTGAATCTGCCTCACTTGAGTGTTTCTTCATTATTCAGCAGCTCTCCTCATCTCCATCTCGTTAGAGGCTAGAGAGGGACCCATCTCCTAGGAGACGGGAGGAGGTTCTGCACGGTTTCACCAACACTTTCTACGCTGCAGACCCTTCTCTCAATCACAGGGTTGAATTCTGGGGCACCAGCACGTCCCTGAAACTGGACATTTATCTTCAGAATATGCCAGGCCTCCTTATACCTACCCTTAAAACCTCCAAAATAAGAACTTTATTAGAATAATACCTGAGTACTATCATCCCCCAGATTAATGTATGTATTAAATTAGACATGATTCACATCTGTAGAGTATAATTTTGTAGTTATTGACCCAGGTGGCTCTCAGTTCTAGGATTTCATGACCCCTCCCCCCATCAAAAAAAGGAAGAAAGTATGTTATAATCAATTAATTCTTATCTTGAGATAATTTTAGACTTACAGATCAGTTATAAAAATAGTAGAGATTGGCCACAGCCCAGAGCGATGACCAGCAAGTTCTCTCCTCCAAAAGCAAATGTAAGGTGAAAGATCCTCACAAACTGCCATTTTGGTGTTCTGGAAATTGACTAATTGACAAAGTGTTCTGGAAATAGACAAAGTGTTTTTTAGTAAGAATGGGGGTAATCCATGGCATTTTGGCCTGTAGGTGCTCTGATCTCTCAAATCCAGATCATGGGGTTCTGCTAGGACAGGACTGTCCATAAGGGTCCAAAGCTTCTCTGCCATGTGAGATAAAGATCTGGCATAGGGTTGGGAATAACATTTCAGAGGTGGATGAGTGGAGGAGGGCCAACTGGTTTCCCTCTGAGCCTGAGGTTGAAGTCAGAGTTGGGAAACACGTTTCTGGTTCAGATTGCATATTTATGCCTTGGAGACCAGGGGCCCCAAGGTAGTCACACACTCCTGGCTAACCCTGGGGCTACACACTTGCACATGGGAGATCCCATGGGGTCTCCTGGAAAGTAAAAGCCTAGTCACCTTGAAAATGGCCTGAACTTTACATGTGCTCCCTGTCCACACTTGCAGGAGACACAGATTATGTCGACACAGGGAAGATACTAAACAGACAGACAGTATCATAAATGACCTTCAAGAAAATCCAGAGCTGGTATAAGACGTTGTCTAAAATATCTGCTTTTCAACAAAAAGTTACAAGACACTAAAAGAAATTGAGATGTTTAACCAAGATGGCGGTGGTGGTAGACAGTCAGTGGAACTGGTCTCTGAACCACAACCCATTGTTGGAGCCAGAAAGCAAAGATTTTAAAGTAGTTATTATAAATATATTCGTAGAGTAAAGGAAATCAACTTTACAGAATTAAAGGAAAGTATAACAACAATGAATCAACAAAACAGAGATCTCATGAAGCTAAGGGAATTATTAAAAAGAACCGAATAGTCCTGGAGTCAAAGAATAAGATACCCTGAAATGAAAAATTCACCGGAGGCGCTCAGGATAGAAGATCTGAGATAACAGAAGAAATAACGAGGAAGTAGAGTCAGATTTAGTTGAAAGTATTCCATATGAAGATCAGAGAGGAAAATAAGAGATTGGAAAATAAGGAACATTATGTCAATGACCTTGAGGAGAGTGTCGACTGTACCAACTCAAGTATACCGAGAGTCCCAGAGGCAGAGAGAAACGGGAAAAATAAAATAAATGAAATGAAGTGAAATAGCATTTGAAGACACAATGACTGACCACCTCTCAGTTTTGATGAAAGCGTTAATCTGCATTCATGCGACTCTGAGCAAGCCTCAGTGGAAAGGTATACCTTTCCATTGTCCCGTTTTAATGAATATCTATAAAAAGCAAATTACAGATACGGAAAGCAGACCCACGGTGACTTGAATTGGGTGTGGGAGCAGAGATGGACTGAAATGGGTGTGGGGGACATTTTAGACACTGCCATGTCTGAAACCAGATTGCGATGTTGATTGTACAACCCAGAATAAGGGGCATCATTGAGGCGAACATGCGTGGTTGATCTTGGGGTATGTGTATTGTTTATATACATATTCTTTATTTTTGTGTCTTATGATGTTAGATGTCTTAACAAGAAAACCAAAACCTTTTTGCTACAGAGGCATTCCCCCCTCCCTGAGCTAGCCAATTCTCAGAGGCACCGAAGGGCCCAGCACTTCGCACCCCTGTAGGCAATGGTCTTCCGTCTCAATCATCCCAGGGCCAGGCGCCAGGCAGCTAGGGACACCCCTATGGCTTAGATCCCACCAGAGTTATTCAGACTAACTTGTCCTAAACTGTTCACCCTGCCCCACCTGCGTTTCCCAGGGGAATTCCGTAAAATCACGGTCTGGGCTCTCCATTCAGTCCTGCCCGCTCAGCTTCCTGAGGGATGGAGGCTCGTGCCTCCCCATAGCGCTGTGTGCCTTGCCTCCTGTCTCTGGGACCTGGGCGTATCATCACCTGGGTTTTCCTGATTCTGTCCTGTGTCTCCCTTCATGGCAGCATCTGTGTTCCCACCACATGAAAGAGCACAGAATGGGATACACACTGTTTAAATTTCAAAACAACATTAACATAAAACCCACATATTACAAGAAGACTAAGACACATTATAGCTCTCCAGACCCACTTAGAGAAATTTCCTCATCAGAACCTCCTACTCCGTATGATCTAATACTGTGGAAAGAATTCTGGACACGGACTCCTAACACGTGAACTAAAACACGTGTCCTAGCATTTACAATTTACATAAGATCGGCTAACTCACTTCCCCTCTCTGAATCAGTTTCCCTTTCTTCCAATGAAAATTAAATTATGCGTTGAGCATCCAAAACAGCGCCTGACCCAGGGCTCACTACGAATACTCGTTGTTTTTACTGTTATGCCCGAGCTTATCTTTGGAAGGCACCTAGTACAGACATGAAAGGGCGGAGGTCGGTGCAGGCCCCGGCGCTCTGCTCGCGCACCCGGAGCAGGCACAGCCGCCCCCTCCTCTCGAGCCTCTTCCTCTCCGCGTCCTCGTCTTGCACTCTGCTCCGTGCGTTGAGTACACGGCATTACACCTGCCCTCGTGAGAGGTCAGGGCCTGTGTGATTTTCTAGGCTGACCGGAAATGCCCAGAAAGAAAAGGATTTCACGGATGAGATGCTCAAGGACCCGGAGACCGAAAGCAGCATCCGCTCACGGAACCTGTAGAAAAGCCAGTCAGAAGTCACCCATCCTTTCTGAGTAATAATTGAGCGACACTTCAGTCCAGGCACCTGCCATTACATGATTTGTTTTTCAAAACTACTCAGTGGGGCACCTGGTGGCTCAGGAGTTGGGCATCTGCCTTTGGCTCAGGTCATGATCCCAGGGTCCTGGGATCGAGCCCCACATTGGGGGTCCCTGCTCAGCGGGGAGACTGCTTCTCCCTCTCCCACTTCTCCTACTTATGTTCCTGTTCTTGCTGTATCTTTCTCTGACAAATAAATGAATAAAATCTTTAAAAAAAAGAACTACCCTGTGAGAGAATTATTTTCCCCTTGCCCCAACTCAGGGAAATGGTATTTGTCTATTCATGATGACCTAGTTGGGAGGTGTCGAAGCCAAGAGTTGACCCCGAATTCTCTGATGTGGAGGTGCCTCCCCACCACCGCTCGCCTTCATTAGTCCATGAGTGTGGAGTCCCTTTCTGTGTGACGTCCACAGCTGCCCCTCCCGAGGCCACTGCACAAACTCCCTGAGGTCATCCAGGCTAGTTTCCCCGTCCCACACGAGTTCGGTCATCAGAACGCAGGCCAAAGTCCAGCCAACACAGGCAGCAGTGGCCGTGGGCATGAACTTGGAGGTTCCAGCGTGAGGTCGTCTCTGGGGCAGAGATGGGGTGCCCGGAGGCTCCCTTTGCCTCTCTCCTGCACTGCGAGTCATCTCCTCTTGGGTCCGAGCCTGAAGGGAATGGAAGCTCGTAGAAGCCCCGGGTGACACGGCTCACCTCTGCTCCTGGGTTCTATTCCTGCTTCTTCTGCTGTAGTCAGCGTTTGGTCCCCTCCGGCGGGGGCTGTGTCTCTGGACCCTTCGGTTAGGTCTCTCTCTCCCCACTCGTGAAGCACAAGCTTAAAAGACCTCCCGAGGCATCAGCCGTTGCTTTAAAATGCTCTGTTCTCATCCGTTTTCCACAAAGACGCCATAAAACCTAGTTCCAGCCTGCTCCTTGGTCTTTCTCTGCATGGACCACTCACCATCCCACACACACACACACACACACACGCACACACATGCACACACGCACACACACGCACTCCCCTCCAGCCCCTTCCCCTCTGCCAGTCCCGCTGCCTCTCACTGCATCCCCGCCCGCCCTTTGAGAACGGGTCTCTCTGGGGGCTCTTGCCCCACGAAGGTCGGCCTCCACCTCCATCTCCCCAGTGGCCTCGTCTTCCTTAGAATTCCTGAGCTGCTCGACGATTCCGATGCAGGGAAATCTGCTCTTTGAGAGCAGCTGGTGTGTTGCGGTGCGGCTTATTGGGTTGTTATTTGGGTGTTGAGTCAAACGCCCGCATGTGCACCAGCGTCTTTCTGGCGGCGAGACAAAGGTCTCGGAAGAAGGACCGTGTTTTCTGTCCTGCCCGTCGCCCACGGTGGGCCACGCGTGCGAGAGGTCAGCCGGTCTGGAGAGGGAGAGACCTCGTCGAGTGTTCTGCCCCCCCCCCCGGCCCCCGCTGATCTGTGTGCTTTAGGACCGGAGTTTCATATTCTAGAGGAGAAGCTTTTCCGCCCACAAAACTGGAATTTGCGCCCACCTCGACAGAAGGAAGGACATCTGCCGCCCCCTCCGCGGAGCGTCACTCCCGGGGGCGTTGGTGTGAGGTACGCGGGTCACTCTCCCCCGCCTCCCCAGCCCCGTCAGCCGGACTGGGCTTTGGGCTGCCCTGGCTGAGTGTGACCGGCTCGCCCCGCGGGACCTGACCTCGGTCTCTGTCCTAGAAGGGCCGATGCAGGTGGAAAACAGGAAGAATCTCAGTTTTTCTTTTGTCGTTGGCTCCGAAGTGAGTTCTCCCGCTCAACTTTATCGGCGATGAAGCAGCAGGTGTTTTAATGCTTGACACTTGCATGTTTGTTCACTTGTCAGAACCTGGGGGAGCAGTGAGTGAGAAACCCCGACACACGTCCTAGAACTGTCCAAGCGTCTTGGGCGCCGCAGGACAAGTAGCCGTTGTCTCGAAAGCTCTTGCAGCGGGACTTGGCCTTCACAGTGGGGAACTCTGCCCGCGTCCTCCTCAGCCTCTGCTCTCACCTGAGGACCGATCTTTGGACCCGGAACGGGGGAGAGCAAGTTTCCGTTCTAACCTATCCCAGACCCAGACTTTCCATTTTACATCCGAGCTAATCACAAAGCGGCTTCGTTAATGACACAGACGCCGCATCTCAGGTGCACACGGTTCCGTGCCCTCGGAGGTCAGGCTCAGGAGGAACCGGCCTTTGTCAGGCTCAGGGCCCAGCGGAAACACTGCTGGCTGCAGACCATTGGCTGAAGACCAGAGAAATGTCCCTTCAAACAGGTCCCTTCCCAGCCCCCCGACGCACAGGCCGTGGGGTTTGCGAAGTCCCCTGGCCTGCAGGCAGAGCGTATGAACTCCGAAGTCGGCCGGGAGCCGACCCGGCTCTCTCCCTTCTGCAAGCGAGGCCACGCCCTGCTTCTGATGGATGCCTTGGGT
This sequence comes from Mustela erminea, assembly GCF_009829155.1. Classification (NCBI taxonomy): domain Eukaryota; kingdom Metazoa; phylum Chordata; class Mammalia; order Carnivora; family Mustelidae; genus Mustela; species Mustela erminea. Next base: position 91,855,775 of record NC_045625.1, read on the forward strand.
GTGGACAGGCCCGCTCTTCCCTTCTGAGTCCGCACCACCACGTTCACTGAAACGGTGTCTGTTTGAGGACACCCCGGATCTAGCAATTGTGTATCCCCGGAGTTGAGTCCAAGATCTGCTACTTACTACCTGGGAGGACTTGGACCAACTGCAACCTCCCTGTGCCTCAACAGTTCCATCTGGAGAATGGGAATAACAAAAGAATGCGTTCACGTATGGTTTGGAGAACGAGAAACCGTCATGCGGCGCCCGCCTCACACATTAGGTAACAGTTGCAGCGCCGGCTGCTTTTGCGGCTTTTCTCCCCTTCTTCTTCCTCTTACGAAAGCCTTGACGGATCTCTAGATGCACGCTCCCCGAATATTCCCTGACCTTCCTCATTCGCCAGCTTGTCAACATAAATTCCTCCCTAACTCCTAATTCCCGGAGTCATAACGACGACAAATTCATCGGCGCACAGCCTTGTGACCATCGCCCCCACTGGAAGCGCCACTGCTCCGAGTAGCATTCTTACCCTCGATTTACAGTCGCCGGTAATACTCAGCCTCGTCACAAACATTTTCCTTTACCCTCAGCTTCACTGCGTTACTCTCTGTATGACGGAGGAATCCACCACTATCAAGAAGAAAAAAGTAAGCCGGAGGAGGGCGAGAACAGCAGGGTTCTGCGTCTCAGGATGGGCTGAAATATCGCTGCTTTCAGGCTGTGTAGGCTCAGACTGGTTTTGGTAAAATCATCTTAAGGAAGGTTGTAGCAGAATTCGTGCAAATCTGCAGGGCCCTTGAGCCTTTCTGAGAAATAAGTAAAAGCCAACATCGAAATGGTGACACGAGACGTCCTGTTTCCTATTTTGCTGGGACTATTTCTATGATCTGCCTAGAAACACGAAGCCGTCCGCGTGCTTCTTTAGAAGATCTCTTTCTGCCGCCCAGTGAATAAGGGTTTTTGTGAAGGGATGCTGGGTTTTGCCAAATGGTTTTCACATCTTTATAGAAACTTCACGCGGCTTCTTTTGAACTCTGCAGGGAGTTGGGGCTGAGGGGACTTCGAGGGACGATGACACAGATGTCCGTAGCCTCAGTCCTCCCAGATTCGGGCCTGCCCGGGCTGTCTTCTTCTCCCTCACGCTTTCCCTTAGAGACCATACAGTCACAGCTGCTGACGTGACGTGGCCAGCCCCACTGCCGGCCCCTCTCTCTCCTCAGGGGACCCCTCCCCAGCCTTCCCGTCCCCTTTCCTGCATCGTGGACGTTAAGTGCATTAGCCAGCTTCTGTTAACGTAAACCGTATCATTCTTTCTGTCTTCGGGTTAACTTGGACGTCATGCTTGGTTAGAAAACATCAGTTTCATGTAGATTTGCAAGTTTATTCCTACAGTTATCAAAAAATCTCACTGTTTGATCATTTGTTCTTTGTTTATTTTATTTTCCCTATTTCCTGTCCCTGGCCTCGTCCGGTGCGACAGGGCCACGGGACTCCAGGTGCCCCCTCTCCAGCCGGCCCTCGCCTCACCGGCCCCGGTGCAGGGACCACCTGCCAGTGTCCCCTCTCTGGAGCCCTGTGGCCCTGTCGCACCGGACGAGGCCAGTGGGAGAAAAATCAGAGTCCAGAAACCATTTCTGGCCAGAAAAAGGCAAATAATGACGTTTCGATAGGAACTGGATACACCGGATAGCTGCGTATATGTCCCCGAAGGAAGAAGTCATGGAATGACAAACAGATCTGTAAACACCGCCCAGGACTCATCACAGAGACGAATTATACACGACAAGAGTCAGCAGGTGCCCGGGATACAGCGAAAAGTGCAACGTCACTCCAGCTGCGAAGAAGCGGTATCTCAAGCAAAAATATCAGAAAAGGTTCCAGAACTCAGGAAAGACGAGTCCCGTCAGCTTGGAAAAGTCTATACCCTCTGCCTGGATTTTAGTGGCAATTTTGATTTTCTAACCAGCATCTCTGTTGGCATATGCAACCTCAAGGTTCTTTTAATTCCTTAGGACAGTGTAAAACTCAAAAGGCGAACAAGTTCAATCAGTGTTTACTGCCTCTGAAGGCAACGTTTGATGTCCCCCCTCTTGTAGATCAGTGGGGGCGCGGGTGAGGCGAGAGCCGGGCCGGGCTCACCTCTCGCCAGCTGGAGTGTTCCTCTTACCACCCGATTTAGAGCGGCAGCAGGTGCCTTTGTGGAGAATTGCATGTGCATTTCAGGGAGATATTTATAGTGTTCGTGAGTTAGGGCAGAAGCTCCGTGCTACATCGTGATAGTGTAGGGGGCCAAGGTTTTCTCAGGCTTCGGTATTTTGGGCACGTTTCAATTTAGAACACCGAGAAATGGTTTTTATTCACTTGCGATTAAATGTGTCCCTAATTGACAAATGCCTGTCAGTGACTATGACGGTTTAATCACGTAAGGCTTTCACACCCTCGTCAAAGAATGATTTGTATTTCCCCACTACAGGTTAAAAACAGGGGGCACCTGGGGGGAGTCAGGTCATGATCCCGGGGTCCTGGGATCCAGCCCTGCGTTGGGCTCCCTGCTCAGCTGGGAGCCTGCTTCTCCCTCTCCCTCTGCCGCTCCCCCTGCTTGTGCTCTCTTGCTCTCTCTCAAATAAATAAATAGATAAATCTTAAAAAAAGAAAGAAACCCTATATCACAAACATGTGAAGGCATAAAGCCAGCTCAGGAAAATTGTTAGAGTTTCTGATCAATGCAGCTGTGTTATCAATTATTACTAAAATAAATGCTTTCAGCCCGCGGTTCCCAGACCGGGTGGAGGTCAGCTTTCACCCAGGCCTCTGTCCCCACTTCAGACTGTCTGCCCTGGAGCCTCTGAGTGGCGGGAACCGGGAATTTTTACTGCGATTGAGGTCTGGTTAATCAATGATGGTCAAGGTCAGCCTTGCTGTGTACGGGCGGGCGCTTAAAGAGACCCACGGTCAGGACACACAGCAAACCCATTAACTAGAATTTCAGGGAAGGGGCCCCAGGAATCAGCATTCCCAAAGTCCTCCCAGCAATTCCAGGTCTCCCAGAGGCTGAGACCCACCGTGCAGGGTAGAGCTCTGGGTTCAAGGGCACGTTGAATGTTCACTGCCGACCCAACGGCAAGGACAGGACAGCTCATCCACCTCCAGAGGCACGATGAATGCATTTCTGGAACTAAAATATTTAAATTTTCTTAAAAATCCCTACGACTTTCACTTTTCAGTTTATTTACCAGGATTCCCATCCACGGGTGTTTTGCCATCTCTTGTGAAGTTTACAAGGCCATCTGTTACAAACCACCATTCATTTTCTCTTAGATGTGTCCTTACAACCACACTGTCGAAGCCAGGCTTCTCCTCGGAGCAGTCGAACAAAGGAGGCTTATTTTTAAGTCAATTTGTATGCATCAGCTGAAAAATTAAATTACTAAAATAATTAACAATTATCCGAGCATCGGCAAAAGCTTAAGTGGAGTTTTAAAGGAGACTCAGAGGGTCAGAACTCTCCGGGCGCAATTAGACACCTCATTGATGTTCCAGATGAATCTTCAACCCCGAAAACAGAGCTGGCCGTCATGCAAATATAAAATGCATATCAAAGACTTTATTCCACCTGCTAATGAGGGAGCTGATAAGATTGCAAAGCCGGTTCAAAGACCAGCTTCCCTTTGAAGGGCAGGCTTTTCATAGGCCACTTGGCAACGGTAGTGGGTCTGAATGCTGAGTTAGATATAAAATTGACTACTCCCTACTGGTCAGTACGCTGTATTCCTGGGGGTTATGATCTCTACCAGACAGACCCCGTGCCTCTCCAGGGGTCAGAGATGCGCAAAGAACAGTGGCTTCATGACGTCTGAGACCAGCAGCTAGCAGTGACCAAAGCCTGCTCCCCAGGTCACCCCTGCCTTCCCTGTTAAACCTGCCTCAGATGGGATGGAGACCCCCCCCCATGGTTTTATCTGATGTTCAAGTTTTAAGTCATTTTTCTTAGACGGGCTGTGTCTATCCACCACAGTGTAATTTGATTGTCACTGGAAGCACTTCACGAAGGTAAGACAACGACACAGATTTCTGGACGCCAGTCCTGTAAAGCCCGTGACACAGCGTCCCAGACCGAGGGACACACTCTTCCGGCCCTGATGGCCCTCCGCTTCTCCTCACCGACCCCAGGGCACCCACTGCCCACCCTCCGTCTGACTCGGTGAGGGGAGCCAGCCTGGTCCGCAGAGTCCTGACCGGTCCAGACCCAGCTGGGAGGGGCTGCGGCCTCCATGGAGTGAGCCGCCCGGCTCCTCCGTCTGCCGCTGCCCGCGGTGCCGGGGAAAGCTTGCCTCTGGGTGGAACCGAACTCACGGCGGCTGACGGCGGCTTCTGTGCTCCACACTCCTGGGCCCCGCAGCTCGGAGCGCGCAGAGAGAGAGGGACCGTGCAAGGGCCCAAGAGGACTGGTTCCAGAATCTTCCACCACTCCCCCCCGCCCCCACAGCTGATCCTGTCCTGTGCTGGGACAAGGCCTTCTCAGTGGGCGCGGAGCGTCCCAGGCGCTTATGCTTCTTAGTAAAACTGACTAAAATGCTGCTTCATTAATTATGTGGGTTATACTTGCGTGTTCCTTATGAATTAAAGATAAATTATTTTAAAAATATTAGAGCATAGTAGTTTGTTTGTTTGTTTGTTTTTTCTTTTCGGTTCATCCAACCCACTCAGTGCTGACTCTTCGCGTGGCCCCTCCTGGTTTAGGACACTTTGGGGTCAGATTCTTTACTGCCGCAGCAGCGACACGCAGCTATAACGGGGCTTCAGTATACGCTGGAAGGACAGACGTGTCCTCTTAGAGTGAGCTGCGCTGGGAGAGAGTGTTCCGGCGGCAGCCCCGGCTCCCTCCGCTCCCGGCTGAGCACCCGCCGCCTCGCTATCGTCCCGTCTCCCTGTCCGTCTTCCCCTCACTGCTTTGATCCCACGCAGCCCCGCATTGCGGTAGACCAACCTCTTCGTCACCCCTCCGACTCCTCCGGTCCTGCCTGCGACTCTCCGTCCTGCTCCTGCCCATCCTGCCCCCTTCCCAGTGCCCCGCTGCCTCCCCCACCTTCCTAGGCTTGCCCTGGCGTTGCCTGCAGGCACACAGACCGGATTCACGCCGATGTCCGGCGGCTTACGTCCCTGGGGAGAGTCACAGAACCATCTCGCTAATGCATCAGCTTGCAGATTTACAGATTCCTCCGTCAGCCATAGGATACTAGACAATCTGTCCCCATTTTAGGTCTGATTTTGACTGATAGTAACCCGTAATCCCAGAACTGAAACACGGTAACCCTATTAGAAAATCCATTCACCTACGATAAAGACAGTCATGACGGCCAGTGATAAAGAATTAACCTCAGACTTCCAGGAAGGCTAGGAGCACCGATATCCACCTACAAATCCCCTTAGATGAAGTCTGGAGAAGACTACTTCCTCTCTTTTAACTGGGAAATGCCTCCGAACTCACACTGCCAACTTCAGAGCACACCAGCCCTGCTACAGTGACATTCTGGAACAAACCGGAAGAAACCGCTCACACTGGTATTAAATCCTTGCGATGCCAAGCGGGATTTTGCACGGCAGGAGGAAGCCTAGGAGTCTCGTCCACCACCCCGGCCGTGGGCGCACGGATGCCTCACGGGAGCAGAGAGCAGGCACCGACTAAGGGATCATCCCCCTCCGTTCCGACCACCAAGGAGGGGCTCAAGGGCGAGGCCAGGCAAGGAGCTACTCCAAGTCCGCTCTGTCCCCCGAGATTTGAAAAAGGAGAGAGGGAGAGAGAGAGAGGTTGGAGCCAAGCCAACGAGCCAGCTGCTGACCAGAGGCAGCCCCGGGGAAGCCAGCACTCCGTGACCCAGCAAGCAGAACTCCCGTGAACCGTCCGCAATTGCTCAGAACCACATTTTACCAACACAGCCCGCTCCACTGTAAGTGGGGGACAAAAGACAACCCACATCTAAATGCAAATGAGTCTATAAAAAATGCTCAGACCCACTGCTGTTTAGAGAAAATGCCAACGAGGAAGAAGAAAACATCCCTGCTGGCCCTCCGCCCAGAGCAGCAAGAAGGGACACTGGCCAGAGAGCGTCAGCGGTCCTGTGAACGTCGGAAAACAGCCCTGTTCCACGCATTAAACCCAAGAGCAGGCTTGCCTTTCTAGAGAGCAAGTCCACTTCCAGAGCTTTCCCTCCCACGCGTGCCCTCGGGAGTCATGGGAGCCCGCGTGGGTCTTGTCTGCACCTGGCAACGAGGAGACGCTCTCCGAGCGGACATCACGCCTCGTCTGCGGACAGCGGTCTGGCCGGGCTGCGAGAGGTCTAGATCGTTTTGTGCTCGACTATTTCTGTAACACAGTTAGTAAGATGCGGAATGGGGCATCTATTCCTGGATAAACACACCCGTGCGTGTGCACATGTGTCAACAGGGAGAGGAGGCGTGCCGACCGAACCCAGGGCCGTGAAAACCTCAGCCAGTGCGAGTGGGGCAGGAGGGGCAATTTCTGTTTTTCAGCCTCTTTCTTCTGGGTTTTGTGGGCTGGTTAGCTTGTTCTATAGAAGTTGAATGCATTCACCAATATATATATAAATATATAAACACATCAAAGAATGTATTAATATGCAATGGTGAATTTATTAATAAAACGATAAGAATTATTATTAATAATTAATATAACATATTAATACAATATGATAATGAATGCATTAAAATATTTATGTACACACACACTGCATATCATAAAAAGTAAGAAGAAATTGAGCAGAAATAAATTAAACAGTAGAAAAAAGAAGGTTGATAAATACACGTCAGACCTTCTTTTCTCAAAAACTTCATAATACAATTAAACAAAAAGCACCAGTGATCAGAAAGAAATGCAGACAACAAGCATAAAGCTGTAACTTGAGAATAACAGCAAACAGCTACCCCATAGCTGCTGTGTGTCGGGGACTGTTGGGGGTTCTAGAAATCCCGATTGTGAGGAGCCTTGCGGATACGTGTCATCGCCCACATGTTGCGGAGGAGGAAAGAGGCCCGGGGCCCGAGTGATTTCTGTGATGCCGCGGAGCTGAAGGAACAGAGCGTGGGCCTGACTGAGTGTTGTGAGTCTGTCATCTGAAGTTCCGTCCCGCACCATTTGCCTCACGAACCGAGAGAGGGATAGAACCCCGGACGCAAGATCGTGAAAGGTGAGCAGAAGAGCCAGCCAGCGCCACGCACATTGAAGGAGACAGCATTTCGGTGTCCCTCCACGGTCACCTGCAAGCACGCGGCCTCCCCACCCACGTGGCCGTGGATCTGCAGAGCATAGAGTAAGACGCGGAAATACCAGAGAGAAGGAGTGGTGGTCGTTATTTGCAAACGACAGGATGGGGGTCATTCCAAGGGACGGGACGCTCCAAGACGGATCGTTGGGAGTGACGCTCTATACCGTGACCACATTGACACGGAAAACGCAGTTTCTTGTGTATCACCACACGGTTCGAGAAGGAAACGAGATTCAGCTAAGGTAACAAGAGAACTCAAGAAAGCATGTAGAAAGAAATTTGACTCGGCATTTTCAATCCCGGGAACATTCAGGTAAGGGAAGATCTGTAAAATACGTGAAAATGAATAACCGCTAGTTCCCTTCTAACAGGGGGGTTATTATCCCGTGGTCCTCTTGCTCCCTAAGTTAGTCTGAGACACCAGTATCGCTGCATTCCAAGTCCCACTGGGATTTACCTGCCCCTCAGAGAGGCTTGATTCTGAAACTAACCCAAATGAACAAGCCCGGAGCAGAGGCAGCGCGAGGCGGGGAAGGAATGAAAAATCCTGTGAGCAAAGAGAATTTCCTGACAGTGAGTCAACCGGGAGACGAAGCTGGTGTGCTAGTGCGGGAACCTCCAGACGGACTACTGCGACGGAACTGAAGCCCGAAGAGAAGCCCCAGAACGGGACAGACCCATACAGACGGCCGTTTCCCGGACGGGCGGGTCCGGGTCGGTCAGTGACAGACGCTCACACGTCCCAGCGGAAGCCCTGCGCCCCTTATCAGTGCGCTTCCCTGGCTCCCACCGGGCTGACAGCTCGTCCGCCCGTGTGCACCCCCTCAAACCGGGGCTTTCGTCAGCCCCAACGCTAAACGGATCCCTGTTTCCACGAAGTGCATCCTCTTGGTCTAGGACGCCCGGCGTCTGCGAACACACTTTGGTTCTTCCCCTCAGTGGCACCTGGTACCGACCGGCACGGCCCTTTTACTCACTTTTTATTGCTGCTGCTGCGGTTATCTGGTGCCTAGGGCTGTCTGAACCCCCGTGATTCGGACGAGGGTACTGTTCGTAGGAAACCGGTCATAGCTGCAAGTCCTCCCTTCGGAATCTTTGAAAGCAAGACTGGACACTTGGCCCAGGATCCTACAGTACCGCGGGGTCGATTCGGAAATCCCTCCCACTGCTGCCTCCAACACCCCGCTCGGCACTGCGGAGAAGGAAAGGACTAGTTCTGCTTCTAGACTCTCTCCGGGACACGAGGGGAGAAATCCCGTCAGAGCATTTTCCCAGGGTGCGACCCAAGCCGCTTCACTGCCCTTCTTGGGCCGTCTTGACCATCAGGCTCGTCATCTGCCGGCCCCTGCGGAGCAAACCTCCCAGCTGCCGGCGGCCTCACGCCCACGACCGGCGTGTGTTCAGAGAGCCTCTCCTGTCCTTCTCAGCACGAGTGTTTGTTGACCGACTGCCAGTGACTCAATGGTTTCCCTATTTGGTGTTCACGAGGTTGTTAAAATAGAAAACTTTCACAATGACACAGTGTTGATGAAAATCACTGTTTGGTAAAATGGATAATTGTCTACGAAGTTACCTGATTTCATTATCTTCACTCCTTCCTAGAACGTGAGGTTCTGTAACACAGATAAAAGTAAGGCATAGTGATGATAGACATGATTCTGTCCTGGCCTAATTCTGTTCAGACTCCCGGCATAGCTGGGACACCCCACACTCCTTAGATGAGGAGTTCTGGTTCCAATTGTCAACGGGATTTCAAACAGGCCCTCAGGTGATTGATTTTAACCTCCAGGAAAGAAATAATATATCCAAGATAATTACCTTCTTTTTCAAGTTAATTACTTTTTTACAAACACATACATGTACCCACTGGCAAATACTTCCTATGGGAGTAGCGTATGACTATTGGCTTTAGTTTTTATTCAAATGACTCACTCAGTGTCGCATTTAAGCCAGTACTAAAGAGTTCATCTGACTGCACCACCTGTCCATACAGCCTTCAATAAAATCCGTTTGCCTGAAATATCTTTGAATATGGATTATTAAAATAGAGATTATTCGTGGGGCACACCTATCCCCCTGGCGTCCCACTCATAGGAATGAGGCGTTGCAGCGTACCCTCCTGTAATACATTTTAGAACAGGAATGTATAATTTCCCCGTTATTTTACATTCCTCCAGATGCCGCGTGGATGGAGGGAGCCCATTTGATCTGCAGTTCAGGGAGAGACCTGCGGCAAATGCCTGCCTGGCAATACCCAAGGGCCGTGCATCTCACGGGGGTGAGACACGACACACAGCAAGAGACAAGAAGACAAACAAAAGCGATCTAACGGCCCCAAGTCGGGAAGATAAAATACCAGACCAGGGCCCACAGGGAGCCTATCGCGCTCTTAGCGGGGTCCGTAAGTCATAAACCTTCTTTTCCAGTGTTTTTACATCTTTACATCTTTACAGATGATAGATTTGGCTATGGGGGAGTTTTTGAATATGATATAGTCAAATTTTTTTCTTTTATGTTATAAAGTCTAGGTCCCATTCCTACTTTGAATGGACCCAACCTTAAATTTAAAAAAAAAAAAAAAAAAGTCAGCACAAACTTTGCAAATATTTCTTTAGGATTCAGAGGAGCAATAGTTCATGTAGCCAAGAGGGCCTTGGAAAACCTTAGCACGTGGCAGTAGGTGGTTCCAGAATTCACAGTTTTGCAGCCACAGCAGAGTGCATTTGTTATGTAGAATCCAAAGATACCATCGTCTGCCTTAACGCAGATCCATCCCGAGGCTGACACCCCAGCCCTTAGATACAATTTAAAACAATCAGTTTTATAATCTAAATTGTATTTAAATTTTATATTTAAATTATATCTAAAACGATCAGTCTTAACCCATAGTTATGAATCCTATTTGTACCGGAAGTGACCTAAAGTGTCGTCTAAACCACGTGACTATTACACAAGAAATACACAAACCTCTGTTTGATGTCCTCAAGCACTAATTTATAGAAGCATTCTCTTACGATGAATGTGGGTAAGTCATGGTCATGTTTGTAGATTCTGGACAAAATGGATTGACGATTGTCTACTCATGGTGACCCTTATCGGCAGAAAAGGGACTCGGGGTGGAGGCAGGGATATCTTCCTCGAGCTCTGAAGAGCTCGGAAGGGTTGGCTGCGGGCTCAGGGAATTCGACGGTCATGGCGTGAGTTCACGTGGTGTGGGCTTCTACTTCACCTGTAGGCTGGCCACACTTGAACTCAGTTGGTCCTTATGCTCAAGTCGTTTGTGATAGGCAGACGTTTAGCTCGTCTGTCTCTGTGTCTGTGATGCTGCTCTGCCGTGCTCCGACCGCGGTGTTACTCACTTTGTGAAGTACTGACCTTTGGCTTCACCACCACCCTTCGTGCTGTGGATGTCTGCAACTGGTTTTCTTTTTTACGTGGGTGGAATCGAAAGAATTTGTTTTAATTATGTAAAATACTTATTTGCTATTCGGTAGAAGAAAGATGTTTGCATGTAAGCTGTTGCATCTATACTACAGCTCAAAAGAAGGAAAATGAAGCCTTCTGGAGCCTTTATTTTTTATTGAGATCACGGGCATCTACTGCACTTGCTGGATCTCGCCAAGGACGTGGATTTCTAAGGGAGTTTTAAATTTGCTTCGTGGAAGGTGTTTGTAAAGGTGAAAGAGGAAAATTCTTATTTATTAAGGTGGCTTAAATAAAGCAGATTAAGATTTCCAAACAGCTTAATGGCTTTTCAGGAAGAAATGCCACTGCTAATTTGTTTTGTTAAAGAACCTTTGAGGCGCCTGGGTGGCTCAGTCCATTAAGCATCTGCCTTCAGCTCCAGTCATGACCGCAGGGTCATGAGTCTGAGCCCCACATTGCAGAGGCCCTTGCTCAGTGGGGAGCCTGCTTCTCCCGCTCTCACTTCCCTGCTTTTGTTCTCTCTCTCACTGTCAAATAAATAAAATCTTTAAAAAAAAAAAAAAAGAATCTTTGTTCTGCTGCATAGCATTTGCTTCTTTGTCAACCATTGTTTTTTTGTTTTTGTTTTGTTTTGTTTTTTAGGACATAAATTCTATGCCAACATGGACCTCGAAGTCACGACCCTGAGATCGAGCGTTTATGCCGACAGACCAGTCCCCTCTCAAGTCGCCGTAAGACGTCAGAGGAGTCAATCATAATTTCACAGCTACATGTCAGGCAGCATTTTACATGGTCTGTTGTGTTGTTAAAGAGAAGACAACGTTGGTTTCACTTTTTCAAGAACCAAATGAGCCGTCAGCTGCGGATCCCACTGGCCTTAAATATAATACGTGATTAAACACAGACACGATACAGTACGTAAGACGCAAGAACCACCTTTAATAATTGAGATACGTAATCTGTATTCTCTGTGGTGATCGGCTGTTTGGATTTGATATCAAAATACCATATTTTGTGCATCAGTGCATCTTTCTATGAACAAGATTGTATACAGTGAAGTGTATCTTCAAAGAAGGTTGTACCGGTAAAGCTTATAATCAAAGGTAGTCTCGGCTGTCAAAAAGAAAAAGAAAGCCTGTACTGTTCCTCAGTTAGGTATAATGAGTGAACACAATCTTTGTGCTTTTCCCCAAGGTAGTAACGTAGTATGTCAGCACTATGTGTCAAGAAATCCGTTTTTTTCCCTTTCCATCCATGATTTGAAATGATACTTCTCTTATACACTAAATTTCTGTACAGATCTTTTTGTATTTCTGGACTTTCAATTAGACTAATCCTCCTGTCCATTCATATGTCAAGACTGCTAGTTCATTTTAATACTATTGTTATATTTATATTTAATGTTTTTGTTTATTTTTGATAGGTTAAAACTCACGAACATTTACAAATAGTACAGGGTTCCCTGTACCATTTGCTCAGCTTCCCCCGGTGGTGATATGTTCTTAACTGCAGCATACTGTTAAAATACGTTGTTATTAGTGAAACACAGGGAGTCCAATAGGGAATTTATTCACGTTTTACTAGTTTTTACAGGTGCTATTTGTTGGGGAGAAGAGCGTATGAAAGTTTATAGCTTCTATAGAATCGTGATCACTGAAATTGGGTTACTGTTCCATTAATTAATTTTATTTTATTTCATTTTATAGTTTAGTGTTCACACCTATACCCAATCCTAATACCGGGCAACAACTGATCTGTTCTCCTCACTATAATCTGTCCCCTCAATAATATTTTGTAAACAGATCATACCCTATGCAAAGCTTTCTTTTGTAATTAAACTTATATTTGCAAGCCACCGTAGATTCACAGGGAATGGTGAGAAATTAAAAAAAAGAGACATCTCATGTATTTTTTACCCAATTTCCCCCAGTGGTAGCATCTTGCAAAACCAAAGTTCATTCTCACAAACAGGATATTAATATTGATTCAATCCACTGGTCTTAGAGAGATTCCCTCAATTTTATCTGTATTTATCTGTGTGCGTATGTGTGTGTTACTGTGTGTGTTGGTCTATGCAATTTTACCACATGTGTAGACTTGTGTATCCATTAATGGTGTCATAATATATAGCGCAGTTTCATCAACACGAGGATTTCTGGTGTCCCCATATTTGCCCCATTCCATCTCTAAGCCTTGTGAATCACTTATCGATTTTCTATAAAATGTTATCATTCCAAAAATATTATATAAATGGAATCATACAGGACATAACTTCTGGGGATTGTATTTTCTTTTACTCAGTGTAACTCTGGAAATTCATCTGAATTGTGGCATGTATGACAGTTTGTTTCTGATTATTCCTGAGTAGAACTCCAAGGGTTGGATGTATTACAATTTGACCATTCACCCTTGGAAGGACATCTGGGTCATTTATAGTTTTTAGCTATTATGAATAAAGCTTCTAGAAACATTTGTGTACTGGTTTTACTGAGAACATAAGTTTTCATCACTTTGGAATATATCCCAAAGAATACAATTTTATAAGAAACTTCCAAAGAGTTTTCAGAGTGGCTATAATATTTTATCTTCCCATCAGCAATTTATGAGTAATATATTTTTTAGGGTGAGGGTTTGGGTTAGAGATAGAGTTAGTGAGATTTATGGTGTTTTAACTTGCTCAATTCCAATCTCCTTCCTTCTAGTTTAACTGAAGCCTTGAAAGATAGCAGTCTTAAAGTCACAGTAGCCATGAGGACAAAGTCTAATAACCCATTAAAGGAGGCAGATTGGGTTGGGAGTTCCCCAGAAGCCCATCTCCAGGAAATTCTCATTACTTGACCCATATGGCATTTCCTTAGAAATCCCCATTCAGAGGGCATGTCTTTATGTGCCTGGCTCAGAGTCCGTTCAGGGAAAATTGCCTTTTGGCCCCAGGAGGGTTTGTCAGGACAATCAGTGGCAACGGTTTGAGGTCATGGCTGTCAGTAGTAGTGGGAGCAGTAGGACAAACAAGCCTGGAGCGCGCACACACACACACACACACACACACACACACACACACCTTATAAAGAATATCTGGAAATAGATTGTTTTGAAAAGCTTCAACATATTCCTGGGCATCTAGAAAAGTCACGTGTATGTGCAGCACCTTGTGCATGCCCAGGAGACACAGGAGAAAGTCCTGAGGTGATACACACAGACCCTCAACGAAGTCCAAAAAAACTAATTTTGTAAGGGGTTTAAGAACATTTCTGTTCACTTATTAACTTACCACTAAACTAACTGTTCAGAGACTTCAGCGGCCACACAGAACAAGTACAGACTTTACAGAATTTTTTTCAGAAAAGTTAGTAAACAAACAATAATGTTGACAAATAGCAGTGACAAGAATCCCTAGGTAGGTGAGAGATCTGATTTCCAGAGTTGCCAAATTCTATTATTTACTATGTCAAATTTTAACACAAAATGATGAAACATGCAAAGTATGGCCCATTTTCAGGAGAAAAGCAGTTATAAAAACTATCCTTCAAAAATGCTCAGATGTTAAACTTACTAAAAGCTTTAAATTTGCTATTATAAACATTTTATCTCTTTTTAAAAGACTTTATTTATTTATTTAACACAGAGAGAGAAATCCCAAGTAGGCAGAGACAGGGGAGGAAGCAGGTTCCCCAGTGAGCAGAGAGTCTAATGTGGGGCTCCATCCCAGGACCCTGAGATCATGACCTGAGCTGAAGGCAGAGGCTTAACCCATTGAGGCACCCAGGCGCCCTTATTACAAACATTTTCAAAGAACTACAGGGGACAACATTCCAAGAACTAAAGAAATAAATATATTTTTTAAAAATAAGGAAAAAATCTCAAACCAGTACCCCTCCATCTTAAGAGAAGAAAAAATAAAAGTGAAATCAAGCATACACAGAGTGGAAAGGAAGAAATGACGTCTCTATTTGTAGATGACGAGACTGTCCACATAGACAATTCCAAGGATTCCACAAAAAAGTCTCGAGCTCTAAGCCAGAACGTCAGCACACAGATACCAGTCATCTCTTTGTAGACGAGCACGGAAAAGATGGAGACAAAAGTAAAACACTATGCTGTTCACAATTACTAAAGAATAAAACAGGAAAAAACTCAAGTCTAGAGCTAACGAAACGGGTCCAGAGTCTGTGGACTGAAAACTCACAAAACGTCAATTAAGTAAATCCGAGAAGACCTGTGTCAACAGATGCTGTGCTCAGCTTAAATGTGTCTCTTCACATTTAATTCAGTCGTATTAATCCACGTGGTAGTGAGACTAGAATTTCATTCCTTTTTCATGCTGGATCCCACGCCATCGCAGAGACAGATGACATACTGGCTCTCTACGCCTCTGCCGATGGAGGGTGTCCACCTTTTAGCCTTTGTGAGTATGCTGCGGGGAACAGTAGCCTCCGGCTCAGGTCATGATCCTGGGGTCCCGGGGTCAAGCCCTGCATCGGGCTCCCTGCTCGGGGGGGTCTGCTTCTGCCTCTGAGTTCTCCCCTCTCATGTTCTCTTTCTCTCTCAAATAAATAAATAAAGTCTTTTAAAAAAGAAAAAAGAATCTGTCTGATAGCTGTTTTCAGATCTTTGGAGTGTCCATGTATGACTCAGTGGAATTGCTGGGTCATAAGGTAATTCTGTGTTTAACTTTTTGAGGAAATCGCTCAGGTTTGCTGCAATGGTTGTGCCCTCTTACATTCCAACCAACAATGTAGAGGCTTCTAATTTCTTCAAAACTTTGCCAACAATTGTTATTTTTTCCATTTTAGTTTTACTTTACTCTGTTTAAATTATAGCCGCCCTAGTAGGTGTGAAGCGGTGACTCTGTGGTTCTGATTGTATTTCCCGGATGACTATCCTTCATGAGCTTGGTGGCTATTTGTACACTTTCTTTGGGGAACCGTCTATTCAAGTTCTTTGTGCAGCTTTGAGCTGAACTGTTCGTCTTTTGTTGTTGAGTTGCATGTGATTGGGGGCAGGCCAGTTATCAGACCCTTATCGGACACGTGATTTGCAGCTATCTTGCGTCATCCCGTGGTATGTCTTCTCAATCTCTTGATAGCACTCTGACGTACACAAGCTTTTAATTTTTTTTTAACACTGAAGAATGTTTATTGCTTTGACTGAGTCTGCAGAAACAAAGTGGGAGACCATATAAAATATGAAAATATTCTTAGTAACACAAAGCCACACGTACTACCATATAATAGCCCTGCCAGCACTTCCAGAACCATGCTGCGTAACAGTGGTGAGATCAGTCTTAGCCGCTCAACTGGAGCTACGCTGCCATGGGCTCTCAGAAGAGCCCATGAATCCAAGAAGCCAAAACTGAAACTCGCAGCCCAGCCCTTACTTCCTTAGTGTGAGCAGAGAAGCTGGGGCTATCCCGGGGGAGGCCTCAGTTCTGTCCCTACTTGATTTCTTCCCACGGAATGAACCACTGTTGGCGCCAAGAAGCTTGGCACAGAAGGAGGCCATCTCCCTGCCCACAAAAGGCTTCTGCAACTTGAAGGACCTCGGAACCAGGGCCGGGAAGACAGGAAAGCAGCAGGTGTGCAAGAGTCAGAGTGGAGAAAGGTGTCTTCACGTCTCCCCTGTGGCCCCATAAGGAAGTCTTGGCCGGCATCCCCGAGGAAGCACTATGGAAGGCCTCCACATGAAGCCACTTGGGCTGGGACGTAGACAGGTCTATCAGCTTGTGTGACTGGAGGGGGGCTCTGGGTCCTTAACTGGAACTCCCTTCTGAGGCCACAGTGCTCTTGCTGTGCCCCGAGCCTGCAGAGGGGGGAGCAGCTTCTGAGATGGACTCTCTAACTCAACGTCCCTGCTTTCTGAGGACCCAAGTGGATTTTCTCATAGACCTGAGTAGACTAGACCATGAGGGCCTGTGTCAAGTCCGGAAAAGGAGTTTGAGACAACAGGGAGTGGGGGGCAAGACTTTGGTCAAAAGCACTCAAGGCAGAGCAGGAGGCCTTCCTGGAGGGCAGAAGACACGGGTCCCATAGTTCCTAAGTCAGGAAGCGATGCCTCCTATGTGTCGGGTATGTTTGGGATGACCTTGTTATCACTGTGTCTTACTTAATAACCAAAATTTTAATAATGTTCCAAATTCATTTTTTTAAATCTTTACTTAGGTTTCTGGTCTGGCAGGGTTGTATGCAAGAAGGACAAAAAAATTTTTTTTAAGATTTTATTTATTTATTAGAGAGAGAGAGAGCTCACAAGCAGGGGCGGCAGCAGGCAGAGGGAGAAGCCAACGGCCTGCTGAGCTGCGAGCCCGAGGGGGACTCGATCCCAGGACCCTGGGATCATGACTTGAACCGAAGGCAGATGCTTCACCGACTGAGCCTGCCAGGTGCCCCAGGACAAAAGTATTGTTACAGAAAATCATGTTTATATACGTTAACTAGAAAAAAGGGTCGTATTTAGTAATTGCTTAGCTCAACATTTTGAGTGCTGAAAAGATCTTAAAGTGGGTTTCCTTAAACTGTCAGGTTTTCTTGTTTCATGGCCATTGGGTCTCCCTTCTACATGAGTCCTTAGAAGAGCCTGGAAGGGGCTGGAAGGCCATTGAAGCCCACGCCCACCCCCACCCCGAGAACGGCGGATGAAGGGTCTGCAGCGGGTGGGGGACAGTGTGAGCAGGCACATGGCGCAAACAGGAAGTTATTTTGTGGGAGCTGCCGTGCCGAGTCCCCAGCCTGGTCACCGGAGATATGCAGTCTGGGTTGGGGTTATTTTGTCTTTTTTTTTTTTTTCTTTTGTGACCCACTAAAGACCGTGTCATTTTTTATGAAAACACACAATGCCCCCAGCTGCTTGCGGGTGACACAGAGCGTGATGGTGCTGTTATCAGATGCTGTGTGCTCAGGAAACTGGAACAGGAAACAAATGTGGTCTTGTAGGGCCCAGGCAGCCCCTTACCGCACTGGGTCCCAGGCAGGACTGTGTCCGGGGGGGATGGCAGAAGGTGACGGGGAGCTGCCAGGGAACACAGCCTGTGTGTGTCCCAGCCCCTGCTGCACCGGGGGACGGCAGCTCCCTGGATAAGGTGCCGGGGGGCATCGGGGACCCCTGAGACCCTGCCCAGCCAGGCTCGGTCGTTCCTCCTGCTGGAAGCACCATTTTTAGTGCTTCCTGAGCTGGCCCCACTGAGCTGTTGGAGACTTCTGCTCAGACTCCCATCAGAATTGCATCTGGGGTCTTCTTTTACTGACCGTTCTGGGGCCCTGGGTGCCATGCTCCTGCTTACTAAAGACCAGTAATGGACTGGTAACTGTCTCTCAAAGCGCATGTACTTCCAGAAGCCCGTGGGTCTGGAGGGCCAGTGGCGACCTCTGCACTGCAGTGGTTTTTGTCCTGGGCCCTCCCGAGCCAACTGGGAAGCTGCCAAGACTGCAGTTCCAGCAGTAAAGCGGGGCCAGGAAGAGGTCAGCCTGGGTGGCCCTGGGGGGGTCCGGGGCATGCTGTGCACTGGAGGCCCCATTCGGTTTGAAATTCGGTCCAGTGTTGCTGTGTTTGGTAGGCATCCTCTGCCCTTTATTATCGGGGCTTGCGTTTTACCGGCTTCCTATTTGACCTGTTTCCCCGTGTTGGGGTTTTTGTTTGTTTTGTTTCAAAGTGTTTATTCGAGAAAAGCAATAGCTTTATCAAAGTATAACTGACATATAATATACATAATGAATATATATATATATATAATTGATCTATATATTTAATTGATACATTTTAAATGTATTAAGCACTCAGTTAATGTATTTAATCTGATACACAAATTAAGACCTGCCTTTGAGGGGCTCTCTGACAAATGTCTCATTCAGAAGTGTTAGAATTACGTTTTCTGGTGGGTGAGTTTGTAGGTTCCTCCTCAGGCTAAGTCATGCACCTCTAAGAACCCAAGACTGTTTTCGTGTACTCGTCACTTCTCTGCAAATGTGTTGTCCCTTGTTGAGATGCTGTATAAGCCCAAGCTCTAAGCGCTCCTCTGAGAGGAGTCATCACCGCCTTCTCCACGTAAGTGTGTGACACACGTGTTCATAAACCCCTTGTTCTTCTCTTGTTAATCCGCCTTTGTCGGTGTCCATTGCAGGGCTCCCGCTGGAAAGAGTTAGAAGGGTGAAGATAAAAGGATTTCCCCCCAAATTCTAGAATGTATGATTTTCCTTCAATGTGGGCCCTAAACACATGCTCACCAGTTACTGGTATTCAAAGGAGGAAGGGGAGCTGCTCAAACACAGGAGGGGAGAAAACGGTTGGGCAGACCTGGAGGAGAATCCTCTGAACTTCCCATTGGCCCTGCCCCTGACGAGTGATAGCCCCCCACGCCGTGAAACTGTGATTGTACATGACTTTCCCTTACGAGGGGGTTCCCATGTAAGATGCGACCTCTCTCCAGATGGAAATTTCTTTTGGGCTTAATAATGAAATTTGGTTCAGAATAATTTACACAGATACGGACGTCTACACACGCATGCATGTGACACGCATCCGCTCACATGCACGGGCATGCACATACACACAACTACACATGCACACTACACATAGGTACACACAAGCAAGCATTAGGCTCATATGCACACACACACACACCCCTCTTTTGTCCTGGGGATACCGTGTGGGTCTTGGGTAGACTCCGCTCCCTCACTCCCACTAATCCCCTTTCTGCCGAGTCTCTGGACAGAAGGGCCCTGTCAGATTACCTCCAGAGGGCAGAGGCACTAATTTGCTATCAATATCGTGAAAACCAGCAACATAATGCATCAGGAAACACTGACGGCAAAGCAGAATGGCTGAGGCAGTGAGACAGAAGAGCCTTCGATGACAATAGCCTGCACGTTGTTAGAAATCAGGGGCTGCCAGCCTGCTCCGCTCTCTGCAGGGAGCTCCCTCCCCGCCCCGGGGTCCACATCTGCATCCTCACACCGCCCCAGGACTCAGCCAGCTGTGCTCTGGCCTTTCTATAAAGGGTTAAAATTCCTGCCCCGTAATTATCACTGAAAGGGGTTTTCTGGTTATTTATTTGACCGAAGGGGCCCGTTAATCAAGGGGAAGTTGAGCGGCACTGACCCCAGAGTCCAGATCAGTCCCTCGACCTCAGTCCCTCACCAGTCTGAGGGGAGCAGAGTCTGCGGCTTCTCAGGGAGCAAAAAGAGCTGCCCTGACTGAGGACATTCCTGGGTTGCTCTGGAATCAGGGCAACCTGGGGGTTGGGGGCATCGTTATCTTTATGGCCTTTCCACCAGACATCCGTCTCCCTTTGTGAGAACGTGTCCATTGTCCTTGTGGCAGCGAGGCCCCCTGGCTGCCCAGTGCACATCAGAGGCCAAATAACAGGAGGGCTTCTCTGGCCCCAGAGCTGAAGCCCGAGACCCACTCTCCGCACAGCGATGAGCAAAAAGCACTAAACCAAAGATGAACCAGGGACCGTGTCAGAGGCGGGCCGCCTGAAATCATGTGCTCTGAGGCCAGTCCACAGGGGTGCCCTGCAGACCCCAGCAGACCCCGAGCTCAGATGACACAGTCAGATGACAGGCACCAGAGCAGCACAGGCGTGGGCCGGCTCTCGGGGCTCTGCCCGGTGTGTAGGGAGGACGAGAAGCTGGAGGAGAAGCCGAGCAGGGGCTGGGGACCAAGGCTCATTTTCGAGTACGGCAGCATGTGGGCTACAGGCCAGCATGAAACACCTGCCCGCTGCGTGAGGCAGGGGCAGAGGACCGTCCAGGAAGGTTGTCGTGCTCCTGGCCACTGGGCAGCCAGAGGCCGGGACAGGGGAGGACTCACAATCCCAGAATATGGCGTAGGCACGTTTGGATTGATTTCTACCAAGCTGCCTTGCTTGTGCGTTCCCCAAGACCAACAGAATTTCCTCTGCCTCTGGTTCATTTTATCGTGGAGGATATCGCCATTAATACTAACACTAATAACTAGTAACTAATAAGAATAATAACTAATAACACTAATACTAATAACTAATACTAATAACTAATATTAATACTAATTAATACTAATAATGTGGACACAGGGCATGTCCTGGGTACGCCCGTGCTGTGGTCCGCAAGGCGGAAATGACCAAAGAGCCTGAGTTGGGGGCTAGGGATAGCTCTAGAGGTCATGGACATCAAGGTTCCCGAGTGCCCACCCCCTCCAGCCCTGGATGGCCCTGGCTAATTCACACCCCTCCTCAATGGCACGACTCCCCCTGGCTTGAAATTCAGAAATGCTTGACCCCATCAGGATGAGGCTGGGGATACAGACCCGAGTACAATCCCCTACTGAGTTCAGCTTAACCTCACTCGAGGCTCCAGGCACAGCCCAATCCCCTGGGGTCGTGAGCCAAACACATACTATGTACATCAGGACTTCTCAGACTTCACTGGGTGTATCGGAACTAGTGCACGCTTGCCAGGCCGCCGGCAACCCTGGGATCTCTGGGTCAGTGGATCCATGGGAGACCCCAAGGTTCTGCTTCTCTAAAACGTTCCAGGCAGTGCCCTGGCTGCTGGCCTTGGGACCCCACTTTGAGAACCACTGCCGTGTATTACAAAGAGGGGCAAGAGCCAAAGCCCATGGCTGGCTGGGGACTATCCTGGGGACCATCCCCACTGGGCCACCCCACCTTCCTCACAGGCAAAGGGCTGACAGCATCGTCTCACCCCCAGCACCAGTGGCTGATGGGATCGTTCCTAGTTTCCTAATCCCAGACACCGTGGCCCAAATGTCAGCAAAGACACTCTCTCCGTCACGGCTCAGCACGATTGCTGTTCCTATGCAGACATTTTGCTGCATTGTGACTGAAAATCTGGGTTTCTGGCAAGGAGACTCTTGAGCTAAGAGAACAGCCATCGTAGGAAGGAGGCAAAGGTTGACTCCTTGGGCTCTTCTGGGCCAGTCAGGGTTGCAGCATAGAATTAGTCGCATGGGTTCTACTCACGCCTCTGAATGTCTGCATAGTCATGTCTTCACCATCTCCGTGATCTGTGCTCTGCTGTTGAAAAGTTTCATTACCCGTGATTGTAAACGTGATGACTGCGGCGTTCTGTAAATGAATCTAGGAAGCTGAAGGCGTTCAAAAGCATTTCTTCAAACTGCCAGACATGTGCATGAGTCTTTGGAATGTATCTACTCTAAAATGAAGCCTTGGGTCAGGCCACCCGAGCCGGCGTCATGCAGAGCTCGGATTTGGTTGGGGGGGGGAACATGGTCAGGGGCCAGGACGTGACTGAAAGGGTGCAGACGGCCGCTAAGGTCCAGGTGACCCTAACGTCTCTTCACAATAAGAGACTTGGCAGCGGGCCACCAGGTTTGCGGGGGACATGTGCCTTGTGGGTCAGCCCCATGAAGAGGAAGACTTCTTGTGATCACAATCCTACACGTCTGAGAAGGGAAGAGAGATTTAACGTGAACAGGAAATGGTCATTTGGCACAAGCCCAAACAGAGCATTTTTCCCTGTCGCCTTAGTTTGAAAATACCCAAACAGAGAAATTACAGGAGTTCCAGGGTAAACGCCTGTGGGCCCAGCCCAGGCTCTGCTGTTGGCCTTCAGTAGACTTGCTTTCCAGAGTACCTGTCCATCACCCTTCCGTCTGTCCAGCCATCCGTGCGCCACATTTTCGATGCATTCCCCAAAATGAGTGGCAGGCGTCCCTCCCGTCACCCCTAAATCCCTTGGCCCTATTCGTTGTCCGCTCTGTTTCCTTGTGGTAAGAGTTACCTGGAACAAAAAGCACCAATCTTGAAGAGGCCATTTCATGTTTTGACAAACGCATACACCTGCATAACCCCAGTCCCCAGCCACGTTCAGGACTTGCATCCTTCCAGAAGGTTCCGCTGTGCCGTCCAGGCACGTCCAACCCCCCAGTAGGACCCTCCCCTCTCTCTTCTCCACGGATGAGCTTTGCTCCTCCCTCCGCTCCTCTTCCTCTTCCTCCGGCGGTCGCACACGTAGAATTTAAAGCCCCTGCTTATCCCATTGGATACTCGGTTATTTTTCCATATTTATGCACGATTTCTCTGGATAACAGAGCAAACACCTCCGGAAAAATGTTGCCGCCGTACTCGATGTGCTAGAGGACCGAGCAGGTTGTAACCGAGGCAGCTTCTGGCAGAAGGGAACAGGGCTTCCAGCTCCCCTCGCGCAGCCTGGCTGTTTCGGAAAAGAACAGGCAAACTCATCCAGTGAATGCTCCCCGAGGGAAAATCTAAACAGCTCTGTCTTTTCATTTAGCGGGGACCCAGCAGTGTTTTCTCTCCCTCGCCGTGCAGGCAGCAGAACCGTCTTCCCACGAGCTCGGCTTGAGCCCTTCTTCCCTGTTTTATTTGCAGGAGGCACTTGGCCAGCGACAACCGGGCTCTCGGCAGGCTGCATGATTCCATCAGCCAGAGTGACGCGTTCCAGAATCCGGTGGCTTCTGAAGCCTGGCCTCCGGAGAACAGAGAGTCCTCGGAGCAGATCGTCTGCAGCGGGCGCCTGGCAAGACCACGCGGACCCAGCGGGGAGGCGGGCACGCGGACCTCACCTCCTTTCTGCTTGTCCTGCTCAGTGAGTGGATTGAAACTGGAACGTTGATGCCCAAACCCTAAGCCATTGGCCTACACACACGTTAACTCACTCATGTTTTGCCATAAGGAACAAAAATTAATTCTCTATTCCCCTGCATATCCATGCGTTCATCCAGACCCTTATTGTCTTTGACACCCCAAATTATCTTTTCCTTTCCTTTCTGCTGTGTTGGGATCCAGGAGACCCTGACCCCTTCTTCCACCACCGCAGCCAGCCCGGGCCTGACTCCGTTTGCTCCGGCTCTTCAACATCTCTAGAAGGGCGCTTACCATCTCTGCTCACAGAAATAAATAGACCATCGAGGTCCATGGGTCCCAGATGTCACCGGTGCTCGGGGACACTGTGAGGCGTGAGAACGAACAGGCTCCTTTCCTTCCCGCTGATGGTTTTCCAGGGAGGAAGACAAAAGAGAAGCAGCAGAAACAACGAACACGTTGGCGTTTCAGATCACGGTAAGTGTTCTGAGGAGCACATTCAGAACGAAGAGTCGCACAACTGTGATGCAGAGGAAACGGCGAGGTATAGAAGGGTCTGGGCGGGGCTTTCCTGAGCTGTGACTATCGGCACTAAGGCTTGAGCACTGCGGAGAGACGCTGGCGCGGTGGCCTGGCCGGGACTCCCAGGCAGAGGTGTGGGGACAGGCGAGAGCCCTTCACGTCCACGGAGCATCGTCCCCCTCGCCCCACCGACGGGTCCAGGCCGATGTGTTACCACTCACATATGTCGGGTCCTTCCCGCTGAGCTATCTGGAATGCAAACCCTGCTTCCCCCGTTTCCCTGCCCTCCCGCCACTGCCATCGAAATACCCACGGCTCCGGCTTGCTGCTGATCTCAGGGAAACGTAACACGGCCACGGGCAACCCGACGGTGCAGGACCAGCTCTCACATTCCTCTCCAGGGAGACACGGCCCCGCACGCTCTCACCGCCAGCCTCCTCCAGCGTTCCCACCCACGGAGCCTGCACAGGGATGTTTCCCCGTCGTCAGAGCGGACCGCGCCGCCCCAGGGCTCCTAGCTAATTCCGCCGCATCTTTCCGATTCTATCTTCATCGTCAGAACCTCAGGAAAGACCTCCCTGACCTGCTCTTGAGAATCAAACGCCCAACCTGCCTGTTTTCGGGAACCCTGGCCTCCTGTTAACGGTGCTTCTCACTCTGGCCATTCTCCCTCTAATTGAGCATTAGTTGATTAACGTCTGCCTATAGATTCTAAGTTTGTAAAAGGAACTCCCCTGGAACAGTACTTCAAATACTGAT
The DNA here is from genome assembly GCF_009829155.1 of Mustela erminea. Lineage (NCBI taxonomy): Eukaryota > Metazoa > Chordata > Mammalia > Carnivora > Mustelidae > Mustela > Mustela erminea. The sequence continues at coordinate 91,880,309 of NC_045625.1, forward strand.
TTTTTTTAAATCATTACATGGATTCGTATGATCATGAGTAACTCCCATGAATGTCAAGGTTGTCAGCACAGAGAAAACCTTTCCGACCGTGAGAACGAATGATATTGTTTCAGGAGATTATAGGCAGAGTCAGGCCCGGGCGCTAGAGCCGTGGCTCTGGAGGTGCAGAGGCCAAAGAGAGAGGAGGGTCGTCCAAGGAAACAGAAGTGGAGTAGCAGGAAGGGGGGTGGGAAGGCAGCGGGAGGCCCCCCAGGAGGAGCGGAAGCACTCCTTGTCCGTCTGCCGCCGTAACAGAGCCCCACAGACGAGGGGGTGGACGCGCAGCAGGAATTTACTTCTTGGTTCTGGAAACCAGCAAGTCCGGGATCAAGGTGATGACCTGGTGAGTGTCTGGCCGTCTTCTCCCTGCGTCATCACGCAGTGGAGGGACAAGACCTCTCTGGGGTCCCTTTTACAAGGGCACTAATCCCATCCGTGGCGGCTGCCCCATCAGGACATAAGACCTGCCAACGCCCCCCCCCACCTCTCACAACCTCACGTCGGGGCTAAGTCTCAGTGCACAAGTTTGGGGGTGCGGGGCACATGGCAGAGAGTGTGCTGAAGCTGGACTCCATCCAGGCCAGCTCTACACAACGCTGTGTTTCATGATACTATTTTAGGAAATGCAGCGTCAGAGGAAAATAAATGAAAATCGAAGACTCACACACACACACCCACACACACACACACACAACATTTGGGGAAAGTTGGAAGACTTTCTGAGCCCCTAAACAAACGTGTGTGTGTGTGTGTGTGTGTGTGTGTGTGTGTGTGTGGACGGGGAGGTGCTCAGCCCATGATCCTCGGGTCCCTGAAATGTATCCTTTACCCACTGTTAATGGCTGTAATTTTGTTTTGCCTTGTTTTAAGATTTTTTTCAGATTTTGATATTACCTTGTACTAACAAAATTCATGTTTTGCAAGTATAATAAGTACATTAAGTAATCTTAAAAGAGCTTTAAAATAGAACTGAATTAAAATTGGGTAAGTTATTACTCAATAAAGTGGACTTTTCTAATGCCCCAAACATACAGATACAAATAAGAAAACCCTTGGTAAATATTTCAAAAATAACTTCTATTTCCTGCAGAAAAAGTTTTTTGTATTTAACACGAAGTAAAAAATCTTCTTTTTTTTTTTTCAAAACTACGCAGTTTTCGTGACATAGCAGTTCAGCATGTAGAAAGCATGATAGATGCCGTGTAGAACGGATCTATCTTTGGTAATGCTCCTCAGATAGCTCTGGAAATCCCGAGGCTATTTCCTGGGTTCTCTTAGAGCCCTTCCGACCCCCTGCCAGCGACCGACCAAGGAAGACCCAAGCCAGCGCTGGTTCCCTGCTGTTTGCACCAAAGCAGGAGTTCCTTCTGTGTCTCCCCCATTCCCGGGGTTGTCTGCGGCTCCTCCTCGGCCGCCCGCCCCAGGTTTCTGCTCTCAGTACTCAGAAGGGGTGGCTGGAAAGACCTTTTGTTTGCGGTCGCTTTCTGCCCGGACTGATCGCACTGGCCACCATGTAAGCGCGGGGTCGGAAACGGTCTAAGCAGAAGATACTGTGCGAGCTGCAGAGGACGAGCTCCGACCCCCACACTCCACCCACGTCAAAGGAGGAGACAGTCCTCTTAGAACTCGATTTCTCAGGTAGTCCGGAAAGGCTTTCCAAAACAGTTTTCTCTGCAAATCGGAGGCAAACAACCACTTGTCCTGATTCTCATGCGTCACCACGTCGTGAAATGGTGACGCTGGTTTCAGTGGAGGAAAGTCCCCAGACTCACCCATGAAATAGATGTGAAGTCAGAAACCAGGCGTTTATACAAATGTGACCCAAGTCGGCCGCTGGTGACAGCCAGGGGTGGGGGGCACTAAACCCTACGCCCCCCCCCCCCCCCGCTGCTGCTGTCTCTCCTAAGTTCCTCCTTCCTGTTGAGCCATAAACGTAAAGCAAACCCGTACTAGGATCCTGCCATGAAGCTGTGCATCTCTCCACAGTTAGGCTGACTTCAGTTACTATGAATTTATCTTCATATTATTAGAGTAACAGACAAATGGAGACCAGCCTTGAAGATTCCCTGCACAGACAAAACTAATGTGGTCATACAAACAGAGCCTAACTTCGCTTATCTGGCAATGCTTGTGCCTCGCTTGTGCCCCTGGAAATGCAAGCAAAAGCTGGGCTGCTTCCCAAGGCTGGTGTGAGGCAACCACTGACCAGCTCCCTATCCCACGTAAGAACACTAGCACCATGACCAAACCTGGGAAGATGACACAGTCACCGACGTCTCCCAGAGGAGCTGCTTTATGACCCCGCACCGCTGAGCCTCTCTCCATGCTGAGTCGAGCGCTCCCAGTTTGCAAACTGGTTTCCGAGTGTGCGCGCGATAAACTTTTGCAGACTGCTACTGGTCTTCTGTTATTTCTGAACTTTTGACGGCATTTTGACTGGTTGTTTTTTGGAAGCGTCTGTGTGAAGATAATAGGTCTGTATTTTTGTGGGGGATAAAGCTCTGGAAGAGAGTGTGTAGGAAAATAAAAATGGCAGAGAGAGGCAGAGGGATGCTGTGTGTAGGTGAACATTTCTACTAGAGCCGCAGAGCTATAATTATGCAAAAATCCAAGGCTTAGGTGGAAAACTTTCCGATCATTCCTACAGAAACTCTAGGTCTAGAATTATCCATAATACTTAAAGGTTTAAGCGAAAACAATTTAGGGGGGAAAAAAAGCTACTTTTCTTTTGGTGTAAGAAGCCTGATGCCTTTGTAACTCTCCCACGCCCGGTCGCTAAGTGTTAGAGAGAAGGTGAGGTCCGAGACGGTCATGGTCCAGCTTCCGGGGAAGAAGAAACGGGAATTCAGGTTCAGCAAAAGGTAAAAAGGGAAATCTCCATGTGAGGTCCCAGCCACCAGGTCGTGGCGTTTCTGGCTCGGGCGCCGTGTATCACAGCCACAGGAAGCACACGCCGCGTCACGCCGTTCCCCAGTAGACGTAACCTACCATTTCCCTAATGGGGAACAATTGTCGCAGAGGGGCTCTGACGCCTTTATTTGCACTGGGGGGTGTAGCTGCGTTCACCCCGTAATTATAGTGACACAACAAACCCCAGCAAGCCTAGCGCAGCACAGCCACCTTCCCCATCACGTCACGCGGTCCCGAGACGCAGGAGTCCCCGGAGGCACGCGGCCTCTCCCTCAGGGGCTACTGCTGGTGTCCCCCCGTCACTTCCAAGGGCTGCAGGGGTGACCTTCGGAGAACCCAGAGCCAAGCCCCGCCCCAGACCGCCTTCATTAGGATTTCCAGGCCAGGGCCATAGAGTCTGCATGTGGACACCCTTACTTTTCGCCGATCTGGGAAATGTTGAGCAATCCCCAAGCCCCCCCCCCCACGCCCACCCCGCCAGCACCCAGGTCTATCCACCCCTGATGGTCTGAGCTAGTTGTACCTGATGACGCAGAGGGCCCGGGTCTACAGAGAACCAGCCGAGGACCTGTCCAAGCACACCTTCGGAAATCCGTCCCCCAGTCCTCAGTGACACTGCAATCCCTGACCAGGGTGGGTCTACACGGGCTTAGAAATGACCTCCAGACTCACTGCTGCGCCCTTGACCCCTTGACCCCTCTGTGGCTCTGTTGAGCACAGTGTGATCCGGGAGCTGCGCACTCAGTCCATGCGTGTTTGCAGAGGACCTGCCGAGGACTTAGCCTGAAAGACTGACTCCTTCCTCTGCCCCAGCCTCGTGTGGTTTTTGTCAAATAGAACCACCGTGCGCGCAGCAGACCCTCCAGCTCCGACTGCACACGTTTGCTGACCTCCTGACGTGGTCTCGCTGGGGAGGAGGCTTCACCAGCGGATGACGGGCACGTGGAGCCCACAAGAGACACCCCTCGACAGGGAGTGTGGCTCAGGGTCAAAGAGGAAACAATCCATAGGAGCCTCGAAGACGGAAACATCCAGCTGATCCCCGAAGGGGGCGGGCACGGGCTCCGCACAGAGCACGGCGGGATATGCGCGCGGTGGGGTGCGGAACCTTCTCTCCTAAGAGTAATTCATAAGAGCGTGGATCATTTTTCCTGGAAAATTGAATCCAGCCCCAGATGCTGCCATTCCATTTGGAAATGGAACTTGCGTGTCCTTTGCACATACAGAATTTGAATGTGGGATAACATGCCTTTGTGTTCACGGCCTCGAGTAATGAGTCCGTATGTGGACATAAGGACATAATTCTTCATCCCGAGAACTGGAGCACGCAGGTCCGTATGACCGAGGAAACCCTAATACGTTTGGTCTATTAAAACAAAGCAAAACAAAACAAAAAAGGAAGGGGACAGGCAGGGGCAATGAAGAAGAAGACGACTCACGGTAATAACGGCGAGGAAGGATTTGAGAGGAGGCGTCTCCTTAGAGCATCACCAACATGAAAACAGACCAGAGCAGGCAAGACGAGACACGGTGAGTGGCATCACGAGGAAACACGAGAAGTGACGGTCAGAGACCACGCGAGCCGCTCAGGGTCCCTCCGCTGCTAGTGCGAGACACTGAGTGTGACACATGGCAATTACATGCCGACCCTTCTGGAAGGGAGCTCTCAAGTGAGTGGGACCCCGCCTGAGAGCGGCAGACTTGCAGGGATGGTGTGTCAAGGTCTGTTTGGTCCCTAGAGGGCATGTGGGAAGAGGGAGAGTCACCGCGGCAGGCAGGCCACTGAAGTCCAACAAGACCCCGCACGGCCTTGGAGGGAAATCTGGAAATCTCAAGACTCCGGCAACTGGCAGAACTGGAAGTCAGGAGGTAGGTTCCAAGTGAGAGCAGGAAAGAGGGCTCTGGTCTCTCTGGTCTTCACCACTATTGACAAGCAAAAGCCAGTCTGCAAGGGACGGCCCTGCCCCCCACCCCCATCAGCCCCACACTCAGGGGGACACTGTTGGTCCCTTGGCAAGAGGCACTGTTCACGGTGGGGAAGATGCTTCCAGGTGAAACGATTTTCTCAGTTTAAAGTAAAAAAGTGACCGGGGCGTCCGAGTGGCTCAGCTGATAGAGCACGCAACTCTTGAATTCCGGGTTTTAAGACTGAGCCCCATGTTGAGTGTAGAACATACTAAAAAATAAATAAACTTAAAAACAAAAAAACAAAAACAACAACACATGCAACTCTCTTGCAGGATATAAGCAAAATTTAAACCCCAAAAAGTTACAGAAAAATCACTTACCAGAACTGTGCAACAGAGTCTGACTCTATAATCACACACAGACACACAGACACGACACACATACGTCCACGCCCCACACCTGTGCAGACGTGCAGACACCCTCCAACCACCTTGAGCGTGAACTCACACACGTGCGCGTGCATCTGTATTTTTGGATGAGGCTCTTAACAATCCTCCCGGAAGTGAATTAACCAGAATGCCAAGGCTCCGTGCTAGAATAACATGCTTATAAGTGATTTTCACATTTTACCATTTTCTAAGCTTTTCAAAGGTGTGAATTCCTCCTGGAATCAAATATGGATTATGAGGGAAAAGCAGATGTTTCTTTAAGACATTTCTATTCATACCATCATGCTTTATTTTAAGAAGCTACTAAGGGAGCGTTAGGTCTCCGTGGAGGGGAAGGCGGGGGAAGACCCCGTCCAGGAGCGGCGCGCCGCAGGGAGAAGCGGGGAGGCAGCCCACAGTGCGGCCTCTCCGTGCTCCCTGCAGACTCAGCAGGCCTGCACTCCAGGCTTCCTGTCCCTGTGCCTCCCAGAGCCTCCAGCTGCGTGTGCCAGCCACTGTGCCCTCCCTGCCCAAAACCGTCCTAGGGAAAAGATCCAAGTCCTCCCAAGGACCCCCAGAGGGGAGGGATTGCATGGAGCCGGGAAGCAGCCTGGACCTTTGGGTGGAGAAGTCTGGGGTCCTGGGTGCCCTGGAGAGTGGCCTGGACGGACAGGCTCAGGGAGGCGTGAGCTGTGGGACCCCCGATGCCGGGCCCTGGCGGACTGCAGAGGCGGAGGGAAGCGGAGTGGCGACCTCCAAGCGCGGCATCTGGAGGGCGGATGGTCGCCGCCCAGGTCTGGTGGCGGTCTGGGACACCATCTCTCCAGCACGGATTTGTAAGATTTCTAGATTGTCGCGCTGTCATTCTCTGTGGCCAACGCCGGGCTCCTGATACTGACGGTGGCCGGCACACGTCAGCCGCAGCACCGTCGCTCCTGCTAATTCTTTCTTTTTAGCCTGGCAACCCCCACACTCCCGCAAGTGGAAGGATTCAGCATCATTCCCATCACTCAAGGCTGACAGGACTCTGACAAAGGTGACGTCCCGAGGAGTCCTGGCTCACCCCGGCTTTCCGCTCACAAAACAGCCAGCAGGCACGCCTCCCTTACGAAGGAACGGGTCCTGGGAAAGGCATCCCTCCTCCACTCACCTCTCCCGACCTTGCATACCGAGGTCATCTTTACATGAGTGGAATGGTTGACTTTGTATGTGGAGAAGCGCTCCTAAGACCAGAAGGATGTCCGGGCTCTGGTTCACAGTCTGCCTGCAAATGTGTGGTTTGCATCCAAGCGTTCGAGTTTTCAGCTATAACTTAGTGCTCGTACTCCCAACCTCAGAAGACTGCTGTCAGATGTTCCCGAGGTGGCGCAGGAATGCAGAGTGCAACATGTGAAGTGCTCTTCCCGCGTCCGCAGCGGTAGCACCAGACTGGACTGAAATCCGAGGCTCGGAAAGGTCCGTCTACAAAGGGCGCAGTGAGAGTCGGCCATGGGAGCCATGGGAGGAGCGGAGGGCAGGGGCTCTCCTGACGCCATGTTCGCTTAGCCGCTTTGTCGTCATGATTTCTGTGGAGTGACGGGCAAGGTCCGATGAACATTAGTGGGGCTGAGTCCCCGAAGGTATGTCCTTGGCAGCTCTGCTGTGTTCAGGAGTCCATCATCAAGATAAACCAAACCAAGCCATTCCAATGGCAGCAAACCCAACAGCAAACTCTCTTTGCAGAGCTGAGGCATAGCCTCAGAGACAAATGTGTGTGGGGGAGTGTGTGTGTGTCTATACACACATACACGTGCCACAAAAATGTGTATACTTAGGGAAACGTGCCCTGTTAAAATAAAAATATTAAGGCAGAATTAGAATAAAAATTCTGTTCATTCAGAATCTTGGAGAAGGATGTTCAATGATATTTGAAAGTATTATTGTACAAAAATGTTAATGGAGGCTGAATGGGCTGAGCCTGTGTTTTAGAATAAAGACTTATAAATGCAGAAAGATAAAAGAAGCATTAATATATATTGAAAAATGTAATATTTTGTGTTTTGCTGGGGTTAATGTTTTCTGTCTTGCCAAATACCAGGTAGCAAAAGAAACACTCAAGCTGAGTGTGGTCAGAGGAGACGTCTGTCCCCGTGTCACCAGCATCCTTAAGAAGACATCTCACGTCCATGGTGCTTTGCGATATCAGGACTCTCAGATCTATTCTAACTTGGTGTCAGTAGCTCTGTCTGTTATTCCTAAAGGTCCATATATTAAGTTTTTTTAAAAAGTCCCTATAGTATTATTTTTTCTATAGCTCTTGCTGTTTCTTATGAACTACTGCACAGGTTTGTGCAATCAGGGCCACAGGAAATCTGACTCTCAGCGCGCCCAGCAACACGATGTCAATGCTGACTTCCTGCCGATGGCGGCTTGGTTTGTATATTCCACCTCTGGAGAATTGTCTTGGCCTTCACGCTATCAGCTTCCTGTCCCATGGGGTCTGCTGAGTGTTTTGTGGTTGGACAATCTTTCATGCACACCCAAATGAGAAAGAGAGAGGGCACGCCTCTTCCAAATGATGCGGTGGGAAGGGATCCTACTTCGAGCAGGATCCTACTTCTGTAGTGTTTGCAAGTATTTTTTTCAGCCTCAGCTTGGTACTGTTTCAGGTTTCCGAGGTTCTCTGCGGGAGTCCACATGTCAGACATGGAATCTTCAGCAGACATGTATAATGCGGTCTGAGGGGCTGCCGTCCCCTGCACAGAGTCCCTGGGCCAGCAGGTGCCGAGCCAGCGCTCCCGTGTTTGGGGTCCACAGCCCGTTCCGCTGTGACACCAGCCACACGTGCTCCCCTAACAGCCACTACCCGCAGCGCAATCACTCCTGAAAACCCACTGGGCGGATGGAAAAATGGGTTTCATGGCATAATGCCCAAGGATTTCACGACATAGGAAAAGAGTGGAATCTCGTAAAAATAGCAGCACGGGTTTTGCACGTTAGGTGGTTGAAAGCATACGTAAGTCCTTCAACATATACGACCCCACACCTGGAGGAAACCCACAGCTTGCTCCTGGCAGCGCGGCCCCCAGACCCTGGGTGTCTGGGGGGGAGAACCATGTGGAGGTGGGAGGGACCCAGAGCAAAGAACAGGAAAGTTCTCCTGACAGACCCGAGGGGCTGGTGCAGAGCAGGCGGGGGCCGGGCAGGGAGGCCGCGGGGAGGGGTGAGGTCAGCCTGTGGAGCTGGAGACCCGCCAGGGCTTCTGGTGGCCGACCCAACGTTGCGAGGTGGCCATGGGCACGCTAGACCGAGAGTCCGGGATCAAAGAAACAAAGCCCGGACCTGGCTGGCTGGTCAGTCTCCCGCGGGGCAGAAGCCACTTCCTGCTGAGTCCTGCAGTGTTTGCCGTGGGGTCCGGTTCACAGGTCCCTGGCTCCCCGAAGCATCAAGCACACCCCCTTCCTGGCCTCCAGGCTCCATTTAAAACCCCTGGCAGCAGCAGCACCTGCATCCCCGAGTGGAGCCCGGAGGGCACCCAGGGGAGCGGGAAGCCCTCCCTTTGTTATTTGCAGGCTCTGGGGACCGCAGAGAAGACACAGGACTGTGGGGCCAGGCAAGCGACCAGCCCCCGGAGCCTGCCCCTGCTGCTGGAGGACAGCTGCGGTGTGCGGGTGTGCTGTCCCGGGTCTGGAGGCCCCCCTTCAGCAGGGCCTAGCGCTCGGGGGTGGGGGGAGCTGCCCATGCTGGGGGCGAGCAGGTGGGGGGCTGGGGACAATCCATCCGCTGGGGAGAGGCGGTGGCCAATGAGGGCACCCTCCAGCCGCTGCAGGGTCCTGGGGCTCGGGGCTGGAGGGCCCCTCAGCAGGCCAGGCTGTGCGCTGTGCTGTCTGCGCTGAAGCACCCCCCCCCACCTCCCACCTTCCCCAAGGCTCCCCCATTACCCCCCTGCACTTTCTACAATTGCTCTTTAAAATGCCATTCACTTAGGGTCTCCACACTTTTTTGTTTAAATGTAAATAGCGTCTCTGTTCCAACCCCAGCAGGATCTGGCTCTAATTTGAAAGAAATGTGCTTCATTCAAATGGAGAGCCCAGTAGGATTTCTTTCAAGAATTTGCATTAAGTAATGGAAAGTCCTTTCTCTGGACCCTGCCAGCTTCACCAGGAGACTTCAAGGGCCAAAAGTGTACGTATAAAGACAAAAGCACTTAGTCTGCAGGAAATGGAACTTTTTAAAAAGCCACATCCACCCTTAAAACGTCTTCGCCGGCGTCTCGCAGGACCTCCGCCGGTCCCTGCTACTAACTCACGTCCCTTTGAAACAGAAGCAGCACAGGCTTCTCCCCCAGCGCAGGCCTCATGAACAGAAACCCCTGCTGAAACCTTCCGTCTTGTTCACTGTTAGGAGTCGGTGGACACAGAACTCTGCACAGTGCCGTGTGGCAGAGGCTTCCTGCTCAGCCTGTGGAACTTTGCACTTCTTATTTTTTTAAGGTTTTATTTATTCATTTCAGAGAAGGAGAGAGCACTCCCAGTCCGGAGTGGGGGGTGAGGGAAGGGGTGCACCGAGAGGGAGCAGCAGCTGGAAGCCCCCTGCAGGGCTCGATCCGAGGACCCCGAGATCATGATCTGAGCCGAAGGCAGAGGCTTAACCCACTGAGCCACCCAGGCGCCCCTCGCGTTTGCTCTTAATCATGATATCTGCGCCCTTTTCTTAGGAATGAGAGATGAGGTCACGTTCCTCCTCTCAGAGCTAGACTCGAGGGCGGGCCTGGCGGCGTGTGGGCACAACCCTTCCACCCGTCCCTGGCTTCAGGTCCTAGTAAAACGGCCCAACTAAGAAATGTCAGCAGAAGCGAAAACAATCAACCAGTAGTCGCCTCCCATTGGCACAGAGAAGGGAAAAGCCTGTTGTCCCTGAAGGGGATGACGTCATGACCAAGGTCTGGGCTGGCAGGCTGCGCCTTCAGCTGCCGTGAACCCCTGCCCCAGCCTGGGTGGTGCCTCGGACGACAGCGCTCACGGTTCTGGAGGCTGGAGATCGTGATAAAGGTGCCCCCGCAGACTCTGCTCCCGGGAGGTGGAACAGTTCAGAGAAGCTCCCTCTTCCCCCCGAATCTGGAAAGAAGGTCTGTGTGCGTAGTTTCCGGCAAGAGTCCGGGCAGTGGACATTCATGCTGTGAGTGGTTATGTTTCCGTCTGTCATAAATGAAGTTTCCAGCAGACTCTCCAAAACCTAAACATTCACTTCACGGGGCAGGAAAGGCCCTCATCGCTGGGCCCAGGGTATCCTGTCCTCGCCATCGGCCGTCCCAGCCTCATTTCTTCAGTCTGTGCACCGGCATCTGGAACTTGAGACTTGAGGCGGGCAAGGCATGAAGGGAGCCACAGAAAGCAGGGGCCAGTCTGACCCCTGGGCCTCACCCGCCCAGAGCTGCTCAGCCTGGCTCCGGCGAGCAAGGTCCCAGAGGCGGGCAGGAGAAGCAGGTTAAAACTGGAGAGTGGACCTCAGGAACTTTGCATGGAAGAAACCATAACCCAAGCAAGAGAAACACATCGTCCGTCACAATCCAGCCTGGAAGACAGTTTCATGAGGATGGAGATTCCGGGGAACAGCAGGGCTTGCAGGCCACGGGACAAAGAACAGAATTACCTCTGAAAGACAGTGAGGAGCTATAAGGAAACACAGCCCCACCAGTGTCCAAAATTACAAGGAGCAAACCCAGCAGTCCTGGAAACGGGGTCACGTAGAAAAGGAAGGGGACGGAAAGCCAAGCAGTTTGGAAGATAATGAATGATCCCCAAACACCAGAACCCACCCCAGGCCAGGCAGAGGAGTCCACGGATCAGAGAGCACAGCCAATGGCGAAGAAAGTGTTCCAAAATGAAAGCGAGGAAACTTCCTCCAAGCACCCAAGTTTGGGGAACCAGATTTTTCTTTAACTCGAAGATTAATCCTGCACCGTAACATGGCCAGCTCCCTGCAGCTCACGGTTTACCAGAACGAAATTTTCAACCCCAGAACAAATCCCCAGTGTGGCGGTAAGAGGCGGGCGTCCATCGCAATTCATGGCGTTGACCTTGGCCCAGGGCTGGGTGACAGTAGAGACAAACCTACAAGCTTTGGAGAACAGGATATTTCTTCAATACCCAGGATCCCATGCCCACATGGGTCTTCTGCAATTAAGGAATTAAAAATAAATAAATAAATAAAATAAAGGAAAAGAAGAACTAATAAGTCCCTAAAGAACAGAACAAAACAAACAGGCAAACAACAGAAGAAGAAGAAATCGTCGCAAAGCCCGGCTCCTTCCAGGCGGCAGCGTTTGCGGAGGCCGCAGTGGGCCCCAGACCCTGCTGGGATTCTGCCGACCCTCACGCGTAAACATGGTTTCCAGCTTCTCCCTTATGGTGAATGACACCGAACACTGTATCTAACACGCATTCAGTAGCTCCCTTGATGACGAAATCAGCCAATGAAGACATCGGCCGAAACAGCCACGTAGGCAGCACAGGAGCCAGGGTCGAGAGCGTGGCTGGTGAGCCCAGTGCCCTCCTGGTTTCAGAAAGCCAGCGGGAGGCGTGAGCCCCCAACGGAGCGTCGTCCAGGCCCTGAAGGAACTCAGCAGGAGGCGTGCAAATGCACATGTTTCCTGGCCCCGCACGCCGCACTGAAATAAGGGTCGGACCTCATTCTCCTGGAAGACAGGAGCAGATTTACGTTTGTACCTGAAACGGGAGAAATCGCACGCTGCCGTGCCTGCTCAGCCTGTTCTCACGTCTCCTTGGGGACTGTCTCCCAGGTCTCAAGCACGGGGACCCGGTCAGCATCTCTGCTGCGAAGGGAACTCTTTTCCCGACCTGCGGAGTACAGGGATGACTCTGTGCTTCCAGAACCCGAGGAATTCTGCAGTAGGTTGGGCCTTTTGTCTAGGACTCCGTGCCAGCACAGAGCTGTGTTTCTAAGTGACAGGCGTATGGTGGCCACAGCTAGTTCGATAAAAATTACCCCAAACCATGAAAACACGGTCTACAAAATCCTATATCCTGAAGTTCTGGACCATATTAATAGCTCCTTGTCTATGTTACAAAGATCTCGTTTTCATAACAGTTTAACAATTTTGACAACCCGTGCTGGGCATTCACAATACTGAAGTGATGCGAGTTTTAGATGAGAAATTACACCTTAAATTACGACCTTATTACTGCATTCTGGAGGCTGCGCTCTTCTTTGTTGGAAGAGTCAGCTATATGATGACATAGAACTTTCTGTCGTGGCAAAGATCCAAAGAATTTTCTAAGAAACTTCTGTGAGTTGGTAATTATATTTCTCATTATGCGCTGATATATCCTTAAATAGGTAAAAGTGAATCAAATTACATAAAATGAAATATTTTCCCAGTAACTGATTTTTCTATTTTATTTTATTCTAAATTCGGTTTCTATGTAGGTAATATCTCTTAATATTTTAATTTGATCTTCCTCTCTACTCCCTAATTTGTCTTCCTAACACACACACACACACACACACACACTCATACACACAACGCACACACGCACACACGCAATTTTGCCTTCACTCAAGCTCTCCGGAGAATATTTTTTTACAGCATCTCTGATATGCAAACAATGGATGCTCACGTATCTGTCTGAGAAGACTGAATGGTTCTGTTCCTGCTGTCGAGTGTCACAACACAGTGATATGTTATGACACGGTGTCACAACACAATGACATAATTCACTGAATCAACTCATGAAGCCCACCTGCTTTGCAGTTAAGAAAACTGGACTGTGGAGTCAGGACGTTGCCGGGACTAGAAGGACGAGTCCATTCCAGAGGCTGGTCCAAACGCAGGCGTGGGGACCCCTCTTTGTTGGGAATGCAGATAACGCAAACTCAAACCAGCCAAGTTGATAACTAGGGTGTCATAGGTGTGGGTTACGCATATGAGAATGTTTTGTACACGAGGAGCTTACAATCTCAAAACCGGTTGTGCCGTGCACGGGTCCGATGTTTCAGGACGGTTTACAAAGTGGAAACAAGGGAATCCCGTCTCTCCAGTGACTGGTTACCACAGTGGGGGCGTCCAGACCGCAGGGAATCGGCTAAGCTATGTTATCTCATATCATTTTTAAGATGATGGCTTAAGTTTCTTTTTTGATTTCAGAGGCATTTCCAAATTTTAACCTGTTTCCCATACGCTCATGAAATAAGCTAAATTTTGTTTTGCTCTTGGCATTGAAGTGGTTTTGTCCACTCAGGGAACTCTCAGGTCCTGTCCTTATTTTGTATTTAATGCTAACAACCATCCACTCACACTCATTGTTCCGACACGCCAAGTGTGACTCAAGGCTTGCTGGTTCCTCTTCTCCCCGCACACAGCACGTCCTCCCTGGGAGGTGCTCCGTGGAGACCGAGGCTTCACTGCCGTCTTCCAGAACGTGGTTCTGTGCCAGCCTTCCTTCCAGGGCTCACTTCTCGGAGGCAGCCTCGAGTGGGCCCCGACCTGCAGGGTTCTCCCCACATAACCACAGTCTGGCTCCGCCTGGACGCCCAGCCTCTCCACACAGACATCTGCGTGCTGTGCCGTGGCTTCTCACAGCGCTAACCTTCTCTCCTAATTGATGTGTATTTTTCCTCATGTCTCCGCTCCCTACTGTCTTCCGTGGGGACCACATAGACACCCCGGGGAGTTCCTCCGTGGGGAGTGCCCCCTTCCCCCCCCCGCTCCCCACCACCATACTGGTCGCGGGGCTTATAAAGAACTTGTTTCATCCTCTCTCTGAGCAGGCTGGGACCAAGCAGCATCGGGAATTCACTGTCCTGCTGGACGCAGGTTCATTTCCTATTGTTCTTCGTACACTTACCACCGTCCAGAATGTTACCCGTTTACGTGTTGACACAACTGGATCTTCTCACCAGCGCACGGGAGCAACGGGGCAGGAGCACACGTCCCCGTGACGTTACCTGTTTCCTCAGTGCCTGGCTGACTGCAGTTACACAATTCATATTTGATTACTGGAAGGATTAACCAGAGAACTAACAATATCTAAAAGTTAAATTAAGTGCATATTAGTTGAAGCTAGTTTTCCCCAGGGTGTTTTATGGGACGGGCTGAGACAGGGATTGAATTTCAGGAAATGTCACAGCTCCATATCGGAACACATTTGCCTATTTCTTTGTACCTGCTTAATCTGCATAGTGACTATGCATTTTTTAAAGACCCCTTCATATTCCATATAACCTCTGTGTTCTAGTAGAACTCTTCTTCTTCTTTTAAGATTTTATTCGTTTATTTGACAGAGAGCGAGAGACGGAACACAAGCGGGGGAGCAGGAGAGGGAGAATCCGTCTTCACGCCAACCAGGGAGCCCGAGGCGGGGCTCCATCGCGGGACCCTGGGATCATGACCTGAGACGAAGGCAGATGTTTCACCAACAGAGCCACCCAGGCGCCCCTCGTAGAATTGTTCGACCCGAGGCTGACCGCTGCTCCTACCGGGGAGGGCTTTTCCGACTGCGGAGGGCTCCGCCTCAGAGGTGGATGCACGTGAACAGACCAGATGCCGCCAACGTAAATATGCAGGCATTCTTCTCCGTATTTCCATGTGTGTGTGCAATATGAGACCATCGGGACGTAATGCTATTTGATAGAATGAACAAAGCATTAATAATCTGCCAAAAATCAGCTGAGCATACATTAGCCATAGTGATAATGATCTCGGCGTTAAGGGACCCGCCTTGCAGTTCTACTTACTTTGACCCCACTATGGAATTACAGTACATCGTTTGCGATCAGAGTAATGCATGGGGATCCGTACGAAGGAACACCGACTTTCTCATGGCCAGCTTCTCAGACTATGGAGTCCGAGTCTAAAAGCAATTTGGTAACAGTTCTGCACAATTTTGTCACCTCCTTGCAAGGTTTCCTAAGAGTATGAGAGAGTGCGAAAGGAAAACTGGTGTCCAAACATCCGGAAAAGTACTGATGTGAGATCCCCAGGCAGACCTGGAGTCCGTGAAGAAGAAAGGCAGAATAAGGGGGCGAGGCGGCCGAGCTCACGTTCCTGTTGCTGAGCGCTTGTATTACAGTTGATGCCTACACTGCACTTCCAGGGGTGTGAGCCACGGGCGTGGGCTGGGTTGGTCGTTAATCCTCACCAGAAGATCCACTGTCCAGCGGCGTTGCGCTCGCGGACTGAATGTGTATCCAGTGTTTGCGGACCTCGCTGGGAAACACAGATGGATAATACGAAACTACGGACATCCAGTGAGGACAAGGTCGGACATCCGGTGAGGACAAGGTCGGGCGTGTCGGTGCGTTCAGGAGCAACTTCTTAAGTGAATGTGGTCAAAGGAAGGTGTTGCCATGACAACAGGGATGGAGTCTGTAGTGACTCGGCAGCGCTGGGGAAGGCAAGATAGTTGTTGTTTGCACTGGGTCTACAGGGAGCAGAAGCAATTTCCCAGGCACTTAGAATAAGTGACTTTAGAGCAAAGGAGCACAGTAAAAATCACCTCTTTCTTTCCATAATTGGTTCAGGGTCATGGGCGTGTGGGGAAGAAGCCAGGGGAGGCGGGAGGTGGCGTTAGGGTTAAGACAGCACGGCCTGTAAAGCACGGTGCACAACCAGCCAAAGATTTAAACATGCGATCCTTGGTAAGATTCACCTTTGAAAAATGTCGCTTCATTGTTTAACCATGAAAGTTTTAAGGATTAAGATTTATCCCAGAGATTTTAATTATAAATCCACCAGGTTCTAGGTGTTCTCAATGGAATCAGTGTTGCACAGCTATCGGGGCCACGGAGAACCCAGCGTGAGAAGGGATAGTGCTGGAGAAAGCATTTAAGAGCCTCTCATCAGAACATCGGCAAGAGATGACCAATGTTGGAGCTTAAGCCTGCAGTTATTTCTAGATTTATGATGCTAGAATACAGAGGATCTGATATTGCTGGGCTGGGGAAGGGGTGTCAGAGGTGGGGTCCGAGTGATGCTGGCGTTTCCAAGCTGGAAGAGAGAGGGTCAGACCACTAAAAGATATTGGGAACAATAGGGGATAAAAAGTGAAGAAACAGACGGTGATACAGTTCTGGCCAAAGCAAGCTCGAAGACCTGATAGACCGTCCAGGCACAGACGCGTAGGTCGAAGTTGTCCCTGGAGATGCCGTCTTGACGTTCACTAGTCTGTAGATAGAACCTTGGGCCGTGGGAATGGTGACATTTCCCAGCCAGATTGTGGATCAAGGTTAGGAGAACAGTGGCATTGGATTTGGGGCAAAGATTTTGTTTTAATCACTTAATCTAATGGCTACTTCTCAGTCGTCATCTTAACAAACATCTCAGGCCCATGTGACGTGACGAGTCATGTTCTCCTTGGGATCGTTTCCTCCCTGGGCTAGTGTACCTTCAGATTTCCTCCCGTCCGCGGATTACCGCCCCCCCTTTAATAGATCCACTCCCTGGGCCCCGTGTAGACACGTTTCAATAATTTGGGGACCTGTCCTTGGCCTTACTCTTTCCTCTATTAATACTTACTACCTAGGTGGTCTAATTTGGACTTTGGGACATCACGGAGATGGTGACAAAAATAATTCCTGACTCCACTCCCCCTCACAAGAGCAGGAACAGCTATTCAAGAACAAGACAAGGCTGAGGTGTGGCTGGGGTGAGGCTGAAGCCCCCCTTGCACCACAGAGGCCTAGACCGAGTGCATGAGGAGGGCAAGAGCTGTGGCTACGCACGGCCCACAGGCCGGCGCTGCTCCAGGCCAAGAGGTCTCCCCTGCGCCTCTCATTCCTCCGGTGGTAAAAAGAAAATGACCAGAGCCCCCAATCTCAACAGCCCTTCACTGACGTCGGTCATTCCTCCAGCTCACACGGAACCACAAAAACCCTGAATACCCAAAGGGGTCTTGAGAAAGGACAAAGCTGGAGGCATCACACCTCCTGATTTCAAAATCCGTTACAGAGCTCTAGTATCAAACCAGTGTGGTAGGGACATAAAACAGTCCCAGGGACCCACAAAGCAGAGCAGAGAGCTCAGAAGTAAACCCACACCACAGAAGGCCGACTCACCTTCCACACGGTGCCAAGGACAACAATGGGGGAAGGATCGTTTCTTCAACAAATGACCCTGGAAAACTGAATATCCATCTACAAAATAATGAAATTGGGCCTTTTTTAAATGCTGAATGCAAAAGTCACCTCAAAATGGATTAAAAATGTAAGATAAAAAAAACTGTGAAACTTCTAGAAAAGAGCAGAGGAGAAAAGCTTCTTGACACTGTCCTTGCAAAGGATTTCCTGCATGTGCTTTAGCCAACAGGCCTTCATGAGCTCCGGCCGCTGGCTGCGCTCCACGTTCATTTCTATTTCCTTTGCTGCCTGTTTTGCCAGTTCCGACCCGGTGCCCCTTGCTTTCCCTAGAAAACATCAAACAGCATCTGATCTCAAGGCGAGGATGGGGAGAAATCGGACGTTCGTGCATTGCTGGTGGGTTGTAATACGGCGCAGGTGCTCTGAGAACAGCTCCGTGCATCTCCAAACGTCAAGAGTGGAATTGCCGTGTGACCCAGGGATCTCACTCCTAGGTATATATCAAAAAGAATTAAGAAGAGTGACTCAAGCAAGTACCAGTACACTCGTGTCCACAGCAAAACTCTTTACAGCAGGCAAAGGGTGAAGACGACCCAGATTTTCATCCGTGGATGAACGGATGAGCTCATTGTGGGGCGGAGATAAAATGGAGCACCATGTAGCCGTCAAAGGGATTGAACACCAATGGCTGCTGCTGTGTGGGTGAACTTCCCAAACATGCTGAGTTACGGGAGCCAGACAGAAGAGGTCACGTATCGTATGTTTCTCTTTATATGAAATACCCAGACTGGATAAATCCTTAGACACAGAACACAGACAGGTGCCGTGGGGAGACGTGCCTTAATGGGTAGCGGGTTCATTCTGGAACTAGTGGTAGTGGCGGCACAACATTGCGAACTTTCTGGAGAGTGGTTGATTTTATGTTGTATGAATTTCACCTCAATAAATTATCTTCAAATGTTACCCCAGGGCATTTGCATGTGCTGTTTCTTCTGAGCTGCCTGTATCCTGCCCATGGAACGGTCCCCGCCAAAATGTTGTGGGCTTTGAGGACTATTCTGTCTCTAAAAACAGCATCGTCTTCACCCCCTCCTCCCTACCTTAGTTTATGTTTCCTGCTCACAAGTGGATATCATATTATAAATGCATGTATGCGTGCACGCAGCTGGGAGCTGTGTGGTCTATCACGGTTTCCATCCTCATTCTGCTACTACTGACCATGTACCTCTGTGACCTCAATTTAAGGTCATCTGAACTTCTTTAATCCTCAGTAAATGAAAATGAAAGGACTGACGTTTTCTGTTTGGTCATCAGAATTAAGCGAGTTAATGCCTGTAGGGCAACCGATACGGGGTCTGGGCAAGTGGTGGGTCCTCCATGCGCTACCGTCATTAACCTCAGCGCGTCCGAGCAGACTGAGGATCTAGAGGACGTGAAAGACAGAAGGTTCTAGGGGGGAGGTTGTGGCATGCTGTTTGCTGAACCTGAAAATCATTCTATGGATCACAACGCAGGAAAAGGCAAGGAGGCTCCGAGTCTGTTTCCAGCAGGTGACTGAGGGGGCCAGGGGCTCAGGGCCAACGGCACCCACTGCCCCTGGTGGAGTGGGAAGGCTTGGAGATTCCCAGAATCGTAAGTCAACGAAGGGGTGTTGGTTTTTCGGGTGCTGGGTCTGGTTGAGACTTAAACAGGGTTGAAGGTGGAAGGTCAGGAGAGGAGCATTAGAAAGGTCCGAAGGGGACCAGAGGCGGAGCTCCGGACGAGGCACAAGGCGGAGGAAGAGACACCATCCACCAGCACCGGCCGCAAGCTCACGTCTGTTGTAAGGCTGCCGCACTGAGCCTGCTGGGGCGATCCCCAGCCTCCGCACACCGGCGTTGAGGCGTCCCAGCACACCCCCAAGCTGCCCGGCCCCGGCCCTCTCCAGCTGTGTGTGCGGAGAGGTAAGCGAATCCGTGGTGGTGAGTTAGCATTGGGGCACAGGGGCCCGGGGCTTTCCATGGGGGATGGAGCGCACACGGCTGCTGGGATCCAATAGCTCATCGGAGCATGTTTTAGGACAATTTTTTTAATAGGAATTAAGGAATGGCATATTTTTCAGATTTGGTGTATTTCAAGCTTTTTAAAGTACTGTACACCATGTATTATTGCTATCGTGAGAATTTCCACACGCACGCCTCCCGATACAACGGCAATCGAGATTTCGCTGCTCATGCTTTATTTATCCCTGTTTCGTTCATTTCTTGTTGTTGAGGATTAAAGCAAAATCAGCACTTCCTGAAATTTCACTCCTGCCCTACTTGACTAAGTATTTCAAAAGACAAAAACAATTAAGGAAAAAAAAAACAACCACCACCAACAAAAAACCCATTATCTCAGGGTGCCCGGGGGGCTCAGTCGGTCAAGCGTCTGCCGTCTGCTCTGGTCATGACCCCTGGGATGGAGCCCCGAGGCGGGTCCCTGCTCCGCAAGGCGTCTGCTCCTCCCTGGCCCGCTGCCCCTCCCCCACGCGTGCGCACGGTCTCTATCAACTACATAAACAAAATCTTTTTAAAAACCATGATCTCATGCCTTTACAACAAGTAAGAGGACGAGTCATAATTTCTCAGGAACTATAAGAATAGCTCGATACACAAACACGTCAAATGAAGTCATATCAAAAATGTCTTTGTACCTATACTTCTGTCCTTCAAAGCTGGGCCAGAACCACAACAGTCAAACCAGAAAATGTCCCACACGCTGCCTTTGGCTTCACTTCTCAACCCCTCTTCAACGGAGCTTCTTTCCCTGCTCTCATTTTACGAGGTGGGTTTGCTGAAGTGGGTCAGCTGTTCTTTAGAATACCGTGAGTTCTGGTTGTGCCGTCTCTCCTCAAGGTGTCGTTTAAAGTTCACTGTCCCCCGTGCAGCCGTAACTGGAAGCCCTGGGGGTTTTTGAATCCAGGTTCAGCCCTTTTGTCAAGGATGACTTCCAGGTGACACAGGGTGTGTCGGCTCATCCCATCGGGGAGACGCCCACTCGTCTCCTCTTTCACCGTGTGCCGGGACCCGTGAGGGGATGAGGAGGCCCCGTAGTCTCCCTCAAGCCTCACCTGAGTGTCTTGTCGGATGACCTACAGGGAAGATGCACGGAGAGGATGCCAGATTTTTTCCCAAAAGGTAGCACATGTACATGCACACAAAATTCTGTATGCAATGTTTATAGCAGCTTTTTTCATAATCGTCTGAATTGGAAGCAATCAAAAACCCCGCAGTGGGGGCAAACGCATAAATACACGGGTCCATCCAGGCAATAGAATAATATTCCCTGCTAAAAAAGAAATGAGCTCGCAATCCGTGAAAAGACGTGAGGAAACCTTAAGCGCATATCACTAAATGAGAGAAGCCCGTCTGAGAAAGTCGTGGATCGTAGGGTTCCAACCATGTGACATTCTGGGAAAGGCACAACCCCAAGCATAGTAGAAAGTCAGGGGTGTCAGAGGTGATAGGGAGGGAGGCATGCGTAGGCCGAGCCCAGAGGATTTCTAGGACATCGTACTCTAAGGGTGGATACCGTCATCATACGTTTGTCCAAACCCATAGAAGCAGCAACACCAACGTGACCGTACGGTGGACCGGGGACTCGGATAACAGCCTCAGTGTTTGTTCATCGATCGAGTCATGGACTGGGCTCAACTACAGTCAGTCTTTAACATGTGACCATGAGCGGCCGGGGAGAGAGGAGCAGGGGACCAGCAAGGCTGCCCTCTCTGCCGAGGTCAGAGACCACGGGCGGCCCTACTGCAGACACCCGACCTCCAGGTCACGTGACCCTTGTCCAGGTGCTCAGCAGGTGTCCCGCGGGGAAGGAAGTGACAGTGCGGAAGCCCGGCTCTGAGGAAGGACAGGTGGGCATCTCTGGGATCTACCCCGTGGAGGCAAGTAAAGCTGTGAGGAAGTAACAGAAGAGCCAAAGATCTGAGTCGCCCTGAAGCTGGGAACACGCGGCCTGGGAGGGGCAGGAGGCAGGACCTGGGAAGACCGTGATGGCAGAAGGGCTCCGTGCCAGCGGCTCACAGGCTCTGAGTTCGAGAGTCTTGGGAATGGCTGGCGTGAAGGGGAAGGAGAGGTGATTTGGGTTACCCGCTCTGGGGCTGAGCCTGCGTTTAGAAATAGGAGCAAACACACCTCCCCACTGAGCGATAAAGGAGCTCGTACAGGAAGGCAGGGCTGCGGGGTGTCAGCCCGCGCAGTGGATTTGGCTTGCAGTGGGAAGGCTGTCAGACAAGCCTGCGTTCGCAAGAAACACTTCGGCTCACAAGCCCCCTGTACCGCCGAGCATCCTCTGTCCTCTGTCCGATAGCCCTGGGCACGGCCGCTTGAGACCCTCGGGGACATGACGGATTCACTGACACTCAGTGCCCTAATTGTGGTGTCAGTGGTGTTGAATAGGGTCCTGAGTGAAGAAATTTGCTAAAAACATGCCCGATGTTGGTGTGAGATCCAAATACACCTAAGGAATGTGCAGAGCTGTTCAATGTTTTGTTTTTGCCCTTTTCACAAATTACCAGTAAGGATGGTCCGTCTACCTCTAAGTCTCAATTCAGGGATCCCTGCCTTACAGAATCCAGAGTCTCTCCCCCTCAAATCCACACCTACGTGTCCCTGGAAGTGGGCAGACCAAGACAAAGGAAAGCTGGTACCGGGAGCCTCGGACTTTTCCTCTTTATTAAAAACATCATCCCGAGAGCTGAGCCAGGCGCTGAGAGCTGGCAGCCCTCGTAACACGTGTGTGGCGGTTCATGCCATTGCATGTCTGTGTCTCAGAGTCCCATGACACGGAATGGACCTGTCCTCTACCTGCAGGACAGCGCACCTGTGGCCCCCCCTGCCCCCGAGAACAGCTGCCTCAGGCCAGCTCCCCCGAGACCGCCCACCGTGTGCGGACGGACACCAAAGCCATGGTTCCAGAGGCTCTGAGACTCCATATGCAGGCAAAGCCATCGCCCCCAAGGATTGCTTCATTGTCACCTTTACAGCAGCCTTTGTCCTCGGGGCAGGTGAGTGCTATCTGGGACAGTTTCCTCCCCTACACCAAGGGGGTCATAAACGCTCCCTGCCCCTTCAGCCGTTGACAGGAGGCTTCCAGATCCTGTGTGCAAAGTCCCCGGCACCTGGGTTCTCCGGAAGCGGCAGCTACGGTGTCCATGGATTTTATCAGAACTTGGGCGCCCGTGTGAAGCTCGCCTCCAAGTCCCACGCACCAGCTCGCTCCCGCGTTGTTCCGCGGGAAGGTGTTTTCCTGTGAATTCTTGAGACACGCCTTGTCTGCCCAGCCTCTGAACACATTGACTGAACACGTGACAGAGCTTGGAAGCCCATTTCTGATTGAAACGACCTTGGAAATCTACAGGATTTGACTTTAAGCCCTTGGTCCCCTGATGCCCATGGATACAGCCATGAGGCAGAGGCGGTCAGATCTGGCCTGGGACCGACCCCCCGCCCCCAGGAAATACCTCAGAACTCCCTGGTTTTGAAGCAGTCTTTATTTCACACGTCCTTTTAAAACATATTCTCTCTCTCACAAAAGCGGATTTCAGGATGGGGAGCCCTAAAAATATCCCAGAGCCGACAGAGCGATGTTCATCATGGACTCGAAGGGGAGATCACACTTTTCCAGACGATTTCCTCCTGCTCTGAACGCCGGGCTTCTCAGGGTGAGACCTGCCTGGGCTTCATTTCCAATTCTGAATCGCGCCAGCTCGGCGACCCGGGGAAACTACTTAGGGTCTGTGACCATCAGGGTCCTCATTTATTACATAGGGATAACTGATGCTTCTCTTGGTATTACGTCTTGTGCTCTTAGCGTGTCTTCCTTCCTATCGTGAAGATTAAAGGGCTCGTCCTGTCGCGGAGTCTGGCTGTTGGCTTTGAGTCTTACTCCTCTTCCTCCTTTCAGTGCATGACCCACGTCCTCGGAATCGTCCGCACTCTCTGAGGCTGCCTTCCCCACTGGCAAGCTATCTTTTACAGGCTCATACTTGCTCTCGAGTTACTCTGGCAACAAGTTTTTTTAATAAAGCATGAAGAGGCGCTCCTGGGTGGCTCAGTCCGCTGAGCCTCTGACTCTTGATTTTGGTTCAGGTCATGATCTCAGGTTGGTGAGATCGAGCCCTGCATGGGGCTCACTGATTAGCACGGAGTCTGCTTGGGATTCTGTCCCTCTCGCTCTGCCCCTCCTCTGCACACTCTAAAAATACATAAATAAAGTGTTTTGTTTTGTTTTTTTAAAGATTTTATTTACTTATGAGAGACAGAGCATGAGCAGGGGGGTCAGACTCCTCGCTGAGCAGGGAACCCAAAGTGGGGTTCGATCCCTGGACCCCAAGATCATGACCTGAACTGAAGGCAGATGCTTAATTGACTGAGCCACCCAGGCATCCCAATAAAGTCTTAAGAAAAAAAAAAAAAGTGCGAAGTAAATCTCCTGCTGACTGTTTCGAAAAGTCACATTGAATTTTGGGGGAGAACACATGCCAAAGTCTACGCACAGTCCAGCATGATCAGGAAAAGGTCACCTTCCTCCTGCCTCTGACACAATTGTCTCTGGGTCCACCTGAGTGTGTGACCTGGTCCCTTTCTCCCCCGTGGGTCCTGCTGTGCCCGCACCCGAGGAACGAATCCGGTCCGGGAGACCACAGCAACCCCGGGACCCGCGGTGGGGAGGCGTCCCCTCTGCCCCCACTGCTTCCACGGCCCCCAGAGGGTCAGCGTGAGCCCTGGCTGCCCCGGGAGAGCCTGCGGCTGTGCTCAGCCCTTCGGCACGACGGTTCCGGACCCGACCTCCAGCTCTGGTTCCGCTGGTCCCGAACGCTTCAAGTCTTCTGAGGCTGAGTTCAGCACATCATTTTAGTGCCTCTGCCTGGATGGGAAGGACAGACGGAGGGAGCTGAGGTGGCACGATGCGAGGTGGCGAAGCGCGCAGCCGCTCAGAGGAAACGGCCTCCTAGCCCGTGGCCGGCAAGCGAACAAGACAGAGGAGTGTCTGAAAGTCTTCAACTCAGGGCAGCGCCTCTCCACCCGGCTTTCCACACTGTGCTCCGGGGAGTTCTTCGCAAAGAGCAGAGGAAGGTGCCACAGAGCTCACCGCGAGCCCCAGCCTGGGTGCAGGTCGCAGGCGAGTGTCATGGCCTTTCGCTGTTCTGCAGGAGTGAGAGCAGAACGCCCGGACAACCACAGACGAATTATCCTGAGCCCCAGAGAGAAGGTCAGGCAGGTGGCATGCACGTGGGAAACACACACACGGCCTCAGAGAACCTCTGTGGGCTCCTTCCGGGGGGACCGGGCCGCCTCCCGCCTACTGGCTCGGCCTGCGGGGAAACGTCGCAGCAGGAGGCGGCCGGTGAGGCGAGAGACCGACCCTGTGCGTCGGGGCTGCCGGAGCCGAGATCCTAGGCCAGAGGCGTGCGCCACCCAGAAACGGCGTGAGGTCAGGGGAGACCGTCGTCAGCTCCAGAACTCGGCATGGGCCGCACGCGCCTGAACGCCAGATATTCAAGAGAGACACAAGGGTCTTGTGTCTCTGCACAGGGACGCCCATCACGGCTATGCGCGGCCGCCTGGACCTCGGCCCTGAACGCGGATCGTATTGCTTTACCGGGAGAGCAAAGCGGGTCCGTGCGGCAGGAGGCGTCGGTCAAGGATTCGCCACCTCGGGACAAAGAGAGGCTCTGGACGGACCCGACCACGTTCAGTGCCGCGGTACTCATGCAGCAGCCGTGCAACTCGGACGCATGAAGGAGGAGGGGGCGACGGACGGGGAGAGGGGGCCGGGGACGGGGGACGGGGGGACGGGGGACGGGGGGACGGGGGGACAGAGGGGGACGGGGGGACGGAGGGAAGAAAGAGGCAAAAAAAAAAGATGAAGTCTCTTATTAGGAAAAAATCTGAACCCAAGGAAATAAGAAACTCACTAATGTTTTGTTCCATACAGAAGCAATTACAAGTAATGACTTTATTTTTAAGGGACTTCAAAGCATGGGGTATTACAATAAAAGTAGCTACAATGACAGATGGTGGAGATGAAAAAGTTACCCCAAAACCAATACAGTCCTGCACACAGAAGAAAATTGGGACAGCAGAGGGAACGGAGAACAGCGCGGCACTCGCGCTGCTGTGGGAAAACGGGACTTAAAAGGCTCCTGTGACTGCGGAATAAGGAACAAGTTGATTAATGCGATTAAAGGAAAGATAATGTATTATGGGGAACAAATGGATCATCTAAAACTAAGCTAATTAGTGCCTTTGTAGCCAAGAATCCTCAAGGGAAACAAAATTTTGTTGGGAGAAAGAATGAAGTGATTTTTTACACAAATAAAGGAAAAGTTGGGCACCTGGGTGGCTCAGTGGGTTAAAGCCTCTGCCTTCGGCTCAGGTCGTGATCTCATGGTCCTGGGATCGAGTCCCGCATCGGGCTCTCTGCTCAGCCGGAAGCCTGCTTTCTCCCCTCTCTCTGTCTGCCTCTCTGCCTACTTGTGATTTCTCTGTGTCAAATAAATAAATAAAATCTTAAAAAAAATAAAAAATAAACAAAAATTAAAAAAATAAAGGAAAAGTTGCTTGTACAGATCACAAGGCACAAAGGGTCCCAGGAAAACCGATATAAAGTAGCCAACACAGACACGGATCTTATTCATGGGAGCGAATTTTAACGGAAGACAAGAGAGATTTCTCCCAACCACCAACAGACAAATCAAGTTCCTTAAGAGGAGGCAAAC
Organism: Mustela erminea; assembly: GCF_009829155.1. Classification (NCBI taxonomy): domain Eukaryota; kingdom Metazoa; phylum Chordata; class Mammalia; order Carnivora; family Mustelidae; genus Mustela; species Mustela erminea. The sequence goes on from NC_045625.1 coordinate 91,906,424, forward strand.
CAAAATGGCCTCGGATGTCCCCAGAGAAGGTGTGATGTCGTAAGAGAGTTCTGCGGGAGAGCGCAGTCCGGGAAGGCCCTCTTCAGGACTTCGTCACTGGAGGGCAGGGGAGCCGGCAGACCTGCTCAAGCATGAAGAACGTCCGGGCACCCACGAGCGCTCCCTGAACCACAGCCGGCCCCGGTGGGACGCGGCCAGGCCAGAGTTCGAGCCAGAAGACGGGAGGGGACCGAGCCTGACTCCGTGTTGAGGGTTTGCGGGACGAGCTGGAGCGGATATCAAGGGTGTGCGGGGGATTCTTTTATTTCTTTTCAAGATTTTGTAAAATTTATCTGCGAGAGACAATGTGAGCAAGAGAGAGAGCAGGAGCACAGAGAGAGAAACGGGAGGAGAGAGTAGGCAGGGCGGGGGGGAAGGGGGCGAGGAGGGGGGGGGCAGAAGCAGACCCTCCAGCTGGGAGTCCCAGGCAGGACTCGGTCCCAGGACCCTGGGGTCATGACCGAGTGGAAGGCAGAGGCTTCACCGACGGAGCCCCCGGGGGTCGCATGTGTGGGGCTCTTGATGACCGATTCGGCAAGAGTCTTTGCTCGCAAGGGGGCTTCGCAGGGGGGCTCAGGGGAGCCTGTCTCAAGTGTGCTCAAGGAACTAGCTTTTTGTGAAGTAGAAAGGTAAGAAATCACACGTGCTGAAAACAGGATAAAGTATAACGTTTGAAGTTATGCCTCCGAAAATAAAAGCAGCAAAGAAAATGGCAATAGATCTAAATAGCAGAAAGATGATGGACCATACTTCATGCCAAAAATGTTGAAATACCCATACTCACATCCGAAGCAGAACCAAAAGTAAATTACTCTTGCAAAAGAAATGTCCCTAATGAATCCATACGGGCCACAAAGTCGCCAACATCTCCTGTTGCAACATGACCCTTTCCCTCTGTGACCTTGTGACGTTAACGCCCAGAGGACCTCAGCGGGTCCAGCACGCTCGCTGGTGCGGAACTCCCAGCACGAAAATGGGTGTGGGTCCTTTGGAGAAGTGGGGGGAATCGTGTTCCTTCCTCACCTGTGTGAAATTCCAACATCCTTTCCAGTGAGATCAGGGCCAAAGCGCTGAGAGCTACGTTTTCGGGGTCTCATTTGAAGATCTTTCTGCCACGTGGACGGCGGCTGATGTGGGCACGTGGCGTGTGATTCTCAGTATCAGACACGTGCTCCTTCTCCAGAATACATATTGATCAAGAAAGTAATGAAGCAAAATCACAGTTTTGCAAGGCTCTCTTGCCAGGATGCTGCCAGGCAGAACAATGGCTTTGGCAGATTTAAAAAGAGATTCCGCGTTTTGTGCGGGACCTTCGTTTTCAGGGGGTGGAGACTCTCTGCCAGGACGGCCGTGCACTGCCTCTCCTCTGCTTTTCCTTCCTCCTCTTCACCCTTGGCTCCCCCGTGTGTCTGTCAGCACGCTGGGACGATGGGGCGATCATAATTCAGCACATTTTAGAGGTGATTCTAAACTGTTTGTACTGTGAAAATTTCAAACACGCCCAAAGCTAACGTTGTGGGATAACGGCCGTCCCCGCACGCGCCGTCCACCTTCTGTGATTGTCCGGCCGTGGGCAGGTTTGGTTCACTCATGTCCCCTTCCGTTCTTGCTGGGATTTCTGGAATATTTCAGAGCGAATTTCGGGCACCGTGCCACTCCACTTGTCTGTGTCTTATTGTGCACTGCCAGCACCTACGCTCTCTTTACGTCTTTATCATGCCGTGAACACGCCTAAAATTAACATATTTCTTCACATCGTCCAATATACAGTCCATACTCAGATTGTCTGATTATCTCAGTGATACCCTTCCACGGCAAAGTAGTTTGAATCGGAGTCCAGACAGTATCTGTAAAATGTACTTGGTTCTTCTCTCGTCTTAGATTTTCCTACTGGCTGTTGCGGGGAGGTGGGCAAGATCCGAACCACTTGCCCTGTGGAATCCGCACATTCTGACCTTGGTAAGTGGCTTCCTCATGGTGTCATTAGGCTTCTCTTTCTCAGCGTGTGTCCTATCAACGGGGTAGCGAGACCCAGAGGGATGAGGAAATTCAAATTAATTTTTTTCAACAACACTTCACGGATGGTGGCTTGACCATCCTGTCGCATGAGTGGTGAGGAGTTTGGTTTCATGTGGTCTCGCTCCCAGGGACTCTGAGACACGAGAACATTCACCACGTGTCACACTGCAGTCTTGCCAATATAGAACTCCACGCCCACTGGTCCCTGAATGACTTGAGACCACAGGAGGTCACAAAACGATTTTCTGATTTCCACCACTTCCTCTGCATTCAGTAGTTGGAATTTCATACATGGAGAGAGGCTCTATTACGTAGCTGTTGTCTACTCCGAAAAAGAGATAAATGTTTCATTCTTTCCAGTTGCTTTCACATTTTTAGAACAGTGAGGTGGTATCTTAGCAATCACCAACGGGAAATAGTAAGATCTTTTTCTTTTTTGCAAATATCATTTTGTCATGGTTGATTTTTAAAATACGTTCTTTTTAAATTTTTACAATATATCTAGACTTACGCATAAGTTGTGAAGATAGCATTGATGTTCTCCAGGAAAACAGAGCCAGTGGGATCTATATCTAAATGATCTATTTAGAACTATATGATTCTATCTATCTATATATCTGCCTATCATCTGATAGGTAGACGGATGTCTATCATCAAGACATCCGTGTCAAGTAACGGCTCATGTGATTGAGGGGGCTGGTGAGTCCGCAATCTGTAGGTCAGACCAGCAGGCTGAAAAGTCAGGAACCGTAGTTGATACTGCAGACTTGATGTAGAATTTCCTTAAAGGAACATCTGGTATGCTTTATTTTTTAAAATTCATCTGATTTCTGAAAAAAAAATAATATCAGATAGATTGGGGACAAAATTATGCCATTCCCACATCAGAATTGGGAAACTTCTGGCCTAATTTAGAGCAGAGAGGGTGTGGTCCGTGACGGGATACAGTTCTTTTCTGAAGTCCTTTCAACAGACTGCATGAAACCCACCCACCTGTGGAATGATTTCTTTTACTTAAGCTCAACCCATCATAGGTGTTACCCACATTTACGGAACACCTTCACAGCAACACCTAGGTTCATGTTTGGATAACTTAGCCTCTGCCAAGCTGACAAAAAAAATAGCCATCACAGATCGCAAAGAGAATTTCCATGCCCCACAGCTAGTGTCCTTTTTCCGTCTTCCCTCAGGATGATAGAGCTCTCACGGCTAATGAAACCATACTGACGCATCCTTAGGAACTGAATTCCTTACGACCTTCAGGTTTCCTTCCCTTTTAATTCAGTGCTCTTTTTCTGGCCCAGGACCCCACATGGGATGCCACACCACCCATAGTTACTTACGACCCTCCTCCCTGTGACAATTGCTCAGACTTGCCCAGTTTTTGGTGACCCTGACAGTTTTGAGTACTGGTCACATGTTTTGTAACAGGTCTCTCCAGTAGAGGATTTTTTTTAAGTGTTCTTTTCATAATTAGATCAAGGTTATGGATTTCTGGAAGGAAGACCCCAGGGGTAAAGCACCATTTTAATCCCACTGTATTAAGGTACACGCAGTCAGCATGACTTACACGGTTGACATAGACCTGATCACCCGGCTGAGGCATGTTCCTCTGGTTCCTCCATGTGTGTGTGTGTGTGTACTAACATGTACACATGTGTATACACATTTTCGTATGTGTTGTCTGCATCGACAGTGAACTGAGCATGAGTTCATACTGTTGTCTCCACACCTTGTCTTTGATCACACGGCTCGTTTGTTGGCTTTGCTTTTCTGCAACTTCCCACTCCATCGGGGACAGATCTGACTCCCACCATCTGCCATCCATGTACTTAGCTGTTCATTTGCAGCGGGCATGTATAGAAGTATCAGAATTCTTAGCCCACACTTAGTTGGGGAAGGACTTAGTCGACAAAGGTGTGGTATCCAGGCTCTTCTCACTCCCATGTGACTTCAGCACGTGTCCTTGCCCCCTTCAGGACCGGGATCCATACCTGAGCAATACAGTTAGACCTTTTCTCACCATCCGCATCCCATGCTGAGATCCGGATCTTCCAAACTTCTCAGTGATTTGGAAATGTGAGACATTAATATTCACTCTTGATGACGTCATGTTGTACGTGTTTCAACAAATGCATAGTGTCTCATATCACCATGATAGAACTGGTTATTCTTAAAGTGGAATAATTTTGTTGCCTTAAAAAAATTCCCTGTGATTCATCTTAACGGTCCCATCGCCCTGGAACCCTGGAAACTCCTGGTCCATGCAGTTTCTCTATGCTTTCCCTTTTGCATAATGTCATGTAATTGGAATCATACACTGTATGGCCTTTACAGACTGTCTTCTTCCGCTCGGTCGTATACATTTAAAATTGCACCATGTGTTTATGTGCCCCAAAGCACATCAATTTGGGGCAATTATGAATAAAGCCATTTTACACATTTGTATGCAGGTTTTTGTGTGCATGTGAGTTTCCACATCGGTTGGATAAATACAAACACAGTTCTTGGGATGTATGGTAGATGGTGTTTACTTTTGTAAGAACCTAAACTAAGCTGTGTGGCCATGTGGCGGTACCACTTCGCAACAACAATGAAGGAGAATCCTGTTGCCCCACATCCTTCTCGGACGTCGGTCTCGCCAAATCTTTGGAGGTTAGTCATTCTACACAGTGTTTCATTTTTGTTTGAATTTGCAATTTCCTGATGACAAACAATGTGTAACAAACTTGCTTACCATCTCTGGGTCTGCTTTGCTGAGATGTCTGTTCAGGATTTTTGCTCATTTTAATTGGGTTGTTTGTCATCCTGTTGTCGGTATCCGTGCTTTGTGTGTGTATTTTAGATGAAAGTCCTTGATCAGTGTGTGATGTGCAAATATTTCCTCCTAGTGTGTGATGTTTTCATTTCCTTAACAGTGTTTGTCACCGAGTTTTTAGTTTTTGTCATGTCCAATTCATGGTGCTACATCTACAAATACATTACCAAACCCACGTTAATGTAGATATTTTTTCCTATTTTGCCTTTTGAATTGAGGTCCGTGATCCATATTAAGTTACTTGTGAAAGGTGTAAGGTCTGTGTCTGGATCATTCTTCTGAGCATCGGAGTATCTAAGTTTTCTGAAAAGACAAGTCATCTCCTGTCATGTCGGATCTGTTGGCTCTGTTTGTGTGGGTCTGTCCGCCGTCTCTATGTTTGCGTAGGTCTGTCCGCCATCTCTATGTTTGTCTGGGTCTGTCCTGCCATCTCTGTGTTTGTCTGGGTCTGTCCACCGTCTCTGTGTTTGTCTGGGTCTGTCCGCCGTCTCTGTGTTTGTCTGGGTCTGTCCTGCCATCTCTATGTTTGCGTGGGTCTGTCCGCCGTCTCTGTGTTTGCGTGGGTCTGTCCACCGTCTCTGTGTTTGCGTGGGTCTGTCCGCCGTCTCTGTGTTGTTTTCTCATCTCTTCGTTTATCCCTTCACTAATCCTACTCAGCCTTGAGTACTGCAGCTTTCGTACATCTTAAACTCAGCTAGGAGGGGTCTCTGAATGTGCTCTTCTGTTCTGTATTGCGTTGGCTATAATAGGTCCTTCATTATTTCATATAGATTTTTAAATCTGTGTATGGATTTACACAAAATAGCTTGTTTTGAATGTGATTTTGTGGAATAGGTATAACAAATAAAGAAGAAATGACCTCTTCACAAAATCAGATCTTCTGCTGCATGGCCATGCACCCACTTATTTATACCTTCTCTGATCTCCTCTGTTAGCCTTTTAGAGTTCCACAGCGATCTTGTACCTGAGATATATACCTCAGGACTTCTTGGTGCATTTTAAATAGTCTAGTTCTTGAGTTTTAAATTCCATTGTTCACTATAGAAATACAGGAAAGCAACTAAGTTTTGTACTTTGAATTTGTCTGCTAGAATTGTGCTGAACTCACACTAAAGAGATTATGAATCCGTTTGGACAAAGAACTACCGTGTTGCAACTCTGTTCTAGTCCCTGCAAGCTCTGTTCCCGTACGCGTCTCTATTTTTCCTGCCTTGTCTGGTTCTAGTTGAGCATTTTATGTCTGTCGGCTCTCTCATTGTATCATGCTTGCTTCTTTAAAAAAGTTCTACGTTTTTCTTCCATAGAGCTTACAATATATGCTATCAGATATGTAAGTCCACCTTCAACTGCAAAATAAGGCCCCCTGTGTGGTGTGAGTAACTCACTGTGGGGTCTTCAAATTCCTCCCCGGAACGGCACCATCGCTGATTTTCCTTACCTGTGCTAACCCGTGTGATAACCACCTGCTACACTTCCGCTACTCTTGCTTTCCAGAAGCTGTTGCATTTTATATACATCCAGAGTAATCAACATGTCAAAGTTATTTTAATTCCCTCTGTGCTGTCCCTCCTTGTTTCTGCCTGTTTAGCGGCGATCTGCATCATTTCCCTTCTCTCTCAACCACTTCTAAGGGCAGTGCCCGCGGAGCAGGTTCGCAGGCAGACAGAGCACAGAGCAAGCAGATAGGATACGAACGCAGCGCATCAGCAATCGCTTTTGGTGGAAATGATCGAAACACACTGATCGAAAGACAGGTCATCAGAGAGGCCAAAAATTTCCTCCTTTTGTTTGTGTCCTTGTTCGCCTGAGAAAGTAAGTCTCCTTTCCTTTTCAAGGAACTCTTTTCTGGATATAGACTTCCTAGATTGGTGAAGAAAAATGTGAAAACTTCATGTATTTCGATCCACTCGGCTCCTGCTCGCTCCCCCTGTTCCTGAGAACCCTGCTGTCACTCTTACCCTGCTCCCTATCCGTGAGGGCTTTTTCCTTCTTCTTTCCCCCAAGATTTTCTGTTTCTCTGGTTTTGTTTTTGTTGTTGTTGTTGTTGGTGGTGGTGGTGGTGTTTTGTGTTCTGCAGGTGAGTAAGTTCGGCTTAGCTGTGTTATTTTGTTTATCCTGCTTTGTGTTCTCTGAGCTTCTGGATCTGTTTTTCTTTTTCTTCTTTTTTTTTTTTTAATTTAATTTTATTTTTTCAGTGTTCCAAGATTCCTGTTTATGCACCACATCCAGGGCTCCATGCCACCCGTGCCTCCTTAATGTTCCCCTTCCTGACAGCTTCATTCATTCCAGAAAGCTGCACTGGGAACATTCTGCTTCACTGCTGTTCCGACCCTGCGCTCGGCCGCGGGCGCCTTACGACTTTCCTGTTCTCCCATTCTCCTTGGGAGCCCTGTGCTGTGCTGGTGTCCGTCCCCTTTCATTGTGTTTTCTCTCTCTGGATTTCAGTTTGGGAATTTTCTGTTGACCTTCACGTGTCCTCATGCTGTCCTCAGTGGTGCTGAGTGTCCCATGAGCCCGCGGAAGAATTAATTCTTCATTTCTGTAACTGTGGTTCTGGCTCCTAGGATTTCCTTCTGATTCTCACAGTTTCCACCTCTCTGCTTACATTAGCGACCAGTGCGAGCGTGTTATCTGCCATTTCCTTCAGCATCATTACCAAATTAAAGCTAATTATTTTAAATTCCTTAATCCCAACATCTGTGTCCTATCCTAGTTTGATTCTAATGACTGGTTTGCTTCTTCACGCTGTGTTGTTTCTTCTCTTTTTGTGCGGCTTATAATTTTTTGCTGAAAGCAGGACGCTCTTCCAGGCTATCTGAACAGAGGTACACAGACCTTGGCCGGGAGGGTCTGTGTCCGTCCGGCTGGTATGTGCTGCGCTCACTGTCTTCTGTAGCTGTTGGTGTCGGAGGCTGCATTTTCCTCTAGGATTCTTCTTCTACAATCTTCCACATTTTACGTTCTACATTTTTAAATTTTTCTTTTCTTCCTCCTTCTTCTTCTTCTTCTTATTCTTTTTTTTTTTTTTTTTGTGGCCCCCTCTTGACTTTGGGTTCTGAGTTCTCCTGCTAGATAGGAGTCTGAACCTTGCAGCTGGGATGCGGGAGCCCGGGCTGTGTGGTGGGGGTGTAGGGAATGGACGGCAGGCTACGGCCTTCTACGTCTCCATCTTTCAGGGGCCTATGTCTTGTGGCCTTCACAGAGTGTCCTGCCCTTCCCCGGGGGTGGCAGCTCGTCCCTTCCCTCCGTTCCCGGCTTCCTGGCCATGACCTGTCCCATCGATAGCCTTGATTTCTGCCCCCGTTGAGGAGGTCCTCCCCGTCTTCAGTGAGACCGGTCGAATAGAAGACACTGGAGAGGGAGGGATCCCTCTGGCGAACTCTACGCTCTGTTGAAGTTCTTTCCCTTGGAAAGTCCACGTACTTGTGGACAAGGCTCTGGGGTCATTTCATAGTGGCTGTTCTCCTCTGCCAAGGCCACGACAGGATCTTTCTTAGAGCCCTACGGGGTTTAGGAATGAGATCCCATGCATGGGGAGACCCACTGAGAGTGGATCCCTGGGCTTTCCTCTCTCAAATTCATTCATACTCTACCTCCAGCGATATGTCAACATGACCACTGAAGTGCTCCCAGTGGATTGTGGTCCTGGGACCTTCTGCTCTAGATCAGAGGTGTCAGCCTTGTATGTTTCTGGGGGTGTCTGTCTCTTTAATTTCAGGATTTGTCTGGCAACCTTAGTTCTTGGAGAGTTCTAAAGTGGCCATGACCTGTAGTGTCCAGCTTTCCCCCTTGTAGCTGCGGGAATCACAATGTCCATGCTCCTTAAATTTTGGAGCTGAAAGCAGAGGTCACCCTAGATTTTACGCACGACCAACTTTTCCTTCCACTCCCGTCACTGCTCTTTCTTTTGAGCGAGGGGCTTCCATCGGGGCAGCAGGAATCCGATCACACTAACACCTGCACCCGCCAGCCATCTGTCTTCCTTGTTTTCTAGCAGATTATGATAACCCACAGTCACGCTGAACGTCTCCTGCCCAAGCCCCGAAGCACGGTCCCAAACATTTGTGCATTTCCTGGCCATTCCTCCCAGAAATCTGGATCCTTACAGGGGGAGCTCGGCACATTGTGCTACTGGCTTGACTTGTCTTCTCAAGTATTTCAGTGAACAAGCCTGCAAAATTTACATTTTAAGAAGCCAAGCGAACACAGAATATTTTAAATTCAAATTTAAGATGATCAAATATTTATGAGTAAGCACGAACTTTAATTATTTGTTTCCCTGGAGCTGCATTTCCTATCGGGGAAGCTGAGCAAACCCCAGCACTTTCCAGTCATCCCTAGTGTTCAGGGCTGAAGGGCGACCAGAGCGTCTTTCTTTGTATCATGTGATCTCATGAGCTAGAACATATTTGACATTGGCCAATCCATTGCAAATACATCCTTCTGGATTCTCGGGGTGTCTGGTTTTGACTTGCAGAAGCCCTTCACTGGGTGCTGGTGCTTTCTCGCCCTCAAGTTTCTCTGATGTCCCGATCACCCCAGACTTGCCATCCACGTTTTCTGACTCAGTCCTGGACTCAGCCTTTCCTCCCAGGATCCATGGCTGGGCTCAGTGCAAACAGATATTTGGTGACCCCACTTTGGGTGTAAAGCATGCTTGGTTTTTTTTTTTTTTTTTTTTTAAGATTTTATTTACTTATTTGACAGACAGAGATCACAAGTAGGCAGAGAGGCAGGCAGAGAGAGAGGAGGAAGCAGGCCCCCTGCCGAGCAAAGAGCCTGACGTGGGTCTCGATCCCAGGACCCCGAGATCATGACCTGAGCCAAAGACAGAGGCTTAATTCACGGAGCCACCCAGGCGCCCGAAAGGCGTGCTTGTTACTGGATTCTCACTGCTTCTTAAACTTCTCAGAGGGTTGCTCCAGAAAATACATACCTAAGTTCTTAAAAAGAGAAAAATAATCTCTAGTCCTCCGCAGGCACTAGCTTAAAGTTGAGATCACTGGATTTTTACTTCACTCCTTTGATTTTCCTCTTGGATCTTTTACCTTCCACATGGAAAATATTATTCTGTGGTTTGTCAGCCCATTAGTATGATTGCTTATTTGATTTATACAATCACATCAATTCAGTAAAAAAAAAAAGAAAAAGGCAAATTAATTTTTTTTCAAAATTCAAATAACTTGAAGACACATTACTAAGTTTTATTGGAACATAATGAAGTTCATAAAAAAGGAGGGAGGAAGAAACTCTTACAGAAAATACCGCTTTTACACTTGAAACACAGCCCAAAGGGTTTCTTTTTCTATCAATGAATGTGGGTCTACCTTGTCCTTTGAAAAAGGTAAAAGCCTACCAAAGGCAGATTCTGTCCACCACGAGTCACGTTTATTCCAGTACATGTTCTATAGCATTCTTCATGGGGTTTTTTGTTTGTTTGTTTTAATTTTAATTTTTTTTAATGGACCTTATTTTTTGAAAGCAGTTTTAGGTTCACAGTGGAAATGAACCGAAAACACAGAGATTGCCAATATACACACAGCCTCCCCCTACGGAGCGCCCCTCCACGTGGTGTTTCTGTGACAAGCGACGGAACCGCACAGACGCATCCTTCTCGCCCGAAGGCCGTAGCTCACACTAGGACACACTCCTGGAGGTGCACACTCCAGATCTGGACGAAAGTCGGACGACATATAGGCGCTATTCCAGTGTCACGTGGAAGACTGCCGCTGTCCTCAACGTCCTCCGGGGTCCCCTGTTCACCCCTCCCTCTCCTCCAACCCCCGGCTGCCTCTGATGGTTTTCTCGCCTCTGTAGCCTTGCTTCACCTCGAACGACGGCATAATATTCCCTGGCAAAATATGCCAACTTATTCACAAATACGCAAACTAAAAACAATGGAATGGTGTTTGCGGTGTGAAAGGTGGGGTACCTGAGTAAGCCAATCTGATGGTGTTTGCTTTTAGTTTGGGGCTCACACTGGGGTGTAGGGCGCACATGAAGTGTGTGCCAGCCGGCATCACAGAGGAGAGCCTGGTTGGATTGACGATTGACGTGCGACGGAACATGACTGACAAATGTCCTCGCTGAGATGAGCGCATCCGACGCTGCCTAAGCCCCTTACCCTCTCTAGCAACGCCTTCTTGTTCCTAGATTTTTGTTGCCTGAAACACTAATGTTTTTTAATCTCTTAGGATGTTATAGAAACTCTATTATTGCTACGATTTGATGACTTTAGACCGATTTCGTGTTTTCTGGAGTGGCAGAAACAAGTTGCCGCAGATTCAATAGGTTTGGGTGAATAGCTCACAGCACCCGGTTTATTCTAACGAGTCCACGTGTTATCACTGATTGTCTTCAAGTTCTTCCTGCTGGGCGCCTGGCGGGCCCACCTGTGGAGCACTCGACGCGACTCTTGGTCTCAGGGCTGTGAGTTTGAGCCCCACACTGGGTGCAGAGATTGCTTACGGAAACAAATACATAAAGTGGGACTAAAGTTGCCTACCTAAGGATCAACTATTTAAAAAAAAAAAAATTTTTTTTTTTTTTTTTTTTGGTTCTGGCTGTCACTCTGAAACTTCAGACTTCTGCCCAGAAAACAATTTGCTCACAACTCCACAAAGGCAGGCTTTGGCACAGTGACTTAGGAGAATGCACGGACGGCTACTTCTGTGGGCAGAGGGACAGAGTAGACTGTGAGCTCGTGAGACCTACACACCAGCCGGGCTCGTCCTGGGTCTCAGCGGACTATCTGGAGCCTCTGATGCAGTGATGGTTTCGTGGTGTGAGCCAGTTCAAAGAAAGCATCTCACCTTCTTGTCCTTATTTTGAGAGGTTGAGAAGCCAGTGGTGGTGACTCCGTCATCTTGTAAGTGAGGACTCAGGTGCTCAGGACGGCCATCGCAGCGTGTCTTGGCCGGCACCTGGCCTACCGCAGCCCCACACCGGGTGCTTCTCAGAGCCATCAGGCCATCGCTGTCTTTGCATGAAGCTGAGATGCACGATGTGCCTTTTCCTGTCAACCTGACATGAAATACCCTCATCCTATCATGTGGTGACCAGATAACCTGCCTGAACAATGGGCTGGACTTTGCCCTGGGCTTCTGGGTGTCAGCTCTGAGCCCCCGGAATGTCCCGTTTGATAAGTCTATCTCTGTTTACCTGAGGCTTGGAGCCATGCCAGATGTTAGTAGAATGCCTTGTGACGAAAAAGCCATGCAGGTGGTCAGGTGCGTCTCGGTGGCCGGGTCCCCTGGGGTCAGAACCTTGCATCCCGAAGTGCAGGCGAGCCTCTCTGGCCGGTAGCACTGTGCGCACCTTGTCCTGCGCCGCCGCGGGGACAGTGAGACATGCCCAGTGCTCCACAGGGGACCACTGGGAGCCGCACATGCAGGTGTCTCCAGACCCTGCCCCACATGCCTCTTCCACCGCTGACGCCAGGCTGGACGCTTTGGTCATAAAACAAAACCAAACCATAAAAGCAAAACAACAGCAACAAACACCCTGTCCTGGCAAGTGTGATAGCTTTCATGGAGTTCTGTGAGTCCTCCCAGTAAACTGGTGAACCTGACGGTGGTCTTGGGGACCCCTGAACTTCACAGGTGGCATCTGGAGTGAGGGTGGTCCTGGGCCTCTCTAATTCTGCACCCACGCGATGGCCGAAAATACCATCGTAATGCCATCATCGTCTCTGGTTGAACTGTACGAATTTGCTAATACCTAACAGTGAAACCAATAAAATGTCAAGTTCCTGTGATTACTCTGACTTGAGCTGTCAGGGAGCTAGAAATGGACACTATGATACAATTACACCACACATATTTCAAAGGGTGCATGTTCAGACACAGCAGACCTGTGTCCGGAGGACATAATTAAGTAGACAAATGCCGGCACTTATTTTTAATGAATAAATCTGGCTTCGAGAGAAGACAGACACGCGGGGCTGCTCTCACAGGAGACATGGGGTAATGAAAATGCAGAGGGGAGCTAGAGATTCCAGTCAAGTCCGACGCAAGGAGAAGGGATCACAGGACGGACTGTGTGCAGTAAGGGGGGAGGGGGGTCCTGTTCATGAAGTGGGGCGGTCAGCCGGGGCGGTTACAGCCCGATGACGTGGAACCCTGAACCGATGCTCTACGGGCTTTCTGCGACGTGGGGGTCCTCTCATCGTGCCACGTGGAAGTGTGTGCGTGCATGCTGTGTGGACAACATGGGGGACACTCGTCGGAGACGACAGCTGCCCTGACGAAGGCCCCGGGGTCCCTGGCTTCACACGCTGTCCTCTCTCGTCCGCCGCTGCTTCCCCGACTGTCATTGGGCGTCTCAAAGAGAGTCCTTACGGACATGGGACATCGCACTTGGCTGCCCGGCTTTTTTTAGCAGCCACCCAGCTGCCCTAAAACTATTTTTAGCACAATACGGAGTTAGAAATGGGGCTAAGTAACTAATTTCATATCATTCCAAATGGTGGGTGGGAAAACCTTAAATACACAATCTTTTCTAACTACACAATGAAAAGATATTTGGAGTATGAAGTCACTTTTGTTTTTAACTTATTTAATTCCTACCAAGTGTCTAACACGCTCGTTTTAAATGGATTAGTAACCAGCCCGGTCTGGCACAGTACGTTGGTAAAGATTCAAAGCCGTTCTTTATACACTTTTAAATAATATGTAGCTATAAGCAATATGTTTCCAAACCAGGACCTTTTCGTCCAACCATCTGTAATTATCAGTGACCGAGACAATGTTTAAGTCATCTATACATATCGGGGCACCTGCATGGCTCAGTGAGTTAAGCGCCTGCCTCTGGTTTAGGTCATGATCCCGGGGTCCTGGGATAGAGCCCCACGTCAGGCTCCTTGTTCAGCAGGGAGCCTGCTTCTCCCTCTGTCTGCCGCTCTCCCTGCTTATTCTCTCTCTCTCTCTGACAAATAAATCTTTAAATTTTTAAAGAAATAATCTATACTTCTTAATAAATGCCATGATTATTCCCTCCACCATAATAAAATTGATGTCATTTCCTTGCAGCCAAGGAGGAGCTCATCTAACATTTTTAGAGATACCCGAAACACGTTGTATATCTTCTCAGTACTTGAATTTTGATGCATAATTTTTCAAAAATGAAATTTAAATGTTACTCAAGAGCATCTGGAAGTGAACAAGATCTGTGTTTTTAAAAAGCATCCTTCTTTGGGAGTACTTCCTTTGCTGTGCAGAATGAGACATGCACCTGCCCCGTGACCCAAGCTCGTGGGACCCTCTGAGGTCCACGTGTCCATGGAGCCCTCTTCATGTTCTCAGGAGCACGGGTGACACAGGCTACTCGCTGACCTTTTGCAGCAATTTCGGCACCAGGATGCTGCAGGACCCGGGCAGACGCGTGCTAACACACCCGGGTGCCGCTGCTGAAAGCCCTCGGGCTGCTCCCACCCCCTTCCCCGTGGCTGCTGCTCCTGGGGCTGTAGCCATTACAGGGAGCAATGGACTGTTTTTATAAATTCTGAGAGTCGCAGGCATCAGAAATTTCCTCATAGCTGTTGTTAGCTATTTTGAAAATAACGTCACCTCTTCAAACTCTTTATTCCTTGAAAAGTTAACTAATGCAAAAGCATAGCTTTGTCCCCATGTGGGACATGTTTATTCACTGATAACTGCTTGGTAGAAAATTACTTCTTTTGAATTTCCACTGTTGTATTAATAATCACTCATACTGCTAACAAAACAAGTTTTAGTTAATATTTTGTGGCTTGCCATATTTTAAATTAACTTATGGCTAAACTAGGGGGCAATGAACTCTTTTTCCTTCTGCTCCAAAATGCTTTCCATGTTTCTGTTTCGTAACTACGTTTTTCAAATCATCCCTTTACATCTTGAAAAGTGTGATATATTTTTGACAACTCTACTGGTGCATTTTGGGAAAAATATTTGCCTAACTTAGGGCTTCACTTTACTTTTGCAGAGTAAGTATTAGGAAAAAATCAATATTAAATATCTAAGTGAATATTCTTTGGCATCGTGTGTCTGTATTTAACATTTTTACGTAAAGGCTATATGTAACCGTAGAATCGCTACAATTGTAGGCTGACTGCTTTACTGGTGACTCAAACCAGGGGAAAACTCTTTTTGTTTTTTTGAAGATTTTATTTATTTATCAGAGAGGGAGAGAGAGCACAAGCAGGCACAGCAGCAGGGAGAGAGAGAAGCAGGCTCCCCACAGAGCAATAAGCCTGATGTGGGACATGATCCCAGGACCCTGAGATCATGACCTGTGCCAAAAGTAGCCCTTAACTGACTGAGCCATCCAGACGAAACCAGGAGAAAATTCTTTTCTAAAACCTTTTCTAAAACCAGGAACAACCCTTAGTAAAGCAGCAAACAAAGCAGTGTGCACTCTTCCCTTGATTTGTACCAGATCCTGTTTCTGGAAAGGTCACTGGATACCACGAGTGTGCAAAAGCCTTGTGCCTACACACAAATCAAGGCTTTCTGCCCCATCCAAGTTTTCCCGCTTCATCATTTGCATCGGGATATTCAAGAGTAGTCTGGGACCCATGATTCTCTGGCCTCCAGGAATGTATACTGTAGACACTGAAGTTTCCAGGTGTTGTGGGGTATCTAGAAACCCACTCCTTGCTCTCCAAGTGTCAACAGATTTCCAAATTTCGTGTAAGAGGTGGTACTGCCTCAGATGGGAACCACCAATATCATGCGGTCCTCTCGGCAGCACCAGAGGTAATTAGTGCCCCACTTCACAGAAGGGGAAACTGAGGCTCAGAATGGAAATTATACCCTGCCCCGGTACACAAAAGCAGATGGAGGAGCTGGCGTAAAGGTCACGTCTGTCTATTTCAGACCAAGACTTGGCCATGAGACCATGCTGGTGTCCATCACTTTTGGCTGAACGAGCAGACAAATATGTGAACGGAAAGTGGTAAATAAACGAATGGTCTTACAGAATAAGGCAATCTTACAGAATTTGCGACCCAGTCCCCTTGCAGGGAAGGATGCTGAGACCCACACCAGCTAGCTACTTTGCTCGGTGAGCTGGGGAAGTTAGAGCCATATTACAAGGTGATTTCACATTTTGTGAGTCCTGCGTGTTCTCTCGGCTGGACTCGAAGCCAACTTCAGGAGCTTTGATTGCTTCCTCTGGTCCTTATATTGTGTGCACCAATGATGAGTTACCCGTACTGCAGAATCTGATTTTGTGGGGGGGAGGAGGGTTGGCTGTGAATTTTGGAAAGCGGAGCGGGTCGGACTGTATCTCGCTAACTTAATATTCACAATATTCACAGTCCCTCAGTGCCGGTTCCTACGCAAGCTCCTCGCTCTCAAAACGGCAAAGTCAAAATACAAATGAAATGAGTTTGATGGACAGACGGGGCAGCTCAACCTAAAACACCAGTTAACCCTGCGACGTGCTCATGCTGGCAACGAGGTCTCACGAGAGACACAGTGGATGACGGATCACGGCGCTCGAAGCAAGACAGTTGTCAGAGAGAGAATTTAATAGCAATTTCTCATCAACAATGTGTGAAAAGTTAAGCCAATGCTTTTGCTGCTTGTTGTCAAAAAAAAAAAAGCTTTGTCAAAAGCTTTTGTCACCTTGCGGAGAAGTGTCGAGCACGTCATACTGTGTGCATAGCTTATGGAATCCTTATGAAGCACACAGTATCTCTCCAGGTCTCTGTGTGAGCAAGGGGAGATCAGGCATGAGGCCATCGGCGGGATCTCGGGCACCCAGGTAGGCATCATAATACCATCAGGCATAGCTTGCTGCAAGGGCTGAGTCGTAAACTCACACTGGTGTTTCCCTGTGGACTATGCACCCTGTCCCCCCGTCCTGTGTGCTCAGGGCCAACTGGGGAAGTCAGAGGGTGGGTGACGTATTCTGGAGCTCAGACGTCCCCACGTCGACCAAAGCATCCCTGCGGACGAAGCGATGCCTTGTTCTTCACGGTGCCAGCTCCACTGAAGCAATCATGCACATTAATAGAAGCTGAACGAGAAGCTTCGGGTCTGTTTTGCCGAGGGTTCAACATTTTACTGCGGAGCAGCTTGGAAGGGCTGCAAAAGTGACACGTTCCAAACGATGTTTTCCCACACTTGCACCTGCGAAGGTAGCCCGGGGTGGAGCAGGGGAGAAGGGGATGGAGGGAAGAATTCAGATCCAAGCGGAGCCCCCCTTCCCCCGCCCACGCTAGGGCTCGGCTTTGCCTCTCCTGTTAATATAAGGTTGTCTTACGGAGCACGTCTGAGTGCGGCTGGCGGGGGCAGGGAGAGCATCAGAGAAGGTCTCAAGAGTGTGGAAACTGCCAGCACAAAGGGGGCATGCGTGTGTCCTCTGGACCAGGGGCTCTACATGGTGGAAGAAAGAGCCAGCTGGGGTCCTCGGGTCGGCCATGAGGGCAGCTGGAAGGCAGGCGGATCTCAACAGAGAGAGACGGGGGCGCCTCGGGACGGGGACAGTGGACAGAGCCGTGGTGGGTAGATCTGGAGGGCTGAGGTCACCAGAGAGGGAGAGCCCCAGTCCGCGCGCCAAGCTGAGGATGGCCCGAATTCCTGGCCCACAGAGTCATGAGATATCATGTAATTGTGGTTGGCATAAGACATCCTACTCTGTGATGTTTTGCTCTGTGGCAAACAGGCCACTTTGAAGACATTAAAACCATTCTTCAGAGATGACGTGAGTTTGAAACCTCTGCAGACACGGGGAGCCTGGGGCCGAGTCACCGCAGGACCAGTTAGGGACGGCTCTGCCCACACGCCTTACTTCTCCCCACCCCCAAGGAGAGAGAAGGAGCCCAGCCTCCCCCAGAACTTGGAGTGTCTGGTGAGCTGCAGGGGTTCAATGTTTGGGCACCACGTTACTGACAGTTGATTATCGATCAGAGGCCCTCGTGTAACCTGAGAAAGAACAAATCCGTGAGCCTGCTCAAGTTTTCATCAAAGGAGGAAGAACCGGTTCTGGAAAATAGATGTAAAAAACGAGATGTTTTATAATTGTACCCCATACGTTATGTTGTTCCAACACCTAAGGTTCAGGAACAAACTCTTTCCATGTCTTTGTCCTTTTGTCTTCTAGTCAAATAGATCTCCATTCAGGGATGCGAGAGTCCCAGAGTCCCTGAGGGGGATGGCCACGCTGAGTTCAGCTCAAAGAGCTGGGAAGGTCATGGTCATGACCTCTGCAGTGCTCTGTCATCCAGAAACAGGGACAATTATGCACACTGAGACAGAGAGAAAAGCTGAACGAAATCACTTGGCTCGGCGCCTGAGGTGTGCACTGCACAAATGGCTTTCTGAGCTGTTATTACTCAAAAGGTTAAAACCGGATTCGTCTCCGTCTCGGCGACTCTGTGCTCTGGAGCTTGCGGCCACAGGCGAGAAGGGTGGACCACTACGGAGGGGGCGGGGTGGGGCGGGTCGTGGGGGGGGGCGGTGAGGGCACACTTGCTGCCTCCTGGGTTTGCAAGAACCGTATGTTCCCTCCCCACTCCCCGTCTGTCTCCAGCATCAGCCTTCCCGGCCACATGGTGTGGTAACAGGGACCAGAGCTCGGGTTTGAGCCAAGGACCCAGCAGATGGAAGGTTCTTGGAGCGACGCGCACACTCGCCGCCCTGGCGAGAGGCGGGGACGAGAACGCCACGGGCCAGGGAGCAGCTCCGGATCTTACTGGTGTTCTTTGCAA
Organism: Mustela erminea; assembly: GCF_009829155.1. Taxonomy (NCBI): domain Eukaryota; kingdom Metazoa; phylum Chordata; class Mammalia; order Carnivora; family Mustelidae; genus Mustela; species Mustela erminea. The sequence goes on from NC_045625.1 coordinate 91,924,993, forward strand.
AGGACACCTGGGGACGCAATGGCTGTCGGCCATGAGAGTGGCCGGTGGACTCCCCAAGTCCGTGCGGTGTCACGCAAGTCCGTGCGGTGTCACGCAAGTCCGTGCGGTGCCCGATGAGCCGCTCCGCTCTGTGGTCAGCCGCTCCTCGCCAGCTCGCTCCCACACGTGAACGTTCCGCCTCACACGTCCTGATGCGCCGACCTAGGTGTGGGCGGTGTGAAGTCCATCACTGGGCCCCAGCCTTGCGTTGTAGGCGTGGGGATTTACCAACCACACAGCAAACGGGCCTTCCGGAGTCCGTGTGAAAATTCAGCACCTCCAGGCGTTCGGCAAAGCCCTTCGTAAGAGGTCTCATATGTAAATACATTGTATTGAAAACAAACACAATTCATCTGCAAGTATTTTCAAGGGATAACCTAGTAACTGGCTTGGAACCAGAGGCCCAGACCCACAGCTGTCTATAGGATTGTGATAACGTCGTTCTCGGAAGCTGGACCCTGAAGGAAGACGCCGGGGGCCACCCAGGGAAGAACTCATGGGAGACGGCGAGGCACGGCCCCACGCGCCAGAGCCCCACCCGCGCGCTCGAGTCTGGGCTCTGCTACTTCTCAGCTTCATTCTTCATCAGCCCAGACGGCTAACGGGAGGGTCCAGCGAGTGCGAGAAGCAGCTGTGGACTGGAGACACGCCAGTGACCAGGGTCCAGCGTGGACTTGCTTGTGTGGCCCCCGCACGGGCGCACCGAGCGCCACACGGCCTGGCGAGAGCGCAGCGTTGAATCGAGGGACGGTTGGGAGCAGCGGCGGCTCACGGCGGGCATCCAAGCCACCAGGGCCGCCTGCCGTAGTGCACCTGCGGAAGGAGAAACCAACTCGGCCATTCAGTGGTTCCAGATGCAACACATGTCCCGGGAGGAAAGCCCGTCTGCGCCCCTCCAGCCCTGTTTTTCACTTTCGCATATTAAAATCAACTTGCACACCTGGTAATATGGCCTTCAGCGACCGTCCATGTGGGGGTCTCGCTGGACAGCGGATGGCCAGCCCCAGCCCCGCGAGTGACCTGCCGCGGGGCAGCAGCGGGGGGCCGGCAGCCTCTGTGGGTGTCTCTCCCAAACCTGCAACGATCCCGATGGCGTTTCCGGAGCAAGGAGGAAAGCAACGGGTCTTCACGGAGCAGCCGGAGACCTGGCGGTGGGCCGCGAACCAGCGCGCAGCGGCTGCGAAGCCCACGGGACGGCGGAGGGCGCGGGGGGCGTCCGTGTTGATGCGCGGGACACACGGGTCATGATAGACGGTGTGGACTGTGTGTGCGCTGTGTAGGAGACCGTCGTCTAACTGGTCACACAACCTTGTGTCAGAGACACGGTCAGCTCTCCCTACGATGGACTGTGGAAGCCTGAGCACATTCTCTAGCCCAGGGCACGAAGGCCACCCACGCCGGTGACTACAGTCAATGTACATGAGGACAAACGTGCACCGCAGCTCGTCCCAGGCCCCGGCCGTGCTGTCTGGGCCGCTGCACAAACGTGGAGTCGCCTCCTGACTCTTCCCGGCGTCTGAGCTGGTGACGTCTGTGTCCGCCACGGCGCGGCTCCAGACCCCTCCCCCGCTGTGTGCACCCATCTCAAGCCTTCTCCAGCTTTAGTTTTCTCTACAAACACATGAGGTGAGCATTTTACCTTTTTTGACAACCTAAGAACCCTGATAATCTCAGGTTTAACTAAGAAATCAATAATGGGGGGTCCTGCCTCTATCAGGCGGTGTCCCCCGAGTCACGCGAGTTCCGGCCGGCGGGCGGCAGGCGGCCGTCTCCATCATCGCCGCTTCCCCCCGGAGCAGAGGCGTAGAAGCAGGAAGGTCACAAAGCAGAGCTAATCTACTCCAAAATGAAGTAACAATTGGTCCAAGACAAAATATACAGGGAAACCATCCAAGTTCACAGAAAAAAAGGGGGCAGTCGGCCAGCAAAGAACCAAGCAAAGCCTCTCCACCTTGTGGGATCCCGGAGGGCCCCGAACCCCTGCCCCGTGGCTTCTCAGCCTTCCGCTCCAGGTGGGCCGGAACGCGTGCTGTGCAGAAGCAGGAGAACTGGGTGGAGATAGAAACCAGTGGCCTCTGTGTCCCCTAAGAGAGCCAAAGCCGAGGTGGAGGAAGTCTCAGGAGGCAGAGGAACCCGACCAGGAGAGAGCACCAAGGGTCATCCTGAACCCCGACGGACGGAAGGAAACTGGAAAGCCGACCCAGCCCAGGCCGCTCACACCGCCCTCCTGATGCAGGAAACCCACTGGGAGCCCAGAAACCCCTCAGAGAGGCCCTAGAGCACCATGAGATGCAGGACCAGCTCTCAGAGCCCATGGGGAACGTATCAAAGAAAAGCCGTTCGCACTGCGTCAAGGTAGATAAACGACTCTCTGCTTTAAGCACAAGCAATACAGAAAAAAACAAGTTGCTATTTATACAAATGTAGTAGAACATAAATAAAAGAATAGTACAATGATTATTTAGAAGAAAAAAAATAGAGAAAAAGAAGAAGGAAGAAATCCAACATGAAATTGCCCACGTCAAGATCTGTTTCAGAAGAAAATAAGCTGCTCAAATCAGAATTCCGTTTCAACACATCCTCGGTGGAAACTCCCGAACGGAGCGGCAGGGTTGGAATCGGTCGGCCGGAAAGCCCGGTTACCTGGGAACAGGAAAGCTTGAAGTCCTCGTCCATGGATGCAGAAGGGAAAGGCAAGCAGACAGATGCAGTTGGGGAGGCAGGGGGACATCAGACATATCCAAAACTAAGACCACAGGGGCCCATGAGGAGTGGCCACATCAGAGGAAAGAGGTCGTGCACACCAAGATGTAACAAAACAGCGTCCTCAACCCGAGGAATAATAACTCGCACACCTAGAAGGCAAGACGGGGTCCTCAAAAACCAGCGTAGAATGATCTACAAAGGCATGGGGACGAGTTAAGTTCCCAGGTACCTTGTAAAACACAATCATTCTTCAGGCATCTCCAGGAGGTAAATCGATTGACCAACAAGGGCAGGGCCAAGGCCACAGGCTGGCCTGGGACCCCTGCCCCTACTGAAAACACGGAACGGCATGGTGCATGGTCCGGGTGCAGGGGAGAAATGGGGTGCAGGACAGCAGGTGCAGGCGAGCCGCGACTTCAGTGCAAGCTCCGAGGCAGAACAGCTCCAACAGGAACTCATTCCGGGGCTCATCATCCCTGCCTGTTCACAGAACACGCTTCCGTGCGGACACGCAGAGGCGGAGGGCAGTGCCGGGAGCAGGGGTGGTAGCGGGAGGAAGACACGGGGCCGGAACAGGAGAAGTTTCCCCTGGCCGCCCGAGGCCGGGAGGCACATCTTGTGAACCTCAGGGAAGTAAACCCAGCTCTAAACCCAGCGAGAATCGGGGCAGGAAGAAGATAATGGAAGGCTGACTCCCTCCCTGTCGCGGCAGGGGTGCGCCAGCCAAGAAGAGGAGCCTCTGAGTTCCTCTCGGAGCTGTGAGGGGAACCACCAGAAGGACTAAAAATAAGAATCAAACCAAGAGAAGTCTGGAGGTGGAGGAAGGCAAGGAAGTGGGAAGGCGGTGACTCCCTCGGTCATCACAGCCGGCACATGCTGGGCGGCAGCGCTGAACTCAGAGACGGAGGGCTGAGTGTGATATAGAGAATTATAAAAAGAACCACTACCAAACCCAAAAACAGTATCTATGACTTCCACATTACTAACAGATAGACCCACATGTACACATGTGCCTACATAAAACAGCTCCAAAATAGCCAGGGGAGGGCAAGTAGCAAAAGAAAGACAAAGAGGAAGGCTCGGGCCGCAGGAAATATTAGAGACCACAGGCATGACACATCAAACTGTAAAACGGAAAGATCACATCTATAAAAAGAAGATGAATTATAAAGTCAAATGGGAAAGATGAACTCTGCGCGTGCCCGACTGAGTCCAAGGGAAGTTGGCAAAGAGCGTGCAAGGTGACGGACGACCCGGGAGCTGACCTTGACCGCCGGCGGCGGAGCCTTCACTGAGATCTGCAGGCGGCACGAGGAGACACGGTCAACTACTTTGAGGAAAGAAGTGACTGTCCTAGAGAACCGCAAAACACCCAGCTCGACTCAAGACAAGAGATCCGTTGTTGAAAGACAGCGACTCTTCACGAAGGGGTGGGCCCCGGGGGCCACGCTGCGGCCGCTCACCTGTGGATGCGACACGGGCAAGGCAGGGAGGCTCCAGGTTTATGCCGCAAGGTTGGGGTGACTCTGGTCCCCGATGTAGTGCGGGAGATAAGTAGGAACGCGCCTCTGAAAATCCCGAGCACACTAGCAGCCCTGAGGAGAGAACACAGCCAGTACCACAATGACATGCACTGTGAGCCCAAATCAGGTAAAAACCTGGAGACAGCATAGAAAACGAAGAAGTAGGCTACGGATTCTGTCTGGTAAGTTTGGACTTGGGTCGGGGCCTGTTAAACGAGACAAGAGGGGCAAGGGATCATCGCAGACGTTGCACGTAGTACAACGACACACTCATGACTCTTCAGGGTCAAGAGCCAAGAGGAGATTGATGTGAGCACCGCAGTATGAGGGCTGGGAAAGCTCGATCGTCAGCCCATGAGCTGGATCAGCGTGAGCAAGTTTGAAGACAGAGCTTCTGAATTAAATATGGGCGTGTTTCCAGTACCATGAAACACAGAAGAAATCGAACCCTCTAGAACACAAAGATCCCAGTCAAGTCAAACGAAGGAAATGTCCAATGCAAACTACAGTCTCTGATCATCATCAATCAATCCCACAAAGAGTGAATGAAAAAATGTTTGGAAATGTTTTAAATATATAAATAACAGTTAAGTTGAAGAAGAGATCCACATCTGGAAAACAATCATAAAGAAAGTAAAGCATATTAAGTCTTGCAAGATATGTGGCAATAGAATTATTCAATAGAATAAATTGTTTTTTTAACAAAAAAAAATAATTTTTTGTTTACAAAGAAAGAAACAGAAAGTAATGAGAACACAAGTTACAAAGTAACATAGTTAAAAAGAGTTGAGGAAGCCGTCCTCAGCTTTGGTTTCGTCCTCAGCTTTGGTTTCTTACATGGGCAGCGGAAGCCAGGGAGGATAAGGAACCACCACCCCAGCCCGTGCTCAGGGTGACAAGGAACCAAAAGGGATCAGAGCATCACAAACGGTCCAGCCATCACCCAAGGGTGGCAGGGCACACAGGCGGACCCTCAGCCATGAGAACCTGCTTCCAACCAGCCTCCTGGTAGACCAAGAAAGAGATGACGGACAGGCTTGTTGGAGCCACTCAGCAGGATCCCAGGCTCCTCTGTTCCCGGGGGCTCACAGGACGACCCACCGACACTGTGACCCAAAGTCTACACACAGGCACACCTGCCACGTGGTGGCGGAAATGGCTCCTCTCCCTAGGGCTTGTGGAAGCAGAAGCAGAAATGGGGGGTGAGGACCCCTGAGGTGGTCATCTTCTGGGTTTTTCTATGAAATTCTACATATTTCACATCGACGAACACATGGGCTGTTTAAATATCTCTGAGTAAGGTGCCTTAATACTAAGACTAATAACACAAATAGTCAGAAATGACCATGGACCCTTTCAAAATCACCCGATCGACCAATGATCAAGCGTGTTTGCTGCACACAAAGGGTTGGTGCTTCGTGGGGGGCGGGGGGGCTCCAAGGACTGAATGCAGCCGACTGTTGGGCACATCACTTGATTGCATTCAGTTTCCCCAAATTTGAACTAAGGCCGCATCTATATTGTTGCCCAGGCAAAAGCAACACTTTTTTCCAGGACTCTACGTAACCAGAAACCCACGTGAAGATTTCACACATAAGACTGTGATTTATCTCACAAAAGCAGAGCTTTGAGTCTTGAAAAAACATTTCTAATACGGACTCAAGGTTGCGCATTGAGTCATCTAATATAATGGATGAATTATACGCCTGACATTCCAATCACTTCTCTTAAAAGCAACCGGTAGGTGTATTTTGGAGCATTGAACAGAACGCTCTGCCTTTCCCTTATCTTAGCATCAGTCCTGCGAGCAGAGCACTCCCGCCTCGCTCTGTCCGTGGTCTTCGCTCAGTAGTAACGGCAGCATCCGTGTGTTTACCTTCCGTGTGCAAACACCCGTTACATCAAGATTTTGTTCAGGACATTTCTCTCTCTCCCTAGGATCATAAAAGGGAGTTGTTTTCCTGTGCCTGCCCCACCAATGTTTTGGAAAGATTAAAATGTCAAAGGCTGAGGGAACAAAAGTCACTTGGAGCAAACAATCTTGTATAATACCCTCCGCGTCATGAGACGTCCACGTGTTTATTTAGAATTAAGTGAAAACGGGACAGGTTGTAATGTTACCTCTTTAGAGCTTTGACGCTGTTTTCAGGGCCGAACAGCACACGTGATTTGAAATTATTTACTGTCCAAAACCCTGAATACCTCGTTCTTCAAAGCTTTCTGATACCGAAAAGCAATTTCATTACAACTTATTATAATATCTCTTCGGACGCCTATGTCTGTGCTTGCATATCTAAATTAAATATTTATGCACATGTATTTGGCATGTTTGAATAACTTGCTTCCTAAGATAATCAACTGGGTAATAAAAGTAACAAAGTAAAAAGCAAAATAACAAAGAGCAAAGTAGATACACAGTTTCAAGGCTGAGGATCATAGACTGGGATCCCTGGGACTTTTCTGGGCTGCCTGGTTCTTTGCCCACAGCTAAGCCACAGAGTGCAGGTCCTGTCCCTGCTGGTGGCCAGGGACCACGTGCAGCACTTGGAGGACTGCAGAACTCAGCCCCTCCGAACGGACTGAGTGAGTCACAAAGTGCATTCTTGGAAGTGAAAATGGCCACAGTTGTACTTAACAGACTTTCAAAAATGTGTATTTGTTTACACGTCAGTGCCCGTATTGTCCATTAACTAAGGCTTCTGGCAGATGATACACAATTGAGTTAATTATGGAACACAGAATTAAACTATGAAATGGCATAAATAACATGGCAAGACTGTAATCTGCCCGGGGAATCTTATAAAAGGACAAACCTGATGGCAGGTTTTCATTGCACAGAGATATTTCAGTGCCTCCCTTTGCCTTTAGAAATCACTTTACAACCGGAAACGCTTCTTTGGACCCCACCCCATGAACTTTGACCCCAGGCGTGGACCATCCCAGCAACTCACTGGGCTTTACCGACAATCTGGGCTCAGCGCGTGGCGTATCTCCCCTCGATGAACCTTCCTGGGAGCCGCGGACAGTACTGTCGTCCCGTTTTACAGAGGAGACGGAGGCAGAGAGATGAAATCAGGATTACATCAGGACCCCGCGCTAGCAACTGGGGTACACGGGACTGCAGCCAGTCTAGGGAAAGCCTGTGCCCTTAAAATCTTTTCCTCCATTTTACAATATGATGGGAACAGCGAAACAAATGAATAAAGCAGAAAATATGCAAAACCTAATGCAGCTTAAACAGTTTTTTAAATTATATAACTCACTAAAAAATATTTCTTGGTATCGTAAAAACAAAGACAATCTCACTTAAAATGGAGTCAGGAAGGCCCGAAGGGGGTGCGCGCACGCGAGCACCTCCAGCAGGAGGGAGGGAGGGGAGGGTATTTCCGCAAGGGAGGGCATTTTTCATAAAGGAACTTTATGTCCTGCATTTAAGAAAAAGAACGGTGATCCCTCCCACCCCAGCAGCAACGCGCTCACCACCACAGCCTCGAACATCTGTTCTTCTCCCGTGAACTGGGGTTCGAAACAGCCCTCCCCAGCTTCCTCCCAACACAGGGTAAGAGCGGACCTTCCCTTCGCCTCTCCAGCCTTGCCCGTGGCCCGCAGGCCTTGCGTGTCCCACTCTGGAGGTGTGCAGAGTGCCCACTGCCTCTTCTAGACCCACAGCTTATCTTCACCATTTGTGGTTTCCACGTCACTCTTCAGAGAAACAGTACAGCCCAGCATCCTCAATCTGTGCCGTCTTCCAGCTGCCTCATCACAGCCGTGCGGCCTCCCCCTGCTGCCCAGGCACGCCATTTCCAAGGGCAGGAAGGGGCAGTCTCCTGCAGCCCATCTTTTCTGGGACTGTCTTAGGTGATGCGTAGCCCCTCCACCTTTCCACCCAACAACTTCCTATCCCTGTCCTGCTGCACGGTCCAGAGTCTGGGGCCCACTTCGTTTCTTTGTTATTTATGACCTTGTTTAAAAAGAATAAATAAGAATAAATGCGTGTCCCTTCTTCCGCGAGTCCCACATCAACTCACTCTTTGCTTAAATAAAATGATGTTTGCTCTGTTTAATGTGAACAGTGTGAAAGATTCAGAAACTCAGAAGCACGTGAAGACGTGCCTCTACGGTCCCCCAGGATCATCGTCTCCGTTAAGAGCGACTGATACTGGGTGACAGGGGCCCACTTCCACTCCTTTCCACACACTCAGCCCCACACTGAACCACCGTGATGCCCATATACGCTGCGTGCGCATGTGTGTGTGCGTGTGCATGTGCGCGCTGTGTGTGTGTGAATTCTCTATTTGGTTCCCTGAATTATTCATTGATGCTTATCTGGATCTGTACGCGTCCGTTTCTTCATGTATTTCGCGATGTGTGGAGTCTGCTGAGCGAGTACCTCTCCTTTCCTCCCCATCACTTATTTAGCTCATCTTCTATATTTTCCCTTCGTGCGAACTTTAAAATGAGCTTGTCAGGTTCCATAAAAATATTCTTGGAATTTTGATGAGAATCACACTAAACTCCTCAGTGTGGGGAGAAGCGCCAGATGGCGCGTACCCCCTCGGAAACGCCACCGTGCTCTCCATCTATTTATGTGCTTTTGAGGCGCTCAGATGAGGTGGCACCATGGTCTCATGTGACAGATTAGTGACCCTCACCTGGCAAATTTGGTCGATGGGCTTCCTCAGGACGCAGCTCTTCCCTCTGGAGGGCCCAGCTCTCTCTCTTTCCATGGGCATGATGGGTCTTCTGGGGAGTCCCTGGACTATGTCCACCATTTCTCTGAAGGTATTTTACTGCTTGGGTTATTTTTGACTGTATTGTTTGCTGAAAACTACAACCGCTTCATCCAGATCTTCAAAATCATTGGCCTAAGTCCTCCACGGGCTCACCTTGCTCTCTGTGAGACCCTGTGGCTCCCTCCCGGCCAACTTCTGCGACCATGAGCTGCCCCTGATTCCCCTGGACATGGCTTGGCTTCTGAGCTGAAAGCGATTAGTTGACAGTACAGGAGTTGGCAGTGGGGACATCTTGGATGACCAAATGGGGCACTCCTCTGACAACTCCACGTGCTGTCCATTCTGCCCCTCTGAGAGAAAGCCGTGGGAGAAGGTGGGCCCCACCTGGGAGATAACGAGCCAAGCCCCACCCAGGCACAGGTGAGCCTCCCAGGAGCAGGTGAGCCCCCCAAAATACTCCAGGAGCACCCCTTCGATCCTTTTTGGGACTAGCTCGCAGACCCTAAACAGCCTATGTGTGTTCCTTTCCATCTTGCTATCTCCCTGACAGCTCAGAGGCAAAGCAAACCATCTGTCACTCCCGGGCTGTCCCCTACCTCACACACGGCAGTGATGAGCACTGGGCTCAGCTGTGATCGGCAAACAAATGTTGGCACGTACAGAGGAGCACGGTTGAGCCCAGGGCCGAGGGTCTCCGGCATAAATCCACAGACCAATGATACGAATAACAGCGGTGGTTTCGATCTACCCTAACACACTGATGCTGGTTACGCTGCGCTCACATCACCTCTTAATCCCACAACAACCATGCAGTGCAATGCTATTTTAGCTCCAACTTATGGCTGAAGAAACACGAGCACAGAGAGGTTAAAGAATTTTGCTGGGGCCACACAGCTAATGAAGACCAAGCCAGCAGTCTAACCATTGGGCAAAACTAATTCCTGACTCTGGATTCAAAACCAAGAGCCCAGAAGTTAAAAAGTAAAATCTAAAGACTATGAATGAAGGCTCTCATTCACGAACTCCTCACTCCTCTGTATCAGGAACCTACAGAAAGTGAACATTATGTCGTGAATATCACCGGGCATTTTAGCATTTTGGAAGTTCTGAGGCTTTTGGGGGGAGGCGCTTCTTGATGTCGGTTCCTGGTGGAACGGAGTGTACAGGAGCTTCCAAGGCTTTCATTCTGCAAGATAGCATGTGAATTCTGTAACTAGGTCTCTGCAAATAAACCAATACATAAAACAGAAAAAAAATCTGTAGTGGCTCTGAAGTTCTGAACATGGGATTTTATTTGTTTTCCAGGTTGAACCCAGGGAGAGATTTCAGATTCTGGCCCATGGAGAAGCGAGCTGTAAGGACAGATCAGGTGTGCCGGTGCGGACCGTGGCTTGGTCCCAGCCGGGCCGGAGGACACGTCCCATGCAGACTCATGAGGGGCCGCGCCTGACCTCGGGGCCCCTCCTCCCCACCCCCAGCACGTGCCCGCCCAGGGATGAGGTCTCCAAACTGAGCCAGGGAGGGAATTAAGAACGTGGGCTGTGGCACCTGACCACCTCGGTCGGTGCGGGGCAACCTTCTAGACGTACGGCTGGCCCTGTCTGCACCTCTGGCAAGTGGGGGAGGGGATGCTGATGGCTGATGGCCCCGAGAATTCAGGCCATTGGGAGGCAGGTGGCCGGTAGGACCCCGTGACCAACATGCGCAGGTACTTCATTTCTGGGGGCCGTGATCGACCTCTAATCATCACTCATCAGGTGGAAATAGGGAAGCTAGAGGGACCGAGCACCCCAAAGACCTGGGCGGGGTCTTCCATCCCAGGCCGGCACCGGGTTCCCTAGCTGGTAGGGACAAATGGAGGCTGGGCACCCAGCGCAGACGCTCTTAAATGAAAGGGGGCATTACCGCCCGCTATCACGGAGAGCAAGGAAGAGTCCCGCATTCTGACAGGCATAAAGGTCCCGAGCCTCAGCCTCCCACCGAAGCCTCTGTCTCCAGGCTGACTTCACCTTCAGGAAGGACCGCAGCCCCCTGCTCCCACACCTCAGGTGTGAACCCCGCTTCCTCTCTCCCCAGGGCAGCTGGAAAGGTGCCGGGAAGGTCACAGCGGGCCGCTCGCCTCCCACACACACCTCTGGGCTGGATCTTATTTACCAGGAGAAGGAGAAATGGAGTTGAGGGAATGAAACAGTAGATCCCCTTCAAACACCTCTCATAAAACACGCAGTTCCATGCGGCACATCAGCGGCATCTGAGTCTACAAAAACCCTCGGAAAGAACTCCAATAATTATGACCATAAATTTTAAAAACTCTCTGCCGGCTCTGAAAAGACTTGCCTGTCAGTTCCTCAGCAAGTCATTTTCTCGTGAGTTACAGCACAATCGTTGGGAAAGGGAAAAGAAATAATAAGGGGTATGTGAAATGACAGTGGATGGAAACATCTGTGAAGATAGCTCAGGAGAGGCACGGCTTGGAATTTAGAAGCTGCCGGACGGCTCCTCTCACAGTTGGGTTTCTTGTTTGCTTTGGTTTTGGCTTTTGTTTTTTTTTTTTTTAAGATGCCGTGTCCAGCTGAGGTTTCATCCCTCCAAGATTAGCTTAGCTGAAGTGCTCGCTGCATGTAGAATTGACTTTCGCTCCTACGGAGAAACGCTGATGAGCCCTTCTCGAGAAGGCCATGAAACAGCAGAGCAGAAGAGCCACGCTGGCAAACGAGGCTTGTCCGCAAGTCCCTGGAGCCTGTGGCAGGGAATGGCGGGCGCCCCAGGCAGGAAGCAGCCCTCGGGAGACACTAATTAACGGTGACAACCGTGATGGCGGCCTTTTTTTTTTTTTTTCCCAGAATCTATCTGGAGACTCAAAGGGGAGCCCAAGACTCAGAATAGTGTCTGTAATACATTTTAAGAAGCAATGCTGCAGGGTGTGAGCTGCTATGGCTTCTTAGTCTTCAGTTGTTACAAACTGGACTTGACGATGGTGCATTTCTCGTTTCCACTCAGGCAAGAGAACAGCAAGGTCGGAGTAACTCACTGGGATTCCGGCAAACAACTCCACGATGTGGGCAGCCAAGGGCTGCCGAAGGAGTTGGCTTGGAAGGCTTTTAAGATCTTAAACCCTTTCAAGGAAGTTCACGTCCAGTGATCATGAGACATGTTTTGTGATTTTTAGAACATACTATACTCTGAATTTTATCTAAAAAGGGGCTAATATGGGCACCTGGGCAGCTCAGTAGGTTGGACATCTGTTTTCCATTCAGGCTGTGATCCCAGGGTTCTGGGATCGAGTCCCACGTCGGGCTCCCTGCTTGTCGGGAGGTCTGCTTCTCTGTCTCCCTCTGCCTGCTTCTCTGCCTACTTGTGTCTCTACACCTCTGTCCAATAAATAAATAAAACCTTTACTTAAAAAGTTGCTTATTAATACCAATTATACTGTCCAACGTTAGACAGGAGTCATTTGTGAACATCTGTTCTGACACAGGGCTCGAGGTCACAACACAATGACCGAGTGACGCTAGATGACAAGCAAGCTGGTGGTTCATTTGCTGCTTGTGATACTGTCTTGTTTGAAAGCCGTCACCCGCTAGGAGCGTCGTAGCTCTGTCGCGAGAAGGGTCTGTGCTGCCAGGGAGAAGCAGGGGCCAGTCCCTGGCGTCGAGCACCTTGGAATGTTTCTTCTTAGTTCCTTTCACCGCACCCTGAGGTCTTGTGATCGGCCTTCGTTGACTGGTCCATTATGATAAAGAAAAAAACACGAAGGCTGTATTTATTGACAGGACAGACTATGTTGTCTTTATCTGCCTTTAGTTCAAATGCAAAAAGACATTTTTGAAAAATTTTCACCTTTGGGGAATCCCTTCCATGTCTCCTGTCATCACGGCCAGATTCTGATTTCCCAGCCCCGCGGGAAATCTCGCTGCCGGAGGGAAGGTCCGAAGCCCTGTATCTTCCTGGACTCCCGTGGCTCTCAGAGAGGTGACAATGGCTCCTCAGGGTGCAGATGCGAGTGTGGCTTCAATGAGGCCGTACTTTTATACCGAGCCAATGACATGGAGGGAATACCACCACACACGCGTGGTGCAGACCCGCCAGTCGGTGGAGTGGGTACCGTGTCCACAACAGGTGGGCTCATGAGAATCAGATCATAAGATGACTTTGTTGGTTGAGGGTCAGTGGGAGGGGGTCCTCGGAAGCTGGACGCACAACACAGCATCAGGCGTCCAGACACTTATCAAAGTGCTAACAGGCGTGGCCAGTGACGAACAGAGAGGAAGAGTCCTCGAAGACACCTGGCCAGAAGGCAAATCCGTCGCCCTCACGGGTCTTGATACTCCTCGCTCAGGTCCTTGGATGTCTCCTAAATGGATACAGGCTTTGTGCCTTTCAATTCTTCACATGAAAAAAATACTGGAGGAAAAAGGTTGTTTTGAGAATTTAAGAATTTGTAAGATTTTAGTACTGAGAAATAATTTGACTGACTTTTTAAAAATCTGAATTATTAACTCATGTCTTGAAACAGTCTGTCGTTTTAGCCTCAGGAACAATGACAGCTGGTAATCATCCTGAATAACGTGACGCCCAAGCATTGTGATATAAGACTTCATTCTCAAATAAAAGAAAAAAGTAATTGTATGGTGACAAAAGCTGCCATAAATTCAGCAAGACATTAACTAGGTTGTACTAGTATTTCTGGAAAAAAATGGGACACGAATACATGAAAATGTTAGATATAGAATCTTCAGACAAGGCTTACTTCGATTTCATGGGGACTAATGGACATTTTGATCATTTTTCCGAACACCCCCAGGGTCTGTGGTTCACACGCAGGGAGTCTTGTTTTGGGGGGAGGAAGAGGTCATTGTTCTCAGCAAACATCATCAGCTCTGATGGTTTCATGCATACACCTCGCAGTTTGGCTTTCAGCATATTTAAGAATAAAGGGGAAGTATTTGGCATTCAGTTTTTGCAGGACAGATTTGCATGTTTTCCTCGATGGGAGCTGACAGGGGAAGGAGAGAATGAGAGGAAAAGAAACAGAAATCTCTTCTTGCCCATGAGCTCCCCGTGGACATGTGAGAGTCAGAAGATCCGCTTCTCACCGAGCACAGAGCTCCATCACGTTTTCCTTCTCCCATGGGAATGAGATGTGGTCACGTGGCTGCACTTTAGAGAATGCGGTGTGAGTGGAACTGCTGTGTGCACCTTGCGGGTCTGGCGTCCGAACGCTTGCCATGCGGAATTCTCCGCGCCTCTTCCCTTCCAACTGGCTGGAACAGACACAGTGTGGGGTGTGACCTTGAGAACCACTCCTTGAAAACCAGCAGTGCTGTCAGTGGAATGAGCCTGGGTCCCTGAAGGACCACCTAGAGGGGGTCTACCTACCAGTCAAGAGCGCCAACTCAGGGATTGACTGATATAATAAAACATTCATTACATGTTCCGAATTGTGTTATGACTGTGACCTTGACTGACGCACTATGGGGTAAATGTCGATAAATGTTGAATTACCCTTAGCCAGAGGCAAAACTAGTGTTGTGATGATTCTGTGAGGTAGACCAGGAAATGGAAAGCAGAACCTAATTCCTGCTGCATATTTCAGGCAAAACTTGCACATTCCTTAGGTACCACTGGATATCTCCCACGTGAGCTGGAGCACACTTGAGAAGCTCTTGATTGAGTTTGATGCTCACACCTTCTTCACTGAAAGCAGATCTCCTATGTCCTGCCATTTATTAACGGCTCCCCAGTGCCAGTCTCCCCCGCCCATCCCCCGGTTGTGTTCCCACTGGAGCAGCATTCCCTGGGAAGCTGGATAAAACACTGTCTCAGCCGCTGTATTTGGTGGAATGTGCTCTGAGGTTCCTAATTTTGTACGAATACAGATGTGAATTTTATAATGTCTGTTTAGGGTTGTCAACAGCTTAGGGAAGGTATCAGGAGATCAGTGAAAAACACATTTCCCCCAATTTTTTTTTTTATTTTTAGTAATAACAGGCCATCACAGATTGAGTCATCTAAACTACTCCAGAGAAGTCAATTGTCATTTTATTTGCTGTGTTTTTTTTTAATCTTAAAAATGTTCAGATAACATCTCTAAAGTCTGGGAATAAATATTTGCAAAAGACACATTTGACAAAGGCACATCCACATATACAAAGAACTCTTAAAACTCAGCAGGAAGGAAACAGGCCACCCAATGTTATAAGGGGCCAAAGACCTCAACAGACACCTCACCAAAGAAGATACACAGATGACAAATAAGCGGAGGAAAATGTGCTCCACATCTTATGTCATCAGGGAGTGCAAATTCAAACAGCAGTGAGCACCACTACAGGTCCATCAGAACGGCCAACACCTAGAACAGTGACAGCACCAAATGTTGGTAAGGAAATGCAGCAGGAAGGAGTGTCACGCCTGGCTTGTAGTTACAGCCACTCCAGAGCACAGCTGGGTGGTTTACAAAATTAAATGTAGGCTTCCCAGAGGATGGCCATCCCTCTCCTTGCAATTCACCCAAAGAAGTTGAAGACCTAAGTCCATGCAAACCTCACTTAGATGTTCCAACAGTTTTATTTATAATGGCCAATATCTGGAAACAAACATTATGTCCTTCCATAGATAAATAGTGTTTCAGTGGATAAATTAGGTGCAGTACCTTTAGACAATGGAGTATTATTTAGTCCTAAACTATTATTAACGCATTACCAAGCTTTAAGAAGACACAGAGAAAACTTAATGCATATCACACAGTGAAAGAAGCTGGTCCTACCGGGCGATTCCAACACTATTACATTCTGCAAGTGGCAAAACCAATGGAGAGAATGAAAGTAAGTAACCGTGAAGGTGGGAGAGGAAATGGGCCGCAGGGAGGTTTTTAAAGCAGTGAAAATATGGCACCTGCTACCATGACAGATACGGGTCATACACATGTCCAAACCCCCAGAATGTGCTACACCAAGAGTGAATCCGGATGCAAAGGAAGACTTAGGGAGATGATTACTTATCAATGGAGGTACATACTTGGTTTAAAAAAAAAATAAAAAGAACCTATGTATCATCCTGTTTAATGTGTTAATAATGGGGACACGAGTGATGTGTGAAATGGTGGGTACATGGAAAATTTGTCCCTTCCTCTCGACTTTGCTAAAATGATTCAGGGAGGCTCTGTGGATCTACTGGCAAGAAAGAAATGGCACCCCAATTAGGTGGGATAGGGCTATACCCCAACACTGGCAACTGCCAGGTGCTGTTGCTACAGCCAAGCCAGAAGGGGCCAGGTGGGGACCTGTACCAGCACCCAGAGAGAGAGGAAGCCTTGTGGGAGACTGGCCTGGCAGGAGGGGTTCCATTCCTCAAGGTGCTAATGAACTCAGTGTCCCTGCGGGAAGGAAGGCAGCACCCCAACTTACTCTTCCCCCTGCCCCCATCCCTGGTCGATCTCCATTGTCCCAAATCAGCTGGAGTTCTGAGAGACTCGGGGAAAGATAGAGACACTGAGGGGAGGGTCCGGCAGAACAAACAAAAGACGGGGAACTCGCTCCCTCATTTGGTCACTGCTCCAGAAGTGAGACACCATCTTTGTAGCCCAGATACTTCCCGCTTCGTGACTTGGAGGCATTTCCCCAACCTGACCAAATAGTGATTTTCTCCTATAAAAATGGGGATGAATAGAAGAATCAATGAAACAAGACGGGATCGGGAGGGAGACAAACCATCAGAGACTCGTAATCTCACAAAACAAACTGAGGGTTGCTGGGGGGAGGGGGTTTGGGAGAGGGGGTGGGGTTATGGACATTGGGGAGGGTATGTGCTATGGTGAGTGCTGTGAAGTGTGTAAACCTGGCCGATTCACAGACCTGTACCCCGGGGGATAAAAATATAGGTTTATAAAAAATAAAAAATTTTTAAAAATGAGGATGAAAAATACACTTACCTCAAGAGTCCACTCTGAGTACACGCACAGTGCCTGGCACACACTTTGCTTTCAGAATGTTGGTTATTCTTTTTATTACCACGCCGATCTTTACAACCGTATTTGTGTTCGTGATTGCAATTATAAAGGTGACCAAAACACCTTTTGAGAACAATCCGAATGTCCGGCAGTGTGGGTTTCCAGATTCCCGCCTTCATACATAAGCGTCGGGAAAAGGCATGTTTTGAGTGCCGAATGTTAAGATATAATAGAAAGCAGCAACTGCGAATCCATACTCTTGAATTCCCTTGGATTTGGGTAAGATTTCTGTCTCCCGGTCTCATCCTCTTTGACAATTTTTTCAAAGCTGCAAGAATTCGAGTTTCTTATAAATCACACTCTTCATTTCCTGCCCTTACGTGAAGATAGGAAGTGGTGTGGGACCTCACAAAAAATAAGACAGAACATGTGACATCTGTCTAGTTATTGAGCTATTGTTTTACCAAATCTCTATTTGATGTAGGTTTGACCTCCGTGCAACTTCCAGCCGGCTCCGGAATTCGTAGGAATTTAATGCAAGGAGGGTAAGAAATTCCAGAGATAAAGACCACCCCAGAAACTGCCTCGTCGGCAGCCCTTAAGGCTTTACTGTGAGCCTGGAGGTCTCAGGATATTGGAATACGATTCTAGTTTCTCTGGGAACCGTGAATGTAGCTATTGTATTGAATCGAGTGACAGACATCATTGTTCTAGATGTGTTGGCACCTTTTGAAGTCAAGTATGTGATGGCTGCTTGTTCTGTCGTCAAATGAAGCAGATGATAATGGCAATAGGATGAGTCTGGCAAGTTACCTTGGGGAACTGAGAACACAGCCAACGGTGCCCCTGTTTCTCATGAATCTATCTTGTCCCTGCAACCAGAAGACTCAGAGCGGACGATGGGCAGAACAGGCCTGTCCTTCCTGGGAGGTCCCCAAGACGAATGTCTGCCCTGTATATTTTTATCCTAAAATGTAAGTTGTACATTTCACTGTGATCTAGACAGTGACGATGGTGACAGCCAGCCGCATCAACACACCAGCAGAAGAAATAATGCTCAGTCTGCAGAGTACAGCAGAGGGTTCTGCACCATAAGATTCTGTGTGGTCAGACGCTGACATCGTAAAGGCCGTCGGCTTACAAACACCAGGGAAGTACACGGTTATGATCTACAAGAGAAGCCGTTAAAAACAAAATTAACCTCGACAGAGGACTCTGCCATTTTGATCATACATTATGTATCTGGCCTTTGGCCTCCTCGGGGATGGGGTCCTAGTGAGTGTGTGCAAGAAAGCCATGCATGGGGAAAAGCAGGCGCCCCAAAGGCACGAGCTCCAGGGGTCAGCAAGGCCAGCAGGCGAGGCAACGAGAATGGGAGTGACCAGGTCAAACTGATGACGGAGGCAGAGCTCAGAGAAGAATCCAGAAGAGATGCGGTTTGGGAAATGGATTGGTGTGGGCAGTCCCAGAACCAAACCCCCACTCTACCCCCAATGTCTAACATGCGGAAGTCCTTGGGCGCCTGGGGGGCTCAGTGGGTTAAGCCCCTGCCTTCGGCTCGGGTCATGATCTCAGGGTCCTGGGATCGAGCCCCGCATCGGGCTCTCTGCTCAGCAGGGAGACTGCTTCCCTTCCTCTCTCTCTGCCTGCCTCTCTGCCTACTTGTGATCCCTCTCTCTCTGTCAGTAGATAAATAAAATCTTAAAAAAAAAAAATAAAATAAAATGCGGAAGTCCTTGGGAGGAGCTCAGGTAAAGCAGTTGAGTTTGATAGGGAGAGACGTACTCTCGATGCCCCGAATACCAAGGTAAACTCAACTTTACCAACACTACCTACCAAGTGTTTTTTAACAAGAGCTAGGAAGCCCAGCAAGGGTGAGTGTTCATTCTTATGAACACTTCAGTATTAGATACAGGCTACATACTATGTTTAAGACGTTCACACGAATTATCTGATTTCACCCTCAAACACGTAGATTGAACATGCAGTAAGTCTCTACCATTATTATTTTTACTCCCAATTTTTCTTTTACTGACACCTGCATAAGCAAGGGGTGAAGAGTGAGGGGGTGGTTTCGTAAAGAATTTCAGACTCGAAAACAGGATTGGGCCCGAGGCACTCGCTCTGGATTCTGGCACTGGGCTTAGCCAATTTCTGTTGCAGCCATGAGGGAAATCTTCTGTAAATGTCAGCTCAGCCAGGAAAATTTATTTTTGCCCTGCACTGTGATTATGCTGAATCTCCTGTTGATTTCAAGAGCTTTGAATGTCTGGTTTTTCCAAAGTAAAGCAATCTTGACCTGAGGCTCTGACTCATTTAAATATACCTGTCATGTACAAAGTCTATGCATGTATTAGGGAAATATTTCTTGCTTACAACATCCAAGAAAAGGGGGGGTATCTACAACATCCAAAGAAAATAGGTATTTGCTCTTATATGAATGAAAAATGAGTTTAAGCATCTCCTTTTTCCTCATCATCTGTTCCCTTTCTGCTATCTGTCCCAGCGATGGGACTATGCTGCTTTTTGGTTTATTTTGTTTTGTTTTTTTGTGATTTATGCTCTAAGTATAGCTTGTGTTATCCTGGATAACAGAATAAATAAATAATAATAATATTATCTCTTCAAAGAATAAACATGTCTTCAAATGATCGGGTCTTCCTCACTGTAGAAAATTTAATGGAGAAACAGAACAAAATCATTAAATCAGTAAATCCCAGAAGCTGCTTCACGAAACGGTGCCCTGCCAACCCAACTTTTCACCTGACCCCGAGCCAAAAAATTTAAACAGAGCACAAGTTTCCTTTTAAAAAGCCATTGTTTAAATGATATGTGGCAGTGGAAACCCTGGGACTTGTAAATAACAACGCAGCCGGAAACCACCTTCATGATGACCTTGTTGAATATTCAGGAAAATGTTGTCAAAATATTTATCACCTGATAGTATTAAAAAATATATTTCTCCAGGCACCTGGGTGGCTCAGTGGGTTAAAGCCTCTGCCTTTGGCTCGGGTCATGATCCTGGGGTCCTGGGATCGAGTCCCGCATCGGGCTCTCTGCTCAGCGGGGAGCCTGCTTCCCTTCCTCTCTCTCTGCCTGCCTCTGCCTACTTGTGATCTCTGTCTGTCAAATAAACAAATAAAATCTTTAAAAAATATATATTTCTCACAGCTGAGTCACTCTGGGGGGTGGGGGGATGTTACAAGTTCAATAACACCACTTCTGTCCACTTGCTTGCAACATTTTGTGTGGAAGAAGTCCTGAAACCTGGTTAGATCTCGATAAACATAACTGTTCTTCCTATTTTGTTTTAAATATACAACTGGATCTCCTAATTCTAACCATCTCTTTTTTGTTGTTGTTATTGTTATTTTTAATGCTTTCAATTTATTTATTTTCAGAAAAACAGTATTATTTTTGCACCACACCCAGTGCTCCATGCAACCCGTGCCCTCTATAATACCCACCACCTGGTACCCCAACCTCCCACACTCCTGACACTTCAAACCCCTCAGATTGTTTTTCAGAGTCCATAGTCTCTCATGATTCACGTCCCCTTCCAATTTACCCCAACTCCCTTCTCTCTAACACCCCTTGTCCTCCATGCTATTTGTTATGCTCCACAAATAAGTGAAACCATATGATAATTGACTCTCTCTGCTTGACTTATTTCACTCAGCATAATCTTTTCCAGTCCCGTCCATGTTGCTACAAAAGTTGGGTATTCATCCTTTCTGATGGAGGCATCATACTCCATAGTGTATATGGACCACATCTTCCTTATCCATTCGTCCGTTGAAGGGCATCTTGGTTCTTTCCAGAGTTTGGCAATCGTGGCCATTGCTGTTATAAACATTGGGGTACAGATGGCCCTTCTTTTCACGACATCTGTATCTTTGGGGTAAATACCCAGGAGTGCAATGGCCGGGTCATAGGGAAGTTCTATTTTTAATTTCTTGAGGAATCTCCACACTGTTCTCCAAAGAGGCTGCACCAACTTGCATTCCCACCAACAGTGTAAGAGGGTTCCCCTTTCTCCACATCCTCTCCAACACATGTTGTTTCCTGTTTTGTTAATTTTGGCCATTCTAACTGGTGTAAGGTGATATCTCAATGTGGTTTTAATTTGAATCTCCCTGAGGGCTAGTGATGATGAGCATTTTTCATGTGTCTGACAGCCATTTGTATGTCTTTATTGGAGAAGTGTCTGTCCATATCTTCTGCCCATTTTTTGATATGTTTGCCTGTTTCGTGTGTGTTGAGTTTGAGGAGTTCATTATAGATCCTGGATATCAACCTTTTGTCTGTACTGTCATTTGCAAATAGCTTCTCCCATTCCGTGGGTTGCCTCTTTGTTTTGTTGATTGTTTCCTTTGCTGTGCAGAAGCTTTTGATTTTGATGAAGTCCCAAAAGTTTATTTTCACTTTTGTTTCCTTTGCCTCTGGAGACATATCTTGAAAGAAGTTGCTGTGGCTGATATCGAAGAGATTACTGCCTATGTTCTCCTCTAGGATTCTGATGGATTCCTGTCTCACTTTGAGGTCTTTTATCCATTTTGAATTTACCTTTGTGTACAGTGTAAGAGAATGGTCGAGTTTCATTCTTCTACATATAGCTGTCCAGTTTTCCCAGCACCATTTATTGAAGAGACTGTCTTTTTCCTCTGTATATTTTTTCCTGTTTTGTCGAAGATTAATTGACCATAGAGTTGAGGGTCCATATCTGGGCTCTCTACTCTGTTCCACTGGTTTATGTGTCTGTTTTTATGCCAGTACCATGCTGTCTTGGTGATCACAGCTTTGTAATAAAGCCTGAAATCAGGTAACGTGATGCCCCCAGTTTTATTTTTGTTTTTCAACATCTCCTTAGCCATTCGGGGTCTCTTCTGATTCCATACAAATTTTAGGATTATTTGCTCTAGCTCTTTGAAGAATACTGGTGGAATTTTGATCGGAATGGCATTAAAAGTATAGATTGCTCTAGGCAGTACAGACATTTTAACAATGTTTATTCTTCCGATCCAAGAGCATGGAATGGTCTTCCATCTTTTTGTGTCTTCTTCAATTTCTTTCATGAGTGTTCTGTAGTTCCTCGAGTACAGATCCTTTACCTCTTTGGTTAGGTTTATTCCCAGGTATCTGTATCCAGAACACAGCAGCTGTCTCTACACCTTAAAGAACTGGAGAATCAACAACAAATCAAACCAATTCCACACATAAGAAAGGAAATCATCAAGATTACGGCTGAGATCAATGAGGTAGAAACCAGAGATACAGTAGAACGTATCAATGAAACTAGAAGCTGGTTTTTTGAAAGAATCAATAAGATCGATAAACCATTGGCCACACTAATCCAAAAGAAAAGAGAGAAAGCCCAAATTCATAAAATTATGAATGAAAAGGGAGAGATCACAATGAACACCAAGGAAGTAGAAACAATCATCAGAAGTTATTATCAACAGTTATAAGCCAATAAGCTTAGCAACCTAGATGAAATGGATGCATTCCTGGAAAAATGTAAACTACCAAAATTGAACCAGGAAGAAATCAACAACCTGAATAGACCGATATCTAATAACGAGATTGAAGCAGTGATCAAAAACCTCCCAAAAAACAAGAGCCCAGGACCTGACGGATTCCCTGGGGAATTCTACCAAACCTTCAAAGAAGAAATAACACCTATTCTCCTGAAACTGTTTCAAAAAATTGAAGCAGAAGGAAAACTTCCAGACTCTTTCTATGAAGCCAGCATTACCCTGGTCCCCAAACCAGGCAAAGACCCCACCAAAAAGGAGAATTTTAGACCAATATCACTGATGACTATGGATGCTAAGATTCCCAACAAGATCCTAGCCAACAGGATCCAACAGCACATTAAAAAGCTTATCCACCATGATCAGGTGGGATTCATCCTTGGGCTACAAGGATGGTTCAACATTCGCAAATCAATCAGTGTGATACAACAAATTAATATGAGAAGAGAGAAGAACCACATGGTCCTCTCAATTGATGCAGAAAAAGCATTTGACAAAATCCAACATCCGTTCCTGATTAAAACGCTTCGAAGTATAGGGATAGAGGAAACATTCCTGAACCTTATCAAATCTATCTATGAAAGACCCACAACAAATATCATCCTCAATGGGAAAAAGCTTGCAGCCTTCCCGTTGAGATCAGGAAAAAGACAAGGATGCCCACTTTCACTACTCTTGTTCAACATAGTATTAGAAGTCCTAGCAACAGCAATCAGACAACAAAGAGAAATAAAAGGTATCCAAATTGGCAATGAAGAAGTCAAACTCTCTCTCTTTGCAGATGACATGATTCTTTATATGGAAAACCCAAAAGACTCCACCCCCAAACTACTAGAACTCATACAGCAATTCAGCAACATGGCAGGATACAAAGTCAATGTGCAGAAATCAGTGGCTTTCTTATACACTAACAATGAAAATACAGAAAGGGAAATTAGAGAATCGATTCCATTTACTATAGCACCAAGAACCATAAGATACCTGGGAATAAATCTAACCATCTCTTGAGTGAACTTGCCTTGAATAGCCTATGTATCACGACAGTGACCCGCAGCAAGGTCGTGGAGCTTTAGTCCCATCAAAGGGAACATTTACAGGTTGATATCTCATACGAGTGGCTGGAGAAGAGTTTGAAGGTTTCAAGCCATGTGTCAGCTGACCGCCAGTACCACATTCTGCATATGCCTAATCTGGAGGAACCCCTAATCTTGGATTTACAGCTCAGAGCCACAGTGTCAAATTGTTGCTCTAAGCTTACATCATAAATACAAGAGTCTCAAGCCAGGCGGAGGCGGAGGCATCATTCCGAGTGAAAGCGTTTTTGTAGACCAAGTATCACCAAGATGGCAGCAGTGGACCTCTATGCATCCTGCCATCATCACCAGGATTTCCTGGCCAACTTATGGAGAGTGCTGGTCTGTAGAGAATGTTTCATCGGAGGAATGAAGAACTGATGGCTCAGGGACATTGGCTTTTTGGACTGAGAACTCCAGCCCAAAAGCCTCACAGTGTGCTGAAACTCTGAGCCATGAAGAATGCCTTTTTCCTATGGGTAATGCCAGGGTATGCCAATGGTCGACTTTGTGAAACAAACAATGTGGTAGAAAATAATTGGTTCTAGGAGGGCTTAAGTGCCATGCTTTCTGGGATGGGGCATCTCACAGCTGCCCATGTCTTCGATTGTACGAAGCCAAGAGGACTGGACATGGAAGTCTATGAAGGTAATGTCTTCATCTGATCTTATTTTAGAGGGCATAACATCTCAGAAAATTCATCAACAAAAGATATTAGAAGTTAAAATTTTGGGGTTTGGAATTACGGAAATAAAATTCTTCATAGATGGGCTAAATTAAAAAAAAAATCAGTTACAATTTCCTTTGAGAGCCAGAACTTGGAAAAAAATACACTGCTTTTGATTATTATGTTGCATTATTCGGAAATGCTAGCCTGCTGAGTAAAACATGAATAAAAAATAAAAGGTGCAAGCATGGGATTGGGAGGAGTGACCAATGCTTATTAGTGGATGACATCATTTTACACATAGTTGCTCTAAAGTAATCTGCAGAGAAGTCATGGGAATTAACCAAAAAAGCAGCTTCTTTATGTTGCTAGATATAAACTCAATGTACAAAACCCAGTTGTATTTTTATATGCCAACAACAAAGAACTAAAAAATGATATTAAAAAAATAGATTTTGTAAGAGTGTAACAAAGCCAAGTATCCAGGAATTTATCTAAGAAATCACAGACCAGACCTACATAGTGAGAATTCTAACCATACTGAGAAATAGTAAGAGACAAAATACAGGGGAAGGTATAAGTTTAAGGACCAGAATGCTCGCAATTTTTAATAAATCCCTTTCCACCAAAGCATTCTGCCGATGAAAACCCCTGACGTTTGTGTGGAATTTGGTGAGCCAGTTTTTAAAATGTATAAATGGAAATACAAATGGCCAAGTACAGTCAAGATATGCTTGATGAAGACGTGCTGGGAGACTTGTTCTAACAGGTACCGACATTTATCGTAAAGCTGGAGTAATTAGGGGTGGGCAGTCCTTGCGCCAGGAGAATCAAATACACCAACCAAGGTCAGCTTCATGGAGACAGAGTTTCCCCTTCAATGGTATTTCCCACTATTCCTGTTGGTAAAGTGGGAACAGCACCGTCTTTTCATTTGATGGTGCTGGGACAACTCTCTGTCGGGGGAGAACCACAGTAACTCAGACCTGAACAGAGTTGAGCCCATGGGCAATCGATGGCAGGTGGGTGATGGGCATGGAAGAAATCACTACAAACTGCGGTGCTTTTAGAACAGAGTTCATCTTCATGACCTCAAGGCAGGCATGTCTTTCTTCAGTAAGGCACAGAACCCCCGGCACTGAATTTCTGTCTGTGTGCTTGTGTGTGTGTGAAAGCTGAAGCCACGTGATCACATACCCTGCAGGTAGCAATTTACAGAAGAGTCTTACGAAATGCCAATGACCCAATGAAATGAAGCATGACAGTTCAAGAATGCTGAGAGGAGCTACAGAAATCCACAGAAAGAAATGCAGCTATCAGGTCAGAAGAAGACCTGTTTTTAGGTTAAACCTGTTGGCTAGTTTAAACAAAAAAATTTTAAAAATTTTTAATTCTTAAGGACCAAGGATTCCGAAAAAAAAAAAAAAAACAAATACATATGTTCTGGTAAATGTTTATAAGTACCGTAAAATAAGAATACAGAAAACAGAAGCGATCAATGGACTAAAGAATCATGTGATAGATAATATTATCAAGAACTAAAACTGCTTCTTTGAAAATATCTACAAATCAGACAAAACCCTAGCAAGATAAAACCAGGTAACCCCTCTTCTGTACAACTTGTTCCGGGGAAAGAGAAAGGAGGGTCATGTGCCCCAGGAGTTTTAACACCAGTGTAACAAGAGAAGACCTTTGGACAGATCATGGCGATCAGCCTTACTTCTCTGATTCTGCCTCGGGGACTTCGATGAAAGTTATAGTTGCCATCAAAAGCCACACATTTTTGTTAGGAATTTAATGGAAAACCTTTCAATAATGGGACGGCTAATGACATAGATGTTTTAAAAATATAATTCACTGGGGCACCTGGGTGGCTCAGTGGGTTAAAGCCTCTGCTTTCGGCTCTGGTCATGATCTCAGGGTCCTGGGATCAAGCCCCACATTGGGCTCTCTGCTCTGCAGGGAGCCTGCTTGTCCTCTCTCTCTGCCTGTTTCTCTGCCTACTTGTGATCTCTGTCAAATAAATTTTAAAAATATATATATATAATTCACCAAACATGACATTATACCATCTTATGCAGATAAAGGAAAGCATTAAAGCATTTAAAAAAAAAAAAAGGTTTTATTTATTTGTGAGAGAGAGTGCACATGTGCACGCTCTCATGAAGGGGTGTAGGGAGAGGCAGGGGTGGGGAAGATGGGTTGAGGGAAAGGGCGAAGCAGAGACCCCCACTGTGTAAGGAGCCCATAACAGGGCTTGATCCCAAGACCCCGAGATCATGACCTGACCAGAAAGAAGATGCTTAACCCACTGAGCCACCCAGGCGCCCCATTAGAGCATCTCCTGAGCCTTTCCTTTGACTGCAGTGAGAATACGAGGCTGGAGGACGGGGGTGAAGGTCCTTCCCCTCGTATCTCTAATGACTCCGGGACAACGAAATTGAATCCTTACAGGTTTTTCTAGTCATTCTGTGACATCCTAGTTTTTTTAAGAAAACCTAAAGATTTCATTGTTAAGTCATAGTTTGTTTATATTTATCAAAATTCCATTAGTTACTTTATTTACTAAAAAATTAAACATTAAATGTCAAACCGAGTTGTTCACCTGTATCCAGCACTACGATGATTTCTTCTCTCAAGTCTCAATGCTTTTATCTTACATTGTCACGACTGTGTAAGCAGATGGGTTTAACCGTGAACTCAAGGCATTCATGGTGTTGAGCAGGTAGATCATTAGCTAAATCATCAGTTCTCATGTGTGGTCTGAGGACCCCAAAGGATCCCCCCTCTTTCAGAGAATTCATGAGGCCAGAGCCATTGTCATAATAAGACGAAGGTAGCCATTGGGTTTTCTTCATTGCTTTGGGAATTGCAATGATGGTAGAAAGTCAAGTGGGGTGAGGCAGCCATAAACAGTAAAAAGCATTCGACTTATCCCATCTCAGTCTGTGGGTGTGCTCCTTTAATATCCTGTGGGAGGAGAGGGGACGTCCCGAAGAACTCTCCGGGACTGACCGGGGTGGATCGCATGTCAAGGAAATCACTTGTGCAGTGACAGCACGTTTTCCCAGGACATCATCTCTGCTTGACAGAGCCACTGAAAGACAAGCCACGGTCCTCAGACCTGGATTTGGGCAGACACTTTCTGCCAAGGGAACAAAGTGAACCTGTCTATCCGGGGAATATAACGACATGATGTGTGTCCACTGGTAAGATCTGAACTCTCCAACGAAAATTAGAATTTCAGGATTTTGACAGCTTCCCAATACTTCACGGACTTCTCTGATGACGTATGTGGTGAGACCCTAATGGGTGTCATTTGGATGTTACCAGAGTAAACGGGTCAACACTTGGAAGGTCTGCCTTCATCAGGGAATCAATAGTTTTGAAGGGACCAGTGGGGGATGTTGGGCTGTCAGACATGGGCAAATGATCCATTCCCAGTTTCAGACAGACCAGTGGATTTTAGGTAAATGAGTATGAAAAGTTATTAGGATGGCTTCAGATTCTGCATCTCGACTCACCTTGAAGGAACGACTGCATGTCAGGTTTTGTTAGGGCCCCGACTAAGAAGAGCGACAGTGAGAAGACAAGACCATACGAACATTCCTCCCTCTTCCAGCCACAGCTGTAGCTGAGACCAGGATTTCTTCACATGCTTCAAATAAAACATTGCAACCAAATGAATGCACAAATGCATGTGAGAAACCAACCATCTTTTATGAAGCTCAACATTAAAGATATTCTCAAAAATGAAAAACAAAATAAAACAAGTGGAAAACTATGCCATTCCCGCTTATCACTGATTTTTTTAAAATATGGTTATCTTTTATAAAAAATATTATATATCACAAAATATATATGTTAAAGAGTAATGAGTTTCTATTGTCATAAATTAATAGTTTTCAAGGCTCTCACTTTAAGCTTAAGTTAAGGATACCTATGTAGTACAACGGTAACGAGGAGCTCTTTGGACTCTTCATTTTGAAGAGTGTAAAGACATCTGGAGAGCAAACCCTTCGAGACCCCTTGAACTAGAGATATACTGAGTGATAGGCTACCTATTTAAAGCAGAATTATAAAAGGAAGAAGCCACCCCTGAAATGGACAAAATTTAAAATGCATCTGTAATCCAGTAATATATTTTGTAGAGTACACATATTGGAGGGTCAAGTCAAACCTAGGACACCGGGTGACTCTTAAAGTCACAGGTGCCAGGAGCGGGGGTGGGGGTGGGGGTGGAGGGGCAGGGAAAGGGGATTAAAAGGAATTAAGACCATGGAACACTTGTGGTCCTTTTGTCGTGGCTGCACACAGATCTACAAGGAGATCATCAGCCGAATGAAGAAACGGGAGGGAATCGGGAAATACAGAGCTTTTATTTTCCTGTTTAGGAGTGGTCAACCTTCAATCACTTCAGCCTTCTCTGGGACCCATGAGGGCTAGTGTCATTGGCTTAGAACCCCTTAACAGCTCTGCAGATGTGCCTTCCGAAATTTCCCCGGCTGTCCGTGGTGGCTGCTTTGTCCTCTTTGCCAGGAGCATCTACTCTTACCGTGTCCTTCAGTAGGCAATCTAGATGCTTTATCTTCTCAGAGTTTTGTCACAACGTAAGGACAAACTCCCTGGGGTTACTAAAACATCACACAATGACTAACTACATTGGTATGACTCAGAAAGTCCTTGACAATCTTGAACTGTAATTCAAGAGGAAAAGAAAATTTCAACACCTTGAATTCTAAAATCGGTCCAGAAAAGGAAACAAAACAAATCACCCCCCCTGCCATGGAAGTCTCTCACGTGATTCTGTATAAAGATCTCTGAACCTCTATGGCTTGTTCCAATAATGGATATATGGTGTCGATAAGATGCATCGATTACCTATCAACTTGTAACAACAGGGTAGGTTTTTGAGAGGATCCAGTAAATAGTTTGCTTCTACATCTGAGAAGAACACTACGTCTCATGAGAGCCAAACAGCAGAGCCGGCAGATGGAGCCCAAGTCATCTCCATGTTGGCTCTGATTCCATTGGGAAGGAGGACCCCTCAGCCAAAGACCGATGGGCCTGTCAATTCACTCCTCAAGGTAGAGCGTGGGACGGTGCCCCAGAAAGAAACTTCCAGTCCCGAGGAGACACACATCTACTCATGTTACCCCTTCCCATCATTAAAGGAGGAGATCTCAACTCAGTACCTTGGACAGGTTAGCTCCAACTACTTGAGAAACTTGGAACAACGTGTCAGGTGGTCTCCGCCTGCATCTCCCTCAGATTCCAAAGGGAGGATGGGACAGAAGACCAAGGTGTCCAAGGGAGGTTGCCCCCCAGGGACACTAGAAAAACACTGGCACTCTTCTACAGGACTGGGACAGCAAATGATGACAGCAAATGCTCATTTACTGATCTCTCTGCCGGGAACAGTCTGAAGCCCGTTAACACACCTTCACAGCCAATCCTCATTTCAACCTTTCTTTTCCTTTACATATGGGAGAATGAAACCACGGAGAAGTCAAGTCACCTTCTGAAGGTCTGCGAGCTTCTAGATGGGGGATTCAGGCATGGATTTCTAACCTCAAACTGCCTGAACGTCTCTGAATTGATAGGATTTTTAAAAATACTTAACTCACAGCTAGGGATTAAATATCATTTTGAAATGTATTGGTAGTATTTTTTCTTTGATTCTACCATCACTACGGTAGCTGAAATGGGCACAGATCGTAAAGACTGAACATCGTCTGAATCGTATCATGGAGAACG
This sequence comes from Mustela erminea, assembly GCF_009829155.1. NCBI lineage: Eukaryota > Metazoa > Chordata > Mammalia > Carnivora > Mustelidae > Mustela > Mustela erminea. The sequence continues at coordinate 91,954,973 of NC_045625.1, forward strand.
TGGTATTAACTTTGCCTCGGTTCCCATCCCGCAGCGATCCTGTTGCTTTTATGATAAAAATCAGAGTTCCTTTGGTTTCTTTTTTGTTTGTTTGTTTGTTTGTTTTTGTTTATTTATTTTTTGGAGAGGGTATAGAGTATTTTTTTAATCTTCATAGCCTTCCTTTTTTTTCAATTATTTTTTCAGTGTTCCAGAATTCATTGTTTATGCACCCAGTGCTCCGCGCAATGCGTGTCCTCCATAACACCCACCACCAGGCGCATCCAACCCCCACCCCTCTCCAAAACCCTCCGTCTGTTTCTCAGAATCCACAGTCTCCCATGGCCCGTCCCCCCCTTGGAGTTCCCCCAACTCACTTCTCCATCTCCCAACTTCTTCCACACTATTCCTTATGCTCCACGAGTAACTGAAACCGTATGATAATGGACTCTCTCTGCTCGGTTTATTTCACTCAGCAGAGTTCCTTTGTTTTAGTGCAGATCGTGGTTTAGCCAAACAGATCACCATCCTTTTCCGGGGAGAAGTCGTTTTGAACAAGGCGCGTGCTCGCCGTCCGGCTTCCCATACCGGCCGGCAGCTCAGAAGTATGGAAGGAGCCTGAGTGGCAAACCTCAGCCCCATCCTCTTCCCCCTCAGAGGTGGGGAAGCCGAGAGAAAGCACAGTGAGTCACGGCCCTTCCTGCCCACGCGGTCATCGCCATGGCAACCACGGCTGCCAGGTGGAGAATTCTCTCACACATCATAATGGCCATGTCCAGTGTCAGCAGATTAGACAGGAAAATGTCCACAAGTCTGGCCTGAATTAAAACGCTCTCAGTTAACTAACATCGAATACTGACATCATAGCCAGTGAGAAGCTCTAATTACATGGTATTTAATGTTGTAAAACCCTTGTGTATTTGGACAGAATACTGCTGGATATATGACCCATAAAACCCCACACTAGATATGCTTACTATCTGGATGTACTACCTCCCTTTGTGATGAACATTGCACACATGAAAAAAAGGATGCTTTTACAATTCTAACATCCTTCTAATAAGAAGAGAAACTGCCACCATTTTAATCTTTGAGCGCAGGGAATGTTTAGACACTCTCTTCCTGGAACAACAATACAGACAAGGTACTGTGGACGTTCCTGGAGATGTTGCAGGACCGTGTGCATTTGCTATTATGTCTCTGCAAAGAAGACACAAGAAACTCAGAAATAAATATCAGAGAAGTGAATTTAAATCCATTTTTCCCACCAGTAGCACTAATGGGTGGGCGCCAGAATTTGTTGTCTTCCTATGGGCGGTCAGGGCTATTTTAAATGAGATTGTTTTCTAACTGTAGTGTTTGTTTCTTCTGTCTACCTGTGTATCCATGTATATTTGCAAAAGTGCATAAGGATGTACAGCCCTGAATTTCATAATGTTTATGATGCAAAGTATTTTAGCACAGTTAGTGGAAACAACCTCAGTCAGCTCCATGTCTCCAGGCTGCCTGGATGGAAACCGTCAGGAACCAGGGGGTAGGGCTCAGGTGGAAAAAGCTGGTTTCCTGCGAACATCACCTTGAGTCTTCTTTCAAGGGAACTCTCACTTTTCTGCTTTCATATTCGAGGACATCAGATGGTCCAATTATGGAGCTATTTTTAAGTGAAAAGGAGAGATATGGTGAGGAAGATTATCCAAACGGAAAACTATGCAAAAGACTTGAACAGGTATTTCAAAGAACGGAATCTGGGGCTGATCCCAAGAAAGAGGGAGTAAGCCCCCTCCACGGGTGTCTCCCACGGAGCTTGACCATAAATCCTGGGCAGAGCACGCACAGCAGCTCTGCGGGAATCTGGACGAGGGAAGGGTCGTGGGTCAGTCGGGGAGGACAGCAAGGCCCCAGGTCCCCCGGGCCAGGAGTGTGCTCACCCATTTCCTTTCCTTCCACAATCACTTGCCAGAGCTGGGAGACAGACTAGAATCTGTACTGTGCACTGGATGGGGACAGACCCCAAGACCCTCCCTTCTCATATATTTATTATTATTCATGAATGGCCAAAGACTTGCATGGCCCTATTAGGACCATTACAGCTAAGCCGTGCCACTCAGTGAGGAGGAGAGAAGACAGCTCCGTAGCTGTGTATGTCTCACACGCGCACACGCGCCCGTGGTCCCTCCATGCTCACCGCACCGAGGACAAGAGCAGGCGACACCAGGCTCGGGGGTTCCCACACACACAACACAACGGCATATCCCAAGTTCACGAACTGCACTGAAGTTGCAAAAAGCCCTTTTCTCTCTCCAAGCATTTGGATCAGAGTTCAAGCAACGCAAATCATGATCGTGAATGATTTTCAAGCTGTTCGACAGGGTTTAGGAACAGAGAAGGGTCAGTAGTTGCGGAAGTCTTGAAAATGCAGGCTACCGGAATGAACAATGTGTTTATTGTGTCCAGGAAAATGTCCACAGGGCATCTGTGTCGTCCTGCCTCTTGAACACGGAGGAAGAAGAGTGGAGGTGCACTTAGGGGCCTGAGAGGGTGAGGTAATTCCGGGTTCCTCTGTGGTCTTTCCCTGGGGCCCCAGCCCCCGGGGAGCCGGTTTCTGTGGCTGGATGGGGGAGGGCTGAGGAGGGCAGGGCCACCCCCTTGCTGCCCACCGCTGCCCCTGTGTCCCCTTGTTATTTGGCCACAGCGTTTGCATAGAGGAGAGGAAAGGAAGGTTCTAGCCCAGGACCACAGAACCGGAGGCCGACCCAGGACCACAGAACCGGAGGCCGACCCAGGACCAGGGCAGGGGGATCAAGAGACTGACCCCATAGCCCAGCCAGAGTGGAATCCTGGGGTCACTTCTGCACTCAAGAAGGGGGCTCGCGGGTGATGCAGACGGGAGCTTCTCCGAAGTACATCGCAAATGATTCCCAACCCAAGACCTCGAAAGAGCGGTGATAACCAGCGTCCCAGGTAAAAGGGAGGAGAGAGCTAGAAAACAAATATAGAGAAGAAGCATTTGGAAGTCTTACCGCTGAAAAAATATGATAGTCACAACTCAAAATCCACGGGATGGGCTGACGGACAGCAAACCGGAGAGGGCAGAGGCAAGTCGGTAAGTGCACGGATGGAACTTATCCAGTTTGGGCAAAAGAGAGAAGCACAATTTAAAGAGACCCTTTAAACGGAAGCCCTTTGAACGGAGCCTCCGGCCCCCCGTGCAGCACCCAGAGCCCCAGCGCTCAGCACCGCCCCCAGCCCCCGCCCGGGGCCGAGCTCCAGATGGGGAAAAGGGAGCATGCAGTGCAGAAAAAGAAAAAGAAAATTCAAGAAATAGTAACGGAAAACTCCCAAATTTATCAAAAGTGTCAAATTAAAATAAGTCTGGACTTACATAAGGAGAGGCTTTAATTAGAAAGCAAGACGGTTGTACTGGGGAGAAGGCGGTCTCAGAAACCCATGAGGTCTCCAATCCTGCAGAAGAAAGTTCTTCTTTTCTAGGGTGTGGAGTCGGCAGGGAGAATCAGGAGAGGGTTTGGAGGGGCAGCTGGACCCGCGGGGGAGAGGGGCTGCAGGCCTGGTGGGCCGAGGTCTCCTGATGGCCTGCGGGTTCCTGGGAGGTGCTGAGGGGAACCTACTGGCTTTCGGCGGCCAGCTCAGGGCCGCGGGCTGAAGGAAGGGGGTGCTTGCCCCGAAGCTGGTGGGGAGAAAGCAGAGGCTGGGAAATAGGCGAAGTGGGCACTTGGTCAAAAGACACAGACTTCGGGAGTCCGCAAGCTCAGCAGACGCGCAGAGGAGACGCTCAACAAGATGCGTCTCAGCTCGTGCTCTAGGAACGTCTCGAGGGCAGTCGGAGAAAAACACGTTACCGATAGCGAGACACGTGGCTGCATTTTACCTACGGGAGAAGGACGGGGTGGCCGGGGGTTAGGAGTGACAACAGAGGAGAACAGGATGGGCCACTTTGGCACGCTGGGACCCTTCTGGATCCCGGCGGTGGTGGTGGTTGAAAACGCACGCAACTGTACACAGAAAATGTCAGTTTTGCCTGTGCCAGCTGAAAAAGTTAAAGGAAGGTTTTAAGACAATATCCCCCAAATATTTAAACTCATCAGTCCTTAGGGAAATGCAAATTGTATCTTCTTTCTGTTGGACCCGGGATTTCCCTGACCCCTGTCTCTGTCTCTGAAATCAGACCCCACTTTGGGGTCCTGGAAGTCTCCTGACTGTCCTGTGCTGTGGCCGCTGAGCCCTGGTGTCCCAGCACCACACGGTGTCGTCAACCACGACTTTGTCTCCCTCAACAGAAGGCAGAAGGCACGCCTGCGTTGAGTGTGTAAGCTGGTTTTGGACCATTGCCGTGGCCCACCACGGGTGCCCCATGAGGCTCATTGAATCCATAGCTCAACTGTCATACTAGAATAAAGAACATGCAGGGTTCCTTTTTCCTGACTGCACGCTTGTTAGAAACTGTGTTACGTTTGTAAAAGGAACACATGGTCACCGTTATACATTAGGACAGTGTGGACAACACGCGGCCAATCTCCTCCGGCCCTGCTCTTGAACCCCCTAAATTTGGAGTCTAGTCTTTTAAATTTAAAAAAAACAACATAGGAAAAAATCTATGTAGATGGTCTCAATCTTTAATTCTTCCCCTGGTGTGATGGGAGAAAAGAACAGTAGCCCATTAGTGTCTTAATTTTGTCTTTCTTTAATTGACTAGAGATCTTCGTCAGCTGGTATATTTCACTGTAGGATAGAGCTGTATTTCTGAAACGTTAACTATTTGAATCAACCGTGTTTTATTCTTCGTGTCATAATATTAAGACGTTCCGTCTTTGTGATCGCTCTTTGTCATCAGGTAACTCCTTTTAAACGGCGCTCTAATTAGGAATCCGAAGAAAGGCAGAGTGGATTGGGATGTATTTGCTGGGGTCTGTTGGTCTGCAGGAGGGCGTCGATGGAAGGGACCGTGAAGAAGTGTTTGCTCAGCCTGGGGTTTCCGTTTATTCTTTATGTGCCTGTCTCCCTGCTTGCTGGGTTAGAGCTGGCAGCTGCTAGAGCGGCTCCCGTGACCGGCCTCCCAGGGGAACCCCTTCCTGAGCTGGGGCTGGATCCTGTGACCTGCTTCTAACCATCAGAAAGTGGCAAATACGATGGGACGCAGCTCCCGAGGGTGAGTCACAGGAGACCCTCCCTCCCTTACTCACGCCCTCGTGGCTTCTTTTACTCCCTCTCCCTGACAAAGACCCAGTGACAGACCTGAAGCAGCCCCACACGGCAAGGGCTGGGAGGTGCTTCCAGCCAACAACCTGCCAGGAGTGAGTCCTGCCCACAAGCACACCGGTGGGTCTGGGAACAGAACTTCTCCCGAGGGCTTTGCTGTGGCTGGGTGACTGCAGCCTCCCCAACACCTTGACGGCAGAACCCTGAGCCAGAGCAGGGCCCTGGTGGGCCCCAGACCTGCAGAAACTGGAGATGCGAAGCCCTCTTTCAAGCCACTGAATCCTGGAGCGATTTGCTATGCAGCAGGAGACAGTGAATACTCGCTAATTGTTCATTGATAGCCCACTTCACGATGTACAGATCTACTGCGTGTGTTTCTTCCAAGGAAAATATTTTCATTTCCTATCTTAAAAGGAAAATCATGTATCTGGGTATAATTTAATATATTTAATATGTGGAAAACAGCATGACTCCAAAAATATCTTTTTGTGCCTCACCACCATAGTTGTGGTGAATAGAATGATTAGCCTTGAAATGACACGTCTGGGACTTACTTCTAAAACCCTGCAAAGTTCTAGTCTGAGCTGCCCCATCTGGACTGATGTGGTTCGACTCCGCATTGTATGTGTTAACGAGGGTGGCCAGAAAGGCCCTCTACCCACTGGTTTAGAAAATGAGATGATTTTTCATTTTGTCTCAGAGTCTTGACCTTAAGGACCTACAACTGACTTCTTCAATCAGGTTAGCCACTGCCAGATGAAGACCATTTTTCCCTTGGAAGCATTCAGTCCCTACCTCCACCAAAAATCCAATTACAAACAAAAGGCTGCATGACTCGAGAATGTTCTAAAAAGCTTAAGTGAGTTTCTCTTCGTAATAACTGCCTTGTATACCGCATAATATCCTCTGGTCCCCTGGAGGGCTCCAAAGCAAATATTGTAAAAAAAACCCAAGCATTGTGTCCAATGGTCGCAGCAGGAAACCACCAGCTATCAATTTAATTACAAGTTTATTACTTACCATTCAATTTGGTTCCTACAGAGTTTGTGTTCCTTCAGGGGATACAAAAAAATTTGTTCTAATTGAAGTATAATTACACATCCAGGACAGAAGGGCAGGAATCCTTTATTTCTGGACGTTCCTGCGTCTGAACGGGCACGGAGAGGTTCCGCTCGACAGCACCTACATCCTACACCCGGGAATCCCACAGGACGCGTGGTTTTCCACTGACACACAGGCTCTCGCCAGACACTCATCCTTCCGGTTAAAAAAAAATAAAACCCCAGGAGATGCAGAGTGATTGAAATTGCGTGAGGTTTTTGTTGACCTCAACACACTGACGTCTTTCACCGGAATGCATGTTTTTCGGGTTTAACACGTCTTGTTTCACTGTTAACGAGCATGCACTCAGCGTGATTCAGTCATTGGCGACCGAGGTAAACACACCGGCTTTGCTCCGCCCCCTCGTCCCCTTCTGGAGGGACCGTCCGTGGTTCCTTGCCTCTCCCGTCGGGACTTCTGCATCCTCTGCGCTTTGGCCCGTCCTCTCTCTGCTCACGGGCCCTCATACTCGCTGCTCTATTCTGGGGTTTTCACCTTACGGAGCGCTGTCTCTGCTTTACTCCCTGTTGGTGCTTCTGTTTTCAGCTGGTGTTTGGCGCCCAGTGGGCGTGTGGATCGCGGTCTACACACAGCGCAAGTCTGCAGTCAAGAACGTGGCTAGATGTCCTCACGGTCAGCAGGCAGGGCCCCTAACCTCGGGGCATTGTTGTGTTTTCACTGGTTGGTTTATGTGCCGGAGCGATACTTTAGAATTCTTATTTAATGCTTAGGTGAAAGAGAAGTGCCTGTAGAATGGACAGGTTTCCCACCGGACCCATGTCTGCCTCGGGAAGCGTACGGATGGCTGCTGTCGCGTGCCCTCCCGCGTCTCGGTGAGAACGAGATGGCTGCTGTCGCGTGCCCTCCCGCGTCTCGGTGAGAACGGAGAATGAGCCCTGACGTCTGGTGTCAGACTCATTTCCCGCCTCGGTGGTCGTGCCCAGGGACATCTATGTGACCAGATTCTAAGCCCAAATTCTTTGATTTCTGTTTCTTTTGTGTTCAAGAGTTTTAGTCCTAATTCTGTTGGTTTTATTGTTTACTATGTTTTAAAGTCAGTAACATATGTATTCTGCTGAACACTGTCCCAGTCGATGGAATGAGCAGGGGGTGTCACAGGCAACCGGTGCATCCCCAGACTCTACCCCAGAAACTAACAATACACTGTATGTTATGTTTTTTAAGTTGAATTTAAATTAAGAAAATAAATACAACTATATAGGGTTGCATATTAAAAAAAAAAATGTTAGTGAGACTCAGACTCAGCTGGTCTGAGGTTGACTGACTCCGCGAGAATGTAAGCGATGGGCTTAACGAGGAGGAGGAGGGTAAGCCCAGAACCCGAGGAAGCCGCGCCGCTGGGGGGCCTTCCCGTCTCCCTCCGTGGTGTTTCCGAGCTCTTCCTCTGCGCAGGGCAGGGAGGAGGCTGCCCACCTCGCAGGAACAGGTGAGCCTTGTGATGGGGAACTTTCTGGGTAATAGAAAATAAACCTTGCACGATGTTAATGACAACTAAAGAAAGAACAGGCCGTCAGGTAAGGTGCGTGCAAGGGGAGACGCCGACACCGTGTGTCCTACACCGCACGCCCCCAGTAGGGAACGGGGGGCAGAGGAAACACAAGAAGACCCAGTGGTTCCCATCTATGATGCCATGTGATTTTCAGAAAAAGAGAACGAACATTTGTAGCAAAAAAGAACACTAGCACGAATCATAGACCTAATTTAAAGAAAGAGCCCAGATCGTACATCTAACTATAGGCAAAAATTCTCAGTAAAATGAATAAAAAAAAATAACTGAACATTTAGAAAATCTCTGGTGAATATTTTTCAAGACTGGAGAAAAACACATCAATACGAAAAAAATGCTCTATGAAAAACAGAAATCGGGTTTGTTTTAGATTTTTAGTCTGTGTACATACAGTATCCACAAACTGCAACAGAGTACACAGAGAAAAGATTTTTAAACAATGGGTGCAAGTTGACACCTAAGTTATACGAAGACCGTTAACGATTTCACTGAATGGTCTGGTTAGCACTTTGCTGGGAAACGGATATTGTTGGTTTAGCTCTCCATCAGTATTTCCGCCATAATAAGATTGTGATCGCTATGTCTTAGTTTTCCATTCTTACAGCCAGTCTATAGACACGTCTTTAAGGAGACAAGCATAGTTTGAAAGTAGAAGGTATGTCTTATAAACCTTAAAACGGAGTAAACAATAAAACCAACAGAAATTAGGATGGCAAGAAAGAGAAGAAAGAAGAAATAAAATGCACTAGAAGGGAGTGATTTCAGTGCGTTGCAAAGGTAATACATCATACTTACACTGACACATATGTCACACACTATGCATACTCATAATTTAGTTTTTTTAAGTAGGCTTTATGCCAGGTGTGCCACTCAACACGGGGCTCTGACGCCCAACCCTGAGAGCGAGCCCTGAGCTGAGATCAAGAGGTGGCTGACTCACCGACCGCACCCCCAGGTGCCCCGTGTATCTAATTTTTAAAATGAAGACTATAAGTGAAATTTTTATTTTAGAGCAATGTTAAATCTACGGAAAATTCACAAGGACGGCTCCGGGAGTTCCGTGCACCGCACACCCAGTCATGCTTGTTGACGTCACACATCAAAACGGCACAGTTATGACAATGAGTGGACCAGTGTGGAAACAGCGCTGTTAACTGAAGTCATTGTTGAGGGTCCTCTTGGCTGTGACACTTTCTCAGACTTTCCTCCACGACAGTGTTGAACAGCCGTGGTTAAGCATTTTGTAAAATGTCCTGCTACTGCGATGAATCTGGATCTTCCTCATGAGTTTTGAGAAGAAAGACCGCAGAGGCCAAGCACCATTCTCCAAGGGTGCACGGCACTCCCGCGACCTGTCACTACTGGTGTCACTAACCTTGACCCCCCCAACCCTCCCACGGGCTGAGATCATGTTTGTGAGGTTCCTCCATGAAGTTTCTCCTTTCCTCCCACTTCCCATGCTGTCCTCCTTGGAGGGAGGTCACCATACAAACCGGAACGCTTTCGCATGGGGAGACAGGTCTTCTCTCCTGCATTTATTCCTCATCGCACCATTGGTGTATATTAGGATAGACTTGGGGTGTTTATTTTATTCTTTGGGATATAATCCAACATCACTCTATTTATTTTTGCTCCCTCTGTTCCAACTTTGGTGTTGGGAGCTCATTCCTTTGACTCTGGCAACTCTCTGACACATTCCCATCATCTTGATTTGTTTTGGAGCACGTCACTGTTCTGCTCGACAAGATGCCGCAGGTCCATCTTATACGTACGTCCTGTCCCAGCCTATCATCGGCCGCGTCTCCAAGGAGCCCTGGATTTTGTATCGCGGACCCTCTCTGGAGTTTTCAAAGTAATGACGTGCTCTCTCTGTGCCAAATGTCTCACCTTCCTAAGGAAGAGTTGTTAGGTACTTTCCAAAGCGGTTTATTTTAATCAAGAAGTAATGGAATGTGTGCATTTTATTTTAGGCCATCCCTGAGGAAAACAGTGGAAATATTAATTAACATTATTTTATAGAAATACAAAAAACGGAAAACACGCAATGTTGTCTCTGGGAAAAGAGGCTGTTATTTCCACATGCTCGGTCTTTTCTATAGTATGATCATTTAAAAAATCTAAAAGAAAAAGAAAAAATCTTCATACAGTTTTCACCTTAATGCTATATTTATCTGGAGTTTGTAATTATGCAAGAGAAATGTTCATAGCATTTACCTGTAAAAAGGAAAGGTACCTCAATAAACTTGCCGTGTCGTCAGCTCAGCGGAGAAGAAAGGCAGCGAGGGGTTAATGCTAGCGAGGGCGCGACCATGTGCTGTAAGCGCAGGACGGAATTCCCGGCCTGGAATGCCAGTGTGGCTCCGTACTATCAAAGTCTTCTCAGGACTTTAACAAATTCTCCAATATAATTTGGTCTCGTCCAGCCTTTAGCCACTCTACACCGGTGGCTTGTGCTCAACGTGGTCCGTGGACCTGTGGCCTCAGCGTCACTTCGGGCCCTGACGTGGATGCATCTACTGACTCAGACTGTGATTTCTAACAGGATCCCCCACTGGTTCACAAGGTCATCTGAGTTCGAAAAACTGCTTTATACTTTACTTATTGATCCGTAGGGGGGAGGGCTGGGAGGAAATGGGACCCTGATTATCTGTCTGCCGCCTACCAGCTCTATCATCTGTCATCTGTGTGTGTCCGTCCATCCGTCCGTCCATCCATCCGTCCATCCGTCCGTCCATCCATCCGTCCGTCCATCCGTCCATCCATCCATCTGTCCATCCATCCGTCCGTCCATCCGTCCGTCCATCCGTCCGTCCCGTTTTCAACCGTGGATGGTCTCCTCGATGTCACTCGTCTACCGTTTGTGTCCTTGAAGCGAGACCCCAATCATCCCCACGTCCCCTTCCCCTTCTGGCATCTTCTTTGATCTCTTGAAACTTACTGGTGGAAGCGGCAGTGCATTGTTTGTCCGATGGGACCCCCCGCCCCCGCCGCCGTCTCTATTTTGCTGACTGGTCTGGGTGTCACTTCACGTGTTCCTCCGTCCTGCGCACTTCCGCTCCTGAGCGCTGCGGCCGGGTCGGCTGAGAGGCGGGTCCGACTCTCTTTGGAAGGCCGTTCCCGAGGCAGCGATGGGTCTTCTCTCCTCTGTCCCTCCGCGTGTGGGCATGCATCCTCTCCCAGTCTCCGCCTGTTGAGACACCAGTGCCTAAAATTTCAAAAGATTAAAAATATGGAAACATTTTCCGATTGCCTTCGGAGAGCTGAATGAAATTTTTAATGCCCCGGTTTGGTGCTTTTAACAAAAGCCAGCCCCGTTATGAGAAACTGAAGAAACACGGCCAGGAATGGCTCGGAGGCAGCTGTGTGTCAGGAAAGCCTCAGGTCCCTCCTGACAGCGTCTCCTTCTCGTTCTGGGCAGGGGCGGGCTGGGGGAGGAAAGGGGACCCAGGCAAACCACAGACCGCGGACAGCAGCAGCATAAACGCTGCTGGAGGAGCGTGGCTGAGAAACAATGACCCTCGGGGGTCTCTGGGGGCGCGAGGACCCCTCCTGGAGAAACGGAGGCTGGGGCCGGGGAAGGGACGTCTGAAACCCGGGGACCCCACAGAATGGTGGGGTTTGCTCAGCCCGGGGGAGCTGGGTGGGGCTCGAAGCGACACGCGTGCTGCTCCGGAGGTCAGACGCCGGAGAGCAGTTTCATGGCTCAGGTCCAGCGGGGCTTGTGTGCCTTGTGGAGGCTGAGGCTGAGCGGAGAACCCATCGCTGAGCCTCTTTGAGCTAGAAGAGGCCTCCTGAGACCCCTTTTCTCCTCACGACCGCCGCTGCTTCTGCCACCCGCTGCCGATTGCTCCATCTCCTGCCTCCCTCTGATTTGGTGACCGTGCTGGACCCGCCCGGAAAATCCCGAGTGATCTCCTCATTTTAAGATCTTTAGCCTAATCCCACCTGCCAAGGCCTTCTGCCATGTAGGGTAACATCCCCATGGACCAGACTTAGGCTGTGGACATATCTGGGGATGGGGCGTTATTCCGGAAGGATCCAAGGAGGAGACCCAGTCCCCGTGGCGCATGGTCCTGGGCATTCGACCAGCCCGACCGTGTGCACCTGGGGTTAGTTTTCATCAGATACAGCACGACACACCAACGTGCAAACGACCGCCAGGCAGGAAGACACTCCTGTCTTCCCCGTTCCCTAGAAGAGGAGACAGGTGCCCCACGGGGAGCCGCATGGGGCAGCTGGCCAGGAAGCCGAGGCGGGGACGTGGGCAACAGCCTTCTCGTGGTTTCCGCAGGAAAGGCAGGGCCAGGCGGGGTAAGTAAGCTCAGGACTGGCTAGTCCGACTGATTTCAGGGGTGTCTGGTGCATCGGGGCCATCTCTTATGGTCTGGCAATGGACCCCGGGTCGTTAGGGTGCGGGGGCTGTGGCTGAGCTTAAGAGCCCTGTGAGAGCCCCATAAAGGGGGTGGTTGGGCTTTGGATCAGCTGGTTTGGGCCTGAAGGGACCCTCCCAGGTGAGAGGCTGGCTGTGAGAGGAGCGGACCCTGGGAGGGGCAGCTCCTCCTGCGGCGAGGCCCCACCGCGGCAAGGCCTCCAGATAAAAACCCATGCCTGACACGACTGGCCTGTGATGGCTGACATCCTGCGGTGGGTGACGATAGTGCGGACTTTCAGTGAACATGACATAAATCGCCTTAAACCACGCAGAAAATATTTTGTGATGAAGGTAGAAGAAACACAGAAAAATACACATGGGGGAATGCTTGGGTGGCTCAGTGGGTTGAGTGCCTTCGGCTCAGGTCGTGATCTCAGGGTCCTGGGATCGAGCCCCGCGTCGGGCTCCTTGCTCAGTGGAGAACCCGCTTCTCCCGCCGCCTGCAGCTCCCCCTGCCCGTGCTCTCTGTCCGTCAAATAAACAAATAAAACCTTGAAAATAATATAAGGGACAGACCAAAACTTGGTTTCCCACGTATGTGGCTTCAGCAGAGATCTGTAATTTGCAGATCTCTAACGGTGTCTTGGCAGAGCTGGAGAGCTGGAAACGTTCCGGGTGCGCATGAAGTAGACCAGACGAGGGCCGCCGAGGGGAAGGGGAGGCGGTGGTCGCGGTTGCACAGACGGGCGGCTGCGCGGAACGCCGGAGAGAACAGGAGAGAAGGCTGAGAATACGTCTCCTCTCTCCGGAGCGTCCAGACGTGACTGATGGGAGCCAGGTCCCCGGGGAGCGGTGGAGCAAAGAATCTCCATCAGTTTTTAGAGCGGTCAGATAGCGGTAGCCTCTCCCCGGTTGTTCAACAAGCTGCGGCGCATCGGGCATACGTCTCAGTGAAAGACACATAAAATCATGGACGTGCAGCGAAACCTGATTAAAAAACGTGTTCCCAGAGCGGGTGCGCGGCTTGGGAGCGGGAGGACGCACCACCTCTGGGACACACGGCCCGTGTGTTCGTTATTTGCTGCCTCGCCCAGGAGGCAGCAGGGGGACGTGGGGGACATTTGTCCTGCCCAGGCAGAGCTCCCAGTGACAACCTGGAGGGAGGCATGGGGAGCCCCCAGCTGTGGGAACTGGCAGGGAAATGGGTTCTCTCCTGCAGCCCTTCGATGGTCCCTTGAAAACCATAAGGTGGTAGGCGTCTGTGGTTTTCACCACTAAGTCCGTGGTCATTTCTTCCAGCGGCTCTGCCTCCTCCTCCGATGCTCGGTCCCAGCAGATCCTTCTGGCTAACATGATGGCCCTGGTTTGGAATGGGTTGTATTTCCAAAGATTGCACCTCGTGGGCACCGGTAAGCCAGTAAAAGCAATGACTTTGGGTGCTGGAAACCCGGTTCTAGAAGGCAGAAATCATTCATCTGCAAGTCCTCATTTGTCACCATGAAAATCCTTCCTCAGAAACGTGTCTGTCCCTTTCATTCTGCTGTCTTTCTGGCTGACAGATAGTGATGGCTGTGTGTTCTCTCCACCACCAGGACGCTGCTGTGTTTAACTAAAAATGGGTTTCTGCAGGATGGCAGTAAATAAAAATGTTTCTGTCGTCGACTACCTACGAGTATCAGTGACTTACGTGGAATTCTCTAGGCCAGCCAGGCCCCAGAAATGCTCAGAAGCTCTCTGGAACACGTGCACCACATCTCCAGATCTCTGGCCGGCAGCCGTCCTCTCTGGCACAGACTTGATCTAGTGTCCCATAACAACTGAAAATGGGACATAGAAATGTCACCACTCACCATGAGTTACGCAAAAGTTTGTCTTGATTTATATTTTTCATGATCATGTTTCCTAGCCTAAGTCCCCACTGTGATGTGCAGCTCCCTTCAGGCTCCTGCAAAGGCATGGAAACAGCCAACAAGCCAGAGCACAGGTGAGATGGGGTAGAAGAACTCAGGGGAACGGACGCCCTGCCCAGACGGCAGAACCTCACTCCCAGGTCTCAGATGCCTGTAGACGCTCAGGACAGCCCCACACTGACCCAGATCCAATGACTTGCTTGCAAGGACTGAAACCAACAAGTTTCCTTCCCTCTTTCAAAGATTTGTCAGACAGAGATCCCATTTCTGTGCGAAATAATACTGGGACTAGGGCTACTTGTTCCAGAAAATACTTGCTGGAGAGAGAACACTAAGCCAACTATTAAAGTAGCTAATTATCAAAACTGGCATCTCTTATCATCAACATTTTCCGATTGACTTTCCCACTCCGTGCACACCAACCCAAGTCACACACTGTGCCCTACCCCCACCAGATTTCCCTTTGAAAGGTTGCTTCAAATCGCCCAGCCACATCTCTAAAATCTTATGAACGTCTTCCCGTGATTCCCCTCCGAGACACTGTGCCTGTTCTTCCACACTGCCATAACACCTGTAAAGTTAGTTTTGCTTGATCAATAGGACATTGGGGAGAGATCTTTTTCTCAGGAATTGGCAGTCACCGTTTCAGGACTCTCAACCTGTAAGCAATCCCTGCCCTTCCCATGACCTCACACACGAATGTGAGAACTCATGTTGATTTAATGGATTTACATATTAAAATGATCTTGAAATTGGCCATTAACATCACATTAGAGGGACTACGGGGTTTGCCCTAGGTTGTTCACGGCACTCCCAAGACATGGAGGTCTTCACCGAGCAAGATTTAGAAAAGTTGAGTCAATTTTACTGGGCTCTAGATGGATACAAAGACTAGCGACGCGAGCCACTGCCCGTCGCAGCCCCATCTGCCTGGTGCAAGCCATTTTGCACTGTCTTCTTGTATCAGCTACCAGACGAGTGAGGATGGGCAGGAGACCCAGAAGACTCCACTCAGTTTTAGCAGATGCTTTCCTTAGTAGGAAGCTGAGGGAATTAGCTCTTGTAGCAGCATCAGTAAGGGGGGAAAAAGGTATTTCTCATAAACTCACTTAGGGTGTGAACGCTGGCTTGTGTGTGAGGGTTTGTGTATCTATGACCCCTGGAATGGCACAGTAGTGGTGATTACAACAAGACGATGCCTTTCTGTGACCAGGGTCTAATCTGTTTTACCGAAACCGTAGACCAGTCGCTTTTTCTCTAAGGCAACAGAAGGGTAGGCACTTGGCAAAACCTTCTAGCAATGACAATCGGATTTAAGGTGCCCGTGATTTACTGATGGTCTGCTATGTGCTAAGAAATGTGTAAATATTGTTTTAAGTTCTCTAAACCAGTGCTTCTCAAATTGAATGTCCCCAAGGATCTTGTTAAGATGCAAATTCAGATTCAGTAGGACTGGGATGGAGTCCAGGAGCTTTTGTGGGGATGGAACTATTCTGTATCTTGATTGTCATGGGGATTACATAAATCTATACATGTCTTCAGATTCATAGAACTGTGCAGTAAAAAATGACTCGTTTTTACTGTACAATACTTTTAAAAATAAGATTCAAAGTCACACATGCACGAAAAAAAAGAAAAAGATGTATCAAAGATGATGAGACGCTCTGAAAAATTCACAGCATCACCATAAAATACTCCTTCCAAAATGTTTACCCTGAATCTAGCCATGAGGAAAAGATCCATTGTTCCAAACTGAGACAGTCTATAAAACAACTCGCTTAGATTCTGCAAAATAATCAATATGGTGAGAGGGAAAACAAAAAGGCTGTAAACTGCTCGGATTTAAGAGTCTGAATACAGACAGAACAACTCGATGCAACATGGGACCCTTGACTGGGCCTTGAGTTAGGAGACACAGAGCCCAGAAGTAAGTGACATCGTTGTGGGTAATGAGGAAACTCACATGTCCACTCAATATTAGATAAAAGTACCACGTCAATGTTAATGCACCTTAATGTGACACGTTTGTTGGTTACAGAGGAGAATGTCCTTGTTTAGTTCATGCCAAAATATTAGGGGACAACGGGACATGATGTCTGCAACTCATTCTCCGATGATTTGGCAAGACACAAGCACGCGTCCTAGGGAATCAAATACGGCGGACGTTAATGCAGGAGAAGGGCCCGTGGGAGGCCTCATACGCTTCTTGCAACCAATTGGAAGGTTTACCTTTTTTTTTTTTTTTTTTTTCAAAATAGAAAGGCAGTGTACTAGTTTCCAACGACTGCCATAAAGAACTACCACGCTCAGCAGCTTGAAACAACATGCTTCAGAAGCGAGGCTGAGAAGCTGGTCAGATCTGGACAGCGTGACATGAATTCCTTTCCTGGCTGGATTTTCCTCCTGCGAGTGGCCTCAGGTAGATCCTGGCTCCAAGCACAGGACAATCTAGGCCTAGTCACTCTTGGAAAATGAAAGAGAACCATCATATGCTCCTATTAAAAAAAAAGAAAAAAGAAAAAAAAAAAAGCTCAGGTGTTTCTGTCTTTTTAAGGCGGCTTCACCAGTGCCCTGTGTTTGCAGGTGCTGCTGTCCAGAACCTTTTGGTATCCTCCGTCTTCTGTCTCTGGGTCTCTGGTTGCGCCTCAAGGTCAGAGTCCTGCCCCCACCGCCCTTACCCTCTGCTGTCCTCTGGATCACGGAAGCCTGGATTCAGACCTCTTTCCTCTCCTTGGAACACTGACATCCTCTGGTCTAACCCTCAGGGTCCTCCACCCAAACCTGGTACAGACCAGGACAGAAGCCCCTGGCTTCCTGTTTCTTTGCTAGATCCACAGCATTTGGTGAAGATTCAAAGCTTACAAACAAACTTCTCCGTTTTCTTGAGATTCCTGTTTTGCCTACATGTTGCTTTTTTTTTTTTTTTTTTTTTTTTTTTTTTTACCACCAGCTTTTTGGAGGTAGAAAGCATAGGTGTTCGTTGTGAGTGACATAAAAGAAAAGTCCATGTCCTAAAAAGCAGAGAGCTGTTTCTCAGCACCGAGAGGGAGCCGGGCCCCTTCCTAGCTGCTGTCACTCCGGCTCGCTCTCCACCCGGCGGCTCGTGCTACGGGCTCCCGCCCAGTTCACGACCAGCGGTCTTGGTCGACCACACCTATTTCTCAAGGAATTAGCCAATCCCTATTGCGCACAATGTCATCTGTGTTCCACAGGAGCTATGATGAACACAGAACCTTCAGTCAGAAGTCCAGTGATGAGATCAGCGCTTCCGTTATCTTCCAAGGCGACCCGATGATTTCGGTGTTTGGGCCTTTCGGTAGAGCTGGTTCTGAGCTGTGTGCAGGGCAGGGGCACGTTTCCGTGGCTCGTGGTACTCTGGGGGCTTGCGGGGAAGACTGTGGATGAACGCTGTATATCGCCCAGGGCAATTTTCTTTTAACCAAAATTTGTGTTTCTCTGTGGTTTATCTGTGATCAGTTCCCAGTTTCCCTTTTCTTCTCTCTTTTTGTTGGGGGGAGGAAGAGGCAGAAAGGCAAGTATTGTCAGATTTTGCCAGTGTTTCCATGGCTGCCAATGACACGCCTGAGTTTTCTCCCTGAGAGCACATAATAAAACAGACATTATGTAAATAATTTTAAATGCCATCTAAATTTACATTTCCCTGCGGAATTAGACAACTGGGAGGCTGAGGATGTCTTGGTCCCTCCAGATGATCTGGAATTCCTCTTCTTAAAAATAACCCCAACATCCCCCAACCAACTGCCATGGCGACAACTTCCACCACCCAGAGCTCACTCTCAGGGAGTAGTGAGAGTCCTTGGGTAGGACTGCAGCTTTGGCTGCTCCCTTGGGCCTCCCTGAAACCACTCAGCTCACCTTTCCTGCCTTCGCCGGTACGGTCGTTAACAGGGAACGAAAACACCTTCCCTCGGACTACCTCACAGAGCTAGTGCCGCAGCCAAAGCCTTGCCCAACAGGACCACCTTCAGCAAGCTTCTCTGTTGAGACCGTGACCCCATCTATGCCTTTGTCCAAATTCACACACAGGTGGATCCTGCACAAAACTGAAAAGGACAAAAGGAAGGAGCAACCGACAAGTCAAGAAAATGGTAAGAGGGCTTGGTGAGGCGGACGCCATCTTCCCTGCGCGGCTCATGCTCTCGTTTCCCACCCTCGGACAGCCGCGCTTGCCTCCTCCTGTGGAAGTAAGAGCCGTGAGGGGACCCGCCGCAGGGGCGAGTGTAGTTTCCCGGTGTGGGGTCACTGCTTTTCAGGGGGGCCCTCCACCCCGGGAAGAACACGGATTGGCAGGGGGTCATCCATGCTCTTCGTAAGCAGCTTCCTCTCTCCCTGGCTTCTCCTCTCTGGGAACGTGGAAGAAGGGCATTTCTGGTTCCCCGAAGACTTGCTGGAAGTACGTGGCTCGTCTGACTGATGGCGGTGGGAAGAAATCATGTGCGTCCCTTTTATTCCGGAGGACCCCATTCCCTATCTCAACCCTCAGAGCTCTCCTCCCCTCGGTCACAGGATTCACTGCACGTGAGCCACAGCGGCCGTCACATCCCGGACCCTGCTGGAGGGGATGCCCGTGAGCGCTGGACAGAGCACTTGCAGCACGTTGGAGAGAAACCGTGCTCCGAGGCTCCGTGGTTCTGGGGCTGCTCGTTACCACAGGTAGCACAGCCTGTCCTGACTAACACGGCTGGGAGACCCGGTTCTTCAGAACCCGTTTTCAGCTATTTGCTGACACGGAAGAGTTGGTTTCGTTCAAAGGGGCAGGAGAAATCAGAGAGAAAATTCATTCAAATCCCACACAATAGGAAGAGCCACCTTAACTCGTAGGTGATGGGTGGGTTAGTCAAGATCTAGAACAATGGTGCCTTGTGGCAAGGGTCGCTCACGGCTCTGGTGACCCATTTTTTCCAGGGCATGGAAGGAAATGTCTTAATGGGATTGGAGAAGGGACAATGCCATTTGACCCCCGCCCCCACACCCAAATGAATAAATAAGTAACCACCAGTGATCCTGAAATGCTACCTCCAATGTTTCCCGAGCCCCCGCCGCTGCTTTTTAGTGGAGACCTTGACCCAGAATAAGATGCCAGGATGGCGTGTGGGCAGCCGTTTTTCAAGGAGCTGAATCAGCTGCTGTGATGTTACACGGAAGAGCAAAACCGTAAAAAGTAGAAGTTATGTAACAGAAGCACCAGCCACCAAGGGCCTGGCAACCTCGTCTCCTCTCTGTGCCACATGCGCCCGGGTTTTCCAACATTCCAAACTCTCCAGGCCGCCTTAGACTTGACTCAGACCAGAGAGCAGGACCTCACCTGCTGCAACGCTTTGCCCCTGCTTCATACTCAGTGTCCTTGACAGGCTAAAGCCCAAGGCCAAAAGCGCTGGGGCACGCGGGCAGAGATGTTACTCTGTAGAAAATACAAAAGACCTTGATATGCTACTGAAAGGGCGTGTGTCACCCTTCCGCCACCGCAGCCCCATTCCTGGTAGACGGTAAAACCTGCCTGAGGTTCCAATCAAAACCTTATAAGCCAAAGTATTGCTTTTCCCAATTTCCATACTCTTAGGAAGTTTCTGGATTCAGGTAGTCGTATGGGGTGAAATTCAGTGGGAAAGTGGAGAGGGAATTAGGAGAGATGGTTGCCAGAGCCGGCGGCAACCGGAGGGCCACCTGTCGCGACATCCTGCCTTGGCAGCTGACCCCCACCTGTGATTCCCTCCGGACCAAGGAAAACTAACTTCCTGTATCATTCGTGAGAAAGGAGGGGAGGCCACAGTGCACGTGGTGCCCTGGGAAATCATGACTTTTGCAGTGGCTCGAGGAGAGAGCTGGGAGGGTGGCGCGACCCAGGGCACGGCGCGACCCAGGGCACAGCGCGACCCAGGGCACGGCGCGACCCAGGGCCAGCATTCGCCAGTGCACCACAGGCCTTGGAGGTGGGTTCTCCCAAGAAACGCCATCTAGGGAAAATCACCAATGAATCGTGCTAATTTAATTTAACTGATGGCCTAGTTTTTCTTGAAATTGCTACAAAATTCTGGTTTTGTTTTAAAGATGCATACAAATGACAAGCTTTGGAAGTTCAACCAAGTTCTGTGGTTGCACATATTAATTTTTGTATTATAGTTGTATTAAATTACAATTAATTTAGTTAATGTTAAGGGGTGCCTGGGTGGCTCAGGTCATGGTCCCGGGGTCCTGGGATTGAGCCCCGCATCAGGCTCTCTGCTCGGCAGGGAGCCTGCTTCCTCCTCTCTCTCTGCCTGCCTCTCTGCCTACTTGTGATCTCTGTGTGTCAAATAAATAAATAAAATCTTAACACACACACACACTCACAGCATGTAGCTCACCACCCAGAGGCTCACACATCTTTTTTTCTCCAAGTTGTCCATTCATAACTCAAGTCAGAGGAGACAGTGGGACTCTGGGTCACCACTGGGGCACGAGGCTATCGGGGAAGGTTCCGGGGCCATCGGTGGAGGCATCCTGACAGAGGGTATCAGAACGAGGCTGGGAGGCAACGCTACAGACTGTGGTGCAATCCCCTGTCGCTGCCCCACAACCAGGATGTCTGGCAGACACAGAGCCAAGCCAGGTACAATGTAGACAGCAAAGGGACAAGCCGGGCCTGTCCCCTCCTCCTGCCTCCCTGCACACTGCTTTCGACGTGGGTACAGAGCAGGGTGAGCGGGAACATCCTCCCGCTCCCACGCGAAGGAGTGGGAACGACCCAGGAGAAGACCGTGTGCAAGCCAAGGTCACTGGGGCTTTGTGCGGCAGGCAGCCAGCACGGCCTCAGAGAGGGACACCGGCCCCGCCCTGTCCTCGGCCGGTGCTGTGTGCGGAGGGTGGGATCCTGTCCCCGAGACTCTTCCTGGCAGCCGGAGGGGGTCTGGGGACACCACAAGGGGCCACTGGGGTCCACATCAGGAAAGGGGAGCAGGAACCCCTACGAACCCTTTTCTCAACTCCCAGGGAAAGGAAGCTTTGAAGGGGGGACTGGCTTTTTCCAATTACCTATATTTAGCACTTCCTGAAAGTAGCTATTTTGAGTCGGGTGTGAAGGAAAGCGGCAGAGAAGTTTGAAAGAGGAGAGTGTGTAAGAAAGCAGAGGAAATGTGAGCACAGGACAAGCCCTAGTGGTTCAGATCGCTGTGTTTGGGTTCCCCTCTAGGGGACTGGTGGTAAGGGTGCCCCCCACGGAGGACAGAGAAGCATCTGGAGAGGACCGCTCGGGACAGGTGGCCGGTGAGCTGTGAGCAGCGCGGGCCGCCCTGCCTGGGACGGCTCTCGCTGATGGAGCCAGTCGTCCTCCTGGGAGAGTCCCAGCCTTGTCCCCGTGACGCCAGGGCGCCAAGCCCGTCACGTCTGTGGTTGCAGCGGATGTGACTTCTAGTTATGGCCGTGGTCGGCGGGGCGTCCCTTAGCTCCGGGTCACGGTCACGGTCGCGGTCAGAGGAGCCCAGTGCAGGAGGCACGTTCCCAGCTATGGGAACCGCAGCACCAACGGCCTCTCCGGACGCTCCCCACAGCTCCTCCTTCTAAATGTGATTGTAAAAATCTCAATTAAGAGGATCTTCAATTAATGGAGTGTTCCGGGTAATTTAATTTCCTGGCTTAATTGAGCACTAACCAGAAAAACTTTTCCATTAAAACACATCCCCCCCCCCCACCCAAAGCATATGAGACACACTTTCTTAACTCAGTGAACCTGATTTAAATTTTCTTTGATAATGGAGTCACTGACAGTACCAGGGCCACTGGGCGGAACCTGGCGTCCCACCACCCGCGGCACACACCGCCGCCCTGGGTGGGGTCGGGCTGTTCCTGCTCTCTAGTCCGCTACTAATTAAGGCGGCAGAAGACGTCCCGGGGCAGAAGACTTTTTCTTTTATACACCAGATTTATTTCAGGGGCGCCTGGGTGGCTCAGTCTGTGAAGCGTCTGCCTTCGGCTCAGGTCATGATCTCAGGGTCCTGGGATCGAGCCCCGCATCAGGTTCCCTGCTCAGTGGGGAGCCTGCTTCCCTCCTCCTCCCCTCCCGTGTGCTCTCTGTCACAGTCTCTCTCTCTCAAATAATAAAATCTTTAGAAAAAAGAAAAAAATTAGTTTCGGGTATGCCTAAAGTAGAATGTTAGGGTCAAATGGGTTATAAAATATTTTACAGCCGGGAAGCCCCGAGGTGCAGAACGGGAAAGTTTGGACACACACAGAAGCCCCCAGAAGGGGGAGGTGGGGTTTGCTGCTCATCCTGACCAGGGTTGACGGGGCGCTCCCTGGTCCAAAGTACAGCTCCGGTTCTGAGAAGGTTCAACAAGGAAGACTCTTGTAAGAGCCCCGAAGGACAGAAAACGGGAGCCAGGACGGATTCAGTCGGTGGGAGATTCTGGTGGGTTTTAATGGCGGGGGGGGCTTCCTGGGGTTCGCGGGGCGGCAGCCTGGACGTGGGAATCGTCCGAATGTGCAGAGATGGGACAGGGACACCGACCGTGGACTCAGAGCCGTGGAAGCACATGGGCGTCCGGCCACAGCAGTGGATTTCGACACACAGATTTACAACCGCAGGTCGCTGTCTCGCCGGGACGATGGTGTCTTACACGAAGCCTATGCCCTGGTCCTCCTGTCTGCTCCTGACCCCCACCCTGTGTGACCAGCCACACCGCCGACTGGGGTGTTTGTAGTGTCTAACTCTGAGGGCTATTATGACTATAAAGTGAGCGCGTGCGTGCGTGCCGTGTGTGAGGTGGGTTTGGACCTGCAGCCCACGGTCAAGAAAGAATTCTTGAGATGTCTCTGGTGCAGAAGCCGGTTTTATTAAAGCCCAGGAACAGGACCCTTGGGCAGAAAGAGCTGCCCTGATTTTATACTGGGGAGCTGGGGGAGGCCAGAACGGAGGGAAGCGTCACGCAGGACTTCTTGTGCTCAAGAAGACTCTCAGGACGCCGGAGGCCCGGCCGTTGCCCAGTTAGGGTTGTCCTCCCAGTAAGACACTAACAGGAAGACAGCTGGGAGCTTCCTGGGGGAGCCTTAAGCCCGGCATCTCCCAGGCCCTTGTCAACGGGCTGTAGGTCACGAAGAAACAACTTTATCTTCCCTTTGCCTCGGTTCCCCACGTCACGCACAGAGGGGAGGTGATGCTGGGGCTCCGGGAAACGGAGTCCGTGAGTCTCTGGAAGTCGGGTCTTGACACGAACACTTTTTCCTTGTAGTCGCTGAGACATTGGTAAGGGAGGGAGACTCCGGTCCTGCAGGCCTGTGACCACTGTCCGTGAGCCGTTTGTATTCCCTTCCCTTGGTTCTGGGGTGGCCTGAGGGCCTGGGGAAGGCCCCCCGGGAGCGTGGGGGTGCGTGATGTCCGCTGGTGCTTTGTCCTCGGCTCGCCCCTGCTCCTGCGTCAGTCCAGCAGTGTTGTCGTCAGGATCTCGGAGGCGGGGGGCGGCCTCTCTGGGTCCACCTGTGACGGCATCTTCTAGGTTGGGCAAAAGCTGCTCTTAGTCCAGAGGAGATACTGGAAGTGTAAGGGGCCCCGGACAAAGGAACCGACCGGCCCCGGGACAAAGGAACCGACCGGCCCCGGGACAAAGGAACCGACCGGCCCCGGGACAAAGGAACCGACCGGGGGAGTGCAGGTGTCAGGAGCACGGACCTCTGGCCCCAGCCAAGCTTTCTGGGGGCAGTGGCAGGTCGGCAGAGCCCCGAGAGGACAGGTGGGCGGCTGCTGGGCTTCCGCGGAAACTTAGGCTGTCAGGAACGGAGTGTGCACACCGACCGGCCGGCCTAGGACACTTGCCCCGAAGGGAATCTTGATTAAGTAGACAACGCTCTTCCCTCCGGGAGTTTTAGGGAAGCAGCGGGTATTCCCAGCTAACCCTGGCTCGCAGCAGGGCCTTTCCAACCTTACTCTACGTTTGGATTCCCCCCACACACCCTGAGCTAAGGCCGCATCGGAGCCCTACTACATAGCGATTTCTGCATCGGGGCTCGGGGATCAGGAGGCTTCAGAACTCCTCCAGGTGACTCCAGCCTGCAGCGGGCTTCGGAGTGCTAAGAGAAGACCACATCGCCACTCCAGGTGTGGTCGGTGACCAGGAGCAGAGCGTGGTGGCCGGGAGCCTCCTAGGAATGCAGACGTCCAGGCCCGGGGGACCCCCCTGCAGGCTCCAGCTCTGGGGAGTCACCAGGCCGCCCAAGAGCTTTATTTGCCCGTTGAAGCCTGATAAGCACCAGATAGGATGCCCTTTAATGGGGCCCAATGGGGCTTGCTGATTGCAATTGTCTGTTAAGTTGGAGAAAGCCCTGAGTAACGTGGCAATAACGAGGGGCGGAGAGCCAGAGCAGGAGCCAGCAAAGAGGCTTCAGGAAAGGGAGGCGCGCTGGCTGCCGGCGGCGGGTTGTGCCGGCACAGATTCACCTTCACAGTGTCACAGCCCTTCCAGGCCGAGTCCTACATGGTCGCCGGTGTCTCCGGAAAGCTCAGCGTGTGACAAGACAGGGCTCCATGCTTTGCACTAATTGAATCCTAAAGGCCGGCCCTGCAGCGGATGCTAATTCCCCTTTTACAGAAGATCAGAGGTTAAAATCCAGCCCTGCCCGGGTCCCCTGGCTTTTCACAGGCAGACATAGGGTTTTACCTGGTTTCGAGTTGTTGGTTTGTTTTCCCCGTGTCCCCAGAAGTCGAGTTTGTATTATAATCAGCGTTGAGAAGGAGTGAGGACCGAGGGTGCCCAGCAGGAACTGAGCCCAGAAACAGCTCTGCGGTTCTCAATAGCAAACCCACTTGACAGCCTGCCCTTGAGAGGGGGTTGGAGCCGGAGACACAGGGTTAAAAAGGAGATTCTCTTGGTTCCTGTTGGGGGCCCGGGAGCACCTGCCTCTACTCTGTCCCTCCTAGCTCCGCTCCTGAAGCCTGAGTGGGGCAGCCGGGGACAGGGGCTGGTAGGGACCGAGGTACCGAAGATGCTAAGGTTTGTAGCTAACAGCCAAGAAAAAATTCTTGAGATGTCTTTGATGCAAGAAGGTGCTTTTATTAAAGCACAGAGACAGGACGCCAGGAGGAGAGAGGTGGCCAACCATCCACTTTCAAGTGGGCAGGGGTCAGGGGCAGTGTAAGTCTCTAGGAATTTTGGAAGGCAGGACCTTGACCGGACCAGGCATTGTGGGGAAAAGGCCATTCATTACTGCCTAACAAAAGCCCAGGCATGAGGCCCCCGGGTATATACATCAACACGGGTCTCGCGGGGGTGAGGGACAAAGGAGTCTCCAGAGGAGCTTCTACATGCCAAAGCAAATGCACAGGGCCCCGGGGCTCCCCGCCCCAGCAAAGTACCAGCACCCAGGCAGCCAAGCTCCCAGAGGGATGCCAGGCCACTTGTGTCCACCACCTGCCAGTGGCCTGCCGGTAGCAAGGAGACTCGGTCCTTCCTTGGCTTTCATGTCCCACACCAGGGAACACCTGGGAGAACCTTCTGGAGGGGCGCCTGGTGGCTCAGTCGGTGAAGCATCTGCCTTTGGTTCAGGTCATGGTCTCAGGGTCCTGGGATCGAGCCCCACTTCGGGCTCTCTGCTCAGTGGGGAGCCTGCTTCTCCCTCTCCCTCTGCTGCCCCCCTCCTGCTCCCGCTCTCTCTCTGTCTCTAACAAATAAATAAAATCTTGGAAAGAAGGAAGAAAGGAAGAGAGGAAGAGAGGAAGGAAGGAAACCTTTGGAAACGTCCCCATCCCAGCCCCACGCAGAGCCCGATGGCCTCCGGTCCAGCGGTGAGCTCGCGGAGCAGGTCCGGGAGAACTCGCTTAAGACCCTTCCTGACAGGCCGCACCCCAAAGAATCAGAGCCACCACCTCCAGAGGGTCAGAATGGAAGCTTTATTTCAATAGGTTTCATTATTTTCAGACCATCACTGGCAACTAGAAACGGGTATGCAAGGGTGGGTTCTGTAACTGAGGAGTAAATCAAACAGAATCGATCATGGAGATGTAACAAGAGACACCTGAATATAAATAGACACGTTGATATCCCACACGTAGAAAAGTCATGCTCTGTAAATACTCCTGTCCACGTATGTCCCTGTGGAGGTCCGAGTTCTGGGATGGAGCTTGGAGGGCTTCCGTGGGTCCCGTTAGCGCCGGATGCTTTCAGAGAGCTTATGTACAAGCGACACGTTACAAATCTTGAAAAGGAAACTAATCACAGAGCAGTTTTTAAAATCTTTAACAGTTGTTTGTTCTACAAAGAAGGAGCATTTCTTCGATATTAGAAATGGTGAAACAAGTACGTCAGCTTATAGGTATGTACAATGTACGGCTTTATACCTCAGAAGTGCAGGAGGATAAATTATATATATACATAAAGTGTATATGTCATGTTAGATCTAGGGAACGGTTCGATATTGCTCGTGTTGGTCTTTGTATTGCATGCATGCCCGGGGCACGCCCATGGCTTGTCACCAGATGGAGGAGGGACCGGGAGGGACACAGGGGACTCATGGAGCCCCAGGCTTATCCCCTGAATGTCATCTTCAAAGCAATATGCTGAGTTTCGTGACATCTTGTGGCCAGGCCAACCACTTCTGTGCCCATGTGCAATGTTTGGAGGGGCCCTTCAGAACCTTGGGGGGTTTTGGGGGGACATACTCAGGACAGGGCCACGTAAATACTAAACACATCCAATTCGGGGAACCAACTCCTTGAGCCCTGAGACAACTGGGGGTCTCCTCCAAGACTGTACTGAGATCATCATCAAACCCTCAGTGTGGTTCACGGACAACGATCGCCCAACGAAGACCTGTGACAGAGGCATCAGTAGCCTTCCCAGAAATTCATGGGCAAAGTACAAAGGAGCAAAGTGGGTCCAGTTTTCAACCATTAAAAGCTCCTCCTATTTTTTCCTCTCTTCCCTCATGACCCTCTGCCTTGAAACCAGAGAGAGAGACAGACCATAAGAGACTCTTAATCTCAGGAAGCAGACTGAGGGTTGCCGGACGGGCTGGGAGGGCTGGGGTGGCTGGGGGTGGACACTGGGGAGGGTGTGTGCTGTGCTGACCGCTGTGAGTTGTGTAAGACGGATGATTCACAGACCTGGACCCCCAAACAAATAATTCATTGTATGTTAATTAAAAAAAAAAAAAACCTCTATTGATGAAGCTCTAAAAGCTTCAGTGGCAGACCAGGGCGTGAGAGGCAGAACGGGAACCGTGACTTCTACCAGTGAGGACAGGGCGTCTGGCAGGGAGGCCTCACACCAGGAGCCTCGGGGACGCGCACGCAGCCCCTGCTAGACCCCAGCCTCCGATGGTGGCTGTGATGTCCTGTTTCTTCTTCCACTTAACCCACATCCAAATGACAAACCAATCTCACTTCTCAAAGAATAGAAACAAGTAAAAAAAAAAAAAAAAAAAGAGTAGGACTAGGTTGAAAAATAAATGTTCTAGAAAGTTCACCAGCCAGGTGTGGCTGTGAAGGCTGTGGGGCAGCCACCATGGGAGGGGCCTCCCTTAGGACCTGCTGGGACCTCCGGTCTGGCTGAGGCATCCTTCTGGGCTCCCCAACCCCGCTGGCATGCAGGCCGCGTCCACA
Organism: Mustela erminea; assembly: GCF_009829155.1. Classification (NCBI taxonomy): domain Eukaryota; kingdom Metazoa; phylum Chordata; class Mammalia; order Carnivora; family Mustelidae; genus Mustela; species Mustela erminea. The sequence continues at coordinate 91,982,662 of NC_045625.1, forward strand.
CCCTGCTCAGGGCGCCACTCGGAGACCAACGTGTGGGAAGACAGTGGGGCGGCTGGTTCTCAGCGGCGTCTCCCACCCGCGGCACCACACGTACCACCTGGGGACTTGCTGGCAGAGCACAGAAGAACAGCAAAGGCAGGGACGCTGAACCAGAAAGGGCTGATGAGGGTGCGCCCAGCGCACGGAGCTGTCCAGACAAGAGCAGAACCCAGGGGGCTGGAAGCACACATCCCCAACGTGACCACTCGGCGGAGGCTGGCGCGGCCATCTGACAGCTGAGGGCTCCCCGTCCCAGCCCAGGGCCCCCTCCAGCCTCTTCCAGCCTCAGGCAGGAAGCCCTGCTGAAAGGAAGACTCTGGAATCCTGGGCCAGTGTGAGCAACGCCAGCTGGAACAAACAGGAGGGCTCACAGGCTCTGTCGGTGGGAACTCTCTGGAAGCAGAGCCAAACCAGACTGGACAGAGCAGTGAAGCTGAGCCTGCCTCCAGCCTCCGCCCCATCTCCTCGCCAGCACGCGGGAACCAGCAGACGCCCCGATTTGGTCTGGAGGATTAAGAATGCACACAAGGTCATTAAGAGGAAAAGATCATTGTTTCCGGAGTGGAGAGCACGTCGAACAGCGATGAGGAGACACCGGTGTCACGGAGCATGCAAGATAACCCATTCCTTGAACACGCTCTCCGGGAATATGCTTCTGTTACAGACAGATCACCAAAAACACAGTGAACGACTTCTGATTCGAAGTATTTCCTCGAGGGGCAGAGTATGGCGTAGAGGTGTCCGTGTGACTTAGAAAACAGATGTGCTTCTGGTCTTCGGACGGCCTTTGCTGGCTGTTCCAGCGGCATACAGACGGAGTTACTGAGAAGAAGGAAACCATCTCGGAAGGCAAACAGCTGTCTAAAAATAATGGCTACTTTAATTGCCTTTATTTAAAACCTGAGGGGCTGGAAGAAGCCGACCCCTCCTAGGTGAAAGGGAAGATAAAGCACATCTCTAAAACCCTCGAGGGGAACTCGCCGAGTGCCGGGACACTGCGCTAGTCGGTCCAGAGACCCTCGCTCCCGCCCTGCAGGGTGTCTGACCCAGCAGGATGCCACCACTGTATGTGAAATAAACCCTCCCCAAAGTGACAGGGACACCCGCTAATGAGGTCTGGTGTTGGGAGTGCCTCCCCCTCGAGCAGCGAACCTCACGCGTCAGGGACCCGTCAGCGAGCAGCCTCCGGGGGCCACTGTGACATGTTATTTGTAATTCGGCTAAAGGACCTGAAATGGAATGAACTTGGCCTGGGCTCCTCCCCTCCTGCCCCTCCCGGCCCCAGGAGTGTCCAGCTTTGAGCGCGCTGGGGGGGATGGTCTGGTCGGGGTGGGCCGTGGCTGGGGGTCCCACACTGTCGCACGCATGCAGATGGGACCCGCTCCCGCCAACCCAGACCATCCCCTCCTGGTGAAGCCGCCTTTGGAGACAGCCAGCGCCTCTCCAGCCCCCAAGAGGCCGGGCAAGGCAGGGCGTCCATCCGAAGGGCTGGGCAGAATCCCTGACTCTGGAGAGGGGGTGCTTATCGGTGGTGGCATGAAGGGCCCTCTTGGGGAGGACAGGGCGCGCGGCTCGGTCCAAAGGCGATGTTGAACACGTGGGCATCGGACATGCTGCCCTGACGACGGCGGGTGTCACGTGAGGTGGGGAAGGGGATGGGGGTGGGGATGGGGGGGACACGCCGTGGCTCCTCCCACGGACGGGCCTTCACATGACCACGCACTTGCCCTTGAGCTTCTCTTTCCTTTTCTGCTGCTTGCTCTTTTTCCCGTCGATCTGGAGGCTCACGGTCCTACGCTTCTCCAAGTTGAGCAGCTCCTGGAAGAGCTCCTTCACGTTGTGGTTGAGCTTGGCCGAGGTCTCCATGAAGGCGCACTTCCACTTCCGGGCCAGGGCCTCGGCCTCGCCGCTGTCCACCTCGCGGCTGGGGCTCTCGTCACACTTGTTCCCCACCAGCATGATGGGGATGCTCTCCACGTCCCCTTTGATCTCGCAGATCTGCTCGTAGATGGGCTTGAGCTCCTCCAGCGACTGCCGGCTGGTGATGGAGTAGACCAGGATGAAGGCGTGGCCCTTGGAGATGGACAGCCGCTGCATGGCCGGGAACTGGTGGCTGCCCGTGGTGTCGGTGATCTGCAGCGTGCAGATGCTCTTGTCACAGCTGATCACCTGCCGGTAGGTGTCCTCCACCGTGGGGATGTAGCTCTCCCGGAACGTGCCCTTCACGAACCTCAGCACCAGCGAGCTCTTGCCAACGCCCCCGGCCCCGAACACGGCCACGCGGTAGTCATTGCTCTGTTCCGCATGTTGCTTGGGACCTCTGCCCGTCACCAGGAAGCACCTAGCCGAGGAACCAGACGTGGGAGACGATTCCTTTAAAAAAAAAAGAAAAAGAAGAAAATCTTGAGATGGAGCACATTACCCTCGTTTGGTAGCGTAAAAAGAACAGGAGGGGTATGATTTGCTTTCATGCTCCCGACATAAGATAATTTGAAAAAGTCATTTAAAAAGTCTAGAATTCTAGTAATTATGGTCAATCTCCAACTTCCAATAGGACCGTTGCTCTATTCAGTAGCTAACTAGAGTCAGTCTGTTTCTCCTTCTTAGACCATGAACCTGAGCATCCCTGTGTCTAGGGAGAAGGTGCCAAGTCAGTCCAAGGGAGGTGGCATCAAGGGAAGGGAAAGGGGAGATGGGCATGAAGTACCCTCCAACACACACACACAACCACACACACACCCAAACACAACCACACATACACACAACCACACAACCACACACACACAACCACACACACACACACACAACCACACACACACAACCACACAAACACACACACAAATACACACACACAACCACACATGCACACATACACACACACAACCACACACACACACACAAACACCCAAACACAACCACATATACACACAACCACACACACACACACACAAACACACACACACAACCACACAAACACACACACACAACCACACAAACACACACACAACCACACACACAACCACACACACACACACACACAAACACACACACACACAAACACACACACAACCACACAAATACACACACATACACACACACAACCACACACACAACCACACACACACAACCACACACACACAACCACACACACACACAAATACACACACACACAAATACACACACACACAAACACACACACACACACACAACCACAGAGGACCTTATTGTTTCACCCAAAGTACATTCAGGTCATACTATATGATTTTTGGTAAGTACAGGGGTGGGGAAGAGAATGCTGTTAATATTTATACAATGTTTATATTGACCCGTGAAAACCTCACACCTACAGCCCTGGTCCCACTGTCCCCGTTGTGCACTGAGAACACTAGAAACACAGGGGCATCAGGGAGTGTAACTTCCTGGACTTCACGTGGCTGGAGACAGGTGGGCCTGGCACACAAACCCAGTGTCACTGCCCCCCACGGGGTGTCCCCAGGCCACCTATACTGGGAGCTGGTGGCAGGGGCTTGGTCACCGCCAAGGCCATGGGGTGGACTGGGTCACTGAGCAGCAAGCATTGACAGGTAACTACAATGCTTGGAGGGCCCACTCATTCAAATCAAATTTCAATCAAAATTAAAATGATTATAGGTACTTTCTTTTTAAGAATTACCAGGAGTCACGTGTTATTGAGGTAACAGAAGAAACAGCCACAAGTGGTTGCTAAAATGGAGCAGAATGGGGTTTTTCTTCATTACAAACATTGCCTCCTGCCCAAGAGGAAGTGTGCTGTCCTCACATATAGATGACCAACTATCTTTCGTCCTGTCTCTTCTTCAGGAAGGAAGGACATATAACAGACAAAGAAGTACAGAATTAAGCAAGATCCATTTCCCCCCCGCAGGTGGACAAGACTGTGGAAATGTGAAGCATGGAATCCATTTCTTCCAGGAAACCACGGTGCTGCTGGTCACGTTTCCCATCTCCAGTAACTCATGGACCATAAGAAAAGGGACTGCTCAGCAAAGTCAATTTTAGAGGCAAACGATTAAGCGTAATTAGCCATGGAAATGAATAGGTGTAACTACGTCCAGTGGCAAGACAGGGCATCGGATCAAAGCCCAGGAGGCCGGCATTCTGTCTTCCAATTCTTCTCCGAGCTTCAGTGTTTGCCTCCAAACCAGCTCAATGAAATCTTCAGCCATACTTGGAAGCACTTGGGAATCCCTCACCAACCAGGAGGCTGAAGAAGCATCAAATGTCCCAGGAAAACACAGAGAGGTGTAAGGTAGTTCAAAGACAGCAAAAGTCTTAAGGAAAAGCCCACTCCGGAGTTTGGGACAATCTATTAAATGCTCACAAGATCATTGCGATCAACTCAAGAGTGCAGAATTATAATACACTGTTCTAATTAAAAAAAAAAAAATGCAGTGGTCTCTGGGACCTGGCTTGAAACCTCAGAATAAGCCACTCTCTGTTCTTGGGAGGTCATGTCCACACTCAGCCTTGCCTCGCTATGGCTGTTGAGCTCCAGTCTGGACTGGGAGCATCCACCTGGAAGGGAATGTGTCTTAAGCTCCGTATTCCAAAATCTCTACAGGAGCCCTTGGCCTTGAGCTCACGCTCATCCTGTGTGTGCTGAGTATGTGGCTGGCCTTGCTAAGGTGTCTCCATTATTCCATTGGCAACCAAAATGGAGAAGGCCAACATGAAACACAAGTAGGAAGAATCCAGAGCTACAGCTGTGCACTTGCGCGAGAACTATCTCCTGAGCTTCCTAGAAAGGTCAGGCTCTGGACGAGGGGTCAGAAAACCCAAGTGCAGAGGGCAGACCTAAGGCTCGGGCTTCTGTTCCCATGGACTTTAGGATTAAGTGAAGCAGCAGAAATGAGAAGATGACTTCACAGATAATTAATAAATTATATCACAGTGGTGTTTCTAAAGAGAGGTCTGAGGGCAAGTCATCCAACCCAAGATTCCAGACACGGCTGCCCTAAGGTGGTGGCATAGAAGCAGGAATCTGACAGTGGTCAAATCATAAGCCAAGGCAGGAGGAGAGCCTAGTGGGGCCCTCAGGAGAGATGCCACCAAGGGCTGGGTGAAGATGCGGAGTGATGAACAGCACATTATCCAGGAGACATTGCCTCTTGCTGATGTCCAAGGGCGGGAGTAGAGCCAATGTTCGTGCCGGAGTACTAAGCCAGTGCTGTCATCTGGGCAGAGCTGGGCAGGCGGGTAAGCGGTGGCATGTTAGTCAAGAAGAAAGGCAGGTTTGAAGAAGATGATGAGGAAGCAGCTGTGATTGCTTCAGGTTTGTAGGACAGACAGGTAGAGATAGTATCTCTTGGTGACTGGGCTTTAGTCTGAAAGGTCAGCAGAGAAGTCTAGTCTAGCGATAAATGCGTAGGTCTCATCTACACAGAAATAGCACTATAAAAAGTAAAATTAGCCAGGGAGAAGGCACGTAGCAAGAGAGAAGACCAAATGCCAAATCTGATGTAAGAGAACTTGGTGAGTTATCTACTTACACTTCCTGCACTAGAGCTGCCTGCAACAGCAGACAGACGCAATAATAGCACCTTCTTTTCAGAGCTGCTAGGGGGCGCTAGTGAGACACTACAAGACCCAGCACTGGTGTGGTTGGGAACCCAAGCTCTCTGACTACATTTAGTGAGGACTGGGCAGCAAAAGGGATCTCAAAGGAGCAGTAGGGTCAGGGGTACAAACTGGAGAAAAGGCACAAAAGTGCAAAGAAGGCAAAACAAACAAACAAACAAAGTCCTGGAGGGGATGTAGCTGAAGCAGTGTTGAGAAGGAAACTGTAGCTATGAATATCTATGTTAAATAAGAACGAAGATTGCAAATTGGTAACCTAATCACCCACCTAAACCAAAGTAAGAAAAATGTAGGAAAGATTAAAGTGAGAGTTAGTACAACAAAGAATAGAAAAACAATAGAGAGAAATCAAGAAACTCAAAGCTGGTTCTTTCAAAATATCAACAAAACTAACAAACTTTTTGCCAACTGACCAAAGAAGTGAGGAGACTTAACTGCTAAAATCAGAAGTGAAAGAGGAGACAGTACTACAGACCTTGCAGAAATATGGAGTGTTATAGGGAGCTTCTGTGACCTGCCTCATGGTAACATGCTAACACTAGTGGCTCAGATGAGACAGACCCAAACTATCAAAGCTCAATCAAGCAGAAATGGAAGATCCGAAGAGACCTGTAGCAGAGTAGTAATCAAAAAACTATCCATAAGGAAAGGCAGGTCCAGACGGCTTCACTGGTGAATTCCAGCAAACATTTGAAGGGTTAATACCAACACTTTACAAACTCTGCCAGAAAGTGGACTAGGAAAGAATCCTTGTCACTGCTTTTGAAGCCCTGATGCCAGCTTGAAGCAAAGATTTCACAATAAAACTACACACCAGTATCTCTTATGAATATATACAAAAATCTTCAACAAAATAGTAGTGAACTGCATCCATCAATATATAAACAAGATTGTACATTATAACAAAGTGAGATTTATACCAGGAATGCAAAGTTGGTTTAACATTCAAATATTACTATAACATACCATTATCAATAACAGACTAAAAAATTGATAGATCTCAGTAGATACAAAAAAGAATGAAGTTGACAAAATTCAGCACTCAGTCATGATTTAAAAAAAAAAAAAAAAGAGGATCAAGAATAAAAGCACATTCCCCCAACCCCAACCAGAAAAAGAGCACATCATGCAACAGGGCAACTAAGAAAATACTTAATGATGAAAGACTGAAGGTTTTCTCCCAAAGACCAAGAAAAAGACAAGAGTTCTCAGTCTTAGAGCTTCTATTTACCATTTTCTGGGAGGTTTTGACTAGAAGAAAAGTCAAGAACATGAAATAAAAGACATCCAGATTGGAAAAGACAAAACAAAACCATTTATGGCAGACGGCATAACCTTGTCCATAGAAAATTTTAAGAAATCTTCCACAAAGAAAAAAGAACCCTAAAAGGGTTTTGAGTGTCCCATGTGGAAATCAACCATATTTCTACACACTTGCAATGAATGATCTGAGACAAAATTAAGAAACCAATTTTTATAGTATCATCAAAAAGCATAAGATACTCAGGAATAAAATTAATGAGGAAGCATAAACATTACACTCTGACAATTAAAAAATATTGTTGAAAGAATCTAAAAACCTAAATAAGTGGAAAGGCACCCTGTTTAAATGTCAGAGGACAGAATTTTGTTAAAATGGCAATATTCCTCAGATCACCTATGGATTCAACACAATTCCTACAAAAATCCCAAAGGGCTACTTTACAGAAATTGACAAGCTGATTCCAAAATTCACACGAAAATTCAAAGGGCCCAGGACAGTGTGACAATGTTGAATGTAGGAAGAAGTTGGAGAGCGCGCACTTCCCGACTCCAGACTCACCGAGGGCAGCAAGCCGCTGCACGTGCTCGTCTCTTGATCGGAAACGGATTCACAGATACAGGGGAAGAGGTCCAGAGACCCCAGCGTGAGAAATGACATGTTCAGGGTTCACAGGGTGGTCAGCCAGATTGTTCTGAGTGAACCTCATCTTTCAAAACTATCGTGTGAATGAAATATCAAAATTTTTTAGGTATCATAAAACACCAGACACCTCATAGGTTTGGATCTCGGACCCAAGTTCAAACTGACAAGTCCGAACTGACAGAGCGTGGGGCGGCAGCGGGGGGGAGGGAGACTGAGGCAGTGTTGGGTGTGACTGGTGTGTCAGGGGCTGTGGCGGGAACCAGAGCCATCATGCAGGGCATTTCGGGGCCACAGGACTAAAGAGATGGCCAGAAAGGCAAGCGTGGATTCTCTGGGAGATTCAGGGCTTAAGATCAGTCTGGGGTACTCGAGGGGAAAGTGTATCAGGATGGGTCTCCTGAAGACACAAAACCCCGACCCCAGACCAACCCCAATCACCTGTGATGTTTCAGCTGAAAAACTTTCAAACAAACAAATGAAGGATGAGTTGATTTAAAAGATAAAGGAGATTGTAAGACGCGCTTTCATCCACACCCAGGCCCCTTCCTTCCTTTGGCGCCTGTCTCTCTTTCCAGGAATAGCCGCTGTTAAAAAGAAGGAACACTCAGTTGTCACTTCCTGATGTTCACGATTATAATTTTAAATAATGCACTCGCTGCTTGAATCCTAGATCTTAGTGCCTTTACTTATGACTGGGCCACGTCCTTCTGTGGGATTAGCACAATGCCTTCCTCAGCTGCCTAGGCTTTGTTAGTTCTCTATTTTTAAAGTACATTATTTAAAGTACAGTATTTCAATTTTCTAGGTACAATACTGACAATTTATTCCAAGATTTATATTAAGTCTTTTGCCTGCAGGTTGTTTCTAAACCCTATCAATAAACAGCATTAAAAGGGTTTTGTAGGGACGCCTGGGTCGCTCAGTCGGTTAAGCGTCTGCCTTCGGCTCAGGGTCTTGCGATCGAGTCCTGCCATCAGGCTCCTTGCTCAGTGGGGAGTCTGCTTCTCCCTCTGCTGTGTCCTCTCTTTCTCTGACTAATAAATAAGTAAAATCTTTTTAAAAAGGGAGGGGGTTTGTACAGATTCTTCAAGGCAAAAGTAGAGAGTAGGATTGAACCCACTGAGGAAAAGATCACTGTCATCAGACTTGCCTGGCTGATGGGTAATTTCTGTGTCAGCATCACCGGTCTTAGGTTCGGCTGGGTTTTTCCTCCTCGCTTTTTAACTTTTTTCCCTTGGTGACTCTTAGTTGCCAAGTTGGGATTCCAGTCTATTATCACCTTCCTCAGATCCATTTTTGTTTTGGTAGAAACATTACTGATAAATTCTGCTGCCACTGACATTTCTGAGTGCATGCCTTTCTCACCTGGTAGATGCAATCCCGCAGCCAAACTAAGCTCAAACTGTGCTTTCCTCAGATTTTAAGGATTCTCTGATTTTTGACCTTATCACCCAGGGATACCCACGCAAAATCCAAGTCAGTAGGAGATTCTTATCTCTAGAGGGAAGCTGGGATCTTCCCTTTCCTTTGGCAAGCTGAGAATATTCTCTGTACTCTGGGAGCTACATCTCACCAGGATGGGTGGAAAACTGCTTTTTCGTTGTGTTTTGAGGGTTGGGGAAGGCTGCAAAACCTGATCACCTCACAGCCTGGCCGAATCTTCTCCTCTTTTTAAAAAAGTGCATCATCCCAGCCGCCATGCCCTCTCTCTCTTTCTGGAACTCTTCCTAGGTGATGGAGGGAGTGTGCCTGTTCCTGATTTCTCTAGAATCTTTCCCTTTATCCTTTCAAGCACCTTTCTGGCACTCTGGTCTTCCTTTCTCACAGAAGCAGTTTTCTTTCTTATCTCAAGGGAGGCAACACCACGCTGTCAATGAGAGTGCTGACGGACATTCTGGCTGCTGTCCTTGTCACACATCTGAGCTCTCTCGGGTCCTGTCTGTCCGTTGTTCACGGCCGTTGTTTTCACGAATGTCTGCTAATCCCCGGTTGTCCCCTGATTTACGAAAGAATCACCACGTTGGCTGGGAGGGGCAGCTGGAGGGGCTCTCCAGGTGCACAGATCTGTCCCCCAGCGCCCGTGCCCTCAGTGGGACGATGGTCTGGATGCGTCTCTACTCTCCTTTGCTGGAACTTGTCTGGACTCAAGACTCTCTCAGCCCCTTACACGTCTGAAAAGCTCGTACATAGATAAATGAGGGAAAGGGAGGAAGTGAGCCAGCCCAAAGTATCGTAAATTGCGTGTCTTATACTAAAGAATTCAAAATGAGACATTTTAAATACTGGAACTGAGGTTAGCGGTACGGTATTGTGATTTATGAGAAATACACAGTTGATCATTCAGATGATGAAAAGACATTTTCGTATGCATTTGGTCTTCATCATGGCTCCCGGCGCACAGCTTCCAAAACCCTCGGCCTCCCCTGAGGGAGGACTTCCAGTAAAAGATCTGGTCTCTGGAGCCCTAAAGGGGAAGTGGGTGTCTTGTTACTGAGAGGAGCCCCTTTCCACCACACTGGGTTTATGTTAGTGAGGCTAACTTTGAAAAGTGCCTAAAGATTGGGGGGCTGCTTGCCCGGGGGACCAGCCCTAAAGAGAGCCTCCGAATCTGCAGCTTCCCTGCTTCCCCTCCGGGGAGGAGAGAAGGCCTAGAGGTTCACGCTGCCAATGGCCAGTTACTTCGTTGACCATGACCATGTCATGGAGACACCATAAAACCCCAAAAGGAGAGGATTTGGAGAGATCCCGGGCACGGGGGCTGTCGGGAGAGCGGGCACGGCAGCTCCGCGCTCCTCAGCCCGGCCCGAGCCTCTCCTCTTCCATCTGGTCTCCCCAAGCTCCCTCCAACCGAATAAGCCCCCGACCTAGTGAGCCACGTGCTTCCCGGAGCTCCCGGAGCCACTCTAGCAAATTAATCAAACCCAAGGAGGGGGTCGTGGAAATCTCTGACTTCTAGCCAGTCGGAAGCGCGGGCGACCATCGGGGCTTGCCACGGGCATCTGAAAGGGAGAGCCGGCTGCCTGCAGGACTGAGCCCTCAGCCCGAGATCTCATTTCCTCTCGGCTGCGCAGCGTCGGAAGTGAGCTAACGGGCAGGACGCCCAGCCAGGACCTGGAGAGGTATGGGGTCTGGCGGGGTGTGGGGGGACACGGGCCCTGCAGGCGCTGTCACAGGGTGCAGAATGACAGGAGGCTATCCTAGCCTATAGGGCTAAGAATCGGGGGGAAATCAGACTTCGATTTCCTGAGTCACAGAAGTTGCCCATCCAAACATCCTGTGGGAGAAACAGCAGATTCCTACGAATGAAGGAGCGTGTCGGTAAAACCACTGTCTTCACCTGCGCTCTAGCCTGAATTAAGCTTGCTGGAAAAAAACAGAAAAGTATACACATGTATATATATAATGTTTTCTTTTATATATATATGTATGTATATATATTTATACACACACATATATATGTAAAATAAATCATTCAAACCTAATCTCCTAGATCAGAAGAATTCAGCTCAGGAAGTGTGAGCATTGAGAAAAACCTGACCGTCTGGGGCTCTCTTGCCCGAAATCCCCACGGATGGTCTGAGATCAAAGGCACGTGCCTCTCCTAGAGATGACACAGGTGATCTCTGCTCCATCCTTGCCTGGTCCTCCAGGATGCCTTCTCCTCAAACACATTTACACTTTTATCACACATTTACACATTTATCACAACATTTACACTTCGTTGTTAAACAAATTCCATGCAAATTCTCTACAGAGGAGAGCATACCTTTACTTATTTCTAGAATCTCGATTTAATTAAACATTTGCTTCATGTCCCTTCTTTGTGGACCCTAAAAAATGACTGATTTGTTCGTGGGAAACATTTGTCAGACAGAAAGAGTTAAACATCTAAACATCGGGGCTTGTCTTTCCCCAAAGAAGCAGACTCCTTTTCCCGGAACCTTGCCTCGTGGTGTTCTGGAAACATCCTGCCCTGCAACGTAAGGACAGGTGTTAAAACAGGACAGACACAACTGTCTGCACCCAGATAATGGGGCCGCCACCGCTGGGGGTGGTCAGGAGGGGGGTGTCCTCAGGTACCCCTGCAAGACTCACGGTATCGACAAGAACGAACCAAATGGAGAGACACGGAGACGCGGCTTGGATTGGGGTACGTGATTCTCTAAGGCTGTCATTATTAGAGGCAAGTCATAGCCCGCAGCTGAGGCACAGAAGAAAGGTCCCCTGGTGATCGTCCGAAGCTGTCCCCTGGACTCCATGCTCAGAAACGCGATAGAACAAAGTAACATGCACTTTGTGAAGCTTCACACACTGCCAAGAGCCTGACTATATTGGGGGCACTTTCTGCCCACCTCCCTTTCTTCCCACGTGGGTATGGGAAGTGAAAAGGCAAATCTTGCGGCTAAAAAGACCATCATCACCCTGGTCAGAGGATCAGTCCCCAGGTCGGACCCTCCACACCCGCTGGCGCGAGCTGACCCCGCGGCGGAGGGGACCCCGGAGGAGGAAGGCCGCGGGAACAAGGGAACTCTGTGGACCAGGAGCAAGAAAGGGTCCGGCGCCAGGCGCCAAGGCTCAGTGTGCGGCCCCGTGCGGCCCCGGGCCTTCCTTCGCCGTCAGCCTATTGAAACGGGCCTCTGCACAGGTGCACGTCGTTAGGTGGTCTTCTAGGTTGAGCCAAAGAAAAGCCGACAAAATCGGCAAGTGGCTACAGAGGCCTCCCTCAGACAGCCATGAGCTACTTGTTACTTAGGCCTGGGGGGTCTTAGCTAAGAAGCACTGCCAAGTCCAAGGTCATGAAGCTTCAGCCCCATGAATTTTTCTAAGAGTTTCATGACTTTCGTTCTGACGGTCAGGCCTCTGACCCCTTTTGAGTTAATTCTTGTATACGGTGTGAGAAGGGCCCAACTTCATGCCCCTGTGGCTATCCCGTCGTCCCCACACCACTTGTTAAAGGAGACAATTCTTCCCCCAAAGAAAGATCTTGATCCTCCTCGTCCAAAATCAATGAGCCGTGCCGGTGAAGGTTTATTTCTAGACTCCCCTCCCGCTCCGTCGGGCTACCTGTCTTCTTAGGCTCCACCACACTGTTTTATCTACTGTGGCTTTGCTGTAAGTTTTAAAATCGGTAGGTGTGAAGCCTCCAGCTTTGATGTTTTTTTCAAGATAGTTTTGACTATTTGGGGCCCCTTGGAATGTCACACAAATAAGTAAATTGGACTTTGGCAAAATTAGAAGCTTTTTTTCAGCAAAGAACATATTATCAAGAAAGTGAGAAAAGAAAACTCACAATGGGGGAAACATGTCCTACACTCTGATAAGACACTATCAGGAAAAGACAGAGGACTCAGAACGGAGTAGCCAAACAAAAAACAAACCCACCAAAATATGGACAAAGGGCTCGTCTAAATATTTCTCTGAAGAAAATATACCTGTGGCAAGAAGCACATGAAAAGATGTTCCACATTCGTCGCCAGGAAAACGCAGCTCAAAGCCACTCTGAGGCACCCTTCACACCCGTAGGATGTGGACTCCCCAAAATCCAAAGAAATGACCAGCAAGCAATCAGAGAAGACCATGGAGAAATTAACCATAGAACTGGCACAGCAATCCACTTCTGCGTGTACATCCCCAAATAACTGATAGATAACAACACACAGACACGTAGCTAAAATACTGACAAGACGCTCGCACACCGTGTTCGCGGCAGCACTGATCACTACAGCCAGCAGGCGGAGCGACGCAGGGTCCGCGGCCGGAGGACTCCACAAACCAAACAGGGCATACGCGCAGTGCATCATTACTCAGCCGTAACGGGGCCGAAGTCCAGACACCTGCTAAGGCACGGATGAACCCCGAGGGCAGCACGCCAAGTGCCATGAACCAGTCACAGAAGGACGGGGATGACAAGGTCCCACCTAGGTGAGGTCCCCCGAGTGCTCAGACTGTGGAGACAGAAAGCGGCAGGGGGTGTGCCAGGCCTGGGGGAGGAGACAATGGAGGGTTAGTGTCTGTCTGACGGGGGCGGAGCTTCAGTGTGGGGAGGTGGTGGGTTCCTCAGCCACGTGGTGGCAGGACAGTGTGAACGTGTGCCAGGCCACGCATGTTCAGTGATGCACGGAGGGTTTGGGAGGGGACGGGGGGAGGGGGTTGAGAGGGCCTAGTGGCGGGTACTACGGAGGGCACGGATTGCGTGGAGCACTGAGTGGGGTGCATAAACAATGAATCTTGGAACACTGAAAAAGTAAAATTAAATTTAAAAAAAAAAAAAGGAAATGATGCAAGTGGTGGATTTTACGTCGCCTGTGTTTTAGCACAAGAAAAGTCCGATTGTACGTGTGAACATTTTTAGTAACCGCAGAACCGAAACCTAAGGACCACATGCAGGACACGAGCACAGTGGGCAGCAGCGGCAGCAGACGGTCCCTCCCCTTGCTCACCCACGCCGCACAGTAAAAGCATTAAGGGTCTGATCTGATCTGGCAAAACCAAACAAAAATCTAATTTCCCGAGAAGACCAATTAACACGGGCACCTACTTCCTGGACCCACTCCTCTGCTGCACCGAAGGTGACGTGAGGCATGGCTCTTTGACACTAAACCCCGTGAGACTCGTGTCCAGCACGGGAGCCACTCCCCACGGGAGCTGCGGCAAGACTCGAGGGAGACGTCTTGCACTGGATTTCGGACCTTAGGACAAAAAAGCTGCTGCATACCCCATTCACAGCTGTGATACCACTGCTAACGTAAGAGGATGCTAGTTCGTATACACTGCATACATTACCTAAATTAACTTCACCTGGGGCGCCGGGGTGGCTCAGGGTGTCAAGCATCCGCTTTTGGCTCAGGTCATGGTCTCAAGGTCCTGGGATCGAGCCCCGCATCAGGCTCTCTGCTCAGCGGGGAGCCTGCTTCCCCCGCCCCCACCTGCCTCTCTGCCTGCCTCTCTGCCTACATGTGATCTCTGTCTGTCAAATAAATAAATAAAATCTTTTAAAAAACTTCTAAAAAATTAATTAATTAATTAACTTCACCTGTGCCTTTACGTTTTAAAATGTAGTTTCTTTACAAAATGAAAAATTACAGGTATGGCTCACATGTTGTATTTGCTGGTATGCAGTGTTCTGGAACAAATCCTTACACTTTTTTCTTTAGCAAACGTTCAACAGCACATTATAATTAATCACATGAGTTACAAAATTGAATTAAAGGTGATTTCTTTAAGAAAATTTTTAGAATCCTCTTCTAATTAATAGTTACAGGCAAAAAAGCCCCAAGTCATCAGAAAAATACTGATTTTCCTGCTGCGACAAAGTATATAAAATAATATGTCAACACGTGTGGTGACAAACCAAAATCAGAATCCTATAGAAATATAGGATATACAGAATCCTATAAAATCTGTCATATATCTGAAATACAGGATATACAGAATCCTACAGAAAGATACATCAGAAATAGTAATGCATGAGGTGGCACGGAGCCCGTAGGAGAAGTTTCAGAGGAGAGATTTGCTACAGTGGAGCCGAAGTACAAAGGTCTGAACACACTTCGGTGCATCTAGTATTTGCTCTAACGAGTCTCTCTCCGCGAGACGCTCCGGCACGGGCTCTCTTCTGCCAGTGTTGGCTGGTTGGTTTGTGTGCTCGCCCCACTCCTGGCCCAGTATCGGCGCCGCAAAGGCAGGGTCCCTGCTGAATTCATTCACCAGGCGTCTGACTCATCGGGAGCCCTCAGCACGTACTAAGTGATTATCTGTTGCTGGAATACATTTCTGTGAGCCAAACAAGGAAAATCGTACCAGAGAAGATAAATGAGTCCTTCAAAGAAACAAAATGAAGTTGTGAAACATGGACAGAACACTGACCACTCACAGTTGACAACGACAAGTGAAATAAAAATTTCCAAAAGGAGACGTGCTAACGTTGTAAGAGACAGAGCCAGTGTGCAGAATTTATTGTACCGTTCAGTAAGTTCTTACAGCAGAGAAGTGTGAGCCAAGCGTAGGCAGGAGCTCCGGGCTATTGTGCATTCTGGATACTTGGTTTAATTTTCCCTCACCTGTTTCATCTGCTCCCTACCCCTACACCTCCGGCCTTTCCTATCTTGGCTATTATAAATAACGCTGCAATAAACATAGGAATGCAAGTGTCCTTTTCAATTAGTGTTTTCATTTTCTTTGGGTAAATTCCCCACAGTGGGATTACTGGATCCTACAGTAACTTTCTGAGGACCCTCCATAGCGGTTCCCGCAGTGGCTGCACCAGCTTGGGTTCCCACCAACAGTGCACGAGGTTCCTTTTCCACTACATTCTCAGCCACACTTGTTATTTCTCGTCCTTTTGATTCGAGCCATCGTGACAGCTGTGAGGTGGTACCTCACTCACATTCCCCGATGACACGTGGGCTGAGAATCTTTCCATGTGTCTGTTGGCTCTCCGCATGTCTTCTTTGGTAAAATGTCTATTCAGGTCTTTTGTCCATTTTTAATCAGATTATTTGAGGGTTTTTTTTGGTGTGTGTGTTGACTTATATAAGTTCTCTACATATTTTGAATATTAACCCCTTCTTGGATATATCATTTGCAAATACCTTCTCCCATTCACTAGATTGTCATTTTGTTTCATCAATGGCTCCCTTGGCTGTAGAAAAGCTTTTTATTTTGGTGCAGTTCCAATAGTTTGATTTTGCTTTTGTTTCCCTTGCCTGAGAAGACATGTCCATAAATACGGTGCTAGGGCCAATGTCCAAGAGATTACCGCTTGTGTTTTCTTTTAGGTGTTTTACGGTTTCAGGTCTCACATTTAGGTCTTTTATCTCTTTGAGT
The DNA here is from genome assembly GCF_009829155.1 of Mustela erminea. NCBI lineage: Eukaryota > Metazoa > Chordata > Mammalia > Carnivora > Mustelidae > Mustela > Mustela erminea. The sequence continues at coordinate 91,999,049 of NC_045625.1, forward strand.
TTATTCCTGTACATGGTGTAAGAAGGCGGTCCAGGTCCATTCTTTTCTATATATCTATCTCCAAATGTGCTTTTAAATATAAAATAAGTATTCTTAATTTATAAGAGATAAGAATGTATATATTATATTACATATGAGGCAAGTATTTTAATATATATATAAATAATATATAATAATATGTAATATAAAAAAATAAAACCTTTAAGATAAGGTTCAAATTCTTGGACACACTTTACAAGGAGATAAGAAGCAACCAGAAAAATGCCGTCTACTGCTGCAGAACGACTTACTAATTACCTTGTAGCACGGACTATGTAAGTGTTGCCAAATGAAAAGGCAAGTCATGCGTTTATCTTTCATACAACAAGCAACTGTTCTAAATTCATTGCCGTTTTCTGTATGGCAGATGGCTTTGAGCAGCCGGCCATCTAGCAGGTATTATACAAAACTAAGCAGACTTTCTCCATCTCTGTGATATGAAGATGAAACTATAAGCATGAGAAGGAGACACAGTCCCTCCTTTGGGAACACAACTGCCCTATGAAGAGAGCAGTTTGGAGAGAGATGCATAAAATCACTCCTAGGAGAGTCATGTAGATGTCACTGAGACGGTGACACGGACTGTTCCCGCCTTTGTTCCCCTTGACCAGAGCAACTAACATCTTGTCAAAAGCAAGACGGGGACGCCTGTGTGGCTCAGTCTGCCTTCGGCTCAGGTCATGATCTCAGGGTCCTGGGATCGAGCCCCGCCTCGGGCTCTCTGCTCAGCGGGAAGCCTGCTCGTCCACTTGTATTCTCTCTCACCATTTCTGCCTTTCTCTCTCTCAAATAAATAAATAAAATTTTAAAAAAATAAAAAGAAAAAAAACACCACTGAGAGAATCCTAGAACATGGAGGTGAGGTGGACCCCAGAGCCCAAGACAGTCCGTGTTAGAGGAACCACCACACACTGACCACATCACCCCTTCCCCAAGCCAGTGTAGTCCACGAGGACAGGCCTCCCCTGAGCCTCTGGTTCCTTCAAGGGGAAAAGAGAACCCAGGAGAGACAACCAGCCTGCCCCAGCACTGTGGGTCACTCTGTGGGAGTCCCTACTCTGATTCACACCATGAGACCTGCAGCAGAACCTCCAGGGCTTACCCCTGGGAACCTGTGAACAGAAAATCTGAACAAATCAATTACTAGTAAGGGAATTGACTCTGCTATAGAAAGTCTCCCAATAAAGGAAAGCCCAGACCAGATGGCTTCACTAGTGAATGTAAAGGAGAGTGGACACCAGTCCTTCTCAAACTCTTCCAAAAAAAAAAAAAAGGAAAAAAGAAAGAAAAGGAGGGAATACTCAACACCCGTATCAGAAAAAAACACTATTAGAAAAGTAAATGACAGGCCAATTCCCTGATGAGTTCAGACGCAAAAATTCTCCATAAAATACTGGCAAACTGATCTCGGCAGCACGTGGTAAGAATCGTTCACCTTAATCACGTGGGGTTTATCCCTGGGACACAAGGATGGTTCCATACCTGCAGATCAACACGCGACAGATCACATCCACAGAATGGAAGAAAATCATCAGACGGTCGTCTCAACAGACGCAGGACAAGCATGGGACGAAATCCAACAGCCACTCAGGATGAAAGCACTCGACAGATCAGGTGCAGAAGAAACCTATCTCAACATAAGAAGATCATATATGGCAAGTCCACACTAACACCATCAACGGAGAAAGGCTGAAAGCTTTTCCTCTACGGACACCACGCCTCCTGGTGTGGTGACACCACTCCTACTCAGTAGGGTACGAGAGATGGTAGCCAGAGCAATTGGGCAAGAAAAGAAATAAAGGCATTAGAATTGGACAGGAAGAATCAAAATTGTCTCTAATTTGAAGATGATATGATTCTACATAGAGAAAACTCCAATGGCTCTACCAAAACATCGTTAGATCTAATCAATGAATCTCACAGAGCTGCGAGATACGAAACTTACATAAAAATCAGTAACATCTCTATGCACTATCAACAAATTTTCTAAAAGGAAATGTTCATTGCAGCCTATTTACAATAATCAAGACACAGAGACGATCTTAGTGTCCGTGATGAATGAGGGCATGAAGAGGTCACGTAAATTCACGCAATGGAATATGATGCAAGCATTAAAACAACAAAGAACTCTTATCATTTGCAACAACACAGATGGACACGGAAGGCGTGATTCTAAGTGGGATAAGTCAGGCAGAGGAAGATGGACGCTACACAATTCCACTTACACGCGAAGTCGACAACGTGCAAACAAAAACTCTTTTCAAACTCATTGAAAACGGGTGTGCACATGCAGTTACCAGAGGCACAGGGTGGGAAAGGGAAAATTGGAGGAACGTAGTCAAAACAGAGATGCCTCCAAGTTATAAATGCACGGTTCGTACGACTGCCTTGTGCGGCGATGCTGACCGAGCCAGCACGGCCCTGAGGTCTGCGGGGACGCTCGTGAGGATGTAAATCTGGAGTTCCCATCATAAGAGGAATACTTTTTTCTTTAAAACCTTTTTTTTCTCTTTCTTTTCTTTTTCCTATATTTATATAAGAAAATGGGTATTAGATGAACCTGCTGGGGTGCTCATGTCACAATGTACGTACATTAAATGATGATGCTATGTGCCCTCAGCCTATACAGTGAATCAGTATGTCCATTATTTTTTATACAACTGGGAAAAACGATGCTTCTACTATTACATGTCTTGGTCAGAAGCAAGGTGAATGTGTTCCTAAACAACTTTCCCATCTGCACAACTAAAAACCTGAAAATCAGACTTCTCTCCTAGCATTTTCAAGGTCTTCTGGATGAAGGATCCTCACGGGTATGGACGCGCGTGATAAAAATGCACAGATGCAGTACCCTTCAGTCCCATTTCGAGAATGTGGTGCGGGTGTCAGAGGGGAACGGAGGCCAGAGAAGGGCTCCCTGCAAAGTGGTCATCCGAGTAAAGATTTGCGAGAGGCAAAGGTGTGAAGCCTGGTACCCGGGGAAGAGCTCCCTGGCAGTGAGGGCGTCAGGTGCAAGCAGATACCAGCGTGACCTGTTTTCAGACCGTGGAGGACTCCAGAACGCAGGGAAGGAGATGGGGGAAGGTCGATGCGGCCGCAAGTGATGGGCAGGGACGGGTGATGGTGCTGAGTCAGCATTTACCATGAGAAGGATGCTGGTCCCTGAGGGATTTTAGGAGAGGAGGGACAGTGGGAGTCCTGCTGTGGGGGGCCTCCTTGAGGACTCAGTAGGGCAGGGTGGAAGCAGGAGACAGTCAAGAGGTCCTGGCTTGGACCAGGTGATGGTAGAAGGAGCGGTCAGGGCCATCCCCGCTCAGCTCACCCTCTGGGTCCACGACTATAAATGCCAACCATATGCCAGCCATGCCCAATGGCGTACCCACGGCCAGGCCCCTGCCCTACACTACAGCCTTACCGGCCCTCTCCCTGCTGGACCTCTTTGCTTGAATGCCTTGGGGACATCCCAAAACAACAGGTGCACAACTGATTTGCCTATAACTCCTCAACATCTCCCCTCGCAACTTGCTTCATCTTGGCAGATGGCAACATTCCCTTCCAGCTTTCTGGGCCTAAACCCTCAGAGCCCTCCTGAACCCATCCTGACCTCTGGCACCTCATGCCCGGGCCATCAGTAGAGCGGCCCAGTGATGTCTCCTGAACATGGCTGGACCTCACCATGGATCGCCCGTGCTCCCTAACATGTCCCATGCCCCTCAGCTGGGTCCCTGCAGCCACTTCCTAAGCAGAGAGTAGGCTTCATCCTCAAGCGGCTCTCATCAACTCCCGGAAGGTACGAGACCTTGTCACCTCTGTACTCAGAACCTTCCACTGACCATGCTGTCTCAGAGAACAGCAGCTGAAGGGCTCGCCCCCACACTCAGCCTTACCTCCCCCTGCACTGCCCCAGCTCATCCAGCCACGTGTCTCCTTGCTCCCCGGATAACAGCTGGTATGCTCCTGCCCCAGGGCCTTTGCACCGGCAGTTCCCTCTCCATGGACCACTCTTCCCCACTCACCTTCTACAGACCTATGTTCAAATATCCCCTTCTCAGACAGTCTCCCTGACTGTCTCGGTGCATGATCTCAGCCCCGACTGCAGGAGGGCAGCCACGTGGGGGGAGGCAGGGCCAGGAGGTACTGTGACGGCCACGTGCGTTTCAGACCACACTGCACAGCCACTGAAAGGGGCCGGCTGCAGCGGAGAAAGCGGACAAGAAGTTACAGTAAATTACGCCCAAACGCAGACAGCTTGGACCAGACAGGCGACGGGGAAGACCGAGTACAGGCAACGTGCCGCCAACCCGGAAGTGATGGTGGTTGGTTAGGAAGGAGGTCAGATGGGGAGTGGGCAGTAAAGCATCAGGGAAACTGGTCGGGTTTCCAAATGGTAGAGCCGGAGGGACGGGACCAGACCCTCTCCTGAGAGCACGCTGGGCAAAGGATGGGTTGCAGGGGCATGTGAGATCATGAGCTGCGAGCATGTTTGGGCCGTCGAGGCTCACGGCACGTGGGCAGGGGGATGACGTGCGCAGCACCTGCTGTGGCCCCGGGACCGCGGTGTGAGGCTGGGAGCCACGCTGACATCAGGCCTGAAGCCCAGAGCGGACAAGACGGCTTGCAAGACCCACGAGGGAACCAGAGAGGACTCCAGCTCGGAACCTGAGTCTGCAAAGCTCACGGGAGCACCGGGGGTGGGAGCGGCTGCATGGAAGGCCACGCTGTGGAAGCCACAGGGAGCAGGTGGGGAGGAAGGAACAACCGAGCTCTCCCGGGTGACATCTGCACGCGCCATGAGGACGGACGCCGGACGTGGGGCCGATGCTCTTGGAGAAGGACGAAGAGCATCAGAGGTCGGAAGCCGACGGGATGAGCAAAGGCAAGGGCTGGACTCGGGGCCTGAACCACTGATCAGTATTGATTTGTGTCCTCTCCACAGTCACCACGCAGGTCAGCAGAACGTGCCACGGAAGTCTGCGGCGGCCCGCGTGTGTGGAATCCAATGACAGGTGACCCTGGACTGTCCTCAGCACCTCCTGTCCTCCGCAGGCTTCGGTCGGCACCGGGCCCCCCAGGAGCCTTACAGAGATGAAGAGACCAGAGCCACAAAGGCGTCAAGCAGGGGACATGCTTACAGACCCAGAACAGCATGAATTCAGGGACAGGCAGGACTGCCTGCGGGGAGATGAGCTCGGTCAAGGAACAGAAGGAAAGAGTTGGCAAACGGAGGAGCACGGATTTAACCAGAATCAGAACACGGAGTCCCTACAGGCCCAGCTCAAAGAGCAAGATATAAAGAAAAAAAAAAATCCACCTTTCAAGATTAGTTGGAGTGTGTGTCCCCCAGTCTTGGCTAGAACGAGCCAAGGCCAGAGGCCAGAAGCCCCTCCGGAAGCAAGGTTCAACGTCAGACCGGGGCTCCACGCCGGCCTCCGCAGCAGAGGAACAAAACCGAACCATTCAAAGCAGAGAGAGCAGAACCGTTCGACGCTGACCAGACGGCGACCACAACCAGCACAGCCGGGCGTCCGGACCCTCCAGCAGGGGCAGAGAGGCCCAGACAAGCTGCATCTCAGAAACGCCTCCCATCCAGACGCTCACGTGGCCTCAACGTTCAGATGCGGGAGCCGAGCCTCCGGGGGCGCGAAGGACTGGCAGTCGGTGCACAGCGAGGAGGTGGCAGAACCGCACTTCAGCTGAGGCTCAGCAAACCCTGGAAGGCATCCCCGCCGGTCCCAATCAGCAACAACGGAACCAGAGCTCAGGATGCTAGAACCGTGAGGAAGGAGGTTTCCTGTAGGAAAATGCACTAGGGCCAAGCTCCTTCCAGAATGGTCTCATATTACTTAAAAAATGCAACAGCCACGTTAGGCGGCGAATCCCAGATGGCCGCGTATGTTCTCTGACTCAGCCGCCAAGAGCAGCGATCCGCCGGAAACCTGCTGGAGCAGGAGGGTCAGTTCCGACACACTCAGCCTGCGTCGTAAGAAACCTGCTGTCGTCGGGGCTGGCTTCGCTGGCATCTGGTCAAGGAGGGATAGGCATGAAGCGATAGCCGATGAGTGAGAAAGCCGGAGAGATAAACTGCTGTGTCGTACCCCCAGGGTCAAGAGGCTATTTCACAGACGGCTTTCTGTGAGCCTCAGGGGACAGCTGACGGGCAGGGCGCACGGTGAGAGAGCCCCCTGGTCTTCCGTGCGCAGGTGTGCAGACGGCTGGGGCTGGTGGCTGGTAGCACAGTTGGGAAGACAAGTCCAAGTTCATACACAAAGGAGAACGCCATCGAGCTGGACTCTCCCTGGGGTAGAGCTGGGTGAGCTGCTGGCTTTGTTCTAGACACAGAGACCTGGATACGGATGATGCCCCCCCTTGCCCAGTATCCGCAGAAGGTACAGTCCACATAGAAAGTCACAGGCCTGCCCCAGGAAGACAATTGGAGGGTGAAGATGACGCAGGGAGGAAACTGTCCCCCTCCAAGGGCTGCTCGGTCTGAGCGCTCTGCTTCCCCCTCCAAGGGCTGCTCGGTCTGAGCGCTCTGCTTCCCCCCCCAAGGGCTGCTCGGTCTGAGCACTCCGCTTCAGAGTCGACGGGAGCAGAGCCGGGCAGTCTCTGCACTCCCTCACTTCAGAAAACAACCACTTTCCGGACGTTAATTAGCTTTAGAACAACAGAGCACAAACTCCCTCCTCACAAGATGCTGCTCTCTTTAAACTCCTCCAGGCTCGGAGACAGCCGGCCCTGCGATAGAAACGCCCCCGCCCCCTCCATTGCTCACGGATCCCCCGTCCCCAAGGCCACCCCGGGGCGGGGCGAAGAAACTGACATCTTTTCCTTAAGGTCACTCATTTCTGGTCTTCAAGAAGTCAGTATTCGCGGGGCAGTCGATTATAAGGCATCGCACTTCAGCAAACTTTACTTAATGGTGTTAAAATGGAGAGAAACATCGAAAATGCACACGCATACCAGCGAAGGATAATTTGAAAATATCCGTGAATCACGGGCATTCATGCAGTAAATACATACTTACACGCTACTTCCTGATTTTACAACGGGTTTGCTGCTACCTGCCCAGTAAAGGAATTTAAATATGAAAACTGAAAGATCTCCTGCGGGACATGGGGACGCGGCCGCTGACGTCGCCGTCAGGGACTGGACAGAAGCAGACAGGCCTTGTGCAAAGCGGCAACACCCACCCTGCGCCGGGTCCCTTCGTTTCTGCTACAGCAGATGGCCAGGCTGCAGGTGGGCCGGATCCACAAGCCTCCCTGCTGGTTAATTCTCAGAGAACCAGGTATTTGACTCAAGGTATCTGACCGAACCCATGATTTGACCCAATTCTCCTGATTTGCTGATAAAGAAGCAAAAATCGGTTTCAAGATCTCACAACTAGCTAGTGGTAGGGAAGGGTAGGATACAGGTCTTATAGCAATGTGAGATTATCTGTCTATTTTTTTTATAGTCTTTAATTGGTTCAATGTAATGGCTAATGGTTCCTAACCTTTCAGCTTTTAAATTGCTTTGTCAGAAAGTTAACATTCCATAGCCCTGCTGGTCACTACAATAACCACTAGCTGCACGGGCTATGGACCTCTTAAATGTAGCTAATCCAAACTGAGATGCTCCCTAAGTGTAAGACCTATCATGAAAAAAAAAAAAAAAAACTTATAAAATGTCCCGTCAGTATTTTGTATCAATTATATCTTTAAAACGTCACTTCTGAGAGACTGGGTTAAAGAAAATATGTGACTAAAATTCACCTCACCTGTTTATTTTGACTTTTCTAATGTGATCCTTTCGACGTGGTTCACATGCTCTACTTATTTTGGACAGTACTGGTTTATAGCAAAATACTTCACTGCACTAAGGCCAGGGGACAGGGCTGCAAGGGATCTTTCTTTCCCGAATTTGCAGACGGCGAGAGCAGAGCAAGAGAGGCCAGGAGAACATCTGCTCCAAGCCTCTGAGGAATCCTCACCTGGGGAAGGAAGAGAAACTTGCAAGACTCGTAATAAAACAAAACTAAAGCCCGACGTGACGGCCGTTACACGACTTCAGGTGAACCCTTACCCGAGTACGTGTGTGTACGTGTAACGTGTAAAACCGCATCTGCCCATCCTGATGGTAGGACAACCCTCACCTTCCCTTTTGATCAAGAGCAGGTATCTTCCCAGCTAAATCATAACCAAAACCGGTGTCCTGGAAATCGGTTGTGTCTTCAAAGAGACAAGTGCTCCTTGTGAGTAGCCACACCGGACGGAGCGACCGGCGGGCGGACAGCTCACGCACCTGACAGGTGAGAACGGGACCCAGGGGTTATCGGAATCGAAACGTGCAGGTCGGCGCTGCGCCCTTTCTGGCTTAGAACCGAGTGCTGGCAATCCCCTCACTCCAGAACACCAAATGCTCCTCTATAACAAGGAAATTTTTTTTAGTGCAAAAATTCACTGCATTTACCTTGGGGGCGGGGGCCGCGAGCAATGACGACTCGTCCAAGTCAGAAGGTTAATCACATATCAACTATGGCAACAAAATTAGAAGAACAAACACGCGTTTACTGTCACAGACACGCTCCCTTTTTGACAAAGAATGCTGGTTATTTCTCAAAGGCTCTAATTTTTCAGGAAGATGTGCAGGTCGGCGAGCGCAGACAGCATCCCCTGCTTGCCGAGGACGCAGGATTGCCAGCCGCAAGCACGAAGGCACGCCCACAACTCGGAATTCAATTTGGCTGTTTTCTGAGCCTCTCCTTAGAGAGGAACAACTACTAAAGCTGGAACAAGAAACGATTCTAGAGGTTTCTGCAATAACCGTGCACATTTAATTGCCGTCTGCAGGGGTAGCTCAGGAGGAAGCAGGGCTTCTAGGTGCCCTGGGAGAATCGCCTGTCCCTGATGCCTTCCCTGTGCTCACTACCTGGAACCTCGCCCCGCTGACCAAACCAGCCGCCATGTGTTAAAGGGGATGAGAAGGCTTCCCTGCCTTGTTCCTCCTGTTTCTGTGGGATGAGCCACGGGGCTTCAGTGTCTCAGCCCATAGGAACGCTGGGCTCCTGCACTTCCAGACACAGAACGGTTGACAGTTCGCAATTTCAGGCAATGACCCCCCCTCCAAAAAATAGTATTACCCCCCCACAAAATTGTTAAATTTATCCTAATTTTACCCTCCCATTTTCTCTCCCTCCCACTCCACCCCTTCAAATCCAAATGCCACTGGGAGAGAAGTGCACTTGGACTGATCGAGAATATGAAACGCTCTGGCTTTCTACTGTTACCTAGAAAATCTTCCTTAAAAAGAATATTTTATAGGTTTTTAGTTCAAAGCAGGGAAGGTCTCCTATGCTATGACGATCTCCTCACTTGGAAGGGGGTCGTTCCAAAGTTAATAAGGGCAGAGATGTAGGATAGATCCCCAAGGGAGACGAGCTGTGTCACTGCACAGTCGGAAGGACTGAATCCCACCACGACGCTGTATTTCTGTGGCCAATGGAGGGAACTGGGGGGTGCACCGAGCCTCCAGTTTAAAAGTCTCCCAAACCCCCAAGAATGGGAGCTGGTTTTAAAGGAGAAAACCAGCAATTTTCTGGCCGGACGGGGGATGGATGGAAGACTCAGGGCGGGAAGCCAGGGCGAGAAGCCAGCCCCGCTTTGCAGGGAGCCCGGGAGCTGGAGCTCAGGAGTCATTGTCATCTCCGGGAAGCCACGTTCTTACTACAGAAGGGGTTCGGTGGGCACTTCCCCCGCGCCTGCCCTCACCCCAGGGCACACGGGGCGGGGGCACCCGTGAAGAGCTCATGAGAAAGGAGCCCATGAGAGCTCCTTTTTTAAAAAAGAGAATTAAAATACATCGCCAGGTCTCAGCCAAGCTTAGTCCAGGGCTGCGGTGCGGTGGGAAAACATGCTGAGCCAACAGCAGCCCCAACGTGCTCTGCATTTCTCTCCCCTCGGACCCCATCCCTGAGGACTCTGCAAACCCATTCAATCAAGTTCCACAACAGAACACCTGCACCGCAGGCTTTTCTAAAGCACTAACTCCTGTTTTGGAAGGAATCCCAAGGAACGTGTACGAGGCGGGTTTTCTTCTCGCAAGAACACGTTATGGACGAGGGGCCGGGACGCACGCCCTCGCGGACAAGGATACAGAAATGCAGCTCGTCCCCCGCGGGCCAACTCCGCCAGCCCGACTGCTGGCTCGCCCTCCGGGATGGCGGCGATCCCTCTCCCGGGGGCTCGCCCCCAGGATGCCCGGGCCTCGGCGCCCCATTGCGGACGCGGCGAGGCCCCAGCGAAGGAGGGGGGATCCTTACCTGAGGAGCCGCACAACTCTGCCCGGAGCCTCTCCCGAGCTCGCCTCGCATAGGACAGGGCAGCGCAGGCTGTGCGCGCCGGGCTCCTCCCGAGGCAGGCGGGGCGCGCGCTCCCTGGCGCCGCCGCCGTGACGCTGCTGTCAGCTGCTCGCCCGCCGTGCGCCCCGCGCCCCGCCACCTGCGCCCCGCGCCCCCGCGCCCCCGCGCCCGCGCCCGCGTCCCCTCGCCCCGCGGCCCCCGTCCCTGCGTCCCGCGCGCCCCGCGCGCCCCGCGCGCCCCCTGCCCCTGCTCCCCGCGCCCCTTGCACCGGCTCCCCGCGCCCCCGCGCACCTGCGCCCCACGCGCCCCCGCGCACCTGCGCCCCGCGCCCCCCGCGCCCCCGCGCACCTGCGCCCCGCACACCACGCACGCCCCGCACCTGCGCCGCCCAGGCCGGCCGTCCTCCGGCCTCCCTCCTCGCGCTCGCGCTTGGATCGCCGACTTGCGAGCCCTGCCAGCTGCTGCAGCCGCCGCTGCTTTTGCTCAAATGGCGCCTGCTCGCCTCCCAAGAGCTTTTAGGTGCCGCCTACTGCATGCTCCTGGAATAGATGGCCAGGACTGGGATTTTCTGGGAATTCAAGGAATTAAAATCATTCCATTGAAAGTGCGCCGGGTTCTTTTGTTTTAGAGCCTTCGCATCCGCAGCTGTACGCGCTACGAACCACCTAAGCTTCTCTTGCGACGTCCAGGTACTAAATTAGAAACCTGCTCCGTGAGAGGGCAGGTGAACTCGGCCGTGCCCAGAGCCTCCCGCACGGCGCAGGATAGTACCTTCTCATTTACTAGGCTCCTGTGACAAAAGCACCATGGGCAGTCTGGGGCTGGAGCTGCCTTTCCACTGAGTAGTTCCACATTAGCGTTTGGAGGAAATAACCAGGTTTATTTTCTGGCATGGATAAGCCGTGTTCTCTAAGAAGCATTGATCGGAAACAGGTGAATCAGCAGGATATAAGATTTATGGCCAACAGTTCCGTGCCAACATGTTTCCAACGCTTGCCTGTAACACTGATGAAGTATGGACGGTAAACTACAGCTCTGAGGAATAGTCCTTTGCCCTATTATAACTCATTCTTTGTTTTTTTTTTTAATACCAATTTTCCCAAGAGACTCAGGCAGTGTTCGGTTGTTCTTAAAATTTGATTTAGCTCATAGAATCCCATTTACCTGTTTAAACCTGTCTTGAATGTCTGTATAATTTCAAACTGCTCTATCCTTTGATGTTCATTTCCAAAGTATGTTCCTGCATTATTCACAGGAAATACATGATTTTAAAATCTTACTTAGCATGATAATTATAATTAAGAAAATTTATTTTTTCCACTGATTGACTCTCATCTTGACCTAGAAGCTAAGGCCATTGGAATGTGGGGGCCAAGGTCATTGAGGGTTGCTATGGGCAAACCTACCCCCTTTGTAATGCCGCAGGGAAGTGGGGTGGCCGTTTCAGCAGGCGTCTCCTCTTCAGCACAAAGCTATCCCGGGGACAGCGCAGGGATGCTGATGATTTTTGGAATCCGAAAGGACCTCACAGGCTAACAAACTGAGATGTTGTTTTCCACGACAGCCTGAAACGTAGGTTACCAGGTTAAATGGTAAAATAAAGTTGAGGACTAAGTCGGGAATGGCAAAGGAATTCAACAGCGTGGACGTGGTGAAGGCAGAGAGCCCGTCCGAGCCCAGGGCCGGACGGAGCGAGCATCTGGAGCTGGGGAACGGAGCCGGGGGTCCTGCACATTGCACACTGCAGAAGAATCTGCACTTTGCCACCTACAATCATCATTTGTTCTGAGAAGGTGCCGCACGGGCCCCAGGGCCCCATTTGAACAGGAGCGGCCGCTTCAAATGATGTCTTCGCTCTCCCTGTCATTCCACAAGCCCTGACTTTTCACTGGCCGGAAGGAGCAGATTGCTTCTAAAATCCGACTTTCGTAAGATCCTCCATGAGATCTCTAAGCCTGCTGGACGTGGGCAGCGTCAGGCCAGTGTGTCTCAAACTCTCCGCATGTTCAGCGCGGCCAGCAGAACCTCAGCCCAGGTTTTCCGAGTCAGTGGCCTGGGGTTCCACAGCGTGCAATTCTAACAGGTTCCCTGGTCGTGCTGAGACTGTTTCAAGCAGGGACCCCTGAGCTCAGCCATCTCAATGCAGAGACTGACCACAGTTGGTGATGCGTTCGGGTCAGAGAAACACACATACGTCTATTTTCTAAGGCAAACTGAAACCAGGTCAGTCGGTCCAGCATCCCTCAGTTAGCGGAAGCCTTGTCCTTCTCCCGGAATCACACGTGAGCCCCCAGGACCTTTTGGGAGGCTGTGAAAGGAGCTTCTTCAGCTATGGCCCCACTTTGCACTCTGCAACTAGGACTTGGCTAACCCTCTCTCTGGGTGGACACACTCTCCCCTTGCCCCCGAGACAGTGCAGGACTCGAGGGGCAGAAGACTCTTTCTGCAAAGAACCTTCCTGCAGCAGATGCTAGCCATGCCAGGTTCCCAGCAGGGTGGGTGCTGGGCACCTGCAGAACCCCAACCTCACTGTCGCCCTCTGCTGGTCACCTTTGTGCATTACACAAACTGCCCAAGGGGCCACGCCCCCTCGCTCCTCTCCCAGGGCGGCGTGGCTCCATTTAGGACCTGATGTCACAGGTCCACAGAGGCAGAGCCAGAGCCTAACGCTGGGGCAGGAGCCGGGGGCTAAGGCAGGAGACGCTCTGGTTGGCTGCTGGGCAAGCACACATAATGAAAAGACACACGGTGGGACTCTGCTCCTTCCGTGTGTCACTGGCTCCCTTTCCTCCTGCTTTCTCTGAGACACGGGTCTGGGCCCCAGGCCGCAGCAGTGTGGGCAGCCGCTGGGAAGGTCACGGGCATCTCAGCCCCGCCCAGACTCAGAAACTGGAGGTGGGGGGCGGCAGCGCGTGCTTACCAGACAAGCCGGGGTCCTGGTGCCACGTGTAGGGTGTGGAACCTACGGCACTAACGTTCGCTCTTCAATCATATTTTTAACAAATGCCATGTCAACCGGTCTCCTTAGAAATGTAGAAAGGGCACTGCCTGGATGGATGTGCTAGCTCAGCGCCCTCCGCCCCTGATGTTTCTGATCCTGCAGGGGTCTCCCAGGGTCGCAGCCCTCACGGCCCTGTCCACGCAGCTTAGCACGTAAGGGGGGGTGCAGGACACCGCCGGGGGGACAGCATGTCTCCCAGCGGCCATGCCAGTGGTCAGGACGTCCACCTGCTGACCTGGCCTTCTCCCATCCAGACTTCCTCCCACGAAGCCTGATCCCTCGGCGGGCCAGACCTTACATACTAAGTCCTTAGCCCTGCAGTGTGAAAAGCCTCGTACATCTACTTGGAGAAAAGAAAGCCCAGGCCCCAGAAAATAAAATCTTCCCACAACAGGCAAGAAGAAAATGAAGTTTTCTTTTGATTTTTTTGTCAGTGAGTTCATTGGTCCTGACACTGGGTTGGCCCTTCAGAGAGATGTCCCACATCCAGAACTGCCGTGGGATTAGTCATCACAGGCTGTCCTCCTCCAGGCCCTTTCTGAGTCCATTCCCAGGAAGGGAGTCAGCTGAGAGCCTTCGGGAGCAAGACGCCGAACACAGGAGCACCAGGCTTCAGTCCTGGACGGTGGCTATTGTTGTGCACTGCAACAGTACCTCAGCATCCAGGATGATGTCCAGAGATGGGCGTCCCCTCTCTGTGAGTGAAGACTCTTGAAGGCAGGTCTTTTTTACAGAGGGTGAGGCTCCTTCGCTATTCCCTTGGTTTTCACCTTGGTTGTCTATATTTCATCATCCCTTTAGGCTCTACGCAGCTGTCCTGGGTGCTTCTAAGTCTAAGGAGGTTTCGCCTCTGTTCTTCCTCCCACCCCCAGTGCTGTTATGACAAGGCCCAGGCATCATGCTTCCTATCTGCTCTTAATCTTTTCAGCCTCCCAAGCTACACAGATGCCAAAGCTGACATCTGTTCCCTGTAATCTCGAGAGTTTCTCATCGCTGCCTTATCTAAGGTTGACCTGGTTCTCTGCGTCTCCTGAAATATTAGTGAGCACATACAGATGAGGGCAGCCATGAAATGCGGCTCTGTGCTCTTAACCTGCTCTGCCTGTCCCTGATGCAGCCCGCCGACACCCCTGCTCTCCCTCCCCGGCAAACCCTCCGCCGCCTCTTTTGGGACACCTGAGTCTTACCCACCAACTTCCCTGCATCCCAAACTTCTTTGTAGAAGCCGGCCAGACTTTGCCTCGTGAAGCCCTGACTGTGGGCCCGTCCCCGCATCTCCTGCAGCCTCTCGAGCAAGACGGTCTCTCCTCCCGTGCTCCGCTAGGTCCGTAACCTCAGAGCTGTGTCTCCCAAGCCGCAGCTTTGCACCTGCAGGATCCCACCTCCTTCTGGGCGGTACCAGCCTTTTCCCTTCGTCTTGCTGTCCTTTGGATCACCTGTCATCTTTTGGGTCTAGTGGGCTTCCTCTCCGTGTGGATCCAGGGCCATCCGGTCACCCTGCTCTCTGCTCTCTTGTGTCCCTGGTCTCCTTGTCTCCAGTGGCTTTCTTCTCTCCCACATCCGGTCCGCAGGGCGTGGTGGTGAATTGCGGGACAACAGGAAAGTGGCTTCCAGCGCGCCCCCTTCTGCCGCGGTCAGCCCTACCTCCTCCCCGGGAGGCTGCGTCCGGCCCTGAGCTCAGGATCACCTTCCTTGTACGTGTCTGCCTTTCCCATGTGCTCACGGCTCCCTTTTCTACCCTCGGAACATGTAGAAGAACAGGTTTCCTGTCCCCCCTCACCATTGTCCTCTCTGAAGAACCGAAAAGACTGAAGACGGCCCTGATGACCCTGGGCCACTCCTCTCATTGCTGGTCACGATTTCCAGTTTGTTCTGCCAGCAGCCAGGCGGAGTGGAGCAGGCAGACCTGGACTGGCATCCCAGGGCTTTGAGACTCAGGCCCAGGTTTGGTGTTGGCTCACAAGGCCCCCCAGCTCCCTCTCCTCCCCGTCTCCTCTGCTCTCAGGGTCAGCGTGATTGGTCTCCTTCCTGTTCCCCAAATGCTTCGAGGCCTTCGTCCCATCAAGGCTGCTGCATGGGCGCTCATCGGCTCTGTGAGCTCATCAGGCTCAGGCCATTCCACTCAAAGCCACGGCAAAATGTGTTCCCAAAGGAGGCCTTCCTGGCCACCCGATTTAAACTTGCAGCCCCTGCTAAGTGTTGAATTGTGCCCTCCCCCCAAATACAAGTGACATACTAGCTACTAATAACCCAAAATGTGACCTTACTTGGAAACGGGTTCATTGCAGAAATAGTTAAGATGAGCTCGTCCTGGAGGAGGGCAGGCATTTACTTCGTTTGACTCGTGTTCTTCTAAGGAGAGGAGGGTGCACAGGGAGAGGACAGCTGTGGGGCAGCGAAGCCAGAGACAGGAGTGACACATCGACACGTCAAAGGATGCCAAGAATTTCTAGCAAATGCCAGAAGCAAGACAATTCCGCGGGGTTTCAAAGGGAGCCTGGTCCTGACAACGGCACGAAGCCCCCAGACCTTTGCACTCCAGTTCCTAGAATTCTAGCCTCCGGAGCTGGGAGGCAACAGATTTCTGTTTCTTGGTCCCTCGGTCTGGAGCACTCGGTTAGGGTAAACTCCGACACCTCCCATCGCCGAGCCCCCAGATGCTGCTTCCTCCGCAGCCTGGAGCAGAATGAGTCTCCGTTTTGTGTTTATTAGCTCTCTGTGCTTGCTCCTCTCCCCTTGCCCCTGAGCTCGTAAGCAAGACGAAGGGAGGTAGCAGCTCGCCTCATTCATCGCCGTCCCAGCACCTCAGGCAGAAACAGACCTGAGTGGGCAAGTGCGGAAAGGCCCCTCCGCCGCACCCGTGTTCTGAACCGGTGAGGACGATCGTGAGTCCAAAGACTCAAGCAAGACGGCAAACCCGGAAGCGCCAGCCCTTGTTCCGCTCAGAAACACCAAGTGAGTGACAGCAGTCTCAGAGAAATATCTCCGTGAGAACTCTGGAAACCAGTCAAGGATCCTGGCAACCCGGTGAACGGCCGATCAAGAAAATGCCACACTAAAAACACCAGGAATTGTTGTTTCGATCACCCTGACCCCAGCTCCTCTGAGCAGGCTGTGGTCCGGAGGAAGCCACCCAATTCCTAGTACCTCCCCTGGGACAGAAGGATGAGGGTTGTTTGGTGGTTGTGTTCTCAACTGTTGGCAGGCTGCCTGAAGGACAAGGCTTCTGTCTGGCCTGACTCATACAGGAATTATGGTGAAAGGGTTCAGAGCACCCCAAAACAGGCCACTTTGGCATAGGGATTATTTTGAACTGAAGGCCATCAAGAACTAGAAAACTCAAGAAAACATCTTTACCTGCCCCTTACCTGCCTGAAGTAAGGTCTAAACTTCCCCTTTTTGCAAAGAAAATGTATAAAGGAAATTCCCATTAGAAAAAGCGCCTGTACCAGGCAGAGAGCTATTCTCAGAGAATTCTTTTTCCTGAGAGAGTCTTGTCTGCATAAAAGTGCAGCATTCATTACTACATTTTGTTCCCTCACATTCCCGTAACTTGCCTCTCCTCACTGCCACCTCGACACTCCGAACCCCTGCCTTCCCTAATCTTAGATAGAGAAGTCTCAGCCATCTGGCTTCCATGTCAAATTTCATATTTTCCTGAAACTCCTATGCACACATGCATAATGAAAACTTTTTTTTTTTTCCTTCCATGAATCTGGCTTCTTTTCATGTAATACTCTGACCAGCTGCAGAGCATAGAAGGGTAGAAGGAAAATTTCATCCCCTACAGCAAGAGTTCGTACGTCAGGTCTGAGGATGCCGAAATTCATGGCAGGTGTCAGAGCCCCTGGAAACTGCAGGGACACTACAGATACAGAGTGCCTGGGAGCTGAGATCAGAGGCAGAGGAACATGGTAGAACATCTATGGCCTTGGGAAAAAGCTGGGATAAGTCTCTCAGGGAAATTGGGGCATTTAAAAGCAGTCAGGCATAGGGTGGACTCAGAAAAAAAGCACATGCACGGTCCCAGGAAAGACACATGCCCAGGAAAGACCCGAGAAGGTGTTAAGCCTACACCAGGCTAATTAGTAAAGGCCTTATGCTGCACGTAGCCAGTTTGCAAAGAGTGGGAACGATAGCTATTTTTTTTCAAATGCTCATTTTCAACAAAACTTCACAAAGCATAAAAGATGGCCCATTTAGAGAACTGAAGCAAATCTCCAGACATAGACTCTAAAGAAATAAGGCTTCAGATTTAGTGGACAAAGACTTTTAAATTATTGCCTTGTAATACTCGCAGAACTAAAGCACAAGATGGACAAAGAATTGAAGAATTAAAGGAAATCACAAAAACTACATATGAACGAAATGAGAATATCACCAAAGAGATCAAAATTATAAAAAGAACCAAACAAACTCTGGACCTGAAAAATTGACAAAATTGAAAGCTCATGTCAGAGCTTCATGGCAGAGCTTCAACTACAGACTCACATAGACAACAGAAAGAATTAGCAAACCTGAAGAGGTGTCATTGCAAGTTAACATGACCGAGGAGTAAAAATAAAAAAATGGCAAGTGAACAGAGCCCATGGGAGCCAGGAAGCCAATGAAGCAGATTGATATATTCGTGGGAGAAGTCCCAGACAGAGCAAGGACAGAAAGGGGCAGAGAGATTATTCAAAGAAATAATGATGATTTCCCAAATTTGGGAAAATACATGAATATATAAACACAAGAAGCAAAACAAACTTTAAGTAGAATAAATCCAGAGAGTCACACTGAGACAAATTATAATTCTATGAGGCCAACATTCCCCTGATAATTCAACGTAGCAAAGGCCAGACACAGAAAGCCCACAGCTAACATCATTCTTAATGGGGGAAAGACTGGAAGATTTTCCTCTACGATCAGGAAAAGGATACTAGTTTTGATGACTTCTATCAAGATAGTACTGGAAGTACTGTCCAGAGCAATCAGGCAAGAGAATGAAATCAAACACAGATTTGAAAGGGAGAAGTAAATCTGCTTCTTTTACAGAAAATATGATCTTTTCTATAAAAACAAAATAAAACTAAAAATTACACACACACACACACACACACACACACACACACACTGACAAAACCTGTTAGAATTAATAAATGACTTCAGCCAAGGTGCCTGGCTGGCTTGGTCAGTAGAGCATGCTACTTTTGGTCTCGGGATCATGCGTTCAAACCCCACGCTGGGAATGAAGCTTGCTTATAAAGAATATAAATAAGTAATTAAATAAATAAATGAAATGAAATGAATTCAGCAAAGTTCAGGATACAAAATCAATACACAAAGTTACATTTTCTATATTTCAGTTTAAAAAATTCAGTTGCATTTCTATACACTAAGGATAAAAAGTCTATAAAGAAAAATTAAGGAAGACCATTCTATTTACAATAGCATATGAAAGAACAAAATATTAATGAATAAACTTAACCAAGGAGGCAAGGCTTATGCCCTGAAAATTATGGAACATTGCTGCAGAAATTTTTAAAGACACAAAAAAATGAAATAGTCCTGGTTGGATGAACGAATATTATAAGATGCTGATACTAACCCAAAGGAATCCACTGCTTCAGTACAGTTCTTTTCAAAATACAATGTTTTTGCAGATATAAAAATCAGTCCTAAAATCTGTATGGATCTCAAGTTTCCCTGAATTAGCAGAACAACGTTAAAAAAAAAAAAAAAAAAAGGAACAGAGTTGGAGATCTCACATTTCTTAATTGCAAAACTTATTCCAAAAGCTAGCACAATCAAAAGAATGTAGCACTGCCATAAAGATAGACACATGGGCGAAGAGAATGGAATAGACCTCAGAGGTGGGGTCAAATGATTTTAAACAAAAGTACCAAGATCACGCATTGGGGAAATGAGTCTTTATAATAAATAGTTTTGGAAAAACTAGACATCCAGTTGCAGAAGTATGAAGTTTGTACCTTAACTTACACCATATGTAAGAATCAACTCTAAATGGATCAAAAATCTAAACAGGGTATCTAAAAAAAAAAAAAAAAAAAAAACCCTTAGAAGAAAATATAGGGAAAACTGTCATGACATTGGACTTACCAATACATGAACAGATGTGACATCAAAAGCACAGGAAAGATGATTACATCAGAATTTAAAATCTCTGTGCATCAAAGGACACAATCAACTTAGTAAAAATGCAGCCTATCGAATGGAAGAAAATATTTCCAAACCATATACCTGATAAGGGGTTACTATCTACAATATAAGGAACTTCTACAAATCAAAAACAAAAACAAAACAACCTAAGTAAGAAATGGGCCAAGGATTTGGATAACCACCTATTATACAAAGGGTCAGCATCCGCCTGAAAAGATGTTCAACATCCCTAGTCATTAGGGAAACGCAGATCAAACCACAGAGAGATATGACCTCACACCTGTTAACGTGGCTCGTAGCAGAAGTAACAAGTTAGTGAAAAGGTGGGCAAGTGTTTGTGGGAACCCACAGCAGCTCCTGCAGAAAACAGTATTACAGATCCTCAAAAAATTAGAAACAGAATTATTACATAATCTCTGAGTTCCACCTCCGATACTGCTACAAAAACAAGGCACGATATATACATGCAATGGAGTGCCACGCGTCCTTGAAAAGGAAGGGGGTTCTATGCTACGGCATGGACGAACTTTGAGCACGTTATGCTTCACGTCATGGGAAGCACGTCAGACACAGAAGCATATGTGGCACGATCCCAGTTATCTGAGGTACCGGAAGTGAGTCAAATTCAGAGATGGGGGAGGGGCACCACCAACATGGTGGCACAGGACACTGCCAAGTACAGTGCCTCTCCGGAGACCAGCTAGCCACTAGGCAAGACTGAAAATTTCAGAAGCTGTGGCTAAGGCTGAAGCTTCCCTCTGGAGAACAGAGACCAAGACAAACCTGGTAGAAGGAGGAGAAATAGCCACCCTCTCACCACAACGCTGCTGCCCGGGGTTGGCCCTGGGAGAGACAGAGAGGGCTCCCCTGGCCTCTGGTTTCTCCAACAGGAAAAAGAGAACCCCATGTCCATTTGGCTTCCCCAGCATTATGGGATTCTTCCTGGAGGCTCCGTGGGGTCTCACCTCACCAGGATCACTGGGGGAATGTGCCAAGTTCAAGAATTAGGATCGGACCGCAGCAGTGGGGAGACCGAGTTATAGAAATCCGTGCTCAGATCTTGGGGGACCACGTGTTGTGGCTTTCAGCAGTGACTGATCAGGGACCCCAGCACCTGCACAGAGGGCCTGGTTGGCAATTCTGCTTGATTTGAATCCTCAGTCAATGGCCCATACTGGTATGAAGTCCATCCTGCAGCCCTGCCCAGGCAGGGGGGCAAATCTGCACTCCCCCTCAACCTTGGAGGATAGCCTTCTGTCTCGCCCTTTGGGAAACATGGCCACAGCACTGTGGCAGCTGCACCACAGCCCCCGCCAGCCCACCTGAGCCACAAACACGGCCCAACCAACCTCCCTGCCGAGCCTGCAAGGCCGCCCCTCCCAGGAGTGGAGTCAGAGATACCCAGCAGCCCCGGGAGTCTGTCCTAGGGCCCACCTAGCGGGGAACAGCCCAGCTCTGAAGCATATAGTCTGGCCCCACATCACCAGGGGATTGGAAGAGCGACCCTGAGCAGCCTCCAATCCCAGCCCCCAGAACCGTCAACAGAGCCCAGCCAAGAACCTGTGTGAATCTGGGCTCTCAGATGGAAAACTCTGGTCGTGCGAAAGATTAGGAACAGTGAAGGAAAGATGCTTCCAGAGCTGGGGGAGAAGCGTGGATTCATTTCTAGATACCATTCTTTCCCATGTGGTTTCCGGGGAAGTCATAGATGTGCTCCGATGACCGCCGGGCTCCATGGAGGTGTCTGCTCAGGTCCCCCTAGTCCTGGAGACAGAGAGGTTGAGCCGGTCAGGTCTGGGATGGGGACTAGACTCCACTGATGTGTGACTTCTTGTTCTGGCCTTGTCCCTGCTGGCTTCCACGGGTGCCGGCTGCTTGGCAAGCCCGGGTTCCTGACCATCGACAGCACCCCACTCTCCTGGAGACCTCCTGGGACTTGGCGGGGACTTTCTGAGGACCCACTAATGGAGCCCTTCAGGCTTTGGGTAACTTCCCTGGGCCTGAGAACCCTCATTTAGGGCGAGGCGGCAGCTTTTATAGGCTGATCTTAGAAACGGTCTCCTTGAAAACAATCCTTTGATTATATGCGGATCTTTATTTCTGGTTGCCATGCGTCTTCACGGCAGCGAAAAGATAGCTAGAAGGTGTCCCTTGCTGCCCACGAGTAAGACGAACACATAATTTATCATCAAACTGGGACACTTCTGAGGCTGAAAAAGAGCGATATTAACAACAGGACAGGAGGCGAAACCCAGAAATGTCCTGGGGACACTCGGATCTACTCACGATGATTTTAAGATCAATATTAGCATGAATTTTAGATGTTCTGTCCCGATCCCTCGTATGTGGTAGGATTCAGGCCCCGTCTTTCCAGGAGGGCCGTGCTTCAGCTGGGAGGTGTTTTAACGCCTGTCTTGCGTGACGGCCCAGTGACTTGATAACGGGGCGACTCCGAGCTGTAAACTGAAAATGGAACTCGTTTAGTTCTTAGGTACCCACTTATGCCTTAGCTCATTTTTTTTAAGCTCACATTTTGTACAATGTTTGCAAATAACAGACTCGGAGAAAACCCCAGCTGGAAGAGGCCCCGGAAGGTCAATTAATTATTTGAGCCCCTTCTTCCGCGCTCGAGGCTCTCCTGTGAGAACTTTGACAAGCGTCTGTGATCTTTCAAGCAGCTTCTCGGGGGCGTCTGTGCAGAGTTTGGACGGGGGGGCCGGCATGTCCGGGGGCACCCGGCCCCATGACCCACTCCCCAGGCGAGGGAGGGTGCGGAGAGGGAGACGGCTGCGAGTGGGGACCCACGACCCTCCCGGAGCCGAAAATCCACCGAGCGGGACCCAAAAGAATTTCTCACTCTCGGCACAAATCTGGAAGCCTAGAGGGGTTTATTTTTCAAGGTTTTATTTAATAGTTTGTCAGCTTGATTTATTTCTTTTAAATATTTAAGTGTGAAGATACACCTTGGGGGCCTCTGTGCTCTGGCCCACTGTGTGCAAACATTAGGACAGTCTGTCTTGAGTTGGGGGGCCCTCGACCCCCCATGTTCCATTTCTGGACACAGCTGACCGTTAAAAGGATTTTTTTTTAAACTAACACCAAAATTTGTATCTTTCTTAACATCCGCTCTCTGTATCCTCACCCTATTTCTATAAAATTCTTCAATAATTCAAATTTCTCCTAACTTAGAACAGCTTCCCTGTGTTCTCTCAAACGAACATTGATTTACTGTCGGAAGTGCTCCTCGGGTTCTGGTTAAATAGAAGGAAAAGCTACAAGGCCTGAGAAGAGTTACGTGGCGTCTTGCGCAGCTGTAGGTCACCACAAATTTACACACTTGGTTTGCTCAGTGACTTCCACATGAATACAGGTGTGGGATTTTACAAAGAGAGGAAGCGTCCAGAGAAATTGGATGATGTTCATAAGGTCCCCAAACTCACAGTGGACGGAGCGGGTCCTCAGCTTGGCTCTTCTTAGGAACTAGCTCTTTGGCCCCACAAAGTTTTGAGACAGAAAGAAAGGGATTTTGAACTGCAAAAGCTGCCTTTTCATCATGAAAGGCTGAAGTTGGATTTTCTCGTAAGCTCTGAGGAGGAAAGAAGTCAGGGTGTGATAGATATAAGGGAGGCTTGGCGCCTCAAGTAGAAGTGTCTGAGCTGGGCGGTGGGCGGTGAGGAAGGGGAGGTGAGGACAGACCGACAGGAGCAGGTGCCAACGGCCAGATGGGCTGTGGCTCCAAGCAGCGCCTCTGCGCGGGTGCGGGTGGGAGGTGGGGCCTCCAGGGCTCCTGGGATCGGGGGCGCTGGCTCTGCACGCCCACTCTGCCCTTGGCCGCGTTCAGCTGCCTTGACGGCGGTGTGGCAGCGGGGGAGACGGGACGCATGCTATGAAGAGGCGGCAGAGGGTTTTGGGGCGACGGCCAGGAGTGGAGAGGAACCCAGGCCTTGGAGAGGCTGCTCTCGAGGTAGCTCCAGAAGGCTCCTTAGGAAGGAGGAGTGCAAGTGCAAAAGATCCACGAGGTACAGGAAGACCCCTCAGGAATTCTGGAGAGTTCTGCAGCCTGAGCGCAGCTCCATTCCGCACGGCACCCCCAGTTTCAGAAAGTCGTTCAACATGGGGGCTGGCGTGCTGGCGGCACAGGGCCCTGGAGCCCTGAACTCTCCCCCATCCGCGGGCGAGAGCTGGGGAGGGCTTCGTTCTCTCCGGTAGCAGCGGAGAGCTGGGCGCTGCAGAGACGGGCACGCCCCGACCACGGAGGGGGCGCCCACCTGCAGGCTGTCCCCGGAAAGCCAGGGGCACCGCGTCGGTCCCTGCAGCCCAGCCCCAGAGCACAGCCTGCAGGAGAGGGCGCGGCCCGCTCGGCCCAACAGGACTGCACACGCGTGCCCCCCGGCTCTGCTGGGCGGAAGCTGCGGCCGGTCCAGCCCTCCGCGCTGACCCCAAGTCCTCCCTGGCCCTCGCTCCCAGTCTGCGCTCACCCACACTTGCTCCTTGCGGGAAACGTCTTTCCGGGGACGCCCCCCCGCCCGCCGGCCGCTGTGGACTGTGCACTCTACGTCGGCCCGTCTCTCAAATCCTGGCCTCACTCGGGCCTGAGGCTCCGCCACTGGGATTCCTGGGACCACCCACGGGGCTGATCCCGTCAAGGCATCTTACCTGTTTCCAGCATCCGCAGAAGGCTGACCTCCCGCCCTCCTCCGGCTCAGGCCCGCCTCACTGCCCCCCGCCCTCCAGAGGCTGGTCTTCTCCGAGCGCCGGGCTGACCGCACGCTCCCTGGGCCAGCGCGCCTCCCCTCACAGCGGGCAATGCCCCGTGTCCGCTGATTCCGCTAACACCCCAGTCCTGACCCCTTGCTCGGACACTCACTGTCCACGTGGCCTCTCCGGCTCCCCCTGTCATCATCACTGTGAAACAAACCAGTCCACACCTGGGGCACCAAACGTGCACCCCCATAGCGTGCCGTGGACCTGGGGCTCCGACTTCACACGAACCCAAAGGCAACTTGTCGGCTGTGTGACCTCCGGGCCTAAGCTGGGGCGAGCCGGTGGCTCAGGGGTCTGGAGTCTGGGCCGGGACCCTGGATGCTGATGGTGTCTCCATGGGACTCTGGCTTCTCAGAGGTTGCTCCAAGGGGGAGAACCCCAAGGAGGAAGCTGCGTAAGGGTGAGTTTTCCGAGACGGCCAGGCCAAGGTTTCCTGACCTTCTGTGGCCTGGCTTCAGAAGTCACCCGGTGTCACTTGTACCAGATTCTAACGGTAGAACCGACCCCAAACCCACCTGACTCCAGGCAAGGGGACGCAGGTCCCACCTCTGTCTGTGGGAGCGGGTCTTGAGGAACTTGCTGCTACTTTGTAAATCCTTTCTCATTGTGGGATGCCTGCAGCTCAGGTCATAATTCCCGGGTCCTGGGATCGAGTCCTGCGTCGGGCTCCCTGCTCAGCAGAGAGCCTGCTTCTCTCTCCTCTGTCTGCTGCTCTGCTTACTTGTGCTCTCTCTCTATCTTTCTGTCAAATAAATAAATAGAATCTTAAAAATAAAATGAAAAAATAAATACCGTCTCATGGTGTTTCCACTTCTGCTCACCCTTTACTGTCCATCCACCCCATGGTGGCCTTTCAATAGCGTGAGGGCGGGACTCCAGGAACCAGTCCCTCCACCCCCGCCCCGGGCTGCCCGGCCCCCGGCCACACTTGCCCCGTCTGCTCCTAGCGTGCCCGGCAGAGAAGGAACACGCTGCTCCCGCCGCGGGGAGGGCCTGGCGCCGGATCTCCGCTCCCTTCTCCTCCTCGCTCATTGCCTGTCCGAGTCACCTCCCCACACGCCCCGGCCCTCCTGCACACCTCCTACTGTCGCCCGCGTGTCTCCTCGCGGTGTCTCCCGGCTTCCCCAGCTAGAACGGGAAGGGGGTTCTGGCGGCAGACCTGGAGGCTGTGGGCTGGACGCTGTGGGCACAGACCATACAGACGAGGAACAAGGGTCCGCGTGGGGCTGTGACAGTGGGGCTATGACAGGGCACGGCTTGGGCTGAGAAGGAGCTGGAGCATCCGTACCCTGGCCGCAGGGGGGCTGGCGGACAGTTCTAGAACCCTGGGCTGCCTCCGCACCAGCCAGGCTGTCCTGGCGAACAGAAACAGCCCCACGTTTATAGCTCTAGAGAGGGCTTGTCACGAGGGTCTGGCTCGTGTGGTCCTGGTGGTTGAGGTCCCAGCGTCCACCACCCGGGGAGGCCGGGTGGTGGACGCTGCCCCAACCCCGAGGCCTGAGACCCAGGGACGGTGGTGGTGTAAGTCCCACACTGGATCCGAAAGTTCAAGAACCAGCGCGCCCACGCTCCAGGGCAGGAGGAGGAGAGGCTCCACCGAAGCAGAGGGCAAACTCGCCGGGCTCTGCCTTTTTGCTCTAGTCCTGCCCTCGGGACTCAGTGATGCCACCTGCTCCGGCACTGAGACCTTCTGGACTCGGTCTACACACCAAAACGTAATCTCATGGGCACCCCCAGGAGTAAGTCGTGCAAGCTGACTGCTTGTCACGTTGACGCAGAAAACCAGCCATCACAGCCTCCACCGTGCAATCTCGGGAGGGGGCTGATCCAGCAGTGACCCCCCCACCAACCGGGACCCCGGACGGGGCGTGCGGCGGGGAGGGACGACGGGATGCCCGCCCAGCCCACTCCGGCAGGGGGAGCATGTGTGGCACACACACCGGCAACACGGAGGAAGGCACACGAGCAAGGCTGATTGCCCACAAGTCAGTTCCGCGGGAACCTCCAAGGGAACGGGTTTCTGCTGCTGCCTCTGCGTCTGACCTAACCAGGTCCACTGGGATCCAAATACCAGCTTCGGATCCAACAGTTCTGGGGTAGCCCCCACTCCAGCCAGGGAGGGGTCCTGCTCCCCACCAGAGGCCGAGTGGGGAAGGTCTTTGCTGTTCCTTTCATGACATAGTCAGAAATCACTGTCGGTGCACAAAAGTTGGAGCAAGGCAAGTGTGAGGAAGAAATGACACCTTTCTGGAATTTCTCTACCCCAGGACAACTGGCATTCATGTAACTTATATCCTGTGTTTATACATACACACACACACATAAACGCACGCACACACACACACGTATACACACACATATGTATATGTATGTATGCATACGCATGTATACACGTGTATACATATATGTGTGTATACATGCGTATATGTGCATATGTATGTATGTGCACGTCTACATATATGTGCATATACATATATATAAATTTATACTCTATATTCTATATAAGTATTTATATATACTCATGCTATATATTTATAGTGTTTTATACTATATATTCATATATTTATTACATAGTATTTATAACATATATTTGTACTATATACACTATATACTTATGCTACACATTTATATTCTAGTTATACTACGCATTTATATATCCATGCATAATATATATGCTGTATTTCATACTCCACATGCTATACATTTATGATACATGTAACAACAAATGGAAAGAGTTTATAGTCCCAAATACCATGTCACTCATATTGTTTGGAAACACGCAGGTTAATTTCTTACTCACTGATCGTATCTTCCCTCCCTCTCGCCCGTTCCCTGACCAGCACTAAATTAATGACCTGCTAAGTATCTTCTCTTGACTTCCTCTGCCCACACGGTTATACGCTCATGAGGATGTGCGGATGGTCACATGCTAATGAGGATTACGGATGCTCACATGGTTACATGCTAATGAGGATGTAGATATATGGATGTGCATATAATACATATATAAATTTTAAAATTTTACTGAACTTTTTTCAACTGGTGCACATTTATAAAACAACACCTCGACCGCGGACAGAGTCCCCAAGGCGGGTTCCCGCTCTCTGCTCCGCCAGCACACTGTTCACTCCCCCAGCGGGCACTAAGTCCTCCTGCTGTCCCGGCCTCCGCGGACTGGGCACAGTCTCCGGGTTTGCTGCTTTCGAAGGACTTGACAGCTGGAGGAGCCCCAGTGGGTGTTTCATAAAATATTCTTCAACTTGGATTTGTCTTTCTTTCACGTGTAGACTAGAGTGACGGATTCTGGACAAAAGAACAAAGCGGGAGATTGTCTTTCCGTCACATCAAGGTACATGGTCTGCACCCGACCTGCTCTCACCGACGGGGACGGCCATGCCCCAGCTGATGCCCCAGCTGATGCCCCAGCTGACACACGGCGTGGCCGACCTTTGTGCCCTAAAGGGACTCCGGCTCCCACTCCCCGTGCTGTACGGTGTAGGCGCGTCTGTCCGCAGCGCATTCCTGAGCCTCGCGGCGACCCCCTCCACGTCCTCCAGAGTTCAAGGTCCCCGCCAATCCTCGGAACTCCCCAGGGACAGGTGCGTCTGCTCATCCGCTGCTCGTGAGATCACTTTCACCCGCGTATGCTCACGGATAATCATCACGTCCTTCGGGTTGTGATCCCACATGACTTTATTGTACTCCGTTGCTGAACCTCGTCCGGCTTTGGCCACGGAGCGTGCCTGCGGCGGCGGAGGGCAGCTGGCACAGCCGTGCCCCCCCGCGTTCTGGGGCAGCTGTCCACCGCAGTCTTGCCCTCGAAGTTCCTTCACGTCAGCTTCTTGTCCTTCCTTCTGGCATCTGAGAGTCAGTCGTTTCTCTGAAAAACGAGCCCAGTTTCCTTTTTTATTTTTATAATTCAAGTATGTGGACACACAAAATTATCTTAAGATTGTATGACTTCAAGTGTCCAACATAGTGATTTGACCATCACAGACGCGCTGACGCTGGTGGTCCTCGGTCACCGTGCGGAGTTGTTACAATATTATTGATTATGCCCCGTTCTTCATGTTGTGACTGAAAGTTTACTCCTAACGTCTCGTGCCCATTTCACCCGGGCCTCCCCCCAGCCCAGCAACGACCAGTTCGTGCTCTGTAAGAATCGCTAAGTTAATAACCGGGTGAGTATCTTCTCACGCTTTTCTCGTTGCTCACCTAGTTACACACAAACGAATGCTTAGAGATGTGTGCCTGCACATCCAGGACAGGTCCAAGTTTTAAAATAATTATTTTACAGAAGGAAATCATTTTAAAAGGAAAAGAATATCCTTCTCTGCAATTCTTTCTCCAAGGTAACAGGAAATCGTGGAAACTTCAGCTTTGCCCCACGGTCCCCCACCGCTGCGTCCCCGGCCGTGAACGAGCGCCACTCCCACTCCTGACCTGTAACCATGATGGTCACTTCAGCTCTGCTGTTCCGAGGGGCAGTGACCCATCCTTAGTGCCGGAATGTGATCTCCTGGTGAAGCCGCGTGTCCTTCCGAGGCCAGTGGGCCGCCAGGCTGTGTTCCATGTGCTGCTGTCCCCGCCGGCCCGCGTCTTCCTGGAGGGTTTGGAAAGGAGAAGGTGTAGGATGTGATCTACAGCTCTAGGTGCTCACCCCGGCCGGTGGGAAAAGAAGACACACTAGGCCCGGGACACCCATTCTGCAGGTGTGCCCGTCACTATTTGGAAAGCAAAGGTGACGTGCTTGCACTGATGCAGTGACTTTAGGGAGACATTAAACATTCCATCAGTCCAGGCTCTGCCCTTGGACCGCCATTCCCTTCTGCCTGTAACCTTCATTACAGATGATTGCCAAATGTTACCTTTTAGCATCGACATAATCACACGGTTTTTCTGTCTTAATCGAATGTCAACATTTGACGGCTTTTGAACCATCATTCTATAATGATTATTCCTGGAGATCTTTTTAAGTGCTTTTAAAGACACCGCTAAGTTCTACTTTTCAGCATTTTATTCAAAACTGGGATGGACACATTTCTTTTTGCAATTGTATTATTGTAAGAGAACTGACAACGATACTTCTCAAATAAATGGGGTGATTTTGCAACCTCATTTTTCTATCCTGTGCTCCAGAATAATTTCGCTATCACCGGAATGATCAAGTAATTAAAGATTGGGTAGAATTAATGTTGGAGTCATGTGTGCATCGCATCTTTTTAAAAACATAATGAGCTTGCTTCCTTTTTCTGATCCGTCTATGAAAATTATTATATTTTCTTCTTCGGATTGACATTTTGATAGGACGTTGTCCGTGCATAACTGCGGAATCATACAGATCATTTTGTCCTAATTCTGCTGATCCCCTTGTGTGTGTGTCTTCCTTTTCCAATCTCGTGCAACATTTTTTCCCCTCTTCTTACCTAACAGGCTCATGAGAATGTCACCATTTTATTGTTGGAAAGGACATCACCAGCATGTCGCAGGAGGGGAAAGCAAACACCTCGCTTCCAGCTCTACAGGTCCCATTCGTAATTTCAAATTTATTAATTTTAGCTTTTGTCTTTATGAAAACTCTCTCCCTGGTCCCCTTTTTCCTCTAATTTTTTAATTTCCATATTTCTACATTCTTCAGATAAGTATGAAGTTCCTTTATTTTTTTTTTGAAGGTTTTATTTATTTATTTGACAGAGAGAGATCACAAGCAGGCAGAGAGGCGGCGGGGGGGGGGGGGGAAGCAGGCTCCCTGCTGAGCAGAGAGCCTGATGCGGGGCTCGATCCCAGGACCCTGAGATCATGACCTGAGCCTAAGGCAGAGGCTTTAACCCACTGAGCCACCCAGGCACCCCAGTTCCTTTATTTCTGATCTTCCTTTTTTAGTAATGGAGGCATCTAAGATTAAGCATTTTACCTGGAGAATAGTTGCCACAAGTTTTGACGTAACATTTTATCTGTTTTATTGCTTTCTGGTCTTTGTGGAGCCTCAGTTCCTTGAAGGACTGTGGGACCCTGTTTGGCATTCCCCGTGCATCACCAGGGACCCACGAGGGAGGGTCCTGTTTGCTGAAATTAGCCGGACCTGCTGAAGCTGATGTGTTTTGGTTCCTGCGTTCGAGGAACACTCGCCCACTGGCCTTAAATTATAACTTTCTAAGCTCAGACAGTTTTAATGACAAACCTCACTCTTAAAAACTTATGCAGACCATACCAGAAGAGCACAGGCAGAGAACCACTCCTAAAGACAGTCCACAGGCATCACCTTGAGGGCAGAGAAGTCGGAGAGCTTCCAGAAGATGAAAACAAATTCAGATAGTCACTATTAAGTTTCCTACAGGTTGGTATTTGCAAATCTTTACTGTTGTCATCTGTTAACTCAAGTCAGACTCGGTCAAATTTAAAATTATTATTTTCTTCTCAGGGCACCTGGGTTGCTCAGTGGGTTAAGCCGCTGCCTTCGGCTCAGGTCATGATCCCAGGGTCCTGGGATCGAGCCCCGCATCGGGCTCTCTGCTCAGAGGGGAGCCTGCTTCCCCCTCTCTCTCTGCCTGCCTCTCTGCCTACTTGTGATCTCTGTCTGTCAAATAAATAAATAAAATCTTTAAAAAAATAAAATTAATTTCTTTTTTTTTTCTTTTCCACAACAACCCTGTCCATATATTCCCTTCACTTCCTCCTTTCTCAGAAGTATTCTTATTTTTAAGGCTAATTCTGTATTTCTTAACCCCATTGTCTGCAAACTGAAGAAGCTACACTCCCAGTCCCAATGTTCTAGATAACTCAAGAGAAATATGCTGATGGCCATAACATGTGAGGTTTAGAGTCATATCATACACGACTTGCAAAAATATATATATATATATATATATCTGTGTGACTAAATCTGAGCTTCAAGAGTGTGTCAGGAGAGACAGGTGCAGGACGGTGCTTTCTCCCCCCAGAAAACAATCCTAACTTGTCTTGATATAGCAAAATGTTGGGGAAGCCTTTTTCAGCTGGCCGGTCATTTTTGCTGAAACAACGAAGTTCAGGCTGCCGTTACCCCGGGAACAAGCGGACAAAGGAATGACAAATAGCTCGCTGTCCAGCTGCGTCCTTTCCAAAGGGCGGTTTTCACCAGCCTCTCGATGCGGCACGCAGGAGAGCCTCCTACAGAACAAAGAAGCGGAGCCGCACGCCACAAGACATTTATTTAAATGTCACTTATGCACGGGGTAATGAGTATTGAAGGAGTTCCATTTGAGATAATAAACCAATTTGGGGGAAGGAAGATGAAGTAATTAATTATTCAAGGGCAAGGATTTCTCCTCCGCTGCACGTCCCCAGATGGCCCTCACTCTTGGCCGTTTGAACAGGAAACGGGCCGCATGTGGCATCCCTAAGTAGTTTCTCGATCAGAAACCCACCGCAGTGCGCTGGAAATGGCCAGTCCCCTACGACCGGCCGGGAAGGTGCCCGGCGCCACCAGTTCCTGGACCCGGTGTGTCCTCACGGTGCTCGCACCACCGGCTTCTCCACGTGCAGGTGACTTTGGCCCCTCAGCCCCCAGCAAACCCAGGGACAGAAGCGAATCAACACCAAGGTCTCTTCCCCAAATCCTTCCTTCCAGCAACGGGCTCCTATAGACAATATCCCAAAACCAGTGGTGGCTGCACGGGACGTTTCTCTCTGCTGACGGAGGGTCGCCCTGTCGGTGCTCTGCCCGTCTGGCCACCACCACCACGACGACAACGGAGGGCCATGTGCCTTCTCTGAAAGACAGTGTGTCCTCTTTTGTTCCAGATGTAGGCTTTGGGGGTGACGGAAGATGAGGCTTCCTTTTAGTTCAACGTGATGGAAGAGGTTGCTTTGACCGAAATGTGTTTCTCCCCCAATCTTCCTGTGTCAGTCAGGCTTCTCCAGGGAACTAGAGACTACAGGCGTGTGCCCGTGCCTGTGCCCACATGCGCATGTGTGTGTTTTGTACGGAATTGGCTCGTGGAATCACAGAGGCTGACACACCTAACGCGGGCACTGGGCAAGCCACAGGCCCCGGACAGCAAGGACAGGGACACCCTCCGAAGACCCGCAGGCTCCGGCCCCGGGGGGGCTCAGTGTTTGTGCTGGAGTCCGAAGGCGGGAGAAAGCTGCTGTCCTCCCGGGGAGGCGGGCAGGCGGGAGGAATCCCCTTTCCCTGGGGAAGGGTCAAGTCATCATATGACCCCCCACACACATTAGGGAGGACAACCTGCTCTACTCAGTCTACTGATTTAGACGTGGATCCATCCAGAAACACCCCGCAGAGGCACCCAGAGTAATGCGTGCCCACGTGTCTGGGCTCATGAAATGATCCACGGTCAGAGGGACAAAGGCGGGTTGGGGGGAGACCAGAGTCCCGCGCGTGAGTGTTGGCTGCAGGGCGGGGTGAGCCGTGCAGACAAAATCCCCAGGAAGGTGGTGGCCACGGGACGAGGAGAAGTTTCTCCCTGAGCTCACTCCCAGGTCAAGGGGGACCAAGGGAGAAGGGGCACGAGAGAAGCACAAGCCAAAAGGATTAGTAACAGAAGCAGAAAAATGCTCTCTGCAGAAGGGGTGAAAAATCGCGCACCCCGTGTGCTGGTGAAGCTGCGAGCTCGACCCCAGGACGGAAGCACAGGAACGATCCTAGGAAAGTGACATGATGTCCCTGGAAGGAGACCGGAGTCACACGGCGAGAGCCCCGAGCACCCGCCTCCTGGAGTCCGCTCCTGTAGAGGGGGAGCCCAGCCTGCGTCCAGGGGCCTGGGGGCTTCCCGCCGGCCCACAGTCAGGGAGCCGCAGCCAGCGCTCTCAAGAAGCTGATGCAGACCCGGGAGAACCACAGAAGCGCCACATTGGTGGGTGAAGCCTCCCACTAGTACCACTAATAACAACGACTTCTTGGTGACCACCGTGCCCAGAGGTCGGCCCAGGAGCTCGACATCGACGCTACGGATGACGACCGCGCAGTCGTCCCCAGCAAGGAAACCGTCCGCCTCTGTCGGTGGCCTGGCTGCCACGGATGCTTCTGCGCCCCCGGGCCTGAGCTTTCCCATACCAGTTAGGTCTGGGGACTTCGGGCGGTCGCACGGCAGGGGGAGAGACACCTGCTGCTGGCCCGTGGCGTTTACTGAGGTCCTGCTCTTCCGTCCGCTGCGGGGTGAGCGGGAGCGCCGCCGTCCCCCGTCCGCACCCGGGAGCGCCGCCGTCCCCCGTCTGCACCTGGGAGCGTCCCCTTTGCATCCTCGCCCTGACCCCAGAAACCCCATCCACCCCTGCCGCTCACTCCACCTGACCCGTCCCGCCCACCCACCCCTCCCGTTCCCGAGAGCGCCGATGCGAGAGGCCGTCTCTGCACCTGTCTCACCACCTGTGGCACGCACCTGTCTCAGCCGCCACTCCCCGTGCCTCCTGGGCCACCCAGCGCTCGGGGCAAGGGACACGTCCCCAGTTACTTTGTATCCTTCGCCGCCGTCCGTCTCAGTAGCTGAGACCGCTCCGTAGCCCAGAGCTCGGAAGGTTCTCGGTGTCAGCCGGGCCGGGCCGCTCACGGTCCTGCAGCCCCGGAGGCAGACCGAGCAGATGCCGGGGTCTCCCTGTCCTCCCTGCTGCCCACTCACAGGTGGCCACGTTCCCAAGCTGGATGCTTGCCCTTGGCCCCGCTCCTATGTCCCGAGCACCGCGAACTCCTGAACGCTGGGGTCCTCTCCGTTTGCAGCACCCACACACGACACCTGCCTGGGAACACTCCTCTGGGACGGCCGCCGCTCACCTGCGGGGGCACCTGAGACGCCCCTGCAGTGCGGAGTGGACGGGTCACTGTACTTGGGAGGGCTACTCCTCTCTGTGTATATACATTATGTGTATCTGTTATCACTCTGCTGTCTCAGACGACTGCGTCAACATGCTGTATGTGTGGTGCCTCGTCAACGAGAGTGAGCATTGAGGTCCGCAGCGGGAATGACTTTGCTGGCCCCATACCCTTAGCTCTGCCTACGGGGCCAGGCGCTCTGTCTCTGTGTGGCACCGGGCCACGGGCCTGCGTGGGATGTGTAGGAGTTCGGGCTGTTCCGCCTCCTCTCCGACACCTGGGATTCTCTGACTTTTCACTGGTTTCAGTAAGACCAGGGAGAAAGGGCGTCTGGTTATTTAAATCATTTCATCAATTACCAGTGAGGCTGAACATTTCAAAAATATGTGTACTCGTCATTTGCTTTTCTCGTGAATTGACTCAGGCTATTTGCACATGTTGCTTCTTCTTAAAAAGATCTTGTTTACTTTTTGACAGTATGTGTTCGCTGCTAAACTTTGGCTCAGTGCAGGGAAAATATTTTCTTCTGGGCTGTCTTTAATTTTATGTTGTTTTGGCAAACAGCAATTTTAAAATTTAATGTTCTTGAACCTATCATTTTCTTCCCTTTCTGTGTCTTTTTAGTGAACGTCCACACCACTCTGACATTCCTCGGATGCTCCTGTGAGTAACTGGAAGTCGTGCCTTCCGTATTTCAGTTGGTAATCCCTGTTGAGTTTATTTTTCTGTATTTTTATGGAGACAAGTTTGAGTCCAAATGTATATTGTTTCCATAAGGCCAAACAATGGCTCTGGTACTGTCTGCTGTCTGCTCAGGTTGGGCTGGGAGCATTCATGATGACACAGCGGACGTTGGACCAGAAGGGGACGGATTTCGTCAATGTTAACATTCTGCTTCTTGGAAACACTTGACATGCCCCTCTGTTTAAGGCAGAGTCTTGGAAATGTGAGGGCTGCCGCTCTGTGCCGTAACCTGACCGCTTGTTATCCTGTGACCTTGGGCACGCTTCCTCGTGCCTGTGACCTTTAGTTTTCTCATCAGTGTTAAAGGAAAAGGACCTGCTCTTCGTTCCAAGAAACCGAACGCTGCGGGGATGTGCCAGGGTCACCTCTCCTTGCTCCCAACACTTACACTTGTCCCAGAGTTTGGCTTTCACAAGCAGGGCCTTTTACAACGAGTAGAAACATCTCCGCACGCACTGTTCTGTGCACGTGTGGACTTTTGCTGTGTATGTACTGAGAGGGTGGATTGCTGGCGCACAGGGCGGGTTTATCCCAGACTTGAGCTGATCTGGCCGGTTTACAGGGTTGCAGCAGCTCGTATCCCCGCCAGTGCGCGCGGGAGCTCCGGGTCACCACGCGTCGCCACACGGGGCGCGGTTAGACGTCTGCAGCCGTGGGGCACAGACCGCGGACACGTGTTGTAGTGGAATTCGGACTTGCGATTTACAAAGGAGATACGTTCGCAGGACATGCAGATACTCTCTCTCGTGAAGTGCTTCTTCAAACTCTTCCCTGTTTTTCTCTTGGGTTGGATATATTTTACTCAGTTGGTAGGAATGCATTGATTCCACAGAGTAAGGTATAATACAATATTCAAGAGCTTCACGAATGACTGAGCTACTGTCACCTGAGTATCTTTGAAGTATGCAGTTTGCGAGGCTTGGCCTCTGAATGAACTCTAAAACCATCAGCATAATCAAGAAAATGAACATATTCATCAACCCCCCAAAGTTTCCTCCCGTCCTTCGCAAGGCTCCCCTTCCGCTACGCCCAGCCCGGGGCACACGCGGGCAAACAGGTCCACTGGGAGTTGCCATCAGTCAGTTCTGGGATCCTGGCCTCTGGGGGGACCACAGACGAGTTCGCCACCACGTGCCACGGCGGACGCAGCAGAGGTTACGGGGGGCTCCGCGGGCGCGGGCGGGGACGTCGGGAAGGAGCGAGGCCCCCGTCAGGGCGTTGTCCGGGCGATAGCACGGCCTCCGCGAGCCTCCCGAAGACCGAGGCTCCGAGCTGTGCTCTTGCCCTGTCGTGTCCATAGGCTCATTCTCCAGCCCGCGGTTCTTAGCTTGAGAACAGGAGCTGCGGCGGAGCCCGGGGCTACTCCTTTATCATTGCCGCAGGCTTCTGCTCCGTATTCTCACAGCCCCACCGGCTCCCTGCGACCCTGAAGGACACTCCCTCGTGTCCACGGCTGCTGCACCCCAGACTCCGTCCCTGCCACCTGTGACCCAAGTTCTCTGCAGAATACCCCGCCCGCCCCCCGGATTCCTCTGTCCTCTCCTGCCGACGACTCTAGCCTGCAGCTCTTCCCTGGGAGCGTTCGGACCCCACGGCTCACACGGTTTAGTGCGTTTCAGAGGACAGACCGGAGGACAGACTGCAGCTCAGAGCGTCTCCCCCAGGCCCCGAGAATCCGCCGTTCTCACAGGTTCCTGCTACTCCGTGGCCTTGGCCGGAAGGATGAAGCTGTGGGCACTTGAAGGGCTGGAACCAGACGACCGCCCCCCCCCCCAGCGCCGACCAGACCCATCACCTCTCCAGCCTCCTTGCTCACAAGCTGCCCCCTTGTGAGACGCTGCGAGTCACGTTCGGGTGCAGGCGCAGGTGAACACCCGTAAGGACACGCAACGCACGTCCCTTCCACACGTCCGCTTCGCACATGTGCACACTCACAGGATTTGACTAGATAATAAACTTCAATTCTGTCCTTGCATGGGAGCCATCTGGGGACCAGAAAGCAACAAGCGAGGCTTTCCAGGTGACACAGATACTCAGTCCGAGAGGCCGAGCTGACGCGTCATTTTGAGTCCAACTGTTCTGCTTTCCCTAAATCCTGCATCTTTATCTGTCAAGGAAATTTAAATGTTAACTGACTGAATCGTTAACAGAATAAGAAAGGGAGCGAGAGGTCACATGTGGAAACTTGCAAGTCAGCGGGCACCCTCTTCTGAGGACAGATCTTGCCCGGGGGGCCGGGGCGGCTGCTGGGGTCCTGCTCCAGGACTCTGCCCTCCGCACGGACGAATGGAGGTCGGGTCCCGTTACTTGGAAAGGCTCCTAAAGGCCCCAGAGACAGAAATAAAATGTGGTCTAGGTGGAGCTCAGCTCGTGAACAGGCAGGATCTGAAGCTACAGCACAAGGACGTTGACCCGCCCTTTTCCCCTGCGTCCTGGTGACCTCCAGGGCCCAGACACAGCTTTCCAGAAGTGCTTCTTACAGCAGCGGTTTCCATCGGGGTGGATTGTGGTGGGTTTGTGGTGGGTTTGTGAGCTGGAGGAGAGAATGCGGGCTGTCTTCTGCGAGGGAGAGCCCTGGGGCAGGGGGAGCAGGTCGCTGTGGCCTCGGCCCACTGTCACTGCGGCTGAGAGTGACAGCAGCCCCCGGGGGACGCAGCCCAGGGAGCTGACAGGGCAGGGTCCCCGAACACTGGGGGTGCAGGATAGACTTTGCCCCAAATGTCAGGCGTGCAGGGTGGGCTCCGCGTCCAGGTGGCTGTGAGGGAGCCGGGGAAGAATGTCAAGCACTCGGGAAAGTCACGCCGCACCCTCCGGGCCGGGATCCCGTTCCCCAGCCACAGCCCGACCCTGTGGGCCAGGAGGCGAGCACAGAACTCCCGCAGGGCGGTGGGGGCCCCCGCGTGGAGGAGAGCCCCCCGCAGTCTCCCCGACCCCTAACTTCCCGCACCTGCATCCATCTCGCCGGCCGCTGCCGTGAGCCCTGCCCTGGACCAGCCGGAACCCCGGGCCCTTCAGGCCTTAAGAAGACCCCCCCATTTGCTGACCCCCACAGACAGTCTGATGACACGTGTGGGTGTTACGTGGTACCTACGTACACGTGCATCCTGAGCACGAAGGCTCCCATAAAAAGGAAGTTTCGTGTGTAGAGGGGATGTGAGGAAGGCGAGTCCTCTCTTCCACAGGCGGGTCTGGATGGGTTAAAGGGTTCGCACGTACGAGCATCTACCAGGAGACGCTCACTGTGGGACGTGCTTCGACTGTGTTGATTCACTGAGGCCTCAAAAGAAGCCTGAGTACTTATAATTCTGTTTGCATTTATTTTGTAAAGATTGTGTTTATTTTTAAGAGAGAGAGAGAGAGAGAGAGCACAGGCGGGGGGAGGGGCAGAGGGAGAAGCAGATTCCCCGCCGAGCAGGGAGCCGCTGTGACACTCGATCCCAGGACCGTGAGATCATGACCTGAGCCGAAGGCAGAGGCTTAACCCACGGAGCCACCCAGGCGCCCTGTTGTTCACGTTTAAGATAAAACAGGAAAAGCCTCAGGTGGTTAGAGACCAGGTGCACGTCACAGCACCGGGTGTGTCTGAACCGGTCCGGGTCTCCGATCTGTCTGTCCCCCCCTTTGTTCCGGGGGCGCGCTGGGCAGGAAGACCCCGCAGAGGACTCACGCTGGCGCTGCTGCTGAGCTCTTACTGACGTCACCTCGGGGGATCGTCACGAAATCATCCCCATTCTACAAATGGAAACTCGGAGGCTCAGAGAGGTTAAGCCGCTGCCCCAGGTCCTGCAGCCGGCTCCCGGCGGAGCTGCGCCGCGTCCCTGGAGACCGAGCAGGAGTGGAGACAGAAGGGGAGTCAGGGCAGCTCGCGTCGCCACGAGCGGGTCTGAGTGCGTCTCCAAGGTTACCCAGAGTGCTGAGTAAATAGTGGATCAGAGGGGCCTGAGCGTGACCTCGGGCAGGGGAGTCCTGCGGGGCCAAAAGCAGAAAGATGCTGGGGGCAGGAGGAGGGGTGTGGCCACCGAGAAGGGGAGGTGGACATGGCCAGGGCGCATTTGGTAGCCGGAGCTGATGGGATCCATCGAGGACATCTCAGTCAAGCTGACCCCCATCTGTCCGTGTGGCACCCCGGGGTGAGTGGGCCTTGGGGGGGCTGGGGAGATTGGAGGAAAGAGGAGGTGTGCAGGCCCGGGCAGGGGGTCGGAGCCGCCTGAGGAACATCGGCACACAGAGGGCACCGACATCGTGGGTATGTGACAACCGCGGCGGGGCTGGGACCGAGCTGTGGATTTGGGGCCCATGGGACGGGCTGGGGTGGCTCAGACCCCAGAGAAACCGTCGAGGCAGAGAGAGGTGCAGAAAGAAGGCTCCCGCCGCGGGGTGGGGCAGAGGGAGACGGGAACACAGCCAGGACGGAGCTCGGCCTCATCGGGAGAGCTGAGCTGGTCGGCCACGCGAGCCTCCCCCAAAACCACACCTGCTGGTCCCAGACTGTTGGTCGGACCCGACCAACTCTGCAGGGTCTGAGGGCCTGCGGGCGCCTCCAGCACGGCCCTCATCCCGCGGTGGGGCCCGGTCACTCGTCCTTACCGCGAACCCCGGCACTGCGCCCCTTTCACAGCTGAGGGAACAGAGGCTCCACGAGTCACATGAGTGGCACAAGGTCAGGAGAGGGTCACCTGCAGGTAGAGGTCCTGCCCAGTGCATCCTTGCCCCGGGAGGCCCTGGCCCAAGTGGGACGGCTCCCGAGGGGACGTGCCGGGTGTCCCCAGGCCACGGAGCAGGGAGCTCAGCGGGAAGCTCTGTCTCTCAGGCCGCTGCGAAGCCGTGATCTGTACGTGTTTCTGCTTCTCAAGAGCAGGACAGGGATGGAAAGCAGGTCAGCTGTGATGTGATGCTTCAGACTCTGGTTCCCGGGAGGCCGCAGGGGAGTGCGAATGGAGCCTGCCTCTCTGCTGGCTCAAATCCCTCAGTGTTCCTGGGAGAAGCTCCACGGGGAGGCAGCAGCTGGGAGCCAGGTGCTGGAGAAAGCTCCTCTAATTTCTGACTCTGCTGCGGGAGGTCCCCTCATCCCTGCTGGCTCTCGGTGCCCCACGCCGGCCCGGCTTGCCTGGAGGGAGTACTCGCGTGGCAGGAGCAGCTGTGGGGTTTGGGGGCCTTTTCCCTGCAGGGCCTGACGGAGGAGCCGGCTCGCGTCTGCACAAGACACATCCTCGGGCTCCTCTGTGGCAGGACCCCTGGTCCCGGCGTGGGGTGTGCACACAGCCAGCACCAGCCTCCCCGGGGACTCTGGCAGGAATGCCCGTTCTCGGGCCCTGCGTGCACCTCCCAAATCAGAGACTCGGGGCTCGCTGGGGGATCGAGCAGGTGTCCCGGGGGTGTGGTGCATGCGCTGGCCCGGGAACACCGTGGGGGCTGACGGCACAGGCGCTGGAGGGCGAAGAAGAGAGCGGCCCAGGGCCCGGGGAGGCCGACGCTGCATAGACCCGGGCCCAGGAGCGTGTTTGTGCGACCCCTCGGCTGCTGGGCCGAAAGGAACGTTGCCGTGATCACCGCCCACACCGGCGCGCGTTTCCAGACGCTGCGGGACGGAGCCCAGAGTGTGACGTCCCATCAGAGGCGCACGCACACGCACACGCACACGCACGGTGTATCCAGTGTACACATACTCCGTCTAAACTGCGTTCAGTTATCCCATTTTGGAAAACGTTCGTGGGGAAGAACCACACGTTCTCGCCCACCCTGCCCTCAGAGGCTCCACCATCGAGGAAGTGAGTCCTGGGAGTTGAGGGAATTCATACAGCCTCTGGGTTTGTGTCACTGAAGGTCTGAGTGCTAAGCATCGTCTGCAGGAATGGACCGACGTTGCTTCCTTAACAAAAATGACCTGAGTGACGGCTGTCATCTATTCTAGAAAAGTCACGGGGTCAGAGACCCTGGAACACGCTTCTCTGCCCAGACGACCAAAGTTCTACACCCAGTTACGTTACCTTGAACAGGGGCGAATTTTCTTTTATTTAAAGAATAACAATGACTAGTAAGACGCTGAAGCTGACAGATTTAGGGTAACGGGTATTTCAGTTGAGTTAGGTCATAAATCTTAGTGTAACCGTAGAGCTGCAAGGAATCAGCTACTATATAGAAAGGCTTTTTCTATCCTGCAAGTAAAATAATTTACTGGTAACTTCTAAGAGACATGGAAGATTGTTTTCCCAAGAAAGACCGAGCAAGGTGTGCGCGTGTAGATTCTCCTAGAATGAAATGTGTGCGAATGTACGCACGCGCGCGCACACACACACACACACACACACGCCCTGAACACGGTATTACCCCGGGTGACTGCGTACTGTAATATTTTTAGCGTCATCATTTAATTTGAAAATACTTGAATGACATAAATTAACTGATTTAATTCTTACTTTCACCAAATTGAGTTTTTTCAGTATGAAAATGATTAATTTTACCAGTAGTTTGGAAGCTGGTAAGAAAAAAAACATCATAGCTTTTGAACAATGGTCTTATACCTGAGATCAGTTTCCCTTCATCCTTAATCAAAAGCTTTTATATCTTTTAAAAAAACAGACCAGGGTCGCTGGGTGGCTTAGTTGGTTGGGCGACTGCCATCGGCTCGGTCATGATCTCAGGGTCCCGGGATCGAATCCCGCATGGGGCTCCCTGCTCCGTGGGGAGTCTGCTTCTCCCTTCAACCTCTCCCTTCTCACGCTCTCTCTCTCTCTCTCATTCTCTTTCCCTCAAATAAATAAATAAAAATAAAATCTTAAAAAAACAAAACAAAACAAAAACAACCATTACTCTTCCCAGTTGTTAGGAGATGAGGGGTCAGGGGTGCTCCGTGTTCCTCACCGGTCCGCAGTTGCAGTGAGTAGGACGGTCGTGTCTGGCCTGCCCGAGTTCCAGCTCACTGCCCAGCGCTGCCCACACAGCCCAGGACCACGGGAGCTGCCTGCACCTTGGGTTGGAGGCACGTGGGGGCTTTAAACATCAAGTCACGTTTTCTTTGTCAACGACAAGCAGTGTCCTGCCGTCCAGCTGACCCCTTTGTCTGCAACACGAGGGACTAGAAATTGGGGATCGCAGGGGCGCCTGCGGGACTCGAGTGTCATGACCGGACTCGAGCTCCGGTCATGATCTCAGGGTTGCAAGATCGAGACCCACGTCTGCTCCACGCTCGGTATGGGGTCTGCTGGAGAGTCTCTCTCTCCTTCTGTCCGTCCCCCTACTCTCTCTCTCCCTAAAGAAACAAATAATATCTTAAAAAAAGAGAGAAAGGAAGAAAGAAAGAAAGAAAGAAAGAAAGAAAGAAAGAAAGAAAGAAAGAAAGAAAGAGGGAGTTGTGGCCTGAGCTTTTCAACGTCAGGGACATCCTGCAGTCATGTATGCGTCTGGGAGACTCCTTCTCCTAAAGGGACCAGAGTGAGACTAACTGTTCAACGAAAATACCTTCTGCTTTCCGCACGTGAATGTCCTGTAATGCTACGCGTTTCTCCCCTCGGAATCCCTGCCCTGGGGAAGTGAACCTAACAAGAAAGACATGAAAACTGAGGGCTAAATGCCTCTGTTTCTGGAGTCTTCTAGATACTTCTAGATACTCTTGTTAATCCTACCGGGCCTCCCTACGCGTCTGCTGCTGGACCCTTTGAACTGTGTACATTTTCCGGGTCCCGTCACCTGTCCTGTAGCTCACGGGGGACAGGAGAGGAGGAAGTCGGTGTTTTGAACGACGTCCTGACGTGAGATCAGCCGCGCTTCGAGGACGTGTCAGCGCAGCTGTTAGGCTCTGCCTCGTGAGAGCTGGGGGGCTCCGGGCAGCTCACCTCACCTCCCTGCCGGGCTCCCTCGTCAGACAGGACAGCAACCGCAGCTTCCCCACGCTGCGTGTGAAACTTAACGGAGAGCACACGCTTAGAATAAGGCACGTGCACAGAAAGAGCTGGAGAGGTCCGTCTTCTCTCTCCGTTCTGCACCACGGCTCTCAGGAAAGGTCTCCTGAAGCGGGAGCAGCTGGCACCAGCCCTGTCCCCGGGCCCCTGGTTCACTGACCGGGGTGCATCACTGACCGGGGTGCAGCTCACTTATGTGGATGGCAAGTGGGCCGTCCAGCGGCCGCTGGGGTGCCCGGAAGGAGGGCTGTGGGGCTGCCAGGCTCCCCTGTGTCCATGACCCTCAGTAGCACACCTCACCATGCGTCCACTCCGGTCAGCGACGGCTCTCGGAGCCACCTGTGCAGAGGACACAGATTGGGACAGGAAAAGCTTCAGGACATCACATGTTAACTACAGGGTAACGCCAAACGCACGTATTCGAAAGTGAACCGCACACACAGGACAAGGAGGAAGAACCCCGGGTCTGGCCATCTTCCAGGTCCTGGCACTGCTCCCAGGCGCCACGAACCAACCACATTCTCTCTGCTAAGGCGGCCGAGCAACACGCCGGTGAGACCAACCAGGTCCCCGAGGGCTGTCGGGTTCTGTTGCACAAGTTCTTCCCATGAAGGTGGAGTCTTAGAGCTAATCCGCTTTTAAAAAAATCTTGTTTTTCAAAGTAGAGATGAAAAGAAGTGTGAAATCTGGGCTATTATTAGGACGTGATGAAGCATTCGTCACTTATGCAAAACCATTGACAAAATGTTAACAGGGCGGCAGGGGAGGGGAGGCGGTGGTGGGGATAAAGCAGCAGGTGGAGCTCCCCGTGAGGGGACAGGGTGGGGGTGCAGACAGCCAACCTGCAGGCTGTGGCTGGGACCCAGGCAGGCCAGGGGGAGCCTGGCTCGAGTGCGTCACACGCTTGGAGCCAGCAAACGTGCCACAGCCCCCAGGATCTGTCCCAGCTGCCTCCGCCCGCTGACGCTCTGTTGTTTCCCATCTTTGATCTTTATTTAAAGCGGGAGCCAAGATTCCATAACTGCGGCTCGCCCCCCGCGGTGGCTTGGTGGCAAACGAGGTATCACTCGGCCTGATTCGAGCTGCTCCGTGGAAATGGCTGTGGAGCTCCTGGGTGAGGGTGTTGGTGCGGAGAACAAGGCGACAGCTCTGCGTGTTCTCTGTGAAGGAACTCGGGAAGGAGACGGGGCTGGGCTTCGAGGAACATTAAAAATAAATGAGGCGAGGGGCACCTGGGTGGCTCAGTGGGTTGGGCCGCTGCCTTCGGCTCGGGTCGTGGTCTCGGGGTCCTGGGATCGAGCCCCGCGTCGGGCTCTCTGCTCAGCGGGGAGCCTGCTTCCCCCTCTCTCTGTCTGCCTGCCTCTCTGCCTACTTGTGATTTCTCTCTGTCAAATGAATGAATAGAATCTTTGGGAAAAAAAAATAAAATAAAATAAATGAGGCGAAAGCAATCTGCTTTGCACATGGGTGCACGATCATGTGTACGCTCTTTGCAGCATGGGTGCGTGTGTGCGTGTGTGTGTACGTGTGTGCGTGTGTACGTGTGTACGTGTGCGTGTGTGCGTGTGTGTGTGTGCGTGTGTACGTGTGCGTGTGTGCGTGTGTACGTGTGTGTGTGCGCGTGTACGTGTGCGTGTGTGCGTGTGTACGTGTG
Source organism: Mustela erminea (assembly GCF_009829155.1). Taxonomy (NCBI): domain Eukaryota; kingdom Metazoa; phylum Chordata; class Mammalia; order Carnivora; family Mustelidae; genus Mustela; species Mustela erminea. The sequence goes on from NC_045625.1 coordinate 92,043,458, forward strand.
TGCGTGTGTGCGTGTGTACGTGTGCGTGTGTGCGTGTGTACGTGTGTGTGTGTGTGCGCGTGTACGTGTGTGCGTGTGTGCGTGTGTACGTGTGTGTGTGCGCGCTCACCACAACGTCCTTCCCTACCACAGATGTCAAGCCGCTGCCTTCCTCTGGGCTCTGTCCTCCCCTTGCAGAGTAAGAACCAGGCAGACTCGAAGGCCCGTGGAGCCCGTGGGCCCGGCCTGGCAGTGTCCCGCCTGCACGCGTGTCCCGCAGAGGCCAGGACTCGCTCCCCACAGTCCCTGGGGAGAGCTGGCCCGTCCGAAACCTGCCTGCAACGAACAGGGTTTCTCTGTCCAAATCGTGGCCTTCGCACCTTTCCCCCCGACTTCGAAACTGGTTCCCGTAATTTAACAAAGGATCCCACCACGGAGGCCTCAATAGGGAGAGGACGTAACAAGCCGAAGTGACAGAAGCAAGAACCCGGATTCAAACTCACAGGTGGCAGCTCTAAGGGAGGGCCTGGCGCCCTGCACTTGGCCCCCGTTTGCTGCCCTGGGAAAGGTAGAGGTGCGGCCTCCAGCCGTGGGCCAGTCCCCTGGACGCCTCTGCTCTGGGGCGGGTCACGGCCGGGGAGCCGGCACGCATGCTTCACGTCGGGTGAGACGTCCATCCGTCAAGTCTGCTCCGCGGGTGAAAGGCCGCTCCGTGAATCAGACCTGCAGCCATCAGCACGGGCGAGCGGAGCCCGGGCACGACCCTCCCCCAGGAGACCGAGCCAGGACAGGTAAGGGGGAGCCCCCCGGCTCCTCCACACCAACCCGAGTTCCTTCCCTCCAGCCACCTCCTAAGAAAAACGATAAATCAATGGTCGGATGAGCGGAGGAAGGGCCGAGGAAGCTGGTTCTTAAAACAAGTGAGACCCGCCACCTCCTGCCTCCACATCTGCTTATTTTAGGTCTAAGAACTATGGTCCGGAAACAATTTGTAAGTATCCGCCCAGACAGCAAAACCTCACCAAATTGGTGTTTTGCCCTAAATAGCTCGGTCCCCCTCCCCCGCCCCACACAGGACCGCCGGGCCTCAGCGGAACCACCCAGAATCCCCACGGACCGTATGGAGCATTCCGGGAGAGCTCAGAGTGTTTAAAAAGTGTACTGAAAAGCAAAATCCTCAAAATTCCAAAACCAGCTCCATGGAAAGTTTCTCTTCTAACAGCTGGTTTACAAAATAAATAAATGAATAAATGAAGAGACACAACAGGTCCCCGACGCAGAAGACCGTAGGACTGGCCATGCCGGCTGCCTCCCCTGTCTCTACGCTTGAGCCCGCGGTGTACCTCCCCGCTGTCTAAACCATCTTCACACAACCCTAACCGGCAGTCGGTCGAGTTAATGACCACGCACACATCCCCACGTCGACCTTGGAAGGAGGCCCCCGTGAGCCCTGCCCGGAGCGGACCCGACTCTGCAGGATTCTCTAGGAAACTGCTAGTTGTTCCCTTCGACAGCCAAGGGAACAGATAAGTCCAACATAGGTGGAGGCGGTGCGGGGGTATCAGTCCTTTAACGTTTAGACTAGAACCTCCTTCTTTGAGGAAGTGAAAGCCGAGGATCTTACAAATCTTTAGGGAAGTGGAAACTGGGAACTAGCAGCTGGAGAGGGTATTCGAAGTTCACCTCGTCCTCTTACCCTCTCCCAGACCTCCCGCATTTATCTCGAAAAGCTCGTAAATCCTTAGTCCTGGGAAACCCAAGTCCTTCTCGGAGGAACTTAGGTTCTTTCCCTGTGACTTTGAGATTAAAATATTGTAAGTACAGACCCCAGGGAGGCGGTTCTTATCAGAAGTGGAACAAAGGGCGAGAGGTTGTTTGAAATTAAGACGAACAAAAAACCCCATGGCTTTGCCACAAATATTAGTAGAAAAACGGAGGCCCTCAGCGGCTGACCTCAACTCCCCCATTTGCCGGAAAAATGCCTCGGATCCAAGTGTTCTTTATAAGCTACTGGGTCTTGCATTATCACACCCGTCTCACAGCTAGAATGTGTTAAACAACAAGCCTGATGGCATTTTCCTGTGGTCATTGTAATGAGGGACCTTCTCTACCTCCCCATGGTATTACCAGAGTCAACGTGTAGCAGAGCGCACTTTCACTGGCTTAAAGAGAATCCAGTGTTCCACAAATTCGGTATTCATAAAAATTCTCAAAAATAAAAAAAGGAATTTAATCCAAATGAATTTCAGGTTCCCACGATCTAGGAAATAGGATGAAAGCTAATTTGAGGGTCGCTACTTTGATCAAAACAGGCAGAGTCATCAACTTTGGGTGGGATGCAGACACACGCCTATTTCGTTGCACCGGGCTCATCAGCCAAATGAGTTCATGCCATCCGTGCTGCAGATTTGCCAACCAAAGAATACCCTAGAATGATGCCGATTCGGTCTGATGTCTTCTGACGCTTTTGTAATTCGAACATAATCACTGGAAGCACATGACTGACCTGGAGGTAGTTTGTAGGTGAACTTGTAGCGGGGACTACCCTCTGCCGCGGCCGACGTGAAGATCGTCTCCAGATCTTTGTGGGGATCTGAAACTCTAGAGCTTTGCTAAGTTAAATGATGGAAAGTCCCTGAGTGTCTTGATCAGTTCCAAGGAGGATAAAATGATGAATTGTCAGTTCCTTAAGCTAGGTTTATCTACTTTGGGGTTCCTTATAACACAGAAGCTAAAGATCAATTTGGGTCTATTAGTAAACTTTTTTCCTGCTGTATTGAAAGATTGTGCGATGAAGAAGTATATGTTTCTAGAGATTATGAAGTGTATTTATAAAGCTGCCAATCTAAAGAATGCTGGTGTGCAAAGAGTTCACAATCGCTTACTACTTTGTTTTCACTAGGAATTCATTTCTGAGGGTTAAGAGTTCTCATTTCTGCATGGGGCTAAAGCTACTGTACATAGCAAGGGAATCAACTCTGTAGGGAAAGTATGAGGTACGGAGAATTATTATTTTAAAAAAAAAAGAGTTTTGTCTTAGAACACTGCTATTTACTTAAAGAGAGAAAATATGAGGAAAAAATCCAAATGCAAAAAGAGAAAAATTTGTAGAAGGTTTGTGCAAAAGAAACCTTTGAAAAGAAATCCTAATGTGTGATCAAGCTCAGATTAGAACGAATTTATTTTTTAACAGATTTATTTAAAAATGAGCTTTAATATTAAAAGAACATTGGTACAAAATTAGAATTTGGTTTTTTCCTCTGTTAAAAGGATAAAACTTTCTTAGATTATTAGATTCTTACTAATTTCTTAGTAAGAAATTGTAAATAAAAGTTTTTCCTTACCTTTAATTTAATCTGCCTAGAAAAATAAAGACTCTTTTTTATTTTTTTTTAAGATGTTATTTATTTATTTGACAGAGGGAGACACAGCGAGAGTGGAAACCCAAGCCGGGGGACTAAGAGAGGGAAAGCAGGCTTCCCACTGAGCAGGGAGCCGGACGCGGGGCTCGATCCCAGGATGCCCAGGATCATGACCTAAGCTGAAGGCAGACGCCCAACAACTGAGCCACCCAGGTGCCCAATAAAGATTTTTTTTTTTTACGGCTATTTAATTTTCTGTATTTGCCTGCAAAGTCTTTACTTGTCGCTGTGGTTAGATGGGTAACAAAGTAGTGTGTCATGGTGACCTACGATCCTATTTGACTGTTTATAAAACCGTACTGATAGTTTTTGACAAACTATCCAAAACTGAAGTTCTAAATAAAGTCTTTTTGACCTTTAACTTTGGTTTTTTCCAGGAATTTCCTGCAACAGCTCAAAGATTTCTTTTGGCTCCTTATAAAAAAGGAACTATTCAACGAGGCCGGCTTATCTGATATGTTAAATTACACGGAAAACTCGGTCCAGCGAGAAACAATACTAAGCCTTCTTTATGTTGTGTCTGGACAGATGTTCCAGAAACCACGCAAAATTTCTGGAAACCCGGTACGTCGCATGTAATGTCAACTGTTGTAGTTGTAGCTACTGTCTCCAAATGTGTGCCCCCCCTCCCCCCGGACCAAACGTGCTCAGCGAACTCTCATCCCGTCCGAGCGCTCGCCGCGGCCATCATTCGGTCTCTGTCGTGGGCAGACACTTGCTGTCACTGAGGTTTCACAGGAGCTTCCTGCAAACGCGTCTCATCTTCAGGGAAACCGCGGGACAGGAGGCGGCCGTCGTCTGCGCGCGTCTGAGAACTGGCCGACGGCACAGCGGAGCTGGGGAGCACAGACCGCCCCGCGGGTCCTTGAAGGGACTCTGCCCGGTCCCAGCAGCCAGACTGGAGGGGCCCAGCCTCGCACCTGACGCAGAAGGAGGCTCCGCCGCCGTCTGCAGAAGCTGGAGGCCTGCCGGCCAAATGGCCATCGAGGTAGACGGCCCCCCAGGACCCTGGGTCAGGCAGGACGCACTCGCCTCCTGTCTTTCTCTCCATTACGTGGTGCCGGCCGGGAAAGGGGACCCCATCGTCTGGACCCCCAGACCGCTGCTACGGGGGTCACTCACCTGGCAGCCTCCTGGATGCGTCCTCCAGAGCCCCCGGCTGTCCGTTCACAGCGCCACCTGCTGGACGGGGCTCGGGCCCGACCCGGCCTGTCTGCAGGGCGACCCTCTCCTTCCACACTGTGACATCTCGGGGTCGGCACACGGCCGGGCAATGCCTCCTCCGCTGTCCGGCTGTGCCGCTAACCAGGCAGATGCAGCAAGACATCCCCTGACATGCAGCCCCGAGTTAGACAGAAAACCTGCCGGAAGGCATGCATGACTCGGGATCCCCTTCCTTCGGCCCTGCTTCCCGGGTTAGACACAGACAGAAATAAGAATGGGACCCTCCGGAGACCTGGCTCCTTCAGCAAGGGCTTTCTTCGGCGTGATCGTGATGGGTGTGGGTCTCGGGGCCATGGCTCCAAAGTGCACCCCAGACACAGAATTACCCTCCTCGGAGCATCACCATCGCCCCCTGGGATGTTCGTGACAATGTTCGTGCCCATGCACCACCAAGCACACGGTCCCCCCGAGACTGCAACCTCAGGAAAAGACGACGCGGGCCCCCGACCGCAGGGTCACGAGCCTGAGGTCCTGAGCTGTGACTTCCACGGAGAGTGAACAAACGCCGCAGCCTGGGAACACCACGTGCACGGGGGGCGGGGCACAGACGGGGCAAGAACCCGGAGCAGAGCGGATGGGGCTCCGATGCCTTATTTTGATCCCGTCTCTCAGGTAGGCGGAGACTCTGATCCAAAGGGGGATTAGTAAAAAGCGAACCCTCGGACCAGAACAGTCACTCAAGCTGGGGACAGTTGAAACGCCTCCCCTCTCCCCGAAATGGGACCTGTAACCAGCCAGTCTGGACTTACCTGGTCAGCACTGGAGGACATCCGCCCTGATACAGCCCTTCCAGGCCCCTTGACGGGGCGACCTTGCCCAGCACCATACGTGCTGTGCTCTCTGTTCTCTGCTCCCTCTCGGCCCCTATAAACCTTTATTTCCGTGCAGCTGGCTGGAGCCCATCTCGGCGCGTCGGGAAGGGGTGCTGCCCGACTTGTGACTCATTCCATAACGCCACTTAGATCTCCAAGTCTCCTCGGCTGAAGCTGTTTGTTAGCCTTAGAACTCTCCTAGGCCACATCTGCGTGGTGGGCGTCCCACTAACGCATGCCAGGGTGCTAGCCGTCGGTGTAGACGTCCACACAGCGCTGGCAGGCGCAGGCCCCTCGGGCTCCCGTGCCTAAGACCCTGACAGTCCTGCAGATCCCTCTCCCCGGAGGTCCACGCAGGAACGTGCCCTGCCCTCGCCTCCCTGAGCGTGTCAGTGAGCCCAAGAAGCCGGGTGAGGAAGGTTCGACCGGCTGCTGCCCTTGAAGAGAGAGGGCCGGCCCACAACCAAGGACACAAGCAGCTTCTAGAAGGACACAGAGTGTCCCACAGACACCCTGGAAAGGAATGCCGTCTTGCCTACACTTTGCTTTCAGCTGTTGTGGCCCCCATGTCGGATGTCCGAACCGCCCCGTGCAGAAGCTGCGGGCTCAGAACAGGGGTGGGAACAGGGCTCGCCGCTGTCCGTCTGGCTTCGGTTTCCAACACACGCAGGGGCTTGTGATGCGCTGGTTTCAGTGTCTTCGTTTCTAAACTATGTTTGAAAAAAGCAGAACGAGTTTAGAGGCGCAAGTCTCAAGGTCACAGTCTTCCTCTTTCTGCCAAAAGCCAAAATTGGATTTTGCTTCAAGGCACCTCATGCTTCTGCGGGGCCAGGCCCTGAGCCCCCAGGGACAGTCACCACTGTGCTCGGACCACGGCTTGGTGAGAAGCCTTGAGCTGACCCAGGGGACGCCTGCTCCCTCCACCCCGTCCCGGGATTCAGATAGTCCAGTGGACAGAGAAGAGGTGTTTACTCCCCCGAGATGGGAAAAAGCGGCATCGTGGGGGGAGGGTGACAGCCCTGCTATGACCAGGACAGTGCGGATGGTTCTAGAACTCCAGAGCGTCTGAAAGGGCTGCTTTCCACCACTCATCACGGGAACTCGACAGACGTCGGGGGGAAGAGCCAAAACAGCTTCTGACGCGACATGTAGTTGACTCAGGGAGTTTAAGGGCCTTTCCCCAAACGTCTGAACACAAAGGCAGGAAGGACAGCGCAAGCCCCTGTGGGTTGAGAGAGAAAATGTGGGGGCGTGAGGGGAAATCGGAGGCTGCGGGCGTCCCTGGATGTGCTCGCGGGTCGCTTCACCGGGGTTCTTGGGCCGAGGAGACCGCGCTCCCTGTGAGGCGGAGGGGGGCTCCATGTCTGTCGGTCAGGGCAGGGGGTGCCCAGGCATTTCAGGGGTGACCCAGAGGGAGGAAAGGTCAGGAAGGAGGGTATTGCAGAGAGAAAGTGCAGGGTCTGGGAATCCGCAGCCGGACCGTAAGGAGACGAAAGACAAATACTGGGTCAGAGCGAAGCGGACGGAACGGCCGGACGGAGACGGGGAGGAGGAGGAGGAGGAGGAGGAAGACCAGCCGCCCCCGTGCCCAGCGGCGGCCCCTCCCCAGCACAGCCCCAGGACGGCCTGTCTAGGCTGTGGCCACGGGCTGTCGCCAGACTCCGGACCGGACGGCGGTCTGGTGATGCTGGGCGGGGCCTGACACGTAGGGTCCAGGCAGAGCCCCCTCCTCACGGAGGGTCCCAGTGTCCCCAGCACCCCGAACCAGTAAAGCAGCAGAGCAAGGAGACATCAGCCTTCCCCAGCCTCCGAGAGCGAGTCCTCGACGCCCCGTGCCCGGCTCACCCGTGTGCGGAGAAGCCTGCATGCCCCAGCCTGGCCCCTGTCTCCCCGGCACGTGTGTGGTTTAAACAGAAAGGGCGAAGAGGCCTCGCGGGGGAACCTGTTCCCTGGCCTTTCTGGCTTCCGAAGCCTCGGGCCACCCTGGTGCCTGGCGCCCCGCACGGGCCTCTGCTCCCGGCAGCTCCCGGCCCCACCTCCCTCCCTCCCGCTAACTCTGAGCCCGGTTCCAAGAATTCATGGGGACGCTTTTGGGGTCATCGTGTCCTCAGCGGGCATCCCGAGGAGAAAGGGCCGGCTGCGCAGAGCTGAGACGCACTGAAGGGACGAGCCCCTGTTCCGACATGGGGGCAGCGGGGGTCCATGAGGGGCGTCTGTGGTCCCGTCGAAGTGGGCCAAACAAGAAACAGGGTCCGGAACGGCGACTAGGAGGTTGGCAGAGACACTGAAGAGTTTCTGCCAGAAGTAACAGGCTGTGAAGACAAGCAAGTAGCAGGTTTAAAACCGACACAGAGACGTCACTGGGGTCCCTGCCTCGTCTGCCTCTCCCAGAGCAAGGTGCGTCTTCTGGAAATCTGCAGACGATGCTCCGCCGTGCTCCCGGCTGTGACGTTTGGTCCCACGCTTCAAGCCCCATCATTGGGGTCGGTGGGGGGGGTCTCTGCGGAGCAGGGGAGGGAGGGGCGGGGGAGTGGCAGGTGCTTAGACAGAGGCACTGAACCAGAATTTTGGGGGCGCTTCTGAGCAGGCCTGTTCTGCTTTCCCGAAACCTAAGGCGTGAGCCTTGTAACAGCAGCTGTCCCTAACACCTTCATGCCTGGTGCCCCCGGGGGGCACAGGAGCCCCAGCTCAGGGAAGCAGCCCTGAGACTCTACCCCCTCCAAGTGGTTTACCATCGGATGCACCGATTTCCCTATTTTAAAACTGCGAGGCACAGCTGTCTCGCTGGAGAGAGAAGGGCGTGTTCCTGGGAGGGGGTCAAGCGTGAACAAGAGGAACTCGGGAGCCTCTTCTGCCTTCTGCTGTCATCCAGTGGCTGGCCACAGCGGCAGGGCCGCGGGTGTGGGAGGCCTTGCACACGCGGGGTCTCACACAGCAGCCTGTGCGTGTGGCCCCGGCAGGTGTGTCTCCCACACCATCAGTAATGTGAGTCCAGTGTTTGTGCTGATGCCTAGCACACGGGAGACCGCCACCCCCATCACCGCAGGGACCACGGCTCAGAACCCGTGAGTTAACTGTCCCCAGGAATAGCGCGGCCGGCCGGGGCAGCAGACCGGTCCTCGGCCGGAGCACACTTTCCAGCTCTGCATCCAAGCAGGAGCCTTCCCTCCAGAAAGTGCCGAGGCCCTGTTCCATGGGGAGACCCCCTGTTGGCCACCTCCCAGGAGCACACCCAGAGGCCAGACCCCCGGGAAGGAGGCCATCCGGCAGGTGCAGCGCACCCAGCAGCGGCGTGACAGGGAAGGGAAGGGACCCGAGGGCAGCAGGAGAAGTACACGACCAAGCTGGCATCTCTGCAGGCCGCCGGAGCTCCGCCCCTCCCGCAAATGCGGCCCTCCCTCAGCAGGGGCCGGGGAGATGGGCCTGTATCCAGCGAGCGGCCCGTCCACGGGGAGGCTCTGTCAGCCGCGAATTCCCACGTCCACATGAACGTGGGCAGAGAAACCTCCCAAGGTTCCGGAGGTGATTCTGGGCAAAAAGGCAGAATCAGTGCAGATCCCACCGGCTGGATGGCTGTGTTGGGACCTATTAATAAGGCCTGCGACATCTACATTTAGGGAGAAGCTTCTAGAAGCCACCAAAGGCAGATTCAGGTAAAGACGGTCCCTTCCAGCAGGTTCCTGGACAAAGCAAGCCGCCGAGCACGTGGTGGGAGCGAGGGGCGACGTCTGGGACCAGCCCCTGCTCTGCCGCCCAGGAGCTCTGTGACCTCCAGCTAGCGGCGTGGCATCCCTGTGCCTCAGTCTCCCCTGCGGTAACGTGGGCCTGATGCTCCCGCTTCCCTGGGAAGGGCCTTGGAGCGTCTCACGTGTCCCATACACAAAGCCCCCCGGAGGGCCCAGCACCGTTTCTACTCCCAGTCCTTCGTGAGTTGTTCTTGCTTAATGAACGCTCCGATCGTGCGGAGCCCCAGTGAGAACGAGGCGTCCGGCGCCCCGAGCTCGTCTGCGGAGAGCAGGGGTGGGCGTGTGTGGGCGTGTGCACATGCGTGTGCACGGGCATGTGCGTGTGAGACCCGTGAGCAGGCCATGCAGGCCGCCGGTCACCCGAACAGCCCTGTCCTGTTTTGTTAGGGTCACCTGAGCTGCAGTTCTGAATCCTAGTAGCGCGTGGGCAGGCGTGAAAATAACCAACAAAAAAGTAGGGTCGAGCAAAACAGCCTGTGACACGCATGCGCTCTGCCCGCCGGGCTTGGGGACACGGACGCCCTGTCATGCTGGGGGACGGGGCTGCCGTCCTCTCTGTCGTCCTGCACCGTCCGCTCCCTCGTCTGGCACCGTCCGCTCCAGCGAAGGCCACGGCATGTCAGCAACACCACGGAAAGGCCAGTGGGAAGCAGGACGCCTGGCGCTTCTCACGCTCAGACGGAAGCAAGAACGCTCTGGGGCCGGGCTTTTTTTAACGTCTTCCTCATGTCTCTTTAATGTCTTCCAAGGAACGTTGTTCCAACGTCCGAACAAGACAGGACCTCGTCGGGACCCCCGCGGCCCTTCCCCGTGCGCGGCGAATCCGGCCCCTTCCAGCACAGCCGGTTCCTGCTGAAGCCCAGGGTCTGGGCCGGTGCGAGCCTCCACTGCCCCCTGCTGGACTGCGGGGGCCAAGGCGGCCTCGTGAAAAGCACCCAGGAGCGGAGGGGGCTGTCCCAGCTGCAGAGGCTCTACTCTTGGGCGGCAAACGTGGGAGGTCGGTGGCGCATCGGGAGCTAGAGGGACCGTAGGGTTGTGGGGACAGCTGGGCTCGGGGGGGTCTGTCTCGGGCACGTTGGTCTCCTGCTCTACGTCTCCGCTTCTCATCTTGGAAAGGGGTTCATCCGTGAGGACCCCAGGACTCCGGAAGGAAATCCATGCAGTCTTTCGTCGGCAGAGTGTTTTCCAGCGAGCATGGGGTATCATTCCTCCAACCTCCTCCTTAAAAGGGCAGAGACTCGGACTTGGCCAAAGGTCCCAAGGTCATCTGTTTGCTTCGGGACAGAGGGGGGAAGTCCAGGCCAGAACCTTCCACCTTGCCCTGGTTTCCAGTCCTCGGCTCTCCGCAGCTGCTGCCTCGGGGGACACCTGACCTGGACCATCTGTCTGAGCAGCCCTGTCCCTCCAACAAAGAAATGTCACCTCTCCCCGGCAGGGCAGGGCAGGGCATGGTGCTGGGGGGCGCGCGCTGCAGGCTCTGTCCCACAGAGATGAGTGCGAAGCCAGCACCGTTCTCAAGGTGGGGAGACATTCCCATGCGCCGTGCCCACTTGGGTTGGGCAGTGGGGTCCGAGAACGAGGACTGTCAGCCGGGGAGCCCACTGGACTGCACGGAAGTTCGTTCATTCACTCCGTATTCACTTACCTCCATACTGATTAACACCACTTGCCAAGCAAACCTTCTCAGCCCTCGTGGGGACGGGGTTCCAGATGGCTTTCCGCCACACCCTCGCACACCTGGTGGGTGGACTGGTTCCCTTTTCATGCGGTTTGTCACACCCCCAGGACGGTCTGAAACCCCGACGGGGACATGCTCAGAAGACCCTGCAGGGGGAACAGCCCCGCCGTAAACAAGTGAAGCAGCCAAGGGCTCACGTTGACTTAAGCCATAGGTCCCCAAGGCCGCCTATGCTCCTGCCGGGACCAGCCGGGACCACCCGTGCATCGTCCCAACACTAGGTTCTGCTTTCAAGTAGACCCCACGGGCACAGCGACACCGGTACTTCGGGCCCCCCCAGCACCCGGACACGGCACGGGATGGATCGAAATCACCACCACTCGCGGTTTGGATAGGAATTCCAGAAAACTCCCAGCCGGGACACCTTCCTCCACGTTTAATCTTTCCTGTCTCACCAGATGATGAGAAGGATCGCTTCTATCTCACAAAATGGCTGTACGGACCAGAGACAGCGAGTGCGCCGTCCCACACTTGGAGAGGGCACGAGGAGATGGAGCCGCCCGTGGTCATTTCCATCCAAGGCAGAAGACGCCAGGGGACTGGACGCAGATAAAAACATGCATGCTGGTTTCCGATTTATTAATAAAGTACTTACTGATGCTGGAGAAAAGGAACGAATACACAGCTGAAATTATAAGGGGTCAGTAGTTGACTCAGCCGAATGGAAAATGGAACAGACGCCGCTTTGGGCCGGGAAGGCAGCTGCTTCCTCCGTCTCTCGAGGCAAAGCAAGTATCTTTTATGGAAAGCTGTGGAGATCGCCACTAAGAAAAACGAGATTTAACCTTGTGTAAAGGGATGAAATCAGGCTTTCCCCTCACTTGTCTTCTTAAGTATCCTGAGGAAGTAAGAGAGACCTCGTGTGCGGGCTGTAGCTGGGCCGACTGACGGACATTTCATGGTGCAGGAAGTGACAGTCCGGCTGTGGAAACGCTCTCCTCCTGAGGCACTCGGGTCACTGCCTCACCACCCCCACGGGAAGGCGTCATGCGGGAGCACCTGCTGCTTTCGGAGGGACACGGGACCACAGGAGGGAGTTAGGACTACGCAAGGACACCGGCCTCTGTCCTCAGGAAACAAACCGCGGCTCTGGCACTTCCCAGCGCTCTGACCTTGGCGAGTTCCTCACCAGCCTGTGCCCCAGTGTCCTTTGCTGTGAAGCGGAGATGACGGCGCCCCAACCACATTGTAGGAGTGAACCAGTTGATACCTAGAGAGCAGGGTATCGTCACTGCCATTTGTGACATGATACTTTGGACTTTGTGGCTATTTTAAAACCTTTCAACTCAAAATAGATGCCAAGACCTCGTGGAGAAGCTACTCCTGACAGTAACAAGGGAACTCGCTCAGGCAAGAGCACGGGCTAGAAACCCTGTCGGGAGTTTCCGTTAAAGGGCAACAGACTCTATGACTTGGCAATTTCACTCTAGATCCTAGAAATTTGCCTAAGATAAAGAAAAATGTAAGTCCCTAAAAAAGGACTCAGACAAGAATGCTTGTAGCAGCTTTATTCAGAATAGCCAAACGCTGGGCACAACTCAGATGAAAATGGATACCTAAAAGATAAAATAAATGGACAAATAAATAAATGTTTGATAATAAATGAAATACCAACATGGGTGAATTTTAAGAACCTGGCATGGGTGAAATGAAGCCAGACACACGAGAGTGTATAAATGTATGATTTTTATTAAATAAAGTTCAAGAAAAGGGAGGGAACCAGAGGGACGGGGGAGGCCCGCGGCTTGCGCAGCTGGAGCAGAGGGTGGAGGCTGCCCGGGGCACAGCTGTAGGACCCCGGCTGGCTGCCCCTAGGGTCTCCCTCTCTCTCGTGCTCTGTTCCCGCAGCTGCGTTCCTCTCTTCCCGCCTTCCTCGGGCCGGCTTTCTCCGCGAGCCCGAGAGGGAGGGCTGGGCCCGCAGAGCCGTCTGCCCGCAGGAGGGAGACCCTGCCTTCCCCGGAGCTCCGCTGGCCGCTGTGGAGGAGCATCCACGGGGGCTCTGAGCTCCAGGCCCGCGCTGGTCCGCCACCGCGTGGGCTGCCCCATGAGCCCAGGGATCGGGAAAGGAGGGAAGAGTGAACGTAACAGCGGAAACAGACGAAACAAGTAAGAAAGGAAACAAGAATCAACAACATCGACCCGCCCTTAGCTAGACCAGGAGAGAAGGAGCGGAAACAAGTCAGTAAGTCGGGAATGAGAGACGAGCGGCCCCGCTGATGAGAAAGCGGCGGAGCGCCTGCGGGAGCGCCTGCGGGAGCGCCTGCGGGAGAGCCTGCGGGAGAGCCTGCGGAGAGCCTGCGGAGAGCCTGCGGGAGCGCCTGCGGAGAGCCTGCGGGAGAGCCTGCGGGAGAGCGTGCGGGAGAGCCTGCGGGAGAGCCTGCGGAGCGCCTGCGGGAGAGCCTGCGGGAGAGCCTGCGGGAGAGCCTGCGGGAGAGCCTGCGGAGAGCCTGCGGGAGCGCCTGCGGAGAGCCTGCGGGAGAGCGTGCGGGAGAGCCTGCGGGAGAGCCTGCGGGAGCGCCTGCGGAGAGCGTGCGGGAGCGCCTGCGGGAGAGCCTGCGGAGCGCCTGCGGGAGAGCCTGCGGGAGCGCCTGCGGAGCGCCTGCGGGAGAGCCTGCGGGAGAGCCTGCGGAGCGCCTGCGGGAGAGCCTGCGGGAGAGCCTGCGGAGCGCCTGCGGGAGAGCCTGCGGGAGAGCCTGCGGGAGAGCGTGCGGAGAGCGTGCGGGAGAGCCTGCGGGACAGCGTGCGGAGAGCGTGCGGGAGAGCGTGCGGGAGAGCCTGCGGGAGAGCCTGCGGAGCGCCTGCGGGAGAGCCTGCGGGAGAGCCTGCGGAGCGCCTGCGGGAGAGCCTGCGGGAGAGCCTGCGGAGCGCCTGCGGGAGAGCCTGCGGGAGAGCCTGCGGGAGAGCGTGCGGAGAGCGTGCGGGAGAGCCTGCGGAGAGCCTGCGGGAGAGCCTGCGGGAGAGCCTGCGGGAGAGCGTGCGGAGAGCGTGCGGGAGAGCCTGCGGGAGAGCCTGCGGGAGAGCGTGCGGAGAGCGTGCGGGAGAGCCTGCGGAGCGCCTGCGGGAGAGCCTGCGGAGAGCCTGCGGGAGCGCCTGCGGGAGAGCCTGCGGGAGAGCCTGCGGGAGAGCCTGCGGGAGAGCCTGCGGGAGAGCCCCGCCGCCGCCTCCGCGCTCCCGTGTCCTCCCCACACAGGGCGGGGTCCGAGCCCCAGAGGCAGCTCCGACCCCAGAGCAGACGCGTCTTAGGGAAGGAAAGTGTTGGGAGAACACAGGGGAGGACCGCAGAAGTCGGAGTCCCCGGAACGGAACGGAGCTTCCAGGGCTTCTCAGATGCTCGATGCAGCCCCCTTGGCAGGAAAATGCCTGACGCGCCTGTGTCTGTGTGGGGAGTGAGCTGCCCGGAGCAGACTCGGAAAGGGGGTCCCTGGTGAAGCCCAGGCGGGGCAGACTCGGGGAAGGGGGCTCCTGGCTAAGCCCAGGCCTCCCCAGGAGGGGAGCACGGTCTGAAGGCAGGGGGGGGGGGCTGAGCCCATTCCCTGGCCTGGCATTTCCCGGGACCCTGCTGGGCTGTGGGTGCTTCCCACGTGCCGTCCCCGAGGTTGTGGACAGAGCGATGCTGTCCGGGACCCGAGTGCTTTCTCCAAACCCAGTTTCCTCCACTGATGTACAAAGGGAAACAATTACGCGTGTAAAAGCACGTGCCCGCTGTGGAGGCTCCAGCAGCACAAGGAAGCTGATGTGTTCCCTGTGGTGTAACGGCCGCTTTTTCTGAGAAGTCATTTTGGGGGGGATTTTCAGCAAGTTCTTAGGTTGCAGGCTCCTGACTTCAGTTTCCAGGCATCTGTAACGAAACAAGGTTTACTCACGGCCCGAGGCTGATCAGAAGCAGAGACGCGGCCAGCCGCAGGGCCTCACCCCTGCGGGGTGAGAAGAAGGGGTGCTCTGGGAGCCAGTGCCGGGCTCTCCCCTGGCCTGGGCTGGCGGTGCCTGCCTGTGGCCCTTGTCCTCGCCTCCAACGGCCTGCAAGCTTGTCACCAGGTCTCCGATCCTCGGGACGGGTCAAACCGAACCTGTGATTACATTTTTTAACATTATGATGATAAACTCTGCCGTTTCTGCACAATTAGACAGCCACAGGAGGGGTTTAATTTGAAATTCAGGAAGAACTTTGCAGTGGTGGGATTTTGCTTCCCCAGGAAAGATAACTGAGGGTTTCCTTCTGTCAGTACGGACGGACACCTGTCCGGCGATCCTTGGTGGCTTAAACAATGCAGGGGAACCTTCTGTCTCCTTCTCTCGCATGGTATTTTCCCTGTATGAGAATCACAGAAAACAGCTCTGAAAGAGAGCTTCAAGGGCAGAAGGTCCGTCTGTCTGCTTCAAACCCGGGGATGAAGGTCATACGGTCGTCGTGCAGTGTAAACACGGCAGGACGCTGAATGGGCGTGGGGTCCGGGTCGGGCCGCGGAGACAGGAGGGAGGTCGTGCTGGAAAAGCCGGTGACGGGTGAGCAAAGCCTGTGGGACGGGTCCCCGCGCCGTGCTGAACCGTGCCCGGCGGTCATCAGACGCCAGCGAACGTGGCGAAGCCAGGACAGGGAAGCACGGCCACAGCTGGGACCACCGCTGCCGCGCTCCTATAAACGAGACTACTCCGGAACCCAAAGTTTATTAAAAATAAGGACGGGGCAGGGGAGCTGCGCCTGGGTGGCTCAGTCAGCAGAGCACGGACTCCAGATCTTGGGGTCATGGGTTTGAGCCCCACGTCAGGCATAGAGATAACTTAAAAACAAAACCTTTCTAAAAAAACAAAGCGCAGATTTCCATTTCTTTGCCGACTTCTGAATCCAATTTATTTTCTGTACAGAGTAATAATATAGGCTTAACCCCTTAATGTGCACGTAAATCAGGACCCCCAGCCAAGATCTCAGAAGGTTCGATAAATGAACAAACTTTTTCCTCACTGTCAACCTTGAGATAAAACAAAACGTTCAAAACACTTAAAATCTTAATATAACGCAAGAAGAACTTAAAGTGAGAATCAGACATTGAAACAAAAAATAACGTTGGAACCTGATCCTGCTCTGTAAGCACGTTGGTACCAGGTTTTGAACAGAACGATCCTTTAAAAAAAATTTTAATTATTTATTTGAGAGGGAACGTACACGAGCACGGGGAGCGGGAGAGGGAGCAGCAGACTCCCACCGAGCAGGGAGCCCGGTGCAGGACTCGATCCCAGGACCCCAGCTTCATGACCTGAGCAGAAGGTGACACTTAACGACTGAGCTACCCCGTCCCCGGCACCCCAGAGCCATCTTTTTAAGAAGTTTCTGTAGCAGCCCTCTAGGGAAGGGAACTGAGCTTTCTGTCGGCCTCTCACATCTCTATCTCCTTCCTCCGTTATTCTACGGGAAAGAGGGTGCTGGACCAGCCTGTGGGAAGCGCCCCAGGTTTAACAGGAGATTGGACGCAGCCCCAGAGAGCGTCTCTCCCTTCTGATGCTTCAGGCTGGGGTGGTGGGTGTCTGACCACAGGCAGCCCCGGTGGGCTCTGAGGATCGTGAAACCCGTGTTTCTTCTCCCTGACTGGGACCCGCCAGCCAAGCCAGCTCAGGAGAGGGGCTCCGTCCCAAGTGTCTTGAATGTGCTTGTCAAACCGGAGCCTCCCTTCCGGTGGCCCTGACCCCGCACCGTTGCCCGCCTGGGACTCCGTGGAGGCCCCTCGAATACTGTGGATCTTCCACTCAGAGGTCGGCACGCTTGCTGTGTACGGAGCCTGAGAGTAAAAACGTGAGGCTCTTGGGGCCGCGTACACTCTCTGGAGCCTGATCTCCTTTGTCCCGTGTCCCCGAGTGTCTCCAGCAACTCTTTACAAGCACAAACAGCGTTCTTGCTGTGGGCGGCCAGACACAGGGGCCGCTGGCCAGAGTCAGCCTGTGGCTCCGGATTGTCAATGCCTGTGGACGCCACCTGTAAATGTGTGTTTTACTGAACTGTCTCAAGGGAAAAGAAAAAGTACAAGTCCCTGTGAACACCCTTCCCGTGAGATGAGCCAGCGTGCCTGGGTCTGCAGGGCCGTTTCCCGGGGCAGGCCTTCTTCCGCCGCGGCCTCTGGGTTCCGGCAGGAAGGCTGTGGCTTTGTGGGGTTTGCACAGAGAGCCCGAGCCTCACACAGACGTGGGCCAAGGACCTCCACGGAGGCCCAGAGGGACCCGAGAGCTTCCCGGGCCCTGAGGCTGGAGGCCCCGCAGCCTCCTCTCTCGGGCGCTGCCAGGACTCTGACGGTGCTCGCCTCACGCCCCCTCCCCTAAGCCCCAGGGCCAGCTACGCCCCGACTGCGCGCCCTGCCTCTCTTGCCAGCAGCAGTGGCATGCCCAGGAAGGACCTTCAGAGCTCTCCTGGCTGCTTCTCCGCTGTGACCTCCTCCCCGGACAGCAAGGATGCTGAGACCAGCTGAACAGCACAGGACCGTCCCGTCCCGTCCCAAGAGAACCTTCGTCCCCTGTCCCTGAGCCCTGATGGTGAGCGGTTCTGATGCCCGGCACGTTTTCAGCGCTCAGCGCAGCCTCTGACAACAGGAGAATGCAGAGCGCGGGACGGGTGTGGGATGTCCCTCACCGCAGCTTACGGGGGACCGAGGCGGATGCCGGGGCGGCTCCCAGGCAGGGGGCGAGAACGCCGGGTGCGGACGTGTCCGTCCTCTCCTGTGACCGCAGGCCTTTGCCCTCCTACAGCCTCCGGGGTCTAACCACACTCCGAACGAACCTTCTCCACTCCAGAGGGTTAGAGCGGGGAAGGTGTGGACACGGCGCCGCCCGTCGTCCCCTCAAACGCAGGAAGACAAACAGGACCTCCAAGTGCTCGGTTCTGCGCAGCTGGCGTGGCTGCTGGGTTTCACAGAAAGCTTGTCCCCGTCTACACGTCCTACCGAGGAGTCTGCATCACGGCACACAACACCGGAAGGGGAGACGTCGTCAAACTGGCTACTCGGGAAGACAGCAGCCGTGGGCCTCCGGACGACCAGGGAGACTAACACAAACCCGTTCTGTGTCACCAGTCACAGCGCCACAAACTTCTGACGCACGCATGCGTGCCCGGCCGCATCCGCGCGAGGACAGCGGAGTACAGAGCGGCCTGTACCTGGAGTTCAGACGCTCGGCCTCGTGTGAGTCACCAGACACGTCGGAAGGACGCAGCACTGCGAGCAGATAAACCGCTGGAGAACCGCCGCGCATCGCCAGACTCCGTTTTCTGCTCGACGGCCGTGAACGGGAGGACAGCATCGCTCTGGCTCCTCCTCTGTCTCCTCCAAACTGAATTCGAGAGTCTGTGCTGGGAGCATCTAGGGCCAGAAACAGACCCAAGTGTTGATATGATTTGGTATTTGATAAATATGGTAATTGTCTTTCTCCGTCTGACTTGTTTCACTTAACGTAATGTCCTTGAGGTCCATCCACCTTGTCGCAAATGGCAAGATTTCATTATTTTCACGGCCGAGCAGCACTCGCCTGGGTGCGGACGTCACTACACTTTCTCCAGTCACTGGCTAAGGGACACTTGGGCGGTATCTCTATTTTTCCCCACAGTCTCTTATCGTATCTCTACAGTAAATAATGCTCCAAGAAACACGAGGACGCTTCTCTCTTTCTGGGTTAATGTTTGCATGTTCTTGGCTAAGCACCCAGAAGTGCTATTTCAAGATCCTAGGGCAGCTCTAGTTTTCATATTTTCAGGAACCTCTGTACAGTTTCCCACAGTGGCTGCACCAGCCTGTACGCCCGCCGGCACCCGTCGCTTCTGGTCGTTTGATGCAAGCCGTCCCGAGGGGAGTGAGGTGGCTCTTCGCTGTGGCTTGGTGTGCGTTTCCCTGAGGCCACGTGATGCCGAGCGTCTTTTCATGGACCCGTTGATCCTCTGTATAAGCGAAAAGAATGAAAACTGTGCATTCTTAACTGAGTTTCAAGGTAGCGACCTCCACCCTGGGTCAAGCCTGAACATGCATTTCAGTCAAGTTTTCCAACCTTGTTGACAGAACAGACGCATGCACAAGCGGGAAATGTCCGATCGTAAAATGAAAATATTTTGAATCAGAAAACATCACGCTCCATTTTTTTCGGGGTATAAAAGCGATTAGGACTCCCAGGGTAGTTCTAGTTCATAGGACCACACACCAACACACTGAACGCTTTCCAAAGACGACTAGCCTAAAACAAGGTTACGTTGCTGGTCAAGCTTCTTTATACCTAACTATGAATTCCAATTAAGTAATTGTATTTGGAAGAGTCACCTTTTAGGCAAATACCTGGTTGCCTGTTGGGGTAGTCGATCCTTTTTAATCTCCAGTGCTTAGGGTCATGCCCGGCAAAAATAGACACACAACTAATGGTTTGTTGACTTGAATTTCACTAAAACTAAGAAGTCAGGGGTGCACAGAGGAGCCACACACGCCTAGGAAAGTGCAGGGACAATAACAGCCTGCGCTTTCTCGCCCCCACCAGTGCCATCAGCGCTGGGCATAACCCACCGCCCTCCAAGTTCAAGGGCTACCCTTAGTCCTTGAGTTATGTCTAACCCCCCCCCTTTTTTGCTCAAAACCTCCCTGACCACAGAAACGGAAGGAAGCCCACCATCTGCAGCGAAAGGGTCACCTCTGAATCCCAGCTGACTGAGGGACAGCAGTCCAGCAGAAGGAGCTCTTTCCTCCTGCCTCGCTCGGCAGCGTTTTTGGTGACAGCTCCATGGACTGCAGGTGGGAATCCCCGGGACGCGGCCGTCCTGGCTGACGGACGCTGGCTGCGTGAGCCCAGCCAGGGCCGCGCTTGCATTCATTCCACAGACGTGCCCCTCCGCCCTCCTACAGCGGAAATGGCGGCATTCACGTGGCGTGGCTTTTCTTTCAACTTAAAACAGTTTGTATTAAAGTTCCCCCAGTGCTGTCCTCCCTGGGGCGTCGGCCCTTTGGGGCACCAGTAAAATTTCACTGTTTCCGTGGCTGGCGCTGAAGTCTTCACCGCAGCCTCGAGCATCTTCGACCACGTGTCACTTGTGTCTTTGAATCCAGAAGAGAAGAAAAATGCGGAGCTCGCATTCCGAACACTGAACGCAGTCCGTACCTGTCTGGTTTAAAGACGCGTGTCGCCGCGTGTGGATGAAGGTGGTGACAGGAGCCCTCAGGGCCCGGCTGTGTCGGGAAAGGAACGAGAGCCGCCCCTCCCCCACCGCCTCCCCAGGGGAAAAGGCAGGGAAAGAGCACAAAACTGTAACGGGCGCCAAGCGTCGCCAAACAAGAAAAGGAGAAGCGCTCCGCGAGACCAGCCGGGAAAGGTGCTGGCTCATGTGAAAACCGGAAGTTGGCGAGAGTCACGGTGAGGTCACAGCCCGCCTCCCTGCGCCCCTACGTTGTGAGCCTGCAGAATCCGGGCAGTTCTCACTCAGATCTTGAGGGGATAAAGAGGAGTCATTGCATATTGTTGGTTTTTCCTGCTTCTGACGCTGGGCTAGTGAGAATGGCCACAGCGGGGATGAGCAGAAAAAGAGAAAGGTCAGCACGGTCGGGCACGGCTTTGTCACCAGGGTGAACACGCCGCGTCCCACCGGAATTGGGGAACTGAGCTGATGCCCAACGTTCCCTCTGCCGGCGAGGGGCGGGCCCGCCTGCGTCCAGCCTGGGGTCCTGTGGGCAGCGGGACCCCCGTTGCCCACCTTGCCCTCTGCCAAGCCCATCATCCCCCCCTTGCTCAAAGGCTCTAGAAAATTAGGCATGAAAGGAATATGAAGCCCTCAGACTACAGCCCCAGAAGAGAAAGGATCAAGCAGCTGTCACCCCAGAGGAGCGGAGCCAGAGGAATCCCGGGAAAATCCTGCCAAGCCAGGGCAAGGCTGACGTTATCCTCGTTATGCTCACGAGGATGAAGAGTCGAATAAAAAGACAAAGAATGAAGGACGAAGAATCAGAACGGTTGGGATCCCCGGACATCAATGCTTGAAGCAAGAAGCCGACAGAATGACTTAAAACATAGGAAGGAAAATAATTTCTGAACAAGAATTCGTCACAACCCAAACCGCTGACCCCGAGGGTGGAGCCTCTCTGGGGAGATGGGGAAGCTCCTTAAAATACCTCCTTCCGTGTCTCGGGACACAAACCGAGAGCGCGCCCCCTCCAAAGTGAGGAAACAAGCTTCTAAGGAAGAGAAAGCACAGAATCCGAGAAACATGGACTCCAAGATACGAGAAAAAGGAAAGGAAGCCGAGACCAGAAACAGAATGAATCCTTGAAGAACCGCAGCCGAAATTGCCAGCCCGAATTCTGACCACCTGGGTCGTCTAAAGAAACCAGAAGTGGAGAACTCACCTTCAGCTGTCCCAACACTAGTCTTACCCTGGGCTTCTGGCAGGAGCAACGGCAAATCGTCTCCAAAAGAAAACATCTTCTTCCTCTGCCTCACTGACTCTCTGCAAATGACCCCCCTCCCGGATGGAGAGGGGCTGGCAGCGGCTGCGCCCGAGCCCACAGGGAAGTCAGGCACCATGAGTGAGAACCAGCGGAGACACACAAGGCAAACACACACGGAGACCCCAGGTGCCGATGAACGCGGCAGCATTTACTATCCTTAAAGAAGAGAAATAAAACATCTGCAGGAACAGGAGACTTTAAAACGTGACAGTGTGGGGAGTCCCCGAGACCATTAGGGTACAGGGTTTCACTAGGGGGGTCTCCAGCACTCAGAACATATTCACAGCTTAGATATTCTAGGTGAAGGTTAAAAGAAAAGTGGACAGAGGGAGAAGACCCACCGGGGGTTGGGGGGAAGACAAGCTGGCAGAAACATGTTGACTTTTATTTGTTTTTTAAGATTTTATTTTGGGGACACCTGGGTCCCGCGCTTCTCAGATTCTCAATGCATTCCCCTTGGAAGGAAAATGCTGAACGCACCTGTGTCTCTATGGGGGAGTGAGCTGCCTGGAGCAGACTCGGGGAAGGGGTCCCTGGCTAAGCTGGACTGGGGCAGACCAGTCTGCTCAGCGGGGGGCTCGCTCCTCCCTCTGGCTCTGCCACTCCCCCTGCTTGCACTCTCTCACTCTCCCTCTGGCATGTAAAGACATAAAATCTTTTTTAAAAATGTATTTTATTTTTAAGTTGTCTTTTTAGAAAGGTTTTTACCTTAGGTATTTGTGTGATGATTTTCACACTTTTTTCAAAATCGTCTTAAGCATGCAAAGTAACTTTAAAACGCCCCAGAGGTGAGAGGGCCCGCAGGGGTGCAGACTAGTGGTGCATGAGAATGATCTAGAACCTCATCTCCATGAGCTGCCCCTGGGGAAACACATCATCTTCTTCCACATCCGCTTGCCCTTCTCATGCAGACTCAAAACAGGTCCTGCTGGTCTGTTTCCCACAACGCGGCCCACTCTGGAAACCTCCGTGTCCCGGCTCCGCAGCCTCTGTTTAGAGAGTGTCCTGGCTGTTCCACTGGCTGTTTGAAGCACCATCAAGTCCAGTGCTTAACAGACAGACCCTAAGAAAAATCCCTCACTGGGGTTATGGAAGGGAATGGGAGAGAAGTTGGGGTGGGGGGCAGAGAGAGAAAGAGGGGTTGGGGAGTGTCTATATTTCCAGCACCTTGCACTTCTCCGTGGCAGTTATAATCTAGCACACTGTAGACTTTACTTTGATGGGGGTGGTGGTGCTTAGGATACAATCTTTTAAAACACCCACTGCCAACCGCTGTCACCAAGAATCCCAGGGGCCGGCACTGGCTTATGGGAAAAATATAAAGAGGGCTGTTCCACAGAAGAACGAGGCAACAGAGTAGGGACAGGGGCCCAGGTAGGTGTTTTTTAAAATATTTTTTAAATACTACAGTAAATATTAAACTTCCTTTATTTACCTCCAGGCAGGAGGACCGGCTGTGGTACAAGGAATCAAGTTAAACCCACTGTCATGAACCCTGAAATAAAGAGAGCCCCCGGGAAACACGGCGTTGGGGAAGCCCGGCCCATCCAAACGTGCGCGGGGAAGTCTGGTGTTCACCGAGAGCCTGGGGCAGGGTTGCCTAGGGTCCTGTGGTCACAGGTCCGCAGGAGGGCCTAGGACTGGTGATTGGGAATACAGCGCGCCCTGAGCCAGATTATCTTCCCAAGCCACGGCCCTTAGGGTTGTCGGAGCTTCAAAGGACCAGGTGGCAGCTGGCGAGGTGGCTGGAGGGTCCTTTTTGGCAGTTGTCCCTTGTCTGTAGAGGAAGGCCCCTGGCTGGGGCCTGCGGCGGCTGGGAGGCAGGGCTGGGAGGCAGGGCGCGGGGGCGCTAGCGGCGCTCAGAGCCTGTCCTGGCCGCCAGGGCACTGGGGCGCAAGGGAGGCAGGGCGGGCCAGGGGCGCGGGGACGCCGGGGCGCCAGGGGTCCTCGGGACGGGCCCGGGGCGCGGGGCACTGGGGCGCGCCGGCGGGGGGCGGGCCCGGGGCACTGGGGCGCGGCGGCCGGGAGGAAGTGCGGGGCCTGCCCGGGCGCGTTAAGGAAGTTGCCCAAAATGAGGAAGCGCCTCGCGCCCGGCGGCTGAGGCGCCTCCAGCCCCGGCAGGAGCGAGACGGAGCGGGCGGTCCTGCGCTGCGCCCCGACCGGTCCCGGCCCGGCGTCCAGCGCCCCGCCCCCGGCTCACCTGGCACAGGTAGGTGCGCGCGCGCGCCCTGCACCCGGCAGCGGCGACCGGAGCCCGCGGGCCCCCTCGTGCGGGGGAAGGCGGCGGCGGAGATGCGGCAGCCGCCCCCACCCCCCACCCCTGGGCCCGGCTCTGTGCCTGCGCTCGGGGCCTCCCCCTTGACAAAGGAGGGACAATCTGATGGACTCTCAGGAAGGTGCTGCCAGCTTCTGTCCGAAACCGAGTGATCTCGGGTCAGACCTGCCCGGGCAGCAAGGGGCCCGGCTTGTGGGTGCGGGAGCCGCCGGAGCGGAGAGGCGCGGGCTGGGCTCCGTGGCGCCAGAAAGCGCACGTTGTCATTTGGCTATTTTATAGATCCGCTGGAAAATTCTACGGGCTTTATCGAGAGACCCAAGGTGCAGATGTTCCGGCGCCTGCGGAGGGCCTAATATATCCCCGCCTTTTCCTACAGAAAGAAAGAACAGTTGCAGGAAAGCACCACACTTTCGGAGCCATTACTAAAATGTAGCAGGATTGCGCGTGGTGACCCGTTTTCGTGGTAAAGTAACTTAATTAGGCCGTAAGGAACTTGGAGAGTCAAGTGTAGTCGCTTGTAAGTTGAGTTAAATGTTGTTTCGGCAATATGGCTCCAAAACGTTAAGCCCACCTACATAACTGTACAAAGGCAGTTGGGTTTTTGGTTCCCTAGAATGTTCTAGAACTAGAAGGAGCGCCATTGGAGAAGTTGCCTTTTGAATCTTTCTTGCGCTGGAAACAGTGTTGCAGGTTAGTTTTATCAGTTTGCCTGAATCACCAAAGATGCCACTGTTTTCTAGCAAAGCCTGACAAGCCAGGGTTCTTTTTCTTAAACCCTGGAAGCATGTTGGCCTTAGTTAGGAGCTGGAGATGCTCGACAACTGAATTTTCTAGTTAAAAAGGAGTTCATCTTCTGATGACTTGGAATTCCTGGAAGAAATGCAAATGATTCTAGCATTTGAAGTCTTTGTTTTAGTAAGAACAAATTCAAATCTTTTAGGAAGGCAGCGTTTTAGTTAAAAGCAACTAAAGGCATCAATCTGCTGTCCACCCAACCGCCCCCCAAAAAAAGTCCATCTAGGGCACGAATATATATATATCCTTGAGCTAAAAAGTTGAAAAACTGGTAAAGTGTTACATGTTTTCTATGAGAAATGTTGTCTGTTAGAAATATTTTATCAAACCGTTTTGTTCCATCTCCATTATACTTTTGCTTCCATGTGTTTACAGAACTTTTGCAGTAAAATAGAAATGGATTTGGAGTCTCTATATGTGGAGTGTTTTCATATGTAGGATTTTATAAATAGGCTTAATAACTAGAACGTTTGTAAGGTTCTAAGCGAGGGTAAAAGTTGAAGTGTGTCCTTGAGGTCTTCACCTGCCCAGAGGAATGAAGTTGGCCGATAATTTTAGTGCTAGATCTGTATTTGAGAAATAACTCACTTTAGCCTTCTACGGGTTCATACTCAATATTCTAAGCGTAGGTCTGATTTCTCTGTTTTTATTTTATTTATTTATTTTATTTTAATCTTCTTGTCCTTTTTTTGATTTTTCTGTTTTTACACCAAAGACTTCTTGGTACATTAATACTTATGCAGCACATGCCATGTCCATAATTATTTTCCAAAACCCTGATGCTGATATGTTTTGGAATTGTGGGTTTTTCACAATTTAGAACTTAAAGTGAGAATCTGAATTTCAACACTGAGAAAAACATTTCTCCGAATCTAGAAAGGCACTGCCCCAGGCATGATCCTGCAATCACACCGTCCATATGCCTGCACCCACAGTGTGACTCGTCTTGCTCAGTAGAATAAACAGACTAAAAATAGCTGTGTGTCCGTTTAGGGCAGATGTTGTCACCAAGTGAGTTCCCTAAAACTCACCTCAAAACCTGGTTTCTGAGTTTTTGCGCATTAGGATTTAAAGGACCCTTTAAGACCCCTCCGGGGCTGTTGTTTACTTTCTGGAAATAAATTGCATTTCTGCTTCACAGTAGCTCACACCCTCTGTGATTAAAAGGGCAGTTGTCTCTTTTCTGGGAGTCTGAAGTAGCAAGACTTCAACTGAAATTTTAGTGATCCCAATCCCAGTCCGGATCCCAGTGAGAACAGGATGCCTCGCCCCTCGGGATAAGCGGTGCTCTCCAGCAGCAGGGCTTCGAGGTGGATGGCCTGACATGGAGAACACAGGCAGGGCACTGCTCTTCCTCACCGCTGCAGTGCGGCTTTGGAAGAAGTACTGCTTCCTGCTCCCTCCACGCCTGGCTTGCCGTCTGTCCATCTGTCCGTCCTCCGTCCTCTGGGTCTAAGGAGCGGCAGAGCACTTGCTACAATCCCAGCTAATTTTGCTTCCTCCTCGCCCCTTCTCCCCCCCACCCCCGATCCCCATTTGCAAGTTTTAACATTTTCTTCCCTTTTTGGATTGGTTTCGGTATACAGTGGAGTTGGGCCCTTGGGGGAGAGTTATTTTTTAAATAGTCCTGCACTGAACATTAATTTATTTTCTTTCAAATTGACTGAGATCAAAAGGCAGAGTCTTCCTGAGAGACTGGAATCAAGCTCCCTGAATTAACTGTGTCTCTTCTCTTGCTCTTCTGCCTTGCATTTCAACAAGCTGGTTCTTTTTCACTTAGAAAAGCCGTTTTTTTGTTTTTTTGTTTTGTTTTGTTTTGTGTGGGGCTGAGGCCAGGACGAAGCTAGACTGAGTGGTTTTGAAAGGAGAAGCTCATTCATTCATTTGGGCGTCCTGTAAGTGGCACACTTCCTATGAGCTTACAGTTTCCATTTGGAAATTGTTTGCCTTTAAAAATTGAGTATGTCGGCTTTGCCCTATGGGTCTTAAAAGGGGGTTGAATTAGAATCTTACGTGCAGGCCAAAGACACCAGTACAGGAAAGAATATTGAGGTTGCATTACGGTAGGCTTAAAGAATCAAGAACGGCTCTCTCTTGATCTGTCCATTTCTGGAAACCACCAGAAATGGGCTCTGGAGGCCGCCGAAGGCTGATGGTGAGGGCAGGAAGTGAGGATTGAACAAAGAGCGGCGACACCCCAGTTACTAGGGAGGGTGAACTGGCAGCTTTCATGACGGATGGTATCTGGTCAGAGCATCCTCTGTGCTGGGGTCCTCCCTCTGACACTGGGGTCCAGGCTCCTGAGGCTCGAGAGGGCGCTACCCCCTTCTCAGGGCTGTGCCGGAGGACAGGAGGGGACCCAGGGCGGGAGGGTAAGTGAGGCACGGGCCCCGGCATGGTCAACAGTGAGAGTGGGCGGTGGGGAAGGATGGCCGTGGGCCCAGGACCCAGTTTTAGGAAAACCCACAACTTAGATATTGGCTTGTTTATCTATGTTCTGTGGGGGCTCCAAAGAGCATTTAATTGTCCGGCACGTGACCTTCTGCTTTCCCACGACAGCTGTTTGTCTTAACTGATAAATCTTCATTGCGTTCTGGCCAGTCTGATAACTTTTTAAGCTGCCTGCTTCTGCTGGCTTGTCGGGGAAGCGCTCTGCTGTGGCCAGAGTTGAGTTTTGCTTTTATGACATTCTAATTTATAGCAAGGCCTTCCCACGCTCCGGGGCTGCTCCCCTAAGCCGCCTTTGCCTCCTTTTAGCTGCTTCTTGTGGAATTTTCCACCTTATTGCTGGTAATGTGCTCATTTGTTGGTTTTGATGTGTCTGTGTTCAACCGTGTCCGTCAACTTCCTGCCCTGACAAAGGAGCCCTTGGCAGTCCCAGACCCGCACCCCGCACGGCCATCATGACGTCCTTTGGGGCTGGGAAGCCGTGTGGTATTGATTGTGATGTTAGTGATTGTAGAGCGAGGGGTGTCATGTGGTTCCAGTTTACTTCTGGGAGACTTCTGCTGTTTTTCCTGGGTAAACACTGGCTTCTGTGTCTTCTCAGTAGGCTCTGCACCTGTGACGACCTCTCCCTAACTCTCTGACGCCAAACCAACTCCCCCAACTTTCCCGCTGCACCAGATACACCAGGAGATCGATCTGTTCCAATTTTCCCTTCTTTTTCTGGAACCCTTGTCTCCAGTCTGATGCCGTTCCCTGTCTTACTGCCCACGTATTAGTGAGGAAGCCTGTCCAGGGGAACGGCTTCACTAAAGATGCTTTTGCAAAGTGCCCCTCAGACCTTTGCTCTGCCCGTTGGAGTCTTAACATACGTCTGATCAGCAGCGCACACGTGCGGCGCGCCCATTGTAAGGCCACGGTAATATTTTGAGAACGTTCCCTCAAACCTTTTTATTTCTGTTAGGTATTATATGTATATTATATACACATACACGTGTTACTTACATTTTTACTATACTAATTGTATCAATTACATAATATAATAAATACATTATATATAAACTTACTGTACCGTGTATGATATTATACTATATTAGATACAGTGTAGTGACTCCAGTTTTGGCCGCTGCATTTTATACCAGTTTCAGTGTTGCCTCTGTATTTGCTGTGACCCTGTGTTTTCTTATCCAGTCAATGGGGATGCATATTTTCCCGGGAATGGGGAGCCCATGGTGCTTTTTTTCAGGATGCCTGGCCTGGATCTCTTGGTCCTGAAGCATGTGCTGTGTGATTTTTAAGTCATATTCCAGGGAAGCTTTCCTTGCCCAAATCACAAGGTGCTAGACGGAATCAGGTTGTGTGAGCAGATAGTTGCTGGTGGGGGGTTGGGGGGAATCCGGGGGGCAGGTGACAGGGGGAGACGGGGTGTGGACCTGTCAAAGCACTCCCACGTCCGTGGCCATGAGGTGTGTAGGTTCTTAGAGCGTTTTGGGATGGGGATCCTGAAGTCCACTTTGTGGAATGAGCGGTGACCTCCTGCGGCCCCTTTGTGAGACCGTTGGGTGCTGCTTGGGTGGAGGTAGCATGCTGTGTTTATTTTCATCTTAAATGCTAAGGAAATTTGAGTGGTTTGATTGCTACGTGAAGATACTCAGGGAGTATCTTCGAAGACTCCTGAGTATCTTCATCAGCAGTGGTTGCGAGTTGGGGCCCAGAGCTCCTTTGGGTTCAAGTCCCATTCTGTATTGAAGCTTCCGTTTCTGTCTTTGGGAATGGAACGACCATGGGGTTCCACGGAGACGCACCACAGGGACCCCGCGTGCGGTGCCCACTCCTGGCCTGTGGCCATTTCTGCCTCCCCTACACGAGTGGCTCTGGGAGTCTGCTCCCACAGTCTTGGGGGAGGCTGGTAATCGCACTCCCAAACAGGTCACAGGCCAGTAAGTACTATTTCTAAAGCGAGTTTCTCTAACCTCCAATTTGGGAGAACTTTGTACCATTTTTTTTTAAATGTGTTAAATGCATGGCATGCCCTGGTACGTGTCCATTAAGGAAGAATTCGGATTTGATGGGCACCCTGGCACTCTCCGTGGCCGGCCCCCGTGCCCCAGCCCACCCTCTGTGGCAGGAAGGTGTGTTTTCTTTCACCTCAGCTCCTGTGTGTGTGTTTTCTTAACACCAATATCATTCTGCAACTTTCTTTTTCTAATCAACCACAAGCCTGGAATGGGGGGAGGTCTTCCCACCCGAGATCACTGCGTTTTATTCTGCAGACTCGAAAATAAGCTCATTAACCGACGGACATTCAGGTCTCCCCGGCCCCCGCCGCACCAATTTCTGTTACTATGCTAACGCACGCCTCTCACCAAGCGAGCTAACCGGCCACCTAATTTGTATGGACTAAGCTGCCGTGAACGCCCCCCAGGCCTCTGGCATTCCCAGGGCACCACACCGTGGAGCCCACTCCCACCTCGCAGCGCCGCCCCGTCCCCCTCACCGGGCTGAGCCCATCTCTTTGCCTTCCGGTGTCGGCAGCAGTTTGCAGCCCCTGGGCCACAGCCTCCCTGGCTTCTCATCACGGTTACGGGCTCACAGTCTGTCTCCTGTTTGAACCCATCCTCCGGCCTTTCTCTGCATTTATAGCTGCTGCACAGGCTTGGAGAGGAACGCCACCACTTCCTTTTCTTACCAACCCGATCAGCTGATGGTCATGGCTGTGTGAGGTTGTGACAGCGAGGAGGAAGGCGGGCAGCCCGCCGGAGCAGGCTGGATTACAGGCCGGGGGCTGCTTTGGGGTTCGCTGGGTCCTGGCAGCTGTGCCAGCCGCCCTGGGGCTCGGGCAGGACGTGTGTCCAAGGAAAGGGCTGCCCTGCCGTGTCCGTGCTGACAATTGGGACGTGGCCAGCCCAGGAGCATAACTTGCTCAGAAGCACGTGTGTGGAAGGGACCCCGGGGACCTTCCAGTTCACCTGCTGAGAAGGTCAAGTGACTTGTCCAGCAGCTAAAGGGTGTGGCAGGGTCCCAAAGCCTCAGACCTGTGTGGCTCATCCGGACCGATGATTCTTAGCTGCCGCTCTGACAAGGAGTGTAAGGGGGTCTGCGTCGTGGGTGGCCAGGAGGTGCAGAGTCCTGCCCGCGACACAGGGAGGCCCAGGGAGGCAGGGGACTGGCATGAGCTCCGTGCAACATGTGGTTACTATCTTTATAGCTTTGTCTGGGGAAATCTAGCTAATTAAGTCAGAATCGGACAACCAGTCTTGAATCAATGACAGGCTAATATGAGAACATCGGATGCTTTCATGTTTTTGTCTCCTTTCAACACACGTTAAGCTTACTTCCAAGCTCACCACCAGAGCGAAGCAGAGCCACTTGCAAGCTAGTTGGAGAGGGTGCCCCAAGGCACTGTCTACACCACAGGCTGCCCCGTGAGGGGGAGAGTGGTTGCTCCCCATGGGCGTTCCTGCCACCGGGGCTGGGAGGGAACCCATGGGATGGAGAATTTTCCCGTGGGACTAGAGTGGTCCGGCCGGAGGAAGGCCTTCCGGGAAAGGACGTGCTCTGGAAGGAAGGCAGAAAGCCACGCGGGGCTGCCCACCAAGCTGCCGCCGGTGTTGGCAGAGACGCACATGGCAGTTAACCCTTCCCGCTCGTCTCTTCTGGAAACTCTGGAAGCCGCGTGCGTCTCCTTCTGCAGAGGAATGGTACTGGTTTGCCAGGAGTGCTGGAACAGAGGGCCAGAGACTCGGGGGTTAACTAACGGTTCTGGAGGCCGGAGGTCTGAGATCAGCTGTCCGCAGGGAGGCCACTCTCGCCGGCTTGTTGACGGGGTCTCCTCCCTCTGTCCTCACACCTTCCGTCTGTGTGCTTCTCGGTGTCGTGTCTTCCCCCTTCCCACGCGGATGGCAGTCGTGCTGGATTAGGACCCACCATAATGGCCTCGTTTAAGCTTAATCACCTCGGTGAAAACTCTCTTTCCACATAAAATCGCATTCTGAGGGCCTGAGAAGTTAGGATTTCAACACAGGAATCTGTGGGACATGGTGGGTCAGCCTGTCCCCTCCTCGTGGTGGCCGTCTACACTGCCATCCAGAGTATGAGGGGACTCTGCGGGCCTCACCACGAAAGA
Organism: Mustela erminea; assembly: GCF_009829155.1. Lineage (NCBI taxonomy): Eukaryota > Metazoa > Chordata > Mammalia > Carnivora > Mustelidae > Mustela > Mustela erminea. The sequence continues at coordinate 92,074,468 of NC_045625.1, forward strand.
CCCGGGGACACGATGGAACACAGGGCAGGTGAGGGGAGACAGGACCCCCGGGACCTTGAAGCAGAAATGCAGCGGGTCGTGCAGAAACCGGCCCCACGTGCGGAACGTCAGCACGAGCCCGGCGGGGACGCTCCCGTCCGTCAGGGAACAGGCGTGGGCTATTAGCCACCTTGGAAAAGCTTCACTTCTTAGACCGAAATAAGCTCCAGGCTGAGCAGAAAATGAAAACGTAACAGCAAGATCATACAAGAAAAGCTCAGGTGAGTTTTTAAGTAATTATGGTGTGAAGAAGGCCTTTCTTAAATATAACAGACAATACAAAACCAAGAAATAGAGAGGCGAGTATCATGTCCCAGCATTTTAAGCAAGTCTCTATACAAAGGATAAAGAATGTATAAACAAGTGGCAAAACCCCCGTGAAAGACGCTTACTTTCAGCGTCCGTAGTGAGGACTCGGTCTTGACGTGCAGGGACTTTTTTCAGATCGGTGAGAAACATGAACACAGCCGAGTAGAAGCCTCCACGGAGGACACGGACAAGTGCTGAGAAGGCAAACGAGCCCCCGTGCGTGGACACGGCCTGCGTCTGTGCAGTGCGCGTTGGTCGCAGCGCCGGCTCTGTGACCAGGCCTGGGGAAGGCGGACCCTCACACGGTGGGCACTGGCAGGGTTAGGGTTAGGGTCGTCTTCTGGAATTTAAAATGCGCATGCGCTTTCCCTAGATAGTTTCACTTTCAGGAACTCCTTACACCTATAGAGTCACAAAAGTGAAACAATGTATATGCATATGGTAATTCACTGCAACATTTCACTTTGTAATACCCCGGAGCGGGGGAGCGACAGGAAAGGACAGGAAAAAGGAAGCGCCTATCAGGAGAGGGCTTGGTCGACTCACTCGTGTTCTGTCCGCACGGCCGAATCCCACGCGGTGGTCTTTTCAAAAAATGTGGGCTCTTTGTAACCACAGTGGGAGGAGGTCCAAGCTATAGTTGGTGAAAAAGTGAGATGTAGTGTATCTCCATGCATTTGCTAAAACACATGCGTGCACGCGACCACGGGGCCACACTGATAACTCACCGTATGTAGGTGGGGGTCCGCGGCCCACGTGCAAACACGCAGCCGGGTCTGGAAGCCAAGTCACCGACTATGAGCAGCATTTCCCTGGTGGGCCGCGGGGGGTTTGGGGGGGGTGGAGGGGCAGTAACTTCAGTTTAGAGAAAAAACGAGATGCACCTTTGGACTCTGCCCAGAGACGTTTCTGGATTTAGAGTGAGCAGGGGGGAATGGGGAGGTTTGCTGGGCTGAGACCGGAGGAGAGCTGGGCAGGACAGCATCCCGCGACTGGACGTTGGTCCCCGCAGGGGGAGGTGGTCCTCCAGAGGTTAGCCGGCTTGCCCGAGGTGCTGCAGCTGGGGTCCTCCCGCATGCCCCTGGCCATCGCCCAGGCTTGGTGCGCCCCCACATGCTCAGGCTGTCTCCACACGTTCGGATGTGGTCTGGCGGGAGGCTCGCCTCTGGACTTTCCCCACAAGTGCAGCAGCTGAGGCTGAGAACAGGTGAGCGGGACTGCAGAGCACATGGCACGTCTTTAAAGCCTGGCCCCGTTGCCATCAAGGTGGACTGTACTGGGGCACTGGGCATCATGGCAGCCACATGTGCCTTTCTTTGCAAAGACTCTGGTCCATCCCCACGGTGCACAGACGTGCGTGCATGCATGCATGGATGTGAGAAACTGAGAGGGTTCACTCGTCTTCACGCCCTCCTTTTGCACTTGCGTCATGAGGTCTGGATGTCTGAAGTTGGGGAAGAAGGACTGTGAGGCCGACGCCAGCGCGTTCTCTGCACCAGCGGCCGGCTGCTAGCGGGTACGAGCACGCGGAATGATTCTCCGGGACAGAATGTGCAGCGTCGTCTGATAGAAAGACTGGCCTGTCGCGTTTTCCACCCGAGGGCATTCCCATCTGTAGATGACTCTGGCTCCCCCGTACATGCGTGAGATGGTTATTTTCTCATGAGAAGGACACACACATGTCGCTCCGGGTTGAGAGCTGGGCCATCGTTTCTTGGTGTCTATGGCTTGACTTTGGGGCCTCGCCGGTTGCAGTGGATGGTGACATGGGGACTGCTGTCGCTGTGGGCCATTTGGGGACCATCTGTGGCTGTGCCCTCCACAGTGCTGACCCTGTCCATGCACGCACCCACACAGGGCAGAGCGCTGTGCTCGCCCGGGGAGCCCCCGGACTCCTCCCACACGCCCAAGCTTGTCCTTTGTAACAGAACTTTTAGGACCACAGTTTTCACTCATAAATGTCCAGTTCCCAGAAGTGCTCCTCCAGCCTCTGGCTGGGGTCGGCACGGGGGGCAGAGACAGAGCCCACACAGGGGTCTGGCGTCCACCCTCTGTCTTGCTAGCTCATCTGCAGGACGAGGCTGGAAGTGCTGGTCCGGTGCAGAGCTCGGGGGCCCGCAGGTGCACGTCTGGGGTTCACAGACGCACCCCGCAGAGCACCAGCGGTCTGGCTTGCAAAGAAGAGGCCGCCTGCAGCGTGGTCGTGGCTCGTGCAGGAAATCCAGGAGCTTGCATGTCAGCCCGTGTTCGTCCAGGGAGTGAAAAAGAGGGTCCTTCAGGGGCAAGGATTGAGAACCGTGTGGTTCTGTATAGGGCCAGCAGCCACGTGTGGTCATGTACATTCCTGGTACTTAAAGGGAAACAAATTTCAAAGTTGGTTCTCTGCCACGCTTCAAGCCACACATTCAAGGCCACCTGTGGCTCGTGGCTCCGTGTGGGACGGAGAGTGGAACAGCCTTTCCCTCGTGGTGGCACAGTCTAGTCCCACGCGTTCCCTCCCGGAGTCAGGAGACACGGGCTTCTACCCCTGCCCCCAAAACCCCATCTGTGGAGAGTGGACTGTAACGCTTGGCGCTTTTCCGCACGTGGACCCGGGTGCCTCCCGTTTCCGTAAAGGGGTCTGGCCTCAAGGTCAGAGGAGACCCAAGTCTTGTCGACGGGAACTGGCTCAGCGCTTTCATCTGCAGTCGTGACACCGACTCAACACGACAGCCTTCCCCGACGCACGCATGTGCACACGTCACACACATCACACACGTGTGTGTAAATGTGCACACCACACCCAGGGGCACGTGCACACACGCCACACACACCAGGGTGGTCCAGCCCAGTGACGGGTCAGGGGTGAGTCTGAGACACTGGAGTGGTGTCCGGGTGTCGCCCGGCGGTGGTCCCGAGGGAGCAGCCTTGGAGAGAGTTACTCTTGGGTAAGCTGCTTGGTTCGGTTTGGTTTCTGGAAGAATCAGCTAGTGTCTCGTTCAGGAGGATTTTGAGGTCATGGAGAAAACCTTAATACTTGTTCATTTCTCTGCAATAACAAAAATAAATCCAACATCGTTTTCTCAAGATACTTGGGATCTGAGGTCCTGTCCATGTAGAAAGGGCCGTCTGAAGCGGGAACACTCCTACGGAGGCAGAAAGAAGGAAATCACGCAGATTTCATGACGTGCTGTGTGCCTCGCTGTGCGGTCCTGGAGTGCGCACCGTGGGCTCCCGTGCGGGGAGCGGAGGGGAGGGTGTCCCGGAGAGACCATGGCTGTGGGGGCCTGTGACACCGGGCACAGAGGCCCATGTCGCCAGGTGGGACCCCCAGCTGGGCAACCGTCCCACTCCCTGAGGCTCCAGCCCTACCTCTTCCTGCAGCCTGCAGTTTGCCTGTTTCTGGAATTTCTGTGCTGCTTATTTGGGCGAGAGATAAGGCAGCCCAAGAGCAACAGTGCTGAAGGGTTTGGGAATTCTGGAACTTTCTTTCATGATTCAGCCCGTTGTCAGGAAGTGTGGCAACACGGGCTTCCTACGCGTAGCTGGGGGCCCGCCAGCAGCACTGACAAGGCAGCAGGGGCGCGACGCTCTCACCTGCAGGACTGCGTCTGAGGATCCAGCGTGAGGGTCCCGTCAGGATGAGGGTTCCCGGAACACTGCGGCTTCTTCCGCAGCCGGGTGACTGCCCGCCGCCCGGAGCCGGCTCTGTCTGGGTCGACAGAGAGGCCCAGAACCTTCGGTGCAGGGTGGCCAGCGCGCAGCAGCAGTTCTGCAGCCCCCGAGCCCCCCTGGGCTGCACCTGTCGCCTGGAGAGCCTCCAAACCCCCACAGGGCCGGCCACGCCCTGGGAGGCTCTGAACCCTTTGGGGCTAGAACCCCATCACCCAGCACTCTGAACAGTGCGTCACCCGGGCTCTTCTAAGGTGTAGGCATTGGGGGGGGGGGGGTTGCTGCGCTCTAGAACTTTCTTCTGCTTGCTCGTCGAGCTTGCTCAGGAATGCAGACCTCTGAGGAGGCCTGCCTCCAGCAGCAGGTGGCCTGGGCCCTGACACGGTGGTGGGGGCGGGCACGGTCCCGGGGTCTGCGGGGCCGCTGAGCGTCAGGAAGGGGATAGCCCTGCTCCAGCCTTCCGATTCTCGGCCGACAGTCCGAGCCTTCCCACCCCCCCGTAGCACTGTGGTCCCCGAGCTGAAGTGGCAGTGCCCCCTGCCGGCCTGAGCCCGCTGGACCGTCTGGCTCATGCTGGGCCCTGGGTCGACGGGCTCCCGTCCTGGCGGGTGGCCGGGGACAAGTCTGAGGTCTGTCATTTGCGCTCCCCGACGGGCTCCCGGGCTAGAGAATCCAGGGGAGAAGTCCTCTGGCTTCTGAAAAGCGACTTTCACCGAAGCTCTGATCACCTGTCCGTTCCTGCCTTGTACTTCTCCGCCTCGGGGACCTCGTGGACCGGGGTCTCCTTTGTCTTCCTCGCGTTTCGGGGCTGAATCCCTGGTGGATTCCCTCCCATGGTCCTAAAGCTCCTCCGTCCGCCCCTTGCTCCGAGCCTGAGCACTTGCTCGCCCTCGGCCCCCACCCCCGACCTCCGCCGCCTGCTCACGACTCCCCTCCCCTCCCGTTCACGCCGTGTTGCCGGTTGGAGCTGCTGTTTCTACCAAGCGGTGGATCTGGTGAGCGCTTGGATCCCACGGCTGTGTGTGTGTGTGTGTGTGTGTGCGCGCGTGTGTGTGTGAGTGTGAGTGTGTGAGTGTGTGTCTGTGTGTGTGTGCGTGTGTGTGTGAGTGTGCGTGCGTGTGTGTGTGAGTGTGAGTGCGTGAGTGTGTGTGAGTGTGCGCGCACGTGTGTGTGAGTGTGAGTGTGTGAGTGTGTGTGTCTGTGTGTGTGAGTGTGAGTGTGCGTGTGTGGCCTTGGCCTCATCTGCCCCTCGGACAGGCTTCTGGTGACGGTCCCTAGGTCCCACCTGTCTCTGTCACCACTTCTCTCCTTGGATTGTGTTCGTGTCCCTGCACAGACCCAGGGCAGGCCCCTCCTCTCGGACATGAGTCATGCTAGGGAGTGGCCCAGGGTGGGTCTCGGCCTGCACAGTGCTTTCCTCATTCTCAGTAACGCAGTGTGTGTGTGTGTGTGTGTGTGTGTGTGTGTGTGTCAGAGAGAGAGAGAGAGAGGGAGAGAGAGAGAATTGCGTTAATATTTATTTCTCCCCGAAGAGCCTCCCTGCCATTCAGAATCTTCTCCGACCTCAAAATACGGTTGATTCCCCACTTCTCAGTGGGACCCCTGCTCTGTGGGCTTGGCCCGAGGTCTGCAGCGGCCCCCATGTTTCCTGCCAGGGGGAGCTTTGCTGCGTTGGGTTCTGCTCCCGCAGCCTGTCTGGGTGATTCCTGGCACTTCTCTTTCTGGTTCTTGTGAGGTCACTTCAGAGAGGACGCAGTCGTGACATCTTTATCGCCAACACGCAAGCTATCTGAGGTTTCGGTATTTATCTTGAAGAGCATCTGTCATTTTCATTAAACAACTAAATTTCTTGAGGAACAGTTAAGAATAAACAAAATACAGTCAGAAAGACCAGGAAGTTCATGGTCAGGCACTCTGCTTCTGCCGGCCGCCCCGATCCACGCGGCCAGGCAGGGCTGTCTCCTCGCTGGCTCTCTGTTCTCTTCAGCACATTGATTTATGGGCCAAGTTCCACCAGCCAGAATAGTGCTGGGTGCTGGGGCTTTAGCAGTAGCCAAGACCCTTCCCCGCACTCCGTCTGTTTCCGGTCAGACTGAGGAAGAGCAGGACCGATCACACATGACCTCAGTTGTTCCTCATGGCAACCATCTTTTTAAGGGAAGTTTTAAAAATACAGAAAAGTGCAACCATTCTCATAATTAACAAATATCGCCACTTTACCTTTTTTCTTCTTCTTTTATTTTTTTTTCTTTTTGCCCCTATTTCTCCTAAAAGAACATTCTGAATAGAGTGAAAGCTACATCCTTTTTGCAGAGAGCAATTTGCCCAACACCAGAGAGCCAGTGAGCAGCCGGACTGACGCTCAAGGTCGGGTCCCTGTGGGGGCAAAGTCTGCTCTTCGTCTGGTTTACTTAGCACGCGGCCGCGCTGTTTTACGCACACGACGTTGAGTGTCTCGCGCACGGCAGGTGTCGGCGTCCGCAGTAGTGGCGCAGACAGACTCGTTCGCGGTGGACTGATGTCTGATGCGCGTATGTAAAGCCTGTGTTTTCGCGGGTGCCAGGAACGTTTGCAGAGCCCGCAGACACGGCAAGGCGGGGCTGTCGGGGGCTGAGACGAATCCAGGCGTGAGTCTGGCCCCTGCGACGGTCCACTTACCGCGGTCTGCGCGTCACGGTAACTGTCCCTGTCTCATTCCTGCGGCACGGACGCCCGTGTAAACACTCAGGAGGCCTCTCGGAGGGGAGGGGACGAACCTGCCACTTGCCTTCAGCTCCTCCGAGACGACCTGCTCTCTGTCCCCAGGGCCCGCGGGGTCTGTGTCTGCGAATTCACCCACCCACTCGCTGAAATTCATTTGAGACCGTGAGCCCGGAGCTCGTGGTGCCCTCACGGGCCTTGACGTGCCGAGAGCGGCAGGGGTCGGCTCACCGGGCCGTGCTCGCTCCCAGCTCCAGCGGACGGACGCCCTCTGCCCACGTGTCATCTTGGCGTCGAGCAAGTTCCACATCTTTTCTCTTTTTTTAATTTTTCTGCTTTTTGTGGGTGACTTTGGAGTTTGAAGCTAGAGTATGGTGTGGGGACCCGCGGGCACGAGGCTGCGCGGCCCCTTCTGGAGGAACGGCTTGTTCGATGGGCTTTCCTTGGGCAGGAGTTGCGACGTTGCTGCTCGTGGACTCGGTGTTAATTAATCAACGATATACGTTAAATCAGGTGTCTTTAAACAGAAACACCCCGGGGTCAAGACTGCATTAACTGGTGCTTGGGCGTGTGGGATCACCGCACCCCCCTCCCCGCAAACAAGCCTGTGCTTCCCCTCAAAGCAGCGGTCCTGTATTCGCTAACTGTCTTCAAGGTAACTCTTCAGGAAGTGAATACCACACACGGGCACAACTGATTGTATTTTGTTTCCTTCTTGTACAAAGCAGGGAAATCATTTTTTTAAAGATTTTATTTATTTGAGCTAGAGAGCAAGCTAGGGAGAAGTGGGAGGAGCAGGCTCCTTGCTAAGCATGGAGTCCCACTTGGGGCTCGATCCCGGGACCCTGGGATCACGACCTGGGCTGAAGGCAGACACTTAAGCGACGGAGCCCCCAGGCGCCCTCACAGCCAGTATCTCTAAGGAAATGTGTTTCTTATGACCAGGGAGTGACTTTATGGCAGACTGACTTCCAGATGCACAAGCGGTGACCGGTGATGTCGTAACACCACAGCCCCTGGGGGGTCCCTATGGCTCCCACCGTTCAGACCCCCCGGTCCTCGGAGCTCACGTTCCACACAGGCTGACTTGGAAGGCGGGAGGCAGAGATCCTCGGGGCGCATGACGAAGGCAGTAGGCATTAGCCTTCGGTGGCTGTGGACTGCGTCGTCCGGCTTGGACGCAAGGGGAGGGGTCGGCACCTGCCACAGGCCCACGTCCCCACCAGACACTGAACCAAAGCTTTGTTTTTTAACATGTTTTTGAGTTCCTGCAATGCACATGCAATTTATAAACTAGGGGTCAGGACAGGAGCTCTCAAAGGCCATTTTGGTGAACTTCCGGAACTGAGTGAGGACTCATTTGATAGAGAAACCCCCATGGGTTGTAGTCTTAAGACCTTCACTTGTTTGGCTCTTATCTATAAAAGTCTCATTCTGAGGATACCTGGAAAGCATTTTGCTCAGGTGTGGTAAGACACGCAGATGCGGAAATGATTGTCGTGAAGGAAGAAGTGTTTGTGCTCACAGATCTCTGGAAACAGGAGGGACTGTATGCACCCCCCTCCCCCAGGGAGGAAGCACTGGGGTCTGTCAGGAGGCAGAGGGAAATGGGAAAACAGAGGCAAACCTTGTGGTTTCTGCAGGAAAGGTGAGGCAGGGTACACAGGCCTGAGATCCGTTCCTCTGAAAAATTTCATTAGGTTCTCGGGTGTCAGGGCTGTTCACCATGGCCTGATACCTGGCCCGAGGGTGTGAGAGCCCAGGGAAGGACGTGGATGGTTTGGTTGGTTGGTTGGTTGGGTTGAGAAAGGATCCCTCGTAGGAGAGCCTTTACTGCCGACAGAAATTGTCCAACGCTGCGAGGGGCAGTCTCTCTGGGATCCACTAGATCCAGACAACAAAACATCAGAAATACAGAAAATAAGAAGAAGTAATGAGAGAAATGATGTATACGAGCCTCACGCGGTTCTCATGGTGACGGCTGGGAACGAGCCCCTCAAGACTGGTAGTGGGCGAAATGCACCCGGGGCCTTCTCCACAAGAGGCTCCCCTCCAGGGAGAGGACCTTGTCACCGCTGTGTCCCAGCAAAAGGATTCCTCATACTCTGTTCCCCTCCTTGTGGAGGGGACGATACAGACCCATCATTAATGGGGGTGAGGCTTCAAGTAAACGGATTGGAACACAGCAGACAGGAAAGGGAGTGGGGCTCTGGGAGAAAAACAAGCTGGACCACTGGATAAACACTGGGAAGGTCAAAGCTCTGTGACCGCGGTGCACTGAGAGCCCGAGAGTTAATGGCAACGTACGGGAAGTGCCCCTTCCGCATGTCTCACCGGCACAGGGATAGGCACAGGGTAGCAGCGGCGGCAGCCGAAAGAAGGAGGGTAAACACGCCTCTGAGAAGGAGTAGCTGGGGAAGGACACAGAATGAGACCAGAAGACCGTGAAGTCTTGCCCCTGTGGCTACAGAAAACGTGGAATCCTAGTGCAGTGAGGAAAACCCCACTCCTCGGTTCCTTCTGTCTGGTTCAACCCTGCCATGTTTCCAACAGCAACAACAACAAAAACCAAAAACAAAACAAAAAACCAAACCCTTCCAGGTTTCGATAGAAAGAATGACAAGCGTGCTAAAGGGGAAGCGAACATACAGTCAGCGCAGCAAGGATCCAGGAAACCCAGAGAAAGAAGAGAAAGCCAGAGAGAAAATCTTGACGAAAGCCAGAGAGGGACGGCGACCCCGCGCACAGAGGAGCGAGAGGAGCTATTGTCGGCAGACTTCCCGTCATGAACTGCAAACCAGAACTGAAGTCGTGAAATATTTGAAGAACTGAGAGGGAAAAAGACCTAGAATCTTCTGTCTCACTCAAGTGTCCTTCAGATGTGAGGGAGAAATCAAGACTTTCTTGGACAAACACACAGAAGGAACATTTCCCACTAGCTGCCTGGCCCTACAGAAAGTAGTAAAAGAAGTTTCTCAGACAGAAGGAAGAGTGATCTCGGGTCTGCCTGAAGAAAGGAAGAACATCGGAGAAGGAAAAAGTGAAGGTAAAATAAGATACTTCACTTTTCTTGTTTTTAATTGCTCCAAAAGGCAATCGTTCATTTAAAGCAATAGAAGTAACGGTGTACTAGTGATTCTTACGTGTCTGTACGTGGAAAGAAAGGCAGGGTTGTCCAGATGCTGAAAGGGAAGATAGGAACACAGTTCGGAGGTAGTGCATTGTATGTGGAGTGGATAGTGTCATTTGAAATTTAGATTGAAAACTTGGGTTTTGGGGCGCCTGGGTGGCTCAGTGGGTTAATCTTCTGCCTTTGGCTCAGGTCATGGTCTCAGGGTCCTGGGATCCAGCCCCACATCGGGGTCTCTGCTCAGCAGGGAGCCTGCTTCCCCCCCTCCCTCTGCCTCCTTGTGATCTGCATCTATCAAATAAATAATTAAAATCTTTTTTTAAAAAAAAATTTAGATTTTAAATGTATATTGTAAACTCCAAGGAAACCACTAAAAATTTTTTAAAGTTATGCTGGAAAGATCTATAATGGAATGCTTGTAGTAAAACCAGAGAAAAACAGAAAAGCGAAATGTAGTAAGATGCTTGAGTAAAGCCAGAGAAAGCAGCAAGAGCAGAGAACAGAGAGAGAAAGAACAAATGCAATGAAAAAAAAGTTACAAATGTATCAGATATCAATCCAATTAAACAATCACTTTCTTTTTTTAAGATTTTACTTACTCATTTGACAAGAGAGAGATCACAAGTAGGCAGAGAGGCAGGCAGAGAGAGAGAGAGGAGGAAGCAGGCTCCCCGCTGAGCAGAGAGCCCGATGCGGGACTCGATCCCAGGACCCTGAGATCATGACCCGAGACGAAGGCAGAGGCTTTAACCCACTGAGCCACCCAGGCGCCCCTAAATAATCCCTTTCAAAGCAGATGGTCTAACTATACCAGTTAAAGTACGGCGTTTATAGGAGCGGACCAAAAACATGACCCAAACCTTATTGTCTACAAAAGACCTATCTCAGATGTGAAGACACCTACAGACAATACAGGAATGGAGAAAGATAGCCCCACCAATCAAAATGAAAGATGGAATAGGTACGTCAATTTTAGCTAAAACAGACTTGAGAAAAGTAGAAGACTCTCAGGCATAAAGAAGAGTGTTACGTGACCGTAAAGGGACCGGTTGCCCAAGGAGACGGAACAGCCTTCGGCACGTCGGCGCATGACAGTGTCAGGAGACACGACGCGAACACGGATGGGACCGGAGGGAGAGTGGGCACACCCACGGCCGCGGCTGGAGATCCCACCGCCTCCTGTCGGTCACTGACCAAGTAGACCGAGGGCTGACGGGGTCGCGAGACCGGAGCAGCACCGTCGACCCCACTGGTCTGCTCGACACTCGTAAACTGTCCGGCCCAACAACAGGAAAACACACATTCTTCTCAAACTCACCTAGAACGCTCATCAAGACAGCACGTTCTTGGAAAACGTAGGTACCCATACTTACATGAATAAAAAATAACATAAATTATGTTCTCAGAATATAAGGGAATTAACCTAGAAATCAGTAACAGAAAGATAGCTATAAATTCCCCCCAATTTTTAAAATTAAACAACAGAGTTCTAAATACACTGTAGGTCAAAGAAGTGTGAAGAGAACTACAAAAGTATGTTGAACAGAATAAAAATACAACAACAAATTTATGGGATTTAGCAAAAATTGTGCTTTAAAGGGGATTTATGGAGTTAAGTGCAAATATTAGATAAAAGTTATATTTATAAAATCCATAACCTGTGTTCCACCTTAGAAAGCTGCAAACTAAAAGAGCAGAAAAAGCCTAAAGCAAGAAGAAAAGACATAATTAAAATGAGAGTAGAAATCCTTGAAGTTGAAAACAGGGAAACACCAGAGAAGAGAGAAATCACTGGTATCAGAAGTAGGAGACATCGGTGGTGCTGATACCATGACCTCACAAAACCAGTGACCAGATAGTGTGGAAGACTCTGTCCTCACAAATGTGACGGCAAACGTGAACCAGACTAGTTCCTGAAAGACACAAACCACCAGGACTCGCAGAAGGAAAAGGAGCCTGAATAGCCTTGACTCCTCAGTTTAAGTCAATAATGTAATAACCTCCTCCCTGCCAGGGCCGGGGGAGGTCCATGCTCCAACGGTTTCACTGATGAATTATATCATTCATTGAAGGAGGAAGTTAGCAATTTTCAATAATTTTCTCTTCCAGAAAATAGGGGCAGAGGGATGGAGACATGAGCGCGCCCTCACGTTCAGGTTAATGTAGACCCAGACGGACAGACAGGTGCCGCACACACAGCTGAAGTGTGCTTGTACGCACACGTTCTCCGTCGTCGGAGGGGTCTAGAGGCAGTGGCATCTGCTAGCCGCGAACACACCTTGTGCTCAGATCCTGGTCTCTAATACCACCGCCCATCACAGGGAACAGGGAAACGGGAGTGTGGAGGAGTAGACCGAGGCGCATACCTGAGACACCCTCAGCATCTTCAGGGCAGTGCCCCCCAAACACGACACAAACCACAGTGACAGGGCCAGTGGCCCAGGGCACAGGAACCGCTGGAAGGGATCCCAGTGGCCACACAAGCACTGTCAGAGCAACAGAGTAAAGCAATATTTCATTAAAACCTGATGCATGAATGAAATAACCTTGAATCCATACTTAGATAAAATAGGACTGAACACATAAATAAGAGGAGAGGACAGACCCATCGACTCTGCGGAAGAATTCTGGACAACGTATGTAGATCCTCTGCGCTCCAGGGGCCGGGACACTCCTCCCCTCTCCTGAGGGATGGACGGCGCCGAGTTTCTTCCTTCCAGACGGGGCGGACGGGAAGAGGCGGGGATGGGGGAGATCACCTTCACAGTGGAGAAGCCCGACAAACGCCAGCTCGGCCCGTGTCGAAGAGGAACCCTAACGGTGGTAAGTCACGTCGAGAGCGCACACCCTTGATCTGATGTGAGGCAGATGGCACTTTCCCTGGGGGGTCTTTCTCCCCAAAACACGTAGCTTCAGTCTAACCATGGGAAAAACATCAGACAACCCGGGTGAGGGACCTTCTACAAACGGCCAGAACAGTCTTCTTCAGAACCCTCGAGGCCGTGCAGGACAAGGAAAGTCTGAGGACCCGTCACAGCCAGCAGGTGCCTAAGGAGGCGTGAGAGCTCAGTACCGTGTGGTATCTGGGCTGGGGTTTAGGGACATAAAAAGAAGGCATTAGGTAAAAAACTAAGGAAATCCAAACAAAGTAATAAATGAGGGGCTTTAGTTAAGAATAATGGGTCACTGTTGGTTCACTAGTTGTGAGGGACGTACCATGTCCTGTAGGATGTTACGAACAGGGAAACTGAGCATGGAGTGTATGGACGTTCTGTACTATCGCTGCGATTTTTCTGAAAGTCTAAGTATATCCTAAAATGTTAAGTTCATTTACAAACTAAAAGAGAAAGAGAAGGATCGATGCCCTCTCTGCCCTCCTGGAGGCAAGCGTTCGTCAAACACACTCATCCAAGTTAAGATACATTAAAATTAAGTCAGAACTGTGGTCAGTGGTCCGAAGAAGGAAGGAGCAGGGTACCTCGAGGGGCCCTCGCTGGTCTGGAAGCATCCGAGGGTGCTGTGCTCAGAGAGCCCACGGGGAGCGGTGGGGCGGGTGGCGAGTGACCCTGAGATCAGAGGGCGGAAGTCCCGTTAGCAGAGAAGCGATGTGACCAGGCTTTGTTGGAAGGGTGGAGCTAAGATGGGTGACTGGAGACCCAGCAGCGCGGAGAAGAGCGCTTCCTAGGAGGACATAGACTTGTCTCGAGCAGCCACGCAGATGACATTGTGGGTGCACGTCCTCGGACCTGAGCCCGGGAAATCACAGACGGCCGGACCCCACCCCCACGGCTTCTGATTCTGCAAGCCGCGTGGGGCCTGGAGGTTTCCATTCGCATATCTCGAAAGCTCCACGTGATGCTGGTGTTGCCGGTCTTAGGGTCGCACATGGCCAACCTCCGCTGCGCGGGACCAAGGAGGGAGCTCCGAGTTTGGTCAGAAAGGCCTGTGCTTGCATTAGGATGTGCGGGCTGAGGGACCTGTTGCCACACCCCCGAGGGCCTCCGAAGGCTGTAGCTAAGGAAGGGCTGGCCTCCAGCACTGCTTGTCCCACGACTGCCTGTGTGGCCTTTGGGAGGTAACCGATGTCCTGGGCTCAGTGCCAGGCCTGATGAACCTGGGTACCACCACCTTCAGGGATGCCGGCAAGTCAGCTGATGCCCTGGGAGCCAGCACCTGGGAGCTCCCCTCTGTCATTCCGTCATCCGGGTCACCATCCACTGTCGCCAGGTGGGCCCTGAAGGTGCACGTGTCCTCCTGGCGGCTCGGTCTGTCCTCCGTAAGATGGTGTGGAGCTTGCACAGACCTGTCTCTTCTGTGGGCCCGGGAGACAGGATGCAGGATGCCATCCGTTACTTCCCGGAACACATCCTTGCGAGTCTCCTGGACACATCGAAGTAGACCTTCCACCAGAGTTCTGAAAGCTTCCGTGCGTGGAGAGGGTGTCTCTCCGTGTTGTGCCTCCTGTGGTGTTTCTGCGTGGAGTCTGGCCTCTCCTGGCTCTCCCAAGTGTGGGGGACAGCGGTGCCCGGAGTGTGAGTGCCACAAAAGTTTTGCTAGACCCAGCTTGGCACGTAGACATGAAGACTGTGTCTGCTCAGCCTCGCCAGCCCCCTGCCAGGAGCTGCCATCCTGAGAAGATTCTCTAGGATTTCTCTCTACTTGATATAGTTTTATAAGGGAGTTTGATACTTATAATGTCTGGGGTTTTTTTTAAATATATATAAAATATCCGTGAATTTTTTGGTAGACGCAGCTCGGCACTTAGGTCCCTGGGACTCGGGGACAGGTTCGTGGTGCTGAGTCTGTCCAGGGGGTCCGTGTCCTTGGGGTTGAATTCATCTGAAGGCGCCCCTGAAGGGAGCCCGTGGCCAGGGCGATCGGCACTTCTGCTTTCCGGCTGGCTCTGTGCTGAGGCTGGAGGCGCGGGCCCACGTCCCTACTTCCAGACACCGTGCGGCCGCAGGAAGGACTCCGGCCCGTGGGGGCTTGTCCTCTGCTCCGCGTCGCTTGCGCTGTTCTCCGTCGCAGAGCTTCTCTCCGTCTTTGTGGGCTTTTCCAGCTCGCCCACGCCCTCGCTGTCCCGGGCTCCTGATTCCAGACGCGCGTTTGAGTCCAGGAAAGGGAGCAAGGCCGAGCGTGTGGACGCAAGCACGTCCGGCAGCCCGGCCTCCCGCTTTCCAGTCTCCTGCGGGGTCTGCACGAAGGGGCTGCACTCGGGTTTCAGCAAGTCCAGGTCTTGTGCCGTTTTCCTGCCGCAGCCCACGCTCTCCTGCCCAGCACCCGTCCGGCCCAACGCCGCTCCTTTCCTGTGGTCGTCACGTGGCCACACCACCCTTCTTCCCGTCATACAACTTTGGCCCCCGACTCAAGCATGGGGCGTGCTTGTGTCACGGGTTTATGACATCCACGAGCACCGTCCTCAGCTTCCGGCATGTGACGCCGTCCCGAGTCCCCCACAAACGCGCTTGCACGGACGAGGAGACGGTGCGGGGTAGTGACTTTTAACTGACACGGAGCAACACTTGCTGTCGATGTCTCAACCCACACGAGCATGTCCCTACAGGTTGAAATCCGGTGGTTTGGCTTCTCCCGCAGGCACTGGCTCCCTGTGGTTTGTGTAAATGAGGGGCAGGGACGCAGACCCCAAAAATAGTATCCAGAAGCTGAAAACCTCAGCCAGGCCTCGGGATGGCACAGGAGGAGCCGAGTCTCCGTGGGGTGACCAGGTCTTCCCTGGAGTGTCGCCTAGAGCAGAACAAAGGAAACAAGGCTGTTTTGTGGCCCGTCCTGCTTCCCTGCGTGGTCTGCCCCGTGAGGAGCCCAGAGAGAAGCACCGGTCACGCTCAGTGTGTTCTCGTTTGTCACGTCATTGTCTTCATTTCTCCTGCTTTGGGGACTCCGTGGCTGGGTGTCTGGGGCCCCGCTGGCAGCAGCCCCATCCCCTCCAGGACAGCAGGCCGGGGACGTGACCCGGTGATGCCTTGGATGTCATCCTGTGCTCACGGAGTCTCCGCTAACCCAGCTCACGTCGCAAGCACGTCCTCGCGCCTCAGTCCTGCCGGGGCTGTGCACGTTCGTGTGCGCCGGGACCCCCGGGAGTGGCCGTGCACATGCAGCCCTGTGTCCCCAGTCCTATCTCGGCCCGCTGGCCACCTCTTTCCTCCCCGGCCCCTGGGGGAGGACGTGGCCTGCTCGTCTCTCTGCTCACCCCACGTGCAGGATGAAATGCTGGTTCGTCCCCAACACTCTCCACAGGGAAGCTGTTTGCAATCCAGACTCACCCTCTCTGTGCGAGTCCTGAGCTGGGCGGGTCCCCTGGGACCCCACCTCCCGGGGCCGAGTCTGGGCCGGGCCTGAGGGCCACACGGGGCAGGCTCAGGGTGTAAGTGAGCAGGAGCTGCTGGCGAGAAGCAGGACCGGCAGCCGCTTTGCCAGTCCCACCGGGAGGCAGGAGTGGTGTAGACAGCAGAGGCCCTGGGGTCGCAGCCCTGGGGTAAACGCTGGGCCCCTGCAGCGGACCCTCCCCTGAGCCTCTTCCGTTGCTCTTTTCCTAGAGGAGAGGCACTCACTCTCCTTCCCACACGGCACCGAGCAAAATCACTTGCACATAGTAGCTGCTCAGGGAGCGTGAGGAATGCATGGCTGTTCTCATGTTGACTTCGCTTAGGATGGGCTGGTCACTTACTCGTAAGCAAGTATGTTGAGAGCGAACATTTATGTTGACATCAAAGCTTTGTATCTGTGATTTGTGCTGATACGCAAGGGAGAGAGATCAGGCAGGTTCGAAGCAGGATTCTGTGGAGTCTGAAAATCCAGGCGCTGCCTGAGAGGCGTCTGTCTGTCCTCGATGTGCTGTCCGGGCCCCCGAGTTCTGGAAGCATCGGAAGAACTCAGGTCTGAAGGTTCAGTGATAGGTTCAAGTATTGAAACTTCTCCTCTAATTCTAAGTGTTAGTGAAAAAAAAAAAATCACTTTCTCTGGCCTTAGATCTACTGTTTGTTTCTGAAACATGTGTCTCCGTCTTCTGAGAAGCTGTGCTTTCCCCCAAATGCAGAAGGGGGGACGCTAGGTAGAGATGGGGTTGTACGATCTTCCCCGGGGTCCAGGTCCGCAGTGGCATGGCCTGCCGGTGGCCTCGCGGAGGCTGGGGACAGCGCCAGGGGAGGGGTGTCTCCTGGAGGACAACCCCGTATCGCTCAGGAAGCCAGTGGACACAGGACTGGCTCAGGCCAGGCGCCGGAGGACTTGGGTCTCCATGGGCGGCCTAGCATCTGTGTCCATGTGTTACCTCCCAAGCAGCAGATCCCCCTGCAGGAGACAGTGCCTGCCATCCTCTGCAGAGTGGCCCAGGGTGGTCATCTGAGTACGGGGGATGCTGGGGCGGGCCCCCTGCGCCTGCCCTGACCTGGTCACTGTAACCAGTCGGCCGGCCCCTGACCAGCCCAGGAAACCTTATTGCCCCTGTAGACCGGGCTCTTTCCTCTTTCTTATGAAAATGAGTGAAACCCACAGACGAGGCGGTTCCTTTCACAGCAGTCCCACACGGACTTCTCTCGGCTTCGAGCTGCGGAGGGAATTCCCACGTGAATTTTTATCAGGGCTGTTTTGCATCGACGTGGCTGTGTGGCTCCAAGGGTCCTAAGCCAAGTTATCTTTAGTTCCCCTCGGTGGCAGGGCTCTGGCAGAGAGCGTCCCCAGATTTTGCCCAGAGTCCCGTTCATTTCTGCCACTGTCACCTCGGTCCGGATTCTGTGGGGAGGCTCTGGGGCCCAGTGACCCAGTGTCAGCCCCCTTCGCCTGCTGAGCGCGGACGGAGAGGTCCTCTGCAGGAAGTGAAGGGGCCGCACCTGCAGGAACCACGCTTCGCGGCTCGTAAGAAAAGCAGAAGTCTCCAAGCACCGGTCACGGCCTCTGACAACAGGGACAGACAGGGCTTAAGCAGAAACGGAAGTACAAAGACACAGCCGGCCCCCTTCACGGCTGAGGTTAAAGCACAGAAACAGACAAGGATCTCGGGAACCAGAATAACACTGTCGAGAACGTGTCTTACCCCAAGGCAGGGTCGTGCGTCTCCAGCCACGAGGGAGGGTCTCTGCCAGGACAGGGGCCACGTCAGTGGTCCACCCCCCTTATCCACAGATGTCACGATTATGAAGTCACCTTCTCGCCAAAATGTTTCCGCAGCCCACAGCCAGCGCTCACCTGGTCCGTGTGGTCAGCTGTGGACGTGCGCAGAGCAGCGAAGCGGTCGTCTGCTCCCACGCCCGTTCCTGGCCAGCCGGGGCCCCGGGGGCTGCACTCAGCCTCCTTGTCCCGTCCGGGCTCACACTGCAAACAGGTGTCCTCTCCGGGGTCTACTTACTGCCGGGTTTTTTATGCTTCTTTGTGCTTTGGCTGGTGACAATTTTGAGAATGTGCCCAGGCTTAGTGCCAGCCAGCCGCGGTGACGTGGTGGCGGGGTCCGGTTCCCTCCACGGGACTCTGCTCACTTCCGACCCTCCCCACCCTTCGCTCACAGTGACGGCGATACTGAATTTCACCGGGGGACACTGGAGCGTCGAATCTGGTGCTGACATTGTCCTTCCGCTTGAATGCAGTGGAAGGAACGTGTCAGATTTGCGGGCAGCCGGACCGAGAGCACGGCGGTTTCCGATCAGGCAGCCTGGGGGTTGTTGCCTCCGGGGGGATTTGAAAACATCTGGAGATGGTTCATGTTGTCCCCGTGGAGATTTTGGGGGTGGTCAGTGGAGGCCGACTGGTCATGGACAAGACAGCCCCGGTGACAGAAGGTGCAGCCCAGACGTTGGGAAACCCTGAGCTAGGGTAATGTCTGGTGATAACGGGGAGCGGGGGCGACAGAAGGAGGGTGAGCCGCAGTGTTTCCTGCACAGCGAGGCGGGGACATGCGTTGGCCACCGTGGAAAAGGCAGCATTCATTAGCTAGAAGCCCAACGTGAATACCGGGGTGCTGAGACCACTCACGGTCACGACTGGGGGACACCAAGTGCAGACCCAGGAGTGGCCTGTGCCCCTGCTTGTTTAGGTCCCCATTCTGGTGGCACTGAAGCTGACCTCACTTTGAAGAGGGTCTTGGGTGAAATGGAACCGTGTGGGCAAAGTGCCCAGGATGGGGAATGCTCTAGAAATAGTGTGACGGGGACAAGGAAGGGGCTGGCGGACATCGCCTGCCTGCCGAGTCGGGAGGGGCCGTGGGGGGGCGGGAGGCAGGGAGAACTGGGTAAGACGCATCGGCGTGTGCGAGAGGCGGTGGTTTCCTCCGGGGTGACATCGGGGCAGATGGCGAGATGCCACGGCTTTGGGACGTACTTGGACGAACCTCATGAGAGATCCCGGGAGAACTCCTGGTCCCGTCTCCCGCACGAAGCTCAGATGCCCCCAAGAGCGGGCGTGCGGTCTGCTGACTGCGGAGGTTAGTGAGCTGTGACAGGGAGGGGTCCGCCAACCCTGGGGTCTCATCCTTCCCGAGTTAGGACACAGGGAGGCATCTGCGGGCACGTGACATTGATGTGCCTGTTGGACAGCCAGGTGGGAACCTCAGGTGAGCAGCGTTTCGTCAGGAGCTCAGTGGGCACGGCAGGGTGTGGGGTCGGCGAGCGTTGCCCGTGGCAGGGAGGGGCGTGTGCAGGGGGAGGATGAGGCTGGAACCCCGGCCCCAGCCCCGGCTTGCAGAGTAAGTGAGGAAGGAGCCACGGCAGAAGAGAGACTGACCCACCGAGGCAGGGCCACTGGGATGCGTCCAGCGCTCCCAATGCTCAAGCCGGATAAGGTGGGTAGGGGCTGACCTTGGGTTTGGCCATTGGTGATGAGCAAGAGCGTACAGAGATCGCCGGTGGCAGAGCCGAGCGACGGAGCAGGGTTTCGGCAGCTACGGAGCCCAGGGGGGTACGGTGCCCGCGGGCCACAGCCCATCTCTCTGCACCAGCCTGATGAGGGCACGTTGACCTATGCGCGTGGCATCAGCTTCTGAGAACAGAACCTCCTTCTGGATGCCTTACTTTGAAATACGCTTTTATTCATCAGCCAGTGTCTGTGGCCACCTGCCGCATGCCAGGAACCATTCCGGGCAACCACATGGGGCCGTGGGTGCCGGCATCTCCGTGTTGGTCCCAAAGGTGGCCTGAGGGTGGGGGCCAAGGCGGGCATCGCGCTCTCGGGAGGTCCCCGCGTGGGAAGGGCCTGTGGTCTGTGGCGATGAGCTTGGTGGGGTGTGTAGGGGTGTGAGACAGCGAGCCAGAGACGCTGCCCCAGGTGTCACAAAACACGATTCCGTGTCCTAAAACGTGTTCTGTTATGAGCTGCCCATCGAACCTGGGTCGTAAGAAGGCCCCGGGGGAGGCAGGGAGGCCGCCTGCCTGGAGGAGCTCAGCCCGCACCGTCCCGCAGCCCCAGCTCCCTGGAAAGCGGGCTGCGCACGTGCGTGCCGGCCGAGGTACGGGGCGTGGGTCCGCTCTGTGGGGTCCAGGGGACCCCTCTGTTTCTCAGTTTGGAGCTTTTGAATAAAGTGGTTTCCGGCGTGGAGAAAAATCATGGGGAATGTTCAAAGGCCAAACTCAGGCAGCACATTCTCCCCGTGGGTGTTAAGCCCAGTGCAAGCAACAGACTTTCCCCGGGGTCGGAGGAGAAGGCAGAGCTGGCCTGAAGGCAAGTGGCAGGTGGGGGCGGAGTGGGGCTGTGTCCACGGGCAGGTGGACGGAGGGGCACCGAGGGCACAGCACTGCCCTGGGTCCTGGGTCAGGGCAGGAGCGGCCCAGACGGAGGCCCCACCGCCCGGGGCTCCCTGGTGTCTGGAAGGCAGGGGAGGACGGCTATGGTGATGAGCCGGGGGACACCGGCAGAAGGCCCTGGCGGGGTGCTGGAGGGAGCACGACCCGGCCTCACAGACGGTGTTCACGCCCCACACCAAATAGCCCACCCTGAGCCCTCCCTGTCCTTGCCGGAGGCTTCCGGCCGGTCGGCGGACCTGGTCCGGCGCTCCGAGGGTCAGCGGTCCAGCCCCTGCGCTCGCTGCCCGGGGCCTGACCCACGTCCCGTCCTCTCTCCCCCTGCCAGGAAGCCCCGCGCCGTGTGCCGTGGTCGCTGACGGGGAGGCGCCGGCATGGCGGGGAGCGCGGCCGACAGCGCCAACCACCTGCCCTTCTTCTTCGGCAACATCACGCGGGAGGAGGCGGAGGACTACCTGGTCCAGGGCGGCATGAGCGACGGGCTGTACCTGCTGCGGCAGAGCCGCAACTACCTGGGCGGCTTCGCGCTGTCGGTGGCGCACGGCAGGAAGGCGCACCACTACACCATCGAGCGCGAGATGAACGGCACCTACGCCATCGCGGGCGGCAGGACGCACGGCAGCCCGGCCGAGCTCTGCCACTACCACTCGCAGGAGTCCGACGGCCTGGTCTGCCTCCTCACCAAGCCCTTCCACCGGCCGCCCGGGGTGCAGCCCAAGACCGGCCCCTTCGAGGACCTGAAGGAGAGCCTCATCCGCGAGTACGTGAAGCAGACCTGGAACCTGCAGGTGCGTCTGGGCCGGCTGGCGGCCGATTCCCTGGGGGTCCCGTGGGGAGGGCGCCCCGTCTGCCGGCCCCGCGGGTCACCCGGCTGCCCGCACGCGCCCCCCCCCAGTCTGCCCGGGAGTCAGCATGGG
This sequence comes from Mustela erminea, assembly GCF_009829155.1. NCBI lineage: Eukaryota > Metazoa > Chordata > Mammalia > Carnivora > Mustelidae > Mustela > Mustela erminea. The sequence continues at coordinate 92,095,956 of NC_045625.1, forward strand.
GTCGCCCTGTTCAAGCGGTTGGGCTCCTGATTCTGTAGCTTCCCAGGTGTCTCGGGCAGAACATTCCAGGCGAGCAGGCGGGGGTGCAGCGGCCCTGGCTGGCCGCCTGGCTTCCCCAAGCGCCCTGTCCTGCCCCGAGCCTGTGCCTAGTGACGGGCCCTCAGTGCTGCTCAGAAATTCCCTCTGCCTATTGTTCCCAGCTTCTGGGAAGGAAGACCCCCAGCTAGTCGGGTTGGCCACAGGGACATGTGTGTGTTTAATGAGTACGCAGTGACACGCCGTCCACAAAGGCCCCAGGGCGGGGCAGGGACACAGCTCAGCTCCCGCCACGCTCTTCCCAGCCCCCGGTGTCCGGAGCTAGCGGGCTGGCTGAGGGTCTCCCGCTCAGATACGGGTGTCCGGACATCTCTCTCGCGTTTCCCGGGTCCTTGCACCACGGGTGGCAGCGACCTCCGACGCCCACAGACGTGTGACGGGACAGGGTTTAGGGGGACTCTACACGGTGACTGCTTTCTGTCCTCGAATGGGATCTCTGTGGATCCGGCCTCGCAGACAGAGAGCAGCACCCTGGTCAGTGCCAGTTGTTAGCAGCGCGAGCTACGCCTCAGACCATCTTCTTACGGTTTTGAGCCCGATCAGACGTGTGGAGCTGTACTTTACACACAGTAAAACTAAGCTTTTTAGGCCTACAGTTCTGTGATTTTTGACCAACACAGAGCACCCCGTAGGTCCCACTAAAACCAAGATGAGCAGCCCCTACCCCGGCCCCCAGCAGCCCCCACCTGCATTCTGTCCCTACAGTGCTGCCTCTTCCAGAACGTCCTATGTGAAGGGACCCACACGTCCCCTCATTTGGATTCATTATATTTTTATTTTTACTTTTTCTTGCCCTCTTTACACCGTCCAGTAACCCAGTGTGGGGTCCTCATTTACGGCTGTGGAGAACACCACTGTGTCTCCCACTAAACGAGTCTTGGAAGGGAACTCAGCCGGCTGCCAGCCCCCTCCCGATTTTGTTTTCCACGTTGTCACAGCTCATGTCCTCCGTGTCCCGTGGCCACATTTACACGTACAGGCAGCAGCATGAGCGCTGGGAGGTGGCCTCAGTGGGCAGCCGGGAAAACCACGTCTCCTTCGTGGCCTGCACCCGGGGGCTGCTGAGTCGCTGGGGCGAGGAGCTGGGTTCTGATCCAAATCTGTCGGGTTGGTGCAGGGCCGTGATCCACAGGGAGCAAGAGGCCTGGTCTCAGGACCTGGGGGTCGTGCCAGCTTCAGAAGGCCTGGCCAGCTTCAGAAGGCCTCTGGAGCCTGTGCTGGTAGATATCTACCGGATGGTACTCGATCACGTGTACGGATCTTACAGCTTTATCTGTGATGAATGAATTCGCACGCCAGGACCCGGGACAGATGAGAAAGGTTCCTGCGTCTTGTTCTCATTCGTGCATTGTCCCTCTCTGCTCCCTTCTCGTGGCAGGGCCAGGCCCTGGAGCAGGCCATCATCAGCCAGAAGCCGCAGCTGGAGAAGCTGATCGCCACCACGGCCCACGAGAAGATGCCTTGGTTCCACGGGAAAATCTCAAGGGTTGAATCTGAGCAGATCGTCATGATAGGATCCAAGACAAACGGAAAGTTTTTGTAAGTATGGGGTCTCTCCCCCTCACCTGCCACAGCCGGGCCCGCTCAGAGGGATGGGGTGACTCAGCTTCCCCGTCACGGAGCTTCATGAGCCCACACGCCCGTGGGCCTGCCGGCCGGACGTGCCAACACTGTCCATTGTCATTCAGCTTGTGTCTTGCCCAGTCCAACCCCAAGGCCAACCCTCTTTTCGGGGACTAGGGACATAACCTTTAAAGAAATGTTATTCCGCCACGTGTTTTGCTTTCCGTGGCAAAGACGAACGCGTAGCGGTCCCTGTGGCTGTCAACACTGCGGCCCATTCACTCACAGTCCCCCACATGTCGGGCTTTACGGTCTCTTGTGTCACTGTGAACCAAGTGCCAGGAGGACAGATAACAAAATGTGCTGAGTGTTGGAGCGGTTTCCTGTGATGGGATCCCATGCGGGTGTGTGGACGTCGGCCTTACAAACTCAGAAAGGAAGCGTGGGTCCCGCTCTGCTCACTGTCACCCGACGCCCAATGGACCTCAGTCCTCGAGATCTTGGGGATGCCGGCCCCCTTGGGGCAGGTCCATGGTCGCGGATGGCACAGGCTGTCTCGGGCGGGTGTGGGCCGTACCCCCGGGAGCTGTGGCCCAGCTGACACCCCAGTGTGGCCGGCAGGGGGCGCGGTCCTCCTTTCGTCCCTGCTCGGTGACGCTCCGGAGAGTAGTGGGTCAGCCCATGGTGGGAGCCCAGGTGGGGATTTAAAGGGCACAGCGCAGCCTCCAACAGAAATCCCGCGGCGGGGACGGTTTTCCTCGTGGGGCACCTGTCTGCTCGTCTGCCCCTGAGGTTCAGACTTTTACTGTCTTCTTAGGACTAATTCCCAACACAAAAGTCATGGTCCTGTGCATGTAGCATCTTGGTGCGTGAAGTCAGCCCCGAGTGGTCTATTTCAAAGAGTGATCGAGGCCTCTTGCCTTCTCGATGGTTCGGACACCTGCTCCCAGGCTCGCTGGGGACCAGCTGTGGTCAGAGCCTGCTCCCCGCTCACACGGGGACCCCGGGCAGCCGAAGGCTCAGCCGCGGGCTCCTTCCCCAGCAGAGTTCTCACGCCTCGTCCCCGCTGTCCTGTAGAATGTCCCTCCTGCACTCTTTCCGGTCACGGGAGTTGGCTCACTGGTCCCTGACCCAGTGTCCCCTAGAACCCACAGTGAGGGCTGCCAGCACCATTCTGCACAGTAGAGACCGAGCCACACGGCTGGTTGCTTCCTGAGCTAACATCTCTGGGCGGACACTGGGGCACAAAAGGAAAGGGATGGACACGCCGCAGTGGGGGTAGCAGGTTCTGTTCTGTGCCGAGACGAGGGGCCTTTCTTCAGGGAGACGCTGAGCAGAGGAGACTTGAGGACCGTGGGGAGCCTCCGGCGGGGAAGGGCGTGTGCGCTGGGCAGTCAGTCCGTGCACCTGGGGAAGGTGTCAGGGCAGGGAGAGCTGCTGTTCGTGGGCCCGTCTGGTGTCGGAGAGTCCTGCAGGCCTGCCAGAGTGAGCACGCTCGGAGGCCACATGGGGTGCGTTCATGCACACTGGAACCGAAGCGCCGTGTGTGCTTTCTGCACATTTCAGGGCTTCCGCCTTCTCAAGCCTGAGTGCAGGAGCTGTGTGGGATGCTTGTTGGAAGACCGAGTGGCGTGGTGCTGGCGTGTAGCTCTTGTGCTGTCTTCCTGCCTCATGGCCCCGTGCTTCATGGCTCTGCTCCGTGGCCCTGTGCTTTCGTGGCCAAGCCCCAGGGCTCTGTATCGTGGCTCTGCTCCGTGGTCCTGCTGCATGGCCTTGTACTATGGCTCTGCTCCATGGCCCTGCACCGTGGCCCTACACCGTGGCCCTGAGCTGTGCTCTGTGCACCTGGCTCTGGTCGGGGCCAGGGCTCTGGGTCTCTTCCCTGCAGATGTGCCATCGTTGTGAGTACGGCTCCTCTGTGTCTTCTGGGGTCCCTGGCACATGCTCCGTTGAGGAGGAAAGCAGGATTTGGGGTGGGGACGGCCATGTGGGTTTCTCGGTCTGCACTGCTGGTTTCCTACACTGGTCTGGTCCCAGCCCTTCTAGGACACGGTCTGGCTGCAGTCGGCGGCCTGCTGTGTGCTCCCCACCCCCGATCCCCTCTGCACTGCCTCTCGCAGGGGCACTTGTTCCCGGCATGACCCTGTCTGAGACCTGTCAAGGCCAGCCTTCCTTCCCCAGGCCCCCCAGAGCCCCCGGCAGAATGATAAGAACCAAGGAGGCTCTCAGACCCGGAAAAGAGCCTCGTCTTTGTGGCTCCGAATTCTGGGCTTCGTGGACTCGGTTTGAGATAATCCGATGCGTGTCGCATGCCAGCATCATGTCCAGTGCCCCGCAGATGCTTAATACAGATCTTCCTGGACATGCGATGGGGTTACGTTCCGACAAACCCAAGTAGGTGGGAAATATCACAAGTCAAAGATGCATGTCATGCCCTTGCACCCCCAGACAGACGCTCATGCCCCAGCACTCTGGGACAGACAGCACGACTGAGCCCAGCCCCACGAATGCACTCAGAGCCCCTCACTTGGGCGTACAGTTGGGCTAAATCATCGCCGTGAAGCCCGTCTGAGAGTCAAGTGTTGACTCTCTCACGTGAGTCATGAAACGCTGCGTGGGAAGCGACGGAACAGTCCGTTTTCCGCCCCTGACGGCGTGGCTGCCTGGGGGCTGCGGCCGCCCTGCCCGGCGTCTTGGCGGGGGCCGCACGACATACATCGCCCACCCGGGAGAGGGTCCACGTTCAAACCCGAAGTACAGCTTCTACGGAACGCGTAGCACTTTCTCTCCATGGCCGTGAAGTTGGAAAATCACAAGACGAACCGAATCGTGAACGGGGACTCCGTGTGCAAGCTGGTTTGGGGTCCTGGAATCCAGGGGACTCCACTGGGCAGCGCGGGAGGCTTGGCTGTTTCCGTGTAGAGAACAACGTGGAGGACCGAATGGGGACGTTGTGTGCGCTCATTCCGGAACCTCTGATTTGCGTTTACGGTTCAGTGTGGCAAGGCCCCTCTCTGGGGCGAGCACACGCGCCTGCCACCGCGGAGGACACGGAAGGAAGGTCGGCCTATCTCGAAATGTGCGAGACCCGCGTGAGGCTGTGAATCTTCACGAGTACGGCTCAAGATGCAGGACGTAAATCCAGAAACCCCCAGGCACCAGGGTTGTGTCGGGGGATGCTGGCCGACTCCGGCCCACTCGTGGATTGGGGTGTGAAGTCCACATGTGGAGGCAGAAGCCTTGGGCCAAAAGGGACCTCATGGCTCGTGGATGTAAACTCTGGACTTTCTAAGGGAGACTCAGGCACAAGGGAGCTTGCTCACGGTGGTCAGGGAACTAGGAGATGAGAGCCTGGACCCAGGGTCCTGAGGGGTCCGGGCTGAGACCAGGGCAGGGCATGCCCTCCCACAGCTCCCCACGCCGGGCATGGCGCTAGGACGTGTCCTTGGAAAGTGTCCGCTTTCCCCCGTCTGTGTCCCGTCCACACAGCCTGCCGGGACCACGCGGCGGTGAGCTGGAAGAGGCGGCTATCAGGGTCTTCAGACTATGCCGGAAGAATGAAGCGTGCGGGCGTGAAGGGTCTTCTCCGCGGGGATGGACGGTTGGGTCGACGGACCCTCGGCGCGTCATCTGCGGTGTTCCTAGACACGATTACTCCCCACCTGCTGTCACGGGCTGGATGTTCATGTCCTCCCCAAATTCCTACTGTAAACCCTCTGAGGTGGGCCTCTGAGGGTGGGCGGGGTCGGAGGAGGTCGTGAGGGCGACGTGATGCGTTAGTGGGAGCAGGAGGCTGGAGGCGTCCGTGTGAGCTGGCACCGGGCCTGGCCCTGTGAGCGCACAGCCAGACGGGGGCACCGACCGCCCGGGAATCGGGCTCTCACCAGACTTGGAATCCACCGCACCTTGATCTGGGACTTCTGGCCTCCACAGCCGTGAGGAAGCGATGTCAGCACTGAAGCTGGTATTTTGACTAAGACACCTGTGCAGGTCTGGGGTCTGGCCAGCCACACGTGAGGACAGGGAATCGCCCGGACACCCCCAGCCACGGTCCTGCAGGTGGGGGTCTGAGCTCTGCCTTCCTGGTGACCCCAGGGACCTGGGCTCTGCTGGGGGGCAGCCGCTTGGCTCCCCGAAGCCCCCCACAGTGACACGGTGTGCAACCTTGAGAAACTAGGTCAGGTGGAGCTGAAAAGTCAATTTCTTAGAAAAGGTAAACAACTTATTTTCCAAAAGTTACATATCCCCCTCCCGAGGAAGGACCCAGGATTGGTGGGCTCCAAAACACACAGTTTGGAGACCCTTTTTTAAAATAACACACAGTTAGGTGCAAAGTATATTTTTAGGATAAAAAAAGAATTGCAACATATTATACTTTTTTAAAGCTGGGAAATAAGGTAACAACCATACAACATTCAGAAAGCAGTGGCGTGATCTTTGACCTAACTGCCCGAGCCTTCCCAACAGGACCTTTTATTTTCTCTATTTTTCAACTGTAACGCTTGACCACCTCTTCCATGGACAGTAACGTGGTGATATGACTTCCTACGTACGGAGAAAAGAAAACCTGGTCCTCCCTCTGGGCTCAGCACTCGGCAGCAGTGACGCACACGTGTTTTCCGAGTCCTTGCCGGCGTGGGGGCGTCGGAGCGGGGGAGAGCCGTGTTCTCCCGTGGAGATCAGGTGTCTCTCGTGAGACTGGACTGACGCTATTTCTTGGTTCTTATTTACCACTCGCTTTCCCCTGCTCCAGCTTCAACTCTCTTTTTTTAAATATACTTAAATTCCAAAAGCAAAGTGTGGGTTTAGAAAAGCCCTTCCCGGTGCTCACTGACGTGTGAGATGACGTGTGGCTGGCCAGAGCCCTTCGTGCCGCGATGAAGGCCACCGGCGCCGTCACTGGTCAGAGGATGCCACGTTATCAGACGTGTGTGGTTCTGGGGGCCCGGGTCAGGCTGAGGCACGGCCTGTCTGAAGTGAGAGTTTGAGGTGCTTGTGGACTGATGTCAGTATGAGCTCAGTGACCTGCCCGAGGCCCCCGTGAGGCTAGACGAGGGCACATGTAGCCCAGCTCCACTTCGTGAACCAGAGCAGAGACCAAGGCCTCGGGTGGGGACCCGTGTTCTGTGCTGATCACGCTTTGCAGTGGGGCCCAGGAGAGGTTTCCTTTTCTCTTTCATGGATCTGTAGGGACCCTACATACGTTCCCTCCCGGCCCTGCAGCTCTGCTCCCCAGAAGCCATCCTTCTACAGACGGTTGGCCGAGGACTGGCCCAAGGTCCCATGCAGGGCAATGTCCACCCTGGACGGGAAGGGCAGGCCCGTGGGAGCCCTCCGGGTCTATCCGTCCAGCCCACCCAGCCGCGGTGACCGTCCCTTGCCCCCCCAGCCCTCTTCCCACTCTGGCCAGCCAGGTTCTGTGGCGCCGCGGAAACCACACCCGGGACCGTGAGAAGGGCGGGGTGGCGGGCCTGGGCCCTGCTCCTGTGTTGTGTCTGCAGCAGACCTCGCCCAGTGTCCCAGGACCGGGGAGGAGGTGGGGGAATGTGAGAGTGCCTCTACCACCCGGGTCTCCCTTCCCCACCAGGGCCTGGGCCTCACCAGTGCACAGTATCTCTGACCTAGGAGGCCCGGGAGGAGTGTAGACAAGGGGTTCAGGTCCTGCAGGCTGGGCATGGCAGGACGGACGCTCCCTCAACTCACAGGCCAAGGGCTTCGCATCTGTGCGGTGCAAGGCCATGAGCCCAAGACCTCCACCCGCGGTGGCTGGTGGCTGCCCACTGACCCTGCAGAGCCGCTGTGCCTTGCAGCATCGAGGTGCAGCCGTAGTCCAAAGCACAGAAATCTCATCCTCCGTGATAGCAAACCACACCACGCTGTGAGCTTGCGCCTTCCAAGAGCCTCACGGAGAAGAACTCCAGGAGGGCTTCCGTGAGCGTTCCCGAGGCTGGCTGAGCCTGGGGGCAGGAAGAAGACTGCCTCTGCCCCTTGCTGGGGTCTGTGTGATGGCATGCCGGGGCCCAGGGAGCACTCGGAGGGGCAGGAGGGGGCCAGGAGGAGGTCACCTCGGCTTCTAGAGCAGTATTCCTAGTGCACTGGATTAAAAACAGCCCCTCTCCCCGGGAGTCACCTGAAGCCAGCAGACCCGTCCCCGCGGCTGGCCGTTCATGTCACCGGGGCTTTGGTCTTCGCCACCTACAGAGGCTGGGCCTGTGGCTTTCCCTTCTCTCCCCTCGTTTCCTGCCGGCTGCCCGGCTGGAGCCCCAGGAGAGAGGGGCTCCCCTCCGGTACCTGAGCCCCGGGGACAGGGGAGAGCCGACAGAGGCGTGCGCTTTCGCTGACGTCGCTTGTCCAGAAGCCAGACACACTGTCTTTCCGCCTTGCACCAGATTCTCCTTATCCCGTCCTTGTCGTGAAATCTGACACGTGCGAGGGAGGCCGCAGCCGCGGGGTGGAGACAGCAAGCCCCCCCGCAGGACGCCCGCCCACTCACACCCCAGGACACCACTTCCTGGGTGCTCCTGTCCGGCGGACGCTTTGGGTGTTTTTCTTCTGTTTTGGTTTTATCACCTAGGACCTCGGTGCTCCTCTCTAAACAAACCCTTTGCTTTTGCCTGCTCAGGACCCTGCGCACATGAAATCGTGGAACTGTGTTCTGTCGCTGCTGTCTGTGCGTCCTGGTTCTGTGTCGCGGCTGTCTGTGCGTCCTGGTTCTGTGTCGCGGCTGTCTGTGCGTCCTGGTTCTGTGCTTTGCTGTCACACCCGTGTCCCAGCATCTCTGATCCGCAGGCCGTGAGCGTGGCCGCTCTGTGCGGGTTTCCGGCAGTCACAGATAAAGCTGCTGGTAAACACGCCCCTTTCTGGGCACGGAGGGCGTAAGCGTGTGTGTCTTACAACAGACGCAGAGACAGATGCAGGCAGAGTGTGGATTTCTGCCTCACCAGGATCGAAGCGGTGTGCTCTCCCCAGAGGATTCCAGACCGTCTCCCGAAATGGTCCAACTCACACTCTCGGCGCAGCGCAGAGGGACCCGTCGCCCTGCCGCCCGAAAGCACTAGCGGCCTTTTGAATTCTTGCTGGTGCGGAGGGTGTTTCCACTGTGGTCATACTTGGCCCTTTCTCAGCTTTCTGAAGAGCTCGTGGCAGGAGCTCACGGGCCACCTGCAGTTCTCCGTCTCAGTTTTAACGAGAAAAGGTCCATGGGGGCTAACACAAGGTAGAGTGGCGGGGGGCATTTAGATAGGAATTCAGAAAACCTCAATTTGGATGCCTTTTCCTTGTTTCCAGGACCATGAGGTCAAAGAGGGGAAAGGCTGTAAATCATGGAGAGTGACCCTTTGGAACAGCCCACGGATAGCATTGTCTCGCCGTCAAAATTCTCAATGCTCAGTCTCCGTTTTGTGTAGTTCTCATATCTCCTAACTACACCTTGTGGGCAGTATTGGTGCTTATGAGATAAACGAAATACAAGTAGCCCCACGTCCCGCATTATAAGACAGCTTCCTATCCAGTAGGCCGAGTTCCCCTCCTCTCTGAAAGTAGGTTTTACCTTTTCTGGGTGGTGGTTTTTTATTTTGATGGCAAGCAGCAGGCCTCAATGGGTGGTTGGACTGTGAAGACAGGTTCACGCCTGGGGTGCTGGTGGCTTGGGTGGGGAGGAGGGAGCCGTTTGCAAGGCACGGACGGTTTCAGAAGTGGTCATGCCAAGGACGCTGAGGGTCTGGGCATGTTGATCCACCAGCACCAGCTGCCAGAGCAGGGGGCTGGACAAGGAACCCATCCAAGCGTGAACCCACAAGAACTTTATTCTTATTTTTGAAGATTTTACTTACTTATTTGTCAGAGAGAGAGCACGCGCACGCGCACGCGCACAAGCAGGGGAGCAGCAGGCAGAGGGAGAAGCAGGCTCCCCAAGGCAGGACGTGATCCCAGGACCCCGAGATCGTGACCTGCGCCGAAGGCAGAGGCTTCACCCACTGAGCCTCTGAGGCACCCCAGGAAATTTATTCTTAAAACAGTTCCAGTCCCACAGGACCCAGCTCAGCCCTCAATGTCAGGCGGCCTTTGGAGACGAATCCACAGGCAGGGGCAGCACGGACACATCTCGGGGGTGTGACCTCTTGCCACACGGAGGACTCATCAGAAATCCCCCAAACATGGAAATTCGGTGTAGCTTGGCACTTCTGAATGCTGTCCAAAATGTGGTGCATCGGGGCACATGCTAAACATCTGGGCGTCTCCGTTTCCTCAGGGCCAGAAAGGCTTTCGGGAAGCCTCCTGCCTCATTGGCTCCCCGAGCTCCTGATTCCGAGGGATTGACTTGCTGCAGGGGAGAGTTGGGGGAGATATAAGGTGCTGCACGGGGGGAGGGGCTTGTGGCCAGGTCTTACTTTGCAGTCCCCACCGCCTGGATCTGCCCCCCCCCCAAAATCCCACAGGCCCACTCCTCCCTGTGGGGCAGCGGGCAAGCACTCGGCTCGCTATTGGTCTCTGAAGTCCTGTTCACAGGGCAGGGGGTGGAGAGCCCACGGGGGCACAAAAGCAGAGCCTGGGGGTCAGCACGGCCCAGGGCAGCCCTGTCCTCCAGGCAACGGGAGAGTGTGAGCGGATGCAGTCGGGCCCTGGGGAGCAGGGCTGCGGTCCGTGGTCCACCTGTGGTCTGGAATTTCCTGAGTAGAGTGCTTACCAAATGCCCCACACCACGCTCTGGCAGCTGGTGGAGCCGTAGTGGCTGGATTGTGACCTCGGGGAAGAGAGGTGAGTGCAGACACTGTCCCTGTGCTGTGGGTCCCTGTGCTGGTGGCCTGACCGTGCAGCCTCTCTGGGTGAGCTGAGCCCGGGCTCCCCCGCTGTCCACCCAGCGGTACCCCCGGGCCGTGGCTGTGGCCCACCCGCCACACAGCATTTCCTCGTCAGGAGCTGCCGGGGTCACCGAGCTTCCAGTTGGGGCTGTCGGGACGCAGGGGCCGAGCCCCAGAGCCCAGGTCAGGAAGGCCGCTGCTGCCCGCGGGGTGTGAGCATGATGCGTGGTGTCCTCCCGCAGGATCAGGGACAGGAATGACAACGGGTCGTACGCCCTGTGCGTGCTGCATGAGGGGAAAGTGCTTCACTACCGGATCGACAAAGACAAGACGGGCAAGCTCTCCATCCCCGACGGGAAGAAGTTCGACACGCTCTGGCAGGTAGGGGCCGTCCGCGGGGCGGAGAAAGCCCACCCAGGTCCCTGCCCGATGCCCGCCCCAGCAGGGCCCTCTCAGCCCTCAGGTGCCCTGAAGCCAGCCCCAGGCGGGGACACGGACAGGGCGGGATGGGCCGAGGCTCCGGAAGGTCCAGGGCCGCTCAGCTGTCCGCACCCCAGTGTCTGGGGACAGCGGCACTGGCAGGTGCACAGACGGCCCTGCAGGGGCACGGGGAGCACTTCTGTCTGCCGTCCACACTGAGCACCAGGGGGCCGGTGACTCGGCCACCGCGGAAGGAATCCCCGCGAAATTAAGGCGGCGTAGAAAGCGGGTCGGCACCCGCTGCCCGTGCTCAGGATGTTTCTAGCTCTGGTCTGAGAAGGGTTTATTCTTGACCCCACTGTCAGGAAAGCCCCCAAGTGGCGCCTAATCCAGGAGGCACATAGGCAGGGAACAAATGCCGTCAGACTCCCTCGTGGACCGAGGTGGGCACACGCCGCGCGCCTTCACGCGCGCCTTCACGTGCATCACAGCCCCACGTGGCCGTGCTGGGGCTGTGCGTTTGCACCCTCTCAGCCAAGCCCCTTTAAACAGCTGGGCCCAGCAGGGCCGGTTTCCCATTCCCCATCACTGCGCTCAGTGGAATGCCTGTTCTGGGGGAGTCTGTGAACCCCGAGCCCAGCCTGGCCCCTGCCTGTTTTTGTGCAGTTCTTCAAGAAGTGGGTTTTTTTTTTCCCCCACTTCAAAGACTCGAAGAGTCCTTTAAAGAAGAAAAAAAAAAAAAAGCAAAGGATGTGCAAGCCTGAAATACTGCCTTCCGGCCCCTTCTAGAATAAGTTTGCTCATCCCTGCCCGAGAGAGAACCCTGACAGGTATCCCCACCTGCGGGCACCCTCGTCCAGCACGTTGTCAGGAAGCACCAGATATTGGAGTGACACTGGAGAGCTGGGCGGGATGCCTCCCTGCCTTAGGGACCCCGGCCCCCCAACGTCCCTGCCTTAGCGACCCCGGTCCCCCAACGTCCCTGCCTTAGTGACCCCGGTCCCCCAGCCCGAGAGCAGCTCTTGCGTTTACTAGACCAGGTGCAGCTCCTGCATCAGGCGTGTTAGGGCTCGTCCCATGGCAGCGTCTGGTCAGCGGGTCGATCTCACACAGTAAAAGACACCGTAAAGAAGACGGTGCTGCAGGAAGGATAAAATAGATCCATTCAAGGGCGCCTGCCGGCTCAGTACGTAGAGCACGTGACCTTGATCTCAGGGTCTCCTTGCTGTTCATTAATTTTCTAATGGGCCAGTTGGACGCCGTGAGTCACAGTTTTCTGGGGGCCATTAGCCAAGGATGGCTGCATTCTGTGCACAGGCCTCTTCCCCCTCCCCATGTCCCAGCTGTGCTGTCTTCTCCCCAAAGTCTTGGGGTCAGTGACTCGGTCCCTCCAAAGCCGATGCCCACAGCCCTCACAGAGCAGAAATTGATAGTAATAGCAGATTGTGATTCCTTGACCTGCCCCTCCTTCAAGAGAGGAAGTGCCTCGGGGGTAGGAAATGTGTCTTGTTCACCTTACTTTGCCTTCAGTCCTGTCTTGGGGCCCAGGCTGTTTGTTGAGTGACTATATGAAGGAATAAGTGTTGACATGCTGAATTTGTTTTTATAACATTACATAGGTGTAAGAAAAATAAACAAATCAATGGAACTTGGTACCAAAAACGGAAGGGAAGCGGGGTGTGGATGGGGGAGCCGCAGTCCAGAGGGACAGTGCTGGGTGGGCTCCTGTCCAGGATGGGAGCATTCCGAGGGGAGGCGTGAGGACAGACCAGGACGACCTCCCGAGGAAGCAGTTTCCTTGTCCAGGGCTGTCCTCAAGTCGCGTCTCAGGGATGCAGGGGCGTCGGCTGTTCCAGGGAGGATTTCCCCATCTCCCGCCTCCTCCCTTTCAGCTGGTGGAGCATTACTCTTACAAACCCGATGGACTGCTGAGAGTTCTCACAGTTCCGTGCCAGAAGATCGGCGGGCAGACAGGTGGGTCCCTGCCCGGGAGCCTCAGTCCCTACGATCTCGACAGCGGCCAGGCTGGTTTCACGGTCGGCCAGTCCCCCGTCACGGTGGGGAGTGGGCCGCTTCTTCCCGGCTGAGAACAGATGAGCTCGGGTCACTCCAGCGAACCGCACGGAGCCGGTAGCTTTCACTGGAGAAAGCGGGTTGGTCCTACCTCGTGGGTGAGGACGCCCAGTGAAGGAGGAGACACTGCCTCGGGGCCAGGCTGGCGGATGGTCAGGCCGAGCGCCCTCCCCCCAGGGGGAGGTGGGAGCCGCTGGGTGTGGGGGACGCAGCCGTAACTGTCCACGCTCTTTCCACCCAGGAAACATCAACTTCGGAGCCCGCGCGCCCCTCCCGGGAGCCCATCCTTCCGTAAGTGACGAGAGCCGGGCCCGCGGGGGAGCGGCCGGATGCTAGCGCCAGGAGAGGCGTGGGTCAGCCCACGGGATCAGCCGTGACTGTTCCTGCCACCCTTGATAGCCTAGGGCTGGGGACGTCAGCTGGACTTGGCCGACTTCTAGCTCTGGGCCGGCCAGGTTCATTTCTTCGTAGGTTAGACCGGGACGCCTGTATTAAATCAGAAATATGCCTCCTGGCGCCTTTGGGAAATGAGGGGCAGGACGCAGGAGACCGTGCACACGGTCTGCCGCCCAAGATGTCTCACTGAGCTTGTCCGCCCGGCTCTTTCGGTGAGATCATCGTTAGCAGAGGCCTCGACCTTTCCTGAGAGCTGGTTTGGCAGTAGCTTAATGGAGGCTTGGGTGGGGACGGGGTGTTCAGCAGCATCAGCGGAGAGAATCCTCTAGAAAGGCCAGAACGCACCTCTCCGTCTGCATCCGTAGGAGGTGAGTGTGGCCGGTCCCCGCATCTCCACGTGGGCTTGCCCAGCACACGCACCTGCGGGGAGAATCCCGCCTTCCGGCCCCTCCCGACTCTTCCAAGCCGTCACACAGGTTTATACCCAGAGGAGGAATCAGCTCCTGCTCCTTTCTGGGGAGCTCGGTGTGGACCTTCGGTGTCCTTTAATGCCGTCTCTAAAGCATAAAAATCCCTCCCACGAGCTGTGTGCATCACATCCCCCTTTTTGCCTGTTAATCCTTAAAAAACCACCGGCAGAAAGCGGAACATCTCTCCCGCCCACAGTAAGGATGGTTGACCGCCCCCGGGCCGCACCCACATAGAAGCAGCCCCTGTCCCCAGATTGGCAGGGAGGGATGGAAGTTGCTAAAAGACCAGACAACTTCAGCACCAACGCCTAAAATGGAGCCCCTGCGTGGAGCTGTGCATCACCCCCAGTAGCTTCAAGAAGTTGGATATCTCGAAAAATCTTTTATTGACTACGTGTCGACGCAGACAGGAAAAATGCGCCTGCCCCACGTGTCCAAGTCAGGGAATTCCCACAAACCACGGGACCAGCCCCCGCGGATGTATAACACAATTGGGCACTTACATCTGGTTTCTTTAGAATGATCTGTCTCATTCGAGATGTAGTAGCTATAGGAGACGGGGCTGCTGAACGGGACAGCCCTGGTTCTAGAGCTTTCCATGGGAAATACGAACCAAGGTATTTTTCCAGATCCTTCCGCTCAGGGGGCAGGCTTTCCCCGAAACCTCCCGCATGACCAGGTGTGGCTGGCAGCACCCCTGCGGGGCACGGCGGGGGCTGGTGGTGTGGACACAAAGCAGACGGAACAGCATGTCGTGTGTTTGGTTTCTGAAACATTGACTCTCCCCTTTTGCCGTTATGGTTTCTAGACGTGGTCGGCGGGAGGAATAATTTCCAGAATCAAATCGTACTCCTTCCCCAAGCCTGGCCACAGAAAGGTGCTGACGTGTCCCCTGCTTGCTACCCCCCGACGTGACGGGACGGAGCCGCGCGCTCCCTCCCCGCTGCCCTCCGTGTGCGCTGCGCCCCCCGTCCCGCTGCTGTGCTCTCCCGCCTGCCGTGTGTGGGTCGCAGCCCTGCCGCCCCGGGCGCCGCTGCGAGCGTGCCCTCCCCGCTCCGTGTGCGCTTGAACGTCCTGCGGTCGGCACGGGAGGGGGAGCCTCGTGTCCAGAACCTGCTCCGAGCAAGCCGAGGGATCTGTTGCCGAAATCGCGAGCTGCGGAGCACGGTGGTCGATTGTGTCAAGTATGTGCTGATGGAAGAAGGGGGGCCGGGGGTTTGTGGGGGCCGGACAGGGAGCGTCTCGGGCTGTTTATGGCGTGGCTTCCCAGGGCCACGGCCCCTGCATCAAGGCTGTAGAACACGTAGAAAGTCAAGTCTGGAATTCAAGGGTTAGAAGTTCCTGTTTCTTCATGAGGCAGTTCAGTTCTACCTGGGGTGTATTTTGGGGTTTGGTTGCGTGATTGAATTGCAAGGGAAAAAGCGAAGTTTTGTTTTGTTTTGTTTTTTAATGATTTTTATTTATAATGAATCATCTCCATATATGTATGGGTGTATGACTTTTTTTTGTTTCCTTATTTTTGTTTGTATTTTTTCATTGGTGGTAGAAAGTTGATTCTTTTGTTAATAATTCTTTTCACTTTCTTACCAATTTTTTTTTTCAAACCTTTCAACCGTACAGGTGGGTATAGACTCGTGAAGCAAGTTGCTGAAAGGACTTTCTAGAAACAATGGAAATAAAAAAGCATAAAATCTGAGGTTTTGTTAGGGAGAATTTTCCAGGTGGGCAGTCAGACCCCAGGTGCTCCCAGTCCTGCTGCCGATAGATCAGAGAAGGGAGTTTCGTGGGACGGTCGGGGAACAAGTTCTCTCATAAATGGAACGGAGTGGCTGTCTGTCTGAATGTCGCATGGCCAGGCGCTGTGGACCAGCCCACGGAGCCTCAGCTAGGATGTGGCATTGTTTTGTGGGAGCTACAGTCAGGGCTGCCCATACCAGGGTGGGCGTGTGAGGAGACGGTGACCAGGTTGTTAAGGGGACACATTCTCTGTGTCTAGTGCCTCTTTGTCCCACTGCTTGGGGTTGGCCAGAAACCACCAGACCCAGCAGGTGACTGAGGCTGTGGCGTGCAAAAGGTCAGCGGCCACCAATGCAGAACAGTCCGTCCAGCTGCCCCCTTTCCGACCCACGTGGCCTGGGACCCCCTGTGGGCATGCGTCCCTTCTCTTGGGAGAGGGCTCCGCAGGGACCACTGGGCCCGTAGCCCAGCAGGAAATAGCCACAGTGATACAAAGCGTCTTCTGATTCAGGGAGCTTTCCAATCCAGAGGCCTCTTTTTGAGGCCGTAATCACGGACTGAGCTCCAGCTAGCAACCGCACGGCCATGTTTTGGTGGTCAAACACGGGACGCAAGAGCGTTTGGCCAAACGCAGCATGGACAGCCCTTTAGGGAACAGCTCAGTGTGGGACATGTGGCCTCCACAGTGCCAGGAACCCCTTACTTGCCGGCTCCCGTGGCCTTCCCACGCACAGGGCCTGCATGGCAGCCGTGGAGAAAGCCCTGTGGATGTGGGCCACGCCACTGGTTGCCACTGACCGTTCAGTCGTTATTCCCTTTATGATGTGCCGACACACAGCCTCCCACCCACGTGCGGCCCAGAGATGGACGGTCTCACTGTGCACGGACCACATGCCGTGTGTGGCTTAGTTCTGTGGCTCTCAGTGCAGCATTCCGGGATCCTTTGAGGAAGTGTGACCACTTAGAGATTTGTATGTAAAACACACACACACAGACTTATCTAAGTACACATATGTCAGTCACATGTACATGTTTAGAAACACACACACCTCTGCATGCATGTACCTGCACACACACGTACAGGTGTAGCACAAGGACTGGCCTTACACAGTGAGAGGGGCTGACTAGGCAAATCCCGTATCTGCAGGGCAGACCATCAGGAAAGAGGGTTCTCGACTGATAAAGCCAGGACCACCCAGCGTAATCTCATGAATTTAAGTCAGCTAATTAGGGATTGCAGTTATATCTACAGAATCCCTCCACAGCAGAAGCCAAATGACACTTTGATCAGATCACGAAGGACTGGAGCTCAGACTAGTCATGCGGACCCGTCAAAAAGTCAGGAACCCAGCCTGGTGAGAAGGCGAGACTCACAGCTAAGTAGGTTGGAGCCAGCTTGTTTCACTTGCAGCAACTAAGGAAATACCCAGAAAAGAAGCCCAAGGGAGAGCATGTGTCTGTATCTTACACTATCGAAATATCAGAAAGACCACCAAAATATCAGTAAGAATACCTGAAAATAAAGACGTGTCATCAAAGGAAATAATAAACTGGGAATCCATATGGGTCATGATCATACACCGGCAAGGTTAAGATCTTTAATATATAAAGAAATTCTGTAAGTCAGTAAACGTTTGAACTAGTAGGCACATGGCAAATGATGTCAGGAGGTAGTTTGTAGTAAAGCAGATAGAGATAGTACCTACTTAGGAAAACGTAAACGTAGAAAAAGCTGTTCTGTTTCATAAAAAGAGAAATGCAAGTGAAAACTGGGTGCTCTGTTAAGTTCACCTGTGAAATGGACCCACGTGAAAACGGACAGGATGTGCAGTGGGTGAGTAAGCCCTCCCACACTTGGCTGGAGAAGTGTGAGATATGAGGCCTTCAAAGAAGGCAAGTTCACAACATCCATCCAAAATAAAACCACACACGGCTTCTTACTTGCAATTTTGTTTCTGGGTATGTATTATTCTTCCCTCTCGGTGTAACTATGTGTCCATGAAAGTGTTTATTCCAGCACAGTGTAACTGACACAGTCTGGAAACAAACTAGAAGTCTGGCTTGGGGAAATAAACCAGTTACAACCAAAGTCATAGGGTGAGAGGCAGCTGAGGTCTAGAATTACTTCCAAAATCCAGTGTAAATTACAAACAAGGGATATGTGCTGATAGAACGTAAAATATTCTGGAAGAAATACAGAAACACAGCCGTGGAAGTAGTTACTGTGGGAGCACAAAATAGGGGTGTTAGGGAGACTCACGTTCCACCGTAAACCCCGTGTGCCTGTGTAAATTCATACCTCTCCAATTTAATCAATTTTTTAAAAAAGAATTAAATATTATAAAGTAATGAATCTGATAAAGACTGTGAAAATACTTTTCTGGCAAAAAAAAAAAAAAAAGCTCTTGCCTATTTAAATTTATAACAACTTGGAAATAGGCATTGAATTTTCATAGATGCCAAAAATATCAATAAAGAAGGATTGGGTGGTTTAAGTTATGGATTAAATGTATTTTAATTGCTCATCAGAAATATTTCTAGAAGAGCTGGTATTTATGTTTTCGCAATGGAGGAAGAATTTTCTATTAATTAGGCAGTCACGGGAAAGGACTTACAGGAATTATGTCCGATATCCCATCTGTTTAGATAAGGTACACATGACTTCCTTGAGCTTGTTAATTTGATCAGTATACACAGTTGTGTTTTTCTTTTTAATAATTCTGGCCCAAAAAGGACATGTCAGAACTTGAATTAATTCAGGCATGTGGGTAGTTACTGAGAAGTATGCTTTGACTTGAAGAGGACTGTTAATTAGATATTAGAGATTCCATAATAAAAACTTAAGAACAGGTCTAATTTAAATTTTTTCCTTAGAGACTGGGAATACTTTCGTCCTAAAAACTGCAAATGAAATTAAGTAAGTACAAATGTAGATAGGATTCATCCTTCTCCCTGTCCTCCATAATCAAAACTCAAGGGACGGGTCTGTTTTATAGTTTCCTTCGATATTAGAGACACTTGGCCGTTGCAAATCTAAAGATGAAGCTAACCGGCGAGTGTCGGTATGATTGACCCTCTCCCCTCCCCGCCAGAAAGGCTGGACGTCCTTAAACGAATGAAGTCCTTCCCGCACTAGAGCCAAAGTATTTGCCTGGTCCTTTAGGCACAGAAGCCCGTGCTTTGTGAACGGGCTGACTGTGACAACAGCGTCCTCACGGGCCGGCCTCCAGCTCCCCACACGCGACCCAGCCGTCACCTGTGGCTCCGAGGTGGACGTGCGTTCAGACCCTTTGCTCATGCTTTATTCCAGCACCTGCCCTGGTGACTGGACCCCTGGAAGGCTCTGTTTGAATACGCAGTTCGCTAGGGTTGAGCTGGAACTGCTAAACAGGGAAACGGCTGTGAAGTCCCCCCGGCAGGCGGTCACGGCGAGGTGCGGGGACAGACCCTGGAGAAGACGTGTTGCCCTGGGGGTATCAGGGCCCACCCCGCAGCCCTCCGCTCCTGCGGTCGGGAGGATGGATGGTGGAGGTCAGGGGTTGGTTTGCGGGCACCCGAAGCAGATGTGGTCACACGCCCCGGAAGGGGCTGCCCTGGGCTCTGGGATCTTGACCCCCCTTGGGACCACGGCCGCTCCCACAGAGACCGGAGCCGTGCCCGCCACAGAAGCCCGCATTCCGAAGCGGCTGGGACACGTCTGTGGTCCTCTTTCCTAATGCCGTGCCTGATCGGGAGAGGCCTGTCCGGAAGCCTAAACGTGAAGGTCTAGGAATGGACGTTAGGACACGGCGTGATGCTCCCAGGTCACCGGGAGAGCAGTGCATGTGCACCGCGTGCGCTTCTGCCCCCAGAGGATCGTGGGCCAACACATGTCGGTCTGCAGCTAAGCCTGGCCGGTAAGAGGTCAGGGATGGTAATTTAAGGCCTAATCTGGTCTAATTGTTATTACTGCGGAGCGACCCGATTTTAACCTCCTTTCCTAACACTTGACGAGCACACCGAGGTCCTCGGAGGGCGAACACGCAGGTAGCGAGTGCCACCTAGTGGTGGCCGGCGGGCTGGCCGGGACACCTCGTGCTCTAGGCGGGACCCAGGTGCTGGTCTTGATCAGGGCAGAGAAGAATCACCAGATGTAACGCGGAAGGAATCACGGCCGATCAGAGAAGGGGCCAGCAGTGTTTTTCTCCAAGTTCTAACGCGAATCTGTACGTTTGTAATTTAGCATTGTTCTCTGCAAAGTCCGAATTCTTTCCGGCCGAGCACTCGATCCCAGAGGGTGTTGGGTGTTCTGCTCCGCGGCGCGCCCGCCGGGCTCTGTTGTGACTTGACCTTCATCACCCCCTCACATGCCCCGACAACCGACACGACAGAAAATGTCCCATTTCTTCGGAAGAACATTCCCTCGAGGGCCGTGCCGACCTCTGTCCCAGGGAGGTGATCCAGGGCCCGGGCAGGGGGGCGGATGCAGTGACTGAGGGACTCGCGGGGCTCGGCCAGGCTGGGAAGGCTAGGAATGCCCCGGGGCCTGCGTGACCTTCTGCCCACCCGAGTGGGCGTGGGCTCGATGTGTCCAGGACCACCAGGTCTCCCTCACTCCTGATGCCCTGGCATCCTTGTCTCGCATTTGTGCGCTTGTCCCTCTGCATTAGAATCTCCCCCACAGGCTCGCAGTGGCAGCTCAGTGCACTCCGGCCTGGTCTGTGACATTGTGCTGTTCCAAAGAGCATTAGCTCGGGACGGAGCGCCGGCCCGTGGAGAGGCAGATATCAGGGGCAGGAGGAGGCATCCTGGTGTCTCCTTGTCCGGGACAGCCGGTCCTGGCGTCCTGAAGTCATGTCTTTGGATCTCAGAGTTTCCTGCCTACAGGGAAGATCAGAGACAGTGACATGATTGTATATGTGCCCTTGTCTCCCATTTGTACACTTGTCCCTCTGCTTTAGAATCTCCCCACAGGCTTCTTTTTATTTTTTATTTTTTTATTGAATACTGTTTCCACTCTGGAGTTCGACTGCAGCTGAGCCCAGGGCTAATGGGAGGCCTGGGGTCCCCCGTCTCTCCGAGGACAGTTCTGTCGAGACAGGGTGGTTGTGGCCTAGACAAGTGGGCCCACAGGACGCCCCGTCACCTGCAATCTTAGGCCGGTTCTTAACAGAGGCTGGTCGCCACCGGGTCGTCCCTGGGATTACCCCCGCCTGTTTCCCTCCGTGAGTGTAAGGCAGAGAGAGCTGCCGGTGCTGAGACACGAGCTCCCATTCGTTCACTCACCATCCTTCAGTCAGTCACTCGCCGGTCTGTTCCGCACGATTTCATCGCGGTCCGGCGGTGGGCCAGGTGAAGTTCAGACGCAGGGAGGGCGCCACTGGGCCCCGGGCCTTACTCGGTTTTTGCTCCTGGTGCGTCCGGCCCCTCGGAGGGCGCGGAGGAGGAAGGCGGAAGGTGAGCCGGGAGAGGCGAGCGCGGGGCGGGCGCGGGAGAGCGGACGTCAGTGGCCACGACCCTGGGGTCGTCCGCCGGGAGCAGCAGCTCGGTGGCGCTCCGCAGACGGGCGAAGACGGAGGGCCAGGTTCTGGAGATGCTGGCGGCCGTGGTGCCGTGTGGAGATGCTGGCGGCCGTGGTGCCGTGTGACCTAGCATTGTCCTTCTGGTTCCAGAGCCGGGGACGTCAGGCAGGCAGACGGGGACCCCGTGTGTGCCGTGAGTTAGTCACGTGTGCGGCGAAGCTTGCTGTCTCTGCGTCTTCACATTCGTCCAAACCCTGGCGGTATCTCGTGGCTTCCTGGCCAGTGCTTGGGCCCTGCTATGGGAAACGGCCGGCTGACCCTTCCGGTCAACTATACGAACTATCAAACACACCGAAGGTTTGAATTGTGATTCTTTTTCACAAACCAAGTGTAGCCACACCCTCGTCTTAAGAGGAGGGGGCAAAGGTAGGCGGGAAGACTCGAGACAGAGACTTCCAGAAGGGCAAGGTTGTAGGTTGTAGGGACGTGAGGAGGACATCCTTCCCCCACTCCGTCAGCTCATCGTGCAAATGGGTGTGAATCAGATCAGTCATCAGGAAGGTCGCCGTCCTCGGGCACCCCATCCACGGAGCTAGATCTCCAGGGAAGGTCAAGTTCAGGCGGAAACCAGGACCACACAGACGTTCTGGAGTCGGGATGGGGCAGCAGCCGGTGAGCACTCCGTGTTTTTCTTGCATAACTTCATATGACATTAAACTGAACAGAGAGGGTTGACGGAGGGAGAAGTCGGGGGGCCGTGTGTAGGCAGAAACGAGGTTTGAAAGGGTCTGTGTCCGGGGCCTCTCTGGACCCGGCAGCCCCTCGAACCACAGGGGCCCGAGCTCCGTCCAGCCCCCACAGGGTCCAAGCAGTCGCCTGAAGCACGAGATAAGCCGTGGTGGCTTTTTTGTCTCTCTCCCTGACGCTTTCCTTTGTCTTCCCCGCCTACGTCGTACGTCGTAATGTGATTATTTGAAAACAAAAGTCATTGTGCAGATCAGCCCAGCGGTGTGTCCGGGAAGGCAAGTGACCCGCTGTCCTCTGTGTGCTTCAGGCCTCCTCATCCGCAGGGAGCCGGCCTGAGAGCTCCGTGACCTTCAATCCTTATGAGCCAGACCGGGGACCCTGGGCCACGGACAGAGGTGAGACACGCGCGCTTCCATCCCGGGCCATTTGCCGCACAGCAGCACCGCCCGGAGCGGGCTCGCTAACTCAGCCCCGCACAGAGGCCTGGCAGGTGCCTGGTGGGTGCCGCTGCTCGAGGGGACAGGTGGCAGAGGTCCCCTGTGCGTGTGCCACGGTGCCCTTGGGCCTGACGTGGTCTTTGCAGCCTCCATCTTCACCTCTGCCACGGAAGACCCCTTTCTGGGCACACCCGTGCAAGACCGGGGTGAGTCCCCTGGGGATGGGGGCGTGTTTGTTAACCCCCAACACACCGGGAGACACTGTACCCTGAGTGCTCAGTGTCATCACAGCCATCAGGGGAGACCAAGGTCTGGAAAGGCGAGGTGTGACCGTGGGGGGCAGGAGCGAGTGATGCTGGGATTTTCAGCAGGGACCCAGCCCCGGGTCTCCTGTTGCTTGACTGCACCACAGATGCCCAGAGAGAAGCCATGCCCATGGACACCGAGGTGTACGAGAGCCCCTACGCGGACCCCGAGGAGATCCGGCCCAAGGAGGTCTACCTGGACCGCAAGCTGCTGACCCTGGAGGACAGTGAGCTGGGCTCCGGCAACTTCGGGACCGTGAAGAAGGGCTACTACCAAATGAAAAAGTAAGTCACGGCGACGCCTCCGCACGGCTCGCCCTCCCCCCAGCTGACGTTCTAGAAACTGCCACACAACACGCATCCCGGGCGTTCGGCCCCAAACACAGAGTCTAACGCAGCAGGGCCGGATCCTTCTTCGTGAACGGTGTGTGGTTCTCCCTCCCCAGTGCGGCTACGGCGAAGGCTTTCCTTGTGTACGTTAACTCTGCGGATGCCGGCGATACAGTCCGCTCGTGGGAGGTGTGCCTCTTAGAGCATTAGAACGTAGGAATCCGCGAAACGTCGTAAAATGAGAACATCGTCTTGTTACCACCCGTAACCAACAGTCGTGTCTTACTTTGGGGCCTTTTTAAGCATACATACATGCAGGTACTGTTCAGTTAAATTACTCAGCTGTGACAACAGCACAGCATTTTTAAGTATTTTATTTTATTTTTCAAATCATTTCTTTCGCCCAGAAAATTCCCGATTACAGACATCATCAGTGTAATTATTTATCTGCTTTTTGCTATAATTTCAGATAATAATCCATACTGTACAATACCTACAATTCCCATGTCACTGAAATTTCTGCCCCTCACTTGCTCTGTAGAAGGTGTCCCGAAGAGTGTCCAGTACAAGGGTCAGCAGAGTCAGTATAGTCCTTCGAAACAGACCCTGTCTCTGAGTGTGTGTGTTTGAATTAGTACATTACTGATACGAGTAGAGTTGGGTTTAGTTGTTTGATGTCATTTTGAATTATGACATTTTATGGATGTTTTATCCTGAGTGGGTGAATTCACATGACTCAGGTGTCAAGAACACAGGCAAAAACCTGCACAGAAACCCGCGCCTGCCGTCCCGTTTCTCTGGACGCGTGTGACCGACTGATGGGCTCGTTTGGAAATCCATGCAGGCACGTCGCAGTCGGTTGTGAAGTGAATATAAATTACTCTGTATTAAAGCAGGAATTTCTTCAACTAGTTCATGACACTGAAATTCCTGACTTAATTAAATACATATATTAAAGGAGACATAACTACAGAAATGTAATGTCAGCGGGAGGGTTTGGGGAGAGGAGAGATGTTCTGATTACTATTTACTGAGTTCTCGTTTTCTTCTGCTAAGATGACCTTATGTTATTTCTCCTTTCTTGCGTTTATGTGGTGAAGGCCACTGACTCTTACATGTTAAAAGCCACCGCGACTTCCTGGGATAAACCCCTCTTGCTCATGAATTAGAATTCATCCTTTTTCATAAATCACCGAACTGAATTTACTTATACTTCTCTTAGGATATTTGCATTTATGTTCACGAGCGATACCCGTAAATGATTTTCTCGGAAGTTTCTTTGTCCGGGTTTGGCATCGGGGTTACTGCTGGCCTCAGAGTAACGTGGGAGGTTCCCCACCGCTTCTCTTCTCTGGAAGAGGCGGCGGGTGTTTTTTCGTCCTTCACTACTGTGAAGGATCGCGAGGATTCTCTTGTCCGTCTCGGCCCCTACCTCGCGCCGTGCACCGAGCAGTTCCGGGGGGACGGTAGACGGAGCCGTGGAAAGGCACCACGAGGCCTGACGGGAGAAGCACAGGGAAGCACTCCAGGACAGCAGGAGGTGCAGGAAGGCTCCGGGGGCACTCGTGCAGGACCGACAGCTTGCAGTCTGCGCGGAAACACTTGTTAAACTCTACCCTGCGTGGTCTGGGTGTTTGTGAACGGATGTCAGATCTACTCCACCGTTCTCTTATTTCACCGTCTTACTGGACGGTTCTGGTTTTATTCTCCCCTTTCGGAGCTCAGCAAAGGAGATGTACTTCCTGTGGGGAGGGGTCCCGTGCCGGAGAAATGCCCTTTTTCAGATCATGCAGAGTGAGCGTCGTTTGTCTGTTTACGTCCCGCGCTGTCCGAAAACTTTCAGGTCAGACGGGATCTACGGGATGCTTTTATGAGCAAGTGAAAATCGGAGGGGGGGGGGGTTGCAAACTTGTTGCAGCTTGCTTAAAATTATCAATGCTCCATTTTAAAAGGTGTTTTGTAAACCACGAGCTTTAACAGTGTAGCCTTTTTAGTTCTGCCTCCGGACATTCGCTTTGACATGTATCGAAGGAACGTTCTACTCACCCACGTTACAGATAGTCGGAGACGGACCCGCAGAGGTTGCAGGAATCCGTGCGTGTTGCGGTTTCTGAGGTTTATTTGAAAATTATTTGCGTGTCCTGTACTGTTCAGGCTCTGCTTGGCCGGGCGTCTTCCAGCAGCTCCTCATGATCTGTAGCTAACGCGGGGCTGCCCTGTCTACAAGATGGGAGAACACGGCTGCGGACATCTCGATTACACGGTTTCTGGCGCAGCAGTTACGCTTCCCGGAAGGTGAGTCCGTAGAACACAGCCGCTCCGAGTTTCTTATGCGCTCTGGTTTCATCCGCAGAGGCGTGAAGACGGTGGCTGTGAAGATTCTCAAGAACGAGGCTAACGATCCCGCCCTTAAAGACGAGCTGTTAGCAGAAGCGAACGTCATGCAGCAGCTGGATAACCCGTACATCGTGCGCATGATCGGGATATGTGAGGCCGAGTCCTGGATGCTGGTCATGGAGATGGCCGAGCTCGGTCCGCTCAACAAATACTTACAGCAGAACAGGTACCTCGAGGTCCCGGCAGCTGACGCTGTGCCGGGCAGGGCTCGCCCGCCCGGTGTACGTCATCGCCTCAGGGCTCTGCTGGCCCCACGCTCGGGGCCCTTGAGGGAGGAGGGAAGAGAGCTGTAGTGTTTGCATCGGATGCTCCTGCGGCTCCTCCGGTGCTCAGGACTCCGGCCGAACGGTTTGGTCCTCCTTCTGCTTTCCCACGCTGTACGGCCCAGCGGTAGAATCAGCCTTAGAATACCTCGGCCGTCAGTCTCTGCTCACTCGGCAGAGCGCGCCCTACCGAGGCAGAGAAATATTAAAACAAACATTTTAAGAGAAGGTACCAGTGATTGACGTCTTACACGTCCGGCCGAGCTCTGTGTCCCCAGGAGTTATGCTGAAAACTGTTGCCGCTGAAGGGCTGCGGCCGCGGGTGGGGGACTGACACTGTGTTCGTCTGAAGCCGCTGCTGAGGCAGAGGGACTCCCATGGAATAAGTCATAACCGGAGCCTCTGGGTACATTGTCCCATACGATACGGTACACGCGTGCTCTGCTTTGATTGTGTCTCTGATCAGCACAGGAGGAAGGTGCCATTACCCCACTTTGCAGGTGACAAACAGTCAGATTTGGTTTTGTTCCCTGGATTCCAGGCAAACCTGGCCTGTCCACCCCGGTCGCAGCGCACCTTGAACGTCCTGGTTGTGCAACACCAGGCTCACGGGGCTCGGTGGGGAGCGGCTGTAAGTGAACAAGGGTGTCTGCCGCCACCTGCTGCTCTTAGGAAGAGTCGGACATGAGGGGATCTCTGCCTGCCTGAGAGCCCGGCGGGCCGGTCCCCGGTGCACTGCGGTCCGCCGTCACTAATGACCCGTGTGTGACTTTCAGGCACGTCAAGGACAAGAACATCATAGAACTGGTTCACCAGGTTTCTATGGGGATGAAGTACTTGGAGGAGTGCAACTTCGTGCACAGGGATCTGGCAGCAAGAAACGTACTGCTGGTGACGCAACATTACGCCAAGATCAGTGATTTCGGACTTTCCAAAGCACTCCGCGCTGACGAAAACTACTATAAGGTAGGAATGACTTCACCCGTATGGTGAGAATCTGAAATGCAAGTGTTTGTGTCCTTTATTTGATTATGTTTCCGGGTTTCAGGAAGCAACTTCCCTATTTAAGAAATGTTCTTGTTAAGCTTTGATTGTATTGTTTTAAAAAATGGAAATATTTATATATCACAACTTGACTTTATTCCAAATAGTAACTTCCAAACTATATTCCTGAGAACAAAAAGGAATCAAGGTATTAATTGATAACTCATTAAAAAACAAAACAGCATAGAATTGCTTCCTTAGCTTACTTCAGAAAACGTGTTGGACAGGTTGATTCTTGTAGAATTTCTCAGAGCCCGTCCCCGACCCCCCAGATGAACTGATAGCAGCTCGAGGAAGGGAAACACACAAGAAAGCCTCATGTGAACTCAGCCACACTGTGGATGTACAGTCTAGGCTGATCAACTGCAAAATGCAACGGAAGTGGAACCCAGATAGCGAAAGAGCGGCCGAAACCAGATCTCCAACTCTCCGGCTGCCCGGCGGTGTTCAGCGTTCTCGGAAACAGACAGCGCGTCCGAGTTCGCACTTGTGGGTGGCACGGTGGGGGCCTCGGGGTTGCCCTGAGCTCCACACCCTGGAGCGCCTGGTCCCCCACCCACCTACTCACTTCTCTCTGGCACGGCCGCCCTGCGGGTGGCAGATGGACACAGCGCGTCTTGGTCAGCGAGGGGTCGGCATAAAGGACAGGCAGCAGGAGCGGAGCTGCCCCGCAGAAGCCGGTGCCAGAGCAGAGCCCCTTCGGAGAAGAGCCACCGTTCGAAAAGCACCGAGTGAGCCCTTTACGGACACGGCTGGAAAGTGACTCGGAGGAAGCGGCCACCCAGAGGGAGAGCCCCAAGCACACACCAGAGAAAAGCAGGCCTTCCATTGGAAGCACTTTGGAACATACATTTTGTTGTGATGATTAAAGAGAGAAGAAAATCGAGACTGAGACCAGGACTCGAGGAGGATGCGGGGAAGTTGGCTTAACAAATCGTCCCCAAACTTAGTGCGTTAACACAATACCAAGTGTTAATCGACCCACAGTTCTGCACTGCGGGTGGGGCGTGGGGGTTGGCGCGTCTCTGCTGCTCACGGTGCCTCAGGGGCGGTCCCCAGCGGGCGGGAGGATCGGCTCCTACTCTGCTCACTTGCACGGCTAGAGCCTGATCTCCTGTGGGCTGGGGTCCGGGACCTCCACTGGGGCGTACCCAGGCAGCCTGGTTCCCCTGCACATGGCCTCTCCGTGTGGCCTTGGTTTGCTCACAGCAGATGGGTCCTGAGGGCAGGTGACTCAGGAGGCAGGAAGAGAGGCTGCCGGGCTCCTAAGGCCAGGACCCACGAGCTGGCTAGAGTCACACCCACCTCCTGCTATGGGACACGGCACGAAGGATCCACTGCATGGCACCCCCAAGAGATCAGCAAAGCTGGGACACCTAGAGACAGCTAGGAACCAGGAGGAATGCCGGGGCTGCCACTGTTGGCCCCTCGGTGGGAGCCACCATGGTTCCCAGTGACCTCCTGTGCAGAGGCCCCCTGGCAGCCTTCGCCACTGAGGACCTGTGGCTGCTGTGGACGCCCCCAGCTTCTGTCACCGAACATCCTGCTATGGACCCCCGTGGACTGCACCACAGAGAACCCGAGGCGTTCAATGCTGTGCAAACCACCAAAAGCACGGTCTTTGCAGACTCTTTGCCAACTGCATTTTATAGGTTTTCACCACAGATGTTTCCACGCTCACAGAGAGAGGAGGCCTGAGTCCCTCCCTGCTCCCCACCCCCACTTCCTAGAACCCAGGACAGCAGCTACGCAGAACGCCAGCCCAGACACCCACAGCTGACCTGCACCCCAGGCTCACCCTCGTTGCTCTCGCCCGCCTCTGCGCCCCTGCACGCTGCCAGCCCACCTCCCCTCGCTGCCCTCCCCGGCTGTGCCTGTGCTTGGAATGAGCCTGTGCAGCTGTGGGAGCGCACACGGACGGCCAACTCGAGGATCATGAAGGATCAGGGAAACTCGAGAGCATCGCAGTAAACTGCCAGTAACTGACCCCAAAGAAATGGAGATGCATGAACTGACAAGAAATGCAAAAGCATTCTTCTAAAAATGAGCAGAGAGCTGCACAGAACACAGATAAACAATTTTTTAAAAAATCAGGAAAATGATACAAGAACAAAAAGGAGTTCAACAAAGAGATGAAGAACATAAAAAGTCAAAAGAAATTTTGGAGCTAGAAAATACGACCATCGAACTGAAGAAGACCATGGAGAGTTTCGGTTGCAGACTAGACCAAGCACAAGGAAGCATCAGTGAACCCACGGACAGGTCATTTGATATGATCCCGTCAGAGGTGCACACAGAAAATGAGACAGGGAAAGAAAGCCTCCACGACCTATGGGACGCCATTAAGAGAAAAACGTCCCACATTATTGGATTCCCAAGGGGAGGAGAGAGGGAGAGAGGGGCAAAAACTTACTTTTAAGAAATAATGACTGAGAATTCCCAAATCTGGGGAGAGATTTGGACATCCAGGTTCATGAAGCTCATTGGTCTCCAAACAAATTAAGTTCAGATGGATCTTCTGCAAAGATTATGCAGAAACCGTACAGGCCAGGAGGGGGCGGGAGGATGTATTCCACGTGCTGAAAAGAAAGATTTGGCCAAGGTTACTTTCA
Source organism: Mustela erminea (assembly GCF_009829155.1). Classification (NCBI taxonomy): domain Eukaryota; kingdom Metazoa; phylum Chordata; class Mammalia; order Carnivora; family Mustelidae; genus Mustela; species Mustela erminea. Next base: position 92,125,148 of record NC_045625.1, read on the forward strand.
TGCATCAAAGTTGTCCTCTAGAAGTGAATAAAATACAGACTTTTCTAGATAAACAGAAGTGGAGGGAGTCCATCACCGCTAGACCTCACTTAGAAGAAAGCTGAAAGTTCTTCAGGCTGAAATGGAAGGATACAATTTAGTAACATGAAAACATGCGGCACACTGGCAGAAGTAGGGATACGGTCAGATTCAAAATATCCCAGTCCCACAACACAGTGTTGTGTTGATCGCTTAACTAGTAGAAAGATTAAAGGACGGGGTATTAAAGATCCCCATAGCTACAATAACTTGTAGTGGATAATAGTATAAAAAGATATGAATTGTGACATCAAAACCATAAAATATGTTGGGAAGAAATGAAAGGGTAGAATTTTTGTATACAAAGTGAAGTTATCACCTTAACACAAACTTATATTGACTAGATGTTTTATGTAAGCCTCAGGGTAATCAGAAAGCAAAAGCCTAGGAAATACACACAGGATGGAAGAGATTCTAGGCGTACTGTTTCGGAAAACCATCAAATCACAAAGGCAGACAGCAAGAGAGGAATAAAAAAAGAAAGGAACTAAAAAGCAGCCGGAATACAGTAAGAGCGCATTTGTAAGTTTTTACCTATCAATAATTAATTGCAAATGGATTAAATTTTTCAACCAGAAATACAGGATGGCAGAAAAATTTTTTTTAAAAAATGACCCAAACTACATGCTGCCTGCAAGAGACTCACTTTAGCTCTAAGAACACACATACTTTAAGACGAAGGGATAAAGATATTCCTTTGAAAATGGAAACCAAATAGTAGCAGATGTAGCTCTATTTAGTCAGATGAAACAGACTTTAGGTCAAAATCTGTAATAAGAAACAAAGAACATCATTGTATTAATGATGGAGTCAATTCATTAAGAGGATTTAACAATTCTAAATATATATGTACCCCACATTGGGGAACTTTCTGAATATAACTGAGGAAACAGGTACCAACACATCTGAACGGAGAACTAACAATTATACAATGGTACTAGGGGTTTTCAGGATGGATAAGTCAATCAGACAGAAAATGGATAAAGAAACATTGGACTTGAACTAAACTTTAGGCCAAATGCACCTTAACAGAACTCACAGGTGAATTCTACCATTTACAGGAGAATTAACACCGGTCCTTCTCAGGCTCTTCCAAAAAATGGAAGAAGAGGAAATATGCTCCAACACATTTTATAAAGCCAGCATTACTCTGATCCCAAGGCCAGATAAAGATAGTATCACAAAAGAAAACTATAGGCCAAAATCCCTGATGAACATACATGCAGAAATTCTCGATAAAATTCTAGCAAACGAGGGGCACCTGGGTGGCGCAGTCATTAATCACCTGCCTTCAGCTCAGGTCATGATCCCAGTGTCCTGGGACTGAGCCCCACCTTGGGCTCCCTGCTCTGCGAGAGGCCTGCTTCTCCCTCTCCATCTGCCCCTGCTCATGCTCTCTCATGCTCTCTCTCTGTCAAATAAATTTAAAAATCTTAAAATAAAAATGCTAGCAAACTGAATTCAACAACACATTACAAGGATCACACACCACGATCCAGTGGGATTTACCCCGGCACGCAAGGAGGGTTCAAGACCCACAAAGCGATTAACGCGTGCGCTGCATTGATTGGATGAGCAGTAACAGTCACATGGTCATCTCAATGGATGCAGGAAAAGCATCTGACAAATTTCGGCATCCTTTCCTGATGAGTACTTTCAACAAAGTGGGTATAGAGGGAACAGGCCTCAACCCGCAGAGCCATGAGGACAAGCCCACTACTCCCACCGGACTCAATGGAGAAAGATCAAAAGCTCTTGGTCTAAGATCAGGAACAAGGGAAGGACGTCCACTCATACCCTCCTACGGCATGGAGGTTCCTCAGAAAGTTAGAGATGGAGCTACTCTACGACCCAGCATGTTGCACTACTGAGTGTTTATCCAAAGGACACAAAAATAGTGATTCAAAGGGGCACCGGCACCCGCATATTTATAGCAGTGATGTCCACAGCATGGGGTTAAGGAGAGACTTAAAGTGTAAAGTGCAGAACATATGTCCCGAGCTCTTCTACCTCCCCAAAGGGAGGATATATTATCCATCTGTACTTGGATGTAGATTTTTCTGCCAAGATTCTGGAAAAATGATCAAATGTGCCCATCTCTATGGAGGAAGATTTGAAGTTGGTGGAGAGAGACCTCACTTTTCGACATATTTAGGATACGTCAAAGGGTTATCTTTGTATCACCTCGAAATTCAAATTCTAATGGAAATAACACCTGTAACTATATTGTTCTGAGCTTTGGAAATCCGAATCTCGAAGTAATGCATTACATGACTGAGTCGGAAGTGTAATCAGAGCGTCATTTAGAGACACCCACGGTGCCTGTGGTCTCACAGCGACGTCCCGGGCTGGCCCCCTGCTGAGCCACCGTAGGGCAGCGCATCTCCCTCTCTCCCCACAAGGGTGCTTGTTAGGGTGACCACCCCCCCAGGAGCAGCAGGACTGACTTACGCATTGACCACCAAGCCCCAGAGGAAGGGGTTTCCGCTGGGCACAATTTTGATCTCTTTATTAGCCCCTTACTTTTTTAAATTAGAAAGTTGAAAACATTTTTGGAGCACTTGGCTGTCTCAGTCGGTGGAGAGCGTGACACTTGATCTCAGGGTTGTGAGTTCGAGCCTCATGTTGGGTGTAGAGATCACTTAAAAATAAAATCTTAAAAAAAAAGAACTGTTTAAAACATTTTTTGACCAATACTAGCGGTCTGTGACAAAATGATTAACATTGGCTTAAAGCCATAGCTAGGCACCTAGTAAAAGTTAACTGTTCTCGGGAATAGCCCAGAACTTGGAGCACATCCAGGAAGCTAAAAACTCAGGCTTGACTCTTGCATTGTCACAAGAAGCTCCATGAAGCTGTGAGTAGAAAAAGACAAAAGGATACAAGAAATACAGCCTGAATCTTAAAACTATGGTTAAATCTTAAATGCTTTAATTTTTTAAGATTTAAAGACCTGTTTTTTTAAGATTCAGACCAAATTTGTACATGCGCACGTGCACACGCACGCGTGCGCGCACAGACACACACACACACACACACACACACACAGCATTTCGTGAGTCATTTTATTCCTTTTTTTTTTTTTTTTACTTTGGCGAACACACGTTAATTTTATTTGTCGACATAAATCTCACTGTCTGATCCATTTTTAAGTGTGCAGTGCAGTCACGTTAAGAGCATTCCCTGTGTCTGCAAGCTCCCTCCTGAATTCTCTGAAACTCAGTCCTCCTTACACAGCCTCTCCCCTGTCCCCGGCAGTCACCTCTGCGACATGGACCCTCTCGGGGCCTCGGGTGACTGTGTTCACGCACTGTCGCTACTGCAGGGACTCGGCTGGCTGAGTTCACGGAGCCTTCCTGTCCGACGCCCGATGACCGTCCATGGCGTGGACGTTTGGGTGGTGCGCAGCTTCTCCCGCCGGGCGCCCTCCGTCCTGTTTTACCGAGAGTCTCTGTACGCTTTGCTTTCAGGCCCAGACGCACGGGAAGTGGCCGGTGAAGTGGTACGCTCCCGAGTGCATCAACTACTACAAGTTCTCCAGCAAGAGTGACGTCTGGGGCTTCGGTGTGTTGATGTGGGAGGCGTTCTCCTACGGGCAGAAGCCCTACCGGGTGAGCCCCCGCCGTTTCGCTTCTAGCTGCGTGGCTCGCGGAGCAGACAAGGCCCGGATGATGTCGCAGGACGGTGAAAATCACGAACTCTAAAAGTCTGGGCTCCTGTCGATGACAGGGAGCCACGGGGACGACCTCAGTTCACTCTGACCGGACACGTGACATTGACGGAGCAGCGGACTTAGTGTCCTGGGCTTTACACATAATAAGTAGGCATGAGAGACGCCCACGTCAACGTCGTAATTGGAGTGGAAAGAGATATTTAATCCTGGCTACCTCCAGGGTTAAACTGACAGTTCAGTTAAATATTTTAGATTTTTTAAAGTCAAAATATGTATGCCAGGAAGGGCACATGGGCTAGAATACAGCTTATAAATTCTCACAAGTGGGTGTGTCCGTGAAACGAGTCCCCAGATGACGAAACGGGAGGCCCCCGCGCCCTCCGAAGGCACAAGCTGTCCCCCAGAGGCAGCCCCGTCGGACTTGTAGACCTCGGGTTATGAAATAGTGCAACCTGTACTTTTTGCCTCTTTGGGCCAGGGTAGGACTTAACCTGTTGTTGAGCTGTGTTTTGCCAGATGCCGTCTTTAGTGAGTCTGGGCGTGTTCTGCATTTTAGGGCATGAGAGGAAGTGAAGTTTCGGCTATGCTGGAGAAAGGAGAGAGGATGGGGTGCCCCGCGGGGTGCCCGAGGGAGATGTACGAGCTGATGAAGCTGTGCTGGACGTACGAGTGAGTACCCTGCATGCCCCAGTTTATGCAAAGGCCCTGAGGCACATGGGAAGGCCCTGGAGAGAAGCAGCCCCTCTGCCTTCCCATGAACCGGGGCCGTGCTCCCTTCTAACCAAAGAGCTGTGAGTGGCCGGCTTCCTGGGCCAGGCTCTCGTACTCGTCGGTATAAAGAAGCAGTTTAGACAGTGAGCTCTAATCCAGGTGTCAGAATTTAAGTGTAGATGCTGTCATCTGGGGGGAAGGCTGGTCGGTGTAGAAGGTGTCGGTGGGAGTCCGGGCTGGCGCTGTGTCCCCTCTTTGGCAGTACTGGACAGCGGAAGTACTCAGCAGGGCCATGGATGTCATACTTGCCTCATTCCCAACCACCTTTCCTGGCAAGACCAGGGGCGTTGTCCAGGCCGCAGGAAGCACTTCCCCAGAAAGGACTCAGACCCGGAACTGTGGCTCTCAGCATTGGCCGAGTGCCGTCAGGCATTGTGCCTGGTCGTGCACGAGGTGCTGTAGGGGATGGTGTTCAGGGCAGCTCCCCAGACCAGAGACATGCATCACTGGGGACAGGCAGGGACGCGGCCTCTGACCTTGCCCGGATCGGAGGCCTGTGAGTGGGCTGTGGGGATACCCTGACCCAGGGGTGTGTCTGTGAGCCCTCGGAGCTCCGAGGTGCCGCGGATCTGTGATCTATGGGAGCCGCGTGCTTGCCCGACCGTGGCTGTAACACTCGCGGTCCGGTTTGTGGTCAGTGACATAGGCTGAGGCAGCAGAGCATCTGGAGGGTGAGGAATACTCCAGGTGCTTTCAGATGCCCCTCGGGATGCTCTAACTCCCGGAGGGCCATCGTCCCCCACGGCTGGGAGGGGAAGAATGCTCTCATTATCTAGAAGGCCCGCAGGGTCAGCCCCCAGGGGAGAAGGCAGACGTTCCCTGGCTGACGCCATGGACACAACCCAAGGAAAGGGCCTTTGGCAGGGGTCCAGTGGAGCCGCTGGGAACAGCGCAGGCTCGTCCCGGCCTCCAGCAGGTACCACGCACCCCGCTCGGCTCTGGAGACCCCCCAGGCGGTGAGGACTCACTCACTGGGAGCTGAGCCCCCAGGTTGGTGCCTTCCCTCCGTGCACTTGGGTCCCAGGCTCTGGTCTGTGCAACCCCTTCCCAAGGACACTGGGTCAGGTGACCCCCAGCAGCAGGGCGAGGCGCAGTCCTGGGGAGGGCACTCACTAGAAGCAAGCAAGCTTCTAGAAGATGGTCCCTGAGGTAGATGGGGAGTTGGGGGCCGGGGGCCTCAGTGTGTTTACAGTCAGTGCCTGGCCTGTAATTAGGGATGCCGATGGGAAAAACACTTGCGAATTAGGAGAATTGGGGTCTCTGCACCCTGAAAAATGGGCTTCTGCCTGATGGAGAAGAGCCCAGGATACTGAGGATCCCTGCAGTCGGGAACGATCTAGAGGAGCTCAAAGTGCTTCTTAAAGATCATTAAACAGGGACGCCTGGGTGGCCTCTGCCTTCAGCTCAGGTCATGATCCCAGAGTCCTGGGATCGAGCCCCACATCGGGCTCTCTGCTCAGCAGGGAGCCTGCTTCCTCCTCTCTCTCTGCCTGCCTCTCTGCCTACTTGTGATCTCTGTCTGTCAAATAAGTAAATAAAATCTTTAAAAAAAAATCATTAAATCTGAGCAACGGGGTGACGTTGCCTGGACCATCTCCACACCTACCCCTGGCTCCCTGCTTAGTACCAGGTCTGCTCCCTCTGGGCGCTCGTCCTGAGCGCCCCAGGATTCACGCGGCCCGCACTCACCACTAGAGGTGCTGTGTGCAAGCCTCCATCCCAACACCCGGGGCAGGGATCGGGAACCCACACGGAAGGCCAGACCCTGCCCAGCAAGAGCCCATGGGCCCGGGGGAGGGGCAGACAGGCTATAACCAAGGTTGGGAACCCGTGTGCTCTCAGAAGGTGAGGAGTCCGATGGCATTTCAGTGCTGATGACACGGCCCAGGGGGTGTTGTACGAGAGACTGGGGTCTTCGAATACTTCCCGGGTGCCCAGCTGCCCGTGGACAGAGACTCGGGAGCTCCAAGCATTTGGGTGTCCAGAGCTGGAGGAGAAGGTTGGGTTTTGGAAAGACGAGGAGGTGTGCTCCATGTAGAAGGAGGGGGCTGCCCGTCTGCGTCACAGACGTTCAACCCACACTCCTGCACCCGGGCTTGGCCGCCGGCCTCCTTGACCGTGGCTTGGAGCCAGACACATGGCTCTTACCACGACGCCCGAGGTGGCCTGTGTCCCCAGCCATGAGCACAGACGGCCGCTGAATTCCAGGAGTCTCTTACGGCTTTTCCTCGTCTTGAAGGCTGTAGGAGAAGCCGTTTACTCTGGTGCCGGCTGACAAAACCTGTGCGGGTTCTGTGGAAACCGCGCTCTCTTGTGGGGGTCAGTGATTCTGGGTCCCCGGGAGCCTGCCCCGCCAGACCCGCAGGGAACCTCTCGAAATTCCAGTCTGAACGTGGACACGTCACCCAGGTGACCTCAAGTTCTGGTTCACTTCCAGGGCGACTCTGCCTGCAGGCAGGGCAGCCCCAAATGGAAGCAAAATAAGTTCTGCTTCGGGGCAGTTTCCCACAGTTCTCAGAAAGCTTCCTTCCTGCTGATGCTGCCGCGTGGGGGGCAGAGAGGTCTAGGACACGCTTGGAGTTTAACGCACATCAACGGCAGGTGTTCACAAAGTCCCGGGCAGTCGGACTGCGGTCGGGGAGGGCCCCGGGGGGGTGCAGCCATAGGCACCTGTCGCGGGATGGGCGCGCGCGTGCAGGACAAACAGTAACGGGGTCTCCCCTTCGCAGGGTGGAGAAGAGGCCGAGTTTCGAAAATGTGGAGCTGCGGCTGCGCAATTATTACTACGACGTGGTGAACTAAGGCCCCGGGCCCTCCGCGGCCTCCGGGGGACTGGGGGGCCGGACCACGAAGCCCCCCCAGCGCCTGGATCGGGACAGTGTCCACCTCTCTCCGCTGTCGGGGAGCCAGCCTCACGCGGGCCATGCTGCGACTGTCCCCCGCGCGGCTGTCCCCCGGAGCCCGCCTGAGAACACGCCCTCCGCAGAGCGCACCCTCCCCCAGAGCCCGGGAGAAGGACCAGCGAGTGGGGCAGGTCCCACCAGCACCCGGGTCAGCCTCCGACCGTCCAGCAGCCCGGAGGCAGCCCCTCACGGCCCGGGGCTCCGCTGCCTCCGGAACCTGGCTCCCACAGGTCCCCGGACTGGGCCTGCCCAGAAAAGCTTTCCCGGCGATGAGTGTGCTTCGAGGCTTTACAAAAGGAAGAAGACAAAAAATCAAGCTGGACCAGTCCAGCTCCTAAGCTTGTAGCCAGTTAAGGGGGAAAAAAAGTCTGGATGTTCTATTTGCTCTGTTCGTTCGGAGACACGAGACCCAGATCCTCAGGAAATGCAGGGCTGCGGCATGAGCCGACCCGGCTGCCCCTCGCCCCCCATGAGCCTCTCCCCTGCACACCATGCTGAGAGGCTGCTTACATGAAGATGGCGGGTGCCTGTCCCCTTGGGCCTGAGCGAGGACAGACGGCGGCGTGCAGGGGCTGTCCTCTGCACAGGGAGGTCCGAGCCCCGCTCCCCTAGAGAGATGGAGCCCCCAGAAACCCCGACTTTCTCTGTGTTCATGGCGTGGGGGTGGGGTGGGGACAACGCGGGGGCCAAGGTCATCTACGCGTGAGTTTCCCAAGATTGTATTAATTCAGAATAAAGCCAGACCCTGAGCCTCGCCACAAGCATGCCTGAGTGTGACCTTGGCTTAGAGACAGGGCGCCGGGAATTCTCTGCCAGCTCTCTAGTCGTCCTGGAGTCACGTGCGAGCTTACGCTAATCATCAGCCCATCTGTGCCGTTCGGAAGTCAGAGGGAATTAGCTGTGCTTCTTAGGTCAGCTGAGACCCATAAGACATAAGGCCCCGAGACATTTTAGAGTGTCCGTCTGGCGTGTGGTCAGGAGGGTTGTCCCTTCCGGTAACCAGGGAGGCCCGGGGGACGCGGCCGTCGGCACGCTTGCTCAGCCCGAAGCAGACAGGAGTCCCTCTTCGACCTGGTAGGGGTGCGTTTAGAACCCACCTGTGCTGTGTGTGTTTTGTTTTGTTTTTGGAATTGTGCCACTGGTGGATTAGTCATTTTGTTGAAGAGCAGGTCCTGGCGTGCTGAGCAGATACTCAGAACAGGGGCAACACGCATCGGAGCCCCCGACGTCAACACGCTGTGGGACACGACCGTGTGGTGGGGCCCCCCCGTGGATTTGGAAGGGCTGGACGGAGCGTGGGGCCCTCTGAGCAGGAGGCCGCGCGTGGAAGGCTCCGTGAGGCGGCCGCGCCGTCTGGGAGGGGAGGGTCCTCACCAGGCCCTGTGGGGGCTGGACCTCACGGGCGGCCGCCCTCCGCCCGGTTCTCCCTCCCCAGGCCTGAGCCCCCCCTCGTGCCGTCCCTTCTGGTCCTCGTTCAGCGGGAACAAGGCAGCTTCATGGACAGACACACGGCTCAGGGCAGAACCAGTCACGTCTGATGCCACGTGCACACCCCGTGTCCCTACCACGGGACTGGAGGTTTCCGTAACAACCATAACCCAGTCTGTGGTGACGGGACCGCTTGTGGCTCTCATGTGAGTGTGTCCCCACGCGGGCCGTCACCGGCCTTGGTTTTCCTACTGGACGGCAGCGTCACGGTTGCCCCAGCCCCACGACGGCCGCCCCCCCGGACGTCCACATGCACAGTTGACTGCTGGGTCCTCCTGCTGGGCACTCCCCACCCCAGAGAGCACACGCCACCACTTCAGAAAAATGACCTTTTGTCACTGGCCTTTTCTTTTTTCTTTAACTGACTTTTTAATAAAAACTTTAAACTAGCTTTGTGATGATTTTCACGGAATACTGGAGGCTGTAACATCAAATAAACAGTGTGAAGCAGCATCGTGAAATGTGAAATGTGGTGTTTAAAAAAAAAAAAATGCTAAGTGCCCCATTGAGTCCTAAAAACGGCTGCACAGAGATACCTGGTAGTGGGTCTGGGGGCTTCTCCTGGGCAAAGGCCTGCTGAGGAATTCCGGGGGCAGGGGGTCTGCCCAGGGAGGGCCCGATAGCCCACCTCGCACCCTCTGAAGGGGGTGACGATGCTGGGAACCCCCACAGCACGGAGTGCCAAGTGGCAGTGGAGCGCACCGGTCCGCTGCTCCCTGGCACCAGCCGTGGCGGGTCCCCCGCACAGGGGGGAGGCTCGCCCACCAACCGGGGCAGACGCCTGTGCGTGTGGACTCCCAGGCTGGGGGCCCGACTCTGAGCATGTCAGGGGAGCCTCACCTCGTGAAAGCTCATCCCTGGAACCGCCTCGTCCACTGGTGACATCCACCTGGTCGCCTGGCACGCCCTGAGCCCACGGCACACATCTGCTTGCCGGCCGGCCGTCTGTCTGGCCGGGGGCTGCAGGTCACGGCTGGTCACAGCACCCTCGCAGGACATCAGCGGACCGCGGGTCGCGCTTGGCGCACACACTGCTCGGCCGGGGACGGTTCCGGGAGCGACCTCGTTAGCGAGCTCTTACTCGACCAAAGCCGTGAGTCACAAGCCAAGGCCTCACCGTCCCTGAGGTCTCGGAATGACTCAGTTTTCCATGCGCGTCACGACGCTGTGGAACAGTGGGGGAGAGAGCCCTGTTGCTCGTAAACAGCTCTTCCTCGTTCGTGGAAATTAAGCGCCCACGTCTGGGGCTGGGCATGGTCCATGGCTGGTAGCAGGTGCTTCCCTGAGCCGCTGACGATGCCGGAGCGCGGGGGACATCGGGGCTGGGACCACTCCCCGCTCAGGCCCGGCTGCCGGAAGCCTTCCCTCAGGACGGGGGGCACCGCAGAGGCCGTGGCCGCGCACACAGGGACGGGAGGGGAACTGTTCTTGCTACGTGGGCCCTTGCCGCGTGTCTGTGCCAGTCAGAGTGGTTTTCACAGAGGAGGTGAGCCACCGGCCCCCAGGCTGTGAGTCTCCTGGCCTTCGTGCTCCCGGGGCTGCACAGACAGTGGCCCACATGCTCACCGCGTGTGTTCCCCGAACTGCCGCGTGCGCAGGTTCGCACAGCCGCGCACTGTCCCCCGGCCACTGTCACGGCTACGGGACGTGCACCACCGACCACCCCCACCCCACAGGAGGAGGAAACAAGACGCTTGCTGTTCATCTCTGTGCATGTGCAACAGTGCATGCGGCGCGAGGGTGCAGACAGAAAGGACTGAGCCCACACACGTGCACACACGTGCACACGCACACGCGTGGACATACACACACATGTGGACACACGCACACACAGGCTCTCAGCCCACCGCCATCTGGGATGACTCAGCTGCCAGGCCGGCCTCCAGGACAGGCAGGATTACGCTGGGGAGATTCCTCTGGAGAGAAGTGCGGCCCAGCTCCAGGCTGGCAGGGAGCACGTACCGTTTTAGTCGACTTACTCCTGCCCTCAAAGCATGTCGTCATTTGTGTCCGGGACACTCTTCTGCTGAAAGTGAGTAAGATTCACGGCTCTCACCCCGGGGGCCTCTGAGCGCCGGCCAGTCCCTACAGCTGCACACACTGTCGGCAAACCCGGGGCCCCAAGCTGGCCCAGGGGCCCCCTGTCCTGTAGAGTGTGTGTGTGTGTGTGTGTGTGTGACCCTGTTAAACAGTGTCTGTCTCTTTGTTCCTGAGCCTCCTGTCGTCCTAATGCTCCTTTCAACATGAAAACCACATTCTGTCATTAGCCTCCTTGGTCACCATTTTCCCAGGCCGGCCCGCGGTGGGCACACTGGGCTCTCCTCCCCGGCCCTCCAGAGTTAACCCTGCTCCCCATGACCTCCGCGGGGCTGGGCCTGGGGCACGCCTTCCTACTTCACCTCCCCATGACGGGTTTGTCTCTCCTGGGCCCCTCCAGGACTGCCCGCCCGCTCTGGCTCCCAGGGAGGGTGCCGGAAGCAGAGGCCCAAGATCGGGGGCCGTTCTCTGCACACCTGTAGAGTGGAATTGTGGAATTGGATTTTTGCTACCCAGACCAGTCCTCCTGCCCTTGAGAAACGAGCCTAACTGGCAGAGCAAGATTAACAACCAACACTTCATCCCCGAGGCGACTCCCTGCACTGCTGAGGGAGGCCTCCCCGGCCTGGGCCCCTGGGCCCTAGGCCACCGGCGGTTCTTGGAGGCCTGCAGGAGAGAACGTCCGCAACACGAGACTGTAGCACGAGGCTCCGTGGGGTCCTCCTCCGTCTCCCCGCTCTCGGCTCTCGGGAACGCTCCCAGCTGAGCCTCAGGGGCCGGAAATGCGGACGCCTACGTGATACCCTCCGGCAGCTTCGGCCCTGCCCTGACCACGGCAGACGGGCGTGCAGAGGGCTGCATGCGGCCACCAGCAGACACGGTGGGACGCCACGGCGCTGCCCACACGCGCAAACAGCGAGCCGGCCTTGCACGCCAGACCCTGGGACTCGGCATCGAGGGCTCTGCTGCCGATCGTTCACTTGCACGTTTCAAGGCTGGCAACGTGTTTTCAGGTATAAAACGCTGTTTTAAGTCCATTTTAAGTCTAAAAATGAGCAACTTCTGAGACAGCTGTCATTATTAATGCCTCATTTTACAAACAGAAGGCCAGGATTTAGAAAAGAGCAGCAGAAATGAGGCAGACCCCCGCTTCTTCCCTCATGCCCCTGGCTCTTGGGCCTGACCGCCTAGAGAATCTTCAATGGCGCTTTCAGAATGCAGGTGCCCAGGCTTGATTCCCAGAGCACGGCCTCCTGGCCTGGAGGGCCCCGGGCATTCACGGTCTGTACAGGTGTGCCCGGAGGTAGGTTTGCGACTCTGCTCCTCGGGGCTCTGACCCTGGGCACACGGAGCCGCTCGGAATCTGGGACAAGAAGGCGAGGGTCGCGGCCAGACCTGAGTGCCGGCAGGTTGGGCTTCTCTGTTGGAGGCCAAGCGGCGTCAACCCAATATCTTCATGATGGGTCACTGAGTGGGGGCCCAGCTGTCCCACAGTGGCTCAGGGATGAGTTAGGGTCCTGAGTTGTCTCCCAGGATAGAAATCCGACTCACCTGGTTTTGCTGCTAAACCTCATCGCTCCCTATGGTTCAGTTTCCAGCATTTCACGGAAGAACAAGAAACCTGCCGTGCGGAAAGCTCAGTGTCACGACCGGCCTGTTCGTGCTGGCTCGGCAGGTCAGGGATCAGACTGGAAGCAGCTCGTGTCCTCCGATCACATTGTGTCTGCGGCGTCTGACAGAGAGGGGTCCGTTCCCGGGGGCGCTGAGGAGGCGTCGGGAGCCGTGCGCAGCCCAGGACGACAGAGAGGACACAGGCCTTGCTCGGGAGAAGAATCTGGGAGACCCCAGCCCACGGTCCCGAGCTGGGGAGGGCTCCAGGTTTGGCCCACGGGAAAGGGAATGCCGGTCGACTCCACCCTAGGGGACGTCCGTGGAAAAAGTAAAGAGAGCAGGTGCACCTACGATTGTGTAACTTCTGTCGGGCCAAGTGCAGGGGCAGGCGAGTCCCGCGTCCAGAGGAGAACCGTCCCTGCTTCCCCCAGGAGCCAGCTGTCCTAGTCACGCTTCCAGCTCCGGAACTGGGCAACTGGGTTCCTCTTGCCACCTACAAGGCGACATGCCACCTTCCGTGTGTCTGTCTATCAACTCCCACCACCTTCCCCTCTCAAGCCAGGTGCTCAGGAAAGCAGGCAGCGGCCGGACTCCGGAGACACAGGACCCAGGACCCAGGCGGTCTGCTCCCCCGAAAGTCTTTCCTTTCCCGAATCGTAGGAGGGCTGCGGCCCGGGGAACGCGGAGGGGGAGGAGGCAGCTGTCTTGAGACATCACAGATACAATTTCTTCCCCTGGGAAACTGGATGTAAACGGCGCGACTTGCACTGTCAGGATCTCTCCCAGGACCCTGGACGGGCCCATCCGGTCCCTGGGCACTAAGGACGATCGTGTTAGCTTCTCAGCGAGTCGTCTGCCAACGGCCAGCAGGATAGCAAGAGCCTGAGTGTTAAGACGGAGACATGGACAGACAGACCAAGGAGCAGGAGCGGGTAGGACAGGGGAAGAGGGGACAGGGTGGAACTGGCTGCAGGTGGTGTGGGCCAGGCAGACGGCAGAGGACAGAAGTCACCTGCTAGGGCCCCACTCTAGTGTGAGTTCTGCCTGTGCCCTGTCCACTCTGTCCGCTCGCCGGGGCTGACCCTGCTCAGCGCGTCGTCTTCAGGGTCTGACAAGGCCCCTCCAGCCGCCTTCCCCGCCCTCCTCCTGTCCAGGTCCCCCGCCTGTGCACGGCACCAAGGCTAGGTGCGCACAGAAGATGGAAACACGCCCACACCCCGTCATCTAGAGATGCCCCTGGCCCACTGCTGAGTGTCCCCGAGTCCACACGGAGACCACAGCCACCGGTCATGACTCCCAGGGCTGCCCACACCATTCCTCAGAGTGTGTCTGCCGTCCAAGCCTTCGTCTAGTGTGGGGCCCCCTCTCAGACCAGACCCAGGCAGAGACTCTGGGAGGCTGCGGCGGAGACAGCGTGTGTCATCAGACTGGTCAAATAGCTCACGTTCGCTGAAGCGCCCGGCCCCGTGAGCACGTCCCCGACGTGTTTCCCACATCCCGAGAAGCAGCAGATGAGGGTCTCAAACCCAAGCATCTTCTGGCTGTAGGACAACCTGCTGCTTGTCCTAAGTAGGGCCCCAGGAGGAGCTCTGGGGACTGAGCCCAAAAGCCTAAAGCCTGGGTCTCAGAGTCCCAGGGCCCCGGGCTCGTCCCGGAGCAGTTAGGTCAGCTCGGGGCAGCCCCTCCCAGGCTGTGCCCAGAAGCCAGAGTTCCCTGCGGTCATCATGGTCTCTGTGCGGCCGTGACCAGCCAGGTCTGTGGGGGAACCGTCCCGGTCCAGTCAGCACGCTCCGGCTTTGCCCTCTGACCCTGCAAGGGTTAGTCCTAATCCCACCCGGCAGACCCGGGGTTGCAGCCCTGCTGGCAGCCGGCCCAGCCACGTGATAGGCTCAAGGACAGTGAGGTCAAAGGTCACCCCACACGCCCATGGTCCTCCTTCTTCGCAGGGTCAGGGTGACCCTGGGAAGGCTGTCCGGCAGGTTTATCCGCAGGAGTTTTCAGTCGTGGCTCAGCCCTGTGTGTCTGCGTGTGTCTGCGTGTGAGAGACCGAGAGACAGATGAAGAACTCGGGAACAAAGAAGAAACACCCAGCAGGAAGCTTCCAGAGCCCAGAGAAGTCGAATCTGAAGGCGCGTCCCACGCTGTTCTCGGCTCTTCGGTGGGCGAATCCCAGCCCCGACCGAGGCCCAACGTGGCAGCAGGACCCCCACCCCCACCCCCAGAGTCCCCCGTCCCCAGGCATGGACGGCGGCTCTGGGCAGTGGCCGCTCCGAGATGGCCCTGTCCGGCCCATGCCGTGTGTCCCTCGGGAGCCACCAAGTGACCACGTGCTTAGGCCAAGTCCTGGGCTCCCAAGCCCCGCACTGTAAGGACCTAACGCACCAGGGCGGCCAGGACAGAAGCTCAGCCCCAGATGAGCTTATTCCTGAAACCCTGGCGGGGCGGGGCTGCCTTCCAGAACGGAATCCAGAGTCTGCTTCCCTCTGTGCCCGCGCGGGGCCTTGCCTGAGCGTGGCCGCAGCCCTCTGCAGGGAGAAAGCTTGCCCCCTGCCCGGCCCCCATGGGACTGGCCTCCCAGGGGGCTGGGTTTCCCAAGGTTGAGCCTCTCTCAGGAAGGGGAAGGGGGAAAGAGGGGAGGTGGGCGGGGCCTCGGCGGGAGGGGGCCGGCCTGGCCATGGGGTGCGTCTCCCCTACCCTGTGAGCGCCCACTAGGCGGCAGCCCCCTCCCACCCCAGGCAGGAGCTCCCCTTTCCTGGCAGGAAGCCCACATCAGGCCTCTCCGCGCAGGGGCCTGAAAGCCAGCCGCAGGCACCCCTGGAAATCGGGTTTCGACAGATGTAAAAGGGCGTCGTCAGGGATTTATGCTCAAAGTGAGCGGCCGGCAGCCGGCTACTCCGTTCAGGGTAGCAATTGCTAGTCTTTCCACTAGATCCTGGCCAGCAGAGGGGATAGGATAGGTGTCTTTAAGTGCTCCTGCTGAAGGTCAGCCCGGCACGCGTTCCTTCCTGCCAGCCTGACCGCGACGCGTGCTCACTGTGAGCGGGGGTGGGGTGGGGGGGGCTGCGCGTTTGGGCGGAGCTGGGGCCCCTGCGAGCCCCGGGAACAGGAGGACATGTGAGGCGTCCCTGGAGACGGCCACCGGGACCGCAGCAATCCTGGGGCCCCTAAATGGGGCTCGAAGAGGGATAGTCTGGAAGCCACGGCCGGACCACACAGTCTACACCGTTGGTAGGATTCTACACACTTTCTGAAAGCGGGTCCAAGCTGTCTCCCAGGACGCAACGGAGTCCCCCAAACCCACCGTGGCCTGGGACAGTGTGGATGTCCACGTGGATGGACACAGTGGGCCGCAGCTGCCGGAGCTCGACCCTGCTGCCCGCCGGGCCCTCTGCCCCCGCCTGGGAGTCACAGGCCAAGGCCATCTCCCGCCTTCTCTGGGTTCCCAGACAAGAAGCAAAGCCAAGGCCAGAGCCCCCGCGACCGCCAGGAAAACACCTGAGAAAGGTCAGGAATAGTGGCCGTGGGAACGCTACAGAGTTCTGCAGGATCGCTCGCCTCCTGGCAGCCCGGGGGTCCGCACTCGGGGGTCAGGGACGGAGACCCCAGACGTGTTTTGTCTCCAGCTCTTCCCACACTCGGGCACGCCGCCATGGAGAGTTCCAGGGCACACACTGGGGAGCTGAGTACCAGCCGCGTCACTTCCCAGCCAAGTTCCCGGCCACGCGCAGGGAAGACCGGGCTCAGAGCCCAAGCTTGTGTTCCCCACGGCGAGGCCAGAGCTCCCGCACCGGACAGAGGCGGACACGGTGGGCGGGGTGGGGGGCGGCGGACGTGCAGGCAGAGGCCAGACCTGCTCTACCAGCTCCCAGGAGAGCAGAGTGGGCCTCATGGAGGGGGCGTCAGTCCACACTGGTTTCTGTCTCTGCGCGACTGGACCTGGAGAGTTCATGGGCTGCCTCTTTCCCACCACGCAGAGGACGTCCACGCGCCGCCCACTCAGCCCTGTGGGCTCCGGCTCCAGCCTCTGTTTCAAGACACGACCCCGCCCGTGGCCGACCAACTAAACCTTCACCAGAGCAAGTCGTGCTTTGCCACGATCTTCACCCCGTGGGTGGCTCAAAGCGTTTTAAAAGTCGCTATCAAAGACCACCACGTGGCTTTCCACGTTGCACGCCGACACGGAGGCTTCAGCGGCCCGGCTGCGTTAGAAAAGCATGATTTCCCGGTACTGGGGTCACGTTTCCTTTTCTCCCAGTGGACGCACCCCCCCACTGTGAGTTTCTCCAAGAGACCGACCCAGAGCCATGAGCAAGAGGGCGAGGGACCAGCCCTGCCCTGGGGTCCGGCCCTGTGTGCCAGCCCGGCTTTCTGGCCATGTGGCCCTTGGCTCCGCAGGGGGGTCAGCCGTGTGTGCGGGGGCGGCGGGGGGTCAGCCGTGTGTGCGGGGGCGGCGGGGGGTCAGCCGTGTGTGCGGGGGCGGCGGGGGTCAGCCGTGTGTGCGGGGGCGGCGGGGGGTCAGCCGTGTGTGCGGGGGTGGCGGGGGGTCAGCCGTGTGTGCGGGGGCGGCGGGACGTCCCCCTTCCGGCTGTCACCTGCCTCCTGACATGACAGCCTCTGCCACCTGCCGCATCAGTGTTCCCAGTGGGCGCTGTGTTCCAGCACGTCCCCTCAGGCTGGGCCCCCCAGCACCGCAACCCTGCGGGACAGCCCAGCGGGGCTCTGCCTCCGTCTCTGTGCCGGCCCCGTTCAGAGCCTGCCCTGCCGGAGGCCTCCAGTGCCCGCAGCCGCAGTGCTCAGAGCTGTCAGCGACCGGACACTTACCGGCTTGGCCAACACTTGCCGTGCTCACTCCCATTTCTGGAGAATGGACTCTTCTCTCTCTCTGGAAACCGGAGAAATTCCTCTTTACCTTTCAAGTTCCAAATGAGTCTTTTCTGTTATGAATCTGCCTTTTTCAACAAAGCCACGTGTCTCGCTTGCAGGGCTCTGTCACCGCGGGACCCCGGTTTGACCCAGGACAACCGTGAACTTGAAGCTTCCAAAGTTGGAGATGTCCCTTTCCCTTACAGACCTCTCTGGCCGCTCGCCGGGTGTCGGCTGTGCGAAGCCACTCCGGGCAAAGACGGAAGTTCACCCTTCTCGTGCGCGGCCAGCTTCAGACGCAAAGACAAGAAGTCGTTCCGAGTGCGGTTTGTGTTTCGGAGCTGGTCCACGCCCTCTTACGACGACAGCCGGGATGCCGCGAGAAGCTCCCCTGCTCACGTCCACCCCTCGTGGGCACGTTCTGCAGGCCCAGTGCCTTCGGCCCGCCGGGGGGAGGACCCAAGGAGAAGGCGCGATGGGTCTCCCCCGCCTTCCCTCGCCTCCTGCGCCATCGGTTTCGGAGGACGTGGCGGCTGATGCAGGGACATTCCGGGTGAGAAGGGGCAGGACGGGGTGTCTCCGAGAAGGCCACTGCCTTCTGTCTGCGCCTGGAGTGCGTCTGGGACAAGGAGAGAGGGTGGCTTCCCAGAGCTGCCAGTGGCCCACCTGTTCAACCGTCCGGGCCACACGCTTTCCGGCCCCTGCCCTGAGTCTCTCTGAGGACCCCGCCGGCTGGGTCCCTGGGACGTTGCACTTGTGGGGGGTGTGACCCTGGGGGACACCAGTTGTGTGTGGGATCTCTACTCACGTGCACGCCCAGGTCCTGGGAATGTCACTTAGATCCAGTGACTAAGGAGTTCGAAATCCTCAGCGTGTTAAAGCCAGCGGGTCCCTTCTGGGTGTCGGACCATGTGACTGCAGCGCCACACAGCCGTGAGGCCAGCCCTGCCGAGAAGGCGACGTTCTCACAAGCGGCCCCGTCTTCCGGAACTGATCGCGTCCCCCGGACTTCCTCTCTCGGACTCATTCCTCCGTCCTCGTGAGCGAGCGGCGGGGACAGCTCGGCCGTTCCGGGAGGCCTCGTCCTGTCCCTCCTGCCCTCCTGTCCCGTCTGTGGGGCTCGTGAGCCGCGGAGGGAGGCGTGCCGACGGCTGTTTTATAAACTTCGCAGGTCTTCGGTTCTTTCTCGTACCAACCTCTTCTTGGCTGTGGGTAGTTTGTATTCTCCAGCCCCTTGGACGGTCTACGTCTGACTCTGAGTCTGCGGTGCGGGCTTTGCCGGGGGTGGGGGCCGCTGGGCTGCTACATTTTCACGGTGATGGTTCTCCAACGTCTGGCGACGCTGGGCGCTCCGCTCCCCTGCCTGTCTGCGGACCCGTGACTGGCACAACTCTTCTTAGCTCTGGTACATGTTGTCGGGGGGAACGTATCTGTGGGAGCACAGTGAGGCAACGTGGGGTGGGGGCAGGTGCCAACCGGGTCCCTCCGGCGGCCCCGCCTCTACACGGGCTGTGCCCTGTGGCTCCTGGGCCGGCGACCCCGTCCCCGTGCAGCCAACAGGCCTGACGTTCCGGACGGCTGGTTCGCGCTCCAACACGGTTGGATTCCTTGTGGGGAACCCCCAGACCTGGATGTCTGTGCGATCCCTCCTCAGTCATTCCGGCACGGTTCTAGGAAGGGACTCGCACACCCTCGCGCTCTGCGTGGGAACAGAACCCCCGTCCGCGGCTTCCAGAGGAAGTCTCGGCTCCGAAGGCCACACGCGGCGGTGGCGATGAGTGTGGCCAGGGGACACGTCATTCCTTTATTCTCCCTAAGTGGACGTCCGGACTTCAAAGGGACCGTTTCCAGAAAAGACCGGGCTAAGCTCCAGTCTTGGCCTCTGTGGATCGTGTCAGCATTGAGGCTGTAAGTCAGTCCGTTCTTGGCATTTTATCACAAGAAGGACGACACAGCCTTTTTCTGCTGGGCCCGCAGCTGCTTTTCCTCAGCTACTGTGCAGAGCAAACGGCAGGCGGGCGGGCGGCGCGGACCTGCCGCCCCGTTTCTGATCTAGAAATAAGTCAGAACACAAAGATGTGCAAATACCTGATATTCTTAAAATAGTCCTGTGTGTCTTGGTGGTTTTTTCTTTCCTTAAGGGCGCTTGAGTTTCTGCCGAGGGTTGAGGAAGTGAGAGTTTTGAACTGGTCTGTCCGCTTCTCTCGGGAGAGGATGGTTCTTTTTTTAAGGGTTTCTGAGAGGGAAACTGAATTTCTTCCTCCTGAGGGAATCGGTTTTGCATGAACCCAACTCCCTGCACTACTAACTACTCTTGGTGCCACGGCTGCTAATCCCAATAGTAAACTCCGGACACAGCCCCCAGAGGTCTGTAGCGGGAAGCCCGTTTCCCGGGCTCTGGGCAGTCCCTGGCTGTATCTCCCTCCAGCTCGGGACCAGGGCGCCCCACGCTGCTCCCTCTGTCCCGTTATAAATATTCCAGAAAGACCCTGGATGTTCCATCTCAAGTGCCACGATGCACTTCGGGGTGGTCACTGTTCTGGGTAATCCGGAGTCAAACTCCCGAGAACCCCCACAGCAGGGATCAGCTCTTGGTCACCCCCGTCCACGTGGAAGCGCTCAGGGACAGCACCTCGGCCTGTGCCGGCCGTCCCCATGGGTCTCCAGGGGTATCACTGAAGCCACAGGACGGAAACGCAGCCCAGAGCACCGCCGGGCAGAGGAAGGCGGTATGTGGGGAGGCCTCCCCCCACCAGAGGCCCCCAGGGTCTTCTGATCTGCTCACCCCGCGACACAGCCGGCCCACCTAAGACGCACACATTTCCTAAGAGCTCGGTGGTGGCGTCTGGGGTCTCAGCCGTGCTGCTCATCCCGCGTGTTCGGCCCCGGATGAGATCGGACCCCAGCCGCTCCGCAGGGGGTCACTGCCCGGCCACAGGACCCCAGCCGGATCACCTCTGCCCCAGCCTCTAACTGCGAGGCTCGGTTTCCCTGGACATCACGGCAGGGGACTCACGCAGCTTCTACTCTTCCCTCCAGCTGCCCGGGCCTGGACTGCCTCTGCAGAATTCCCCTGTGTGTGTGCCAGGCACTTGGAGGTCACCGTGTCCTCACTATGCCTGGCGTGCCCTCCACGGTGGGACGGGGCTGGGACATACCCATGCACTCCTGCGCCGACGGCACCCGTGGGCGGACAGCTCCTCCCTGGGTGGCCAGCTGGCGCTGGCGAGGGTACATCCACGTGCACACAGCTACCGTTGTCTACAGAATTTAAGGAACAAACCACACCCAGCCACGCAGGTGACCAGGTGAATGACTGCAGGAGGGGAACAGAGCCGCGGGACCTCACTGCAGCCGTGCCACGGGGGAGCCAGGGCTCTGAGCATCCGTGCTCTCCAGCCGTCACTAACACGCCCGCCCGGCACGACTTCTGGTGAAGTCACCTTCACCGCAGGCTGTCTTCTGGTCCCTGCAGGCTCTGGGCCCTTTATTCCCCCCAGAGAGCGCCGTTCTGTAAATCATCCATCCAACACAAGAGTAAATGGACCCGTCCATCGAGGGAGGGAGTTTCTGTTCCCAGGTTCGTCTGACCTCCGGCTGGAAATCTGGTCGAATTTCAGGAACATGATTCACTCTGGGCCCCAAAGGCACTGCTCTCTCCGGGACTCTGGCAGCCCCCCGTCACTCCAGGAACACCCCGTTCCTGTGCGGGGCCCCGCAGTCCTCCTGGGGGCATGAGGTGGGTCGCACTCGCCCGGGCCAGCAGCGGCACCCGGATACCCTCGGGGGGCGGGGGGTCCTCGGCCAGGGCAGGTGGTGGGGGGCTGGCCAGATGCCTGGCTGAGAGCAAGGCCCCACCTGCCGGCTCATGCTCCTGAGGGACAGGCTTTATGTTTTCAGGGCAAGTTGAAGCTCCGTGTGTTCGCGGGTGTGGTGGGGAATGTGGAGGCAGAGCCCTCCAAGGACCCGGGGCTGGACCTTTGGTTCACACAGACCAGGTGCCAGGAAGCCAGGCAGATCTGCTGGGAGCAGTTTCTTGGTGGCCAATCGGCAGAGAGGAGCAAGGGCCGACCCTCGCCGGGGCCTCCGAGCGGTCTCAGAGCAGACCGTCCACCCAGGGCCCTGCTCCCG
Organism: Mustela erminea; assembly: GCF_009829155.1. Lineage (NCBI taxonomy): Eukaryota > Metazoa > Chordata > Mammalia > Carnivora > Mustelidae > Mustela > Mustela erminea. The sequence continues at coordinate 92,146,703 of NC_045625.1, forward strand.
CTGCCACGGTGGGAAGTCAGGGACCCAGGCCAGGTGCAGCCGCCTCCCCCTCGGAGAGCCCCTGCCGCCCCCGAGGGCATCTACCTCCACTGCGATTCCAGAGCAGGAAACCATCAGCCTGAGCTGTGTGCTTCAGGGAAGGCTCACGTGGCCAGGCACGAGGGGCAGAAGAGGTCCCCAGGCCCCCGTCAGAGGCTGCTAGTGTGGTGGCTGCGCCAAGCCCTGCTCCCGCCATTCGTGGGCCGGCCGCCTGGCCCTGCGGACATCGGGACTTCCACTAAGGCTGCTGCAGAGAGCCCCCTGCCTCCCGAGCACTGCGATGGAAGCAGCGGACACAGCCCAGCAGGGCTCCTTCTGCTCGAAATCACAGGCGCGCACCTCATCACACTGAGACGAAATTACGCCCAGAATCCCCTGCGAGGGCATTTGGGGCCAGTGGTTGCTTCCTGGCCTGCGCACGTGGGGGTGGCCAACCAGAAAGAGATCAAATTGTGACGCGTCATATTTACTAAAAATGGCAATTTAAAATGCCATGAACGCATGTTTCGAACAGATAGTGAATCCAGACAAAAGAAGAATTTAGCCCCATTTCCCCGGCTTCTTTCTCCCATAGAAAACAGCATCACCCACTGGCTCAGATGGGGAGCGGGTGAGCCACAGCCCAGGGGCCAAAGCCAGCACTCTGCCTGCCATGGTCCGTCAAGTTTTACAAGAACTCGTTCACTCACATTGCTCCGCAACCAGTTTCCAGGTTGTAACCACAGGGGTGGGGGTTGAAATGCAGAGTGTCCGACCTTGGACCCGAAATGATTTTCTACCTGATCCGTCAGGCGTGAGTCGGCTTGGCCCTGATCTGTGCCCTTGAGCCTGAAGCTGCGTCCAGAGGTCCTGGGACGTAACGACTGGGAAGCCTGTGCCACTCGGGAGGCACGACCAGCTGTAGCCTCCCGGCCTCCCCCTACTGCCTGGCCAGCGTTCGCTCGTGGAAGAGAGAGCATGGGCGCCAAGCTCACACCCGGGGAAAGAGCGTATGCACCATGACTCTTGCTGGGCCGGCCGGCATCCCGGAACACCAGCACATCCCAGAGATGGACCCCCAGCTCCTAGGAAGCGCAGCTGCGGCCTCTGTTCCCATGGGTGCTGGGGCGTCTCTGAATCACAAGACCTGCCTGGACCACGGGCTGCGGGACGGAGACCCCAGCAGCTTGGGAAGGGCCCTACCTTACCGGAGAACCAAAGGACAAGCTGGTTCCTGCTTCAGAAGGTTTAGCTCGGCCGCGATGCTGTACCCAGGCACGTCCATCCCCATCTCGGGAGTGAACGGTTCCCTGGGTGCAGACAGAGCCACGTCGTTGGGCTTGCTGTCATCTCGTGCAAAAAGGTGGGTCTGAAAAGGCTGAGTGGCGAGGAGACCCTGAGGCTCGGTCTATGCCAGAGCTCCAGTCCGTCTGGGTAACTGACGTTCCAGGCGAGGAAAGCCGGCAGGGCCGGGGAGCCGGGCCAGGGACAGTTGGCCTGGGATGGAGCGACTCTGATGCCCCCTCTTGGTTGGTAGCTGCCCCCAGCCCCCTTTCTCTTCCTCTGGCCCCCACCGCTGGCCTTGGGGCCTCTCCGTCTTCCCCTGTCCCAGCCAGGCAGTGCTCGAACCCGCTCTCCCTGTGCCCTTCCAATGCCCCCCCAGAGGCCCCGCTGCTGTGTGTGGGAGGCTGGGGGACACACCCCAGACCAGAGAATGAGTCTCAATCCAACCTTCCTGGGACTGCGTCAGGCATGGACATTCTAGAACTCTCTGTCAGAGACATTTGAGGGGTCTCTGCTGGTGGCCTCTGGGGAAGGGTGTCCTTGCTGCAGAGACAGACAGAGGCCGGGACGGCGCCTCCCCTTTTCCTGCCCGTGGACAGCTTGCGGGGCACTATCGGGCACAGGAAGATGGACAGAACCCGCATTCTCGGTGGTACCAGGAGACGAATTAATCAACTCTGGAATCACCCGACTCCAGAATTTGCGCTACATGAGAAAACGCACTTTCCTTGCCGTCCAGAGACGCCGAATTCATTTGTGTGTCACTTGCGGCTCCAGTCGTGCAGCCCCAACCGGCGCTGGAGCGCCTGCCGCCTCGCAAATGTCCCCCACGGACCCCCGCCTTCCCTCTGTCCCTGGCCACCGCCTTCCCTGCAAGCCTCAGACGCCGCGGGGAGCCTTACACCACCCCCAACGTGAACCCGCTCCCTGAAGCCCTGGCGGGCACGTGCGCCCCCGAGAAGCCCCACGCCCTGCTGGCCTGCGCCCCCACCTTCTCCTGCCGGGTCCGAAGGTGACCCTAATCTATTTAAAACTGAGTCGGACTTCTGCTTCTAGTAGGAATGAACGGGGTCACCAGAAACGGAACGCCCGCTGGGCGTGGGAGAAAAGCTGGACAGAGACGTGGGTCCAGGGCGCCAGGGAAGTCACAGCACATTCGAGAATTGCCAGGCCCCGGTGAAGACGGGCACAGCCCAGGCCAGCTCAGCTCAGTGGCTCTTTCCCAGGGGCCCTTTCCCACTTCACGGACAGCACCTGACAGACAGGGTGGCGTAGCCCATGGACTAACTGAAGCCAGGTCTGAACAGGGTATGAAGCCACGGGAACACTGGCCGGAGTGAAAGACCTGATTTTTCCGCAGATGTGGCTGGGTCTGTGGGAAAGCCGTATGGAGCTGTGGGAAAACCCAGCACTGGCTCACGCCGCGCCCCGCAGATCCAAATGTCAAAGACAAGACAAGACCGTTCTCAGTCAAAAATGTAAGAGGATAAATTCTTGGACACGGGACGGAGAAAGACGCATGCAACAGACCCCAGAAAGCACTACCCACAACTTGGCAACTTGCTCTATGATACTTGTCAGACCCTCTGGTCCCCAAGAGCACTGGTAAGAAGGGGAGAGATAATCAGTCAGAAGGCGACAGGCGGCATCCGCACGCACCGACCTTCCCAAGGCTCTGTCCTGGTGTGTAGAAGGGCATCCTACCAACGAACAGAACAACTGACCATCAAACAGAAAACTGAGCCAGAGCGCATACGCACACAGTAAACCCACGAGCAGCTGCTTCACGGATCGCCACGCGAGCAATGGCCAAAACTGAGAGCGCTAGGGCACTGGTTGGACGTGTAGTGACAGGGCTCTCGGGGCTGCGGGAAGGCCCGTCGACCAGCTTTGGAAGACAGCTCAGTATCGTTCACTAAAGCCAACAACACAGTCTGTGTGGGAACCGCCACGTCCAGCAGCAAGCGTGTTCCCAGCAGAACCGCGCGGACCCACGCTGCAGGGGTCAGCACAGCAGCACTCAGCGCGCGGTGTTTGTTCCAGCCCCGAACTGAGAACAGAAGTACTGCACGGAGAGGGACGGGTGTGTGAGGTGTGCGAGCAGACAGCAAGGAAAAGGGATGATCGGCCGCTAAATACAGCCAGCCCGAGACCACAGAGCACTCACCGCACCACGCTTTCATGCAGACAAGCATCAAAGCCAGCGGAGCTCAACCACAGCATTCCATCGCTAAAGAAAGCAAGAAAGTGATTTCCATCAAAGGCAGGATAATTGTTACCTTTAGGGGCAGGGACACAAGCAGGGGAGGTCCTGGGAGCGGCTGCATGGTCCTTCTGGCCCCGGGGCCTGGCTATGCAGGTATTTACGTGCTGATACGTTATCTGGCTCTGCACCATTTTTTGACTGTGCTTTATATTTCACAATAGTGCAAGATAAAAGCAAAATCTGCTCTTGGCCCCACTCAGTGCAGCCTGCGGGGAAACGGCTGGCCTGGCTTCTGACTGTCCGCACTCGGGATTCACACACAGACACACAGCACAGAGCCCAGCCCCGCTTTTCCTTCCGGACACCTTGGATCTCCTCCCCGCTCACGTGTCCACGTTCGGTTCTGGTCCCCGGACCTTAGCACACCCGCCACCGCTCGGGATCCAGTCGTAAGCCCTTCTGTGCGTGGGTCCTAACTATGCTATTTACTCCTAATCTTGCAATGAATCGATGATTCACTCAACGCTTTCTTCTGACCAGTGCTTTGATGAGTCATTTTATCTTCTCTCATCTCAGAGCGGTGTTTGTAAATGGTACCGTCTCAATTATCCGCCCCGTGCAGCCCGCCACGCTACCATCTCAGGGGTGCAGATGGTGATGACTGGCGCTCCTGACTCAGCATCGGGGTTGGGCGCCGCGATGCGCTGGGGTTGGAGCCCGGGCTGGTCCCTGCACCCCGCCGGGGCTGGCCGGGTGTTCTGCTCTGCACACCATCTTCCCGGCACTGCAGCCGGGCCTCTTCTCATGACACTCGGGGCTGCAGACACTGTTCCAGACACTGCTGGCTAACGTCCTGCAGGCCAAAGCCGGGTGCCTGGTCGCGGTGATTCGGAGGGGACAACACCAGGGTGTGAATACCAGGGCTCAGTAGCGCCCATCACAGCACATACGCAGGCATCATCGTAATACATGTGTAAGAGTAGAGTCAGTATGTTTAGGAATACAAATACAGGGGACCATTCAGACGCGCATAATCAGGGATACTTAAAGCAATGGAAAGACTTAGCAGGTTTGGATACATTTTTTCCTTCTTTGACACTTTGACCAGTAATTCACCAAAGACCAAAGCTCTGTGACTTGAGGACTCATTCACAGCATCACTGGTTGCAAAGTTTCCCAAGAGTAGGTGTTTTCCTGGATACTGTAACTCTCATCTACTTGAGAAGTGGCAGTTTTAAGTGGGTGAGATTTCGAGCCCCAGTGATGTATCACGAAAGGATAAAGCCCCTCCAAAACACATTCCGAGTGAGCTGAGCGATCAAGGTGCTGATTGTTGCCCAAGGTCTAGGGGCTCTGGCCGCCTTCCTGAAGCCTGGCTCTGATTCAACACCTCTCCTGAGTTTTTCAGAGCATCCTTCCCTATCAAACCGTCCCACTGCTAGAAATCACGTCTGGGTATTTGCAATCCCACTGTTAGAAATCCCTGAATGTAGAGGAACGACTAAGACATCCACTGGAACAAATTAGAACACGAGAGCCCAGCACTGAGGTTTCATTGTCAGAGCAGGGCACGGCGTAGTCTGGGTGGAAAGTACCCGTGCCGCACAAAACTCCGAATCACGAGTCCGCAGTCACCGGGGGCTACTTCCTGGAAACGCGCAGGCGCCTCTCCTCCCTGCCTCCACCACTAGCGGTGTGACTCCCGCGCCGGGAAACCTGCTAACGGGCGGGGAGCTCCAGGCTGCCTGCCGCCACTTCTGAACAGCTCTAGGCTGCTGGGCTCCTCCTCTTTGGGGGGAGTTTTGTGGAGCGGCCACCCGGTGTGCACCTGCCCGCCTCCTTGAGGTGGTGTGGTCGCAACCCAGGACGCTGCCACCAGCATCCTATTTTGTGTTCCATACAAGCAACTGCTTCCTGAATAACGCCAGTAGAAGTGTTTAAATAAGAAAATAACGTGCTTTAAAAGACCTTTCATTTGGCCAAATTGGTGAGGGCTTACTAGATGCCAGATGCTCTATTTATGACCCGACTTAACCCTCGCAGTGTCTGGCAAGAAGCATCCCGGTGCCCATTTCACAGGCCTGCAAACCAAGGTCCAGAGAGGTGGGTCACGTGGGCAAGACGGCAGCAGGACCAGGAAGCAGGACCAAGTCAGCCCTTTGGCCAGAAGCCTAGTGCCCTCCCTCCGTGCACGGCCTTTCCCAGCACGGCACCCAGCCCAGAACTCAGATGTTAGCCTGGGCTCGTGTCTAGAGGAGTCCTGTCCCCTAGAAAGAGAATGCAAGTCACAAATGTGAGCCATTTGGTGAATTTTGAATCTCCTAGTAGCCACACTGCAAAACCAAAACAAAGTAAAATTAGTTTTAATAACATTTTATCCGACTCAATATAAGGAAATAGTATTTCCAACATGTAGCCAGTGTAAAAACATTACTAGCCAGATATGGCAATTTTTTTTTTTTTAACCATGCAGCCATCTGGGTTGGGACTGGCCACATTTCAAAGAGCACCAGCTGTGTGGGCTACTGGCCACACTACCGGACAGTGCAGATTCCAGTCCTTTGAGGTGTCAGGGTTTCTCAAACTGTGTTCAAACCAATGTCAACTGTAGAGATGTCTTTGTTCTCCAAGCACACGAGGAAAGAAATCAGACGTGATAGAAATCAGTCAACAGCAATATTACTGGTATAACAGCCTGAAGTTTATGGCTCAGTACTTACTCCCTTGAAAGCGCAGGGCAGAGAAAGATACGGGAACAAAGTGTCACTGGAGGCCTGGTTCACTGAGGAGCCACGTGACTGTGCTGCTTCTCTGGTAAAATGGAAGTTTTTACCAGAGCCGAAACCTCAGTCAGAAGAACAAAAACAAAACCAGACTCTGTAGTGCTGATCACAGCTCCGGCCGCCCAAGCCCGAGTGGGGCGGGTCACCAGCTCACCGTGACCGTGTAAAATCGCAGAGATAGCTCGGCATTGCTACTCAAGTCACAGGCTTGTGGTGCCGGCTCTGTGTCCTATGAGATGCTCTAACATAAATACGCAGCTTTTAGGTGACAAGGGTTGTTCACGTCATATTCCCCATCACTCTGGGAAATTCTGCTTGACTCCAAGGAGAGATCCGTTGCAGCAAATCTCATCCAATGTTAGTACAGAGAGAGTTTTGTTTTGCTTGTCAAATGTAATTTTTACCTCAGGTACGTGTTTTGAAAGTGGTCCGGGGAAACTTATCCAATTTCTCCGACGGAGGACTTGCCCCCACATATTTGAATTTATCCTAAGGAGAAAAACCCAAAATTAGAACTAAGAACATATAAAATGTGGGTAGCTGAGGCTTCCCCCAATCTTTAGCAGGTGAGAACAGGATCTGGAAAGCCCAAGGTAGACAGGCTCACCCCGTGGGTTCTGGTGGGTCCTGGGGCCCAGCTGGGCTGGGAAGGGGGTTCTGAGCAGCAGCTGCATAGGGGGTCTGCACGCATGGCCTCTGGCCTATGCGGGACTGAAACCACCTGGTGGGCTGCATCCCACAGCCTTGGCCTCAGTGGAGCCCCAGCGGCCCCCAGGGAAAGGCCTGTGGTCGACCCTCACACGTGACCCCGCGCCGTGCACTCTCCCGCGGCTGGGGCTTCCTGCCGTAAGCGCGCATGAGGAAGCTTCAGGAGGTCCATCGTCACTCGCGAACCACCTGCCGGTCCCCAGTGTCTGTGGCGGGGCCTGACCCGAGGGAGGCGTGAGGACCCCCCAGCTCACGAGGGGAGAGGTGGCAGCAAGGCCATATGGCAGACGAACTTAGGGGACGCAAGAAGTCCCAGAAGGCATCTTCGGAAAATCCACGCTGCCCCCCCGTCCGAGGATGGTGTGCGGGGAGGGACACGGGGACCTCTCGTCACTCCCAAGCCCTGAGGCCCGAGAAGGAGCCGGCGCCGGGCTATAGGCCGCCTCTGGTGTGGGGCTGCTCGGCCAGGCCCAGACTCACCATTTACGTCTCCAAGAGAGGCCGTCCTGTCTTTGCCCCTCCTGTGTCTTGTTGTGCCTTCTTGTTTCTCCCAGATCAGAGGAGGGAAGCCCACGTACCGTGCACTCCTGTCCTGTCCCAGACGCACAGTTTCCGCTCGGAGATTTAGGTAGGAGGGAGGAGTGTACGACAGGCTCTCCTCGCTTCCGCGAGAGTCAAGCAGGCCCCTTGGTTGTCCACACAGTGGTCCTTGCCATGCCCTGGATTCCTTCAGGAGCCTCCTAAATCTCTTCCTTCTGGATTGGATTTCGTGAACTAAGAGCAGTGCGGAGAGGGAAGGAACCAGCCAGACGCGTGGACAGAGAGCTGGGGAAGAAACAGTGGGAAAGTCTCAGAAGGACCCACTGGAAGCCGACCTTCAGCTCTGGACACAGTCAGACGAGAGGCTGCGCAGTTATCACAGACACCACCTGGGTCGCTGCGGCAGCTCGGCCACCATATTAGCTCACGACGTCCGTGTCTGGGTCTGGGCAGCCGCCCCGACGGTCCTGCCCCCCAGCCGGCAGGGGGTGGGTCCGTGTCTGGGTCTGGGCAGCCGCCCCGACGGTCCTGCCCCCCAGCCGGCAGGGGGTGGGTCCGTGTCTGGGTCTGGGCAGCCGCCCCGACGGTCCTGCCCCCCAGCCGGCAGGGGGTGGGCAGCAGCCGACACCCACTTTCCCTCCCATCTCACCGTCAGAACTCGGTCCCGTGGTGTCACTGGCAGCCGGGAGGAGGGGCCACGCAGTCTCCAGTCCACATGCCAGTTCAGCCTCTGAGGGTTTCAAAAGGAAGAGAGGCCGAGTGGACACGGGGAGGGCCGGCCATCCCCGCCCTGCTCTCGTATATCCCTTCGCCGATTCCCCTGAAGAAGCAGAGCTGACCGGGCCGCCGTGGCACTGGACGCAGGGGAGCAGGTGCCCCTGGCTGCGAGTCCTGGTTTCCATGGGAACTGCACCACCCGGCAGGGGGGGCCACAGTGTCATCTCTTTCTTCTGCACCTTTGTTACTTGCTGATATCCGGATGGAGTCTGCTAAACGGCCGGTCCGACGGGGGCCCAGATCAAAGGGCGAGCTCGTGGGCGGCTCTCGCCAGCCTTCGTACATAGGTGCAAGCGAGTTTACTCCTGGCACAGGGGCAGCCCTGCTTGTAACGCGCGATCTTCCCTCACGTCTGTCGGGGCCCGTAGATCCCCAGAAGGAGCTCCGCCGTCCCCATTTTGTAGATGAGCAGCAGACAGGCTTGACCGGAAATCGAGAGTTCTTATTTCTTGGGCTATTTCAACCGGAACAGATGCTTACTGTCCACCTCCTGCTCCCAGCAGAGTAACAAGATGCCGGGGAAAGGGAGGGAGGGAAGGTGCTTCCGTCTGCGGAACCGACACCGGCTGTCGCAGCGCGTCATCACAGATGTCGACGGTAACGACCCGGCCCACCCTGTGTGCAGAATCGGGGACAAGAATGCGTGTTCTCAGTGTTGGCCACAGGCGGCATCTCCCCGGGGGCCCATATTTCTAGCTCCCACTTAGACGGGTGGCAGCTCGAGCATGCCCCACGTGTTAAAAACGTGCGAGGATAAGGCCACAGGGCCACACCGGGCCCCGCACCAGCATCCTGTCCCACGTCCCCCACGACATGCTCCTGTTCCCTGTGGATGGCGGCCAAGGCTCTGGAAACCAGCCTGTCTTCGGACCTTCGGAGCCACCAGATATTAGCAAGTAACAAACCGTAAAACTACGTGTGTGTGGTGTGGAGCAGATAGCACATCCTCAAGTGAAGACAAAGAATTTACACCAAAGAAAAGCTCATTGTTTTTGTTTAGTTCATTCTAAAAATAGACTGATAGTATGTCCTGATGGTTTATGGGCACCAAAGAAATCATTTTGAAGCACAATTATATTTAGCAAACCTTTTTAAAAAGATTTTATTTATTTATTTGAAAGAGACAGAGAGAGAGCACAAGCAAGGGGAGCAGAGGCAGAGGGAGAAGCAGACTCCCCGGTGAGCAGGGAGCCCGATGTGGGGCTCGATCCCAGGATCATGACCTGAGCCGAAGGCAGTTGCCAAACTGACTGACCCCCCAGGCGCCCCTAGTAAAATTTTATGGCCGACTCACAGACTCTGGAAAGGCCCTTGATCCGACCATGTCTGAAAACGCAGCGAAGTTTCTAGAAGGGGCTCAGTCTAGCGCGTTGGTTACTAATGACGAGTTTTCAAACGAGTGACTCTGGTTTTTCCACAGGTCTGGCTTCAATGGGCAGAAGACATCGGCGTGGAAGGCTGGTGGCCTGGAGCACGGAGGACCGAGAGCGAGGCAAGCCCCTTCCCTCAGCGTCTGAAGGAGTGACGGGGCAGGCGCTGGCTCTCCGACGGGCGCCTGCGGAGCCACGGGGAGCTGGGAAGCCCCGATGGCTGGGCCCCACCAACACCCACCGGTCAGAAGCCGTGAGGTGGCTGGCAGCGGGCACCTGCATGGTTTTCCCTCCCCCAGGGGACAGCACCGACCAGCCAAGCCCGGAGACCCCTGCCCAGTGCAGCAGACCGGAGAACGTCCTGGCTGAGGCCCTCCTCGGGGAAGACCCTTCCACCAGAAAATAGAAACAGAGTCATTTTGTAGCTTGGAAAAAAAAAAAGCAGAAGTTCCATGACTAAGAATGCTTGTTTTCGTCCCATGGCAACTGTGAAACCGCCTCACCAGAGAGACCAGCACACTGACGCCCGAGCGCTTTCTCCTCTTCTGTTTCCATGACCTCGCGGGAGACTGCGGCCATGGGCTCTGCCCCGGGAGACAAGCAGGGTGCGGTCTGGGAGAAGCAGGGGTGCGGCACAGCTTCCGAGGGGAGCCGAGGGGGCACAGGGCTGAACCTGAGCCGGCTGCCCACCTGGAGCTCTCTGGGGCCAGGAACAGCGGCGAACGCCGAAGGGCCGGGGAAGCTGCCTGCTTAGCCGCATGGACGGCCGTCCGCCAGCGGGGAGCGCTGCACGACACAGCACTTTCTCAAACGGACACCACCGAGTCGTGGCAGCATTTCTAGACGTGGTTCAGGGATCAGGGATTTTCGGTGTTTTAGGAAAGATAAAATAGAATAAAAACAAGGACTCGCAGAGAAGCATGAAATCTGTGTCCCACACACCTTCCCTGGTGGTCTATACCCGCGGAGGCCCTTCTCGGCTTCCAGGGCCGGCTCCGGGAGGAAGGGTGAATCTGGCCCGTGGCCTGGAGGGTGTGTGTGGGGTTAGACGTCCCCCGACAGTGGATACTGGGTCTCAGGGAGGGAAATGACTGGGCTTCTCAAGCCAGAGCCCAGTCTTTGTCACATAAGGTGGTGGGGACCGTGTCTGTCCGGGAGCTGTGTCCGCAGGCAGGTCGTGTATCCCCAGGGGCGCTGGCTGGCTCGGTTTCCGGTGCTCCTCGAAGGCTTCCGGCCCCCACGCCCCACGCCTAGCTCAACACAAACGCCAGCCCGGCATGGCCGCTGACCAGGCATGCGGGCGTCAGACACCCCGCTGTGCGGCAAGGGCCGCGGGGACCCTCCTTCCTCTGCAGCGATAAGGCTGCGCTCGGCCCCCTTAGCTGGAGGAGTTTCCTCTGTGGATCACAGAGAAACAAAATCATCTTCGTACAAACGTGGGACTCTCGCCCCATTTACCCTCTACCATTTGAGTGAGCACATCTCAGCGCCCCGATGCGACGGCCACCTCGTCTTTCTCTTGCGGTCCCCTAAAGCCATGACACTCCTGATCCCAGCCCGACGTTCCTGCCCTGGCGGCCGTGGGTCCCCCGAGAGTCCGTGCGTGGAATCTGGGGTTCAGGTCCCCGGGCACAGACGAGGAAACGTGAATCCTTTCACGGACATTTAGAATCAGCCCCAGCCACGAGTGTGGGTGACGAGCCACAGCACGGTCCGGTCGCCTCGGAAATCTCAGGTCCCTGCAGACAGACACACGACCCGTGGGTTGTGTACGTATTTGAAACACGCTGAGAAGGAGTGTGAAAGCTTCCTGCTGCCGAGGGAGTCAGCCCCCAAAAACGAAAATTACTCGAGGGACAAACAGACGGGAGCAGAGCTCAGTGACGCAGCAGACGCAGCCACGCCCTCGGCAGCGCCACAGCACAGCCCTACAGTGGGACTCGCAGCCACCGGGGAGCCAAAGGGAAGAGGGACAGCCTTTGTCCCCGTGGGAGCTCCCAGACACAGAGTGGCCGGTGGCACCCACGGGCACACGGCGGGTGAGCAGCAAAGGGAGTCTTGTCTCTCTCGCCCACGTCCTCTCGCGCACGGTCGGCCCCTTGCAGGTGGAGGCGTTCGGCCCTGCGGCGTCCGCCCACTGACTGACCGCTCCCGGGACACCGGCCTTCCCAGAGCCGGGCACAGGCCGTCCCAGCACGCACGGTCGTCCCCGCTGCTCCGGGCTCCATCGTCTGCGCCGCTCGGGGAGGACATGGCTTCCCCAGGGAGGACCTCAGCGGCCCGTCTCACCCCACGGCACCAGCGAGCTCCTGGCCAAGGGGAGAAGGTGCCAGATGCTCATGGAACGGGCCGCCAGCGGGAGGGGAGGGAGACGAGGCAGCCAGAGGGACGGCCCATGGCACGCGGGGAAGGCCTGAGCCAGGCGTGGGGGAGAAGTGGGGCCTGAGGCCACCAGAGTTCGTCCCACGCACTCTGCTGTTTCCCCGGCTCATCCGTGCGCTCTGCCACACGGAAACCGCTCGTCTGCACGTGCGGAAGGCCTCTGGCTGTCTCCTGACAGCGACCAGGGCGGCCCTGCTCAAATCCCAGCCGGCCACCTCCAACCGCAGGGCGCTCAGCCCCAGCCTGCCCACCCACAAGACCCCAGGCCTCTGATGGCAAGGCTGTCGGGGGTGTGAATCCGGAGGCCACCGGCCTTCCCTGTGCGAACGCCCTGGCCCCTGCGGCAGCAGCTCCCCGAGCTCGCCGGAGCACGGTGCCCTCCCCACTGCCCCTCCCTCTCCTCCCCTGTGCTTTTTCTGGGCATCCAGCACCGCCGGCATAGGATGGAGTCCCCCTGCTTATCTGCCCAGTGCACAGATGCTCGTGCCTGGTCCTTGGCCAGAGACAGGGCTACGAGAGACCACGGCCGTCAGCTCCTGGGCTCCTGCCATGCCCCCACCCTGCACCCTGCAGCCGGGGTGGGGGTCCCCCTGCACCGCTGGCTCAGCAAGCAGTCATGGCTCACTTGCGGGCTATCGACCCCCACGTCTCCAGGGTCCTGCCCTCGGCACGCAGCTTGGCGGGAGAAGAGAGATGGGGGTTGGGGCTCTCTGCCGCCGTGTGCCCCCTTCCTTGGGGGGCCAGGCACTTCAGCGGGTCCCGCAGGACAAGGGACAGCGGAGAGGCTTCTCCTGCAGCCCGGGGCCAGCTGTCATGGAAAAAGGGACACTCTGGGCTGTGGGCACAGGACGGCCTGGATCTCCACCCTCTCCTGGCCCAGCGTGACCGTCCTGTGGCTGGCGGGTCACGCTGAGCGACCCGTTTTACGCAACCTGCTCTGTGGTGGGCTCTCCTGCCGGGGATCTGGGACGTCTGCCGGAAATCAGGCACGGCTGTGGGGTTCCACAGCCACCTCAGCAGGCCTCCTGCTGCCGTTGGCTGAAGCCACAGGGACCTGCACCTCGGGGAAGCGCTCGCAGAGGCGGCGAGGCCTGGGCCATCAATCAAGGCGGCTGTTTCCATCCGAGGCGAATCTCAGGCAAAAATAAAATCAAAATCCCCCAGTTCCAAAATACCCTCGGAGGGAGGGCAGGAGGAGCCCTGCGTGCGGTGGGCGAGGCCCGGGCGGCAGCATCTGGGGTTCCTAATTATAGGGTCCTGGGCCACCGGGCCACGTGCCGGCTGAGATGGGCCTGCCTGCCCGGCCCGCCAACTGTCGTCCCGGCCACCAGCTTCCTCCCAGCAGCAGGACAGAAATACAGACCTCCCTGTGCCCCAACGGGCCTCCCCACACCTGCGCGACCCGTTTTCACCTTTCCCCAGAGGAGCAATTTTAGATTTCCGGTGAGCGGAAATCTAAGGAAGCGTGCCTTGAAGGAAGGGCTCCTGGTCTAAGCCCCCTGTGTGCGCACAACACACGGTCACTAATGTCTCTGGGGACGCGATGCTCCCTGGCAAGGTCTCAGGAAAGTACCATCCCCTTCCAGGAGTCTCCCTTCCTGCAGAAGGGGCCCCGGGGGGCTTCTGGAGGAGAGCCACAGGGCCAAGCACACCCCGGGTCCACAGGCTGGGGGGCGCGCGAAGGGGGAAGGGGCCTCGGTGTGGGCTGGGGTCCCGGGGCAGAGGCAGAGAGGGCCTGGCAGCTAGTGAGGGCAAGAGGCACCCGCGGGGCACGGGGCCGGCGGGGAGGAGCTCCAGGACGGAGCCAGCCGGACACGAGGCCGAGAGAGGACACGGAGGCCGTGTGGGACCGTCCCCCACGAGGCGAGTTCCACGGAGCTGTGACAGTGAGGACGATGGTGAACGTGCGTGGGGGCCCTGCGCTGGAGGCGGCGGGCGGGAGGGAAGACTGCCCGCCGACCCAGGCCACGAGCCCTCCAAGGAAGCGACCGCCGAGACGCACTGGGCCGAGCGGGCAGACCATGCTCACATGCGGGTCCGAGGAAACAAGAAAGGGCTGCGCACGGCCGTCAGTCCGTCCGGGGCCGCAGGGAGTAAGAAACGGCCGTGGGGAAGCCAGAAGCAGTAGGGATTCCTGCCGGGTAGAAGGAATGCGGGATCCACGTTGGTCAAGAATCAAGAACGAGGCAGTGCCTGCCAGACCCGCGGAGAGAGGGGCCAGGGCAAGCCCCCGCCCACCCGCCACAGGGAGCCCCGTGAGGCAGGATACTCGGGACAAGGTCGGCCCGAGCACCAGCTCCTCTGATGGCCAGTTCCCAGCCGGTCCTGGAGGCCACTGGGTCAGAGCAAACAGGGCACAGCACCAGCCCACAGGTGTCCCTTCCCTGACCAGACGTCATGCCCACGGCGTCGGTTCTTGGCGCGGGAACGCTCCTGGGGAACACAGCAGGACGGGTCCCACCCAGGAGCGGGAAAGGCCTGACCCACAGCGCACCTCTGGGAGACGTGAACTGTAGGGAAATTGTGCCATACAAACAAGAAACCACCCCAGAACAGAATTCCCAGAGCAAAAAGGAAACCAGGTTAACATCCACCTCACTGATACCCTTAGAAGGACACACACAGGGGGACACCCCCTCGGGCACAGGCGCATCCTCGGTGGGTGGCTGCTGCCGCCCCCGCTGTCAGGGGAGCCCCCTACCGAGGGCTCCTCAGTCAGCCCACAGGACATCCCAGCACGCCCCGTGATTGACCCCCACCTCCGGCTTTGCCCCATTCCCCCAAAGCCCCCTAACAGGAAAACACCCTAAATACGAGTCCCGGGCAGATGAGCTACCCGCCTCTCCGTTCCTCTGTGCACACATCAACCCGTCTTTCTGAACTACCTCTCCCCTCAGATACGTCCCGTACTGACCATTCACTAGAGCAGACACATTTCACAGGTTTTTCCGTAGGGAAAATTTGTCTTACAATTAAATGCACAAACCTTAAGAGAACATTTCCTAAGGTTTGGGAGGATCTACCTATGCGTAGCACAGCTTGTTCTCGAGCACGACACGTTAACATCACCCCGAGGTTTCTTCCACGCACCCGGCAGCCAACCCCCCGCCCACGTTGAGGCAAACTCCTGACCTTTTCCACCAGTTTGGTCTCTCGCAGACGCTCACACAAACGGAGCCTGCCGATGGGCTCGCTCGTGTCTAACCCCTGCACTCAGCGCAAAGGCTCTGGGGTTCAGCCAAGGGGTCGCATAGTCCACAGTCTAGTCTTCCTCTAGTCCTGCCTAATGTTACACTGCACACGACCACGGCAGGGCTGTCCGTTCGAGGGCCGAGAAATCTCGACAAAACCTCAACCAGTTTTTAGGTGGGATTTGCCAAGCTAATTCTAAGACACACACAAGAGGGAAAAGTGGTCGCCCCCCCACCCCCGGCCAGTATTCCACGGCTCTAACAGTGAGAGTAGATTTGGGCACGAAAAAGACAAGTGAATCAACAGAACAGAATTTCAGAGTCAAGAAACAGACTGATGCGTGTAAGAGAAATGTATTTAAATGAAAGCAGGCGTTCTATCACCCCTGGATTAAGTATGAATTTGAAAAATAAAAAAGGAAAATATAAAAAGAACAAAGCCATAAATGGAAAAATGAACTAATTTAACCACAGAAAGTTTAAAACCAGCTTCACTATGAAAAACACAAAAATTAAAAACGTAAGATACAGATTGGAGATTAAAAAAAGGAGAGTGTCCTTAGATAATTTTTTTAAATGCTTGCAGAACAATAAGAATAAGAAAACTGCTGGAAAGCTCAGCAAATCAGAGCGCAGCTACGGTGGAAAGGAGGGGGGCAAACACGGAGGAAACACAGCCTTTCCTCGATGTTTACTCTCACTCGTGAATAACGAACTACAAGTAAAAGACCACTTGGCAGAGCCTTTACAGCATTGAAAATAAACGGTCTTGGCAAGCCTTGGAGGCTCTCATACATTTTGCTTGCGGGAAAATAAATCAGTAAATGCGGCATTAATAACGGGCAGATCCTCTGACCTACGATTTTATTTCTGGTTTCTAGTCTTGCGCATCCACGAAAACACGGCAGCGCTGACCCTGGAGCTTCGCAAGCTCAGGAGGACCGAAATGTCGACGGAGCGGACAAAGGTTAGATGAACTCTGGAGGAACCAACTGCAAGCTGTGTTTTTAAGAAGAGAGTCGTGAAGTCCTACGTATGGAGTGATGTGGGACTCGACACAGGACCCGCGTCTTGGCCACGGACACAGCTGTCACGCAGAGGAAGACGCTGGAAAGCTAAGACTGTGTTCATTGCCAAGAACCGGATCTTTCCTCTTTCCTCTCCGTATCGCTCGGCTGTTTGTGGCGAGACCGTCTCACTCGTCCGACGAAAGGCAAGCGTGTGTGTTTAGCAGGGAAATAGGCTGAGGAACGACTGATCAATGGCTCTGGATTCTTTGTAACCACAAATTACTGTAACAGCTGCCATTGACTTCTTGGCCCTTGAAGTGCCTGTGAACTGGACATGCAGGAGAAGGGGTGGGGTCGTCTCACCGTCCTCACCCTCACCCGCTGGCAGCTGGGGACGCCCCCCACGCCCCACGGCGGGCAGAGGAGGCTTGTGTCATATCAGACACCCCCGGCCCTGGGAAAGGAGCCATCATTCTCCCCCCGGACAGATAGCAAATCCGTGGCTCGAGGTGCGGCTCCGCCACCCGAAGCCTCATGGCTGCAGAGCAGGACTGTCGGGACCCCAGGTTTCTCTCCGTTTCCTCCCACCCCGTCCCTGCCTCTGGGAAACACAGCACAGCTGGGAGCCCCGCAAAGGCCCTGGTGGCCCAGTAGGGCACGGGAGAGGCTCTCACAGCTGCGGCTAGGACTGCGTGTGTCCCACCGGAACTCGACCCAGGGAGTTCGGCCGGCGGGGATTCCCCTGGGTAGTGCGACGTCGAGTCGACCCTGGGACCCCACCACCGTCACACCCCGCGTGAATCCGCTCACACACACGGCACACATGCATCGTGCGTCTGTGTTTGTATTACGAGAATCTCCACCTCCCCGGGCACCAAAAGCAATTACGGGAGCCGAAACTGGGTCCCAGCCGCCGGGGACCTAATGATTTCTCACCACCTCAGTTCGTTAAGGGGATGGTGCTACTCGGCGGGCAAGACGCAGGCGGGGGTGCAGGTACGTGAGGGTCCCCTGGCCGAGCGGACCAGGCAATCTTCCAGAACACACACAGGGTCTTGCCAGCGCACTGCTCTAGACGTTTTGTAAACCTGCACAGTGGGCTCTGAGCTAGATTCCTCTTGCCTCTGGCCACCACTTTCTGCCACCCACTCTCCACGCTCTGCCCCCCGCCACTCTGCCTCGGGTAGTCCGCAGAACGGGCTGGGGGCCCACGCCGCACCCCACGGAGCAGAGTCTTCCTCCAAACTGTCCGTCCCTGCCCGCTACCTCTTGCTCCTTCCGCTTTTCCCTGCGCCAACCCCCCCACCTCAGGAAGAACTTCTGTGCTTACCCACTGGAGACAGAAACTGGCTTCAAGTGGTTCCTATCTTGTTCCTATCTCCTGCCTTCAACAGACAAACCCAGGAAATTCTGGCACCGATGGTGGCCAACAAAATCCAGAAGGAAATATCTGGGGGCAAGTAAGGCTTCTGGTCCTGGAACACCACCCATTCTCCCTTCTTCTATCTGTGATTGCTGTTCCGGGTTATAGAGCTAAATAAAAGTGCACAAAACATAATGTCACCAGAGCCCTCCAAAGCAGTGGCCCCCAGTGGCTCATGGCTTAACTGCAGAAAGCCACTCACCCACCCCCGAAAATGGCGGTTAGTAATCTTTCTCAGAGATCTCATTTTTGTGGGGATTCTGGAATCTATTTTATTCGTAGCTGTCCTCTCTGAGCAGTGAACACATCTCAACCGGACCCAGAAGTTCCTTCCTTCCATTGCTGTCTACTCGCTCAGGCTCTTGCAGAACCTCCTTGGGTTCCTATCGATATGGAGCAGGTGCCAAAGTGTTGCCCAAGACGAAGAGGCAGAGAAAACGCTGTGGCCAGAGCTTCTCTGAGGGACGTGGAACCCCTACAGCTGTATTGTCCCCCCTTGGCGCGTAAGACCACTGACTCTTCCCTAAGTGTGTCTTCCTGTAAACACCGCAGACGCGCTAGTCCAGGCTGGCCACCTGACCGTCCCTTCCCAACTGGGTGACATGTCCCTGCAGATTCTGGGACTTGGCAACACCTTTTCCCGGGCCGTGATTCACACACCCAGACTGAGCAAATGACTTCTCTCTGCCGTTTCATGGCGGACTCACAGACACATGATTTCTGTCTGAGTGCGCAGAAAACAATGACCTCATCGGCTCGCTGCTCCGGCCGCCCCGACTCGCCCTTACAAGTCCGCAGTCCAGCAGCGTTGCTGGGGCAGTTACAACATGACTTCCGGAACAATCTATCTTAACTTGCCTGGTGGTAAAGGCGCCGAGAGCCAACCATTTAATTTTTGTTTTCCTTTGTTAAAAGGGATTCGTTTTTATAAAACCGAATCGGAAATGGAGAAGTGGAAGCTAAGAAGAGAAGCCGGATTATTGTCAACCCTTTGGGCCGGACCCCGGACACACGCATCCTAACTTCGTGTAGCCTCTTAACCCACCACCAACCTCTCACATTTCCTGTCTCGTTCATTTTCTTGTGTTTGAAAAAAAAAGTGCTTTTTTTCCAAGTTCATTTTTCTTTGAGGATTTCCTATTTCTTAATATTCTTTTTTGATACAGACTCAAATTTCTTCTCAACATACCCAATTATTCTGCATGAGTTTATTGACTCTCACCAAATTAGATTCATTTCTAAGCAAATTAGATCGTTTTCCAAGTTAAGGTGCCCTGGACGCACACACGCGCACATGCACACGCACCTGCAGGCATCTCCAGTAGACTCCTCACTGCATACAAACTTCGACGGGATGTTATTGGGGATAGGAATGCAGATATCCGCTTAGACTCATGCATGATCCCAATCAAAGTAAGGTGACCACTTCCTCCGATCTCAAAGCAGAAGCCACACCTGAAAGACACAGGTGCGCTTACAAAGAAAGCAGAAGGAGTTACTCTAAGTTGAGTTTAACTGCAGAAATCCAGAGCGCCTGCTGACTGTGGCGTGGGGTCCTTCTCCTGGCACAGTTCCTACTGATGCTCCGTCGCCTCCTTTACGGCATACGGAGCCCGCCCAAAGTCTGAGTTCCCGGGGTCAGCCCAGGCTCAATCTCGCAAGCGGGCCTATCGACGGCAACTCTTTCCTACACACCTGTCCTAGACGAGGTGGTGGCGTCTAGGGCCCGGAGGTCCCCGGCACCCCTGCATCTGACCCCACGTCCCCATGCCAACATTCAGGACCCCAGTCCTTGGGGTCAGTGCTCTGGCTTTAACAGAAGAGACCCTGTGAGCTCAAGAATCGATTTGCTTTGTGGCCCGCTGTTACAGGGTAGGGCTCGGGGTCATTTACTGCCACCATGATGGGGTGCGTCCGGCATTCGGTAGGGACAAGACAGGGACGCCAGCCATCCCCCAAAATGACAACTTCCTCTCATTTTACAGGAATTTTCGATGCCCCCCGGATTGCTGCAGAGGTCGACAAACCTCTTTATAATTATCGAAGCCTATAATCTACTCCGCACGGAAATAAGCCCAAGGAACGTTTTAACACAAGATGGTAACGTTTTGAAATTTCCAAGAAAGCAGTTATCACGTAAATTAAGACACTTTCCTCAATTTTGTCTGGAACTTTACCAATAGTATCTCATCGTCTCGGAAAATCACATTCCTAGTGACGAGCCACTTACAGTCCTTGAATCACAAAACAACACCTACATCCCGAGCCTGCGTCTGTGGTTGGGCTGCCAGAGTGATTCCGGGTGTGTGTGTGTGTGTGTGTGTGCGCACGCGTGTGTGTGTGACTCTGTGTGTGTGAGTGTGTGTACGCGCGCGTGTGTGTGACTCTGTGTGTGTGTGTGTGACTCTGTGTATGTGTGTGACTCTGTGTGTGTGTGACTCTGTGTGTGTGTGACTCTGTGTGTGTGTGTGTGCGCATGCGTGTGTGTGTGTGACTCTGTGTGTGTGAGTGTGTGTACGCGCACGTGTGTGTGACTCTGTGTGTGTGTGTGACTCTGTGTATGTGTGTGACTCTGTGTGTGTGTGACTCTGTGTGTGTGTGTGACTCTGTGTGTGTGTGACTCTGTGTGTGTGTGACTCTGTGTGTGTGTGTGTGCGCACGCGCGCGTGTGTGTGACTCTGTGTGTGTGTGTGTGACTCTGTGTGTGTGTGTGTGACTCTGTGTGTGTGTGTGTGACTCTGTGTGTGTGTGTGTGTGTGTACCTGTGTGTATGGGCGAGCGCATATGTGAGAGTGTGTGAGTGTGTACGTGTGCGTGTGTGTGTGAGTGTAAAATCTCAAATGCAGAGACAAGATGTTCGGATGAACACCGGCCCCCTCTGTCAGACGTTTACTTGGAGGCGCTACGACTCCCCAGTGCCTCCCGGCTACCTGCTGGTCCCCTGGTGCAGCCCCGCCGTCACCTCTGTGACAACACACACGGGAAGGAAGCAATCTGCTCACGTGCCACTCGATGTGTTTCCATCACAACAAACCACCCCAGCATATGGCGGCTTAAGGCACCGAGACTGTTAACCTACACTTGAAATTCTGCCAGCCAGCTGGAGTGGACGGGGTAGGTTTTCTGACCTTTACAGTGTTGACCGTGGACCCCCGAAGGCCCGACTGGCCCGGGGCCTCTAGGCTGGCACCGACTGTGTCAGCGGTAGCTTAGCTGCGCTGGGCCACAGGGTCTTGCTGCCCTCCGCAAGGCCTCCCCGCGGTGCCTGGGCATCTCCAGGTGCTGGGGTTGGGCTCAGAGACATAGTGTCCCCAGGGTGGAATCGCCCAGCCTACGAAGGCCAGAGCACCCCACCCCCTGCGCTCTCTGGGGCTCAGAGAGGTCCCGCGCCCGGCCCCTCCCCCTCCCAGGGAGAGGAAACGCGCTCCGCCTCTCAACGGTGGGCTGCGGGAGGACTGCGGCCGCCTTCAACGGCCACAACCCCAGCAGATGAGCTGGAGAATAAAGTCACCCAATAAAAACGACGCAAACAAACAAAATCAACCATTTCCGGGGACGTGGGCTGGCTCTGGGCCCTGCCACCCCCAGCAGCATCGGTGAGGAGGGCCCCGGCTCACGTGCGTGGGGCTGGGATCCTGAACGCCGGCGTCTCTCGAAGCAGCACCCACCCGTGCGCAAACGTTCTGGCTCGAAGAACCCAGTGTGAATGACGACGGACAGTCCTGAGTCCCAAGGAGGACCGTGAAAGAGGGAAACACTCGGTGAGACGTGATCACGTGTCTGCATCCTACGGTCCCAGAGAAATGGCCTCAAAAGCAGCAATAAAGTAATTTAAGATCAAATAAAATAGGACAGAATTGGCTGCCTTCACGGCAACTGAATATCAGTTGCGGGGGGCCTGGGGTGACGGGCAGGAAAGCCGGGAACCTTACTCTCATGGTCTCCTCTGTCTTAAAGAGCACGTCTGGTCAGTGACCCGAAGGGGTCCCAGATGGCAGGGGCCTCTTCTGGGAGACATGCGGACGCCCCTTCCGAGTCAGCACAGGGTGCATTGCTACTGTGATGTGTCCCAACATGTCGCCGCTGGATATTGGATCAAAACTAGATTCTGTGCTGGCAGAGCAGGGGTCAGCCTACGTTTCTCCTTCCAGAACTAGTCTGTATTTTCTTCCTTTCGTGACGGCCTTGGAGAAATTCACTCTTTTTCCCCCTAAAGCCATGAGGGGAGGTTGGACGTCAGATGGCAAGATCGCAGGAAAGAAAAAGGAGAAAAACAAGGAAACCCGTGCTCTTGACCTTGAACCCACAGACCTTCTGCACAAGGACGGAATGAGCGGCCCGCAGCGTCTGAGGGCTCTCTGTGCCGGACTCAGCGACTGAGCCGCGCGCGACAGGGGGCGGGGGCAGGGGGACTGTCCTCGGGCTCAAGGACAGGAGTAGAGCAGGGCTGCGTTGGAGACTGCACGCTGGCAGGGTCCCAGGACACCTTGGTCCTGGTATGCAGCCCAACCCTAGCCCCGCCCCAGGGTAACTCAGAAAACAGAATTAGGTCATCTTATAAAGAGGAGGACTGATGGCCTCTACCTCTGCCTGAAGCTGTGACGTTATCTCGTCTTAATTGACTTCCCGTTTGTCACCCTCAGCTCTTTTCTGGATGGAACAAGGCTTTCCTTTAGCCCAGCTGCTAATTAACACCCCAAGCCTGACCATCAGAGGTGATCTAATGAGGAAGCCAGGTTGTGTAACCCACACGTTCCCTGCTCACCCACCTCTGCTCTTGTGCAACAGCCGTGGAGACCGGACGGAGCTGACCCCGGACAGCTGAGAAAGCTCTCCTCGGTGATGGCCATGCACTTGGGAAAGTGGAAACTGACCCCGGTTCCCGGCTGTTTCCCAGCAAGCCACCCCCGGGGACTGTCCACCCAACCAGCCCGCTAGCCTCGTAAGACACTGTTCGTCTTTGCCTTTTAGTTTATTAAGTAAAAGGGGCCGTGCTGTCTTTGTCTCTGATTTATGTGGAGAGCGTGTGCACGCATGTTACGAATTATAAGCGATCAATGTGTAGATGAAGAAATGGATGGTCTGTTGGCCAATACCTGTTCACAGACGTGACATACGTGGGGGTCAGAATCCAGCTGAGGACACCAAAAAAGTGTCGGTGCCCAATTGGGAAAAAGTCTAATACTGGGAATTAAGGGTTTTAAAAACCACCGAAGGAACACGTTTTAAGTTAGGATTCTTGGAATGACGTTTGGAACAGTAAGAACCAGCCCAGTGGGAGAATTACTGCTTCTGAGATCACTGCTGGAGCCACACCAGGCCAAGTTCAGAGCTGTTTGGGCTCATGCCGCAACACATCCAAGGGGTGACATTTTTATGCTCCAAACTGAGTGTAGGAAGACGGGAGAGGGAGCACTTGGAGGAGAAAGGAGCAAAGACAGAAGTCTCAGAACGAGCACATAGCCTCAACCCTGCCGTCCCGAACTTCTAGACCACGGCTCAGCAAACTTTTCCCGGAAAGGGCTGGAAAGTAACTACTTTTGGCTCTGCGGGCCATAGCGTCTCTGTCCCAACTACTCCCCGGGACCGCCGCAGCGGCAGCACGGCATGGACGATAGTAAGAGGACGAGGGCTCCGCGCTCCTGTTGAGAAAACCAGAGGGCAACCCGGACTTGGCCGAGCCTTGCTCTAGGGATCTAAGTGGAACCGAATTTCTCTCCGGAACCCTAGTTGCAAGGGAGTCTGGAAAAGGCAGTTTTTCTTTCTCAATTCAATGGCCCAAGACCTTGAAGGGGGGCAGCTTTCCTGCCCAAGGGAAGCATGTGCTTTTGCAACTTCCTGTTTATTAAGATAAGGAGCAGGCCCTAGCCAGAGGAAAGGTGTGACCCTCGCGTCGAGGGCTGTGCTGGTTTTCCCTGCTGAAGAGACACCTCTTGAAGAACGGTCAGACGCGGTGACATTGATGACAAGTCACTCTTACTCTCCAGAGCCGTCTGTCCGTGCACGGGTCGGTCACGGGGAGGATCTCCGCACCTTGCGTCTGGTGAGGACGGTCTCTGCAGTCCTCCCGGAGACGCTGTAATGGCTTTGGCTTCAGCTGGAGGGGAGGTCCCGGGAGCCCACTCACCTTTTCTGGGCCAGAGCAAGGGGTCATGCGAGCACGCAGCCCATGATCAAATACCTCTGTCTTAACTGCACGTTCAGGAACCAGGAAAAAAACCACAAGATGGGTTTCCAGAGCCACTGGAGACTTCCATGTCTCTCTGAACCTCCCACCCCCCGCCCAGCTAAGTCCTGACTCTGGGGTGGGTTCTCTCACCTCAGATCCTGGGTCTGCTACTCCCAGAAAATCTGGGTACCCCTTCCCCAGTGCACAGCCTTCCTAGCTAATGGCAGCAAGTCCGTTCAGGAAGGTAGGGGAACCCCCGCAGCATGTTTGCGCGGCAGCACTCCAGGCTGTGAGCCCAAGGGGACCGGCCCACCCCCTCCCCCTCCACGTGCTCCGTCATGGAAGGCTCCAGAATGCTGGCTTAGTGCTTTTCAGGCCCAGAGCTCGAGCAGGCTGTGCATCTACCTCAGGGGTCCCACTGCCCGGGCGACGTGATCACAGCTTCGCCCAGCTGTCGGCCACGGTGGGGACCCTCTCGTCTCTCAGCAGGGTCCCTCGACTCCCCCCTCCGCCGCAGTGAGGGCCCCGTGGCATTTCTCCCCAGACCACCCCGAGGAAAGCTCACCACTCCGCGCATCACGATGGGAACGTAAGCCAGCTTTGACTTTGTAACGTCTTCAGTAAAACAACTGTGATGAATTTAATGCAAACTTCATGCATTATTTCTCTTCCCGTTCCGACAGGACTGATGTCTATGGAAACCTGTGGGTTTTATTGTGCTTCAGTGCCTATGACGAACTCAGGATTTGGAATTATTTGAGTTGGCACCGTTTGGAGTTTTGCCTCTTTGCTGCGGCTGCTGATAAAGCAGGTGTCCGCGGGGCTTCCGGAGGCATTTCCTGGAGACAGAACCAGCGGAGCAGAGAGATTAAATACCTTGTGTGAATCAGAAAACTTAAAACATTTAGCTGAAGCTTAAGATGTCCTGCCCATCACCGTCGTGACTGCAAACTCTGATGTACTTTGTTAAGTCCCATGATTTGGGGCCATTTTTCTGTGATTCCAGATTCCACGAGGCTCATTTGGAAGCTGAAGGAGGGAGGTGGCGCGGGGCCGGGGGGTCTCATTCTTCTCCGGCGCTGAGTGTGGAGCTCCCTCACTGCCCCCAGCAAGGTGTCCACCCGGCAGGACGGCTTTGTGCTCAGACCCGGGTAAGCTTAGCAGGAAAGCAGAGACTCTGGAACCAAAGTGCCCAAGTCTGAATCCTACATCCACCGCTTTCTGGGCAAGACACTTAACTTGTCTCAGCTTCCTCATCCATAATATGGGGACAGGAGAGCTCCACACTGATGGGACTTTCCAGAGGTGAAAGAATTGAGTTCACGTGAAGCGTCGCGAGCACGTCTGCACGCTGGGGCTCCAGCCCTGGACACATCATCCGTGTGGGGGGCACGGCGGCACGGGTTGGGGTTCTGAAGGTGAAGACAGACCACACAGGGCTTGCCCTGCTACTCTGGGCTTCACCCGCCCTTGTGCAGGGTTTGGAGGTTTATGTAAATCTGTCAACCCTTTCTTTCTTCTGTAAAGGAGCTTCTCTCCCTAAAAGAATCCCCAGTGGGGGTGGTGGGGAAGGCACACACAGCTCAAGACCAGACCTGCCTCTCAGGCAACGAGCACCCCTGGGAGATGTTCTCTCTCCCTCCTGCCCATGTGCTCCTGCCTGAGACGCGGCTCCAGGCCCGGGGATCCGAGCTGTTGCTGCTCCTCAGGGGGACGCGAGACGTGTCAGCCCTGGCTCTGCTGGTGTTTCCAAGGATGGCAGCGGGAGAACAGCCCGCCCCACTGACCCGTGCGTCTCACCCCTTCCTCTCGCCCTCCTCCCACTCTGGATGTTTGCAGAACTAAACGGAATCCCAGCCAAAGTTCTACACCACCTTTTAGAGACTCAGAAACCCTTTTAACTCACATCATGTCCCCTAAAAGCATCCAAACAGCAGCTGCCAAAAGAGGTGTGATTTGTGCCAGGCGAAGTCACCGCGGTGAGCCCACCCTCCATCGGTTTTCCGGGGAGAGTTCAGGGCTCTCAGCCGGGTCCACTGACTGACCGTGACACAGTGTATGGGGCAAGTACTAGGAAGAATTGAAAGTCTGGTCTGATGTTATCTGCAGATGTTTCCTGTGAGCTCAGGGGTCTTCAGCACCAGGGCCACGTCCTCTGTTTCCAAGTGTGATCTACTCAGTCACCTGTGCCTGTCCGAGGGCACACGGGCTGCATGAAGAGACTCGAGCCATCCGGGGCCCCATGGCTGGGCCGCCAAGGGCTCTGGGGGCATCAACGGCCCTGAGAGCTACAAGAGAAGCCTCCTGTCCCCCCAGACAGCCTTGACAGGAGCCCGAGCAGCAGAGATGGTGAAGGCAAGGGAGAGACCCATTTAAGGAGGAGGAAGAGAGAGACATAAGACAGATGGTGCTGGGGAGGCTGGCCAGTTGGCCCCATCCTCCCCCAGAGCAGCTGGAACAGTGGGCAAATACCATCTGCCTCGAGGCACCAGAGAGAAAACATCCAGCCAAGAATTATGGGGCAAGATCTGGGAACAAGAGGCAGGACAGAAGGGGGAGCCCAGCTTCTGAGGCCACTTCTCCCAGAGATGTCTGGCAGTTCCAAAAGAAGCAGTCGAGAGTGGCAAGACAAATCCAGAGCCCAGCAGCCTCTCCATGGAGGGACCCACCGAAGGGCAAAGGAGTCCCCATGGGCCACCCACACTCCGGTGGGGACCCTGAAGACCAATGTCCTAGGAATCAGTGACCAGATGAATCATCTCTCGGAGCTTCAGATCATGTGTGAGATCAGACTATGGTGAATCTGGGCTGCTTGGGTCCCAGCCGCCAATCAGGAGAGCACACAACCCCCCACCCCAACCCACACCCAAGGGAGAACATCAGACCAGCCCCCACATCACTCTTACTGCTTGTCCTGTGCCATGCGTGACCCTCGCTGGGTAACAACCCAACCCACAAGACAAAAGCAACAGGAATGTCAGCCGAGAAAACAGAAGCAGACTCTCAGGAACGCCTCTCAGAATGCCGTTATCAGAATCAGACTTGCTAATACTTGTTTTTTTGGGGTTTTTTTGCTGTTGTTGTTTGTTTTTTTTAAGATTTTATTTATTTACTTGAGAGAGAGACAGTGAGAGAGAGCATGAGCGAGGGGAAGGTCAGAGGGCGAAGCAGACTCCCCGTGGGGCTGGGAGCCTGATGTGGGACTCGATCCCGGGACTCCGGGATCATGACCTGAGCCGAAGGCAGTCGTCCAACCAACTGAGCCACCCAGGCGTCCCTACTTTTTTTGTTTTTTTATTTTGGAGAGTTTTGGGCGTATGTCCAAGAAAGTATAGTTTCATGAACCCCTATGTACAATTCATCTTCAACAATCACACACATACACGCACACGCACGCACCCCCTTGGGGGCATTAAAACAAGTCCTCAACGCAATATCACTTTCCCTCTAAGGACTTCGTGTAGAATCCCAACGACCCAACCATTAGACCATCGTCACACCCAACACAGTGAACAAAAATTTCTCAGTAGAATCAAAAACTCAGTTTGAGTCACAGACTTTGAAATGCCTACCTTTAATATGTCGAGCACATTAGTGACCAAAACTGAAAGTTCTTGCCAAGCATGGTGGTATGAAGGGCCACGGGAAGACGATGTCCCTAAACGGAGGAGAAGCCCCCACTGAGCGCGGTTCATGCCACTCCTCAGACTCACTCCCTTGTCCCTGCCACAGAGGACCCTGGCCCCGTGTGTGCGGACGTCCCAGCACTTAGCAGCTCGGCAAGGGCTTGGAATGGGCTTCAACCGTCCGCTCGGCACAGGCAGGAGTGTGGGGACGCCCCAGCCACGAGGGGTCTCTGACAGTGGACAAGAAGCAAGAGTGCCGGCGAGTGAGCCCCCCTCTCGCCCTTCCTCCGATGGACCGTTCTAGAGAACGGCCTTCTGTCCAGGTGCCTGCGTAACCCTTGAACACACGGGCACCCCGCGGCGTCTCTTCATGAAGCTGTACGTAGCTGCACGTTCCCCACTCGCTTCTTTTCCTTGACCTTCACCGGTCCGTCCGTCCGTCCGTCCGTCCTCCCTGTTCTGTGACTGTCCCTCCCTTCACCTTTGAATCTTTCCTGAAAACTTAGACTGGCACGGACCTCAAGCCCAGATCCGATGAGCCTGTAAGCTCCGAGTGGTACTGAACACACACGCAGCTCGGTGTAGGAGAGAGCTGCTGAAAATCAGGAAGAAAGGGAAAGCCGCCAAAGTATCCAAAGGAAAAAAATATAAAGTGTCTTCAGAGGAGCCGTAATTACTCAGTATCTGATTCCTCAATAGAAATATTAAGAGTCAGGAGACGGTACCATGACATTGAAAGTATTCCTTTTACATTCGGAAAGAGAACTCTGCGTCTGGGGAGAATGCTCTTCAAGCCTGGGGGTGACGCGGAGATGTTTTCAGATAAACATAAGCTAGAGAACTTCTCACCAGGGAAAACTCACTGAGAGAATGATCAAGGAGTGTGCTACAGGGGCAGGGGTGTGACAGCACAGACAAGCCTGCAAACGCAGGAAGGAAAACAAAGGAAAAGGTAGAAACTTGGCAAACTCTCAGAGCCTGTGACATCCTACAGTATTTAAGGCAGGAGCCAGTAAAGAGAGTCCAAGTGCCCTGAGGTCCCTGAATTATTGGTAAATGGTAAAATACAGCCAGTAAAAGCATATGTGATGGGGCACGCACACCTGTTGTATCTCTAAGATGGTGACAGCGAGAATAGTAAGAGATTGTGTGGCTAAGTGCATCGAGGCAGGAAATGGAATAAGACTGTGGAACAGTCAACCCTCAAGAGGGTGGGAAAAAGCAGATGCGGCAGTGAGCCCCCGATGGGAAGACAACGATTTAAGTACGATATCTCACAATTAAATCCAATGTGAGTGACTTAAATGTTCCAATTTGAGGGGTTGAAGGTGAAGAGATGGAGAGAGTTCTTTCTTTCTTTCTTTTTGTCTTTCTTTCTCTCTTGGGAGAGACCGTGAGCAGGAGACGGGGCAGAGGGAGAGGCAGAGAATCCTTGGGCAGGCTCCCCACTGAACATGGAGCCCCACGTGGGGCTCGATCTCAGGACCCTGAGACCACGGCCTGAGCTGAAACCCAGAGCCCGCTGCTCAACTGACCGAGCCCCCCCGGTGCCCCTGAGAGAGCTGTCGCACAGAGAGTACAGGGAGACGGGCGGTGACGCTGCCTTAGCCTCCGACAACACAGACCACAAGGCAGACCCGGTTTCTAGAAAAAGGGGTAAGAGTCAACTCATCAGGAAAATGGAACACTTTAATTTTTATGCACAGAAGAACCCTGCCTCGGCATGGATTAAGCAGAAGAAGAAACACAAGAGACCGACAGTCAGAGAGTTTTATGTGCCTCTCAGTTATTGCTAGAACAAACCTGACCAAAAAAATCAGTACGACTCAGCCCGGTTTGAAAAAACAAGCGAAACATCTGATCTAATCTATAGACAGACGAAGAACACGCCTCTCTTCTAGAATACGTGGAACACTGACTCAAGTCCATGGGACGCCGGAGCACGGAGCAAGCCTGGGGATTCAGAGGAGGTGAGGCGTGGCGGGCACCTGGTCTGATCGCCGCTCGGTTCATAAACTCCTTGGCCACTCCGCGGTCTGCGAAGACATCGCGATTCACCGTCATTGTGAACCGAATAATAAAAATACAGACAGTTGCGGGATATGGTGAGAGCCATGCTCAGGCGGAAATTTAAAAAACAGGAGCGCACGCGTTGGCGGCGGGTCGGTGGCCCCACACACATCCCAGAGCTCCAGAGCTCTAGAGCGACGAGGGGACAAGTTGTAGGAAGGAAGTAAAAAGGAGAGACCAGATAAGCAACCGTAGGAGACCGCATCGGACACGAAGGTTCCGGAGAGCTGGAAGCTCGTTCTGGGGAGGAACCGACTCTGCAGACAGACGCCCAGGAGGTTGCAGGAAGACGAGAGGAGACTCGCGTTACAGGGGTCCGGAGCGGCGGGGGCTGCGCCGCGACCTGGACACGGTGGCCGCACTGTGAGGTGGTGATCACACCATCGGGTAAATACAATTCGGAGGAATTTAAAAATGTTCATATCTTTATATTTTTATTATGTATAAAGTGCACATGGAAACTTAATGGGACCGGATGGCAGATATTGGGAATAAGATACTCTTAACCATAATATCTTAATAATCACAACTTTTTTTCATATTATTTTTAAAATTTAATTTTATTTAAAATTTTAAGAGACAAGCAGACAGATTTCCAGAAAACTCCACCCCACCAAAGTTGACCCCAGAGGAAATAGTAAACACCGGTGGTCCTATAAGTAGTAGAGGAATCCAAACGATAATTGAAAACTTTCCCATCAAGAAAAATCCAGGCCCAACTGCGCTACCCCAGTGAAAGGCCAATGTTAACTCACACAAACTCTTCCAGAGACAGAAAACAGCAAAAAGTTCCCCAACTGGTTTTATGAAGACTCAGTGGCCTTAATTTCAAAGCCAAAATAAGGACATCATGAGAAAACAAAGGTGCAGACCACTTTCCCCGTGCAGATCCGTGGCCGAATTCCGCCAGCCGCACAGCAAGGGCCTTCTTGGACCGCAGCGTTGCGCGGGAGGGGAGCTCTGCTGCGTAGTTCACGGAGCTCGAAGAACCCCCAAACCCACACTACCCCAAAGGCATTCAGTTGTTTCCCAGTCTCTGCCCTCACCCACGACCTGGCAGCTGCAAAGCTCTGGGACGGCCTGGGAGCCTGCCCGTGCACATCTGCTGGGACCCGCTGTGGATGCTCCGGCCCCCGCGTCTCCCGTCACCCCTCCCACCTCCCCACAGTTGCCTGTATCACACAGGCCTGGCTGCAGTCCGCGGTCGGACCCCACCTGCGCCTTCTGGGGACACCTCGTCACTAAGCTTTATTGTGGATACTGTCTACGCCTTGTCTTTTCCTCCCCTGCAGGGGGGAAGCTGGCACAGGAGGGCAGAGCCAAGAGAGGTTGGGAGGGGGGCAGTCCTGAAGGCCGCAGCCTCCCGCCGCTGGGAAGTCCACGTTCTGCTGGAAGACTGTGCCACCGTCTTCCTTTCCGCTCTAGACGTGTCTTCGATAAAATCACTCCCATTTATTTTATAGCTTTCATTTTTACCAAAAACGGTAGCTTTCTATTTAATTTCTATTTATGGAAATAAGTTTTAAAGCTATTGATTTTTACGTATTTATTTTATGTACAAAATTGTCTTTTTAATTCAATAGTGTTGTTTTGTTTTGTTTTGTTTTTTTCCAATTTGGCCTGTTGTATTTTCCAAGCCTCCAACCCTATTGTTTACCAATAAAGATAAAGTTGATCCTTTACTTAGAACACTGGTGTGACTTCTTTCCTTTTTATTTTATTACATTAGCTAGACTCCCCAAATAATGTCGTTTAACACTGACGGCAGAGGGCATTGCTGTCATGGTCCACATTTCAGCAGCTTCCTAGTTCACAATTTCATCTGTAGATTTCTAATAAATTACCTTCATTATGTTTCAGCAGCTTATTCCTAGTCCCATCTTATTTATGGCTTATGTTACAAATAGCTAGAATTTACTCCGATGTTATTTTTAAATCTGTTGATCTAATTACACGGTTCTTTAAAGTGTTTATGTAATGAGTCTGTTAAACACGCCGACTCATTCTCACATTCCTGGCATAAGTCCTACTTGGTCAAGCAAAACGTGTTTTCTAATTTACTGCTGGACGTGATTTGCTAGTATTTTATAGGATTTTGGTTTCTGTAGCTGTACTTACCAGTGGAGTGGATCCATTGTTTTTCCTCTTCTTTTGTTCTCTCTAAAGTCAGAGTTTGGTATTAAATTCATAGTGGGTAAAATATGAAGTAGATGAGAAATTTTCTTCTTTTTCTTGTGATCTGCTGCATTTGTTTGCATAACAAGGAACGGGCATCTCAATCTTATGATTGAGATGTGTCCTGCGGGGGCACTGCTTCTCCATCCGCTGAAGGGGTGTGCTGCCTGGTGTGGCCGGTACTGCAGGAGCATCCGTGCCTGAATAATCAGCTTCTTTGAAGGCAGACAGATAACCCAGGTGTAGAAATCTTAACACGTAGGGAAAACATAAATTTAAGAAAAGCACTCCAACTCTTCTAAAGAATAGAATGAGAATAGTTCATGCCCAAATTATATTTCTGAATCAACATTATTCCCCATGAAAAATGTATTATTAAATGGTATCATAGAGACAAATAAAAACACACTTTTGGAGCAATGGAAATTGTACTCGAAAAGGGTCCACGCAGCCCATCACAATGGCCAGGGCCACAGAAAAACTATAAAACTAAAATTGTATAGCTGAAATCTACAAGAATAGCTCAATTCACCAAGCCCGAGGAAATGGTCATTTGACACAAACAATTACTCATCCCTCTCCTACTTCACAAGGGCGGGTGAAGATAAAAAAGATTTCCATATGAAAGCTTCAGGGTGTTTCAGAGGAAGCCGCATTCTCTGTATAATCACCATTATTGTCAAGACTGCCAATTTAGAAATGACCTATCTCTGGGGTGACCAGAAGGTATGGCCATTTATGGTGTTTGCAAAAGCTTCAGCTATGAGAAAGGATTATTATTCTTGGCTCAGCTATGAAATGGAATTATTCAATAGGTACCACGTGCCAGAAAAACCGTGGGCTTTTTCGAGAAGTCTCTCAAGCTAATGCTAGGTGAGAGTTATACAATCTTAGATCAATTATTAAAGGGCAGATGGTCCTGTTAGTAAGCTATCCCAGCTGAGAAAAAATTATATAATTTTATGAATAAGTTTCCAAAGGCTCGCATAGAATCATACGTTTTGTAGGACATAGGCTGATTCTCAAGGTGAAATGATTAGGACAAGGTCTCATTTATTCTGCAGGTACACAGGAAAGCGCACAAGAGGCTGAGGAAACAGTGCTGAGCGAACAGAAATGGTCCTCGCCCTCCAAACATTTACCGCTTCCCGGAAGAACATAAAAATCAAAACAAATCATCGTGCATGGTAACTAGGTGACGAGAGAGTATGTTGATCAGGTGGACTGTAAGTGATCAGTCTCCCTCTTTGGCCATATATCAGATCATCCTGTTGCACACTTTAAGTATGCATAATTTTTATGATCAAAATAGAATGAAGTTGGGCCCTTCCACCCTATATGAAAAGTAACTCAAGATGGATCATAAACCTAGACCTAAGAGCTGAGACTCAAAAGAAAAGACCTTTAGGAGAAAATCTAAATCTTCTAACCTTGGGTTAGAAAATACTTTCTTATACATAACATCAAAAATGCAAATGACAAAAGAAAGAATACATAAATTAGGTTTTGTGAAAATTTAAAGCTTTTTGTGCTTCAAAGGACACCATCAAGAATGTGACAAGCACAACCCACAGGACAGGAGAATATGCTTGCTAATCACGTATCTGATAAGGGACTTGTATCTAGAACCTATGAAGAACTCATATATCACCATCAAAAGACAACCAGATTTGAAAATGGGCAAAGGATCTGAACAGACAATTCTCCGAAGTAGATGTGCCGATGGCCAACAAGCACATGAGAAGATGCTCGCCATCATGTCTCACCACGGAAATGCAAGTGACAACCACGATGGGAAAACCACGGCACAGCTAGACTGTTGGCCATCCTGAAGGAGACGCACAATGACAGCTGTTGGCAAGGCTGCGGAGAACCAGAACTCTCAAACACACTGGGGGAGTCGTAAGATGAAGCAGCTACTTTGTTAAACGGTTTAGATTTCCTCGAAAGAGTCGGACACAGGTTACCACACGACCCTTCCATTCTTTTCCAATGTGCGTGTTTGCAAAGTGTTGAAAACAGGCATCGAACGAGTACCTGTACATGCATTTTTATTCCAGAACTATTCACAAAGGCTGAAAGGTGGAAACGGCCCACAGGTCCATCAACGGATGAATGAAGGAACACACTGTGGTAGATACACACAATGGCCTATTTTTCAGCTGTAAAATGGAATGAAGTCTGATGTGTGCTAGCTGGATGGCCCTCAGCCGCGGTGTGCTGAGCTGAAGAAGCCCATCGCGGAAGGTCACACAGATGGTACGGCTCCGTCGACAGGACGTGTTCGGAAGAGATACATCCACAAAGACAGGACGCAGGTTGTTGGCTGCTGGGAGCTACGGAAAAGGAGGAACAGAGGCTGCCTGCCTAATGGGCACAGAGTTTCTTCGGGGTGATGAAGATGTTTTGGGACCAGACAGAGGTGGGGACTGCACGAGAAGGTGAATGTACTAAATGCCACCAAGAAACCGTTGTTCGTGTTCAAGTGGTTCCTTTGATGTCATGTGAAACTCAGCTCGAGAAATTACTTCGAAAAAGCACATAATCATGTGATGAGCTGCTCTTGCTCTTGTGGTAGGGAGCGCCCTGCCTTTTACACCTGCTGCTCATGTTTGATGAACAGAACACATCCGCGGAAAGGGGATGCCTAAACCCCCTGCACACTGGCCCCGATCAGCGGCCACCGGCTGGGCACCAGGAACATGGAGACAAGAGGAACAGAGCAGCAGACTCGGCCCCCAGGGAACTGGGTCAAAGATCAGTGCTGTCACCCCCCAGCTACCAACCCCTGGGGCAGGTCCCTCAATGCGGCCTTCACCCCGTGCTCGGTAAACCAGGGTCGTCACGACATTCTTGCCCACCTGGCAAGACAGCAGGATGCAAAGACAAGAATGGTGTAACATCTCCGGTAAACCAGGGAGCATCGTGTGGATGTAAATTTTGTATTCAGTTGAACCACACACCGTTGCCAAGAGTCGGCCACTTTTTACTAAGGGCCACCATTTGTGATCCGCGTTTGCTGTCTTTTCAAGTCACTTTCATGTGATTCAAGCTAGTTTTTAGCCTATTATGTAGCCACAATCCCTTGGATTAAAAAATACAACGTGATACACTTCCTGATAAATTAGCTCTGTAATTCTGCAGGTAGCGTCTTTCCTGTCCCATCACTGACCCCTTAGACCATAGCAGCCTACCGAGGTAAAAGGTTGAAGAGCGCGTTAGCACAGAGCGGTTGGGAGCACAGATGCTGGAACTCCGCTGCCCTCATCCTGGATTTCCCTTCTAATCTGGATTTTCTATTATTCCCTGTGTGACCTTGGACAAGGTGCTTAAACTCTCTGTGCCTCAGTTCCCTCATCTGTAAAATAAGATTAAGAGTAACACCGACCTCACAGATCGCCTCCGAAGGGGACGTGTGTCAGTGAGTGCAGAGCAAATAGACACCTGCTGGAGTAGTTGATCTTTGCACGTTAACCTTACTGACTTTCACATTTTGCCCAAGGTAATTTTGGATTTAATTTCGCAAAAAAATACTTCAGAAACGTAAGGCAACTTTTAAGTGTTCTGTGGATTTCCGTGTGTCTTTAGGTATATCTAGGTTTACAGGAAAGAAAAGGCATTTAATTTGATAGAGGTCCTATTATCATCACGCCCTGAAACTCTGAAAGAAATAATGCCAGAGCCCCATCAAGTTGGAAGTCTGGAGGTCTTTTCTTTCTCTCGCTTCCTTCCTTTCTTTCTTTTTTTTTTTTAAAAAAAAGAGCAGGGGGAGAAGCAGAGGGGGAGGGGCAAGCGTTCTGGCACGGAGCATGGGACCAGACCGGGGCGGACAGCGTGCTGGACTCGCGGCTCAACACAGGGCTGAATCTCCCAGCCTCTGCCCAACCGAGAGTGGGTGCTTAACGGCCTGGCCACCCAGGCACCCCCTCAGCGTTTCTTTCTGCGATTCCGAAGAAAGCCCTGGTATTTTGAGCCTGCCAGCCACAGAATCCAACTTTCTGACCAAAGTTTAATAAGACACAACATAGGAATTTCACACGCAGTATTCTTAGAGATAAAAAAGAACCACGGAATGCAAATTTTGCCAGCAAAGGAAGAATAAGAGAATTTAGAAAATTCTAGCATTTTTCCTAATGTGAAAAGCCTACTTTCATTCTTCACTCGTCTCAATGTATGATTTTTTTTTCTATTAAATTGTGAAAAAAGGGACGCCTGGGTGGCTCAGTCAGTTAAGCGTCTGCCTTCTGCTCAGGCCATGATCCCAAGGTCCAGGGTCCTTGCATCTGGCTACTGGCTCAGTGCGGAGCCTGCTTCTTCCTCCGCCTGCTGCCTCCTGCTTGTGCTCTCTCTCTGACAAACGAGTAAGTAAAATCTTTTTAAAAGTTGTGAAAAAAAATGGGAATACCTATTGCGAGTGATTGTGCTGTAAAGTGGGTATTTTGCATTTCTTAAGTCCTAGACATGTTTTCTGAGGTGTTCTAAGGAACAATGACATCAGAATCACCTGGAATTTAAAAAAACAACAACAAACAAACAAACAAAAAGCTACATACCAACTTCCTGGATCCCACCGGTTTTGAGATGTATGGAAATTAAATCTAAGATAACTATGTTATTAAGTAATTTTTTAAAAGAAGCCTGAAAATATGATCCGGAGACAGGACACGACAAGTAACACCTTACAGCTTTTAAAAAAATGAAAAAGAATTTCTAGAAATGAAAAACACTTCATTCAAATGAAAACACAGTGGGCAAATGAGCATCAGATGACCCCCATCTGGAGAGAGAACTAGGAGAGGAGCAGGAAATAGAAATCAGGAAATCATCCAGAATACAAGCCAGAAAGACGGAGGAACAGGAGGAACAGAAGGTAGTAAGAGATGCGGAAGCATGGGTGAGAAGGTCTAATATGTGCCTCACTGGAGTTAGAAAAAGAAATAATGAAGGATGAAACATCTTAAATGTTTTTAAGAGGTGGTTGCTGAGAATTTTCCAAGATTGCTAAGACACCAATGCTCAGATCCAGAAAGCTCAATGAACTTCAGGATAAATTTGAAAAAAAAAAAAAATGTTCCCACACATGTAGATGTATCCTAGTGACACCATAGAAACCCCCGGAGGAAAAAAGAACCTTTTAAAACATCATGAAGAACAGAACAGAGCATTTACAAAAGAACAGCCATCTACCAAAGATGGCAGCAGGAAGGATCTAAGTTGGGCAAATTGTCAAAAAGGTGTTTAAATATCATTGCATACCTGCCTGATTGGCAAAAAATATAAAGTCCAGTACCACCAAGTGTTGAAGAGAATATGGATCAGCGGTAACTCTTGCTAACTCTGCCCGTGGAGCTGCGAGTTTGCATAACCAGCAAGACAGAGTTTGCTGTCACTGTGAGGCTTGCCCCATGTCCCATCCTGGCTGTTCCCAGGGCAACGTTTGCGAACCTGCACCAGAAGGCATACAGCAGAAGTGCTGAAAATTGGAAAAAAAAAAAAAAAGAAAGAAAGAAAGAAAGAAAAGAACCCAAACATCCATCAGGGATACTATGGGCAATAAAATCTGGTGTCATCAAACAATAAAACTCTACAAGGATGAAATGATCCGCAGTTGCACGTGTCAACATGAACGGATCTCAACGACACGACATGAGCCGCAGACATCACACAGGACACACACAGTATGACTGCATCACTCTGCAGTCCAAGAAACAGGCAACCGCTTAGGGAATACAACACGTTAACTGTCTGTGTGTGTGTGCCGTAAAAGCACAAAAGCGTGGATACACATTGTTCAGATTGCACTTGGTCTCAGCCAAAAGGCAGAGAAGCGAGACACCATCATGTTCAGATTAATGTTTACTTTTTAGGAGGAAGAGGAGAGAATCAGGGAGGTATAGGATGAGGGCTCCCACTGTATCTTTCTTTCTTTTTTTTTTTAATGATTTTACTTATTTACTTGAGAGAGAGTGAGAGAGAGCATGAGTGAGGAGAAGGTCAGAGGGAGAAGCAGACGCCCACGGAGCTGGGAGCCTGATAAGGGACTCGATCCTTGGACTCCAGGATCACGACCCAAGCTGAAGGCAGTTGCTTAACCAACTGAGCCACCCAGGTACCCAGCTCCCACTGTATCGTATCTATGACATTTTATTTTAAAAAATAAAATCATAAGCAAACATAGAATGTTTTATTATGTGTTAAATATGGGGGACAGGCTTATAAGATTTTGGTATTATTATTTATATTTATATCTGTGATTATTTTCATATTTGACGTATTCTTTAATGTTAGAAAGAAAGTAGACTAGTATGCATAATATATAAAGAACACACAAAAATATTAATAATAAAATAATCACCAATAAAAACCATGTAAAAGATTTGAACAGATACTTCACTAAAGAAAATATACGAATGGCAAATAAGTAAGAAGAAATCCTCCACGTCAGCAGATGTTAAGAAAATGAAAAGTAAAAGTACAGCAAGGTGCCACAGCGCGCGCACCAGCAGGGCGGATGCCATGTAGAAGACCACGTCAAGTACAGTCCCGGATGGGGCGACGGGGCGCTTCTTGCCTTGCTGCTGCAAATGTACAACGATACCATCTCTTTGGACGTCACTTTAGCAGTTTCTTACCAATTAAGCAGATGACCTATACACACAGACATCGAACAACGCCCCCATTCCGTTCTGAAGCGTCTCACTGGACAAAAGAAGCCATCGGTCCATAGGAAGGCCAACGCTGATGACCACAGCAGCTTTACTGGAAAGAGCTAGAACGTGGAAGCAGCCCAAACGTCCATGAACAGCTAAGTGGACAGATGCGGATATAGCCTCCGAACAGAACGGCGTTTGGCAACAGGAAACCATGCATTATGGACCCTAACGAAAACCGTCTTCGGAACAATTACACTGAGGGAAGGGGCCAGACGAGAAAGTGCATGTGCTGTAGGTATGACTCATCTACCTTAGGAACCGTAAGCTGATGCGGAGACACAGAAAGCAGCTCTCTCTCGGTGATTGCCAGGGATGGGGGTGGGGGTGGGGGGAGAGGAGGGGCGGGGAGGGGGGGAGGGACCCGCAGCGGGCAGGAGGAAGCTTCCAGACTGACGCATCCGTCCCGATCTGGGCGGCGGTGACGGATTTACGGGGGAGTGCCGAGCCAAACCCATCAGACTGCACCTTCCCAACTGGGCGCCTCGTGTCTCAACTACTTCAATAAAGCTGCTTAAAAAATAAATAAGGCGAGTGGGGAAGTAGTTGGTGACCAGCAGGGCAGACAAAGCCACAGGCCACAAACGTGCAGAAAATCCTGCCCAAGTGTCCCACAAGACGGGAAGTTCGGGAACTGGCTGCCCAGGGGCGCTGGTTGCCTGTCACCACGTCCCCACTCCCCGGACAGATGCGGCCCTCCCCACCCCCCCACCGTGGTGGCTGTGCTCCCACTTCCCCCGACTGCTCCAACAAGCAGGGTGGTCAGGCTTGCCCCTGCTGGGGCGCTCATGTCTGGTGGGGAAGAGCGGGGGCTTCCCACCCGGGAGCGCGCACACCGGCATCCGGGCCACGGCTCCGCACAGCGCGGCCCCGAGGCGGCCTCTTCTTGTTCGCGCTCCCTCACGTGAACAGACATGGGTTCCCCGGCGCTGAAGACCCTCC
The DNA here is from genome assembly GCF_009829155.1 of Mustela erminea. Classification (NCBI taxonomy): domain Eukaryota; kingdom Metazoa; phylum Chordata; class Mammalia; order Carnivora; family Mustelidae; genus Mustela; species Mustela erminea. Next base: position 92,186,087 of record NC_045625.1, read on the forward strand.
AGTGTGGAGGAGCGCGTCAAAGGACACAGAGAGCTGGGGACGGGGAGGGAGGGTGCGGGCCAGACAGCAGGTCCGCCGCGGGGAGCAAGGCCCCAGGGAAGGGGCTTCTTTATCGCCCACAGAGCCGCACCGTGGACAGACAGGGGACCTGGGCATCAAAAGGGCAGCCATGGGTCCCCGGAGGCACACTGACCTGTATGCCTGCGCCTCCACCAGACGCAGCTCAGACCCTGGATGGCGCCCAGCGGGGATTCCCCGGTGTGACGGAGCTGGTCCCACGGAGGGGGTGCCCACTGGCCGTGCCCCAGATGCGGTAGCGGGGCGCTCTGCTCCAGAAGGGCACAGCTCCCCGAGCTCCCGTCTCCCAGCACCTGCCTGGAGGCAGGAGCCCCGAGGTCTCGCCCAGAGCCGCTGCCAGCGTGCTGTGCGGTCTTCTTCCGCAGAAGGACACTTGGGGGCAGTCATTCAACGTCGCACACGCTCTCCTCCGGGGGCTCCCTCTCGCCGCAAGAATGGAACCCGTCCTGGGGGCTCCAGGACGCTCTGTCGCCACGGAGCCTCCTCTGCACACGCGACCACGCCTAGGCTCGCACACGGCCCTGTGGTCGGCCAGGCTGCGGTCACTCGCAGCCCATCCCCGCGCAGGACTCAGAAACCACGTCCGTCCCCAGCACTCGGTCCGGGGCAGGATAGGACAAGGCCGGAGAGGCGCCGTTGTCAGAGCTGGAGAAGCACGTACATGGCACACGGCAGTACTGTGAGGGCCTTAGGACCAAAAGGCTAACAAGGAAACAATTTTCGGACAAAATGGCACAAAATGCTCCAGGCGGCTGGGGCGGGGGTTAATAACTGGGCAAAAGTGCGAAGGCAGCCGAGTGATGGGAGACGGGGCAGGACAGCCGCTCAGGGCAGGACATCAGAATGGACTTTGCGAACGGGTGGCTGGCTGCAGCCCGCCCCGTCAGTTCTCGGGGACTCCCAGCAGAGGGGGACGGCACAGAGCGGGGGGCCCAGGCGTGGCTGCACACAAGACCCCGTGTCCGCTCCTTCCCGCGCGAGGCTGCCCTTCATGCCGGTCTGGCAGCTGCCCCGGGGGTCATCGGTCACGAGGGGACGCAACCCCACACGGCTCCGGCCACACCCCTCCAGGGGGCAGAGCCAGCTGGGTGACAGGGACACAGCTCGACTGAAGCTGGACGGGCGTTCCTTGCGAGAACGTTCTCAGATCCACGCCCAAACGAGAGCCCCGAGGGAAAGAAGGGCCCCCGAGGTCACACACACGCCCAGGGCAGCGGACACACGTCCGCAGTCTCCAGAGCGTGGCTGAAGCTCTCTTTCCTGGAGGGTCGCGTCCGTCCGGCTGGGTGACTCCTTTAGGGAAGCAGCAGGTGCCTGCGGGAGGGCGCGTGGGCTGCTCTCCCGGGTTCGTGCAGGGGGAGGCTGACGGTGAGCCGGCGAGCCAGCGCGCTCAGGGGGACGGAGGAGCCCGGGCCGGCGCCAGAGCCAGAGCGGCCTCCACTTCGCCGGCCGCGTCTGCCTGCAGGTGTCTCGCTCTCCTGCTCAGGGGCGGCCCTTCCTTCCCAGGCCTCCCCACAGGGGAGGTCCCCCCACTTCTCCTCGCTAGCCCTGCAGGGACACGGAGAGCCCACAGGAGGGGCACCTGCAGGCCCAGACAGGAGGGGCTTTCCCGGCACACAGTGGTCCTGTGCCCGTCCCTGTGGGGCGGTCGTTGCTGACACACACACTCACACGGACGCACACTCACACCGTTGTACACATACGTGCACCTGCACACACACGCTCCCAGGCCCGCGCTCACACACACGCACACTTCACACGCGTGCTCAGACACACAGGTTCCCACGTCGCACACTCACACACTTACAGCGCCCGCACATATTCACACCGACACACACACTGACACACTCAGGGCCGACACACACACCGGCACACGCCGGGCTGTAGGGAGACCACCCCAGCGGCACACCACCCCCGCCACAAGGCGGGCCGCCCGAGGAGGGCACGCACCGCTGACCCCGAGGCCCCCACCTCGGACTCCTGTTCACAGGTACTGGGCGGCCCGTGGCAGGCAAGGGAGACCGTCGCCTCAGGAACAAAATGTAACAGCAGAACCACAGGCATCAGACAAATAGTGTCAACAAAATACTAACAAACAAAGAACGTTAGTAGTGCAACACTGAAAGATCCGAATGAACGCGGCACAGCGCACCATCACTGCAGACGGTCGCAGCGCTGCGCTGAGCCGCACCGGAACTGGGAGCAAAAGCAGCGGCCGGTGCACCGTGCCCTCCTCGCCCCACGAGCCGGGCTGAGCAGGGTAAACCGCGTCCCCCAAGGGACAGGACACACTCGGGAGCCAGCGCTTGGAGGAGTCCAAAGGGGTGACTGCGGTACCCGCCGGGGGGCCCCGGAGAGGCCAGGGCACCCCCGGGGCAGGGCTGGAGTTGGGGTCGGTTGGCACTGTTTTACCAAAGTCCGTTCTCGGCTGCGATGGTTGCCCTCCCCCGCTCCGGTGAGGGCGGCAGAGACGCCGACCGTGCCCCCACGTGACCTCACAAGTTTCCTTCAAGCCTCAGACAGCTTCCAGACTTAAAAGTTAAAATCTCTGACCTGTCAGAGAGCGAGAGCGAGCGAGCGCACACCAGCCTTCCTCCTGCCTGAGCCTGCGCTAGGTAGGGATCATTTCCGGCCACGGGACCGGCCGCAGGTAAGATGAGAGTGGGGTTAGGGGTCTGGCCCGCGAGGCTGGTGGGGGCACCTGCGGGGGTCGGCTCGGAGCAGAGGGAGGCCTGGGCTGGGGGCGGTCAGAGACACCCCAGGGCGCGTCTGGAGCCATCAGCGGGCGGCAGGCAGCAATGGCCCTGGACGCAGGGGTGGGGTCAGAGAGCTTGCCCGGGACGAGGACGTGTGATGAGGGACACCGGCACCGGCTCAGTCGACGCAATGGGCTGCGGGACACGGGACGCAAGATGTGTCTGCCGACATGGCCTGGTTTCCGGTGGGACAGGGGACCGGCGGAGACGCCCTCTTGCTCTGCCCCCCAGCCTGCGGGGACGGTGTTAGATCAGAAAGAGGAAGCGTTTGACTTTGAGTGACTGCGTCTTCATAGACACACACACCTGCCGGCCTGGGGTCGAGGGGTCTGGGCAAGCGATCGTGCTGGGACCCGCCAGGGCTCACGCCAAGCCCCCTGCCCGCTGCGCTGGTGGGAACTTAGCACGAGGCTCCTCGTGGCTGCGGTGGGAGGTGCCGGGACACGGATACTCCCAGGGGGACCCCTGCCTCCGTCACTGCCAGCAAATGACGGGGTGGCAGGCAGGACCCTGTGAGCTGTACCCACGGCGCGTTCCGGGGCTCTTCTGGTCCTGAGGACAAACCCACGGCTGAGAAACGACCCGCACACCGTGACGTGGGGCAGGAAGCCGTGGTGTACCACTCCCGCTCGGAAGACATGGGCTGTGTGGCCCTGGGCAGCCAGAGACTTCCAAGGGCCCTGCAGCGCGGGGCAGGGGGCAGCTGCTGCTGGGCCGGCCCGAGTGCGCGGAAACGGGTGCTGGAGGCACCGTATCGTCCGTCACGTGGGAGACTCGGGCCCTGGGTCCGTACCCACCTCGGACAGTCAGGTCGTGGCAGGGGTGGTGTGCGGCAAGGATGGCCTCACCCAGAGCCCGGTGGACGTGTGTTCATGCTGGTGTGAACGCATGTGGGTGTGTATACGCATGAGCGTGTGTGTGATGTCTGTGAGCACGGGAACGCACGCGAGGGGGTGTGTGTGTGTGTGTGAGTCCCCTCCTGCCTCCCCCCCTCCCCTTCTCCTGACCTCCTGTCCCCAGCACAGCTCCCCACGGGTCACCCGATGCACTTGTGAACAGCCCCGAGGGGAGCGACGGGCCAGCTGCGTCCCCTCTCGTCCCTGTAACACCCCCGCGGCGCCGAGGCCCTTCCCTCGTTCTGTGGACGAAACCAAACGAACAGCAGCAGCCGGGGCCGGGAATTAGACCCTCCCCCGACCACGATGTCCTTGCCCCTGCCAGCACGGAGCCCTGGGGTGACTCTCAGGGCCATGCTCCTGAGAAGACACTCTCTGGCCTTCCCAGGGGAAAAGAATATGTGGCCCCGGGCGTCGGCCACATGGGCCAGGGGGCCCGCGTCACGCAGGACAGCGGTCTGTGGGGCCGGGGCCTCAGTCTCAGCGGCGTCCGAGGGCCTGTGGGATCGGGATTTTCCCAGCCTGCCCCGAGGACACGCCCGCCATTCCCTCTCCTGTGTGGGGCACCCGGGCTTCCCAGCTCGCTTTTCTGGGCGAACAGCTTCCTCGCTGGTTCGTGAACCTCTCTGCTCCCCGTGAGCTGCCCGCACAGGCCCAGCCCGGACCACGGGGGCCGCCTCCAGCAGCACCCACTGTCATGGGCCGAACACCCCTCGTTCCCGGTCCCAGCGCAAACCCGTGGTCCCTGCCGGTGGGGACCCGGCCCACCCACCCGAGTGACGGCCGGGGCGGGGGTCAGCGCACAGGCAGGAGCAGGTGCGTGGAGACAGCAAAGAGTGACGGAGCCGCCGCCCGTGCAGCGCGCCCCAAGCGCAGCCCCGTCCGCAGGCACCGTTACGGCGGGTTTCTGATCTCCGGGCGTCCTGAAGGGAATCGCGCACAGATTTTAAAGGTTCGAAGGCTGCAGATAGCCTCTGCTACTTAGCACGGTGGCTTGGAACGTACTAGAAATACACGCTCCACACGCTCTTTGGTTTTGAATGAAAGTCGCCCACGTGGCCTGGTTGGCAACGTCTCCGTCCCGGGGGAATGCGTCCCTCCCGTACCTGGAAGGACTCAGGTCACAAAGGAGGCGGCCTCCGGTGTGAGAGGGGTGTGGGGCCCACCGGGCACGGGCACAGCCCCGAGTCAGGAGGACGGAGGGCCTGTCTGCTCCACCGCACCCAGACGCCGCCTCGGAGGGCAATATTATAAAAGGTCTCACTCGCCCCCGCGTGAGCAGCAAACCTGGAGTCTCGGTGAGCTGCTGCGCACGGCCGGGGGCGAGCCTGGAAGGCCGCCTGTCTGTGGGGGCTCCTTGGGACGGGCCCTGTCCCGCACCCGACACCTTGGTCCTCATCGCCTCTGTCAGCCCTCCAGAGCCTCACCACTGCCCCCGCAGCGCCACGAGAGGGTTTGTGCCCGGCGCCGGCCGCCCGCCCGGACACGGCGCTCACTGTCCCCCGCACCCCGCGGGCCGGAGGGAGGCTTCGGAAGGAACAAACCAGGTCGGTTTCCTTCGTTTCCAAGTCCAAGTGGATCGCCTCCCGGGAAGGAAGCGCTACACCGGTCTGCATTTCTTTTTCCTCCACCAGACTGCGATTTCAGTTTCGAGTCTCTTTAAAAACGTCCACCAAATCCCTGGTGCTGTATCAGCGATTGTTAACGGTCTGAGCGGAGCACGTCGTCCTGCCGCCAGAGCGCATCAGCAGCGTGTCACAAACCAGACGCGCGGACTCACAGCCCCAGCGCGTCCCTCTCCCCGGCGGGCCGTTAGGAGACAGTTTCTGGCAGTGCCCGGGGTCCGCCCCGCGGCACAAGTCCGCCCGCCTTCTGTTCCCGCTTCGGGAGGAAGCAAGTGCGTGTGCTGCCTTGCTGGCATTTCCAGAGTCGCTGTGCCGGAGTCTCTCCAAGCTACCTCTAACCGCCAGCCCCTCTTCCCCTCACCCTTTCCAGCACGGGGGCACCTGGTGTGACAAACTGGCCCCAGGGCCATGCAAGTCTAGGTGGGTGCCGTGATACCTCATCCTGGCTACAGCCATACCCATGGGCTCCCGTCTCTACACTGAAGTAGTGATAACCCGCCAGTTCCTGAACGCCAAGGGCATTCCTCGCCCGCCTGGGGACACACTGGCTGTGCACAATTGCGCAGAGAAACGAACTCCAGGGGAAGTAACGGGAGCCAGGGAGGGAGCGGGTCAGGAGGGGGGTTGGCGCTCCGGTGCTAGGAAGGAACTCTGTACAGGTGCAGTAGACCCACGGCCAAATGGATTTTCACAAGAGGTGACGGGTTACCTCTCCCGGGAGGTATTGAGGTCGAGTCCTGATGGGCACCTGCTGGGGGATTTGTAGGGACAACCCCTGGAACAGGCAAAGGGTTAGCCCGAATGACCTTCTTAGAATGGTACCCGAGGCATCACAATGCCCTCGCCCCGAGATGCCCTCTCTCCTGTCTTTTTGGGGTGAGTGTTTTAAAGTTAGGTGATGGTGTGAAAATCTGTGACTATATTAAAAACCACCGACTCATCTACTTCCAAAGGGTAAATTTGGTGGTATGTTAATCATAGCTCAAGTAAACTCTGAAATGTTTTTAAAAAGTCAAAGGGAATATTTATGTTGAGGGAGAAGAAGTTTTACAGATAGTGTTTGTGGTCTTAGATTTTGTTTTAAAATGATAATAAGGGGTGACAAAGATTTCTCTCCTTAGTGATGATTTTATCTCACACTATATTTGGAAAATGTTCAAAAGTGGTTCTTTTTATAAATTATTATTTTGAAATACTTGAAGCAGACAGAAAATGACAGAAAATAACAAAAAAAATCCATGGATCACCTTCCTAACCTTGTAAAATCCCAATATTTTATCATATCTCAGGTGGGTCTTTTATTACATAAGAAATAAAATTTTACATCATGTCTAAAACCCCTGGACACCAGGTCTCCGGTCACATCACTCCTACTCTTTCCCCCAGAGTAACTGCTGTCCTAACTGTGGAGCTTGTAAGTCCCACACATATTTTTCTATTTGTCCTCTTTATTGTGTATCCACGAACAATGCACAGCATGTTCTGGCTTTATAAAATTATTTATAAATGTTACCATGTTGTAAATACCGCTCTGTAAATCGTTTGCTTTAGTCAACCTTATTATGTTTTTGAGATTTATCGATGTTCATTCATTCATTTTACTAAATAGAAAAGCGCACAATCTACATTATATGGTTTTTACCAAAGTTTATTGATCCATTCGTCCGGATACGTACATTAAAACCACTGACGTGTTTACTATCAGGAGTCGCAGTGCACCCATGACTCCTTGGGCATCTGTATGAGCTTCTCTGAGGAGCCACCAGCAGCAGAACTGCCAGACCATAAGGGACGCATATCTTGTAGATGCCACCACGCCGCCCTTCACCAAAGTTAGCTCCTTGTACTCCTGCCCTCAAAGTCAGGGCTCCCAGCCCCCACAGCCCCCTTCAGAGAGTCCTGCCAGCTGTTACTCTGCCGATCTGCTTGCGGCTATGACTTTCAGCTTCTGATTACTAGTGAGATTGTGCATATTTTCATGTTTGTTGGTCTTCGAGGATATGTCACATGTGGGCTGCCTGTCTGTATCTTTTGTCCATTATTCCATTGATTGTTTGCTTATTCTCAGAAACTGTAAGAGTTCTTTATATATACTGCATACTAATCCTTGTCTGCTGTATATTTGCAAACAGACAACCTCCTAGACTGCAAATTGGTGTCCACTCCTCCACACTGTCTTCTATGCTTGTTTCTAACTTTAATGTGGCCCAAGGGATTGAGGTTCTGTTTTATGGTTTTGCCTTTTGTCTTTTGAGAAATCCATGACAATTTTAAGATCATAAATATCTCCTGTATATACCATCAAAAATTTTTTATAACTTCGCTTTTCATATTTAGGTCTTTAATCAACCTGGAGTTGTGTCTGACTGTGGCGTGAGATGGAGATTTAATTTTATGTCTTCTGACACTTGTGCCCGCTGCATTGATTGAACTCTTTATCATGTCGCTGATCTACACAGCCACCTCCCTCATATATAAATCTCACTCAGAAGCAGGGCTCTGCTTCCAAGCTCCCTCTGTTTCCTCTGATCTATTTGTTTATCATTGTAACTTTATAAAAAAGAATCTAATAAGCAAATTCTCCCACCTTTATTACTTTTGCTCATTTTATGCTACTTCTCCTTCTAGGTGAGTTTTTGATCAGCTTGATAAATTTCTCCAAAATATTTGTTGGACATCAATAATTCTTTGGTTGGGGCACCTGGTGGTTCAGTGTGTTAAAGCCTCTGCCTTCGGCTCAGGTCATGATCCCAGGGTCCTGGGATCGAGGCCCGCATCAGGCTCTCTGCTCAGCGGGGAGTCTGCTTCCTCCTCTCTCTCTCTGCCTGCCTCTCTGCCTACTTGTGATCTCTGTGTGTCAAATAAATAAATAAAATCTTTAAAAAAATTCTTGGGTTAATTTGGGAAAATGGACATCTTTATGCTGTTGAGTTTTCCCTTCCATTGAGATCTTACATTAGTCTATTTTTTTTTACGTACTTCAGTGACACCTTGAAGTGTCCTCCATAAAGACCTTTAACAACTTTTGTTAGATTTCTGCATAGTTACTACATATTTTGGGGGCTGCTATAAATGGCATATTTCTTAAATTGCATTGTAGGTTGTCTGTTGTTGTGAATGACACATTGATTTTACACACCCATCCTGTGTCCAGAAAAACAGCTAAACGCTCTCCCTGATTTTTTAATTTTTTATCTGTAGATTCCCTTGGATTTCTCTATGCACACCGTCTTCTCATCTCTAGGAAATGTCGGCTTTTCTTGACTCCTGGGAATGCTGGCGTTCGTCATTTATGATAATAAGTAGCTCCGGTGAGTGACGACTGGTGGTCGCAGCTCGTCTCAGACTTCAGCACACTCATGCTGAGGTTTCCCCAGTGGAGCCTGCTTGCTACACGTATTTGGTAGTGGTTTTTTTGTCTATGAAGTTAAGAGACTTTCGATTTCCAATTTCCTCTGATTGTGTGCTGTGAATGTATGTAGAATTTTAAACTGTTATTGTGGTGAATTATGCAAATAGTTTTTCAAATGTAATCTAACGTTTCTTAAAAAGGCCAGATTCGTCAGGATCAATTTGTTTTTACATATTGCTGAACTCCATCGGCTAATCTCCATCAGGATTTTCACGCCCGCACCTATGAGGACAACGGGTCTCCTTCCCATGCTGTCCTTGTCTGCTTCGGTAGAAAAAAAATAAACTCACCTCACAACATGAGTCAGAGATCAGCACCTTCCTATTCTCTGGAACACCCTGTGCCACACCCTGTGCCATACCTGTTCCTTGACCGTTGGGCAGAATCCTCCTATGGCCGCCTGGTCCTGGCATCTTGGGCAAGGTACGAGGTGGAGTAGACTTCTAAACCGCTGGCCACGTTTCTTGATGGTTACAGGTCTACTCACATTCTCTTTGCTTTTGAATTTTGCTGAATTGCACTTTTAGAGATAATTTTCCTCTCAGGCTTTTGTTTCGTCTTGTTAGTTTGTTTTCCTAGTATACTCTTATTTTCATCTCTATCTGTAATGACCCGCCTTCTTTCATTCCTAGTGTTGCAGATTTATGTCTTCTGGCTGTTTTTCTTCTCTCTCTGTGGGGGGACATGGCCACTGCCCACTCGCAGCAGGCGGGCTGGGCTGCTACCTCGGCCCTGGGACTGGCTCAGGCTCAGGGCCCATGAGCAGAAATGATGCTCTTCACATCCTGGCCAAGCCCAGACAGGCAGGCGAGCTCCCCGCACGCTCTGGGCTCCCCCAAAGAAAACCTTGGAGGAGTTGGATTCATATCTGCACCACAGCGTGGCTATGTGGGGCCGAGCTCCCGCGGCTGGACTTGGAAGTGACCGGAGATGGCCCTTGTTGGGTTAAGCCACGGAGATTCACGATTGTTTATTATCAGCTTGAGCCTAGAAGGTCCTGACAAATACTCAAAGATTTATACCCAGTGAGATTCACAGGAGCATTACTGATAATAGTATAATTTTAACAACAGCATTAAATGTCAGAAAACGGGAGCTGGGCAAATAAATTATAGCTAAGGGTATAATCCCGGAATAAATACTTTACAACAAATACAACTTCTCTGTTGAAGGTCTCTAGAAGCAGAGCGAGTGTTCTCACAATGAAATATTGAGGGAGAAAGGCAGAACAACAAAGAATTCACACAGTATGATCACATTTTTACTTAAAACTGTTGCTTTTAACTCAGGGGGAAAAATAAAGTGCCGGCCCCACAGCGTTAGCCGTGGTCGTGGCCGTGAAAGACACAGAGTTCAGGACCCACAGATGGCCATCGGGGAGTTTGTGAGACGGCACTGAAGGCGAGCGGGACGGCGCTCTTTCACAGACACGGCACAGGTAAGCGCGGGCTGTCATCCGAGGCCACACGAGCAGCGGCGGAGGGCGTCACGGCGGCCACGGGGAGGGTCCGTCGAGCTTACCCGGTACTTGCAGCACCATTTTACGGGGCCCAAGGCCAAGTCATGCCTTACCCCTGAGTTTTGCAGACAGTCACGGGAATCTCAGGCCCCGCGCCGGCTGGCTATGGTCAGGGCGAGAACAGGGGGCCTGCGGCCTCTTCACGCCCGCAGGTCGGAACCAGCTTCCAGCTGCCGCACCGGAAGTCGGGTCGAGGCTAAGAACTGGGCGCGCGGTGAACCAGCACGGACGGCCTGGCCATCCCCGGAGGTTTGAAAACCATCTCACACGTGGACTGTCCAGGAACACGATGGGCTTAAGAAGGGTGCTGGCTTCCAGAAACAGCAGAACACCCTGAAATCGGTGGGGCCACTGCAGGGCGGGCGAGGTGGTGGACGGGCAAGAGCCCTGTGTTTCCAGAAACGGCCATCGGGCCCATCAGAGAACGCTCGAGGGTCTCGACAATGAGTTAGGAGTTCAACGGTCCCAACTGTTTCCCTTGCTGGGGACGTCCCTTGGGCTATGGATGGGTAGCATCTCTGTGGGTCTTCCCAGCGGTGACACAGAGGAAGTGCATTCCTTAGTACAGCTGGAGCTGGAGTCTCCTACAGAGATGCTGATCGCTGCAGCTGAGTGACCCGGCGGCACCCGGGTCACTGCTTCTCTCTTCCGTCACGGCGGATACTCTCACTGTCGGTGCGGAGGGACTTCGGTCATCCTTGACACGATGGTGACGACGGTCCACGCGTGTCTGACAGAGGCGTGAGCACAAGGAATTAAAAAATGTCAGGAGCCAAATTGGGTGGGGTTGTTAGTAGGCTCAGGGGGTAGCGAACTAACAACCTGGAGTATCTGCCGTGAGTAACTCACTGGTCAATTTTTATTTAATGCTCACCATGTCCCAGGCATTGCTCTGGCTCCCGGGGACAAGTAAGAGTCCTACCGCCATAGAGTTGTTGCCGTTGAGCAGAACACACAGACATTCGTGGCCAGACGAGCGTGAATAGAGTGGGAGGAAGGCGGGCCGGTCAGAGATGCGGTCCGGAGCCTCCAGGCCGGGCGAGAGCGACGGACACCCAGGGAGTCCGCCCAGGCTGTGGCCTGGAGCAGAGTCTGTCTCTGGCTCCGGGAGAGGCTGATGGGTTGTGAACAGGTTCCTGTCCCAGGGGGACTCTGGGCCGGGCCGCCCCAAAGCCGCTTTGTCCCGGAGTCGGGCCGGCTGGACGCCGGCGGGCAGCCCTCGCAGAGGGAGCAGAGTGGTCCACGGTCCACGGTCCACGGAGGACGCTGGCGGCAGGACACCGCCTCCCCTGCCCTGCCTCTTTGCCCTGGACCACGCGAGCACGGCATCTGGAGCCTCTGGCCCGGACCCCAACACTGGAGGCTCCCACCACACACTTGAAAGGAGTTCGAAGGAAATGTGGAGATAAAGCCCAACGGGGCAAGGCGGCCCCGTTTCCAGCCCAGAGAATCCGCTTCCTGCTAAACGCACGGAGGGAGGTGTGGCGTGGTGACGAAGCCGGCAGCGAGGGCTGGAACCTCGGTGACTCTGGTCCCAGGCGAGCCACCTCGGGGCAGGTGGGGGCGGCTCCCGGCCCCAGGGACAGGGACGGGGCTGAGTGGCTGACAGCGGGAGAGGAGCCAGGTCCTCAGGGAGGGAGGCTCAGCAGGGCCTAGCTCAACCGCCCCGGGAAAGCCATCACGACGCTCCATCCCTATTTTTAGAACTCGGCATTTAAAAGGTCAAGAGCCTTCCCAAGTATTTATTTTTCTCTCCAGGGCTGCTGCTCTGATTGCAGCGACAGCCTCGCGCTCTCCCCACCCCCATCCCAAACACGGCTTCCTCTTCACCCGAAATGCCAAGGAACCTGGACATGCACCGTGCTCGGGGTTTGGCTGCTTCCTTCCTCTGGCTCCAACCCTGACTCCCGGCACCACGAGAGCATGGTGGCCACTCAGGAAAAGCACGTGAATGCGACCTGACGCCCACCCCCAAGGATATGCCCCTCCACCTCCTCGGAGACGCCCTTCACCCACACCGTCACTTCCCCTCTGTGCTGCTCACTCCAAAAGCGAGAAGACATGGCAAGGTACGGCAGTCTCCGGAAAGGCAGCGAGCGCGGGCCGGGGAGCTCAGCTGGGCACACCGCATACTCACCATCACGGGACGGAGCACTGACGTAGTCAGAATCATCTGGTCAGGTGGCCACAAGTTAATGCTCACTTTCCAAAGTAGCCGGTCGTTAGATGATAACTAAAACCCCAAAGTCAAGAAAGAGCAGTATCCAAAATACACAGGAATATGGAGGTTGTTAAACTCAGATGCTAACGGGGACCAGCCTTGAAGCAGACACAGCCCTCAGGAGCCCTGAGCAGACACAACCGGTGCAGTCACACAAACAAAGCTTCATTTAGCTTATTTTGCAAGACTGACTGGACCCGGGTCATCCCTTGCTTGTGCCTCTAGAAATCACAAGCGCAACTTGAACCGCTTCCCAGGGCTGAGATGGGGTAACCACTGACCAGCTCCATAGAACTTGAGAACATTCTAGCATCACGACCATGCCTGGGAAGCCCCGACTTCTCCCCGTATGGGCTGCTTCATGGCTGTCTCCCATAGAACTGGAGAACATTCTAGCATCCTGACCATCCCTGGGAAGTCACGACTTCTCCCCGTATGGGCTGCTTCGTGGCCGTCTCCCATAGAACTGGAGAACATTCTAGCATCCTGACCATCCCTGGGAAGTCACGACTTCTCCCCGTATGGGCTGCTTCGTGGCCGTCTCCCATAGAACTGGAGAACATTCTAGCATCCTGACCATGCCTGGGAAGCCCCGACTTCTCCCCGTATGGGCTGCTTTGTGGCCGTCTCCCTCTAGGCCTTGCTCCACGCTCTGATCTGAGGGACCCTGGTTTGCAAACTGCCTGTTCGGTCGCGCACAACTAACTTTTACTAACTGCTACTGCGGCGAGTCACTGGTTTGACTTCTGCTCTTTGCGAATTTTCAGCCGAGGTCCGTAGACAGTAGAGACCGTGGAAAGAACTGTGAGAGGGTTGGCTCCCGGAGGGAGAGTCAGGGATTGGGATGAGATAGGAAAGGCTTTTGAACCTGGTGACTGTCCTAACTCAATGAGCTTAATGAAGTCCTGAGTCAGGGCGGTAGAGAGAAGAGCCCGGGGCACGGACCTGCGAAGGGAGCGGATGAGCGAAAGGCGTGGGTGGACGGTGCCGCATGTGGGCCGTATGCACCTGTTACATGTTTGTCCTATCCCGACGGTGCCGCATGTGGGCCGTATGCACCTGTTACATGTTTGTCCTATCCCGACGGTGCCGCATGTGGGCCGTATGCACCTGTTACATGTTTGTCCTATCCCGAAAGCTTTTCATCTCCTCAGTGTGGAACAGTGGTTCCCAGATGGAGAGGGGAGACAGGGGGTACCAGGGCTTGCTGAAGGCATTCTGAGAAGCCAGGCGGGCGACGGGCTGTGAGCCAGCTTGATGGTCACGGTAGGAGATGATGGGTTATATTCGCCATTTCCAGATGCCCATCCAGACCTGAAAATCTGCCCCAACCCAAGAATGCGGTGGCTGCCAACCACAGGGAGGTGACGATTCTATACCACTTTGGAAAATAATATTTCATTTCTACTAAGGACTCTTCAAGATCTACAAACATGCAAGTTAGCCATTGAATGCTAATGCTTCCTTATGAACTGAGATAGTGTCATCTGTAGTAATGTCACTCCTGTTAAGCTTTGACCATCAGCTGCCACGGACCCTTATTCAGCTCCTAATTTATTTGTTTTTTTAAAGATTTTATTTATTTATTTGACAGACGGAGATCACAAGTAGGCAGAGAGGCAGGCAGAGAGAGAGGAGGAAGCAGGCTCCCTGCTGAGCAGAGAGCTCGACTTGGGGCTCGATCCCAGGACTCCGGGATCATGACCTGAGCTGAAGGCAGAGGCTTTAACCCATTGAGCCACCCAGGCGCCCCGTAGTTTCGTTTTTAGTACATTTTTAGTTCTGGAGTAACTTCTTCTTTATGGAAGAATCAAGGGCAGCGTCCCCTCCCCGGGCTTCCCGACTGGCCTCATGTCACATAACCACGAGGCACCTGTCAACACTGACAGGGCAATGTCACTACCAGCTAAACGCCAGACTTCACTCTGAGTTCACCAGTCTTTCTACTCGTGTTCTTTTCTGCTCCAGGATCCCCACACTGAATTTGCCATCCCTGCTTTTCATTTTTTTTTTTAAGTTTTCATCACAAAGCATCAAATGCTTGGCTCTGTCTTCAATCTTAGCAAGACCTAGTAAACCAGTCGTGTGGCAAAAGCAAGGCAAGAGGTAAACTGGATGTTCTTTCTATATCAGAAAATAAATGTTCCCCATGAGGTTCTGGCCATACCTTCTTCTCCTAGACCCTGTGGCAGTGGGAAGCAGCCATGTGTTGCCTCTCCTTTGTCTGTGCTTTAACTGTTGGGGTCCTCCAGAGAAGCAGAACCAACAGGGTGTGTGCACAAGGGGCGGGAGGTTTTGGATAGACAGTCTCACGCAATTCCAGAGGCTGCCAAGCCCCAAATCTGCAGGGGGGCCGGCAGGCAGAGACCTATGGGACATGTGGTGTTGCAGTCCGAGTCCTGAGGCCATCTGCTGGTGGACTTCCCTCTTCCTCTGAGAAATAGTTTCTTGTTCAATCCAGTCCTTCAACGAATTAGATGAGGCCCACCACTTCAAAGAGGGCAATCTGCTTTCCTCAAAGTCCACCAATTTCAATGTTAACCTCCCCCCAGAACATCCTCACAGAAACGTCCAGAATAATGTTGGACTGCCTGTCTTGGCACTGTGGCCCACCCTGTTTGACACATAAAATTAACACACATCACAAACACTTCTCTTTTTCCACCGTGGTGTCCCACAAAAGACTCCAGAAAAGGGGTAGGGAAGCAACAGTGGCCTGCAGTGAAAACGCACTGGTTCGCACTCTCGAGGGGGGATCCAGTATGCACGTCCGTAAGTCTAGCCTGCTGTTGGTTTTGAACAGGACATTCTCTGGTGTGCATTGGAATAAAGGGGGGGGGATGTGAAAGTGAGATTCTGTCACGTGTCCTTCAAGAAAGAGGCATAAGAAGTGGCTCTGGCTCTGACCCTGGGGCACCCGACATGCATGAAGGGCTTTCCTAGAAAGGCTAGTCCATCTCCAAAGTCAAGAACAGTGAGCCAGAAAGCAGCCAGCATCCCATCTCAGATCCCTGGTGATCCTGAGTATCCGAAAGTAATGAAAGGGCAACCTGGCTGTGTGGGTCAAACCACAGAGACTCTGCTAGAAGAAACCCCCAAGGCCCACTGGGTACCACCCGCTGAAGCAGGGGTGAGTGCGGCACGGAAGCACGGGAGAACACATCCGACATGGTTTCCATGCAGAGACACTCCTCCAGACTCAAGCGGAGGAAGGAACAGAAGCACAGGTGAACACAGGGCACGGCATCCCTACTCTGCGTAGGTGCTCTTGGAGCGTCCTGGACCTGGATTTCTAGACCCGGAAGCAAATCGAGACTCCTGCCAAAGGAGCTCTTAACTTGCCTTTATTTCCAGTAAATTCCACCCCAAACCAGAGGTTACCCTTTGGGCTTCGAAATACAGACATTCGGGGAGGCGTAAAGGAGGAACATTGTACAGCCGGTAGAAAATCTGTAAAGCACCACATCCTCCAGCACTTTAGGACAAGCATTTAGGGGCGGGTCCTATGGAAGAGTTAGGTTCCCCTGATAGAAATGCTCTCTCAGTCAGGCAAACGCAGATTTTTCAAATACGCTACAGAGCGCTCGAGGTCACACACGACTCGCACGTGGACCCACAGGACGGGAGGGAGGTCGCGCACTATCCCCCTCCGCGTGCTACTGACCACAAGTGTGAGACAAGTGATGTCTGGGAAGACCCAGCCCCGTGAGGCCTGGCACCACGTCAGAGCCTCGTCGTGCTGGGGTCCCTTCAGAGTGCTCATTCGATGCCCCCCACAGGGTTGCGCCGAGCTGCGTGGCAGGGTCCTGAGACGAGGACCTGCCCATGAGGCCCTCCTCTGCGGTGCTTGGGGGGGCGGGTCTACGGCATCACTCACAGGTCCGCACAACGCAGTGCGAGCCCAGGGTAAGTGACGGATGCGCGTTAATGCTAGTGCATCAGCACCGGCTTATTAATTACAGCAGATCGAACACAGGAGTGCAGCGTGTTGGTGACAGAAGAACCTGCCTGTGGGACTCCATGAACCACCTGCTCCGTTATTCTATAAATCTGTTTTTGAAAGATTTTATTTTTTATTTGAGGGAGAGACAGGAACAGAGTAAGAGAGGGGAGAAGGTCAGAGGGAGAAGCAGACTCCCTATGCAGCTGGACACCTGACGCAGGACTCGATCCCGGGGCTCTGGGACCATGACCTGAGCCGAAGGCCGTCGCTTAGCCGACTGAGCCATCCAGGTGCCCCTTATTCTATAAATGTAAAACCCTACTGAGAAGACCGTCAGAATCTGCTGAGGGCACGAAGGTTGGGGGAGCGTGACACGTATGGACCAACAGAACGTATGCACGGGGTGTTTCTGGGAAGGTTTCTGGGTGGCTGAGGGCAGCTCCGGAAAGACTTCATGATCTACCTTTTCATTCCCTTTGACCCGGGTACCACGTGCATGCATTACCTACTCAACAATAAATACGATGTAAAATTCGGTAACACAGGAATAAAGCCGCTGAAACAAAGCTAGTCCACAGCTTCAGTAGAAGCAGAGTCCTGGGGAGCAGGAGAAGCAGAAGCAGACAAACCTGACTGAAGAACGGGGCGAGCCACACGCCCAACCCTTAGATGCGCTCGGCTGGTTTCTGTTCTTCTCATGGCCCAGGGAACACCTCAAATATTGGTAAAGTCCAAACAGCAGCCCAGATGTCCGACTTCTAAGCCACAGCGCGGTGGTCACATGGCCGCCCCTGGCTCACGTGGGACAACCTGGCTGGAGCAAAGGACACGGCCGTGGTCTGTCCGAGTCCGAGTCTGTCCGAGTCTGTCCTCTGGCTCACAGACGTTTCCACCCGTGGACGTAGCTGGCTCTTCCACTCAGCCAACGCCTCCCTTTTGGTGGGGACGTGCTCGTTCTGGCTGGAAACCTCCAGCCGCGGGAGACAGGGACGCCTCGTGAGAGACGCGCCACAGAGGTGAAGATGCCGAACTGTCCCCATGACTGCCCAACCCACAGATTTCTAAACAGATCCAGAGGACAAAAGTGAACCCAGTCCAGCAAGGCAGTACACAGGAACCTGCCGGTTCATGAACGGACCAGGGCTGCAGCGCACGGGCGGGAAGAGTGGAGAGACAGTTTCCGTGTTGGTGTTCGTGTTTCTGATTTAATAAGGAAAAAATACCAAACTCCTGTTAGCGGATCATGTTATTTTATGGCGACAAGGTGACAAGGGGCCAGCTCTTTCTCCCTGACGGTTTTTAAAATGCTGTCGAACACGTCACTTTGTGGGTTACGCTATTTCTTCTCTTTGTCAGACTGAATGCTGTAAAGACTTCAACAGCATTCTAAATTTCTGGCAAGGAGCTCCAGGACCAAGAACCACTAATGTCCTCTGTTTAGAGCCTCCTTGAACTTTCAAGTGGCTCTCGTGGCTTCGTGGAAGTGGCAGAAAAATACGCTTTGAGTTGAGGACGTAGTTCACTCCCAGGAGAGGGAAGGGGCCAGGCGGGCGCTCCCGCAGCTCGGAATGTGGCTGCAAAGCTCTTTCTCGGGCTAGCTCCCTCTGTTTCTCTCTTCAGCAGGTGCGCAGCCAGTTAGCTTCTGACTTTATTAGTGGGACTGAACTCATTGCAACCCTAGCCAGGGACGCTAACAGCCACTGTGCCCGTGGGATGCTCCAATGGCCCCACCCGAGTCAGGGTGCAGGGTACAGAGTCAAGCCCAGCGAGCTGTGGATGCCCCTGGAGCAGCAGGCTGAGGCCCTGAGGGGATGAGGAGTCCCCGGGGCATTAGGTAAGCTGCAGCTGCCCTGCTAGGTCTGCTAAGTCCAGTGTTTGCAGGTGGAAACCGGGAACGTGCCGTGATTCCGGGCACACCCAGCAGCAGCTACCGGCAGGGACACAAGCGTGGCTGAGGACGGGAATGACCCGTCCCCGTAGCCCGTATCAAAGGACTGGTGGGTCGTCTGGAGTAGTTGCTGAAGAGCGGGGCAAGGACGGGTTCCTACACCTCTGTTCCCCCGAAGTCTCTGGAATCTATCTGCCCCTCTACTGCAGCCTGGCAAGGAAAGTTTCAAAAAGTCGGGATATAGGCCCTTACGGGACACTTTGCCATCACAGTACCTCTGAGGTTAAAAGCAGGGGAAGGTGGCACCAGGCAGCGTGTCCCGCGCCCTCCCTGAAGAGTGAGCCCGCGGCAATCCCACTCACCGGAGCCTGCACGGACACCTGCCGCAGCCGCCTCCGGGCACCCGCGTCTCTCCAGCTCTCTGGGGGGCTGCCTCCCGCACGCAGGGGCTCCCTCAGGCGGGAACGTCCTAGGGGCGGCCCTCCGCCAAATGAGGGGGCTGCTGCAGAAACACGCCCGCTTCCTTGTCCCTGGTGGAGAGATCCTGAGTTCCCCGGAGGGGCCCCAGTGGAGAAGAGGCCGCGTCACCCCCGTCACTGGCTCGTCCTTCCTTCCCCTCCCGCCACCTGTGAGCCGGGCGTCTCCGTCCAAATACAGGTTCAGAGCCCGTTACCGCAGGCTGCGCTGCCGGGCGGAGGCCAGGTCAGAGTCCGGCGCCCGCTCCCGACAAGCCGGCTGGTGCAGAGTCTGCAGGTAGTGTGGGCGAGCGAACGGAAGCTGTCCCAGAGGGTGGGACAGAGCCACACGAGCGGATCAGCTGTAAGTCATTCAAACGGAGACTAGCCGAAGATCACACCAGGACAGAGACGCAGACCCAGGGGCGCTGACCCTATCGGCCGTGAAGCCGTGAAGCTAACACGGCAAACTTTAGTCTGCAGCAGCGACGGGTCCGGCCGACGTGGACGAGGAAGACGGCCCGGGGGGCTCTGTCGGTTGAGCGTCTGGCTGGGTTTTGGCTCAGGTCGTGATCTCAGGGTCAAGTGTTCGAGCCCTGCATCAGGCTCTGTGCTCAGGAGTCTACTTGAGATTCTCTCTCCCTCTGGCCTCCCCCTAACTCTCGGCCTCTCTCTGCCTTTAATAAAAAAAAAAAAAAATCTTAAAAACAAAAGAAAAAGATGACCTCTGAAATCAGAGAAGGAAAGGAATCACACCCAGTAGTGAGGCCAGCACAAGGCCGGCGAGAGTGTGCGCTCACAGCCACAGGGGCCGAGCATGGCGGTCGCTCAGAGGAGCTGGAGCTTATGCAGAAAAATGTTACAGAGATAGTCACATTCTCACACCGAGCACAACACATTACCTTACACCTCCCCCATGGACTGGATCATGGGCTCGACTATAAAAACAAACAAAACAAACAAACAAAGAAAAAAACTATGAAACAGGAAAACTAGAGCTTCTTCAGGGTCTCATGCTAGTCAAAGGGCTCCTAGATGTGGCCCAGAGGCATCGTCCGCAGAAGAAGAAAGTTGAAAAACAGGGTTTAACCAAAATTAAAAACTGTTGATTAATTTTCTATTACAAGAAGGATAAAGACAAGCTAGGGATAAGAAAAACTAATTGCAAACCTTATGTGCATCTAATCAGGAACTTGTATCTAGAATATATGAAGAAAGTTCAAAACCCAACAATAAAGAAACAACTCCCATTACAAAATTGGCAAAAAAATAAAATAAGTCAATAAAAGAAAAATGGGCAAAATGCATAACACATCTTACCAAAAGCATGCAGCGATGGCAAACACGCCCATGGAAAGATACTCCACATTGTTATCCATCGAGGACACGACTTTAAGCCACGATCACCACACACCTGTCCCATCGGCTAAAACAGAGAACAGGGACACCCCCAATGCTCAGGGGTCAGAGGGACTGGATCCCTCATGCACGGCTGAGCCGGATGTAGAACGCAGCCGCCACCCTAAGAAATACTTGGGCAGCTCTTTCTAGACCTGAACGTGCCACTGGCACACGGCCCAGCCTTCCATCCGGCGGCATTTACTCCAGAGGAAGGAAAGCTTCTGTCTGCGCAAAACCTCGTACGCAAATATTCACTGGCTTTATTTGTAACACAGAAACTGGGAGCCACCACAGTGTCCATCAGGGGTGAGCGGTTAAGCTCACCTCTCCATCTCACTCAGCGGTAACGACGAACAGGGTGTTGGCCCACATGAGAACATGGACAGAGCTCCAGGAAGCTATGCTGAGTGAAAAAGAATAAAGCCAATCTCAAAAGGTCACATACATACAAACATGTGATTCCATGGATATGACAAAAGTATGCAAATAGAACAGGACGTCAGGGGCCGGGGCGCAGCGGAGGGCAGTGGGTGTGGCTGCGGAAGCCATCCGGAGCGATCCGGGCGGCGAGGAAAATGACCTGAGTCTTGCCCGCCTGGAGGCCAGCACCCTGGTTGTGACATTGGATCGTAGTTTTGCAAGATGTTCCCATTGGAGGAGAGTGCATCAAGGATTCACAGGGTGTCTCTGTGCTATTTGCTACAACTGCATGTGAATTGGCAATTATCTCAAGATAAAAACATTTAACCTTTGGGGCGCCTGAGTGGCTCAGTGGGTTAAGCCTCTGCCTTCGGCTCAGGTCATGATCTCAGGGTCCTGGGATCGAGTCCCGCATCGGGCTCTCTGCTCAGCAGGGAGCCTGCTTCCTCCTCTCTCTCTGCCTCTCTGCCTACTTGTGATCTCTGCCTGTCAAATAAATAAATAAAATCTTAAAAAATATTTAATCTTTAAAAATGGAACAAAACACACAGAGAAATGAATACATTTGGAAGAATTTCAACACCATGTTCATGCATAAAGGCAAGTATTTTACTGACTCTTAACACACATTAAAAAAAATGTTAAATGATTATGGAAGCCAGAGACTCAGTAAATAATCAGCTACTTAATAATCACAAACACGGTTTTTCAGTATCAGGAAGGTTTTTAATTTCCCCCCCAACACTTCAGGAAATTCCGTCCTCAAAGCCTCAAATCGCTTCTACTATTGGAAACTAGAAGGATCTCGCCGGCATTGGCCTGGGCACTCAGCTACGGGGGTCTGGGGCGGCTGGGGTCTGCACACCAGGTCTCTCTCCACCAGTTCCTCTCTGGTTCCGGGGGAGGAGCGCAGCATGGGGGACATGTGGGTGTCGGACAGCAGCAGCGCTGGCCCGTAGGACTGGGCGCGAGGGTGACTGGGAACGGCCCAGAATCGGAGGGCGGAGGAGACTACGTGCAAGCTGAGGCTCAACCTGGGCAAAGAAGGGACAGAAACGAGAAAGAGCCTCCCAGCGCGGGTAAGAGGGCGGACTGGGCGGGCAGCCCTGGGGCCAGTGTCCTCGCCCCCCGCCCCCCGCCCCCACCTCCAGCTTCACCCACAACATTCAGAAAATGGAGATCACAAGCCTCGTGACCCTGTCTTGTGGCAAGAAATGACACCAAGTAGGGCAGGTAAATACGTGCGCCGAGGCTCCTCCCACGCACACCCAGGAACGACACGGGGAAGAGCCAGGATGACGGCGAGAGATCCCAGCCAGTGGAAGAGGTGGAAAGGCATTATCTGCTAATTCAGAAAATGGAAAGCGAGGAGGGTTCTCAGAAGTGCCTCTGCTCCGTGGAGCCGCTCAGCCGCTCTCCCGGCCGAAATAAAAGCTCTTTGAAAAGGCGACGGTTTGCTTAGAAAACATTCATTTAGAATGCCTTGCAATTATTGACCCTCTCATTAGATCTTGGCAGAGCCGGGTCCCCCTGGCCGCCCGTGCGTGCCCGCCGTGGGCGGGGTCTCGTCCATGAGGACGGGAAATAAAAGGAGAGTCCGAGGACCCTGAGCGTGGGACGCCCGTGACGGGAAGCAGATGGCGCGGGACTGAGGAAGCGCGGAGCCGTACGGTCGTCCACCTCGCGGGCTGCATCCTGTGTGTGCGTGTGTGTGTGTGCGCGCGTGTGTGTGTGTGTGCGTGTGCGTGTGTGTGTGTGTGTGTGTGTGTGCGCCCGCGCGTGTCCTTCCCCTGCCCACGCCTCAAACACTTGAGCTCAGCTGGGCAGCCGTCCAAATGATTCATATTAAATTCTAGCTATATTCAGCACCAAAGTCATCTAGCATCAGAGGATCAAAGTTACATCAAGCAACAAGCGCCGGGGAATTGATAAGCAGCTAAAATTAGGTCATCGCCTAGCAGCGGCTTTTGATGGATGAAGTGAAATTTAGCCGCAGGTTTGCTATATAAAGATCGGTTACAGATCTCTTCCTGCAGCCGCAATGAACTCGCAACAAAGTATCAGGCCCCTGATGAAATGTTTAATCATGTGTTTCCCAGAGGACTGCGGCCGGATCGACAGCTTCCTTAGAAGAA
Organism: Mustela erminea; assembly: GCF_009829155.1. Classification (NCBI taxonomy): domain Eukaryota; kingdom Metazoa; phylum Chordata; class Mammalia; order Carnivora; family Mustelidae; genus Mustela; species Mustela erminea. Next base: position 92,208,836 of record NC_045625.1, read on the forward strand.
GGTGCAGCTTCTCAGCCCGAGCAGCGTAAAGAAACGCATTTTCAGTCCCACGTCCAGAGCCTGACAGAGGCTTCTCCCCCCTCCTCCAGGCGAATTCTGCAACGTGATTTTAATCACTTTTAAAAGCTTTCTGTCCAACGCCTCGGCCTGCGAAGGCTGACCCCGCTCCGTGTTTCAAAGTTCCTCATCTCCTTAGAGCCAGCGCAAAGCTCGATTGCCGGGCCTTCCTCCATCTGCCCCAGGGACCTCGTGTCTGTCCTCTGCCACTTTATTTCTGTTTATTTATTTATTTGTCGAGATGGAAGCTTTAACAAATTTACTGTTACTGTTCTTAGTTTCGGGGTAGAATTTAGTGACTCATCAGTTGCATGTAACACCCACCGCTCACCACATCGCCTGCCCCCCACCCACCCACCTCCCCTCCAGCAGCCCTCAGTTTGCTCCCTAAGGTTAAGAATCTCTTATGGCTTTTCCCCCCCTCTCGGTTTTCCTCTTATTTTATTTTTCCTTCCCTTCCCCTATACTCCTCTGTTTCGTTTCTCAAATTCGACGTATGAGTGAGATCATATGATAACTGTCTTTCTCTGACTGACCTATTTTGCTTAGCATAGTACGCTCTAGTTCCATCCACGTTATTGCAAATGGCAAGATTTCATTCTCCCTGATGGCTGAGTAACATTCCTTTGTACACATACACCACGTCTTCCTTATCCAGGCATCTGCCGGTGGACACCTGGGCTCTTTTTATAGTTTGGCTTGTGGACATTGCTGCTATAAACACTGGGGGCAGGTGCCCCTTCAAATTATTACATTTGTATCCTTTGCAGAAATACCTAGTAGTGGAACTGCGGGGGAGTAGGGCAGCTCTATTTTTAACTTTTTGAGGAACCTCCATCATGTTTCCCAGAGTGTCTGCACCAGCTCGCATCCCCACCAGCAGTGTAGGAGGGTTCCCCTTTCTCCGCATCCTCGCCAGCATCTGTCATTTCCTGACTGGTTAATTTAAGCCATTCTGACCCATGTGGGTGCTATTTCATTGTGGTTTTGATTTGTATTGCCCTGATACCAAGGGATGCTGAGCATTTTTTTTATGTGTCTGTTGTTCATTTGTATGTCTTTGGAGAATGTCTGTTCATGTCTTCTTTCCATTTCTGAACCGGATTATTTGTCCTTTGGGCGTTGAATTTGATAAATTCTTTATAGATTTTGGATACTAGCCCTTTATCTCATACGTCGTCCGCAAATATCTTTTCCCATTCTGTCAGTTGTCTTTGGCTTTTGTCGACTATTTCTTTTGCTGTGTGGAAGCTACTGATGAACCTCCAGTAGCTCATTTTTGCTTTTGTTTCCCTTGCCTTTGGAGATGTGCTCACCAAGAAGTCATTGCAGCCAAGGTCAAAGAGGTTACTGCCTGTGTTCTCCTCTAGGATTTTGATGGATTCCTGTCTCACATTGAGGTCTTTTATCCATTCTGAGTCTATTTTCGTGTGTGGTATAAGAAAGTGGCCCAGTTTCATTCTTCTGCATGTGGCTGTCCAGTTTTCCCAGCACCATTTGTTGAAGAGGCTGTCTTTTTTTTTTTTTTTTTTCTATTGGACATTCTTTCCTGCTTTGTCAAAGATTAGTTGACCATTGAGTTGAGGGTCCATTTCCGAGTTCTCTATTGATCTCTGTGTCTGTGTCTGTGCCAGTACCGTACCGTCTTGAGGATGACAGCTTTGTAACAAAGCCTGAGGTCTGGAATTGTGATGCCTCCAGGTTTGTTTTTCTTTTTCAACATCTCCTTGGCTATTCAGGGTCTTTTCTGGTTCCATACAGATTTCAGCATTGTTTGATCCGGCCCTGTGACAAATGCTGGTGGAATTTCGATCAGGATTGCATTGAATGTGTAGATCGCTCTGGGCAGCATAGACACTTGAACATTTTTTCTTCTAATCCATGAGCATGGAATGTTTTTCCATTTTTTGGTATCTTCCTCGATTTCTTTCATGAGTGTTCTATAATTTCCAGAGTACACATCCTTCCCTTCTTTGGTTAGGTTTATTCCGAGGTATCTTACAGGTTTTGGTGCAATTGTAAACGAGATTCCTTGATTTCTCCTTCTTTTGCTTCCTTGTTGGTGTGTAGTCATGCACCTGACTACTGTGCGTTGATTTTACATCCTGTACCTTTGCTGAATTCGGATGGAGTCCTTCGGATTTTCTGCGTGGAGTATCATGTCGTCTGGGAAGAGGAAGCTTTTGACTTCTTCTTTGCCGATTTGGATGCCTTTTATCTCTTTTTGTTGTCTGATTTCCCTCTCACTTTAGAACCACACATCCCCTTCCAGAATGGGACAGTTTCCTCTCTTCGTTGGTTGGTTTCTAAGAGTTTGGGCTGGAGACCGTGTTGCATGGGGTCTGGGTGCCTGTGGCTGCACCTCAGCCTGCCTGGGTCTGGATCCTTCCCCACGGGCCGAGTTGGTGTTGCAGGAACCCACAAGGTCTGGGTCAGAGGTCGGTCCCAGCTCCCAGAGGCAGCCACAGCGCCAGGCACACCCAGCACCAGCGGCTGTGTCCAGGGACTGCTGAGCCTCCAAAGGTAAAGACTGCAGAGGCACAGTCGGGCATGGGTGCAGGGGTGAAGGGGCTTCTGTGGGCTCAGCCGATCACAGGGAGGCAAATGGGCCTTGAACTTAAGAAAGGCTAAGGGCAGAGCCCCCTCACGAAGGAGACAGATTCCAGCCGGGGGGGTGGGCCCTGGTGCTGCCCCTCCCTCATTCCAGGGAAGGGGATCCTCCTGTACTGGGCCCCAGGAGAGCCGGGTATGGGTAAGGCTTGGGAGACGAGGGCCCTGTGTTAGGGCTGCGCCCCACCTCCCCGACCAGGGCTTGTACAGCCTGGACTCCCCAGCATGCCACAGAGGGGACTGCCTTGCCACGTGCCAGGGTGGGCTGAAAGATGGTCCCAGGGAGCCGGCAGGAGACAGCAGAGGTCAAGGAGGGACCCTCTGGACCTGCCCAGTTACCCCTTCCCCCCTCTTCCCTGCTGGCTAGCCACCTAAGGCCATGATTACCGTGTTATCCCAGAAGCACCACCAGGCCTGGCAGTGGCTTTTCATATGCAAATCTCATGCCACTTGCTTCCCATTCTAGCCAAACACCCGGACTGGCTTTGCTGGGATGATAAACCCTCTGGGGGAGGCCTGCTGCTATTCTATTAACCCAGCCTTTAAGCAGCACGGCTGCTGAAATCCTACAGCTGTTCCCTGGCGAGCCCCTGGGCAGGGACCCTACCAAGCGTCTGGTGAGGCGGCCTGGGTGGGGGGCAGCGGGCGCTCTCCTGGGGGAGCCCGGCTGACGCGGGAGCCGGCCGTTGGCAACAGGAACCACCGGCCGTGTGCGCGCGCTGCTTGTTCTCGGCTCTGTGTCTGTGCCTGACTTGGTTAGGGTTCCCCGAGAAGCCACACTTGGATAACGTTCCCGTACTTGAAGCATATCAGGGGGGTTGTTCCCAGAGCTGGAGCAGGACGCAAGGCCGGACAGGGACAGGAGACAGGTCGGGGAAGGCAGGAAGAGAGCCCGTTGTCACAGCTGTGGCCGGGGTGACTCAGCAGAATCGGGACCCCCGGCGCCAGGGAGGGAAGTCGCCGGAGTGTGTGTAAGCTGCTCCGGGCCCCGGTGGAAGGTTGGCCGGGCGGGGGTGGGGGCATGACCTGCAGGTGTCCCAGCCTTGCCGGAATGTGGGGCCGGAGTCAGGGTGGCAGGCCCGTGCCAACGGGAGTGGGGGTGTGGGGGGCTTGCCGGCAGCCCTAGCCGCTCCAAGAGTTGGTCCTCAGAAGCGCTGTTCCAAAGCTCCGCTCTGAGCCCCAGGTCGGGGGGGGGGGCCTTTCTGTTCGTGTCCATGGCCCGTCGTGTGCATCTTCCACACAGCAGGTGCTGAGGTCATGCCACGGGGGACGGCGTGCCCGTGGGTGGGCCCCTCCACCAGAGGCCTATTCCCTGCGGCCTGGAGATCACAGCAGGTGTGTTTAGGAGTCACCTTCATCTACCGCGCAGATGGTGCGAGCCGGGGCGGCGGACTCCGTCCTCCACAGTGGCCACACGCGTGGGCTTAGGCCACGCCACCAGTGCTCCTTAGGGTGCGACGCCAGCTTCCTCGCGAGAGCTGGCGTCTACACTCTGTCCCGGGATGGACGGTTGAAGCCTAAGTCCCAGGACCTCCGCCTGTCACTGTGTTTGGACACGGGGTCTTCGAAGAAGTAATTACATTTAAATGAGGTTGTTGCCAGGGGGGACAGTCAAGGTGACCGGTGTCCTTATGAGGGAAGAAGTCGGGACGGATGTGCAGGCGGAGGAGAGTCCATGTGAGGACACAGGGTGCAGACAGCCGCGGGCTGCGGACAGAAGGCTCAGCCCCAGCGAGCCCCTGCTCACGCCGCATCCCCGGACATGCGGGCTCCGGGGCACGCGGCGGGGAACGCCTCCGTCCGAGCTGCGGTCCGTGGCACTTGGACCTGCAGCGCCGGCAAACTCCTCCCTAGCCGGGGCACACTTGGTCCCTGCCTCACCAACAGAAGGCCGCGCAGGCGACTCTGTGACTGCGGGTCTAGGTCGGCTTCCTGTCTCTCCAGGACGCACCTGGCCACCATGCTGTGTGGGGCCCCAGCTCGCCAACATGGGGAGACGCCAGCCGAGGGCTGAGAGCAATCACCAGACGCTGGGGGACTGAGGCCACGGGGCACCCCAGGCCCCAGACTCAGGGTCCTTCAGTTGAGGTCCTGGGCACGGTGGAGCAGAGCCCAGCGACCCTCTGCGCCCCGTCTGAATTCCCAGTCTACCCAGCCTGTGGGCATAGTGGCGAGCGGCACCATGAAGCAGCCTCGGTTCACCAACAAGAACACCCGCGAAGAGAAAGTCCTGACTTTCCAAGGTCACACAGCAGGAAGGTGGCGGGCGCGGGCAAGCGCCTTCCCTGTGAGGAGCGGTCGTCAAGGGGCTCTTACCGAGATGGAAGCTCGCCCAGCCACCGGCCCGGGGAGGCCCCTCGCGTGCGCACGCCGGCTGTCCGCCCGCCACAAGGACGCTCCCCGCGAACTGTGTAAGCGAATCTGCTGGCCGAGCTCCAAGCAGTGGCATATTTGTTGAAAACATTCCTCCCCAAAGAGACGGCCAGAACTGATTCTCAGCCGACGGCGTCGGACCCCTGTGCCAGCCCGTCTTGGCAGCATGGTGGGGTTTCTGATCACTGGCAACGCTTTTAGTCCTTCCACAATTATCTTCACAACCTGATATAATACACTTAAGTCAGCAGACGCGGAATTATAACTCGGAAGCTTTATCTGGTGTCCTCATGCTGCGGGAGCCGAGGAAAGCAGCATAATTATACTGGTTTCCTTTTTCTTGCTCTCTCTGCATCTCCAAATTCTTGCTAATTATATAATTATCTCTAAATTGTCGTGCTGGAGCGTTTGTGTCCCGCTCCCTATCTGGAGTTTCCACGCGCGCCGCCTGCGTGTCTCTCTTTGGGCAGACGCGGTGCCCGCCGCCAGGTGTCCGGTCGCAGCCCTCGAGCGGGGCGGCTGGCGCGGGGTCCACCGGCAGCTGCTTCCCGGCGGGGCTGCTGGGGCCACAGGCGCCGAGTCCCCGTTTGTTGGCTCTTTTCTCGCCCCTGACTAGTTGGCAGCCTTTCGGGCACCGCCCCTCGCCTGCGGGTGTTTCCCACAAAGGACACATTTTTCCTTAGCTTCGACTTTCGTGGAGATGCACGGCCTGGATAGTTCCTTTGACTTTTAGCCATTTTGAGTGCAGTTGTTCACCTGTCCTGGGTTTACGAGCCCAGACCCTTCGCGGGGTCTCCGCTGATTATGAGCAGCAGCTCCGCAGGTTCTGCTGGTGACCAGACACAGCCGGGGGCCGGTGGTGACCAGACACAGCCGGGGGCCGGTGCTGGCACGGACGGGCAGGGGAGCAGGGGCGTCTGATGCCCAGCTTCCGCCTGTCCCTGCCGAGCACCGTGCCCTGGGGCCTCTTTACCTGGATGGCTGGGGTCGCTAGTGCACCGTAAAGCCTGAGCTGTCCACGGTGCAGGCTGCCCTCGCCTCTCTGTCCCTCGGCCGTCCCGCAGTCCGACAACAAAGGACGGCTGTGGCTGACCAGTCGACGGCAAGTCAAGGGACCCCCTTCTTCCAGAGGGCCCTGGAGTAGACCGCGAGCCCCCTTGCCCGCCACAGTCTCCCGCGTCTGGTGCTGCTTCTCGTCCTGCTGCTGGAATGGCTCTGCCGAGAGCTCTCCGGGAAGATCGTGTCCTGCTTTCAGTCCTGCTACCCACGTAAGGGCCCTGCTTGCTTCCTGCAGCAGCTTCACTAATTAGAAGCGATTAACCCTGGATAGAAACACAGCCTGAACGTGTGCAAATTATATGAAACAGTGACTTCCCCAGTGGGACAGAGGGCAGCCTAAGGGACTTGTGTCTGTGAACAGCTGTGCCCTCAAGGCGATCCCCAGGGCTGTTCCACCGGGACGGGGCTACTGATGTCCCGGGTTCCCAGGGACCCATACAGGTCACAGAAAGGTCATGGGTGGGATTCCTGCTCTGTTTCCCCAGCTCCCAGGGAATCTCAGTGAGGGGCTGGGGTCTAGAGTCCTGATCTGTACTGGACTATGTGGCCTTCGGGTGGTGACCGCGCCTGCTTTCCTCCTGAAGTAAATGGGAAAGGGAATTCCGGTGAAGTCAAACACACGTGTCACCTTGGGTCGCAGGTGCCTCCAGGAAGTTTCAAACCAGACGAAGCATCTTCAGAGGCAGCGGGAGACAGAGAATCCCGAGCGGACTTCCCAGTGGGTGCGGAGCCCGCCGCGGGGCTCCAGTCACGCTCCTGAGATCTGGCCTGAGCTGAAATTCAGAGTCGGACCCTGTGAGCCCCCTTCTGACCTGCGGTCGGGCTCCCGTCCTCACCCGGTGACCTCAGGGGCCACACACAACCCCAGCGCGTACGCCGGCTGCTCCCCACCGCCTGGCCTCCGTCTCCAGCAAACCCTGGCTCCCAGGCACCCCAGAAACCTTTTTAAGAAGGAAAGGCAAAGGGGCTGCCTGGGTGGCTCCGCTGGTCGTGCACTGACTCTTGATTTCAGTTCGGGTCACGATCTCGGGTCATGGGATCGAGCCCTGCGTCGGGCTCTGCGCTCAGTGGGGAGTCGGCTCCAAGATTCCCGATGCTTCTGCCTCTATCCCCCACCCACTCTGTCTCTCAAATAAATAAATAAGTAAATTTTAAAAATGAAGGAAAGGTATACTATGGCTTATAAATATTTGTTCCTAAAATCCTCAATTTTTGGAGGCAGTTTAATGCTCCCTGGAACGTTACTGTATACGCGCTGACCTGAGCAGATGTACGTGTGGACGTCGGTACGTGTCTACAGGTTTCTGCAGCTCAAATACACGGTTTGAGAGTTGCTTTTTACGAATGTTATTTATCGGATATTAAATTCTGCTGAGTCCTGCCTTCCCTTGACTGTCAGGACAGACTGGCCCTCGTGTCCCTGTGCGAGCAGGTGGGCTGGTTCGCACGTACGTGCAGGGGTGCTGGAGTCTGCACTGGGGGCACCGGGGACTCAAGGACACACTTGGTCCCCACACACAGGCTGACACGGGAGCGCACAGACTGGGGCTCTGAGCAGGGCAGCGGGTCAGGAACAAGCAGCGTCCCCGCCCTCTACCGACGGGACCTCGAGATCGCCGAGAGAAACGCAAGAATTCGTGTTCCTCTTGTGTCTGGGGTTTCGTTAAGGTTTCTTTGCTTTTCTTGCTGGGGAGGCCGCATCTCACCTGCCCGTGGGAAGTTCTTCCACAAACCTGCCTGGTAATGAGTTTTCTGAGTCCAGTCAAAGCCTGCCGCCTTCCCACCAGAGCCTTCGGGGGGGACGAACGGACGGGCTCCCAGCGCTGGATCGCCAAGCCTCACGCTGCCCCCCAGTTCTCAGGGCACCTACGTTCTTGCGTTTCGAGGGATCGTGGGGCCAAGAGCTCAGGACGTCCAGCTGGGCTGGGCAGCTGCCGCAGTCCTTTGCAGATGCGACAGCTCCACAAGTCACCCCAAGGGCCGGTCAAGGGGTGTGCCCGTGCCGCCGAGCGCAGGACAGACTGACGACACGGTAGCTCGGAGACTCTGCACTTCCAGGACCGGCGGTAAGAGCCGCACAGAGCGCGAGGCAGAGCGCTGTCCAGAGCCGTGAGGTCATGGTCACAGCACCAACGTGGTTTCTGGGCTTCCTCCTCTTCATACGCACTTCTCTGTGAATGGGAGTTAGTTGTGGCAAATGAGTATTTACCTCCCAAAACGAGAGCCGCAGGAGAGACGGATGCCACAGCCCGGAGAGGCGGACGGAGTCACCCTCACTAGGACGGTGTGGGTCATGCGTCCACGGACCCCTGCTGCCGGCACCCGTGTTGCTTATTCGTGGGAAATCGGAGATCTGAGCAGAGTGTTTGTGAGTGGCGTATACTGAAGCCAGTGAGACAGATGGACGGATGGACCGATGGACCGATGGACCGATGGACGGATGGACGGATGGACGGATGGACGGTGGACGGATGGACCTATGGACGGATGGACCAATGGACGGTGGACGGATGGACGGTGGATGGATGGACGGTGGACGGATGGACCGATGGACGGATGGACCGATGGACGGATGGACGGTGGACGGATGGACGGATGGACGGTGGACGGATGGACGGTGGACGGATGGACGGATGGACGGTGGACGGATGGACCGATGGACAGTGGACGGATGGACGGTGGACGGATGGACGGTGGACGGATGGACCGATGGACGGATGGACGGATGGACCGATGGACGGTGGACAGATGGACGGATGGACGGATGGACGGATGGACCGATGGACGGATGGACGGATGGACGGTGGACAGTGGACGGATGGACGGATGGACCGATGGACGGTGGACGGATGGACGGATGGACGGATGGACGGATGGACGGTGGACGGATGGACGGGTGGACGGTGGGTGGCAGTGGATGGAGGGAGGGAGGCCTCACGAGCGATGGAGCAGACGCAGCAAACTTACTCGCATCGTCTGGGTGGTGAGGACACCGGGTCCCTTTCCGCTTTTCTCTAAGTCTGCACTTGTTTGTCATCGGTGTCGGAGAGAAAGCCTGTGGCCAAGTGTCCCTCACAGTTTCGTCCTTCACGAACCCAAGGAGCTTGTTAAAATCAAACCCCTGCCCCCGCCAGGCCCCCACGCGAGTTTCTGGGTGTGAAGACAGAGCCGCCGTTGGCACCCCGTGCCGCACTTCTTAGGGACCTGGGGTGTTCAAGACACGGGACAGAAGTGCCCGGGGAGCACTCACCCCATACACCAGGCACAGCCCTGCCTCTCAGCACAGGAGCCCACAGCGGCTGTCTCCAACGAGGGGCTGCGGGCCGGACAGCTGGCCGCGGTGCCGGGGAGCAGACCGCCAGCCTCCAGCCTCTGGGGCAGCAGAAGTTCCCCTCGGACATCGGACGGCGGGGAGGTGCCCCGCAGCCACACGTGCGAATTAGCACATGAGCCGACCCAGGAAACAGCCGGACAATGCTGAGGCTCCCCACCCAGCCCCTGCCGCCGACCCTGCAGAAAAGATGTACAAAGAAACAAAATGCCAGTGTGGGTCTGTACCCAGGAATGTCGTGCTGTGTGATCCTGGGGTCAGCGGTCTCATCTGCAGGGCCAGGAGCCAAATGGAAGCATGGGCCCTGCTTCAAAAATTGTTAAGAATTTCAGAATGGGGACGGCGGAGCAGGAAAACCAGCCCCGGCTGCCTCCAGGCGTGGGGCCCCGAAGCCGGCCCCGGGAGCCGTGTTCTGGGGGCTACAGCGACACAGGGCACTTGAACATTTGTGCTTTTGAAATCCATTATCTGGTCCAAAATTATACACATCCCCACCATAATCCCAGGAACAGCCTGTGTTTCCTAATTAAGTCACCGGCTCCACATGGTGTGTTTTTCACCTGAAGTGTGGCGGACGGGTTCTTGGTGCACCGCACACATGTCTCCCGGGCACCCAGGAGGCCTCTAGGTTCTAGAGGAGCAGCGAGAAGGGGCAGAGTCTCCACATGGAAGTGACAGAGAAGGAAAGACACAAGTCTGGTAACCACACGTCGCCGTGCGCTTGGGGACAGAGGGGCCAGGCCGGGGACCGCACAGGGACCTCTCACCATTTCAAGATTCCCGAGCTCTCTTGTTTTACCCTGAAGGGTTAATTGTGCAGGCCGTGTGCATCCCTGGGCTGTAGGGTGAGGACGTTTGAGCCCGTGGTCCCCCACGAACCTTCCCCTGTCCCTGAGCGTGCGCCCCGGGCCCTGAGCCCCCCAGGCTACACGTCCCGGTGCCCCCAGCCCTCGGGAAAGACAGCCCCGCGGTGCCGGTTCTCCGCCGGGTTCGAGGCTCCCAGGGCAGTGGGCTCCAGACGCACAGTGTGAGGCAGGTTTGTAGTAAGAACAGTCCTGATCGGCGAAGACGAGGTTAGGGACGGGCTCCCTGGCCTTTTTCTCGGAAGAACCAGATTCCCCGAGGACGAGGCAAGCGCGGGACCTCCGCGTCGGTCACGCAGGCCCTCCTCAGAGTCCCGGACAATGAGCCCGAAGTGTCGAGTAGGGCCACGCCGGAGCCCTCAGCAGAGCGCCCGCAAGTGGGACAGGGGTCGCTCCTGTCACGCCCACGGCCTGTGGCTGCAACGCCGCGGAAACGTTTGCCGGGACCCTGCACAGGCACGTGTCGCCTCGAGCCGCAGCTCCCTCCTTGGACTGGCTTCGGTGGGGTGGCTGGGGAGCGAAGGCCGGGGGGCGCCGCTCGCGCTGCTGGGGGCGAGTTTCCGGATCCTTCCCGGGGCCCCAGTGTGGCTCCCCTAACTGATGCTCCCCCACCCGCTCCCAGCCTAGGGACCCCTGCGTTCACACCTCACGAAGGTCTCCTACACCCCCTCACCAGCGGTGCTGCGGCGCAGAAACACCCGGGGGCCCTGGCGTGCTCAGACTCTTGGATGTGAGCCGCGTGGCCGGCGGCACAAAGGCTCACAGGGCAGGAGCGAGGTCGGCACAGAGAGGGCTGAACACACGACACACGAGACACACACACAGGCCCCCGGGCACACACGGGAGTGCGCACAGGCACCCGCTCGAACACGCCGGCTGACAGTGCTCGCAGGATTTGCACCGTCGCCACTGGAACCTCAAAGCTGGACTGCGGCTGGCTCTGGGGACGCAAGTGGGACCTGGCTGGCCACGTGGAGGCGGCCGGGGGCGTTAGGAAGGACACCTCGCGCCCTTGAAGGTGACATGCGTCCTCTCCACGGCTCCCGGGAGATGCGGTCAGAACGACTCAGTAAGCAGGCTTGGGTAGACCAAACGGGCCCGGGACCGACCCAAGGTCGGCCCCAGGCCCAGTGTCTGGGCCAGTGACGTCCAGGTCCGGCTTACCACCCCCACACGCTGGAAAGGAAGAAGGAAATCACGCGTTCCTGTGTGTTCTCTGCCACTAGTCACTGGCCACGTGCTGGAGGAGACGCCCCGCTGGGTCCTGCTGGGAAGCGTTGGCCGTGGAGCCATCTGTGGTCTCCTCGGAACAGAGACTGAACCACGGAAGGCTCCGGGCTGCCCCGCACAGGCACAGAACCCTCTGGCCTCCTCTCCTTCTAGAACTGACGGCCCATCTTCTCCAGAGGAAAGCTGCTCACTCTGGACAGCAGAAGGGCATCGAGGTCGCAGGAACGGGCTTCGACCGAGCACATGGCCCACGGTTCCTGCAGAGAACCAGGCTCCGAATCACGCAGCGAGGACGTTAAACGTCGCTGTAAGGACATGAGTGTCACATGTGTGACGTTGGTGCAAGAGTCTCTCTCGGTCGAGCCCCGGGCTGCGCCCCTTCCGGTGTCCGAACCCTGCGCGGTGCGGGCCACCTTTGTGCCTGTGTTGCGCTGAGGAAATTAGGGAGTAGGGATTTTCAGATGCAGTGCACTCCGCCCCCATGCCGCGCCCCTTCTCAAGGCTGCATGCCCGCCGCGGAGGGGAAGGGACAGCGGGGTCCCCACGCGACGCGGATCTCACGGCTCCATCATCGTGAACGTACAGCCCATGACCCGCTCAGTGCCCGTCTGGTTACCTTCCCGCGCCGGCCCCCGAGCAGCGCTCCCAAGCCCAGGCCCGTGGTGCCGGCAGGGAGGACCGCGGCTCTCCGGGGCGCCCTGCGGGACAGGCGTGGACACCTGAGCCCTTGCCCCCCTCCAGAAGACTGAAAGTCACCTCCAGGATGGCGGAGGCCAGGGCGGGGACTCGGGTGGCGGCAGAGCCTGAGGTCCTGCCGGGACAGACTGAACACCGGTGGCAAGAGATGCCCCAGCCCGGGGGGAGAGTAGCCGGCGGGCCCACCTTCCCGCTTGTGCAGCATCTACGCGGGTAAAAGACAACATTCAGCCCGGCAAGCTTGCCAATCTAACTAGCATTGTCGAATGCCGATTCGTGACCCGGCAGCGTCCCGTCCGGCGAGCCGGCGCTAGAGCAAGGACGTGCAGGTAACGAAGGTTTTCTTAGGCCGCGGCCGGGCAAGGAGGTGCGAGCGAGAGGACGCCTTGTGCGATGCCAGGACGGCTTTGGGGCGGGGAGCTGGGGCCATGACGCTTGTGCCGTTGGGATGATCTCAGCAGCGCCGCGCAGGAAATGTCGGACTGTGAAAAGGTCACATTCCTGGGAGAGGTCGAAACTGTAATTAAGTCCGGGTTTGCTGTCACGGGGAGCAAATGATTCCATTTGTGCGTGTTGTTTCCTAACGTGTGTGAGTCAAGAGGAGCTCCTGCCCGGCAGAGGAGGCCGCGTCCACGGGGCTGGAGGACAGAGCTGAGCGGAGGACAGGCTTTGGTCTGGGCAGGAAAGGCGCACACGGGCCCTGGGAGCAGGGGCAGGGGGCACGGGCGGTCTGGAGACCCTGAGCCCGTGGGGACTCAGCACCCACCCCGAGGCTGGACGTCCAGCTGGAAGGGACTGGGCCGTCTCTGCTCCGCGTGGGGCAGCCTCCGGTAGCCTTTAGGACCTTGTGGGAGGTGCTCCCGAGGGAACCCAGGGGTGAAGGAAGCGCGGGGCCCGGGACGGCCGGCCCTGCCAGCAGGAGAGTCGGCAAACGCCGCTCAGCCACAGTGGAGGGTGAGTCTGACGTGTCCCGTCGGCTCCGCCCCGCGTCCTGCGCGGCCTTTCTCTGCGTCCCCAGTTCCGGGGTCTCCCGTCAGCAGACAGGGGAGGGGAGGAAGAGCGGGGAGCCCCGTGAGCTCGGGGTTCGCACGGAGTTGGCCAGCCCTTCCCAAGCCTGTGAGGGAAACAAGCCGGAGTCCGCAGTGAGGCCGTGGGCGCGGGAGGGCCGTGCTGTCCACGGGAGTCTTACCCGGAGCGCCTCGAGCCCCAGGCCCGACACAGGTGCAGGTGAAGCGGAGTCCGGCTCCCCCTGGGCGGGAGGGCGGGTCCGGAGGGGCCGAGGATGCCTTCCCGCAGGCAGCCCTGGTTGGGGCCTCACCCTGCCGCGCGCCCCGGGGTGACACGGGCCACGCGCACGGATCGAGCTCAGGATTCCCGTCCGAGCGGCAAAGGGGACTTTCTTCTGTGGTGTGACCCACCCCGGACTCCTCTAAGGGCTCAGCTCGCGGAAACACCGCAGACCCACGACCAGGAGGCAAACCAGCCAACCTGACTTCCCCAGCCCGTGGCCCGCTTTCCTCTCACTCGGGGGCTGAGCCAGTGCGCTGAACGGTGGGGGACCCGGTGTCCTTCTCCCTCACAAGGCAGGGGACGCTGACGCCAGCCCCACCGCCGGACGCCGGCCTCCCTTTCCAACAGGCCTGTCTGAGTCCCGCGCGCCGGAGGGCGCCTCCCGCGCTGCCGCACCGTGGAGGCGACCAGGACCGTCCTGGGGAGGAGGAGGCAGGTCCCCTCTGCCCCCGAAGCTGGCGGCCGGTGCAGGGGCTGTCGTTTCCAATTTAAATTCTCATTTCTTATTCTATTTTGAGATGCTCCCGGGGTTTGGGGAATGTCGAGACGTGCCGGCTGTGAAACGCGGAGTACAGGCCGGTCACGCCGGCTGGAGGCAGGGGCAGGGGATGGACACCAGCCCCTCGGCAGGCCTGGCCTCCAGGACTTGGCCTTGACGCCGCAGGGTCTGGGGAGAGAGCACGCCGGCTGGCTGGGAAGAGGCTTCGGGGCACTCCCGTTGTCGAGGCCACCTCCGGATGAGGCCCAGCTCCCGGCACGGACGGAAAGTAGGGCAGGCAGCCCTGCGGCTGGAAATGCAGCGTGTCTGTGCTGCTGTGGAGCCACCAGACGCAGCCTTCCCATTCGGGAAGGCCAGCTGCTGAAGAGGTCACCCGACTCAGAAAGGCGGGGCCGGGAGCTGACAGAGGAGGGGGGCAGGGCAGAGGAAGGCCGCCCCGAGATCTCACGGTAGCCCGAGCTCGTGCGGCAGAGCGGGGGGCCTCAGTAGGACCGTCCGGACCTCACGTACCTTACCTGGAAGGCGTCTCTCACATTTAAAGACGTTTCTCTACCCTTCTCCCCCCGTGAGGCTCTGTAGTGCGTTTCTGGCTCTTCTCCTAACGTCTTAGCTGTAGAAAGGGCATTTCCGTCTCTAGGGACCCCCTGGCGTTCCTCTGGCATTCGGCCGGTTGCGGTGGGCTGGGTTATCGGATTAAAACCGACGGAGCACCAGGGAAAAGGGCATTCGGTGTTTTCTTGGTTCAAAGAGAAATTGTGAAGTCAGCCTTAATGCTGCCGACAACGTTCCCGGTGTCCTGGGCCAGACCCCGCGCGGAGAGAGGCGTCTCTTGGAGTCTCACCCAGGTTCCGCTGCCCCGAGGGCCGCCCAGGGCCAGCCTGGCCTTGGGGTCCCGCTCACTGCCGGTCGCCCCCCAACCCCGGGGTCGCAGCCCTGCCTCGCCGCGGCCAGGGCTCCCCCAGGACACGGAGCTGAGAGGGTCTCTCTTCCAACACTCTGCAGGCTGGGAGACAACGAGTCAGGAAGCGGCGGGATCCGATTGCTTGAGGAGAAACTGCTGGAGGTTTTCAGACGAGTCCGGCGCGCTGTGTACGTCAAGTCACCGCTTGTGTCTACTTGGGAGTATGAATTTCCATGTTACTAGAGTTTCTTCTTTCTTGAGAAAGTGCTAAATATTTAAAGTTTAAAGTGGCCAGGAAAGTCATAATCTTACATTCAAAAATAATCTCATTCCGTTCTAAAATTAGAGGTGGAGAAAGTCCAGAGAATCAGAACACGTCGTTACAGTGAGGATTAATGTTGGATCAAGTCTCGGCACTGGGTCCTTTCTCGCTCGTTTTATTGATTCCCGACAAGCCCTCGCCTCCCACCAGAGCACGGGTTATTAAGGGGGTCCCAGAGGCGGGACGGACTTCCCAGGACACTTCTCGCTGTGCGGGGAACGGGCCGGGCCCCGTCGGGATGCACGGTGCTGCTCCGGGAATGTCAGCTGCGGCGCGGCGGGTAATTTCATGCTTCTGCCGTCGGAAGAAGCATTCAGGAAACGGGCCTCAGGCATATCCAGTTCGTGGAAACACTAAGGATGTCCCGTCCGTGGTTTGGCCTCCTCCTTGGCACCGGCAACTTACTATAGCATCGTCATTTTTCTGTGGGGTCAGGATGCTAACGGGGGAGCTGAAGAACTCGTGGAAATGCACCAAAAAGAAGCACCTGCATTTGGTGCGGAACAGCTCTCGACAGGAGCAGCAAAAGCACAGTATTCTCCATTTTATCGGAGGCACTGAAGGGCACTTGAAAACGAACCATGAATAGACCCTCACGCCCAAGACTCAGGTAGCGTACTGGTGTCCTGAGCAAGTCTGGAAAGCTGTGCTTCCGGGCCCACCCGCTGGCCTCGGGGCCACCGTTCACCACCGGGCGCTCTGGGCCGCACTGGGCTGGGCCGGGCACTGGCGGGTGTAGACGTGTGGACTGCACACGTGATGCTCCCCACACTTTCTTCGCCGTGCTTCCTGGAGCTCGCCACGTGTGCAGATGTGATTCCTTATGTGAACGAAATGTGATCGACTTAACACTTGGCTCCTGCTGACAAATGTTCGGGTTGTTCCTAATCCAATGGCCCCCAGGCCCCGCCGCTCGTTTGAATGTGCAGTTCCCTGAGACGTGGGCATCTTCATACGTGATTATCCCCGCGTGTGTGCTTCATTGTCTGCGAATCACCTACTTATCTCGCCTTTTTTTTTTTTTAATTTCACTCCTTGCAGGTTTCTGATCATTTCGTAGGCACTCTTGATATATGCTGGGTATTATTCCTTTGGTTTCTAAGTACTTTCTCTCTACCTGTTCCTTGTCTTCTCCAAATGTTTCGGAACGTTTCTTCTGTTCCGTATTTTTCATACAGACATGATCTCCCGCTTGCCAACTCAAAAAATAAAAAATCTTGTTTCGATTGTGATTGAAACAAATTTGTGTGATTTGGGAAGAACTGCAATATTTACGATACTGAGATGTGCCTCCAGAAGAACGGCGTCTCAGTACTTATTCAAACCGTTTATGTTTTTCTTTAAGGCTCCCAGGGAGATTTCTGATAGACGGCCTCTGCCAAGTTATGGAAACATTTTCTGTTAATTCAACTGCTCACTTATTTAGGAGAGACTGTTGATTTTTTTTTTTTTAATTTATCTATTTATCTGAGAGAGAGAGCCCACACGCGTGCTCGGTGGGGAGGGGCAGAGGGAGAGTCTCAGGCAGACGCTACACTGAGACGGAGCCCGGTTCCGGGCTTGATCTCGGGACCCTGAGTTCACAACCTGAGCTGAAACCAATAGTCGGAAGCTCAACGGACTGTGCCACCAGATGCCCGGAGAGTGTTGAATATTTTTAAATATTTTTCATATCCATTGAGAGAATATATGGTTTTTCTCCACTAAGGGAGTAAATTGTATCAGTAGATTTTCTCAGATAGGAATATCCTTACTTTCCAGGTTAAAACCTAATTGTTCATATTTTACTTCTTTATGACACAATTAGAAGCATTTTATTTACGATTTCCACATTTAGATTCACAAGTGAAATGAATCTGTGATTTTTCCTTGTCCTGCCTCTACCTTGTTTTGGGTAGCGAAGATAGTGTCTAGCTGCGGTGGGGAAGCGCGTCTCATTCTCTAGTTCCTGGAGATAGAGAAGGTGGGGTTGTTTATTCCTTGCAAGGTTGGTAAAACCCGCACGTCCCGTCTGAGCTTTTGTGTCTTGGTCCAGTTGGGAAGCTGAGTGGCTTACGAACACAGAAATTCACTGCTCGCGGTTCCGGGAGCTAGAGCTGGAGACCGGCGTCCGGGCATGGCTGGTGAGTCCCCGTCTGCCTTCCCGACGGCTCGGCGTCTCCTCACTCGGAGGGGGAAGCGCTCTGCGGGCTCCTCTGTGTGGACACTAACCCTCACGGGCTCCACCTTGTGTCCTGACCGCCTCCCGAGGCCCCACCTCCGCATCCCGTCACGGTGGAGGGGAGGTTCCCAGCGTGAATTCTGGTCCCCGCAGCAGCAGGGGTGCCCCCGAGAGGACGGTCCCCCCTAAGCGGGGCTCCAGCAGCTCCCTGACCCGCGCGCTTCCTCCTGCTCCTCCGACTGCAGGTAAAGCTCAGCGTTAGGAGGACCAGCCCGGAGGGGTCATGGGATAATGGTCAGATTTCTTTATTTTTCTAAACTCAACTTCACCCGCCCACATAGAGAACATCGTCAGTTCCAGGCCTGGTGTCGAGGGATTCACTGGCCGCGTACGGCACCCAGGGCCCCCCGTCGCGCGAACAGCACCCAGGGCCCCCCGTCGCGCGCCCTCCTCACGGCCCGGCCCGCAGTGCCCACCCCCGACCCCCTCCGGTCCCCGGCCCGCAGTTTGTTTCCCAGAGCCGAGCGCCCGTCGAGGCTGGTGTCCCTGTCTGGTGTCTCCGCAGTGCGCGTGCCCCGCTCCGCCACAGCCGTCTGCGCCCCTGGAGCACCCCGCGGAGTGGAGGGCGTCGGTGGCCGTGCGGTCTCCCCGACACGGGAATGTACGAAATGCTCCCGATGCAGCCGGGCTCGCCCGCTGGGAGGTGACGGGTGGCGCCAAAATCCCACGGTCACACCCTCCCCTCAGCATGTGGCCACGGACGAGCCACAGCGGCGTCGCCCGCAAACCCATCTCCGCGCGTCCCGGTGTAAGTAAGTGGTCACTCGGCGCGCGTCCTCTCTGACCGGCCGCACGCGGCACCGCATCCTCGAGGTCACCTCCGGCGCCGCGAACGCCCGAAGCCCCGCTCGCCCACAGCTCGGGGAGCATCCGCGACGCCGGCCCGCTGCGGCCTCTGCGCCCCTCCCCGGCTCGCGGCGACTCTGCTCGCACGTCTCAGCCCGGAAGCCAAGCGGCTACGGACGCGGGACGTAGGGTCCCTTCAGAGTCCTGTCTCCGTTCCTCTGAGCATCGGCCGGGGCCGGACGGCTGGGTCGGCGGCAGCTCCGTCCGCAACTTCCGAGGAGCCTCGCCGCTGCCGGCCGCGGCCGCGCAGCCCGCGCTCCCACCGCAGCGCGAGGGCTCTGCCCGCCACGTCCCCCGACAAGCGCCGTCCCCTTGGTGATGCTCCAGCAGGACGCGAGCGCTCGCTGTGGCCTCGAGCTGCGCGTCCCGCATGACGGGTCACGGCGTCCTCCCGTGTTCCCGTTGGCCGCACCCGCGTCTGCTCACATCTTTGCGCCAGTGAAGGCTGCCCCGCCCGAGGGGTCCTGGGGGCGCTGTCGTCCCACGGGCAAGTCTGCAGAACGGGGCAGGCCGTCTGGCCGGGTCTGCTGGGCTCGGGGCGGGGGTGGGAGGGCGGCCCGGAGAGGGTCTGGGTGTCTGGACGAGCCCCTGCCCAGGGGACCCCTCGGTGCTGTACGACGTCACGCTCACTGGCGTGACCCAAGTGACCCCAGCCCCTTGCGGCAGTGGCTGTGCGAGCCTGTCCTCACTGCACACCCTGCACCGCGGGGACCGGGGACCCCCTGGCCAGGCCCGGCTCAGGGCAGGAGGGACAGCAGTTTGCCCAAACTTCCTTATGTAAAAATCCCAACGGAACAAGAACGGGGGCCTGCGTCCTCGGCGGCCCGGGCCGGGGATCTGCTTACGCGCCTTTCCTGGCCGCCCCCGAGGCAGAGCGGTCCCCTCCATGGGACAAGGAACATCCAGCCTCGGATTCTTCGTCTTTGGTTTTGGTTTCAAGCTCCACATGGATCCACAGACGGTGCTGGGGACACGGAAGGGCGGCCTGAGACTCCGATGCTGGCCTGGTTGTTCACACACGTCTCCCGGCCCCACACCCCACCTGGAAACGCCGGCAAGCGGCTTGGGAACCACTTCAGAAACTCTCCTGTCAGGCCCAGAACGGCGCACCGGGCCAGAGAGGAATCACGATGGACGGGAAGCGACCGCGTTGGACGCTCAGTGAACCCGCCCTGCGTCCTGCGGAGGCACGAGTGTCCCGGTGGGTGGACAAGGCAGTGCGCGCGGGTCAGTCAAGGCCGAGGCTCTCCTGTCCCCACGCGACCTCTCGCTCCCGCCCTGCCCCTCGTCTTTCAGGAAGGAGCATTTATTTTTTGTTGTCGTGATTGTTTATGATTTTATTTATGTGAGACAGAGAGGGCACGAGCAGGCCGCAGCGGGAGAGGTACGCCGCCCGCCAAGCAGGGAGCCCGGCGTGGGGCTGGATCCCGGACCTGGGATCGTGACCTGAGCTGACGGCGGACGCCCAACCCACCGAGCCCGCCAGGCGCCCCCAGGACGGAGCACCGGACGCATTCACGGAACGGGGAAGAAGGAGCACTTGGGTCGGGATGCGCAGAATCCCCTTCAACGGGGGGACGTCTCCGGCTCAGAGCAAACGGGAAGGCCGGGGGACGGAGGTGGCTCCGTGGGGAACGGAGAAGGGCCCGGGGCACCGCGTGTGCACGGGGGGGGGTGGGAAGGCAGGTGACATCAGGACACGGGGCACTTGGCCTGAGGCAGCGGCAGCCTGAGGCCGCGGGGAGCGGCCGGGGGCTCGTCCCCAGGGAGCCCATGTGCTGTAAAATCCGCCCCCCCCACAGAGCCACGGGGCAGGGGCAGCTGGAGGCAGGACGGGGCGGCTTGCAACATTCTGTGGGCAAGAGTTGGGGGCCTGCAGTTGCCCCATGTGTCCGGGGACCCTCAGGCCTCTAGGAGCCACGGACACCCCTCTGTCCATAGGACAGCCCGGGGCCCTGAGAAACAGGTGACCGGGGAGGAGGCAGAACACTGGGCAGGGGCCTTCTGGAGCCCAGCAAGACGCATGTTACAGAGGCCCCAGGGACCAATCCCTCCAAGAGTCACGGTCACATCGTGTCTCTCCGTCCTGTATCCAAGTACGACATCCCACGAGAGGAGGCGGGCGGAGGAGACCGCGTCTTTGTCACGAAGTCGTGTGAGCACAGGTCCTTTTGCTCGTCTCGGGGCGTCGCACGACCAGGCCTGGACATTTCTCCCAGGAACTCACGGCAAGGTACACAGGCGGCGGGCCTAGGGCAGGACTCCTGGCCTTGCTTCCAGTACGAGGGCTGTACACCCCACCGTCTCCTTAAAACCCGTCAGCAGGGCGATCCGCGCATCTCCCTCCCCACCCCCACCCCCCGGGAGGACCGTCATCCCCAGAGATGCCCAGGGTCCCTGCCCCCAGCTGCCCTGTGCGGCCACCCGTATCCCATCAGGGCTGGCCCCGTGACCCACTAGAGAGGCCGGGCTGAGACTGCTCCAGCACCAAGACTTGGAAGCAGAGTCTGCGTTTGTGCTTTTAGGAGTCCTGGGTCTCCATGTCAGACGGAATGACGGCCGTCGGACAGATCCGGCCCCGATGCCCGTTTTGTCAGTAGAGCTGTACTGGAGCACGGTCAGGCCTAGTCACCTCGCATGGTCTGTGGCTGCTTCTCCATTACAACCGGAGGCTGCGGGACAGAGGCCATGTTCACAAAGGGAAAAATACAGAAAAACTTTGCAAACCCAGATTTAAGGAGTCCACACACCACACCTGAGGCCACAGACAGAAAGAGGGCCCTGCCGCTCCTCGGGGCAGCCACGGTGCCCGGGGATTGGTGGCTTAACCGCCAGGTCAGCGGGCCCAAGGAGGACGGGCTGAAGAAGTGCCCTGTGGACCCCGGCAGCCCGCCGCGTACGGGGGGGAACGGCAGCCTCGAGTCGCTGTGCCGGGTCAGCTGTCGCACAGTGGCCACCCAGACCTTCCTCCTCCTCCCGTCGCCCCACGGTGATGGGGTGTGGCCCGGGTGCCGCCAAAGAGGAGACATGTGACCGTGGCCAGGGCCGTTCCCGACGTGGCCAATAGCAAGACAGACCCGAGGGCAGAGCTTTTCTGGAGAAGCAGCATAACTCATCGTGAAAGCAGCGCCCCGACCACACACTTCTGTTTCCTGCCCCTCGTACGTCACCCTACTCTCGGCAACAGTTTGACCGCACTCGACTTTGTGGGTTTTTGCCTTTTCAATGAATCTGATCGTTGCGAAGGCACGGAGAACCCGGAGGGTCCTGCGGGACGGGAGCTCCTCCCACTCCCACTTGTGGGTTCTTGCAGAGGCCCTGAGTTCTGGAACGCCTGCTTAAAGAAACAGGCCTGGCACTTACGGGCCCTCGAGCGGCAGAGAGACGAGGAGGGCTGCGGCCTCGCCACGGTGCTCACGGTCGGTGGGTGAACCCGTCCACTCCCTCCGCTCGGTGCTGCCGTGACGATCAGAACACACTCCTGTGTCCTGGGGGCTCCAGCGCACCTGGCAGAAGCCTCGGAGCCCTTTCCCTCTTGGAGTGGAGGGTGCTACCCTCAGAAGGCAATGGGCAGGGTCACGGTGGCCGACTCGGGGGATGCCGGGGGGCTGCCCGCCGGGGGAGCAGGTCCCTTCCCCAGATGACGGGTCAGGCGGGAGGGCCCACAGGCCTCCTATTGCACGGCCAAAGGGACTCTGCAGATGGGCCCAAGGTGATAGATTTTTAAATAGAGCCCGTCCTGGCCTGACCATGGGGCAGAGGGTCCTGTCCGATCTCATGCACCCTTAGGCCCAGAAAACCCTCCCGGCCAGAGGCGCAAGGACTGCAGGCGTGATACGGCTGGGTTTGGAGAGTCTGGGGCAGGGGAATCGGCAGAAGGCCCCCAGCCACTGGGCAGGCCCCGCGGACGAGCAGCACCTGGGCCGGCTCAGCCCCGCTGCTGCGAAGCGCAGTCTCCTGGGCCCCAGGTCGCACTGAAAAGCTCCACGGCCTGTCACGGGCTCGTCTCCTCCCGAGGAAGTCCGGCGGTCACCCAACTCTGCGAGACCAGTGCTTCTGGTTCTCATGACGCTGGCCCCAAGGACGGAGTTAGCTCTTTTCAGGGGAAAAAGAAAGGGCCAGTCCCCCCGCACACCCAGCCTCTGTAGCCTTGCCTGTCCGCGTTCACCAAGGTGCCCTCTCCGCTAAAGCTTCGTCCTCCACCGAGTGTGAAATCTCGGCGCTTACTCAGCAGGGCCAAGGCCGCCCGCTCCTGGCAGGCATGGGCCCTTCTCCGTGGCCCTGGGGGTGCGGTTGTCCCAGTAAGCAGGAGCTCCGTGGTGTAAAGCCCAGCAAGGGGCTGCTGACTCCCTTCAGGGGAAACCGAGGCAGGAGGGAAGTGGGGACACAGGACGGTTAGCCCTGGATTTTACCATTTTAGAAGCCCTCCTGATTTTACTCAATACTCCACGCTCAAGGAAAAGACCTGATGCGCGCAGTAACGTACCTGCAGGAGAGAACCACGACCCCCTCAGAGAACCACGAACCAGCTCCTCCGGGCACAGGCAGGCCCGTCCGAAACCGAGGGCTCAGAATGGGTCCAGCACTGTTAGTCTCAAAATCCCCACGCACTGCTGAGTCCTGCTTCTGGGCCCCAGGGGCAGCGGCTGCCCAGCCCAGGAGAGCAGGCAGTGGGAGGGCAGGAGTGTCCCAACCCGCAAGGCCCTGGCCTGGGGGCCGTCCTGGGCCTCAGGCCGCTGTGGATGCCGGGGTTCCCTCTGGGATGCACTGTGGGCTCTGGAGGACTGTGGGGCCCCACGCGGCAGTCACAGAAGGCGTCCGGCAGGTGCCCGTAGGGCTGTGCTCCTACCACTGAATCTCCGCTCTCTGCCTGCCCAGACCCCTCCACCAGGTCAGGCCACCCTGCCGGGCCTGGCCTGACCCTGCGCCCTGCACGAGCGTGGGAGGGGCCGGCGGAGGCTGACGCCCGGCAGGGAGGGGCGCTCAGGGGGACCGTGGGTGGGACAGAAGCCTGACCCCAGAAGGGCCTCTCAATGCCCTGAGCGGGGCTGTTATTGTCTGAATGGAGCTGGGAGAGAACAGAGCGGGGTCTGTCCTGACTCGGAGGGCCACGGCCAGACAGGCCTCGAGTGACGCTGGTCATGTGTGGATGCCCCCCTGCCCCCCGGGCCCATCAAGGTCCATCATCAGGCCAGGCCGGGTCTGCGAGAAGGCACGCGGCTCCAGGCTCAGGGACTGGCCCATTGCCACCAGCCAGGGACTACGAGGGACCGAGGCTCCTTCTAGCACTGCCGCACCACACCTCCTGGAAGCTCCGCCGCGTGCAGGGGCCCCAGAGAGGACCCTCCAGGGCAGGGGAACACACGGTGGGCTCCAGGCAGCGTGAGTCCCGAGCCCCGAGCTGAGGGCTGAGTCCTCACTGGCCCGCCGGGGTTTAGCATGGGCTCCCGGCTGCGACATTCGGAGCGAACATCAACCGAGGCCCTCGGCCTCCCCTGCACCCTCGCTCCAAACCCTCCACTCCCCGGCCCTGCCCAGACCGCGACTGCAGAAGCTCTGGGGTCGGGGCAGGGCTTCACAATTTTAAAAACCGCCCCAGGGGCAGCAGGGGGTTCAAGAGGCGCCAGGCGGGCGGAGGAGCACCTGCCCAGTGACGGCTTCAGACCCCAGTGCCCCCCCGGGGTCCAGGAGCCGCCGACCGGGCACAGGCAGGCGGGGGAGGGGCGTGCCGCGCTCCCGCAGTTCCCACGGGCTCCAGGTCCCCGCGCCCCACTCCGGCGGCAGACACACAGCCGTTCCCAGGCTTTATTTACTTCTGCTGGACTCCAGCCCCGCCGCCGCTTCACATAAAAATCCCACGTACCAGGAAATTAATAATGGCTCTGAAACCAAGTGTCGGGCACAGGGACAAGGCCCTGCCCGGCTTCCACAGCAGCCGTGGGACGCCTGCACCAATGCCCGGGCTGGGAGCACAGGTCCCCGCTCCCCGCTCTGCACTCGGCCCCGCAAGCCCACGCCCCTCGGGGGGCTCCGACCCCCATCACCAACCAAGAGGGCAGCCAGGTGACCTCCGAGGGCCCGTGCTATGCACCAGGACTGTTGATCATAAATCAGCTTTGAGCTTTCTTTGTCACGTAAGCAGATGGTCTCCCACCGCCGCTGTGACTTGCAGGAATGAGGTACTTTGCACCGGGGTCACCTAGGCCAGGTGCCTTTTCTGAGAAGGGTGGGACCGGCAGGCCAGCGCCAGAGACCATCCCCAGCATTCCAGAAGGACCCATGGCTCAGGCCCAGAGTCAGGAAGTCGACTGCACAGGGCCCGACGCTATTTCAGGCCTCCCGGGCCTTAAGCTGTGGTCACAAGGTTCAGCTCTGCAGGGGGAGCACAGACCACGGGGACACATGGGTGTGGCTGTGTCCCAATCAAACTTTATTCACAAAAGACGCGGAGGCCCTGGCCCACAGGTGGTGATTTGCCAGCCCTTGGCCCCACCAGAGCAGCCGCAGCCGAGAATCTCCCGGGCCCGGCGGCACCGCAGGATCCCACCCTCTGGAGACCCGCTGGCTGGGGTGGGCAGTCAGAGCTCATCTGGGCTTTTTTACGCCCCAGGCGCCTGCGCCCGTCAGCCCTCGCTCAGCTCCCCGGAGCCGGCGGCTTGTTCACCTCCGTGAAGGCTGCTCTCTGGGTTGCCAGCGCCCACACCAGCGCATGTCCCTTCAGGGAACCTTGGTGTCTCATTGTCAGACATCTCTTGACCTCAGCGGAGAGGAATAAAAACTCTCCCCCTGGCAGGCGGCTTCACACAAAAGAGCAGAGGCGTGCGGCGACATCGCCCAGACATGCCCGGCTCTCCTTCCGCACGGGGCCGAAGCAGGCGGGAAAGCCACAGTCTTCCCAGGGCTCGGAGGGCCCAGCGTCCCTGCAGAGGGCCGGCACTGCCACCGGGCCCGACATCCTGCACCCGGGCTCCACCAGGAGCCGGTCACGGGCCTCGCCCCATAAGTATGTTCCCTGTTTTCCTGCCTTGGGGTCTCCACCTGCCCCATGTGATGCTGGACTGTGGGTCTCAGCTTGCCAGTGGGACCAGGGAGCGGCAGGGGACAGGCCCAGGCCGCCCACCCACCTCCAGTGCCTGCAACCACTGGGCATTTAACAACACGAAGGGGACGTCCTGCGCCCGGTGGCAGTCCCCCTGCGGCTCCAGGGAGGAGGTGTGGCGTGGGCCTAGCGCTCCTGCTGTGGCCACTGCAGAACCAGATGGGGACACGGGCTGGGGTGCCCTAACTCCCCCACGCCCATTGCCCGCCCACCCCCGAATCCGGTCTTCTGCAGGATTCCTGGAGCGCAGCCCCGGGGGCTGCCCAGGCTCTCCGCAGCCCGGGGAGTGGGCTTCTGCTCCTTCTAGAGCTTCCTCCCTCCCGCCTTCCTGCTGTGTGAGCAGAAGCAACCCTGCAGTCGCACCCCTGCCTCCTTCTCCCTTGCCCGGCCTGTCTCTCTCTACAAGGGTGACAAGGACGGAAGCCTCGCCGGCCACTCCCTGGAGCTCGGGCTCGATCTCTGGGGCCTGGGCCTCTGCTTCTGCAGCCGAGTCGTGGGAGGGCAGGCTTCGCCCTTCTGCCTGCATCGGCTCCAAACCCTTCCTTCGGCCGCAAAGCCCTGGCCGTGTGAGTACGGCCTGGTGAGCGTCGGCCACAGCAGCCTGTCAGAGGAGGAGGACGCCCCGCAGGCAGGCCGTGCCCGGCAGTGGGCACCAGACTTGCTGCCCAGACCTCCGTCCACGGCCAAGACCGCCGTCAGAGACCCGACGGGCGGCGGCGCGTCCCACGGCTCCGGCGACCACCCACCTCCCCCAGGGTAGGCGACCACAGAAGGGCGTGCGCAGCCCAACATGCCAGCCCGAGAAGGGGGGACAGACGCCGTGCTCGCAAACCACAGCCCTGTTCTAGGAGCTGGCGGTATATTTAGCGGAGCAGGATGTTTGCGGTGAGTCAACATTGCGCCGTAAATAAAATTCGAGCTGAGGACGGCAAAAACTTCTTTTGCCTGCAAGGTTGATGAGACGTTTTCCCGAAACCAGCTCGGCATGAGCCTTGTCTCAAAGACGCCCCTCTCGCTGAGGGCTCAGGTGCCTGCGTGGCAGGGGAGGTGCCTCCGCTGTCGGGGGGGCCGGAGCCTGAGGAGCGCGGAGAAGCGTGCCCCTGGGTAGAGCAGCACGCTGACCCTGTTCCTCCTCACGCCTGCGCTCTGTGGCCCCAGTGGCCCGTCTGGACCTCGGCACCGGGCTGAAGACTTTCCGTAATAGGCTGCCTCTCGGTGTAGTCCCATGGATGCGGCTCACGGTTCTTTAAATCGAGGGCTCCAGGCGCCTGCTGGCCCCACGCTGGGACTGACCAGTGAACGACTCTGCATGAACGTCAAGCCGCCTCGCGCACCTGCGCATCACGTGGACAGGGCGACTCCATCTCCAAGCCTGCCTTGCCCCAACTTTTGGGAAATGGAATTTGGCTCATTGCATCGGTGCTGCTGGAGAATCCCGGTGCGGAGGACATGGGGCCACGTGTGAGGGAAGAAACCTCAAGGTCCTTGTGGCTGCTGCTCCCTGGATCTGAGCTGACCGGCACGGCCGGAGTGACCAGTGGAAACACAAGATCATGGCTACGGGAGCTCGGCGCTGCGTGGCAGCAAGCTTTGGGCCCCGTCTTCGTCTCTGACAACTCCTGCCCTCACCCTCCAGGCCCACGAGGATGCCCCAGCCGTGGAGAGAGGCCAGGGGAGGCACCCCTGCCGGAGCTCGCCAGAGCTTCCAGCCGCCAGGGGCCAGCAGCACGCGGCTGCCTTCTTGGACAGCCGCCCAGCGAGGCCTCTGGGTGACCGCACCTGCGGAGCAGAGCCCGAGGGCAAGCGCCCCACCAGCCCGGCCCACACTCCTGACCTGTGGAACTGGGAGCAAAACCAAATGGTTGCTTTAAGCCGCGGCAGTCAGAGTGGTTTGGGCTTCAACGAGTGGTCAGAGCACTGAGGCCATGACTCTCAGGGACACTGCACTGGGCATCCTGGTGGGACATTCTAGAAAGGCTTCCTGGAAGAAGGAGTGTCTCGGGGCAAGGGAAGGACAGGGCTGCGATCTCTCACAGAGAAAATCGCCAAGTGTCGGGCCAGCGGGGAGAGGGATCCCTGTTCTCCCGGGGGCGTGCGGGCTGCGGGAGGAAGAGGGAAGACAGTGGCGCAGGCAGAGACACTCCGGAGTCCCCGCGGGGCTGGCCGCGGAGGCGGCGCACCCAGCCGTCACCCGGGGCCTCTGCGGGGGAGCGGCAGTCCCCTCTGCGGCCCCGGAGAGGTTGCGGCGGCTCTGCTGTGTGTCTGTCTGGCGGAGACGACGGGTGTCTACGGCAGCAGCTGGCGACCAGGGCACGTGCCACTCTCCCCAAGGCTCTTCCGACCTGCTCACGGCTGCGAGCGGGTGACCCTGGGCTCCCCGCGACGGGGCGGTGAGGGCAGCTGCCGCACGCAGGTCCCACTCCAGTGGAGAAGACCAGGCCTCGCAAGGCACAGGAGCTGCCCGGGGCCACGTCTGAGGCCCGAGTGCTGCAGACGGTTCACAGGCCACAGAGAAAGCTCACTGGAACGGAAGGTCCCCTGTCTGAGACCAGAAATCCAGACCCTGCGGCCGGAGCAGCGCCACGACAGAGGGCCTGGTCTACACGCCACCCCGTGAAGTGTCCTGTTCAGAACCTGTATGAGCCACACTCCCGGGCAAGGCGGGCGACCACTGGGGACGCTTCAGTGCCTGGGGGCGACCTGAACCGAGCCTCTGTGTCAGGGGGCCCGAGCGGGGTCTGGGATCGTGAGTCCCTCCCAAGCTCCCCGGTGAGTGGATGCTGCCGTGGGGCCAGGGCCATACCCGGGCCAGCCAGGATTCGGACGAGGTCTCCGAGAGGATGGGCCATCATTTCACAGGAGGCCTGCAACAGCTTGGAAACCGAAGGCTTGTCATATCAAAAAAAGAGGGAAAAACCCAAATAGGATGATACCCGTTGTTCCAGGAAACAGGAGTCAGGGACAGAGCAAACGGCTCACTGCCACGGTCACAGGAAGGCCTTCTGCTCACGACAGTCACGGACGCGGCACTGCCAGTCACTGGTTCGCAGACTCTCGGCTCTGCAGGCCACAGGCCGGTGGGCGGGCCAGTGCTCTGCGCGGTGCCCCGGGAGGTGACGTCGAGGCTCCCATCGGGAGGCATCGGGAGAACCGTTTCCGGGCTCATCCCTGCCTTGCCCAGATAATCTCCCCTTTTTCAGGTCAACTGATGCCAACCCCTTTGCTGTGCAAGGTGACAGGTGACACAGCCCCGGGAGCTAACGCTGGGGGTGGGGGTGGGGGCCTGCTTAGGTTTTTTCTTTTTTAAGATTTTATTCATTTGTGAGCGAGAGAGCACAAGCAGGGGGAGTGGCAGGCAGAGGAAGAGGGAGAGGCAGGCTCCCTGCTGGGCTCCGTCCCAGGACCCCAGGATCATGACCCGAGCCGAAGGCAGACGCTGAACCGACGGAACCACCCAGGGACGCGCCGGCCCCCACACTTTAGATTTCTGCACCACAAGCTGGAAATGGTACCTGAGGCAACAACAGACAAATCACAAAGACTTTCTTCTAGGAGTTTTATGTCTATGATCATTTTGAGTTAATTTCGTGCATAGAACACGGGCAGGATTGATGTGTTTCTTCCCCACATGCAGATATTCAATTCTTTGAAAACCTTTCATTTCCCTATCGAATTGACTGGGCATCTTTGTTGGAAATCAGCGGACTACTGCTGTGTGGTTCTCAGCCCACTGACCTACACCCAAACTACCTGATTACCGTGGCTTTGGAGGAATTCTGGAACCCAAGGGATATCTATCCTCTAACTTTTCAAAAATCGCTTGGACTATTCTAGTCCAAGTACAATTGGACTATTGTACAGCTGAACTTCAAACAACGTAGAGCTAGGGGTGCCAAACTCCTGATCAGAAATCCACACAGAACTTTCAACTGCCCCAAAGCTTAACTAAAATAGCCAACTACCGATCAGAAGCCTTACCAGTAACACGAACAGTTGGCTAACACAGTATTCTGTGTTATATGCATTATGTACCGTACTCTTAAAATCGAGTCAGCTAAAGGAAAGGAAATGTTACTAAGGAAATCATAGGAAGAGAAAGTACATTTACAGAACCGTCCTGTATCTATTGGAAAATGATCCGCATCTAAGTTGACCCACACAGTCGAAGCCCGTCTTGTTCAAGGCTTGACTGTATTTTCAAAGTATATTTTAGGATTAGTTCCTCAATTTCTGCACACAGGCCTGCTGGCATCTTGACTGGGATTGCAGTGAACTAGAGACGAGTTTGCAGAGAGCAGGCATCTCTGTGACACTGAGTCTCTCCGTCCAGTAACGCGGCGCATCTGTCCACGGACTCACGTCTGTTAGAGTCTGTCAACACTGTCCTGCAGTTTATCTGTGAACAGGAGTGTGCATCTTCTGTTAAATGTGTTTTTAACTATTTCATTTGGTGTTAGAAATGGAATTCTTTAAAAAAAATGTCATCTTTCAATTGTTTGCCGCAGGTACATACATGTACAATTAATTTTTGTACATTAACCTTGTATCCTGCGATTCATAGTAGTGGCTTCATCCTAGAGATTCATGGAGACCTACCATGCAATCATGCCATGTTTAAATACAGACAGTTTTACTTCTCCCCTACCAATTTATGTCTTTTACATCTTTTTTTGTTTTATAACCATGGGCTCTCAGTAAGATGACGACAAGTGATAAGACTGAGCATACTTCCTTATCAGGTTCCTGATCTTAGAGAGAAAGTATTCAATATTTCAATAGTAGGTACAGTATTGTGTTAACTCTACGTTTTTCACAGATGCCCTTTATCAGATGAAAGAAGTCCTTTTTTTTTTTTTTTTTTTGCTTAGTTTTCTAGAGGAAAAAAACAATTGCATAATCATAGTAAGAGGTGTTAACTTTCCTCTCTCAGCAATTTATTATCAGTTAGAGAAAAGTATCAGTAGACACATAGAGGAGCCAAACATCACCATTTACTTAACCTAACTGTTATCAATACATCATTACATTTACTTTTCAAGTACAGGAAAAAATGACACATACCACAAGTCTCAAAAAATGGAAGTGATCTGAAAATATATGGTGCAGATTCACTGACTGCAACAGAATTAAGTTAGGAATCAATAGCCAAATGATATCCAGGAAAAACTCCAATATTTGGAAACTAAATGACACACTTCTAAATAACCTATGTTTTAAAAAACAAGTTGCAAACAATTTAGAAAGTATTTCAAACCTTAGTGGGAGTGCAGATACATCGTATCCAAATGTGTGGGGTGCAGCCAAAGCAGTGGCTCGAGGGAGAGCTATAGCTATCCATGCCTGTGTTAGAAAAGAGGAACAGGCTGAGGTCAGTGCTCTAACAAGGGTCATTCTCAAGAGCCACAAAAGAAAGTAAGCACAGGAAGCACAAAGGAAATAGAAGGAAGAAAATAATCAAGAGCAAAAATTAGCAACATAGAAAACAAACATCACCAAGAAATTACAAAGTGAAATCCTAGTATTTTCAAAGCAACAAAGCAGGTAAACTGATACCCGGACTAGTCATGGAAAAAATAATTACCAGAACATAAACCATCGATCCCAAGCATGAAAGCCTGGTTGTCCCGGGGTATATGACAGATAGTAACAGGACGACAAGCCAGTTTTGTGAAGGACTTTAGGCCAGTCAGCTTGGTGACTTCACGAACTGGACAAATGCCATGAAAAATGCAACTTACCAAAATCTGGACATGCTTAAAGAGAAAATGGGAAGAGCCCTGTATTCATTAAAGATCTTGGCTTTGTCATCATAAACCCTCCCACCGGGGAAAGTCCGGACCCACCGAGCGCCCTCTGTGAACTCTGTCAAATATTCACAGAAGTAATAACACCGATCGCATATGCAAACACTTTCAGGAAACAGATATGGGGCACCGCAGTGTATTCCTGAAACAAGCATAATGTAGAGAGCAAAGCAGTACAGAACAGTACAAAAAGAGGGAGGGGGCTTATTGTTAAAGTCCTGAAGTCAGAAAGGTAGCGCTCGGGGGAGACTCAGAGTCGGCAGGTTCCATGGCAACAGAAATGACTAATGTAAGGCAACAAGCACGGACTTCAACTCCCGACATCATAATATTAAACTTCATGCCACGATGTCTCTTCAGAGCTTGCCACGTTTGATAATAAATCATCTTTTTAAGAGAAAAAAAACACCAGAAAACCTTTACTCTGAGCAAAGAAACACAGAAAAACACATTATTGGCTTAGCAGAAATCCAAATATAGTACGTAGGACCCAGAAAAACGATGTGTCGGGAAGGGAACTGCAGGAGAAACACACAGGGAAGTCCCAGAGGGATATGGCCCGGGCTCCTTGTCACTGGCGGGGAGCGCGGAGTGTTCTCGGGGTGCAGCGGTGAACACTTTGAACAGAGGTGAACACTTGCTACGTCTACTTTGACATTGTTCTCGCTGTGGTTTCTCCCTCTCTGTGCTGAGGGACCTTCTGGCGCAGCAGATGCGGGAGGACTTCCTGAAGTAGCTCTTCGGAGCCTGCATGCTACCTGGAAGCCGGCGCCCGGTTCTGCCTGTGACTCCTGTGCCGTGAACACCCTTGGGGGCCGCAGGAGGCTGCACCTCCCCGGAACTTCTGATGGGAAGTTCAGGACCCTGGTTCTGACAAAGGACTCCGTGGCCGGCATCTGACAGCCCCGGGGTCTAGAAGCACCTGGTCAAGCTGGAGCATGGTGGCAAGCGGAACACCTCGCAGAAGCTGGTGTGGGGCGGCACACGCCGTCACCATGCGACCCAGGGTCTGAGGCCCTGGGTGCCGGCTGCTCATCCCGCTACTGGACAAGACCCCCAAGAGCTGCAACGGGATCTGGAACTGTCACAGATTTCCACAGCCCTGCGGCCACCAGGTGTGGGCACGGGGCTCCGGAATTCAGGTTTATGATATTTTACACAAGCACCAGTCCAAAGAAACGGGTTCTTCAGCACGGACTGAGGGCGCTGCTCTGCTACAGGACAGCAGCTCCCTAGCGTGGTTTTCCGGCCACGGGTTCTGGGGGAGCACCAGCGAATAGAGCACCGAGGAAGGGACGGCCGGATGACATGGTGGGGGCTTAGCAGACCCGAGGGCAGACACAGTCTCCCCAGGCTTTCCGGCATGTTCCGGGAGGACACAGAGGGGCTGGAGCCCCTGTCCAGGTGCACCTGCATGGGGGGCCACCATCACGGCATGCCTGCATCGAGGACAAGGCAGCACGAGGCTTCTGTTGGAGACAAGGGGCAGGGCAGCTCCCACCGCCCTGGGGCTGGGCGTCGTGTGCGGAGAGGGGGACGCTCTGCGGCCGGTCCTGGGCCGACACGGACCGTCAGGCCACGCGGCGCCTTTGGTGGGAGGCGGAGCACAGAGGCCCAGCTCACCTTGAATCTTCCGAGAGTCCTGAAACGAGTCTGTTTCTCTGCGTCGGCCCCAAGCTTCACTCGCGTGCGGGGACTCGCACACGCAGGCTGGAAACGCCACGTCTCCCTCCCGGGGCCGCCTCCAGCAGAGAGCACAAGCCGGCCCCCGGCCTGGGGTCGCAGCCCCGCTGGCCAGCACTTCAACCTTCCACATCGCCACGGTTCTCTTCTACAACGTGAACAGACTGCGACCTCCTTCCTCGGCTCTGAAACATGCCGACCCCTCCTCAGGAAAACCAAATCCCCCGTGAGCTTCGCCATGGCCGCTGATTTCCTGGTAGACGCACCTGGGGACTCGCCCAGGCCGGCTGCAGGCGCGTTTGCCAGAAAGCAGGCCGTGCGTCATTTCTGTGGTTTGGCAGGGACATTTCCAAGCGGGGTGGGTTTGGGAAGCAGAGAAGCAAAGTCAGGTGGGTGAAGGTCTGGCTAGGCAAAAAAGGACACTGGTGGGCGGTCCAGGGCTGGGACAGGCCAGCAGAGGCAAGGGCAGCCACTGGGTCCTGGCCAGGAAAGGCCGTGGGCCCGACCCACCTGGCTCCTTGGCCACGGCCCCAGCTGCAGGGCTGTGCCCTCGGTGTCCCTACTCCCATACGCCGTGGTTAAACACCTCCAGAGGAAGGGAGAAGCGGGCTCTTCAGGGTGCAATGTGGGCAGAACAGGACAAGACGGCGGTGACATTGGCCTGTGTCCATGGGGACCTGCACCTGCGTCATGCCCCGCCCGACACTTGCCCTTGAACCCTTCCTCCCCCGAAAGGCCTCTCGGACCTGCCGGCTGGGGATGTGCAGGAAGCCCAGGGACACGCTGTGCTGGCCCTCCCCATGCCAGGGTGTGTGGGGTGGGGACAGATGGCAGGTCAGTCCAGCGGTCAGTGGAGCTACCAGACAGCACCCATCATCTCCGTCAGAGGCCTGCCCGGCCCTGTAAGCTCGGCGTCTCCCCCAGGACCCCCAGCACCTGGTAGAGCCCCAACAGCACGGGCTCGAGACAGAGGACTGGGCCTCGCCACACCCAGGAGTTGGTGGCCCAAAGGCTTGCCACAGGCCACTGTTGTGGCCACCTGTGCCTTGCTTCCATGTTCAGGGGCTGCCCTGAGGGTAGGGGCACCATGTCCCTTTCCCAAACACACTGTGCAGCGACAGCTCTACAGCTCCACATGGCCCCACCAGTGACCAGCTGGCCCAGTGATAAGGGCCACTCTCCTGGCCACAGCTGCTTGGGACAGAGGTATGTGCCTTGGCCAAGGGCGAGCCACCACAGCTCCACTGGGAGCCGAGAGCACAGGGCCAGCCCTGGACAACTTGCCAACTTGCTACCTTACATCGGGGGCAGGTGCAGGGGGCCCAGGCCCCTCCCTGAGGCCTTTCGGCTCTTCCAGCCTCTCCAGAAGCAGCAAGCCCAAGGACAAGGACGCTGGAGGCGCACAAATTCGAGCAAGCATGTGGTGAGCAGGCGTCCAGCCAGGCGGACCTCACGTCTTGGAGCTTCCCTCAGAGCCAGACGGGGAGGGTGGGTGTGCACCAGGGGCCGGGCAGCCGCTCTGGGCTTCATTGTCCCACCTGCGTGGACAGGAGCTCAGATGCCTTGAGACAGCACCGGCCCATCCTGCCCTGCAGCCCTGGGGGCAACGGGAGGCCAGGTCCTTGGCCAGGTCTGCACCCCAGATACACGTGGCCTCCATGCCGGCCCCAGGTGAGGGGCACAGGAGGCTGGTCGGTGGCCCACCCAACAGGCCTATCCTGGGCTCTGGCCCAGAGCAGCCACCTACCCCTCCACAGCCCTGATCTCAGCTCCCACATGATTCAGGAGAGATCATAAATGCCCCAGCACAGATTCCTGAATGCCTGTTTCCTCATGTAGCCACAGAGCTGAAAAACACAGGCCCTCCTGTGACGGGCCTTCCGGAACCATCAGTGGCTGAACGCCTTTCCCCTCAGTTCTTTGCAGAGTGAGCACTTCACAAGTACTACCACGGGCAGCAACACAAGCCTCCCAGTTTAGACCTCTTTCTTCCCTGAACGCGCTCATTTGGCAAATTAGCGGTTTGACCAGGTTGTTGATCATCTGTACGTGGTTTTTTTGGTTGTTGTTTGTTTGTTTATAAAAAGGGGGATTGGTGAAGGCTGTCACACGAATACTAATTGCAGAAATGCAACAAAACCAGGACAGCTGTTTCTCAAGGACTGGGCTGGCAGCGTGCTGGGGCCGCGTCCCCTCCTGTTGGGGGAGGAGACGTCAACCCCCACGGCCAGGGGGAGACCGACTGGCAGGAATCAGGGTGAGCAATGGGGCAGTATCTGGGAAAATTAAAACAGTGCCTCCTCAACCCAGGGCCAGCCCTGCAGCTGCGAAGCCTCAGAGCAGCCACAAGGTCCAGCAGGAAAGCAGCAGCTACGAGGAAGGGCAGCCCCGTAAGGAAGGCTATGTTGCTGACTGGGGAAAATGTTCATGATTATTCTGAGTTCAAGAGAGCCAACCACGGGCCTGTCTGGAGAGTATGATGCTATCTTCTGCGGAAAAATGTACATGTGTGTTTACAGGTGTGCGTGAGTGTCTGTGCATGTCCGCATGCGTGTTCCTGTGTGTGTGCCAGCGTGCACGGGTGTGAATCTGTCGCACGTGGGTGTGCACATGTCGGCTTTGGGAAGCAGTCAGGAATAATGAGGTCGAGGACACAGGTATGAGGACAGTGCTGTTGGACATGCTGAGCTGTGCCCTGGCTGGGCACGGGCCGAAGCACTGCATCAACCATGCGCTCTGTCCCATAACCACCCGGCCCGGGGCTCACTACTGCCATCTCCACTTCACACATCAGGAAACTGAGGTAGCCAGTAAGCAAGTGACACCCCCCCCCCCAGGCCCCTCGGCCAGTGCGCAGCACATCCGAGTGCAGGAGACCCGCTTCCGAATCCCAGACCGCCACCACGGTTTCCCCGTCTGGTCGTGAGCGGCCAGGAGGACTGTCCAACACTTCAGGTGGCTGCGTGTCTTTTACTTTATTGTTTTTTTAACTTTTTTATTTTTTTAATTTTTTTACTTTTTTGTCTTAGTTCTTTTTACTTTTTCTCTTTTCAGAAAGAAAAGTACTCGGTATTTCCAGTTACTATTTCACAGCTGAGCGCGGCGGCCCCTCCCCCTCACGCGGGCGGGCGCTGCGGGACGTCCCCTGGCCTCGGCCCCCAGGCGGGTGACGTACGCCAGCTCCGCGGAGACACAGCGGGAAGGGCATGGAGTTACGCCACCGGGCGTCGTGTCCCCCGAGTGGCTGCGGTGCTGGAGACGCTGACGCAATCCTCAGGCTGGGGCCCGTCCAACGCGGCTTCGAAAACAGAAGGAATAGGCCTGCCACACCCTGCCTGTGGGACCCATAGTTAGCGGGGGCACCGGGAGACCCGTCCAGCCTCGTGACCTCAGCCACCCGCCCGAGGGGCTCCTCTCCCGCCGCTACTTTCAGGGTTTTCTGGCTCCGGTTCCCGGGGCTGCTACTGAAGGGGCGAGCGGGTGGATTCCGCGTGGTCCGTCGGCTGCACGAGCGCCCGTGCCAGCACCGCATCACGGCCGCGGACGCCAGCTCGGGCGAGGAGACGTGCCCGGCCTCGCGGCCCAGCCAGCCAGCGGGGTCTCGAGCTCCACCGGCCCCCTGCTTGCCCTCGGCCGCCACCTCCACTCCGGCCTTATGTAATCCCCCCGAGACGTGCGTGGGTCATCTGGAGTCTGGATACATGTGAACCCCCGGGGGAGCAGCCCGGGACGCCCTCCGGCAGCGCTGGCTCCGGGCTGAACAGCTCCTGCATTACCAGCAGCTGCCAGAGACCCCGGGAGACGGGCCGGCACTAACCGGGGGAGCCCTCGGAAGCCCCCCAGAAACAGAGGGCCATGTGGGGGATGGGGTGGTCTTCCGACGACAAGCAGAAGGACAAACTGCCTGCTCAGAAAATGAGGGGCAGGTGGGGGCCGGGACAGAGAGAAGAGGCTGAGCCCCTGTGGGGAGCCTGGGTGGCCGTGAGGACCTTTAAGGTCCCGAGTCTGTGGAGCAGGTCCACAGACCCACAGTCTAAGACAACACCGGCTGCTCTGGGGCAGAAGGGTGCCCCCCCCCTCAAGCCCCAGCAGGCCAAGGATGCGGCATGAGTGGTAGCCCTGCAGCTATGCAAGGACAGGCAGCCCGCATCGGCCCAGAGGCACACACCTGAGCAAGGTCACTAGTGCACACCTGCGGGGAGCGGGCAGGGGCTGGGCCCCACAGCCAGAACCAAGATGGTACTCCAGAGAGACCAAACCTCTCCGGGGCATCAGGGACCCTGAACCACAACCTGGGGATCTGCAGAGCTGAGCAGTGGGGTCTGCCTTCTTCAGAGTGTGGGGTGTGGTGTGTAGGTCGTTGTTTCTAGGTTTCGAGGGACTGAGGGGCATTCCAGAAGTCTGGCCTTGCCCCCTCGCCCACCCTGGGGGTCCTGTCTCTGCATCTGTCAGCACTCCACGTGTAAGCTCCCTGGGCAGGCACCCGTAAGGCGGGGGGGCTCCAGGGATAGCAGCAGGGACCAAAGGGGGTCCCAGCGACGGACACAGCCCCTGCAGGGAATACTGAGTGTCGGCACACCTCGTCCGGAAGTGGTCTTGTTGAAGCCCTGCGCTGGCTCACAAGGCCTCCTGCTTCCTCTGCACAGGCCTGGCTACTGCTCTGAGCACAGACTGTAAATGTGTCCTTCTGAGACTCTCATGCCCGGTCCTTACGAGGGTCTGGGCATCCTACTTCCCCAGTGCCACCCGCGGGACACGTGGAGATCAGAGGTCCCACGGTGAGACCCTGGGGACAGGGAAAGCCCAGCTGCCCCGCAGAGCACGGTCCAAGTTCTGCAGGACAGCAAGGAAAAAAGGTGACGTGGTCTCGAGCACAAAGTCTGGGGATGGCTCATCACGCAGCAACACCTGAACCACACTCAGGCTCCTCTGTGCCACCCGCTCCGTCAAGGACCCGAGAACGGAAAGCCACGGTATGAAATGAAGGAGAATGAGTGAATTACTGTGCATTTAGCACTAACGCCGAGAACCGGACAGCGGGATCCAGCAGGGAAGGAGTCGGTAAAGCTGGAAGGAAATCGCACACGGAGCGCCCAGATCACTCTGGAGTCCCCTTCTCCCTGGCTGAGTACAGACAAGCACACGCATCTTGTCCCGAGCAGAATACTGGCCCTTGGAAGACGTCCGTGTCCTCATCCTGGAACCTGTACATATGCCAGGTTTCTTACCCGGGGGGATTAGGGCAGCAGAGGAAGGTAATTAGGAGAAAGGGAAGGTTGTTAATCGGCTTTAAAACTGAGAGAAGACTCCGGAGAGCCTGGGCAGGCAGTGTGGCCACAGGTCCCGGTCGGGGCGAAGGGCAGGAGAGGGTGGGCGGAAACGCAGAACCGGGGTAGCTGCTCTGTGGGTGCGGGTGGAGACACGGGTCCGGGGACACGAGAACGCGGGGGTACAGGGGACGCTGAGACACGGGCATGCGGGGCGCGGGATGTGGGACTGTGGGTCTGGAGACAGGGGATGCAGGGGTGCGGGAACGCGGGGACAGAGGGGTGTGGGGACGCGGGAGGCCTCCAACAGCTGGAAAGTCAGCACAGGGACCCTCCCCTGGGGTCCCCGAGGAAGCAGGCCTGCCGAGACCCAGACCTCAGCCCGAGGACACCCGGATCACCTCCAGGCCTCCGGAACCGGAGATCGCAGGTGTGATGGTGGGGGCCACGGGGTTGCAGGTGTTTATGCCGCTGCTGCTGCCGCACAGAACGGACGCAGCTCTGGGGAGATCAGGAACAGCAGAGACGCCGCAGGCACATCACAGGACAGCAGGGTCAGCTTGTGTCTCTGAGCCGTGCCTGCTGTTCCAAGCACGCGGGGCCCGTGTCCCCGGCAGTCGCACACGGCTGCGGTGGGACTCCCGGCTGCGGGGGGGGCCTCCAGCTGAGCGCGGACCACCACGCAGGGCTCCTGCTGCCCACCTCTGGACGGAGGCCGTGGTCTGTCCCGGAGACGGGCGGTCCACGGTGCGAACTGGGTCAGCATCTCAGGGTGAGTCCCTACAACTGAAGGATGGAAGGCTCTTTCCCCGCGGGCGGTTTCGATCCCTACCACCACGGCCGTGCAGGCCGTCCACGGCCCTGGACCCTCACCAACACGGGGTGTCATCACGCCCGCCTAGGGGCTCGGGAGACGGTCTCTCCTGAGAGGTCCCCTTCCCCCGCACCTTCTGTCCTCAGTGCTGGACCCGGTCTCAGGGATCATGTCACGGGGGCACAGCTGGGTGAGCTGGGCTGTGGGGCCGTCCAGCCAGGGGGAGCCAGCTGTCCCCGCCAGGACTGTCACTCTCCCGAGGGCTCCGATGCCGTGGAGGCTTCACCGACCTCCCCACTCTGTGTCTGACGGGCTTTTTGTCCCTTTCCCAACTTCATCCCTTTAAGGACCATGCGTCGGGGTCTAGATTTGGGGCCGACGTTTTTAAATTATTTTGAAATACAAAGCTTTGGTTCTTTGATGTGCCTGCGGCTGGAAGCGTGATATGTGGGAGCAGAAGCCCAAGCAGAAGCCCACCGGGGCCTTGGTTCACGTCACCCGCTGGAAGCTGGGGGCACAGCCTTGTCCCCTCAGGAGCCTGGAGGCCCTGGCCAGCAGTGTCCAGTGAGTGTGTGCCCAGGGCTGGCATTGCGCAGGCGTGCTGGCTTCTGTCCCAGCTCAGCTTCGGGAAAAGCCCGAATGGTGAATCTGTGCCCCCCTCGGCACAAACCGGTGGATTTAAGCGAATTCAGCAGCGAAGGAGACCCTAAGCCGACACCATCTGCGCCAGGCCGGCGGGGGCTCCGGGCCTGGGTCCGCTGTGGTGGCCTCGTGGGCTTGGCACGGCCTCGCCCGGCCCTGCCCTCCCGTCCCTGGCACCTCCCCTGTCGCCTCGTCCCCTCGGGTACGTGACCAACCCCGTCCCAGGAGCAGTCACGCTCCCCAGCACACTGTGTGCGTCTGTGTCAGTGTGTGGTGTGCATGCGTGGGGGTGTGCGTGAGTGTGTGTGCACGAGGGGGGGTGTGCGTGGGGGGTGTGGCATGTGTGTGTCTGTGTCGTGTGTGCTCTTGCACACCTGCCCCGAGCTGTCTTCGTTACTCCCAGAAGGTGTGTGCGGGTCAGGCACAGGGGAGCCCGAGTGGGCTCAGTTTCTGAGCAGAACCGAACCCTGTTGTCGAGCAGCCGGGGTTTGCTGTGCTTGATCACCAGGCAGCGGCTCTGGGAGGCCCTTTCTGTTGGCTGCCTGGAGCCCGTCCCACTCAGGGCCAGTGGCTGGCAGGGACCTGCACGTGCTCGGAGCTTAGCTGGTCGTGGTCCGACACGGGAGCCTCCAGGGGCTCCAGGGGCTGAGCCCGGGGACTGCCAGGGGACGTACCATCCCCATGGGCAACACGTCCAGCCACCCGTGACCGGTCCAGGGTCCACCCGCCGTTGGCATGTGGGTCATTTCCCAGATGTCCTGATGGCCCCAGGTACCTTGGGAGGGAGGCCATGTGCTCCCCAAAGCCCAGTCCAGGTCATAACAGGTGTCCGTGTCGGGGAGTCCCCCCTCCTCCCCCTGCGGAGCCTGGTCTTCCCAGGAGGGACCCCTGCCCACTGCCCCTGAGCCCTGGTGGCCGGCCTCCACCCCCCGCCTCCACCACCCCCCCCCCGGCCTGACCAGCCTTGGCACTGAGGCTCTAGAACAACAGATGGGGATGTGTTGACACCGAGAGATTTAAGGGGACTCAGTTACAGCCGGACTGAAAAAGCTTTCTCTAAAATAAGAAAGCACACAGATTCCTCAACTCCCAGAAACTGCTGACAGCTTTGTTCTCAGCCCGGCAGGAGTAAAAAGAAGCTGACGACTTATTTTTGCAGGTTATGCTCATTCAAGTCTATTTTTAGGTCCTTTTCCTAAGTCAGTGCACTAGAATAGCACCGGGCTTGAGAACCACCATCTGCTCTGAGCAGCGAGCCTGGCTAGCAGGTCCGGGCCTGGCGCGCTCGGCCGCTCCCGGCTGTCCCCACGGACCAGAACGAAGGGCCAGCTTGCGCCCTGGGGAGGGGGCCCTCTATCCCACCGTCACAGGCCCTGAGCCCCGGGAGTGTCCACCGAACAACAGTTATGAGTTATTTTCTTTATAAACTGAGCACCACCAAAAAATGCTCTTGGCTTTTACAAACGGAGCTCAGACAATCCCTTGCGTTTAAATAGATTTCTTATAAAAAGGCCATCCAACCTTATCTGGGTCGCTGAGATAAAAATTAACCTATGGAAACAGA
Organism: Mustela erminea; assembly: GCF_009829155.1. Classification (NCBI taxonomy): domain Eukaryota; kingdom Metazoa; phylum Chordata; class Mammalia; order Carnivora; family Mustelidae; genus Mustela; species Mustela erminea. The sequence goes on from NC_045625.1 coordinate 92,250,007, forward strand.
AAGCCACGCAGAAAGCTCTGAGGGGCCCCTTCCCCTGCTTTCCGGTGTCTGACAGCCACTCCCTCCCTCTGGAGCCCGTTCCTTCTCGAGGCTCAGAGAGCGCCTCCCCCCCCACCTCCCGCTGGTGACTCACACGCTTCTATGGAAATGCAGTTGGTGCGTGACGTACCTCAGCAGAGAGGGAGCTGACATATGAGTAATGAGCTGCCCGGCACCCTCTGGAACCAGCACTGCATGTGGTGCCCTGGGAGGCCCGGGGTGCTGGGCCACGGCCCTGAGCCCACAGGCCAGACCCGCCCTGGGGCTCTGTTATTTTTAGCCTCCCCTAAACTTAGCTCACTCCACCCTCTCCAATAACCAGGATAAAAATACGTTTTTCTCCTCCGGGTCCAAGGGAATTTTGCAAGGGAAACCGGGGCCCCAGGTGGTCAGTGACAGGCGTTTAAGATGTCGCAACCAAGACAAGCCTGTCCCGGGGGGGCTCAGCTTGGGGAACCACCAGGCAGGATTCAGGGACGGTGGTTCCCAGGCACTGGCCCAAAGGGCCCATCTCGGGGTGGTGTCCAACTACGGACACCATGCGACCCATGGCAAGGGAGGCCCCCGATGGTTACTATTTCTGGCCTCTCTGAAGGTTTTCTGAAATAATCCCCCAAAGGAAATCACGCCGGCTCACACATGCACACACGCCTCCTGTCTCCCCTCCCCAAACACACAGTCCTTCTTGGGGAGACGAGCATGGACAGAAGCCCGAGGGAAGCTGGGCCACGCGGCTCTGCGACTCGCCGTGGAGCTCCTCTGCCGTTGGGAGCAACAGGCCACCTCTGCCCAGCGCCCCCTCCCAGGAAGGGGCAGAGATCTTGGCCCCGGCCCTTTCCAGAGCTGCCGCACGTAGGCAGCCTCAGCCAGCCCGGGGACCAGCTTCCTGGGCCTCTACAGGGACTTTGGGACAACTCCAAAGTCAATGTTTACCCACCACCCTGGAACTTCAGGGAAGCCGGGGTGTGGGAGGTAAGTGCGGACAGGAGTCCAAACGCCGAGCCCTCAGCAGGGAAGCCGGGACGAGAACGGTCCCCTGGGAGCACGCGGCCGCCCGTATCTCACCCAGCCGAGAGCTCAAGTACCACGGGGCCAGGTCCCTCGCAGGGCCGCGGCTTTGGAAGGGGCTGTGCGTGTGTCGGGGGGTGGGCAGCCCCACTTCCCCCTTCTCTCTCCTGCTGTTCGCGGCCACGTGGGGCAGCGCTGTAGGCTCGCGGACCTTCCCCGGGCACGTCGTCCAGAAGGAAGAAAAGCAAGCGCCTCCTTCAGAGGTGCTATTGAGGGAGTGAGGTGTGTTATTGAGGAAAAGTCCCCGGTGGTACCTGGCCTACTAGCAGTAGAAGATTCTAGAACTGACCCCGTGCGAGACACAGGGGCTCCTGCACCGGCGGTTCTGAGGGGCTGGCCCCACGTGGAAGGAACTGGACATGTCTTACCCTCCGGGAAGAAAACGACTGTAAGTGACAAGCGTGGCTTAGGTGGCCGGTGAAGGGACCAGCTCTACGAGTCGCCGCTCTCACGGAGCCGGGAAAGTGCGTCCACGCACAGGCAGCTGCTTCAGTGGGAATGTGGACTTGAAGCAGCCGGCGATCACCAAGTGGTCTCCTCAGTGTCCTAGCCGTGGGGCGAGGGCAGAGGTGAGCGAGAAAATGCACGAGGAGCGGACGCCTGGGTGGCTCAGTTGGTTAAGCGGCTGCCTTCAGCTGAGGTCATGATCCCAGCGTCCTGGGATCGAGTCCCGCATCGGGCTCCTTGCTCAGCAGGGAGCCTGCTTCTCCCTCTGCCTCTGCCTGCCATTCTGTCTGCCTGTGCTCGCTCTCTCCCCCTCTCTCTCTCTGATAAATAAATAAAATCTCTAAAAAAAAAAATGCACGAGGAGCAGAGACGCTGGGGGAGACCTGCCCGGGGGTCCTCCACATGGCCGTCGGTTGTCCTCACAAGCCAAGGGTGGGGACGTGACCTGCTTCGTCTCCTCACCCCACGCGTGGTGTCCTCACCTCCGGCCACAGGGCCCGAGTCCTCGCCCAGATAGGTCTGGATGGAGCAGAGGTCAGCTCGCCCGCTGCCTGGGGGCAAGGCTGGAAGCTCGCCAGCTGGCCGGGGAGGGGGAGCTGGGAGATGGGGCCACGGGCTGGCGGCCCCGGGAGCTGGCGGCTCCGAGCATGCCCTTCTCTGGTCTAGTTCACTGCAAGTCGGGTGTGTGTTACTCGCCAAATAAAAAGATCCGCCGCGGGCCTTGGAGTCTCACCCTGCCCACACCCCTGCGCCGGCCGAGCCCGCGCCTTCGGTGGGCTGCAGCCGTACCTCTCTGGCCCTCCTCGCCCGGCTGCTGGAAGGCCGATCCCACTAAGCAGAGGTCCAAGGAGACCCAATCGCAAAGACAATGCTAAGAGGCCAAGCCCTCCGACGCCCCCCAGGCCGGACTCCGGTGTGATAAGAATTTGGTGAGAATCACGTCACAGGGTTGACAAGCTCTGCCCTGCACTAACCCCAAATGCGGTTGTGAGGGGATCCTTCGCCCCAGACAAGTTCCAGGACCGTCTACAGCAGCACCAACAGAAGTGAACCAAGGAGCCACAGAAAGACACCCCCCCCCGCCACAAAGAAGTTCTCTCCAGGGACCCACTGGGGGGGAACCATCAGCAGGAGGCTGGGCGGCGAGACCGGCTAAGGAAAGCGAGTCCGCCGTGGACGTCCGGCCTCCACTGACCCGGTCACGTCCCTGCTCTGCTGCGGAGTGCTCGGGCCGGAGAGCTCCCTGCGCTTCAGCCCGGTTATCGCTGGAACAGCGTGCTGAGACCTGAGACGGCTGAGCAGCAGGGAGGCCAAGCCCGTCTGGCTCTGGAGAGCGACAGAGACCGCTCGTATCAGGGGACGAGCCCTCGAGGGCTGGGCTCAGAGCTGGGCTCGCTTGCTGGGCAGAACCGCGCCGCGGCTCCGAGCAAACCTGTGCATCCGTGGACACGCAGGGACGGACGGCGCACGGCAGTGGGGGTCGTGGGGACAAGGATAACCGGCCGGGCCAGGGTTGGCCCCCGCGGCCGCCACGCTTTCGGCGGCCGGAACAGCAGCCCTCCCCCCGGCTGGAAAAGTCGCCTGCCCATCATAGAGCTACGCCCACAGCCACGGAGCGCGTGATCGACGTCAGCCCCGCTGAGCCCTCTCCGGGCGCGTTCCGAGTTGGCAGTGAGGGAAAGCATCCCTTCGCCCGCAGCGGGGAGCCGGGCGGCTGGGAGCGGCCACCGGGGAAGCCGGTCGCAAGACCAGTCCCCGAGGAGGAGGCTGCGTGCCCGCGAACACGTGACGAGGCACAGCGCGTCCCCGCGGCCGAGTCCGACAACGCCGCTCCCCGTCCTGCCCGCAGGCTGTGCCGGGGGTCCCAGAGCTCACTCTCCCCTGAGCTACCCTGGGCTGATTTCCTGCCGCTCACGGCCCAAGTCCCAGGACACCACGCATTTCCAATCGCACCCAACTGGGAAGATTTGGAAACCTTTAACAGGAGGCAGAACTGTGTTTGACCTTTTTAGTCCCATGAAATCAGCAACCGCCGTCACACTCCCGTCCGCCCGGCACGGGCACGGGGGAGTCCCATCTCTGTGGCCTGACAGTCTCGTCAGTGTCTCCGTCACGCCATGGAGACACTGTAAAAACTGACCCCATTTCTTACGGCAAATTAAAGCACGTAAAGGTAAAATTAAAATACGGTGGAAGAGTGTTCACGCACAAGCCAATCTCATGAAACTCCTCCTCCTGGAAGAAAAAGCAACAAACAACCAAAAAACCCAAAAAACTAAAACCTCTCGCAGAGGCTTCTCCGTCTCGCTCTGTGGCTTTCGAACAGTTGTTAATCACATTCACGTTAAGACACTAGAGCACATTTGGTTATTTCTGAAGCTCTGCTTGAATCTGTGTTGAGAGTACGTCAGGAAGTTCATCGTTCCCAGGACGTGCGCATCTGGGTAATGAGAACCGTCTTGTGCAAGTGGCCGTGAATCAGCGAGTGCTGTTGCGTAACGGGCTCCGGGGCGCGCGTCAGGGGATCCGAGCCCGGCGGTCCTGCCTCCTGCTGACCTTTCCCGAGGCAGAACTGGAAACGCGGGATGAGAGCTTCCTGCTGACGGACACTCATGGCCAGTAATTAAGTTGGATAATGTGGAGGAGCAGAAGGAGGGATTTCAGTTCCTTCAGAGTCCTGAAGAGAACCGTCTTTGAAGTCCCTGGTTCCCGGCCCAGTGCTGGGGCTGACTGGACTGTGTTCCTCTTGATCATTATGAAAACCACCCATTAAAGTGGAAATAAAATATTCTGCTAAGTGATTCCTGGCATTTGTGTTAGAAACAATAGCCATAGCCCCACAATAAGATTACTTTATACGTAAGAAAAGAAAAGCAAAAAAAATCAAAGGCACTAGGAGCCAAAGCTGTACGCGTAATCCATCCAATCTGGGCCCGCCGCATTTGATGTGCTTGAGCAATACTGTTAGCGAGAAACTATTACTTCATCTTGCCAGTATTATCCAAAGAGAACACTTGCGAAATCCTCAAGACAAATATGCTGTAATTATTACATGAATAGAGAGCCTGTGCGGCAGAAACGGCCTTTGGAACATGCACTCAGGCCCGAGAGCAGCAGGGCGGTAATAAGCCACAGCAACAACAATGCCGCTGTGTCCGAGCGGCCCCGGGAGTGCGTGGCGCCGGCCTGCTGCTGTCAGCGGCAGCTTGACCAGAAAGCTCTTCGGACGCCCACCTAACAGCCCACTGCACAGTCTAGTTAGAGGGCGGCTGTCCCCTGGCACGGATTAGACATCACAAGTCATCAAACAGCACCTTGGTTATTTTCATTTTACTCTTTGTTTTGTTTTAGAAAAGGACTCTTTTTTCCAAAAAGAAAAAGAGAAAAGAAAAGAACAGGACTCTTTCTTAGATTCCATCACTAGCGAAGTCCTACTGTACTGGAAATCCTGTCCAAGGTCTGACAAGTTCAAATTAGCACACGGTTTGGTCACCATAGTTTCAATGTCCAGCAGTGGCGCGTGAACTGAGTTGCATGGGTGGAAAGTTCACACTCCTCCGGAAACACAGAACACCCAAGTGCCAGATTTCAACAATTACCTCTTGATTTTTACTACTTGAATTCTGCTTCTACGCACTGATTTGCTTTGCTTTACGGCTGTTAGCCTCACGACTGGTGGTGGACAGAGCACAAATCCTCCACCGACCAAGCCAGCCTCCTGGCCTGGCAGGCGCCGCTGCAGCTGGAACAGCAAATTTTTGCTTCCCGGGCCTAAATGCACATTTAAAAGACAACACAGCAGTGAACCCTGTATTTCTCTGACTGCAGATACCCTTAACATTTGGGGCATAAGGTGTATTTAGTATTGAGGGCTATAACAACAAGACAAGAATAAATATTATAATATGATTGATATAGTATTAGTATTAATGATAACATACTATTATCATGATTATTATTCAACAAACATCAGTTTTGATGTACCGGAAGTCAGGTGGCTGCATGCCTTATTTTCCAACATCCGGGATACACGTGGTTACCTTAGAATCGTCCTGCGGGCAGGCGCAGTGAGCATCTCTGAAGACCAGCTTCTCCGTATAAGCAGTAATTTCTAAGATCAACTTTTACAAAACCCCCAAACTAACCAAAAGCTTGCGAGAATCTGCTGAACACTTATGCCAGGGACGGAGCCGCATCCCACTGAGAACAACAAGCTCTGCGGCACTTCGCACTGCCGCGTCTCCGGTCCACTTTCCCAGCTCCTGGAACACCAACACTCTCAAAGTCTGGGTGGCCATGACCTGACCGCCGCGTCTGTGACCCACCCAAAGCTCTTTCCTTAGAAACGTGTCACGTGTCATTATCTGACCTGTCGGCAGCAGCCCGGAGCATGGAGGACTGAGGAAAGCCCCTCCCCGCGGGCCGGGTCTTTAGGAGACCTGCCTCGGGGGCCCTCCCTGTGAACAGCTCTGTCTACCAGGCATCTGCAGAAAACAATCAGTGGCAACTGCTTAGCATCAAAGTGACCTAAGGCAGTGACAGCAGTGGTACAAAGAAGAAATGGGCCAACAAACTTAAAAGGAGAAACTGGAGAGTGAGATGCTGTACGGGGCTGTAACAAGCTCTTGACGAGCTCCTAGGAAACTGGAAGGCGGTGTGTAGAAGCAGGGTTGTCTGCCCACACAGGGAAGACCTGAGAAGGCCCCAACTCTCATCTCTGGCCGACCCCAAGGCTCTGCACAGAAAGGCAGTAAAGGCTAAGGCAAGGCTGCCAACTGTCCCGCAAAGCACTGAAGGAAGGCGTGGCCCCGACATGCACACGGCGCTCTCTGCAAGCCTGGGGCCCTTCCTGCCGCAAGGGTTTACAGGAATCCTGGTCCAGTCATTACCCGGTCACCATACTAACCGGGTGGAGACTTCAGGGACCGCAAACAGCAAAGAACACAGAATTATGTCAGACAAGACAAGGCGCACACGCTGCAACCCTAACAAACAGCAACCATAAACCTGGGGGAGGGGAGCCAGGACCTGGTTTCCAGCAATGCCGTATTAGATTATTTTATTTATTTGTTGCCATATTAGGTTATTTCAAATCCCCATTATTCAGGAACATATTGTAAGACACGCAAAGAAGAAAGTGTCACTCTATACAAAGAAAAGAGGCAACCGACAGAACCTGTTCCTGAAAAGAGCAAGACATGGAAGGTACTAGAAATGGTTTTAAATCAGTTAAATATCTTCAAAGAACCAAAGAAAAGAATAAGAACAATGTCTCATCAAACACGGACTATTAGTTTTTAAAAAATGCAAAAAAGAACCAAAGACCAATTCTAAAGTCAAAAATATGCCTAGAACAAAAAAATTCACTAGTAGTCTCAAGAACAGATTTGACATAGCAGAGGAATCAATAAACTTGAACACATATCCGTAGAAATCTTCCAATCTGAAGAGTAGAGAGAAAAAAGCTCAAAGGAAAACGAAGAGCACCTCAAAGGCCTCTGGGATACTATCAAGTGTGCGGACACGCATGGTGGGAGCCCGGAGGGAGAAGAGAGAAAGCGGCCGGAAGGGTGTCTAAAGAGACTCTGGCCAAAGACTTCACAAATTTGAAAAAAGACATGATCTCTACACCCGGAGCCTCTGTGAAATCTAAGCAGGATGAACTCGAACAGGTCCACACCACGACACATAATAAACTGCCAAAAGCCGAAGCATCTTGCGAGCAGCAAGAAAGAAATGACTTGTCATTCACAAAGGGCCTCCCGAAAAATGAACAGCCGATTTCTCATCAGAAACCACAGAGCCCAGAAGGCAGTGAGATGACATATTCACAGAGCTGAAGTAAAAAGACTGTCAACCCAGAAGTAGATAGCTAACAAAAATTCCCTTCAAAGATTAAGAAAAAATTAAGACATTTCAAGATAAACAAAAACAGAGAATTTGTCACTAGCAGAACTTCCCTACGATAAATTCTACAGAGGGAGCCTCTGGGCTGGAGTGAAGGGACACTGGCTGGAGAATAATTCAAATCCACTGGAAAACATTAAGTGTACTGGGAAAGGAAACAGCACATAAAAACAAAACAAAACAAAAAAACCCAACCCCAAACCCAGTATAAATGTTTTTCATCTTTACCATTTTTGGCTCCAATCAGAATTAAAACACAAGTGTGTGGGGCGCCTGGGTGGCTCAGCAGGCTAAAGCCTCTGCCTTCAGCTCAGGTCATGATCCCGGGGTCCTGGGATCGAGCCCCGCATCGGGCTCTCTGCTCAGTGGGGAGCCTGCTTCCTCCTCTCTCTCTGCCTGCCTCTCTGCCTGCTTGTGATCTCTGTCTGCCAAATAAATAAAATCTTTAAAAACACACACACACAAGTGTGTAAAACGAGGGTATAGAGCTGTTCTCTCAGACTTACCATGCATACAGATTTAAATTCTATAACGGAAACAGCACAGAGGAAGCAGAAGAGTTCAAACCAACATAGGAGCAAAGTTTTTGTATACCATTGGAATTGGTTGGTATTGATCCAAAATGGATTTTATAAGTAAAAATTGTAATTGTAATTTCCAAGAAAAAAAGTAAAAAAAAAAAATTATAGGAAATGAAAACGGTACACTAGAAAATACCTATTAAACGTAGAAAACCAGTGATGCAGGAAGAGAGGGAGAAAAAGATACGCCAGAAAGTGAAGTGGCACACGCACTTCTGACCTTATCAATGATTACATTAAATGTAAATGATCACTCTAATCACGAGGCAGCATGGGCAGAACTAATTAAAAATATGATCCAACTTTATGCTGTCTATAAGAAATACACTTTCTTTCTTTCTTTTTTTTTTTTTTTAAAGATTTTATTTATTTGTCTAACGGAGAGAAAGCAAGAAAGGGAACACAGTAGGGGGAGTGGGAGAGAGAGAAGCAGGCCTCCCACTGAGTAGGATGCCCAATGCGGGGCTCCATCCCAGGACCCCGGGAACACGACTGGAGCCGAAGGCAGAGGCTTAATGACTGAGCCACCCAGGCACCCCAAGAAATACTCTTTAGATTAAAAAACGTAAACAGGATGAAAGCAAAAGTGTAGACAAAACGGATGGTGAAAAAGCAAGCGAGAGAACTGGAATGGCCACCCCAGTATCACACCGAGCAGACTGCAGGACAGTAACAGCTACTGTGGAGAAAGAAGCACATTTTATAACGACGAAGGATAAATCCATCAAGTAGGCATAATGATGACGAATATATACGTGTAACAACAGAGTCCCAAAACATATAACGCCAAACGGGACAGAACTGAAGGGAGAGACAGACAAGTCATCGACAGTGCTTACAGACTTCACTATCTCACTTTAAATAAGGTGCAGAACAAGGAGAAGACCCACAAGGAAACAAAAGAAGGAAATAGAGGGCGCCCGGGTGGCTCAGTCAGTTAAGTGTCTGCCTTTGGCTCAGGTCATGGTCCCAGAGTCCCGGGATCACACCCCACATCAGGCTCCTGCTCAGGGGGAGTCTGCTTCTCCCTCTTCCCCTCCCCCACCCCCTGCCTGTGCTCTCTCTCTCTGTCTCTCTCATTGTTTCTCCCTCAAATGGATAAATAAAAATATTTATTTATTTATTTATTTATTATTTTTTTTAAAAGATTTTATTTATTTATTTGACAGAGAGAAATCACAAGCAGACTGAGAGGCAGGCAGAGAGAGAGGGAAGCAGGCTCCCTGCTCAGCAGAGAACCCGATGCGGGACTCGATCCCAGGACCCTGAGATCATGACCTGAGCCGAAGGCAGCGGCTTAACCCACTGAGCCACCCAGGCGCCCCAATAAAAATATTTAAAAAACAAAAAAGAATGAGGGAGTCCTGAGTGGCCGTCAGTTAAGTGTCTGCCTTTGGCTTAGGTCATGATCCCAGGGCCCTGGGATAGAGCCCTGCATTGGGCTCCCTGCTCGGTGGGGAGCCTGCTTCTTCCTCTGCTTCCTCTGCTGCTCCCCCTGATTGTTCTCTTTGTTAAATAAATAAAATATTCAAAAAAAAAAAAAAGAAGAAGAAGAAGAAGCAGCAGCAGCAAGACTACAAATGAACCAGACCTGATAGACCGCTCCTCCCAACAACAGAGGAATACATTTTCCTCTCGTACACACACGAGATTTCTCCAGGACAGATCATATTTTAGGCCACAAAGTCTCATTAAAATTTGCCAAGGACTGAAATTATACAATGATGAGACTGAAGGACATTTGTCAACCGCAATGTAATTATATTTGAAATCAATAATATAAGGAAATTTGGGATATTCACAAGTATATGTAAATTAAGGAATACAATCCTAAAAGACCAAAAGAACACAAGGAAAAAACACAAGAGAAATTTAAAAATACTTGGAGATGAATGAAAACAAAACCACATGTGTCAGGGTCCCCAAACCACCTTCAGGTTTGGTAATTCAGTAGGAAGACTCCTAGCGCTCAGCATACAGCTTACTCATGGCTGTGACATATTACATAATCAACAGGATCCCAAGCAAAAGCAGCAAAGGAAAAGGTGTAGGGGTAAATATCAGGGGAGACCGGTCGCAAGCTTCCAAAGGTCCCCTCCCAGTGGAGTCACACAGGACGAGTGTGATTCCTCCAGCAATGAAGTATAACCAGATGTGTGAAGTGTTGCCAACCTCACTAGAGACTCGGAGCCCAGAGTTTCCGGGGGGTACACAGGCAGGCATACTCTGCTTGGCAGATATCCAAATTCCATATCCCAGAAAGGAAAGCATAAACCATTTTGTTTGCACAGTGCAGGCATAACTCTTATCAGTTCGGGAAATGGTTGGAACTCCCCCAGACCTAGGTTTCCCAATGCAGGCCAGGGGCTGATCTCACAGCCAGCCCTTCCCGAGGACAGAAGCTCAGACCTGTTAACTCTTTTCCACAAACATATCAAAACTTATGGGATGCAAATAAAGCATGATTAGAGAGACAGGTAGCGGTGTAAATGCCCATACTGAAAAGATCACAGATCAAATAACCTAAGATTCTACCTTGAGAAATTAGAAAAATAAGAGCGAACTATAGCCAAAGTAAAGAGAGGAGAAGAAATAATAAAGATTAGAATAGAAATTAATAGAAATTAATGGAAAAGAGGACAGAAAAATATTAAAGAAAACAAAACAAAACAAAACCAAAGTTGACTCTGAAAGGTAACACAACAGGCAAACCTAGCAGAATGGGCAATGAAACAAACAGGGAAGCCCGAAATCCTACAATCACGAATGGGGAAGAGGGAAACTACCACTCATCCAGAGAACGTGAACCCTGCCAGTGAATTTGCAGGACCCAGATGAAATTCACGATTCCCAAAAAGAAGCAAAGTACTGACGCTGACTCAAGAAGAAACAGAAGCTCTGGATCGAGGTAAAACAAGGGGGGTGACCCATCAAAGCATTTCCAACATAGAAAAGCTGAGGTCCAGATGCTTTCACTGATAAACTTTATATGATTGTAGTAGAATTAGCACCAATCCTACACAAACTCTTTTTTTTTTTTTAAGAAGGAAATACTTCCTAAATCATTCTATGAAACCAGTATTATCCCGATACCCAAAACAAAGAAAAACACCACAAGAAAGAAAACTGAACATTACTATTCCTTCTAAACATAAACTCATAAATCCTGAATATAATACTAGCAAGCTACATCCAGCAAAAAGGAGTACACACCATGATCAACCAAGCAATTTACCCCAGGAATGCAAGGTGGGTCTAATATCTGAAAATCAATTAAGATAACAGCATATCAGTAGAATAAAAAATAACCACTGCATCCTCACATCAACAGACGCTGGCATGTGGTAGAACAGTTTAGAAATTAACCTTTTTGACAAGTTTATCAAGAAAATACAATAGGAGAAAAATAGCCTTTTCAATAAACAGTGATGGGACAACTGGCTATCAACATGCAGGGAAAAAAAGTTGGATTCTACCTCACACCATATACAAGAATGAACCAAAATAGATGAAAAAATCTAAATGTAAAAGCTAAAACTGTAACAATACTTCGACAAAACCACATCTTCATCACTTTGGGTTAGGCAATGGTTTCTTAGATATGCCACCAAAAGCACAATGAAGAAAAGGAAAAAATGAACTTCATTTCATCAAAATCTAAAATTTAGTGTTTCAAAGGACACCATCAAAGAAGTGAAAAGACAGCCGAGGCAAGAAAAGATTTATAAATCATACATCCGATAAGATACTCATATCTAAAGTGACTCGTACCCAGAAGATATAAGGACCAGTTACAACTCAATAATAAAATGGCAACCCAATTAAAAATGGGCTAAGGGTTTCCACCGGTATTCTCCCCAAAAAAGATACACAAATGACAAACAAGCATGAAGATTCCCAGCATCATCAGACATTAGGGAAATGCAAATCAAAAGCACAATGCGGTGCCACTTCACACCCACTGGATGGCTATGACCAAAGTCAAAGTCACCGGCGAGCGCCGGTGAGCACGCTGAGAAGTTAGCACCCTCGTATGTTGCTGATGGGACTGTCATCTGGTGCAGGCACTTTGGAAACCAGTTTTGCACTTCCTTGAAAAGTTAAACATAAAGTGGTCGCACGACCCAGTGAAACCCCACTTCTGGGTGAGCGCCTGCGACAAACGGTACCACAGATCCACAGGACCCAAGCCGCACCCGCTGTTTGTAGCAGCGTCGTTGGTGACAGCACCAAAGTGGACACACCTAAGAGTTCGCCAGCTGACGAGTCGATGGACACAACACGGCGTGTGCGTGCGCTGGGGAACGTCCAGCCCTAAAAAGGATGAAGCGTGGGTGCATATTACACATGGACGAACCCTAAAAACACTATAGTGAATGAAAAAAGCCAAAGAAAGTTTACTCCCGTATGAAATTTATACAAAATGCCCAACATAGGCAAATCCAGAAACAGAAGAGTAGATTAGTGGTCGCTGGAGGTTGGCGGGAAGCGCAGTCAGGAGACTGCCAATGAGTATGGGGCGTCTTTAGGGGCCCAGGAAATAGTCTACAACTACACAGTGGTGGGCTGTACAGCTCTGTGAATACAGGACGATCACTGAACTGCACAGCTCAAAGGGTGACTTCTATGGTATGTAAATTATGTATTTTTTTTTTAAGATTTTATTTATTTATTTGACAGAGAGAGATCACAAGTAGGCAGAGAGGCAGGCAGAGAGAGAGGGGGAAGCAGGCTCCCCGCTGAGCAGAGAGCCCGATGCGGGGCTCAATCCCAGGACTCTGAGACCATGACCTGAGCCGAAGGCAGAGGCTTAACCCACTGAGCCACCCAGGTGCCCTAAATTATGTATTTTAAAAAATAAGTTGAAAAATCCACAAAAGTCAAAAAAGTATCTTTTTTTTCAATTCTGATGCTAGGCCTCTAAACCCAGAATCAATACAAAATAGACCCCCCCAATGTATCCTTTCTTACTTTTTAAAAAGATTTTATTGATTTATTTTTGACAAAAACAGAGAGAGGATGAGCATGAGGGGGAAGGGGAGGGGGAGGGGAAGCAGGCGCCCGCTGAGCCGGGAGCCCGACGCGGGGCTTCTTCCCTGGACCCCGGGATCATGACCTGAGCCAAAAGCGAGGCTTAACGGCTGAGCTGCCCAGGCGTCCCCCACAAGGCACCCAAACACGACTTCTCCAGGTGCCAGCAGCTGCGGGGAACTCTGCTCTCGTGTGTGACAGACACGCCGAAATCGCTTTCTTACAGATGTGGCCCTCGCTCTGCGTCTGCCGGAGGTCATGGGCAAGCGCGGGAGAGGCCGTCCCGGGCCAGGACTCGGCTCCTCTCCCTGGCTCCCGTCACCACCCCTCATGCTCACTTTCCACGGCTAGCTCATCCCTGGGGCACACCGGATACAATTAAAACGGTCAGTTCTGCTGAGTTTTATGGGAAATTCAACACAAATTTTCCTACCTACACACGCAAACGGGTTCAGATGCGCACCGAGCGCACGGAAGGTCACACGCTGTCCCTGAACTCGGGAGTGCAGGCGAGGGGACAGGCCAGGGAACACTGCTGGTCTCTGGAGGAGAGCGGGTGGACGGTCGCATGCCACGTACACACTCCCACAAGGACCAGAGGGAGAGAACGTGCCCTTTCCTGTTGTGTGCCGGCGTCCACGAGCGCCACGGCCACCACGTCCACCAGGCTCCCCAGGCATCAGAGTACCTTTCCACCAAGTCAGCTGGGCGCTGCTGCTTGCTGGCGGGTACGGCACGTCACCTCAAATCGGGGCCACTTGTGAGCAAGTTCTAAGCCTCACAAAAAGTGGGCGCTTCCAGAAAGAGCTAACAGACAACTCAGAAGAACTGTGACTCAACCCACGAGAGGCCGTGAGGAGTTTGAACTTCTCGGGCGAACCCGTGCTTCACTTTCTGTAAAGGGCACACGGGTCCCGTTCAGCCGGCTGGGAGGCTGGAAGTGAAAGTGAGGAAAGTGGTTTTGAAAAGGTCAGAAGAGGGCACTTGCCCATCTTCAAATTCCTCCGAACCCTCGGCCTGGAGTCATCATCACGATGGGGTCCAGCCCTGAGCCGTCACAGCCCTGAGCCGTGGTGCCACTGTTTCCCTCGTCGGTGGCAGCGTTCTGTCCCACTCTGTGAAATGGGTTCACCACGTCTGACAAACCCACACGGGGCGGGCTTCCGGGCTGCACGCCACGGCCACGCCTCGGCAGGGAGGTGGGTGCCGTGGCTGTGTGGGAATGCTGCCCTGCTCCGGGGGTGGGCACATGCGCCCGCGGCGGCGGCCAGAGCCCCTCGGCATGTCCCCTATGGCAGCCGCGGGAGAGCCGGCAGAACACGACACAGGGGCTGCCTTCCTCAGGGACCTGTCCCTCCCCAGCGCTCCAAGCTGGCATCCGGACTCCTGCTCACGGCCAGGGTAGGGCCCAGCCATGGGTCGCCACGGGGCACACATGGTTCTCTGTGCCTCCTCTGACCTAGCCCACCCGTGAGCAGCCCCGCAGCCGAGCATCTCACATCTCAGCCCACGCCAGAGCGGAAGGGCACCATCTGGGGCACTCTGGGGACGGACATGGTGGAGCTAGAGGGCTGCCCTCTGCCCTGCCACGCCTGCCGACAGACCTGCCCGATGGCTCACCACCCGCTTCTGCCCCTGCGGCCAGACCTGGGAGGGCCTCAGCAGCTTCTCCTCCTGTTGACGATCCTTGGGTCTGTGAGTGACAGCACAGAGCGGCCCGTGCAAGTGTCCCTGGGGCGGGGGCAGGTGTGGCTGCTCTGGCCGGTGGCGGCCTCTAAGGCCCCAGCGTCACCCTGCCCTTCTGACCCACAGACAGCTAGCGACCAGCTCTCCCCCACGGCTCTTTCCCTGGGTGAAAGACGGGTTTCTGGATGCAGTCCTGCACCCCTGCCCCCATCCCAGCCCATCCCTGGTGAAAACCCGGCAGACAGACGCCACATCTGTGGAAGACGGTGCTCCTGGCCGCAAAGCCCTTGGGCACGGACTTGTCCCATCTGGCTTTGAAAACCACCAGCAGCAGCCGGCAGGCCCGGGGGCGGGAGATGCTGAGCTTGGGCTCGGCACCGACTTCAGACGGGACCTGGTCAAAGGGCTCCCGTGTGCCTTCCAGAAAAGCAGAGTGAACCTCTGACCGAGCTGGACCTGAACGCGAGACCCTGGGTGAGTCTGGCCGGTGCGGAGACAGCAAGACGCTCGCCACACTGCCCCGAACGGCAGGGTGACCTGGGCCCCACGGGCTTCCTCTCCTGCGAGTACCACGGCGGACCTCAGCTTGCAGCCCTGGAGCCGGCGGAGCCGTCCGAGTCCCCGCGTGCCGGCTGCGAACACGCACGGAGAGGGCGGGCGGCCTGCCGTCCTCGGGCTGACGGACACGCACACGTCCGGGAGCTCCCAGGTCGTGAGGAAACCACGGCACCCATCAGGGCAGAGGCTCAATCTCCCTCTCTCTCTCTCTCTCTCACACACACACACACACACACACACACCAGCCATTCCCCGGCTGACCAAGATGGCCCAGTCTGGCCCCAGGGGCGGCTCCAGCCCCACTGCTCTCCAGCCACCACCCTGCGCCCCAGATGCTGCTCCTGGAGTTGCCAGAGCCTCTCCCCTGGGGCTGCTCCCGAGACGACTCCCACGCGCAGGACACGTGGAGACGGTCGGGGCCTCAGCTCCGGTGCCATTCCCCTGACAACCAGCCCGAGCTCTCTGTGATCTTGTCCGTGTCCCCGTGAACCCAAACCGGCCACGGAATACAGTGTTCTCTGTACTTCCAGAGGGACTGACACCCTGCTGGCTCTGAGCTCACCCTGGTGCCCCCGGGAACAGTCAGCTCGCGGAGGACGGCCGCCCCCCTACCTTGCCTCCCGAGGCTTGCGCTGCGTGGACGGGCGCCGTGAGGGCCGGCCCCGGCCACTGCAGGTACACGTCTGAGCCCGTCCTGGGCGCCCTCCGTTCTCCCCGTCAGGCGTCCTGCTCTCACGCTGCCCTGAGAATTCACCTGGAAAACAAAGGCCACACAGCAAGGGCTGGAAGGCTGGGAGCCGTCGCTCTACGGGACAGCCGATGCCGGAAGGCTCCCGAAGAGAAAGGACTCCACGGTATGGGAGACAGCGGGTTTCTGGCACCCGAGACCCACAGGGGTTTTGAGCAGAGGGTTCCGTCCCTAACGCCCCAAACACCCCCAAACACAATCAGGAGCCTGTGTCACCTATGCAGGAAAGTGGCTCTCATTTTGCCAAAAGATTACCCAGTAACTGTAAAATGCTGTAGTTTTTCCTCTGTGACAAAGGTACACTTATTCTTTAAAATAAGAGCAATTTCACTGCTGTTTTGATGAAGCCTCACAGTGCTGAGGAACACAAGTTAGTATCTAACTGGGCGGGCAGAGGAAGACACAGCGCTATGATTAATTATTAGAGAGTGTCTGCCTGCCGGGATTTTTGGACCCCAGATCGGAGCGATTCGGGACCTACCACCAGAAGGGAGAGCTGTGGTCCAGTGAGGGGAAGGGTCAGCGGCCAGGCCAGCCAAGGTCAAGCCCGCACCAAACACAGGCATCTGCCTGCCGTTGAGCATGTCACCCGCGAGGGACACGCCACTACTCTGGTCCCCTACAGAGCTCTTTTCCAGGTGTGGCCAGGAAGTTGAGCTCAGTGACAAGCCAGGTTCCTGACAGCCAGAAGAGAGTGGGGAAGAGGGGCTAAGGAAAACCATCTATTTTTTATTGGACACAATGAGCCAAGTTTTCAAGTTTTATTGAACTTGAAATAATCTTTTAAATCACAGAAAGGAGTCCAGAAAATCTGAGCCTTCTCTGGGCCCCCATCACAGCCCGTTTCGTCCCAGAGCATCTGGGACGTGGCGGCCTCTTGTTCTTTGAGAGAGAAGTGACGAGTGAGCCGGCACGCGGTCCTGCAGACCCCAGACGACGGGAGGTGCTTTTCCGGGAACGGGGGCAGTGCTCGGTTACGCATCTTCTCTCCGGGTCTTCTCACACGTCCCTGGGAGGCATGGGGGTCGCCGCGGCGTCGCCGGCTTGCGTCCGCTGGACACGGCTTCGGTGCAAGGACACGCGAATGCACAGCGTGCTGGGGGGCCGGCGGGCACCAGCTCGCCCCGGCTGCGGCCCTCTCCCCGAGCAGTCCCGGGACCCGGCGCCGGCGTCAGGACCAGGCCCAGCAAGGCTGCTCTGCGGCAGACGAGACCCCGGCAGAGGCCGACGTCTACACTCTGGCGCCGCGCCCTAACACGGCAGTCTGCGCTCTCTGAAGCCCCAGGAGGGATGTCTCTGCTTCTGGACACACTGCAGTGACTTCCTCAGAACTCTGCCGGGCATCCAGCGGCCCTCGGTCCGCCACAGACCCGGCATCCGTGAGGACAGAGAGGTCACCCAGTGCACGCCGAGCAGTCTCCCATGAACATAATTGTTCCCGCACAGTGAGAACGTGTTGCAGACAGACAAAGCGGCCCTGGAGTCTTTAAAAGACAGTGAGAACCAGGGCCAGCACCGCACCCGCAAGTCACCCTGTGTGACGTGAACGGCACGAGGCGATCGGAAGACGAAGCGTGCGCCTCCGCTTCGCCGAGCCCCTTCCCCAGGGGGCCCCCCTGGGCCCCGGCCGCGAACCTGCAGGTGAGCACGACGCCCTCCCCCCACCCCCCGCATGGGAGCACCCGACGGGGACTCCATGCTGGCCTCCTGCAACTGAGCGCTCAACTTCCCCAGGTGAAAAACAAAAGTTTTGGTGATTTTTAAAAGGTCAAAGTCTATGTGCTCTCCAAGGAAGCCGCGGTGCGGAGCGTGGGAACGCGCGAACGGTCAACCACCCACATGCCGAATGTCCCCTCCCTGCAACAAAGCACAGCTGTGCTGCTCAGAGGGCAGCGGGCGGCCCCCAGGCCACCGGTGAGGAGGAGCAGGTCCCAGAAAAGCAGGGCTTCCCGAGTACCGCCGGACTCGGCCCTGGACACAGCCTCAGAGGGCAGTCTGCTCCGATAACACACCAAAGCTAGCTCCAGCCTCCCGGGAGAGCCGCGAAGGTCTCCCCACGCTGCACTCTGAAGCCCACAGCTCTGGCCACGCATGGACACTGTTCCCTCCCCAGGCGAGGCCAGCAACGCAGACGTGCCCCCGAGCCCTCCATTTCTAGTCACTTGGCCTGGCCAGGGGTTAGTCGAGGAGACGGGGCTGCAGCGGCCGAGTTCACCTCCTTTCCTTCCTGAAACCAGGTGCCAGTGCCGGGGCGAAGCAGAGCCGCTGGGCTTCCCCTCAAATCCCTGACCCCACGCCGCTTCGACAGCCCAACCCGGGCGACACCACCTTCTTGGGAGTTAGCCCAACGGCCAGGCCGGGTGCTGGGCGATCTTGGGAGAACTCCGGCTCCAGGCCTCCTGCTGGCCTCCGCGGCCGTGGGCCCCGCTGAGCTCACACTGTCCACACTGGCTCTAAGACTACAGGGTGACCCGACAGACTCGGCACTGAAGGGCGGCTTCTCCGCAGATCAGGGTGCGGTGACTGACTTGGTTCAAGAGAATCGGGGAAGAAAATTTACCAAGTTTTCTTTTCACCAATTTTATTTTTATTTGGTAATTTTCACTCAGAGTCTTCCAATTCCTTTCTCAGTCTGAGATGTATTATGCGTGGATGTACTGTATAATCCCTTAGAAACTTTATTTGGTATAACTTCACATTTTTGGTATATAGAAATAATTTTATTTCGTATTGCAGCACAGTAGACATACAATCGATATTATTTCCTAGAATGTGCAATATATAAATTATTCACATTAAAAAATTAAGAACAGAAAGCCTCATATGCAGGAAATATTTAAAAATGTGTACCTATGTTGACTCTGTTTCTGACAGTATGCACTACTAGCTTTGTAAATCTGAATGAACGCGACAAGACGCACATTTGAGCGACGTACACAGATGGGTCTGCTCCAGAAGCTGAACTCACTCGACAGAGGCTCACTTTGGTCATTGGGTCTCCAGGCGCGGAGGCATGTGCGGGTCCGAAAGATGCTTCCAGAGCTGCGCCCCTTACACCGGGGCTGCGAACATTCTGTGTCTTCTACTCTCCTTTGTAGCGCGGGGACCTTTTCTCTTTAAAAGCAAGAAGACCTTCAAGCCTGTCTTTTGTTGGAATAGTCTAGAGAAACAAAACATTGTGTTACCTACACCAAAAAGAAGAAACTACGAAAGTCTAACAAGCTTTACTTAAGTAGGAGAAAAGGAACTAGAAGGTGATCGAAATTTCGAAATCTACCCATCCATCATTTGAACAATTCTGTGACCAAATTTACATTCTAATTCCAAACACACTTTGCCCCCGATTTCAAATGTACTTTAAAAAACCAACATACTTTATTTTTTAGACAATTTTAGGTTTACAAACGACTGAACAAACTGCAGAGCTGCCCCCAGGGTTGCCCCCTTACTGACATCTTGCGTCAATGCGGTACATTTGTCACAACTGAGGAACCAGGATCCACACGTTCTTGTTAAGCAAAGCCTGTATGTTGTGTGCACCATGGGTTCTGACAAAGGCAGGATGTCACGGATCCACCCCAGAGCAGCCACGGAACAGCTTCCCCGCACCAAGTTCTTCATGTTCGATCTACACATCCCTGCCCTGTGCCGCCTTTCCAGAGGTCAGACCGTTGGAACCCTATCGTACCTACAGTTTTTAGACGGAAACCCGTATCTTAACAGCACGCGTCTGCGGTTCTTCCGTGCCTTGTCACTGAGTAATACCTGACTGCGTGCATGTGCCTCCACCTCCAGTTCTCAGCCGCTTCCAAGTTGGGCAGTTAGGAACTGAGCTGCCAAAACGCCAAGTGCAGACTCTGGTGCAGACATAAGCTTTCAACACAGTTGCGTGAACACCTAGAGCTACAACTGCCGAATCACATGCTAACATTATGCTTAGCTCTGTAAGAAATGCGCAAATCGGATCTTGTTTGTACTTGCATTTCTTAACACCGTGTGATGTGGAGCGTCTGCTTCTGGGCTCACTCGCCATCAGCGCATCTACTTTGGGGAGGTTCAGCTCTTCCGCCCGCTGTTTAGTGGGTTGCTTTCTTACTGCTGAGTTTTACCAGCCCCGCGTCTGTTCCGGCGCGTCCTCTACCGATGTGTACCGCAAAGACCCTCCCTTCCTGGGGCTCTCTTTCCATCCTCTGCACAATGTCACTCCGGAGGGGAAGCTGTTGACTTCAACGAAGTGAAACACCAGTTTTTTCTTCCATAGATTAGACTTTTGGTGTTAATTTTAAAGAAGTCACTGCCAAACCCAAGGATGCCTATATTTTCTATGTGATATTTAAGAAGTTTCATAGTTTTCATTTTACATTAGGTCTATGGCCCAATCTGCGTGAGACTTTGTGAAGGGTGTGATGTCAGTGTCTACATTCATTTGTTGTCACTGAAGGCCCAGATGCTTCAGTACTACTCGTCTTGAAGACCATCTTTTCTCCACCGAACTGCCTTTGCTCCTTTGTCAAAAGTCATTTCATTTTCTATGAGTCTACTTCTATGGCTTTCATATGAATTTACTTCTGGGTTCCCTATTCTGTTCCACTGATCCAACTGTCTGCTCTTTGGTCAACCCACACTGTCCTGCTTACTGGAGCGTTACCGTAAGTCTTGGAGTTGGGCAGTGCCGGTCCCCCAGCTCTGCTCCTCTGCGTTACTGGACTGCCTAGTCGAAGTCTTTGGACTTTCCACATGAACTTCTGAACTGGTCTGTCGATACAGGTCAAGTAACATGGCTGAGGTTTTTACTGGGATTGTACTGACTGACTCTAAATAAAACTGAGAAGAAATGACTTCTTAGTAATCCCGAGGCTTCCTATCCATGAACAGGTTGACCTGTCCATTTGCTTACATCTCCATCTCTTTCACCAGTTAGTTTTCCTCCTACAGATCTCGTACTTTTTTTTTTTAGATTTATACTTAAGCATTTGGTATTTTTTATATTAATGAAGATCACGTTATGCTTTTAATTTCAAGCCCCGGTTCTTCACTGCCGGCGTACAGGGAAGGAGCTGACCTGTCTATTACCCGTATCCTGCAACCTTGCTCTGCTGCTTCTTAGTGGTGTTTTTGTTGATTCTTTGAGACTTTCTACACAGACAATCACATCTTCTGTGAAGTTTTATTTCTTCCTTCCCAATCTGTGTATCTTTTATCCTTTTTTCTTGTCTTATTACATCAGCAAAGGTTTCTAGTAGATGTTGACAAGGAGCAGTGAGGACGATGACCTTGGCCTGACCTTGGCTCTGACGTATGACGCTGGCTCCAAGTTCTTCTATAGAGGTTCTTATCAGGTAAGGAATCTCCCATCATAGTTTTCTGAGTTTTTATTATGAATGGCTGTTGGATTTTGTCACATGCTTTTTCTAGATCTACTGATACGATCATCTGACCTTCCTGTTTAACCTGTTGGTGTGATGGTTCATGGTTTATAATGCTTTCTGACTCTCAAACCTGGCTCGCCTATCTACCAAAAAAATCCATTTGGTTATTTTTATACATTGTATCCATATATTTTATACAAATCAGACAAACTGAAATTGTTTTTAAACATCTTTTTATACATTGTTGGATTTGATTTGCTAATATTTTGCTGAGAACTTTTACATCTAGATCAGATCAATGGCCTGTGGTTTTCCTTTCTTATGTTGGGTTTTGGTATCAGGATAATACCAACCCAGAATGAGTTAGGAAGGGTTCCTTTTGCTTCTATTTTCTAGAAAAGTCACCTAAAATTTATATGACTTCATCCTTAAATGTTTGGTAGAATTCACCAGAGAAACCATCTGGGCCAGGAGCTTCCTATTTTAGCAGTTTATTAATTATTATTTAATTTCTTTAACAAACATAGGGTTATTCAGATCATCTATTTGTCCTTTATGAGTTTTGGTATGCTGTGTCTTCAAAGGAATTGGTCCATTTCATCGAAGTTATCAAATCTGTAGGCAGAGTTTATCATTCTCTCCGTGTCCATGGGATCATTCGAGGTGGCCTTTCCTGCATTTCTGATGTTGGTGATTATCTTCCTTTTTCCATGGTTAGTCTGCCTGAATGTCTGTCAACTCCACAGGTCTTTACAGAGAGCCAGCTTTTTCTTGTTGTGGTCTTTTCTTTTTGTTTTTCTGTTTCTGATTTCCTGGGTTTTTGTTCTAAAGCTTATTTTTCCTTTTCTTCTGCCGACTTTTTCTTTTCTTTTGCTCTCCTTTTTCTACTTTCCTGAAGCGGAAACTTACTACTGATCCTAGATGCTCCTTCTCTCATACATGTGCTCAGTGCCAAAATGCTGCTCTCCCTAAGCAGTGCTCTCAGTAACTTCTCCTGTGACACACGTGTTATTGAAAAGTACGCTGTTCAACCCAGAGTAAAAAGACTGATCCTACCATTACCAGGTGGGATTTCCCAGCTATCTTTCTGTTACGATTTCTAGTTTAATTCCACTGTGGTCTGACAAAATGCTTAGGATTCCTGTTCCTTCACATTTGGTAAGGTGGGATTTATGGCCAAACATACTTGTAAATTCTTCTCTGGACTCTAAGGCTGTCCATTTGTGGGAAGAGTGTAATTTTCTTCATTCGTGGCGTGTGCTCATCATGAAAGGTTGCAATGTACACACACAGACCAGGTGCAGGGGAACATTCCAGCTGTTTCTCCTAATTCAGGACACCGCCATGCTTAAATGGGAGCTCAAGTGAGTTTCCAATTCTCACAAAAGGTAGAACAAAATTCTTTTGCTACTTTGGATGCCCTAAATGAAGTTACATCTTTTAGAAAACAAGGAAGGAAAGAAAAAAAGGAGATTTATTCCTCTATACAAAGTCCTACTAATTTGTGTACGAAACAGAAAACTGTATACACGGAATCAGGGAACTTTCAGTGGGCAGGAGGGAAGGCTCAGAACCACTGAGTCTCATACACGGATGCTCCCCCCGCAGGTCCACACCCACACCACTGCCTCCGCCCACCCATCCACACTGGAGGGAAGGTTCATATTGACACCCATAAAATATAACAGGAGACTGAGAGACAGCGACAGCACACATGGTACTAACTTGATAGAGTTTTCTAAATTAGCTAGACAAGAGACATTAGTGTATGGAAGAGAACCAGTGATTAAGGGCTAGTATAGTCAAAGAGCACGGACACCCACTTTCAACTCATCTGTATGATTTGAGAAGAGGTGTGGGCGTAGTCTTGCTCTGAGACATACCATTCACTTGACTTACACAGAAGGTTGACATGATTTTTAAGAGGCAGCCTCGCTGAGTCTGTAGTTGCATTACATACCTGAGCATAACAAGCTTCTTCGATGGCTAATCCTGTTACTAAATCAACCTGAGGATGAAAACATAATACATTTCAGCAGGAATTACTTTTCAAAACATGGAGCACTCGATATAAATTCAAACTCATAACACTGCTCCGAGAGCACAGAACCCTTCGGTGACACACAGCAAACCGGCCGTGCGAGCAGCAGAGCAGGCTGAGCTGACGGCCTGCGCTCCCGTTCTGCCTCCGCCACGTGGGGGCTGTGTGACCGTGGCTGAGCTGGTTATGCTCTCCGTGGCTCAGAGAGGCTAACTGTACGGTCTACCACGCGGGGCGATCTCGCCTTGATAAAGCACGGATACACGGCCTGCCATGCAGAACGGGCCACAGGGCATTTGCTGTTAGTGTTGTTACAATTACACGAACATTTTTAAAACCATTCTGCTTTGTACAACTTTAAAACTGTATTTATTGCTAACAAATTCAACCTCTTTCTATTGCTAAGAGACCAAGGAAGATATGGCAGCCTCTGAGTCTATAAGAAAGAGTATCTTTCTGCAAAATTCTGGTATTTAACCAAAACCCCACAGGGGTAATGAACGCCCAATGTATACGGGTGCCTGCATCGCTGCCGCGGCCTGAGGCCTGTGCTCCTGAGAAGTCGCCTCCCGGGGTAACCCCAGGACACGCCACACATCTGCCTCGTTAGTGCGGCTCCCTGCGCAGAGCGCGTGGTGACGTAAGGCGGAGAGCTCGCTTCGGCTCTGAGCCTGGAAGTGCTTCTCAGGATGTTTTTTATAATGAACGGTGTTGAGAATACACCGAGTGACCTTTTCTTTTGGTGTTCTAGGAACCACCAGCCAATAAATCTCTTAGCTGAAGGCAGAGACAGGAAGCGTGCCACAGGCTGCGGGACTCCAGGGCAATTCCCGAGTTCTGTGACGGAGGCGAGTCAGGAAGAGCCTGAGCAGAATGAAATCAACAGTAGAGCTAAAAGCAAAAAAATAACCTAGCCTGCAGTAACAACAGCATTGAAACAGCTGCATTTGGGAACATAAAATACAATAAATTAAACAGAATGAAATGCCTACTACTTCCTCCGACAACAAAGTCGAGTATCAAGGCACTCACCTCCATCCCTTGATTAATTGCTAATTTTGCCACTCTCATTGCAACGGGTCCCTAAAATTCAATTAAAGAAATAAGATATTAATTACGATTTATGCAAATTATGTTGTATAAACCAGTAAAAATCAGAAATTCCCATTGCTGGCACCATGGCAAAGAAACATCCGAAGGTGTAAGACAGTTAATGGGAAATCCCTCCCGGCTGCGCAAGGTCTGAACACCACTTGGAGCAGCTCCTACGTCGGCGACGCGGCCCGCTTGCAGGTGGGCAGGGGCTGTGCCCGGGAGGGGCCGACCGCGCTCCAGCAGTCTCCCTAGAAGGGCAGCAGGCAAAGAAGAGGAGGCGTTGTGCTCGCCATGATAGCACACCCACGAACGGCCCGACGGGAGCCCAGGCTGGCGATGAGGCCGACACTCCTGTCCGCGTCCGTCCTACACGCCGGCCCCGCCCTTGTCCTCCGCGGGCCCCTGTCCACCGTGGGCTTTCGGCACTGAGCACAATGACGATGTACGGGCAAGGCTGTGCCCTCCAGCCAGTGTTCCCACACCATACGAAAGCTTACAGCCCTGATGCGTCCTTGGCAAGTGTGAGGGTCACAGAAGGGAGAACTGGGTGTCCTTGGGAGAAGGAGAACATGACTTCTGTCATCTTTGAAAACAAGAGTGCCCCAGGTAGAATTTAGCTGTCTGATCACATTTTAAATCCCTAACAACAGTTCCCGGGTCAGGAGCTAGGCCGCAGCGGCATCTCTGCAAGCGTCTTCCGGACTAAAGGGCAGAGCGGGCTCGACGTGAGGGCAGCCGCGGAGGGTCCGACGACGAACCAGTGATAAACACCCGACGGCACGGAGCGTCTGTTTTCCCGCGCAGAGGCTCCGTCATCAACTTTAACCCAGCTAAGTTCTCTCCCTAATCCGGACACTTAATAAATATCTTTCTCAGAGGCCACAGGTCTTCGAGGCTCACACAAGTATCTTTGTTAGAGCCCCCGGAATGCCGTCTGGGGGTGTGGGGCTCACAGGAGAACCGTGTCTTTGAGAGCCTCAAGTCTTCGACTGGTTTCTGAAGCGCGCGCCCTCTCAGCGACAGCCTTAGCTGTGCCCTCGTGTCCCCCAGATGACGCAGACAAGATGCCGTCCCGCTCCCGCGCGTGCACGCGCCCCCAGCCCCTCGTGAAAAGGCAGCGGGTCTGGGGCCCGCTCCTGAGGATGCCTGGGTTGTACTGGGCAGCGAGGCTTACAAAACTAGAAAAACAGGAAAAGGGAAATGCTAGCAGATGCAATGCTTATTTAACACGCCTCTTTCAAAACACAAAACCAACAGCTCTTCTCCTGGACCAACATTTTGTTCTCGAACAGGACAAGGGAACTAATATCCACTACAGAAATCAGATGGAAATACTAATTTTACAGAGGCTTTCTAGTTTCTGGAAGAGTAATCATCCAGTGACAAAAACTAGAAATAAAGACCACGGCCCCTCGAATTTTGTTCTGTAACTCCAGCATATTGTACAGTCACGCATCTCCCAAAGAATTCAGCGTCTCCCTTGCCCTGGAGAGAAAGCTTAGGGGTTAGTGTCCTCAGAGGCAGGTCCCCCAGACGAAAGGGATGGGCCGTAGGGACCCTGGCTTGGCCCGCGGTGAAGTGCTGCTGGCTGTCGGCGGCAGGTGGGAAGGCACGGGCACGGAGGGCACAGGAGAAAGCGTGACGAGGCCCAGCGGTGCCCAGAGACGCAGCTCACAGCAGGGAGCTGAGCACCGCTGTCCGAAGACCAGGAGAGGCCGTGGTGCTCTGCACGGGAAGGACGCACCCTTCAAACACAGCCCTGTTTCGAGGCAGACCTGCACCGGTCCTAGAGCTGTAAGCCGGAGGCCGCCGCGAAGCCGGTCGTTAGTCAGACCCTCCTCCTCCTCACACCTGCGCCTCGACCGCTCTTCAGGCGACACCACTCCAATCGCTTGGGGAAAGATTAATACCGAAGTTTCAGTTTACCTTAAAACACTAAAAATCTCTTCTGCCTGCTCTCTTCATCAGCTCCGAGTGCAGGGCTCTGGTTACTTACACGGAGAGCAAATCCCGCAAGAGCGGAGTCCCGGGAGAGGGCGCCGCGGGCTGAGTGACAAGGACCTCCGCATCCGCACGGAGCAGTGTGTTTCCCGGAACCAACCGCACAGGGAGGCCCTGCCTGTCAGCAGTCGGGGGTCAGGCAAGTCCCGGCGGACCGGGGCCCCTGTCGGGCCACCGGAAAGTCTAACAGCACCTTCTGAGGAGGGATGCAGAGCTCCCAACAAATGTGGAGAGCGTGTGCGTCTTCCTAGAGGGAGTATCCTGAGATTCCCAGAAGGCTCCGGAGCCCCAGAACAGGCTACGAGTCCTGTTTGCGCCAAATGGTGCAGTCGGAGAGGAAGCCACTCTGATTCCAGGACTGGACGGGGAGTGGTAAAGCCTGAAACCCCACTAGGGATAAAGACAAATCGCTAATTACTTGCACAGCAAAAGTCCTCTAATCTGTGATCTCAGAAGAAAGGAGCATCTGGAAAACACCCTGAAGGGAGAGACGGAAGGAACTGCGGAACGGGCCCCAGGACGCGCCCCGCTAGCCCTACCCTACCGTCACGCGGCTCCTGGGAACGTCTGCGAGGAGACGCGGCGCGTCCCGGACTCCGGAGCTTCAGCGTGGGCAGACCACGGCGCACAACGGCGCTAAAACAGTGCCTACGTCACCATAAACACGAACACAAGGACGGATGTCTGGGGGCTCAGTCCGCGAAGCGTCTGGTCACGATCTCAGGGTCCTGGGATCGAGCCCCGCGTCGGGCTCCCTGCTCAGCGGAGGATCCGCTTCTCACTGCCTCTCCCTCGCTTCCTCCTCGATAGTGACGGGGAAGGACACACAAAGGCCTCTGTGCAGGCAGGTCACCTCACACCCGGCTGTGGCAAGGACAGCCCACGCTGCCTAACCGGCTCTGGTCTCCCCAGCATGTGCTTCTCAGTGGGTTTCGGCTTGAGGGGGACTCAGGGGGACAGCCCATCCATGGCTGTTTCTCTCCACGTGCACAGCTCAGGTCAGAAGGGTCAGATGGTGAATGACGTCAGTTCCTAGGAAGCTCCGACCCACGTGCCGATGGGCACGTCCGATATTACCGAGCCCGGCCTCAGTGGGGGCCCCAGACCACCTCCATTCTCCCGTCTCGATGCTGAAGGCCCTGCACGTTGATGTAGCTTACCGTTCCTGGTGTTAGGGCTACCATGTACTTCTCTGCTTGGAAAACAGGACACGCACATCCCCGGCATGTGAGATGACTGTTGTGTCCATTTGCTATAAAGGTCTTTAAACAGAAAAAAGAAAAGAAAAGAAAAAAGAAAAGCAATGTAATTAGCAATACCTGAGGTAAAAACTCTCGGGCTAGGTCCAGGGCCTTGCGGTAGGCGGCGTCCCCCTCTGGGTTCTGTTCCAGCACGTGGCTGATCAGGCCCACGGCTTTGGCTTCTTGGCCATCGAGCACGCGCGCAGAGAAGATGAGCTCCTTGGCCAGGGACATCCCGACGGCACGCGGCAGGCGCTGCGTCCCCCCTGCAGGGAGAGCGGGGGAGTACGAGCGGTGACTTCAGAGCGTTCAGTCCTCACATGCAAACGCTTCGCTCCTCGGTTTATGAGATAAACCGGGGCCACAAGTTTCTACGTCAAGATTAGTAAGCGGAGAGCCACTTCCAGGCAGAATCCAGTTAGTTTATCAAATTGAGCCCACCCAAAAAAGAACGTGAGCATCTTCTGTAACCGTTAAGCGATTCTGGCACGATTTAGTCCTTTCCTACCCCAGGCTCAGCCACGAGATCACGCAACCGGCTAACTTCCCGCAGGATTTGAGTTTAGGACCGTAAAATGCCACCTCCAGACAGAGTCTCAGGGACTGACCAAACCCAGCACGGGACCCCACCGAGTCTGTCCCCGGCGCAAGGAGAACCGCTCCACCCCGGCAGCGGCCCGGACACAGTCAAGGTCACGGAGCGCCTCGAGCCTCTGCGCAGGTCGGGCACTGTCCGTCCCCCGCGCAGCCGTGCCTCGTGCTGAAGCCCCACGTTGCGGCTCGGAGAGCGGCAATCATTCAGTCAGCTGGCAGAGACAGGATTCAGACGTGTTCTGCTGACTGTTACCTACCACGGGGTAAGAAAGCACACAGGGCAGATTATGAAATGCACTGATGCTTGTTTTAGAAATAAAAGGTGTGTATCTGCTACGGACCGTATGTGATCACATACGTAGGCAGACACACGTATCAAACGTGCCCGGAAAGTTGTCTCTGTGAGTCAGAGAGTATCTGCTTTTCCCTCGTTTTTCATTCGTACAGCCTGGCTGTATTTCCAAAATGTTGTGCAGCGTATAGGAGCAGGACGGCAGGAGTGTGATCTCCAAGATGACAACACACGTGTGCACGCATTCAACGAGGACGCAGGGCCGCTTCCAGCCCTGGGTGCACACATCCAGCCATGAATGAACAAAGCCCCGACCTCCTGGACCCCACACTCTCACCGGGAAGCCCACAGCAAGCAAACAAATCCCTACTGTCAGAGAGCAGACGGGAAAGTGCCGGGGTGCGCCATGCATGCAGCTTAGATGGGATGGCCAGGGAGGGGCTCTCGGGAGGGGACACTGGATCCAAGACCAGGAGAAAGTGGGGCGTGAACCAGTGCGCTGGTCTTGGGGAGACCATGTCTGACTCACAGAGTGCAGGGAGACGGGGCAGGCTCGAGCCCAGAGTAGGGACATGTGAGTGGCAGCAAACATGGCCCAGGAGGAGCAGGACCAGATCTGGTGGGCCCCGGAAGGCCCCAAGGAGTACTCTGAGGGTGACAGGAAGACACTGAGCATCTGAGAGCATCGTCTGAAAAGAGGGGCATGGAACACCCTTGCATAGTGAAGATCTGGGTCTGAGGACGAGCTACGGTCACGATGAGCGAAGGCGAGGAGCGCAGTATGTCCCCACTACTCGTCGTAGCTTCCGACAGGCTTGGAAGAACCTTCAAAACGCGTTCCCAAATGCTTTCAGTATCTGCCTTGTTTTGGCTGCCCCCATTCAAATCCTGGTTTTGCTTTTGGAGACGCCTAAGGTACGCAGCCTGGGACAGTAGCAAATCCTCCAGTGGAGGCCAAGGGGGCAGGCCCTCCTTCTCTCTGCCCTAGCACGGCTGGGCAGGCGCTCAAGTGAGCTCTGGTCCGCAGGATGTGATTTCTTGGTGCTGGGCGTCCTGAATGGGTGGCCTTGGAGGGCTTATGGGCGATGCGGGGGTTGTAATGTGCAGACCCGATGACCCCGGGCTTCTATGGACCCCTGCTGCTCCGCCACCACCGTGGCTGTCTGATGCCAGGTCTTCCGGCTTGTGTGCTAAGCATTGTTCTCTACAGACTCGGGCCGCCTGACAGTAAATGTCTTTTTCTTTTAGGATGGCCGGAGTCCGTTTCTATCGTATGTTTCATGAAGGACATGGTCATTTAACTAGCAGTTTTGTTTTCCTCTTTCTCAAAACAGATGAAGCCAAATGGGAGCTTATCTGTTGTATTTCTTTGCAAATAAGATCCATTTGTTCAATCTCAAATTTATTGGTTTAGTGATCTACTATGTGCCAGATGCGTCCCAGGTGCTGGACACACAGCGGTGAAGCAGGCCGACCCCTGATCTGAGAAAGCTTCCGTCTGAGGCAGACAGGGAAGGGAAGGCGCAGTAAAGCAGCGCAGGGACAAGACGAAGCGAGCGTCGGGGCGAGAATTTAATAAAGGCAGGGGAACAGCTTGTGACAGAACCACCAGGTCTAACTGACATTGAGTGGCCGGGGAGGGCCTGCTGGATACAAGCGAAGGTCGTGTCTGCGTCATAACGAGCAGCCCACGAAGACCACGGACAAGACCCAGTGATGATCCCGGCCACGCGAGGCCCCTCCAGCGAAGCCAGGCTCAGGCCCTTCGGAGACGAGGTAGGAGGCCGCGGCAGGCCCCCAGGGGAGGAACGTGAGAGGCGTGGAAGGAATGGGCTGGGCAGGCTTCGGAGCCCACAGACACCGTGCGGGCTTACGGCTCACTCTGTGGGTGGTGCAAAGAGCCTGGAGGGTTCGCGCAGAAGGTGACATAATTCAATCTGCATTTTAAGAGATACTTTTAAGCTTGCCAGAGGACAGATTACAGGCGCACGACGAAGGCAGGTGCCCAGCAGGAGGCTGCTGTGTCCTCCACGCGCCACAGGATGGCAGCTCGGAGGGAACTAGAGTGGGGGGGTGAGGGGGCATTTGGTGCAAGTGTCCGAAACTGGTGAGAAATACACGGGCAGACAGGGAACCACTCTGTCAGCCGGCTCTCTGACCGGAGCCGAGGAAGGGGCACCGCTGTTGACACTGGGAGGGCAAGAGGCGGCGGGGCACACTCGGCCTGTGACGCGGGCATCTTTTACGTACAGAAGTGCGGCAGTCAAGAATAGGACAGGACGCGCTGTCCCTGCTTAGCAAGCATCACTGTCCCCAGACGGCATTCCGAGCCAGGGCCTGCATGAGAGCCCTCGGGAGACGGGTCACAACACAAAGGAGCAGAGAGCGTGGGCAAGACCCCGGGAGGTGCCCGGCACGGCGAGGGACGCAGCAGAAGCGCAGGAGGAAGGTGGTGCCCGGCTGCGGCCCACCACTGTTGCATGTCTACGCCCCACGGCCCACGACTCTGCTTCCACCTCCCTGACCGGGCACTGGGTCACATGCGGGGGTGGGGGGGCCAGGAAAGGTCACCTTCTTGCTCAAGTGTTTTGCCACCAACATAGGGAATAAAACTGGGGCTCATATTATTAAGAGAAAATGAAAACAGGTAATCAATTAGCAGTTGCCACACCAAGTGGCAAAACTATATTAATCATAGAACAAAATGTTCTCATGTTTATCTATTATTTGTGTAGAATAAAAATATATTTGAAATGTTACAGTCCTGTTCAAAATTTCCTCCCATTTAACATCTATTCGTGTAAGAAGGCATCAAGAATCTTTCCCCTGTATCATCTCTCCTGGGACTCTCTGCTTCTAAAGTAGCAACGTCCAGCTAAGCCACGGCTTAGACCCAGCAAGCTTGTTTGTGCAGCAAAGGCAAGAGGTGAGCGTTTCCATGTTCCTACGATCCGCCCGCTGCTCCGAACTCCCTGCGGCCTCGTGGGCCTGCTGGCCTCCGACGCCGCGGGGAGATGCGGGCCCCAACCCTGTCCTCCCAAACCCGAGTCCTAAACCGAACGTCTAAAGTAAACCAAGCACAGACGCCACCTTCCTGCTGTTCCACTGACATCATGTGAACAGCGACAGCAAGTGTTACCTGACCTTTCACAATCATTCTGCCGCAGCTTCCGGGCTGCAGATCAGGTTTCAGCGGCATTTACAAGGTAGAAGATGTTTCTGCTCTTTAGCTTTCCTTTTCAGCCTTTATCTTCTCCGTTCTCTTACAACTAACTCCATGAGAAAAGAAGCCACAGTAATACCGGGGACACTTCCAACAATCAGGCAAGTTGGAAACTGGGCGGCTCCCACATTAAGGGTACGGGCTGCTACAATGAGAAAGGATCTCTGACTTCTAGAAGTACCCCTTCTGAATTATGTCGAAGTCGCCTCTCATAAATAGAAAGCCAATTAAGGTTACTTTTTCCTTGAGTTGTGGAAGAAATACTGCAGGAAAACGTTAGTTGTGGATTAGAATGCCTACAGCAACCGACCACTCTGAAGCTCTGTCAGGGGGCTTCAGGCAGGGGCTTTCTTGACAGATCTGGCCTGAATGTTTACAAAACCGACTTCCTCTTGCTTTTATACCGAAACATCCAGGTCTCTGAGGAATGTGCTATGTGAACAAACATGAGCGTGTACTGGTCTCATGACCGAACATGTCCCAACCATGCAAAACCATAAAAATATTTATCCTTCAATCTGTGACCAACGTTTGAAGTGTTGTAATACTTTCTGTTCCCTGAGGGGTTTTAGCACGTTGTAAAGTAAACACACACACACACACACACAGAGGAATGACACAGGGGCACGTGGGAAGAAAGTCCTCACTGGCTACCCCAGCAGCACCCACAGAAACGCATCCGTCTGAGCTCTGTGTGTTTTATCCTAGAGAAGCATTGTTAGCAAAAGCTAAGAACTTTTCAGAATTGGGGCAGAGGAAAAAAGCTTGATTATCAAAAATAGTTTTCCAGAGCACGTTCAGCTGACTGGCCACAAATCAGCACCTCTGTGATGTGGTTTCTATTAACGCGCATTCCGGAATCCCTGCTCGACTATTCTCCTATTCACTGTAAAGGGAAACAGACGTGGAAAGGTTTTATTCATATTAAGAAAAAAAATGTACTTCTTTAAATTGTTTGTGTAATTTCTACAGAAAATATCTGAAGCACTTATATTTATTTTAACTTTTGAAAAGAGATACTGCGGTACACCAGATGAAAGATAAAATCTCACTTTCTCCAACCGTTTTGAAGACTGCCATGGTGGACCTCTGCCCACTTCGAACCACCCCGCGTCCACCACCACCCTGCGCCGCGCTGCCCTCTGCTACTCTCTGCGGTGCGGGGGCTCTGAACTCCGGTGCTAGCCCTGAGGTCAGGGGTGGCTCCGAGGGGCTGGTGGCGGCTCCCACCGGACCCCGTGTCAGCCCGGCACGGAAGAGCGGCCGGCAAACGGTCTCCCTCATGGCAGAATCATGCGTGGAGCACGGGGACGACGGGGGAGGCGGCTGGGCTCCCTCGCTCCAGCACAGGCTTCGGGCACGCCCAGCTGCCGCGATGCTGCCAGGCAGAGCTTTCTGTGAAGGTGGCGACCGTGTGCGTCTGGGCCGTGCAACATGGGGGCCACCAGCCGCACGAGACTCCTCTGCACTGGAAATGCGAGGCGCGAGGCTGCGGTTCCAGCGGTGCTCATCTTCGTCAACCCAAACGGCCCTGCGGTCTGCAGCCACGGCACGGACCGCACAGCGTGGAGTCACCCGTCCCTTCCGCCCACGATGTGCTCCTTTCTGGTCACAAAGTTTGTTTCTGCTGCAAACCCAGAGAGTCTGGTGAGATCTAGGGTTCATCGGACATGGAGAGCACCTCAGTGGGTAACGCGGCCAAGGTGCCAGGTCCGCGTGACCCGGCACAGCTCACCTGTCTTGCAGGAGGACAGGACCCAGCACAAGGGAGAGAGGAGGCGGCACCTGCCTGGCAACAGACGTGGTTCCCCGGGATCGCTGGCCTCTGGCACGCCCACGAGGAGAAGGGCGCAGCCCGAAGCCACAGGAACCGCCTGCTCTTCCGCCAGAGCGGGGCCACACACGAGAAAAGGGGGCGTCCACAGCTGGGACCGCGCACATCACGAAGGCCTTCCTAGCAGCCTGCAGCATGGACCTCTCCCGGTCTGCTGCGCTCAGACACAGCACCTGCTCCGAGGAAACGGAGCTCGTGGAGAGAAGGGACCCACGGGCTCTGTATCCTGATGTCCGTCTCGCTGTGTACGTCTACCAAGCAAACTACTACTGCTGTGACTGCAGAAACGTCCCTCCAGCAAAAATTCTGGGCCATGAAGTGACACCACAACTGCCGGACATATGTTCCATCTTCTCCCTTCAGACCCTAGTTAATTATGCAGATCATACACTTGAACATTTGACGAACATAACTGGTTTAATGTCACAGTCGCATCTGCAAGTACATCACAAGGATGGTGACTCGGCTGAGCCCTCCTGTGTGAAATGGTATGCGCATATAATTATGGTGTGGACTGAGCACGAGACACATGCGTATATCCATGACAGCCTTAGAGGAAATTCTTAATTAATTTTCTTTAATACAGTGATATTCACTGTATTAAGTTTCATGTTTACCGCCCGGTAAGTCTTAGGATTCCTGAAGTCAAACACCAAATTTAATAGCTTGATACCTACAGAGATGCATTTACCATTTTATACTTAAAAAAGATCTCACAAACACTGGAAACAATTAGGCAATAATACTCCCCAAGTCAAATGGCCGGCGAACACGGGAAAGCAGCGGGCGCGCGGTCTGTGCTTCAGGAAGAAACGTCTTCGGGAGCCGCGAAGACTTCCCTAGGCACCGCCGCAGGAATCCGTGCGTGGGGCAAGTCACCTCAAAAGTCAGCGGCGGGAAACAGTTCCTCCTCCACGGTTTCTGTGGGGCAGGAACCCAGGCCACGCGTGGAGGCCCTGGCCCTGGGCGTGCAGGCTGCCTCTCGACGCCTCGCCCCTGCAGCCCCCGCCGCACCAGCCACCCCCCAGGGCCGCACGCTGACCCGGCAAGCAGCCGCCCACGATGAGCCGACCGAGGCAGCAAACGCACAAGCCGGACCGGGAGGCGATCTCCCGCGTACGCTGCCACGTTCTCCAGGCGGCCTCTGCACGCCCAGGCCTCAGGAGGGAAGGGCCCCGGTGCGGGGGCATCTGGACGGTGCCAGGCACAAGCACGAGGCCTCGGTGGGCAGCCGTGCTGTAAAGGCCACCGCTTCTCCTGCCCATCCGCCCTTTCCCGAGAGCCTTCGTCCAGGGCGCGTTCACAGAGTATTTCCCAACCGCACGATCACCCTCCCGTCTCGCAAATGAAGGGGGGGCGAGCGGACACGTCCACCGTTACTTCAGAAAGGAACGGGGACGGTGCGGAGAGGACAGCGCGGCCGGCGCTCCTTCTGCAGAGCTCACCCCACAACGCAGCTCCGCCCCCTGCCAAGCGAGACCGGAGCACAGTGGGTGGCGCCCGCACATCAGGACGGCACGAACCTGCCCTTCCTCCAGCGCCTCCCCTGCACCAAGAGGGGCCCTGCCTGGTGCTTCGCAGCAGCTGGGCCGGACCCTTCGGGGAAGGAGGGCGCGAGAGGGCTCAACACCCGCGGGAGAGACCGCGGTGGGCACGCGTTCTCTCTGGGCGAGCACAGCCAGTGCCGGGAACGGCTGACGACGGAAGTAACACCAACACCCGACAACATGACTCGACAACACAGTGGACACGAAGACCTAAACGCTCAGTTTCTCCTTACCAAAAGCACGTCCCACGATAAAACCTGAAGACTCGGGCACAGCGGAACCATTATTAATAGATAAATAACAACCATTTATTGAGAACTTACTATGTACTATGTCATTTAACACCTCATTTCTTTTAATTTTTTAAGAATCCTACGGGGCTGCTCTTGTCACTAATCGCCATTTAACACCAACTAGAGGATCGAAGGCTGAGAGGTCGCCCGTGCCCACCAGGTCAGTCAGCACTGTCTGACCCCGCAGCCCACCTGCTTCTGCGGACGGCGGCCCACCTCCCTCCAGAAGCTGGGACGGGCTCCTCCAGCAGTCACCCTCTGACAGAGCAGGCTCAGGGGCAGTCAGTGCAGGAATGGAACTGGACAATCGGAACACAAGAAAAGTGAGTTACTAGTGTTGGGGCCACGAGCAACGGCAGAGCGCTTCGGCACAAGAATGCACAGGGGTCAGTGCCCGCCGGCAACGCGCTGCTGCCGAGAAGCGCACGTCAATGCCAGCTGTACCCGACAGAAGGCCCGCGTGCCCGCCGACCGCTCTGCGGCACACCTTCCCCCCTCAGTGTCCGCTGGCCCAGGCGGGCCTGCCTCTGCCGTACCCCGGGGGCTCCGGGCTCTGACTGCAGGGAAAGGCCAGAGGCACAGACAGACACGGTGGAGCTGAGCCCCGGCACGAGTCCCAGCAAGAGGGTGCACGCCGGTGTGGCCGGCTCTGTGCTCTGGCACTTCTGAGGTATTCTGTGTGGAACGGCCACTTTTTATTTATTTAAGTTGTAAACAGAAAACAAACAGCAAAATGAGCAAAATAAAGCAGGTGTGGTATTTCACAGTGGCTGGAACTACAAAGATGAACTACTCTGCGCCATTCCTCATGGGAGGGGGCCCAGCCGGCCTGCAAAACGACGGGACGAGCCGCGGCTACTCGGGCACAGGCAGCAACCGCTTCAGAGCAACGGGGAGAACGAGCCATTCTCAGAGCGCGTCCGAGCGAGGCGAAGCAACTCGAGCTTACTGGAAGCACGTTCTTCCTGCGAGATCTATCCAACACCCAGTTCAG
The DNA here is from genome assembly GCF_009829155.1 of Mustela erminea. Lineage (NCBI taxonomy): Eukaryota > Metazoa > Chordata > Mammalia > Carnivora > Mustelidae > Mustela > Mustela erminea. The sequence goes on from NC_045625.1 coordinate 92,286,596, forward strand.
GGTTTCGTAGCTCGGACTCCTGCTGCGGCAGAAAACCTGTAGAACACACAGAACCTTCTCCCTACACCCAAAACAGGATGAAGGAAACACGACCATGCGTCACCTAAATCCCCTCCGGCACCAGCAACCCGCAGAGCTCCCCGCAGGGACACACGTGTGTTCTCCCACGGCTCTTGCGCTCTCGTGTCCCGCTAATTCGTAACAATGGTCTGGCACGTAATTCTCGGGTGTTCGCTGTACAGCAGTAACAGGACAGCACTGCAAACGACAACGCGGCACAGCAGAATGCTCGGGGACCCCAAGTCCTGCACCCGTAGACGTCCAGTTACTCAGCTCATACACGCAGAGGAACTTCAGGTGCAGGCTTAATACAGATGGGTTTACTTAGTTTGTTTTTTAAGATTTTATTTATTTGAGAGAGCGAGAGAGAGTGACAGCACGAGCGGTGGGGTGGGGGCCGGAAGAAGCAGGGCCCCCGCTGCGCAGGGAGCCCGACGCAGGACCCGATCCCAAGACCCTGGGATCACAACCTGAGCCGAAGCAGAGGCTTCCCTGACTGAGCGAGCCAGGCGCCCCTAAGGATGGTTTACTTACCAGAGTTTCATACTGCAGACTACACTAAGGCACAGACGGACATCGAATACATGTGAAATGAACTTGGCTAAGTGCTGATGTCTTTCCCTTTCTCCCCAGAGCTCAGAGCTTTGGTGAAGGCCCGGGAGCAGACAGGCCGCCACTCCCCGCCCCTCCCCGGTCCTGCTGACCACACGCCGGCATGGGAGGCTCAGAGAGACAACCCCTGCCTTCTCCCTGCGCTAGGAGAGCCCCGGAGAGCTTCAGACACGACAGCTGTTACCGCCCTCCCAGCAAAACCAGTGAGGGTTCTCTCACCGCCGCTGTGCGAAATACGGCGTCATGTCAACGATGGACTGATGAAGATGCTCCTTCGAAAAATTAAGTGTGAGATGCAAATAATAAAATTAAGCCATACTGTCAGTATTTGAAATGGAAAACTTTAATAACACTGGAGACATAACATGCATCGATCACAGATTCAAAATGTATGTGGCAGATTTCTGTAGGACAGAAATTCCGTGAGCTCGTGACTAATTCTTAGACTCTTCCTTTAAAAAGGCAACAAAAATTAGCTGAAAACTTGATGTGGGGGTAGGAAATAAAAGGTGAGAAGCGCCACCCCAGGGCATAATCGTTGAAAAGCAGGTCAGGAACACACACGACGGACGTCCAGGACGGGCCACGTGGGGCAAAGCCGCGGGTGTGCGCGGTGCGGCCACAACCCGTCTCCCGGGTGAGGACGGAGGGCGCGAAGGCAGCCCCGTGACAGACCTCGAGATCGAAGCAGTCTCTGAGAGACAGGCACGCTGCCTCCCTTCCCCGAGCCCACTGGCCTTCAGATGCACGGCGCCCGCAGAACTTAAAACACGATGGGCCAAAGCAGCCTTCAGAAATGATTTTCCGGGTCTACCGCTGCAACATCACGGAACTTCTCCCCCGACCCACCTCGTCCTCCTCACCTTCGCTGAAGTCTCCGACAGGCAATACTGTGTCACTGTCACATACACAACACCGTGACCCAGCATCAGCCTGCATCATGAACTAGTGTCTAACTAAACAATCTAACTCAATCCTTGGGGGAAAATGTCTATTCGGGCCTGATGCCCATTCTTTAAGTGGCCTGCCTGTTTTCTTGGTGACTTACATGAGTTCTTTATGTATTTCGGATCCTGACTCCTTAGAGAACGTACCCTTTCTAAGTATCTTCTTCTGTTTACTAGGTTGGCTGCTGGTTTCCTACCCTATGCAAAAGCTTTCTGTTTGATGTAGTCCCAAGAGTTCATTTCTGCTCTTGTTCCCCATGTCTGTGAAGAAAGATCCAAAACCACATTGCCACGGTAATACCCGAGAGCTCAGAGCGTCATTTTCCTGTCAGGACTTCTTGAGTTTCCGGGGGTCCACACAGGTCCCTCCACTCTGAGCCATTCCCGTGCATGGGGTAAACAAGAGGCCCAGTTTGATTCTTTCGCATGTAACTACCCAGTTTTCCCAACACCATTTGTTGAAAAGACTGCCTCCTCCCCACTGTGTACTGTCATGGACTACCTGTCCCCTTTGTCATGGCCTGACTGACTAAGTGTGGGTTTGTTCTGAGGTCTTCAAGTTCCACGGACCACGGGTCTGGTTTTGTGCCTGTACCACCCTTTTTCGATTACTGTAGCTTTACAGTGTGTCTTGAAATTAGGGAGTGTGAGGTCTCCGGCTTTGTTCTTTCTCAACCTTGCTTTGGCAGTTCAGGGTCTTTTCTGGATTCGTACAAATGTTAGGACTATTTATTTTAGTTCTGTGAAAAATGCTATTAGTATTCTAATAAGGATTGCATTAAATCTGTGGACTGCGTTGGGTAGTATGGGCATCTTAACAGTATTAATTCTTCCAATACACAAACATGGTATATTTTTTCCATTTATTTGTATCATTTTCCATTTCTTTCCTCAATGTCTTTTTTCTATTCCTTTTTTTCCCCCCTTCAGAGTACAGGTCTTTCACCTTCTTGAATAAATTTATTCCCTGGTATCTTACACTTTTTGATGCAACTGCAACTGGAATTTTCTTGATTTCTCTTTTTTGCTGGTCTGTATGTATTTGCACCAGATGTCTGTCAGTTCTGTATGCTACAACATTACTGAACTCATTTATTAGTTGTGACAGGATCTTGAGCATCTTAGGGGAGTCTTTAGGGTTTTCTATACATACTATCATGTCACCTGTAAATAGTTTTGACAGTTCGACCTCTTCCTTACCAATCCGGACACTTTTTATTTTTCTTGTCTTACTGCTATGGCTCAGACTTCTAGTACTATGTTGAATGTAAGTGGCAAGAGTACGCATTCTTGTGTGGTTTCTAATCTGAAGCTTTCAGCTCTTTATCCGGGAGCATGCTGTGGGTCTGCCGCACGTGGCCGTCAGATGGTGAAGGCGCTGTCCTTTATGTTCTGCTGCTGCAAGTCTGCCTCAAACGGATGCTGACTTGGTCAAATGCTTTCCTGCGTCTACTGAGGTCATCATATGATCTGTAGCCTTCATTTTGCTAATGGGGCATATCATGCATATATTAAACCATCCTTACATCTCTGGGATAAACCCCGCCTCATGATGAACCTCTTAATGTATTGCTGAATCTGGTTTTCTGTCACCAAAGACATGGCCTGTAATTTTTGGTTTTAGTAGTGTCTGTCTGGTTTTGGTGTCATAGTGATGCTGGTTTCACAGAATGAATTTACAAGTGTTCCTTCCTCTTCAATTTGTTGGAATAACTTGAGAAAAATAGGTTTTAACTCTTCTTTAAATTTTATTAAGAATTCAATTGTGAAACTGATTAATTCTCAACTTCTGTTGAGAGGTGTCTTTTTTGTTTAATTACTGACTCTGTTTCACTACTAGTAATTCATCTATCCTGAGTTTCTATTTTCCTGATTCAGTCTTGGAAGACTATCTGTCTCCAGAAATTTATCTGTTTCTTCTAAGCTGTCCAGTGTGTCGGCATGTAATTGTCTGTCATCGTCTCTCATGATCCTTTGTGTTTCTGTGGTGTCCGTCATGGAACCTGTCCTCTTTCACTTCTGACTGGAGTTCCCTCTCATTCTTCCTTGATGAGTCTGGCTAAAAGTTTATCAGTGTTGCTTATCTTTTCAAAACACCAACTCTTAGTTCCACTGATCTTGTCTACGGCATTTTTTGGTCTCTGTTTCATTTTTCTGCACTCTGATCTTTACTTCCTTCCCCCCTTTTGTTAACATTGGGCTTTGTTCTTTTTCCGTCTCTTTCAGTATAAAGTCAGTTTATGGGAGATTTTTCTTATTCCTTGAGAGGCAGGCCTGTCTTGCTAAGAATGTGCCCTTGGAACTGTTTTTGCTGCATCCCAGAGATTCTGGAACATTGTGTTTTCTTCATTTGTCTCACGGTATTTTTTTTTTTTTTTTTAGGTCCTCTTTGATTTGTTGATTTAATGTAATTTAGTCTTAATGGACTTATTCAGCCATTAAGTCCATGTGGTAAAAGGTGTTGTTCAAAGCTGCTCTTCTGTTACTTTCTACCTGGATGGCTGACCCACTGATGTAAGTGGGCTACGAAAGACTCTTCCTATGCTGTATTGCGGTCATTATCTCTCTTTATGCCGGTAACATTTGCTCTATGTATTTAGGTGGTCCTGTGCCGGATACACAGATATTTACAAAACTGTAATATCCACTTGGTAGATGGATCTCTTTAGTTCTATGCAATGCTCTTTTTGTCTCGTGTTGTGAAATATAGTTTTGTATCTTTTGTCTGATATACGTAGCTTTTCTTTTCATTTCCATTTGCATGGAGTACCTTTTTCTAACCCCTCACTTCGTCTGTTTTTAGGTCTGAAATGATACCTTGCAGGCAATATACAATGGGTCTTATTTTTTTAATCCATTCAGCCAACCTCTGTCTTTTTTTTCTTGCCCTGTATCTTCTGATCGTAGCCTTTAATCTCTTTAAAGTAATTACTGATTAGGTACACTTACTGCCATTTTGTCATTGCTTTCTGGTTGTCTTACAGCACTCCGATTCCTTTCCTCTTCTCTTGTTCTCTCCCTTATGATCTGATGACATTCTTTAGTGTTACGTTTAGATTCCTCTCTCTGTGTGTATCTACAATCGGTTTCTGGGTTGTGACTACATGAGGTTCATGTGACACTCTATGTATATAGCAGTCTATTTTCAGTTGATGTGGCTTCAGTTCGAGTACACTCTCAGTGCACTACATCTGCACTCCACGCCTCTGATATTCTTCCTTCGTGTGGGTTTGCCACGCCCGGACATGGGTCCGATCCGACAGCATCTCTGCCTTTCCTGTCACTCTCAATGTGGCTTTTTCTTTAAACCGTAAGCCATGGAAGAGCTGTTCTGCTGGTCTCCAGGTCCTTCTCAAAAAGAGATGTTCTACATGTTGCTGCAGGCTCGGTGTCTCCGCAGGAGGAAGTGAACTTGAGGTTCTCCTATGCCATCTTGACTGGGAGTCTCAGACATTTTCATGTAACTAAGCTAAGTAAGCTGATTTCAGAAAAACTAAGCTTATGCATTTTATTATTTTTATTTTAGTAAGTCGTCTGTCATTATAACAAGACACATGGGACACTTCAGGCTGAAAAAGGAAAGGGAAAATGCTATAAAATAGATGGGCTTTTTTTTTTCAATTTTTAACTTACATTTGTCAAACAACTCTGAAGTTTCCCTCAAAACAAAAGTAACACATCAATTTTGGATTAAAACCTAGAATGGTGTAATAATTTTTTGATAAGGGGTGTCCAACAAAACACTCAGACTGCAGCTGCTGTTCTCACTGGCTCTGAGTACGAGCGTTACACCACACCCCACCCCTGACCCCAGGCAAGGACAGTCGTGTCAAGTACATCAGCCAGTGGAGCACACGGGGCTTCAGCAACACCTGCAGGTCTCCTCCACCCACACTAGACCGCGCCGTAACCAGCCAGCAGGCAGGGGAAGAAGGACAGGGGAAGGCTGTCCCAGGTCCTCGCTGTCCCAGGTCCTCGCTGCCCCAGGTCCTCGCTGCCCCAGGTCCTCGCTGTCCCAGGTCCTCGCAGCCCCAGGTCCTCGCAGCCCCAGGTCCTCGCTGCCCCAGGTCCTCGCTGCCCCAGGTCCTCGCTGCCCCAGGTCCTCGCTGCCCCAGGTCCTCGCTGTCCCAGGTCCTCGCTGTCCCAGGTCCTCGCTGCCCCAGGTCCTCGCTGCCCCAGGTCCTCGCTGCCCCAGGGGGTCTGTCTTGGACCAGCCCCGTGGACCAGCTACCAGGCATGTGAGCAGCCCCCCAGCAGGACTAGGCCTGCTTGATGGGCTCAGCCTAAATCACTCCTGAATAAGCACCAGAGCTAAATACATGGTTATTATTTTGAGCCACTAACTCCAGGAGCAGATTGTTCAACAATGACACTGTGGTAACAGACAGATGAACGCAGACAAGATCCCTCACAGGGAACAGGACCAGAAAGACACAACTGCAGTGAGACAGGTCCTGAGAACACAGACAGTAAGTACACAGTAAGCAAGGGAAATTCTGATCTGCCCTATGAGAATCTATGTGAAACAGACGGACACAGCACGGGTATACTCAGAGGCCTATCCATCTATGGCTTGCTCTGAACGTGACGTCATACGGGGACACACCACACCCACCTCGGTGTGTGGTCCACGGGGCCCATGCAACGCAGCTAAGATAAACAGTTGGCCCCCCAACCACTAATGGCCCCCAAGGCCTGATAAATTTACCAGCTGGTCCTTTAGAGAAAGTTTCCCCACCCCGATTTAGATACAAATATTAAGTTCAAGCTAAAGAACTCTGCACCCCACTTTACTTTCAAATACGTAGGTAACATGTATGAAAACTAAGTGTACCCTAGGTCAGAAAGCAACTCTCGGCAACGACAAGGTAATTTATGCCAGCCTGTCATCTACAGAGCCATGAAGATCAGGTATCAAATCAAACAGTCTCCACGGCTACCTACACTTCCACATTAAAAGCATACAAGTAAGTTAATGGCAGGTAACTACCACAAAAAGACAGTTAAAAAACCAGATGAGACTTCTACGTAAGTGACTTGCAAGAAAGTACCTAATATGATAAATATCTCAATCCTAAAATTCATCTGTATGTTTCATGAAAAGCAGAAAAGTCTAGCTGAGATATTTGGATCAGACAGTTTTCCCTTCGAAAGCAAACAAAAGAATGCTGGGTTTCAAGATTTACATATGTATCAAGTTAAAAGCACCGGGATCTGAAAGAAGAGCCAGGAACACCTGACCCACCCCAGGGAGGACACCAGACTCACAGAAGTAAGCAGAATACAAGGGCCCCCGTCACCCACGTCCCAGCGCAACCCACGGGTGCCGCAGCCCGGGCTCCGGATCCAGGGCCCAGGGACCAGGGCTGCGGGACGGAGGGCAAAGCTACAGCCAGAGCCGGGTTGGGGAGGCCAGAGGGGTTCTTTAAGAAAGCTGCCCTCCGGCTCATGTTGAAGCAAGCGGGTGGCGGGGTCGGGGGTCGCTTTTAAAAAAAGAAAGAGGAAAACTGGTAGGGCAGTTTTGGCCACAGACCTACAACCCTGCAGTCTTGCCTACCAGCGTCCCAGAACCTGGGATCGAGCCCCGCGTCGGGCTCTCTGCTCAGCAGGGAGCCTGCTTCCCCCCCTCTCTCTGCCTACTTGTGATCTGTCTAATAAACAAAAAATCTTTAAAAAAAAATCCAATCAAGAAATGGGCAGAGGACATGAACAGGCATTTCTGCAAAGAAGACATCCAGATGGCCAACAGACACATGAAAAAGTGCTCCATATCACTCGGCATCAGGGAAATACAGATCAAAACCACAATGAGATATCACCTCACACCAGTCAGAATGGCTAAAATCAACAAGTCAGGAGATGACAGGTGTTAGCGAGGATACGGAGAAAGGGGAACCCTCCTACACTGTTGGTGGGAATGCAAGCTGGTGCAGCCACTCTGGAAAACAGCATGGAGGTTCCTCAAAATGTTGAAAATAGAACTGCCCTATGACCCCGCAATTGCACTACTGGGTATTTACCCTAAAGATACAAATGTAGTGATCCGAAGGGGCACGTGCACCCGAATGTTTATAGCAGCAACGTCCACAATAGCCCAACTATGGAAAGAACCTAGATGTCCATCAACAGATGAATGGATAAAGAAGATGTGGTATATATAACAATGGAATACTATGCAGCCATCAAAAGAAATGAAATCTTGCCATTTGCGACAACATGGATGGAACTAGAGTGTATCATGCTTAGCGAAATAAGTCAATCGGAGAAAGACAACTATCACATGATCTCCCTGATATGAGGAAGTGGAGATGCAACATGGGGGGTTAAGTAGGAGAAGAATCAATGAAACAAGATGGGATTGGGAGGGAGACAAACCATAAGTGACTCTTAATCTCACAAAACAAACTGAGGGTTGCTGGGGGGAGGGTGGGTTGAAAGAAGGGGGGTGGGATTATGGACATTGGGGAGGGTATGTGCTTTGGTGAGTGCTGTGAAGTGTGTAAACCTGGTGATTCACAGACCTGTACCTCTGGAGATAGAAATATATTATATGTTTATAAAAATTAAAAAATTAAAAATTAAAAAGAAAGAAAGAAAAATCTTCTGTAACAAGGTAAACTGTAAAACACTGCGTAATTCCCCCCCAGCAGCATATCCCCTCTTTATGTCCTATTATCTTAAAATAGTGTACGCTACAGAAAGAACTACGTTTCCCATCGGAGGAACTCGGATGGATCTCTAACAACGGGCATTTTCAGTGTCTGTCATTGAGAGATTACTTGGATGCTTTCGTAAGTACGGACGCTCTTCATCTTCAGGGAGAGTCACAGCAAGGGCTTTGACAAGAGCTTTCTGACAACTTGAAGGGTAACACAACTACAGGGTAAGAATTTCTAGAACTCATGGAAAACTGCATTCAAGAAAACAAGGATTAACTACATGCAACTGCATAAACTTACCAGGAGGAGGATTATCATTCTTTTTTCAATGCAGCAATTTAATCAAGTGTATCTTTGTAAACAAAGATGAAACATTTACTTTTTCTCCCTCTCTGACCCACCCAATTTCAGGAATTCTTGAGTATTCTTCTCATGGCAACAGATCTAGTTATGTGCTTCAGTTCTACAGTAACCTGTTCTGCTCGTAACAGGACAGAGCTGGGAACCCTAGCTATTATGATCGTGGCTCCGACTGGAATGATTCCTGCAGGTAAAATCTCACAGCAAATCCTTGGCATGGCTTGCTGGCCTCAGGGCCTCTGAAAGGTCCGATCTGAGATTCCCTACAAAAGGTTTCGGGAAAGCAGTTTCTAAAAAGAGCTACAAGGTCAAAATCTATTCTTGCACTTAAGTAAATAGTCTGGCCAAGCCGAATGCAAATAAATTAAGTCTCACTGTGACCATCTTCAGTAGAAAGTGGGGGTCATCATAGAAAGAAAAATTAGGTTCGTACCTTGGTAAAGATCAGATTCTAGTCCTGTTAACTGTCTTGGAGGTTTTGTTATGTAACTTTAAACCGGACCGGATCTGGAATTCTGCTGACTTCCTCAAATGTCTGGGTATGACTTTCCAAATGAGTGTTTCCTATGTTCTTTGGAAGGACTAAGAACGGAGGCTGATCTTGAACCTCCTCGTGAGGCGCGATACCAGGTCCTCCTCACTACGCAGGTGGCAGGCAAACGTCAGCGGCTTGAGCCTGGGTCTCCATCTCCTGGCTGAAGAAGGACCCCCCTGACATGTGGTCCTACGTGCACGCTGGAGACCCCGAATAAAACTGACTAGGAAGAGAAGGAGCTGACCTTGAGGCAGACCGCTTCCTCCCAAGACATCGGATCAAGACATCATACTTGAACCATGGCACACTTTCTTACCTCCTTCTGCTGCTCCTCTCCTTACTCTGGCACTTGGCCTGTGAAGATCACAGCCTCAGCCGTATGTCCCAAGCCACTGCTAAATGAAATAACCTCTCAGACTCCTGGATTTGGAGCCAAAATCTCTCACCTGACCAAGCTGCTCTGCTCCACAAGCAGTGCCCCCTTGGCAGGCATGGTGTGGCCCTGACGCGATTTACCCGTGTCTGTGGCGGTCCTCGTTCCCTCGCACCTGCGAATGCCTCGCGGGCTGGCACCTCACTGGGCAGTGCCTCTTACCAACTGCACCCCTGACCACAGACAGACAACCGCCCGGTCCGCTCTCCAGGATTTACAGCACCGCCTTCAAAAGATCTCCCAGCCCGCGTCTTCCCTAACCCCCGGCAGGCGCCTACTTCCCCGGTGAGTACGTGTAAACCCCGCGACGCTCGGGAACCTCTCCCGAACCCTCGGAAACACCGCAGAATCCACTGCCGAGACAGCTGCGCACCGGAAACCCCGAGACACGCAGGCAAGGTCGTGCTTGGCAGGGGAGCCTGGATTTTCTTTCAGCCCGGCACGCAGGGTCTGTGCTGTGGCCAACACCACCTCCTGTACCTGTCGTAACAGTTCTGGGGAAGTTGAAACTCAGCTACGTAAGACCACTGAGCCACATGGCTTAAGAAAATGACTCCTTCAAAGGGGTCTTTTTGGACTTACTTGATTTTGAGTGGTTTTGGTCTTAGGGACCTGTGTCTGGTATTTTTACCAGAAGTCTCTCTGCTGTAGACATCTTTACCACAAACATTTGTGCCACATGACTAATGACTGTAAAGCAATTTGCCATAAAAGATAAAATAACACAAAAGAGGGGCATTCACTAAAAAGGACACAGTGAAGCATGAAAAATAACAAAGTGACTCAATCAGTTAAGCCACTGCCTTCGGCTCAGGTCATGATCCCAGTGTCCTGGGATCGAGTCCCACACTGCGCCCTCCGCTCAGCAGGGGCCTGCTTCTCTCTCTGCCTCTGCCTGCTTGTGTGCTTGTGCTCTTTGTGTCTATACGACAAATAAATAAATAAAAATCTTTAAAAAAAAAAAAAAAGAAAAGAAAAATAAAAAAATTAAAAAGATTTTATCATACAAAATACAAAATATTTATTACATTTAAAATGTGTGTAGATTAATGGCAAGACTGCACAAACGACTGATTTTGTTTTGTGGACGGTACCTAAGTACTCGTCTTTAAGTTCCTTTGTTCACAGTAATACACACACACACACACACACACACACACGACACACATCCGCAGCCACTAACCACCAAGCAGACGATCTCCCGAAGGCCAGAATACCAGAAGAGGAATGAAAAAATAACCACCTAAGAAGCTGCGAGCCTGAAGTTGTGACTATGAATACCACAGAGAGTCAGAAAGAAAGAAAACACACACCCAAAGCCATCATGACTTGCGACCGTCACACAGAGATCACTGAAAGCCGTGAGGACAGAGCGGGCCTAGCCGAGAGTGACACTAGAGCCTGAAACTCTGATTGCATCTTTCAGCTCGGCTGAGAATCCAATCCAAAGGGAGGAAGTGTTTAGAAAAGACACAACTGGCCCCAAATGAGAGTCCCGTGTGCCCAGCCCCACGTCAGCCAACCAAGACCCCCTACCCACCCGACTGCAGCTTCGGCCTCTCGCAAACGCAACACCTTTACCCAAGCAGCATGGCATCACCCGGTCGGCACGAGTGACGCTATCTGCCCAATGGACCCCTTCTTCCCCCAAAGTAATGTAATTTTGCCCAAAACAACCAACTCTTTGCCAGAATCTTCCCTTCTATGTCCCCTTCTGCCTGTAGATGCTTCCACGTGGTACAGCTCCTTGAAGCTCCGCTCCCTGTGCTAAAAGGATGCTGCCGATTCATGAATCATTAAATAAAGACAATTAAATCTTCAAGTTTACTCAGCTGAATTTTCTTTTTCAACAGAGTCTACACCAAATGAACATATTCTTCAAGATTGAAGGCAAGAAAGTAAGAAAGATGAGATCATTTCTCCCAGCACATACCAGGTTAAAATTCCAAACTGAGGTCTAAAAGTAAAAAAAAACAAAGCTATTCCAAAACGAACACCACAAACATACAAAAACAGATGAATCCTTAATCACCTGGGCTTGTATCTCAAAATCTATAAGTAAAAAGGATCAATGCATTTTTAAAAAGCTCATAAACAGAGAGAGAGAGCATGTGCTAGCAAACTTCCAAGACAAATCAGTAAAGAGGAAAACTGGTCAAGCATGGCCGGTGGGGAAAAAAGGCACAAGGAACTAATTGTTCATGTGTAACAAACTACTCAAACTTAAGACTGACAAAGCAACTTAGTAATAATGGAGAAAGCCAAAGTTATGAACAGATAATGGAAAATTCAAACGGTGTGCGGAGACCAGAATATGCTCCAGAGAATGACACTTGGGCAGGAGGACTATTTTGAGCTAAAGGCAACGGAGAAGCAGCAGACATTAAAGCTGTAAAATCGAGCCTACATTTTCCGTTGGTAAAAGGTACGTTCATATAGGAATTCCCATCTGTAAAGGTGTCTCCCTCTCTCGCATCGGGAAGAGGACAACTCCTAACAATGCCCATCAGTGGAGAAAGGCAGGAACTTAAATCTGCATTACGCACCTTACTCAACAGGACCCGTTTACCACCGTTCTGCACACCCCCTCCCAACAGAAATCCAAACCTCTTTCCTTGGGTTCAGCCTAAGATGGCACAAAAGATCCTGAATTCCAACGGCCTCCTGGAGTTACTGAATTTTCTCCCAGGTAAAGGGTCACTGCACATTTCCATACACTTTCTCTCGCTAATCTGTCCTTTTGTCAGTGTGACTTTCAGGGCCCCAGGCAGACACCTGCCCACGGGGGGGGGCCGAGGAAAAGCGCTTTATCTCCCATACAGGCCCTTGAAAACACAAAAACTACTAACTTTGTTTATAAAGAAAAATGAAAGTTCTATGAACTCAAAAATGCCCTTCCTCACCTACCACACTGGAAATGTCCCACAGACCGGCCACTGTGTTAGTGGGTGCATGGGGTGCATGGGGTTAGCCCCCCGTTCAGGAAGGCCAGCGGTAGCCGGGGAGAGCACCCCGGGCCTCGGCCGCCTCACTCCTCGGACTCTCCTCAAGACACACTAGTACGGTCCTGTCATGAAAACAGGTACAAAGCTTTTCCTGTGACTTCGCCATTACAAGAGAACAAACAAGTCTATCAGTAGGGCACAGGCCGCGTGGACTAGAGCACAGCGCACAACAGACGGAAGCAAGAAAGACGTCTTTGCGGCTGTGACGGCAGGTGTGTTCGACGTGTCTTCCCAGTGCCTACCATACGCGTCACGTGGCAGGTGTATGCTTAACTTTTTAAAAAAACACCAAAATGTTTTCTAAAATTGGTGGTACCATTTTACACTCCCGTGTGTGGTGTACGCGAGTTCCACAGGCCACGTCCCTGCCGGCACGTGGGGCAGTCCATCTTCTTAATTTTAGCTACACTCGCCACTCAGGGTTTCGCAGGGTTTCCCAAGTATGAATTTTCATACTGTGGGTTGAGTATGAATTTTCATACTCACTGTGGGCTCAGTATGAATCTCCCTTGTGATGCTGGACATCTTTGCACGAACCTATTTTCTAGTCACCCGTCTTTGGTGAAACGTCTTCTCCAATCTGCTGATGAGTTTTTAATTAGGGCAAGTCTTCCCCTCTTCCTACTGAGTGTGGACAGTCCTTGTGCACGCAGAGAACGCGGCGCCTCCTCAGACCCCGTCTGTACACACTTCCCCACCCACCACCCCCCACCCCAGGCTGGGACTCTCTCCTACTCTCTCAACCATGTCTTTTGACTAGAAACGTGTTCATTTTGATCAAGTCCAACATTCACATTTCCTTCTCATATAGACTGTGCTTTTGATATCTAAGAAATCTTAACTTTCTACCTGAATAGCAAAAAGATTGTTAAGTTTTCTATTTTTAGGCATCGTGTCTGTGTCTGTGATCCATTTTGAGTTCACTTCTATGTATGGGGAGAGACAGAGACCAGAGTCAATGTCTCCGGACAACCAACTGCTGAAAAGACTGTTCTTCCTCCCAATTTTCTGCCTTTGTGCCACGCTTTATTGTCAAATGTTCACATCTGTATTACGCATTGCTTTTGTCTGTAAGGGGCCTACAGAGCAAGTCTCAAAATATATTCCTTCTTCCTAAACATGTCTAAAGTAGGGGCCCCTGGGTGGCTCAGTGCGTGAAGCCGCTGCCTTCGGCTCAGGTCATGATCCCAGGGTCTTGGGATCGAGCCCCGCATCGGGCTCTCTGCTCACCAGGGAGCCTGCTTCCCTCTCTCTCTCTCTCTCTGCCTGCCTCTCTGCCTACTTGTGACCTGTCTGACAAATAAAAATCTTTTTAAAAAATACTAAAGGCATAAATTCTTAACAACGCTGGATTTTGACAAAGGAGGCCGTAGCCTAAAGGCTGTAAGAAAGCCCACGGGAGGGGAGGGCGGCTGCAGCAGAAGCGGACACACGGGCTGGGCCGCTGCCAGGGCGATGCGCTGGGACACAGAAATTACAAGAGTTGGCAGGTGAACCATACGGTCTAACCACCGCTCACTTAGACGGTACTCGTGTTTGTCCGTCCCGTTTCCCACTGAAATGGGGTTCCACGCACGCATGCACACCCTGAAGCGCGGCTATAATTAGCAGGCCAGCCTAACGGCATCTTGCGCTCATGGTCACCGGTGGAACAGAGCATCTGTCCGAGGGGAGAGCTCCGTGGAAACGGCAGAAGAGAGAATCAGAGAAATGAGCAGAGACAGCAGTATTTCCGAACAGCGGCCGAGGGTTCTGTAAAGGCTCGGGCGGCTCCGGGAATATGAAGGCCACAGGCTCTGGGACGCACGAAGGAAACAGTGTGTCACAAACCACCGCGGCAGCCTCCTCCTGCTGCTGCCGTCCCCCGCAGCCGTTCGTGTAGCAGTAACGTAAAGCCAGCGCCAACACACACTCCATGGTCCAATATGTTGTATACCTTCGCTCGTTATCACGAATGTGACAGACAGAAGTATAAAGACCATGTTCAAAATACGCTTATCAACTACTCTTTTCTTCATTTTAATTTTAAAATGTTTAAATTTAAAAACTCAGAGCTCCTTGGAAACTGCAGTCTCTACTAAGCCCCTGTTCTGGAAAATGGAAAAAAGCCGGAGAAATAAGGAACGGTCTCCGGGTCCAGTGGGAAGGGCGGAGAAGCTTTAAAGGGACGCGTCTGCACCCGAGGAGACAGTCAGTCCCAGGGCGCCCAGGGCGTGGGGGAGAGTCACCCCGCCGCCACCACCTCCCCGCTGGCCCCTCGGCCCCAGGCTCCTCAGGCCTTGCCCGGTCCAGCGTGTCGCCCAGGCCTTGCTCACACCCCTGGAAAGTCACCTTCATGCCACAGTCGTGTCGCACCAATCTGTGAAGGGCCATCGAGGTCACTGTGTCACTCAGCAAACATGTACTACATTTTCCAAGTTCTTGTTCTCTGCCGGGTCTGGTGTAAGGCTCAGGACTCACAAGAACGGGCCTCGTTGGTGAGCGCACACACTTGGACGCGGCGGGGCCTCCCGCACCCCAGGCAGCAGCCGGACATGGGACGACCACGTGGCTGAAGCCACATGTTTAGCGAGTATTGGATTCTAAACCAGTCATCAGAAACCTTAACCTAAACGTGGAGGGCGTGTTCATCGCGTCGTCCTGCCTGCGGAGAACAGCGCCCACGACCGAATCTCATCACACGCGAGACAGTGTCAGTCTCCCGCCGCCCGTGAGCCCGGGGCTTGCTCCTCCCGCGGCCGCCTCCCCGCCCAGCCCCCTATCGGACTGTGCGCGGCCGAGATGTGCCGACTCGCTCCCCGGGAGCTCTGTGTCCTCCAGCCCAGAAAGGAAGCCCCATTTCCTAGGTCACTCGTCAGTCACCCTGCGGGGACTTGCGATGACACACAAGGGCCTGATAACCGCTAGAAATCCCTCGCACTGAACTGGCAACTTCCGTCCGTACGCAGGGAAGCCGCGAGCCCGTGTGACATCTCGGCTGTGGCCTCAGAGGAAGGTGCCACCCCAGGAGTTGGGGACCGGGGCTGCAGGGCCTGAACCAATCTCAACATCGTGACGGGGAGAAGACGGATGGCCTTGCCGCAGTCACTCTTCGGCAAGGTCAAGCACACCAGCTCCCGGCCGGCCCCTCCGAGAGCGGCAGCAAGGGGCCCCTGAAGTTGGGGTGACCAACGCACGTTCATGTAAGTGCTGGGCCGTCAGCCGAGACGCGGCCGCGAGCTCTTCCCTCCGGTCCAGCCCGTACAGAACGTCCCCCTCCCGGGTCCTTCCGCCGTGCAGGAGGCCGGGTGTGCAGTGCGAGCGCTCACGCTCACTCTTGCTGCGTCTCTGCTGCTCACAGAGGACCCGGGCTGCTGCGAGGGTCCCTGAGCAGCGGGAAACCCAAGCCGGTCACCGGCCGAGCGAGTACTCACCACAAAAGCCAGAAGCTGTGCCTTCCACGGCTACCTGCGCCCAGCGAGCCGTGAGAGAAAACGGAAAAGGGAGCCGATCGTGGCCACGGGCCGGCCGGACGGGTTGTCCCGCGCCCCTAGACCCGCTCCACACGGCTCCTTCCCAGAGAGGCCTGCAGCCCGCCGGCTGGCAGCTCGGCAAGCACGGAGCACGCCGGCCGGCCCACGGCGCGGGCTCACATCCGCACTGGAAGCTTCCCCACTCCCTCAGGTCCCCACGGCCCTTCCACGGCTCTGTGTCCAGCTGAGCTCGGAAGCTGTCGAGGACATCGACCAATCGACCAGCCCGTCGCCTTTCTTTTCTTTCTCTCTGTGTTCTTGAGGGCGGCATGGGGAGAGAAGCGGGGGCCAGCTTTGAAAACTCTCACCAGGAGCAAGAACAGCTACCTGACAACAGACAAGCCTTGTCAAACCCAGGGGCAGGGCACATCTGTCTCGTGCCGATCGCGGGCCAGGTCCTGCTCTGAGTGCTTGATCAGCTCATTCACCCTCACTCCAGCTCTGTGGGGTGCTGCCTTCGCCCCCACTTTCGGCCCCGGAGGTGACCGTGAGCAGTGCCGGGGTTTCCACACGAGCATCGATACTTCGTAAGGCTGCGTGGTCGACCGCGCGGGAACCCAAACTCCCCACGGGCTGCAGGAGCACAAAGGGTAGGGGACACTTGGGCCGGCGCGAGGAGGTCACACATCAGGAATAAAACGCAAAAGAAACCTGAAGTCAGCACTACTGGGGTGAGAGACCAGTGGCTGTGGACACCACGCATGTTTGAGCTACACTGGAACAAAGTTACTGCTGAACTTTCCAACCTCAGGCTACACGTAAACGACTTCTTTCTCATGCAAAACAAATTAGTTCTGTGGCCACTGTTCCCACGTCTGCTAGAACGCATAGGGGAGGGCCCTCTGCGCACAACGTGACATGAAGAGCTGAGCTCTCGGGTCTAGCACACACTCTGGCTTCAGACAACAGGTCATGACACATCCCGGAAACCGCGCTGTGCACACTAGCTTCCTCCGTGTTACGCGAAGTTCACACTCGCATTCCGCAGACCATGTGCGGAAGCCTGTGAGCTAAGATTCAAGAGGCATGTGCGGGAACTGCCAACAGGATCAGCGGTGGCCCTGCGTGCCTTGTCGCCCGTAACAGCCACCTCGCGGCTCCCATGGAGCGGGAGGCGTGGCAAGTGCAGGGAGACACGGGCCTCCGGGATTCCACACCGCAGGCTCTGTGCAGCCGCGGGACGGTGCGCAGTCACGGCCCTGCAGGCCGCTCCCAGAAGTGGTTTCCTCATCCTCACGAGGCTCCTTGCGATCGAACACTGCAGAACCTCTCTCCAGACCGGAGTCTGCCCGGGGCATCTGAGCATGTCCCACTGCAGGGCGCGGTCTCTCTACTCCTGCAAGCAGCTCTCCTGCATGTAAACTGCATTTTAATGGTACTGAGTACAGTGAGAGTCAAGGAAACTAAAATGAGTAAGAAATCAGCATAACAACGTCGCATAAGATAAGAGTGAAAAGAATCACACTTCAAACTAACTAAAATGGAAAGAAAACCACTGTCCATTTTGGCAAACTTGAAGATTCAAGATCCACGGCCTGTCCCGAAGGTACAGGCTCCCTTCAGAGAACAGGCAGAAGAAAAACTGGGCAAGGGTCGGGAGCGTGATTTCTGGCTGGCGCGCACTTCCTGTGTGAGCCTCGACGTCCTGGAGCTCGTGATGTGGGGCTACAAGTGCAAGGTGCTCTCGTGGCGTCGGCAAGTGCCCCGGCCGGGGCCCGGGGAGGCTGCTGGGAGGAGGGACGAGGGGCTGCGGGGAGCCGGGAAGGGAGGGCACGGCCCCCCACCTGCAGCTCGGCTCCGGCCCGCAGTAGAGGGAAGGTCTCCAAAGGCGGCGACGGGGCATGGACGCTGGTGCCCACGGCAGCCCCGGGAGGCAAGAGTCAAGTGGTCAACACCGGGACGAGTTTACGCTTTCTTCGGCGAGCGGCGTCGGCTATGCACGGGTCCGCAGTGAGATTCATTCGGCAGTCATCACACGGACGTACACACGGACGTACATGTACCAAGAGAGGAGGGACTCCCAAAGCCCAGAGCTGCGCGGCTCACCTGGCCGGTAACAGAAGTCCGGGGAACCGAGCGGAAGAAACAAGAACGAGCTGTAACGTGAGACGGCAACCGTCCGAGCCCGTCCTCGGTTAACGCGAAGAGTCAACAGCTGGCGACGTCGGCAGCCGCGTCGGGGCGGTCAGTGCGGACGGTGTACAAGTTAGGGTCAGTGCCCCGAATGCCTGAGCACTGCTAACCACCGACAATCCGGAGCGGCAGAGGGGGCAGGGCAAACAGCAGGACCCGACACGGTCAGTGGCCCCGGGGCCCCAGAGGAGGTCCGGCTTCCGCTCCCGCAGCGGCGCCCGCACGGTCTAGGGAGGAGCCGAGACAAGAGGCGACAGCCACCACCGCGCCGCGCTCCAGAGCGGACTCCAACGCCAGCCGAGTCGCCTCATGCCCGGAACGGATGACGTTTCAGCCTGACACCGGACGGCGGCGGTGACAGTGAAGTCTAAGCTTAAGTAACAGTTCATACATTCCGTAAGATCCCCTCTGGGTCACAGGTTTGGAATTCCGGACTTCTGACAGTCTTACACATCCACTGAACGTGCGCGCCAGCACCTGCACGTTCCCTGCACGCGTCCGATGCTGCGCTGATCTCGGCCCTCGGGATGTAAGTCCAGCCACGGCCGACCTCAGCACGGGAAGTTTCGGACTCATAAACCTAAGCACGATAATCCACATGACTCATGACTTGTGTTATGGCTGAAAAAACTTTTACTATTTCCACTTTAAATGGCCCCCAAAGAATCGTTTTTCCACGAAGGTATCATGACATAAACATCACACACTTTGTCTAGCTCCACAGTTTACTTGCTTTTACACGTGTAAGATGGGAGTGACGGCGTCACGACAAAGGATGCAGCCCTGAGAAGAAGCAGCTTTGCACAGCTGCTCGTCATCAAACCGCCAAACCTCGCAGCAAAGGCTGATTAGATAAATACAGTCACACATGCCTAAGTCTGAAACAGAGCTGAGAAAAACTGTCACAGAGGACATTTCCATGGCTGTCCTGACAAGTCATTTTTAATAATTACATGTGCCTATGCAGTACACGCATGGTCTCACAGAAAAGCTGTGTTGGATGCCCCCTTGTGACTTCAGAGTCACAAAATGGCATATGTTAAGCTCCCCAACGCTAACCTGGTACCCAGCCATCATTCACCGGTGACGTCTATTATTTAAACTCAAAAGCATAACGTGAATTAACTTAGAAAAGGTCTTCTCTTAATTTCTCAAAACAACCTCTTTGCTCACAAAGTGAGGCGCTGTAAGTTGTGCAGCTCTGTCTTAAACACAGATAAAGCACAAGTTCTAAGTGCTAGCATGTTATCCACTATTTACAGGAATAAAATGCAATTAGATTTAAATAATGTCATAAAAACATTCTGTTTCAGTTTCACCTTATTTTAGAGACACCAGACACTGGTGGTACGTGGTACCTGGGAGGCCCTGAAATCGCTCTGGCCGGTCTGGGAGAATCCGGCCGTGAGGCTGAGCCGTCAGACACACCCAGACGGCACCGAGTAAGCTTACACTTCAGTTAGCGGCCTAAAACGACACTTCGTAGAACGTGTCCTCAAATAACCGTTGCTAGTAAGACTACGACCGAGATTCCGTGAAGTTCCGGCGCCTCTCGCAAGGAGACAGGAGGGACGTCCTTCGCCGCCCGCTCACGGCCCCCGCCCCCGCCCTCCGTGCCCGCGCCTCTCCCCCGGCTCTGTTCTCTCCCCAGCATCGGGACGTCTCGCTCGGGGGTCCCTACCTTGATCCGTACGAAGTCTTGCAATCAGGCTGTGGAAGTCAGCCAACAT
The DNA here is from genome assembly GCF_009829155.1 of Mustela erminea. NCBI lineage: Eukaryota > Metazoa > Chordata > Mammalia > Carnivora > Mustelidae > Mustela > Mustela erminea. The sequence continues at coordinate 92,306,582 of NC_045625.1, forward strand.
TGTTCTTCGAATCTCCATATAAATTTTACCATCTCTTTCCCATTTCATGCTAAAAAGGCTGCTAGGATTTTAACTAAGACTGCGCAGAATCTACTGATCAGTCTGGGGCGAACAGAAATTCATCTTCCGATGCACGAGCAAGTTATGAGTCTCCATTCGCTTTCGTCTTCTTTCGTTTCTCTCTGCCACGTTTGAGCGTTTTCAGTGCACAGAGTTTGCACAAATTAACAAAATATTTCCTATTTTTAACACTAGTATATGAATAGCATTTAAAATTTCATTTTGCAATTGTCCCTTGCTAGTATACAGAAGTACAACTGGTTTTTGTGTATGATCCTGTGTCCAGAGACGCTGCTGGATTCACCGACTAACTCTGACAGGTGTCGGTGAGGTCCCTCTGAAGATGATCCTGGCACCTGTGAACACAATTTTCATTCTTCTTTCCAATCCACACGCCTTTTACTTCTTCTTCTTGCCCTACTGCACGGGCGAGAGCCTACAGTTGCAGTGTTAGGCAGAAGTGATCAGAGTGGACATTCTTGCCTTGTTTCCATTGTTAGTGGGAAAGGGTTTAGCTTCTCATTACTGAGTGTGTTAGCGGGAGGTATTTTATAAAGGCATTTGGTCAGACTGAGGGGGTACTCTGCTAGTCTAATTTACTTTAAATCATGCATCACTGTTAATTCTGTCAAATGTTTTCTGCAAACATTGGCATGATCGTACAATTTTTCTTTTCTTCTGCTAATGATTAATTATACCAACTGATTTATAAATGAGATGAAACCCGCTTAGTTGTGATATATTATCTTTCTTTAAATTTCTTTTCATTTTCTATAGACGTTTGATTGATTGATTGTTGACTAACTGGGAACTGGACCCAAGGCATTTAGAACAGCGCCTGTCACGCAATTTAATCAGGGTCAGTCAGTGAGGGAGCTCGAGTTCACTGAGCAAGAAAGTGGCAGAGCAGGACAGACGCGAGGTCTTCAAGCTCCCAGCATGTAGCCCTGCATCAGCCCTGCCCAGAGTCCTAACCCCCACTCGTCACCTCCATCCCCAGCCTCTCCGCAAAAGACAGGAGGGGAAATACAGCCATAGAGTTCCGACTCTGAGAAGCAAAAAGCTCAATCCCAGTGGACCCTTTTCCAGCATCCACAACAGTGTTCACGAACGGGGAGCACCTACGGGGGCTTCAGTTTACTTCCCACACCCAACTTTCCTTTTTATATATTATTGGGTTTGATGTCCTAAATTGTCAAGAATCACTACATCTCTTTTCATGAGGGACACTAGGTTTCCTTCCTTTTAATAATCTGGTTTGATCTGGCAGGAAAGTTGAGGACATCATAAAAAGTCAGAACGTATTCTCGCCTCCTGAAAGTTCTTGGGTAAGACTGTCAGTATTTCTTCCTTGAAAGGTTGATAGATTCTACCAGGGAAGCTGTCTGTGCCCATAGTTTTGGTTGAGAAAAAAAATAATAATTACAAATTCAAAACCTCTTAAACAAAATACGTGAGTATTCAGATTTTCTATTTCTTCTAGTATCAGTTTTGGTTCTCATGGGTCTTTCCAGCTGGTGAATTTTCTAGCATAAAATTAGACATAATATCCTCTGATTATCCTGTAATAGCTACAGGATTATAGCCATAGTGACGGCATGCAGAGTCCTTCTTCACTAATTCCCGGTTCTTAAAAGTAGAGGTTTATTAGTTCACTAATCCCAGATCTTTCTTTTTTCTGATATAAGCTTTTAAAACTGCAATTTCTAAGCAGTGCTTTAACTATATCCCACAAAATTTAGTGTTGTTTTCATTTTCACAAAGTTCAAATATTTCCTATTTCTTCACTGACCCCCGGGTACACTCTGAAGTGTATTCTTTTCTCTCCAAGAATCTGGAAACTTTCATGTATTTTTCAGTTACTCATCTTTAATTCAATTATGTTGGGGTCAGAGAATACAGTCTGTATTATTTCATTATTTGAATTTATTAACATTGATTGAGATTTATTTTATGTATTTAAGTTCCATCTTTCTATTCTGATGAATACTCCATGTATGACTTCAAAAGAATGTGCATTCCATAGTTGTTGGGTGGAGTTCTCTGAAAAGATCAGTCAGGTCACAGTCATTTCAGAGTCAAGTTCAAGCTTTCTATATCCCCACTGACCTTCCCACTTCCTCCATCAACTTATGTGATCCCTGGCAAAAGAGGTGATTTCTTTATTTTCCTTTTATTTCTGAGAAAATTCCGCTTCTCGTATTTTGCAGTTCTGTTATTATACTTGCCGGCATGCTTGGGATTCTACCACCTTGCTGGTGAATGTGCTCTTGTGTTATTAGGAAATGTCTCCGTGACCAGGCAGTTTCCTTGTCCTGAAACCCAGTTTTCTGGCACTGGTGCGGCCATTACGCTCTCTTGCCTCTTGTTAGTACGGCATACCTTCTTCCACCCGGACGGTTTTAAACCATCAGCAAATAACTGAGTCTTACTTTTCCAACCAGTCTGTCTGCTTTGCAGACCTTACAGAAAAACTCACTAAATATAGTTACCAAGAAGGTTAGTTTTAAGTTCGCCATCTTGATTTCTGTTTTCCACTTTGCTCGTCGGACGTGTACTGCTGCTTCTTGTCTTCGGGACTGACGATTTTTGAGCTTTAATCCGATTTACCTTCACTATCGCCTTCTTACTCTCATCTGAGAACTTTCCAGTGGTTCGCCTGAAGGAAAGCAGCCCTTCTTGAACAGTCTTGTGGAAACAAAGCTCACCGGAAACTATAGGAATGAGTGTTTATGCATCGCCCAATAACACAAAGACAGTATGTAGTTCCCATGCCCTTTAGCCTGCACCAAATCTGAAAACACTTCGGCCATTACTTTTTCAAGTATTTTTTCTTTCCCCACCTCTACTGCTAGCGTGGAGACCCCACGTACAACATGTTAGACCACTTGATACTGCCCCACAGGCCACTGAGGCTCTATTCATTTTTTAAAACTTTTTAGAAGTTTTATTTATTTTAGTAATTTCTACACCAAATGTGGGGCTCAAACTCAAAACCCCGAGATCTACTTACTGAGGTTCTACCTACTGAGTCAGCAGGGCATCCCCGAACTTTTTCTATCCTTTGTGTGCTTTTGTTTTGATTTTCTACCTGTGTCTTCAAATCACTAAAGTTTTCTTCTGCAATATCTAGTTTGCTAATTCCACCATTTTTTTTTTCACTTCAGAAACTGTTAATTCTTAGCTTTTGAAGTTCTGCGTGGTTCTCTGCATGGTTGCAATTCTCTCATTATGCTCATTTTCCTTTTAAATCCTTGAGCACAAATATAAACAACTATTCTGAGTGTCTTCTGCAAATCGCACCATCATTGTTGTATCTGTTTCTTCCTGTTCACTGCTTATTCTTCTGCGGCACATTTTTGTTTCACTGTGTCTACTAATTTTTGACTGGGTGCCAGGCATTATGTGACCCTGTCTCGTGCTACCTTTTGTTGTTCTCCTTTAAAGCACACTGGGCTTTGTACCACAGGCAATTAAGTTCTCGGCAGAGCAGGTGGTCCCCTTGTGAGGTTTGTTTCTAAGCTTTGTCAGGGCAGGATTAGAGAATGCGTTATTTTAAGGCTAGTGCAGGTCTCCTATAGCATAACCTTTCCGGTATATACTTGACTCACAGTGTGTCCTACGAAGCCTCTCGACTCGGAATGTGGAACCCTTCCAGTCTCTCTCTGTGGAAGTCTGGGGGTTATTCTTCTTACAATTACCAGGTCGTTCTCTGACTGGACAATGCAAGCACACCACAGCATTCAGCAACAAACTCAACAAATTGTGCAAGTTTCTGGAATTCTTCTTTGGTATAACTACTTCCTCTCCTGTACTGTTCCCCACATATTTAATCCATTTCAACTTCCCATGAGACCATCTCAGACAGCTTGGTTCTACTTTCTTGCCTGGAGTCTAGGAAATGACTCTAGGAAGAAAGCTGTGCTGATTGCGGGGCTTCCCTTGATTGACTGTTTTATCTTAGGATTAAGGATCTCTACTCTCCGGACCCAGTTGTTTCATATATTTGCCCAATTTTTTGGTATTTAAGATAGAAGGGTAAATCTGGTCTCAGTTACTCCAATATGGCTAGAAACAGAACAAGGATACACTTCTGAATTAGACCTAAGACTGAAGCTTTGAACTGGGGTAAACAGAGGAGTGTTTCTCTCATAAGTTACAAAAAGTGACTAAAAAGTTACTGAATCAATGAAGAATTCACTGATGGATGGAAAAGAAGATTTTCAAAAGTTCAGCTGAAGGCACGCGAAGAAAAATAAAACCACCCCAAGTTTCCATTCCATTTAGTTCACACTTTTCAACTAACTACTCAGTTCTCTAAATATATTTCTTTTTGCAAAATGTTAACAAAATACAACTTTAAAGGGTGGTTTGTAATATTTATTGTCTGCCAACCTTAAATTTACATTAGTTATATTCCTATAAAATTTAATGTAACCTCAAACAATCTGGGTTGAATCTATTTTCCAACAGCAACAATTTTTTTTTCAAGATTTATTTATTTGACAGAGAGAGATCACAAGTAGGCAGAGAGCTGATGTGGAACTTGATCCCAAGACCCTGAGATCATGACCTGAGCCGAAGGCAGAGGCTTAACCCACGGAGCCACCCAGGCGCCCAGACAGCAACATTTTAATGTAGCATTATTTCCTAATCACAGAGAGATTACTTGAGGATAGGAGGATCATTTGTAAGAGGTAGCAAAGACCTAGACCAGTTGCCATGGTCTCTGTTCTCCCCTCAAACACAGTTAATTAGACAGGATTTTTTCCAGTGAACGTAAACATGGCCTCCCAGACTCTCACCATGGTAAGTCAGCACATGAAGGTCAATTTAATGGCCACTTGTACCCTATTTCAAACCGTAGCTAAGCTTGAAAAGCAGCTGCATGGCCTAGGCACTGTTCTCAACTACCTAACATATGTTACCTCATTTAATTCTCACAAAACCATGTGGACTGGTACTTCCATTATCTTCAGCTAAAGCTGAGAAAACAGAGTAACTCAGTTAGTGGGCAAGCTAAGCTTCAGATCTAGGTAGTTGGTTGGCTCCAGAGTCCCAAGTATGGCCTTTGGGCCAGCTGCCTATTTTGTAAAGAAGAAGTTGCTTTTGCCAGGATGAGGGGCTACAACTTTTGGAAACAGTGACAAACTAAAAAGGCCCCCGTGAGAAATTTGCCTGGGGAAGATAAACGGGAGTCATCAATCCCACTTACAAGGACCTCAGGAAGTGAACAGCCCTGGCAACCGCGTCCTCCTGTTGGAGGCCCTCTGGTTGTGCTGACGCTGCGGCACAGTGTGGCTGTGTTTGGAAGTAACTCACATGTTCGTTCTCCTTAATTCCATGTATCTTTATCTTCAGTAAAGAAAATGAAGAGCACCAGGACTGCAGACAGATCTTACTTTTCAGTCAACTCGAGCGGAAGCAACTACACACTACACGCGCGCTACATACGCTGGTAAGTGTCCTGTGACCCCTCCTTCCTCCAGTACCGCGGTCTACTACGCGGGATGTTATCTGGGCCCCCCATGTGCTTACTACTCTACCGGATTCAGGGCTGGAATTCAAATCTATTAAAATAAAAGTGAGCTGAATTCACTTACTCTATCCATACACCTGAGAGTACAGAGCACAGATGTTTTCGGCAGGGTTGGGGGGGGGGGGGGAGCTGTTCAGTTTAGTAAGGGGAAAGAGAGTTACTCATTCAATTGATGACTGCTATTGTTGTCCAAAGTGATGACTCCTAAAAACCCAAGAGCAAAGAGAAAGTTCTCATATTACTTTATTTCCTAAGGTCATTATCACACTAATTCAGGTAATTACTTAAATGGTTAACTCTCTTTGGTAAAACTTTATTATTGGTCTGGATTAGTGAAACACCAAATTAGGAAATATTTTAAAATGCTTCATTTTCTCAAAATATGCATATGTAGAACAAATCTAATACAGAATTTATGTGTTCCCACCCTTCCTGCCCACCTTGAGTCCCATTCTCCAGAAAAAAATTTGTTGTTTTTTGTTCCTCTGATAATTACCTCTATGTCCAAGATAGTAAACATATTTAGGTCTCCAGATTTAATAACCTTACATAATGCCTACAGGTTTTCCTAGATTAAAAAATCAGAATTTAGTTCATCAGTCTTCAACTATCTCTCTCACTTTTTAGCCCATCTACCAACTGTGATTTTTAAGTCTACGGAGTATAGTTAAGCTCCCTGTCCCACGGACGCGGCACTGGGTCTCGCCTCCTCACTGGCACGGAGTCTCTGTGCTCCCACAGTACACCTTGGGTCTGCCACACTTTTCCTGTAACAGCGTCAGGACTCTGACCATTCATACTCTGAAGTAAACAGCAACCAAGCCTTCTTTATTACAGTCTTGTTCTAGGTGCTGACGATCAACTAGCATCTACAGTGCGATATATAAATACGATTTAAGGCCAAGCCAAGAGGCATGCTGAAGGTACATTTAATTCTTTACAAATCCAATGTCATGATCTCCTGGCCACTCCAAGGGAAAAAAAAAATACTAGTTTTAAGATTGAAGGGCTCCACTCTTCCTGCTGATTACTTAAAAATAAGGCCTCTCCTCTTACATTTAGGCCACAACAGGAATTTTTCCAAAGGCTTCTAATGGTTTCTTTCAGGGACGGCAGGGTCAAAGGGGGACAGAGGTCATTCCCCAACTGTCCACCCTTGCGCTCCGGCTCCCGTCTGGAACGGCTGCTGTCTGGACCTGTCTCACAGGCCATCCTCCTGCATCAGCTGCGGCCACCCAGTTAGGTCACCTACTCCGTTTCGGGCAAGTCTGTCTTCTTGGTATTCTCCTGCTTTGCTGGTGTACACACTCAACTGCGTTCTTAATAAGGGTACCTGGGAAGCTGACTTTTCTAGTCCTCAGCGTCTCAGTGTCTTTTTTCTGCTGTTGTAACTGAATTCTAAGTAAAAAAAAAGGATGTTTATCTTTGGAGTTTGTGGGCAATATATACAACACCCACTATCAGTGATGGAAACTCTGACGCCGGTTTGACATGGAGAATTTTTCTTCCTCCCTGAAAATTTCTGCAATCTTCTCTTCATCCTTAAAGCACTGAAATCCCACAAATACATACCCACGGATGACTTGTTTCCATGAACTGTGCTGGATCTCCATGGGTCCTTTTAATACAAAGACGCCTCTTTCCTGGCTCAGGCATGACCTTCCTTTGCTTTTCTGACCGCGGCCTCCCCTCTTTCCTTCCGTAACTCCTGTTAAAGCCGAGTATCAAACCGCGCGGCTTGTATTCCTTTGGTCTGGGATTTCCATTTTGGAAGATCACTTTATCCTCTTTTTACTTACATTTCATTTCAGCAGTCCTTTAACACAGTAAACCTAACGGCCCCTCTGGGTACTGCCGCTGCTCCTGCGTCAGCGCCTTCGCCGAGGCCCTTCTTCCTCGTCCGCGCTCGCAGCTGTCGCCCACCCGGCGACCCGCAGCTCTGAGCAGGGAGCGGGTCTCCTGTGCTCTCGGGCCAGCGGGCATTGTAGGAAGGCCTCCTCTCGGAGAGGAAATTCTGAGCTCTCTGCACGAATAAGACAGGCAGGCTTCACCTGACGTAAACAGAAAAGAACCTGACTGTTGAGCAGCAGATGCTGAACAATGAGGAGGGCTTTACTGAGGAACCAAAATCCACACGGAAAGTCCCAGTTCTCCCAAGTTCATTTCGTGTGTACGGAAGAATCAGATTTTGCCTGTTCCGGCTGATCCCACACCCCAGCTCCCTCTGCTCTGAGTGTGCGCACGTGCACTCGGAGGCTGGGGCGCAGGGCCCTGGTGACCATGACAATTTTACACCTAGCTCCTCAACTGGACCCTGTTTTGGGAATCCTCAGCTCTAAGTTATTACCACTAAAACAGCTGGTGGCTTTGAGCCCCTCCAAGATTCCTCTGCAGACAATAATGCCTTCCCCATCTTCACAGGCCCAATGGCAATACACAGGCTACAGCTGTCCCATCTCCTATATTCCTTTTTCTTTTTTTAAAGATTTTATTCATTACTTATTTGACAGACAGAGAGAGATCACAAGTAGGCAGAGAGAGGGGGAAGCAGGTTCCTGCTCAGCAGAGAGCCTGATGCGGGGCTTGATCCCAGGACCCTGAGACCATGACCTGAGCCAAAGGCAAAGGCTTTAACCCACTGTCATCTCCTATATTCCAAACAAATTTGCTGATATCTCATTTGTTGATGAATTCTCTCCCCTTGGTTTGCTATTTATTGGCGAATGGTTATGCCCCCCCCACCAATGTTCTGTGCTATCATTTTGATGAGGTTTTAAAATAGGCAGGTAGCAAGTAACAGTGTTCAGGGTCTATTCTCTTGACCGGAAGACTTATGGTTTAGAAGCTTATAGTGGCAAGTTATGACACACAAGAACAGAGAGAACAGCCTAATAAAACGTCATTTACTGATGAGTAACACTCACAAATATTTTAAGCAAATAAAATTTGATAATTTGTGGCCTTGACAATAATAAACTCTATGGAGCAAAGTCCCCCATGACCAACCTAGATGGATAAGAATTACCCAATATCTAGAAACCACTTTGTAAGAATGAGCGTGTTGTATAATTTGATTTTGTAATCAGGTCAGGAGTTCCTTGCAATGTGCACTACGTGCGCTTTCACAGAACAGCTGCCCAGAAGGGGACACAGGACACAGTCAATCCTCTTCTTTAACAAATAAGAGCAGCCCAGGAACTGGGGGTGTGCGCTCCGAGGTCCAGGAGCACGTGGTGTCACTGGCTGGGCCCCCCCATCCTGTCCACCAGTACAGAACAGCCGGGGCCCCTTCCCTCTTTTTAACATCTTGTTCATGGGTAACTGAAAAGGTAATCGGAACTTAACAGAAATATTGTTTGGGCTGGACTGCAAACTGTACACAAGCTGGGAAACAGCCACCAGCACGTGCTTTGTGCGCGTGTTCTGGGTTACGGGTGCTTTGGAGGAGCACCACGATGCGGGGGTCTTCAATGTCGGTCCCGGTGGCACCAAGCATCCGCGGAGCCCCCGACCCACCACCAACACCCAGATTCAGCAGCACGTGCACGAGAAAGGTCCGCCAGCCGGAAAGTGAAAACTCCCTAGAAAAAGTAGCACTTGCATACGGTGTCTGTCGTACAGTTTACGGAGAAGTTTTTAAAAGGCGGCCGAGATAAGGACTTTGCAACAGCTCAGCAATACAGATAATCCCATCACTGTCACTTCACAGAGAAAGAGAAGCTCACAGACCCAAGGAGGTGGCCCCAATGAGGACCCCGCCACGCAGTCAATGACGTAACCCCAAACCTGCAGCACGCAGGATGCAGCCTGTCCTTCCCCTGACCACTCAGCCCCTCCCGCCACACAGGTCCGCGCTCCTGTGACAGCTGTGCCCGCCAAGAAGAGCCACGGCCCCCAGCTGCCTGCATTCTCCGGTTCCTTCCGACGCCCCCAATTGCCCCCTGCAGTCCTCAGGCCTCCGTGGGCGCAGACGGGAAGCGACTATGGGGACCGCGCACCTTCCCTCCTTGGCCGCTGCTGCAACTAGAGATGAGCACGTTCCACTGCCCCGTCGGTCCTCGCTGGCGGAGGCTCAAACCGGCGTCTCCCAGGACGACACTCCACGCCCTCGGAAAGCTCCCCCTGCCCTGCTCCCTTCCCCCTGCTGTGTGTGTGCCGTTCTCTGGAGGCGGCTGCCACCGGTTCCACACGGTGGACAGCAGAAGTGCCGCAGTGGGGTCCAGCGGGCTCCGGCCCAGAAGCCCGAATCCCGGCCTCCCAGGCGGGTGGCAGTGTCCCCAGCTTCAGCCCCACGGTCCTGGTCTGCCAACGGTGGCTCCGGACGACCGCGAGGACGGCCTGCAGGCTGGCGCGATGGCGAGCGGACTGCCTGGCCTGGGGGCCGCCGAGAGCCCACTAGCCTGGCACGCTCCGCTGCGGGGGGCGGGGGCAGGAAGCACCGGGCCCGAGTCTGAGTCGGTCAGGCTCTCGCACTACTGCACCGGCCCGCCGCGCAGCACAACGCTTCTGCAATGACAACGTCCCTGGGACGCCGCAGCAGGCAAGAGCCTGCCGTCGGCACCCCGCCGCCCCGACAGATGACTCAGGGCAGCAAAAGAATAAACACCTTCTGGTGCGGCTCGACCTAGAATTTCGGTTCGGCTCAGCCTGTGACCCACAGGATCCAGGAAGCAGTCTGGGACAGATTCTGGCTGGCCGACCTGGTGCCGTAGGCGGTCACCGTCACCCACAAAAATAAACCTCTGCGCAATCCAGGGATTCTGCAAACTGACATTCGTCATCTGACATACAGAGGCTTGTCTCAATGCTTTTCAAAGGATCTAAATTTTACGAAGATTAAACATGATCGTGCAAAACTCAATCCTTCCAACTGAAAAGGATGAAAGAAAGTAAAAGTAAACATTAATGCGATCAAACTACCTTATCCAAAGATACTAATGCGTAAATTAGAATTTATATATTTAGAAAAAGTTAAATATTAACTTTTCAAAAAAGATTTATACATATATAGCTATAAATCTTTATTAGAAAGATATTTCAAATATTTCTAAAATAGTGGCATTTCTAAGCTCCCTGCCTCCAAACACTCAGTATTACAAAATTCGGAAACACCCCTCACACGGAGGTACTCAGGATTTAACTGAAAGGACTGTCGTCCGCTGGAAATGCTGCAGAAAGGAGCCGGGAACGCAGGGCAGCACCCGGCCAGGCCCCCTCATGAAATACTCTCCCCGGAGCCGGACGGCAACGAGCTTCCAAGTGGCGGCTGCAGCCCGTGCCTGTGCTCGCAGAGACGCGCAGCTGGTGAAACCCTCGCGACGTCTCCATCAAGGCCCCGCAGCTCCCGCTTCTGCTTCACACGGGGTAATTATAGCACCCGGCAGTGAGGCTGAATGTTCTGCTCTTTCTTTTCTTTCTGGAATGTAATCAACAAGATATTAAGATTGCTTCTGCTTAGCTTCCCTTTCATCTTCACACCGACAAAAATAAATCTTCAAGCACCAGGCGCGAGTGAGCAGTGCGGGGGAGGAAAGAAGGCCTGGCGGCCGGGAGCGTCTTCCCTCGGCCCGGCCCAGCCACCGAGGCCTTCACAGCTTCCGCGTGGAGCATCTCCCGGCCTCGCCCGAGGAAACGCGGACTCTTCACTGGGCCCCGCATGCGCTGCGGCCGCCGGAGTCGGACAAGACCGGGCCGGCAAGCGCGGCTCAGCGTGCGGCGCCCGTGTGCTCAGGAAGGAGAGCCCGGGCTTCTGCTGCTGGAGAACCTGGGGCTCCCGCCGGAGCGCGTGCGGCGAGCCGGCCGAGGCCCAGGGCAGGGCGGCGGCGTGGGGCGCACGCTCAGCAGCCCGCGCTTGGCTTCCTCAGCGCTGAAAATGGTCACCGTCCCGCCCGCGGTAAGACACGCCGCTGCGCCTCTCTCGACTCTCCTCACACCTGCACTTGCAGAAGGCGACGGAGGCCGCTCCGGTCTCCTGCGGCCCAACGCCGCGGCCGCCACCTTCCCGGGGCCCCCAGCACGTCTCCAGAGACCAGCATCCGGACGCCGGGAGCGCTGCCGGGAGCCGACTCCGTCCCAGGCCTGCAGACGGCCCGCGCCGCGTCGTGAGGCCGTCGCAGCCGTCCGCGGGGGCAGCCCTGACCGCGGCCTCTGACGGCCTGCGGCCCGGCGCCCTCCTCCTGGGCTGCGGTCGGTCTTTCCGTCGGTTTGGCGCCGGCAACGGCAACTCGGCGTCCTCCTCCTCCGTCAGTCCGCCTCCCCCCAGGCAGCGGCTGCTCGCCTGCTCACTGCTGCATGTTTCCAGCCACTGCGCGCACCGGATACACAGTAAGGACTCAGTCAAGTACTTGAAAAACAGGTGAATACATCGCAGACTCAGAAACAAACCGGGCCAGACACCCCAGGCACAGCAAATGCTCGCGAGCAAAAGGAGAACACGACGTGGCGTGTGAACCTTCGCACCTGAGCGGTAACCGGCTGGGCTTCACCGCCGGGGCGCCGGCGGACGGAGTACGTGGTCGGCTGCACAGGCTCTGCGGCTGCTGGCAACGGAAACCAACGTGGGCGGACTTACAGACACAGAGAATTCACGAAAAGGTTTCTGGGCGCCTGCACAGAACCAGGAACGCTAAAGAACGGTGCTGAGAAAACAGGGAGGAACCAAGACTCCCCGAGTGAGGATGACAGCCCCGCACACCAGCGAGGCCACCTCTAGCAAGGACCCTGCCACCCAGGGTGTGGACAAAGCCGCCAGCGCCAGAAGGAACCCTCCACCCACCGTCCCTACTTCTGAGGTCACGTTTTGACACAAAATCCTGAGCAGAAGCCTCCGCCAGCAGCCACCCGGTCAGACCCATAGAGCAGGGAGCCACGGCCTTGGAGGAAGGGGCTCCGATGCCGGGCAAGTCCACACGCGGCAGCAGAGTCCGTCAGGACAGGTAAACACGCTTCCCCTAAGAGCCCTTCCTGGCACGCAGACACCCTAATATCCGCACTGCCAAGGACTCCACTGTGCTCGGCTCTTGATGCGTCAGTGAATCGGCTGCCCATAGCACTGTGTGTGAGAGCAGCTCCAAACCCATATGCTAGCCTTCACACCTCTGAGCGCGCTGCAGATCTCTGCAGTATCAACCGGCATAGAAAATGTCACACAGGCGCCTGGGGGCTCCGTCCGCCGAGGGTCTGCCGGACTCTCAGTGCAGGGCGTGATCTCAGGGTCCTGAGACAGAGCGCTGCCTTCACGCCCGGCCTGCTTCAGACCTCGCTCTCCCCCTCTAGAAGGAAGGAAGAAACAGATGGACAGAGGAAGGAAACTGCCGTCCGACTTAAGGTTTTCAAAATAAGGGCACCATTAAAGTATTTTAAACTGTCCACCTTTACAACTGAACAGAAATGATCTTCAGGGCATCTGGAATAACAGGAATATGTGTACATTCATGAAGCAAATCAGTGAAAACCTAATTACACAGTGACCCAAATAACAAGGACTGGGCTGGGGGGGTGGGCACCGCTCCAGTTACAGAGCAATCCCTGACTCTTGACAATTCAGTTGTTTGCATCTAAAAGGAGCCTGGGCTCTATGACTAATGCTCTCTTCGTGGCTTTAATTTTATGCAGCCACAAAATACAAACAACTCCTGAATCTAAATCTACTTTATTTCTCACTTCTCAAAAGTGTGCAAGGACCAGCCAGCTTCGCTTGAGTTTGAGAGAAATAATCCGTTCCTTTCTTCCTTAGGCTCAAATGAAGTGCACAAAAAGCCTCCGCAGGTTCACCAAAGGCAGAGGAGCGAGAAACAGCTTGTACAAGGTCCCTGGAATCTCAAGAATGTGTCCCCAAGGGCACTGAGATATGCCTAGTTAAAGACAAACTATACCAAGAAAAGCAGCAGGAACAAAACACAAATGTGCTACAAACCGATCCAAAGAGCACGTAAACATAATTTCGAGGTATGCCGCCTACAACTCCGCGGAGCTACAGCATTCAAAAAAACAAACAAAACAAAACGAAAGGCTTCACGATGGGCTTCAATCAAGGAACACTTCCTCAATACCTACCAGTTAACAAACCCGGGACTGGACGCTGCCGTGAGCCAACCCAAGGGACCAGATCCACCCCGGCCACACACGGCTTCTTCTGTTTGCAGTTTCAGATTTTTTTAAGATTTTATTTATTTATTTGACAGACAGAGATCACAAGTAGACAGAGAGGCAGGCAGAGAGAGGAAGAAGCAGGCTCCCCGCTGAGCAGAGAGCCTGATGTGGGGCTCGATCCCAGGACCCCGAGATCATGACCTGAGCCGAAGGCAGAGGCTTATTAACCCACTGAGCCACCCAGGTGCCCCCAGATTTTTTTTAAGTAAACTGTACCCCCAACGTGGTGCTTGAACCCATGACCCCAAGATCAAGAGTATATGCTCCACCAACTGAGACAACCAGGAGCCCCCAGAACCCTTTTAAAGTGGCACCGCTGACTCCTTCCATTGTCACAAGGCCGGCGTCAAATCCTTGGGACTGTCACCGCACCTCACAGGTGAGAGAAGCATGGGGAAGCAAGTCACTTTCCCAAGGCCACAGAGCAAGGATTCCACCCGCTCCAGGGCCACACTTGGCAAGGTCAGTGGTTTTACAATGGGTCATATCTTCTCTGCCTCTTTCAGAAACCCTGAATTAATATGTGGCTGACTTCAAAGTCGCTCATTTCAACTGTCAGGTATTTTAGTACCTGCAGATCATTAGCTTTAGAGAGGTGCTGGGGTTCTTCCCTGTTTCTGCAAGTACTTGTTTCTGGCTGTGTATGAACATGGAACTTCCCCAATCGTGTTTAAAGTTGGCCACAGCAAGACAGAATTCAAATATATATATCTAGAGAGAGAGAGAGAGAATACCTGTATCTATATATTCTCAACGACAGGAACCAGTGGGTCCCATCATGGCATCAGGCAAAAGTCTGCTTGATAAACAGGTCCTTGGTTTTCATAAGATATCAACGATCCCAACAGGCCAACCTCCAAGCTTAGCAAAACTACACGACGTAACATCCAACGGGGAAACGGACAATGACCATTTCCAGACGCTGCTTCTGCCTCTGAGACGCTCATGGCCACGTGTGATCATTAACAGGTCAACGAATGAGTGAATTCCCGGGCCCTGGAAATCATGTTCACGACATGAAAAGTGGCCCTGCTGACATCGCGTCACTACTTCCAGACAGTGCACTTGAGCATCGAATACATCTCACATCACGGAGATGTGCCCAAAGCTAGTGACCTAGTTTCGTCAGGGTGGGAAAGGAACAGCAATCCGTCCTTCGCGAACAGCACCAGAATAGCTTCCCGAAGCACAGCGTCACGTTTCTAAAAAGTTTTAAATAATTTTTCCATGCAAGAGCAAAAATAATATCCAGAGTCAGTATCAAACATGAATCTCCTCCACGGGAGCCTGTAAGTCCATGTGAGCTCTCAGAACGTCATCTCTACTTCCGGCTTCTGTGAAAATGAAGGATGAGTAGAGTTAAATGAGAAAGTATTTCCAACATCTACCAACAGCCATACCAGTAGACTTAGACTACTCTTGAGAAACTCCATAAAGGTAATGACCTAACTTTGAAAATTCCAAAGAAAAATGCAAGTGTGAAACAAAACTTTTAATTACATGCCATGTACATAAAGATACCAAGAACAACGGAGCCCGCAGACAGCACCACAGAAGCAAGGCCTGGCACGACCAGCACGGCCCAGAGCAATTGCTTTCGGACAAAGGAAGGGCAAGAAGCCGGTCTGAAGACCCCGGGACCAGGAAAGATTAACTCTGAGGTCCACTTCCAAAACAAAGGACGTGAAACGTGGGATAAAATTACCTCTAAGAATTCATTTTATAACATCTGCAAACTGTAATGTCTGCATGACACACACGTATAACAAAGCAACTCCGAGGCAGAAAGAGAAGGCTGCGTAAGGCACATCTGGAGCTCAGATGAAGGGTTCCTAACCCTCACAGGTGGGTACGCGAGACGTCAAGGTAAAGACACTTCCTGGGAAAACGGGCACATCACACTGGTGGAGTGCTCTAAACCAAAATCAAGACATGTGCCATGTCTAGAGGGCGCCTGGGTGGCTCAGTCAGTGAAGCGTCTGCCTTCAGCTCAGGTCATGATCTCAGGGTCCTGGGATCAAGTCCCACATGGGGCTCTCTGCTCAGGGTGGAGTCAGCTTCTCCCTCTCCCTCTGCCTCTGCCCCTGCCACACCCCCCACACCAGTTCATGCACACTCCGTCTCTCTCAAATAAATAAAAATCCTAAAAAAAAAAAAAAAAAAGGCAATGCAAGCACTGGGGCAAAGAAAAGGTAGAATTAATGATCAAAAAGCAGGAAGTCATAAATCAGAAAAGAGAAAAAGAGTCAAAGAAAACAGAAACCGTAAATCTAAGAGTCGGTTCTGTGAAACAGGAAATCGGGAGAAACGGGAAGGAAATAAAAACAGAAATTAAAGAATGAAGAGAAACACCCAAATGACAGAAAATGCAAACAATGACAAGAAAACATGGCATAAAAGTCTATGTTCATACATCTGAAAATCTGGGTAACGTTATTTCTCTAGTCAAGTCATTTATTACAAGGGAATTTTAAAATGTCAAAATATAGCAGGATACACAAGTAAAATTAGCACAAAATTTCAAAGATGAGTTAATGCCATTATTTCAAGTATTCCAGAAACCAGATAAATAATAAGACTTCTAAATAACTTTTTAAGATGTTAAACTACTACCAAAATCTCACAAGACAACATATGAAACAAAACTCCAAACTAATCTCACCTAAAAACAGATACCCAAAAAGTACCGTTCTCATATAGGCACCTCGAATCCAGAAGTATCATTAAGAATGAAAGAATAACACACCACTGTCAGAGCAGTTCATTCAAAGAAAGCTACAATCTTTTACCAATAGAAAATGTACCGAAATATTGCAAGTACCAATATAATTCAAGATTATTCATATATCATAATAGACCCCCATGAGATTATGGATTTATAAAAAAGACCAGGAGAATGCTTTACGGTGAAACACTGAAGTTCTTCTGCTAGTTGTAAGACAGACAAGCAGAGACAGCTAAAATACCAGCGAATCCAAAGCAGCAAGTCTCAGAAGGGAACGTCCAGTCTGGTCATACTTCTAGAGAAAACAAGCCCGTGGACGCCTGTACCCGTACCCTGGGAGATGCGTTTTAGAATCGGGGAGGAAAGGCTCCGAACCACTATGGGGATGATCACTAACGGAAACCAAGCCAAGGACAGTGGACAACATAAGCAACCGCTTTTAAGAAATTCAATTACTAGAAGATTAATTCTCAAATTCCCCCAAACTGTCACCCATTATTATTTTGTATGTCTCATCAGACATTATTAGTGTTTATGTTTCCCTTTAAAAAGCCCCCGCAAGGGCGCCTGGGTGGCTCAGTGGGTTAAAGCCTCTGCCTTCGGCTCAGGTCATGATCTCAGGGTCCTGGGATCGAGTCCCGCATCGGGCTCTCTGCTCCGTGGGGAGCCGGCTACCTCCTTCTCTCTCTCTCTGCCTGCCTCTCTGTCTACTTGTGATCTCTCTCTGTCAAATAAATAAATAAAATCTTTAAAAAAAAAAAAAAAAGCCCCCGCAATATGACATTTGTATGCAAGGGCTCCGGAAGGTAAACTCTCACGTAACACTACCACTTCTCCTTCAGGGAGGGTACCGGAGCCCCGCGGGCAGACCCTCCAGGAGGCCGGGCCCCATGGGCGCCCCATTCCTGGCTCCCTGCTGGAAGACGCAGGGTGGGGAAAGCAGGGGCTGTGCTCAGGAAACTCCAGAGGCAGAAGGCGAGGGGGACGTGCCGGAAGAGCACACAGCCGACCACACAGAGCAGGGCCGCACACATGCTCCCAGAAGGCTGCTGTGACTGCTGGGGCCCGGGGGCCCGGCAGACACCCAGTGTCACCTCAAAGGAAAACGCACACACAGTGAAAGGGGAGATGCCTGACTGCAAAATCACATTCTGGCTTACGGTGTCATCCCATTTATACCAAAAGTCTAGTAAAAGCCCATTTTACACACACACAAAAGAAATCTGAATATTAACCCACGTTTCTTAGTCCCGCCACAACCAGGCCACACAGCGCGCTCCTGACCAACCAGCGCCACCACCGTCCGCTGTCACGGAGCCCTTCCCAAGGAAACAGACCTCGGCAAACACTGCATGCCAAACAGCTTTTAAGATCTTAAGATTTCAACATTGTAGAAAACAGACCCTGGAAGGACCCTGGCAAGATCTCCGTGAGTGGGAAAATCACCATCCTCAGGACGCGCACACTGAGAGACCTCTTCTGCTTAACGATCAGTAATTGAATAAAATAATGCGATGGATTCCAGGTCCAGACAGTGCAATACCAGGACCCTGAGCCGACCTCCTCCCGTGAGCACATCAAATCTACAGCTAAATACAGAACAATTTCCTATAAAACACCCGAAAAGCTGGCTGAGGAGTTCTTACACAGTGGGTGAATGAGAGAAAACCCGCGCAGAAACGGCAGGAGAGGCTGAAGGACCATCTCGCCGTCAGCGCCCCCCAGCACGGCGACACACAACCAAGAGCGAACTCACAAGCGCAAGACTGTCCCTGAGCAGGAAAGGGCTCGAACTTCACCGCGGGCAACACCCCACACTTCCAGCCCTGCGGCCTGACAGATGAAAGCACAGAATGTCTAGTTTTGAAAGTCATCAGAATTCATGCCGGAAAACCCGCAGGGTTAGTGACCTGAGAAAGAGACTTCAACTGGCTGCCCCCAGGGCCCCCCCGCCCCCAGCAGAACACAGAAAAGCACCCAGTGTTCCTGTGAAAGAGGCCTACTTCATGTACTCTGTAACTTCGTGCTGGGGGCCGCATCTCACGCAGTGCACGTCCAGGGGCTCCAGAAATACTCTTCAGGAATTACAAGGCTGATGGCACAGCTGTGCGCCCCTCCTCCCCCCCTCGATTCACTGCAGGTCACCGGCGTCTTCTGGAAATGAGCCTGCGTACAGGGACGGCACGCTGATTGTTGTGCCGACAGCCCTCGACCCCCTGGCTCTGGGGGCAAGGCTTCCACGTCCTGTACATTATGTGGAACCTAGGGCACACAATGGCAAGTTAAGTGTCCCGGGTCCCACACAACGGACCGTGGAGACGCAGCTGCTGGACAGCCCGGGATTCTGGTGACAGCACCTACCCACTTACCTTCACAGCTGTGGCCAAGGGGCCACACATCGAGGAGCCCACCACAATCCCCGCAGCAGGGGCCGCCTGTGAGCGCTCCATCTGCCCTGCTCAGGTCGCTGAGGAAGAACCTTGTGCACATCTGGCAGCCCAGCATTTGTGGCTGCCGCCCAGAAAGCCTGGATCTAGGGGCCAGCTGGGCCGTGTGAGCACGTACAAGAGGACAGCGGCAAACGAAGTCACAGTTCCTAACTGGCTGTCGCACCAGGGCTCAGAACATACAGGAAATGAACAGAAACACCCATTGCCAGTTGCCCCCCAGGGGTGTGTCTGCAGACTGTAAAGCTGCTGCATCACGATGGGGCTTGCAGGCCGCCTGCGGCCAGACGCTCGCTGAGACCTTCCCCTCTGGGGCACTGACAGGGCGGCCGCAGCCTCCGTGACTGGGAGTCACTAAGGATGAAGCAAGCCGCTCGAACCAAAACCTGGTTGTGAGAAACAGCTAAGAGCTGCGGCAGACGTGAATGACAAGGCTCACTTCCACCACTGGGAGAGGCGGCTGTTCCACCCAATGCAAAAAAAGCCAACACAGACTCAAAGAAAAGGAAAAACCACCGAGGATACATCCCAAGGGAAAAACCAGGACGATGCCTCACAAAAAGGCCTCAATGAAATGGCTCTCAAAACGAGGGCCCTAAAACCGCTCACCGAAGACGGGAGAAGCATCTGTGAACAGAGCGGCAGTTTGAACAAAGAGCGAATAAAAGGTGGTGGACAGAAGTCACAGCCTTGAAACACAGGACGGCCACTGTAAAATACCCCGGGGGGTTCACGACAGACTCAGCAGAGCAGAAGGAAGGATCAGGGACCTCAGAGACCAGCAGGACTCTCATAAGCAGGGTGGGGGTGCCCGTGGGAGGAGGGGAAGAAGGAAAAACAGTTTAAGAGGCTCATCAGACACCACGAAGAAAGCCAGCACCCACATTACAGAGGCCGCAGGAGGAGAAAAGGGAAAAGGGCAGAGCGCTTCTTGAGAAAGTAATGGCTGAAAATGCCCCTAACCTGGGGGATTAAGGACATAAGGTTCCAGGAAGTCCAGAGAGTTCCACCCAAGAAAAACCCAAAGAAACCCACACCAAGACACATAACCAAAATGCCAAAAGTGAAAGGTAAGGCGAGACTCTCAAAAGCAGCCAGACAAACACAACTTGTTATAAACAAGGGGCCTTCCCCAAGACCATGGGCAGATTTTTCAACAGAAACTCCAGGCCAGGACGGAAGGGCACAGAATGGTCCAAGTGCTCAAGCGAGACCTCCAGCTGAGAATGCCAGGCAAACTGTCCTTCCGAATTGGAGAGCGTTTCCTCAAATCACCGCTAGACTGGCCTTCCAGAAAAATATTAAAGAAATGGCTTTAAGCTGAAATGAAAGGCTACTGATCACTAACAGGAAAGCCTATGAAAGTATGAACCTCCTGGCAGAAAGTCCAGAGTAACTTAATGCTGTGAAGGCGGTGGGTCAATCACTTACTCAGCCAACATGAGGTAACACGGAACAGGCAGTCTAAGGGACCGGCGCCCCGATGTGTTAACGCAGCACGCAGGATGTCAAGAGCACGGATCATCAGAAGCCGCACCCGTGAGGGGAATGACGCGCAGAATACATTCCAGCTTCACCCGACGTGGAGGAACCTCAGTTCTGCAACGTGAGCGTCTCGGTCACCACCCGCGCAAACCGGCAGCAGACCCAGCGCAGACCAAGGGCGGGGGGCCGCTCCCCACACAGAACGCCATCGAGCCACAAAGGAAGACAGCCCAAGAAGGAAGACAAGGAATGACAAAACACCAAGAAAACCATTAGCCAAGTGGCAGTAAATATATACTGACCGATAATTACGCTCAGTGTAAAACGATGCGACGTCCAGTCCCACGACACAGAACCGCTGAAGGAATGAGAACAAAATAAAAGCTGCCTCGGAAAGACAGACTCGAGCTCAAAGGACACAGGCAAACCCGAAGTGAAGGGTGGGGAAAGGTCTTCCACACAAACGGAGCCCAAACACGGGACGGCTCCGTCAGTACTGGGCGCAGTAAGCGTCAGGACAGAGACGGTCATAAAAGGAAAAAGGGGGGGCGCCTGGATGGCTTTGTTGGTTAAGTGTCTGCCTTTGACTCGGGTCATGTTCCCAGGGTCCTGGGGTCGAGCCCCACGTCCAGCCCCTGCCCAGCAGCAAGCGCGCTTCTCCCTCTCCCTCTGCTGCTCCCTGCTCACTCTCCCTCTCTCTAATAAAATCTTTAAAAAAAAAAAAAAAGACAAAGAAGGCTGTTATGTAACGACAGGCGTCAATCCAAGAAGAGAACAGCACACTTACAAATACTGATGCATAAAAGCACCTAAGTAAATAAAGCGGACATTAACAAAAAGGGGGAAGTAGACACCAGTGCACCAGTAATGGGGGACCTGAATACCCAACTACACCCCAGTGTACAGACAGTGAAGATAGGGAACCAGTAACAAAACACTGTTCTAAATGACACATCAGACTGGATGGACTTACAATCGTTTACAGAAAGCTCTACCCTAAAGCAAGAGCGTTCTTCTCAAGTGCATGTGAAATACTCTCCAAGATAAATCATAGGTTAGGCCACAAAAATGGTCATAAAACTGAAGGACACGGAAATCAGACCAAGCATCTTTCCAACCACAATGGTATAAAGTCCGCAGTCAATTAAAGAAGAAAACTGGGAAATTCCTAAGTATGTGGAGCTTGAACAATACACCACTGAACAACCAGTGGATCAAAGAACTCAAGAAGGAATAAAAAGTTCTCCTGAGACACAGAGAGAGGGCTAAGATGGAGCAGGAGGGTCCGGAGCTCCCCTCCGGCCACGGACACACCAAGGTAACAACTACATATAAAGCAACCTGCTCTTAGAGCATCCTGAAGATCAGCACAACAGACCATTCACGACCGAAGACATTTTTGAAAAGGAAAAGAAAAGAAGCCACATCCAGAAGGGTAGGAAAGACGTAGAGGGGGTCAGGACCCAAACCTCCAGCACGACGACCACGAGCAGGAGGGACGTCGCGGGCACGGGGAGCGCCACCACGGAGCGAGGGGACCAAGCCCCACACGGGGCAGCCCCGGCCCCAGGAATCTGTAGCCAGAAGCACTGAGCTCCAGGATCAGCAGGGCTTCACTCCAGGAGAGCTGAGGACTACAGGAAACCAATGCTGTCCTCAAAGGGCTACCGTGCTTTACCGTTTGGTCTCAGACCCAGCCCAGAAGCCGCAGTCTGAAAACAGCCTGAGCTATATATGAAGGAGATTTACTGAGTAATTTTAGGGCATGTGCCACAGAGGCAGGAATGTGTAGGTGCTCTGTCAGGAACAGAAGAGTCGGTGGTGCCATGGCCCATGCCCTCTTTCGGTCTACCTCACTAGATGCTTGTGGGAGCCACTTCTGAGATGTTCGATCTACTTTCGTAGCATCCCTTGCCCCCCCACCCCGGGCATTCCCCTGAGAACATACCTGCGCCAGGTGGGCACCCACCAACGCAGCTGCACCTCACCAGCACACACAGTGGGCAACCGTGATCAGGACCACCCAGAGCGATCAGCACTCTGCCATGAGGATGGGAAGGGGTCATCTAGCCGCCTGAGCCTGCTTAGGACCCATACACCAAAGAAACTCCTGCCCTGGGACGCGAGCCCCCTCACCAGTGTGCACACAGCAGGTGTTACTGGGGCCTGGCAGCCAGCTGTGCCGAGAGCTAGCCCCACCGAGCAGCAAGCCCTCTGTAGCTCCAGTCAGGCAAGCCGACGGGGGGAACTTCCCTTCTCACCAGTGTGTCCACAGTGGACGCGGCCAGTTACTGCAACAAGCTGGCTGAGAGCCAGATCTGCCCAACAGCACGCCCACAGCAGACACAACCCGGGGTTCTCAGCCAGCCCCTCCAGAGGCCAGCCCCACTCACCAGCACACCGGCAGCAGTCACTGCCCCATCGCAAGATGGGCCCACGCACCTCAGTCAGGGGACATCCACAGAGCACCTGGATCTGGTGACCAGGAGGCATTGCGCTCCTCAGACCCAAAGGAAGCTTGCTACAGGAGGCCATGACACTGAAGAACAAGAGATCTAGCCAAGCCACCTGACGCACAGAAGAGACGAGACCCCCAGATACAGCTAAGATCGAGGAATGTGACCCAGATGCAAGAACAAGACGAAACTTCAGGAAGAGAACTAAGCAAAATGGAAATAATAAATCCACCTGATAAAGAATTCAAAGTAACAGTCTTAAATATGCTCGTGGGGTTTGAGAGAAAAGTTGATGAACTGAGTACTTCAAAAAAGATAAAGAAAATGTAAAGAAGAAGCTATCAAAGCTAAAGAATCCAATAAGTGAAAAGAAAACCACACTGGAGGGAGTAAACAGCAGAGCGGACGATGCAGAACAAATCAGCAATCCGGGAGACAACTAAACTGAAGGATAAAAAGAAAAAAAGAGTTTTAAAAATGAGGATTGGTTAAGGGACCTGCGAGACAGAAATCAAACACACTAAATTCACATTATAAGGTCCCAGAAAGAAAAGGGAGAAAGAAACACAACATTTATTTGAAAAAAATAGTAGCTGAAAACTTCCCAAATCTGAGGAAAGAGAGATTCATGTCCAGAAAATACAAAGAGCCCCAAACAAGATGAACCCTGGTAGATCCACACTGAGACATATGATAATTAAAATCACACAAAAAAATTAAAGACAGAGAATCTTAAAAGCAGCAAGAGAAAAGCAAATAGTTATGTATAAGGGAAAACCCATAGGCTATAAGCTGATTTTTTAGCAGAACCACTGCAAAGTCTTAAGGGAGTGACCTGACATATATTCAAATAGCAGAAAGGAAAAATCCTACAACTAAAATATGCTTTATCTGGCAAAGTTCTTCAGAACTGAAGAAGAGTTAAAGAGCTTCCCACGCAAACAAAACTTAACAGAGTTTATCATCACTAAACTGGCTTTACAAGTAATATTAAAGGGACTTCTTTAAGAAGGTGGGGGTGGGGGGCAGGGAGAGGCCATCCATAACTAGAAATAAGAAAATCATGATAGGAGAAAGTTTCAGTGATAAAAGCAAAGCGAACATATAGTAAAGGTAGTAAGTCAATCCCTTA
Source organism: Mustela erminea (assembly GCF_009829155.1). Classification (NCBI taxonomy): domain Eukaryota; kingdom Metazoa; phylum Chordata; class Mammalia; order Carnivora; family Mustelidae; genus Mustela; species Mustela erminea. The sequence goes on from NC_045625.1 coordinate 92,330,577, forward strand.
TATGGGTAGTATAAAGGTTAAATGATAAAAATAGTAAAAGTAATTGTATCTACAAAAACTAATTAATTAAGGGATAAAAAAGATTTTAAAAAGTTTAAAATATGACTTTGTACACATATAATGTGGTGCTTCTGAAATGTGTTCAAACATAAGTGAACAACAACTTAATATAAATTGGTACGTGCACGTGACATGTCACATATGAATCCCAGGGTCACCACAGAAATCAAGGGGAGATCAAGAAAATCTGAGTAAAAATGAAAATGTAAACACGGCAGTTCAAAATCTTGGGACACAGCAAAAGCAGTTCGAAGAGGGAATGTTTATAGCAATGGAGGCCTACCCATACAACAAATAAGCAAATGTGTACAATATATACAAATATTTACAGCAGCTTCACTCGTAAGACCCCCAGAACTGGCGATAAGCCAAGCATCTATCCAAAGTGATCAAGCTGTGGTATACCTATACAATGCAGTGTCACTCGGCCGTAAAAAGGAATTAAGTATTGAAATTCACTACAAAGTAGATGAATATCAAAATAATTATGCTGAATAAAAAGGCCAGGCAAAGATTACAGAGACCATTACATTACATAGAATTCTAGACCGTGAAAACTAATCTATAGTGACAGAGAGTGGTTCAGTTGTTGTGTGAAAAAGCTTTTGGGGGTGACATATTTATTCTCTTAGCTGTTAATGGTTTCACGGGTATACAAACGTCAAAACTCACCAAATATTTTTGCTAAAAATACATGCAGTTTATTGCGCATCAATTATAAAGTAGAGCTGTTCAAGGTATCTTAAAAATAAGAAAAATTACGGCAAACCACCACTCAGGAACAACACAAGTCATAATAACAGAATGGGTGTCAGTACCGCCCAGGTGCCGCCTAGCGTCGCGTGGACACACCTTCATGTTCCCCCTCTTTCTTCTGTCGTGTCTATCCGGTATTCAGTCCATCCACCTGCTTCTTATTTTGGCTAATGTATTTGTCACCCCTAAAGTCGGATACTCTGTATCTTTTCTTTCTTTTCTGAAACTTGCTGTATTTCCACCTGCTTGTGTGGTGTAAGGTCTAAAATTAAGGCCCAAAAGCACGTGCTTCCTATCATCTAGGGACACCAGATGAGCCGCAAGTGGCCTGAGCACAAGCCCCCCTCCCACTCTGCTCCCACGGATAAGCGCCCTAGACAGAGAACCCTCCTCACTGAAGAGACCAGGCCGGGTTCCTACTCATCTCCGGGGAGTGGGTTCCAGCATCAGACCATGGAATCCTTCAAACAAGCCCGTCAGGGCACCTGGCTGGCACAGTCTGGAGCATGTGACTCTTGCTCTCAGGTTCCTGAGTTCAAATAAAATTAACAAGAAAAAACCAAAGCAAAAACAAACAACAAAAAACCAAGCCCACCGCACTGTCCTGTGGGACGCGTGGGACAGCCCACTCTCCCGTCGCTCCGAAGCTGGCTTCTCGCAGCCATGCCGGATCCTCTACTCCGGATCACACCCGCGCCGTGGCCCCGTGGGGTGTCCCGTGGGGTGTCTGCAGTGTCCTCCTCCTCCTCTGGAATGGGAACCGATGTGACTGAGAAACTGCTCGCGATCACCTCTCGGGGGTCAGGCGCGAGGCGTCTCGTCATTCCCAGACAGCCAGCGCGGGAGCCTCGCGCACGGGCCAGGTGGAGAGGAGGAACCTGGAGCGTTCACCCTAACTTCTCGGAGCATCTTCAGTAAGTGCTTTAATCTTTCTCAGGTCATTCTAACATCTACAGTCCTCGAGGGCATCTGTTCAATGTCTTCTCCCATGCAAGTTGGGATTTTCGGGTTCTTCACACGCTGAGTAATTCTGGCCTGGACGTTTCTGTTTCAGCGTTCGGTCAGTGCTAGACGACTCAGGCGACACATCCCAGCCAGCCTTCCGTGGACTGTGGCTTCAGCGCCGCTATGTTCGTGAGGACCTCGGCCAGTTTCGGATCCGGGCAGTGGCCCATCTCTCGGTGCAAGTCCTCAGCATCTGATCTTCTGTGCAGAATCAGACACACGCACGCACAGCCCAAGAGTGAGTCAGGAGTTCACAAGCGACGGGAAGGGATCTCCGTCCTGCGTCCCCAACTCTTGACCATCTCTTGGTATTTTCCAATGCCCTAGGGCTCCTCCGTTTTGGACCTCCATCCACAACCCTGGGGTTGTCTACACCTTGCTCTATCTTGCACTTTCAACAACTACACCTATGTCCAAGACAAAATGCAGACAGACAGAGAAAATAAAGCAGCAGGAACTTGCCCCCACCCCCTTGAGACAGCAGCTCTTGTGACTGAGAAAGGTTCTCTTCCCTCTGAATTCCTGACGTTTCGGGTTCTGCCTGCCACAGCGGTCCCTAGCAAGAGACTCAGCTCCCATTTCCCAAACTTGAACAAGAAAGATTCTCCTGAAGTTCTCTCTGGCTGTGCCAATGGCCCTTTCTGGGATTTTTTTTTTTCTTTTTTTTAGACCAGAGGGATGGATGCCAGGAAGAAACTGAATTCATACTTTTATTTTCAGCCCACAGCACTCTCCTAAACTTCACACTTGCACAACCTACTGCTTAATACGGCACTTGGATGTTTGACAATTATTTTTAACCAAACCATACTCTTCACTGTGTCTTCTAAACCTGCTCTTCCCACATCTCTGCTGAAGGGAACCTTTTCCTCTCGGTCACTCCAGCCAGAATCCCGGCAGTCCTACACACTGCTGCGCTCCGTCAGGAGAGTCTCCAAACCGCGGCACACACCCGGGTTCCACCGCCTCGTCCCAGGCCAAGCCCCGCGCCCTGCACCTGAACCGCAGCCACAGGCCCCCCGCAGGCACGGGCTCGGCCTCTCACCGGCCTCGCCGCAGAGACCAGAAAAATCTTTAAAAGCCTCCGACCGCACTGCCCTCTGCTGAGACCCTGCCGGGGGCCCTTCTCATTCAGGGTGGACGCACGGGCGGCCTGTCGGGGACCCCCTCGCTTCCCTGCCAGAAGCTGCTGCCAGTCTCCTCCCGCCCAGCGCGGTGCCAGTGTCGGGGCAAGGCCGCGGGCCGGAGCGCTCTCCTCCATCTGCGCGGCTCACGCCCTCAACTGCCCCCACCCGCGGTCCCTCCAGCGCTGCCTTCTCCAGCCCCGCGTTCCGGCGCAGGCCCCTTCCTCTCCGCTCCCCAGCCCTCTGCGCTCCTGCCCCGTGTCCCTGTGCGCTGGGCGCCAAGCCCCCGGCCCTCTGTGGAGCAGCGGCCGCACGGCCACGGGGACCTGTCCTTCCCAGTCACGGCCGCACACCCGGTGACCGACCGCGGCGCGGCGCGACCAGTGCTTCCTGCGAGCACACACACCCCTCGGGCACCGTGTGAGCAAAGCGCACGGCAGGGGGCCTGGAGGCTGAGACTGAGCCGAGAAGCCACCTTGGGGCCCCTGTGAACGCACACCGAGAGCGGGCAGAAGCCACACTGCTCTGTCGCAGTCGTGAGCCGCCCGAAGCCTGTCCGAGTCCGGCGAGTGAGCAGAGGGCAGCTACGGTTCTTGCGCGCCTGCTCTCTGCTGCCGGGTCTGACTCGGCAATTCGAAGGGAACACTGCCGAGTCACACGCGCTATGTTCCCTCCACTGCGACTAACGCAATGGCCCGTCCACAGTGTGGAGTCCACAAGCAACTCTCCAAACACTGCAGTTAGAAGAGGCCCCTGAATCACATTTTTAGTACAAAGAAACGGGAGTCTGCAAGTAAGAAGCGTGTTAGTAAATGCACCTAACGGGGCACCCGGGGGGCTCCGTGGAACACCTGCCTTCCGCTCAGGTCATGACCTTGGGGTCCTGGGATCGAGCCCCACATGGGGCTCTTTGTTCAGCAGGAAGCCTGCGTCTCCCTCCGCCTCTCCGCTGTGCACCACTCTCTCTCTCAAAATAAAATCAATAAAATCCTTAAAATAAACCAACCAACAAACAAATGCACGCACCTAACTTCAGAGAACAAGAGAGCGGGCCTCCGCAGAGGTCAGCCGGGGAGCGGGCACGAAGCCCAGCAGTGCTGCCCACGGCTCGCAACACAGGTAAACGTCCGACCTCAGGGGAACCTCGTAAGAAAAGCGGTCTTAGTTTTGCCGTTACACTTTTCTTCCTCCTGAAACAGTCTGACCTTAATTAATCAGACTGGGCACAGAAAGGTCTTTTGCTATTTGTGAAAACCAAATTCACCCTCGCAGGATAAAGATGAGTCACTACTAAGGATGTTCGCAAGCAGCAGCTGCCATTCTGACGTGAATTCTAAGAGGATTTCAACAAAGGTTACAAACAACACTTTCCAAAATGACTGCGGTGTTCAGGACAACAGGCGCGCAGGGTCTAAACATCTGCATTCCTTCACGGGCGCACCTTAAATGGCCTTCCTGCTCCCCGTGCCCAGAGCGGCCTTCCTGCAGGGCCCGGCCCCCAGACAGACGGAAGGGACCCCCCACCCCCCATGCCCATGACGCCGGAGTTCTCGAGTTCTCGAGTTCTCGCGTTTCCTTCCTCTTGCTTTTATTTGGGGAATGGTCAATGCCAACCGAGTAATTAAAGATTATTTTCCTAAAAGGTTTCTAAAAACAGAATGTTCAAAGGTTAGTCCTAGTTAGTCACCCCATGAAGTAAGGGATCAAAATTACTGTCCCCCAAAGCGGGACAACCTACCATCGAGAGTCACCGCTAAAACGAGAAACGGAGCACAGCCCACTGAGTGTTCTTGGCTCAATATTTTCACCTACATCTAAATTTGAGGAAATGACTCAGTCATATCCAGAATGTGTAAACCTCAGTAAGATAATTTGCCCGAATGCTTAAAAAAAAAATGTGTTATAAAAAACAAAGAGATGGAAGACCGGTCTAGATTTAAGAAACAAAACAGTAAAACCCCATAGATCTAACCAAATACAACATGAATTATTAACTCGATCCTGAAGTGAAAAAGCAAAGCCAAAACCCACCCCAAACACGGTGAGCCCCGTGGGGAACCTGAAGTTAGTGCTCATCTCGTGCGGGGTGGCGGCAGTTCTGTGGTTCTGCACGGGTTTGTTCTTCCCAGGAAAGGCGCTGCTGGCACATCCTGGGTTCACCTGCTCATTCCGAAACGGCTCCGCAGGAACAAACGGGGTGCGGACGAGCCCAGGATGGGGGCCGCGAGGGGACGGGCAGGGCTCGGTGAGGCAGATAAAGAGGATCACTTTTCTGCCTTTCAAATGTTCCGAAGTTTGAGTGTTCCCAAAATAAAAAGCTGGAGGAGATCTGAGAGAACCATGGGGCGGTGAAAGCAGGGCGCGTCCCGTCCTGGTGGTGCCTGGACGTGCTCGGAGCAGCACGGAGGGTTCGTGCCACCAACCCCAAGTCCTCCAGTCGAAGCGGCAAGAAGCACAGGCCGGGCACGAGGCCGTCTGCCACTGCTTTCTGCACGCACTTACGAGAAATGTCCTCCACTGTCACGAGAACTCTAACCCTCTGGACTTTGTTTGGCTTGGTTCTCGCGAAGGCGTTAAAGGGCAGTATCCTCAGAGGGGCTGTTTCTGGAAGGGAGCTTCAGCGTGCACTGCTGGAGCGCTCGCCGCTGGGAAGAGCGGAGGAGCCGCAGCCGCCGTCGGTAAGGAGAAGAGGCCGGAGGCCGGAGCAGAGCTGTGAGCCGCACGGAGACCCCCAGTGTAATTCAGGATGCTGTGCCAAGGTCCTTGGGACAATCTTAATTATTCTCAGATTGGCTAGTGCTTTCACTCATTGACACTGTGTATTTTGTATTTTATAGTGTGTGTCTATAATCAAACATACACATTACGAGTGAAAGTAAAAGCACGGGTTAGAGTATATGATACTTAGTTACGTTTAAGTTTTCCAATTACATCTGCTCTAACACTATTTAAAGAAGTTCAATCAGATCCAGTATGTTCCGCGCTCCTTTCCATTAACTCCCTCCAACAGTCGTCCCTGAACAGTCTCTCGCCTCACAGACACTGAAATTTAGAATACTCATCTAAGAGTCACACTATCGGTGACGGCCCACTAGTGCTCGTCTTCACTAGGAACAGTACTCTCCCCAAAACAACCATTTTTCATTTAACTTGTTTTGAGAAAATTTATAAAATATATCTTAAAAGGAACCGTATGATCACTTGAGCTCAAGCTCAAGTGAAAATGGAAGGAAGGAAGGACAGAAGGAACCTTCAGAAACGCTAGGCTTTGTCGACTGTTTCCCCGTGAGCTGTCATCACAAAGGGGAAGAAGTGATGCCAACAGGACGGCCAGGGCCATCTGGCGGGGAGCGCAGCCTCTACGAGCCGGGAGGGGCTCAACCCTACCAGACCTGCAGCACCGCGGTTTCCAGTGTGCGCGCAGCTCAGACCCTGCACCCTGAGGAACTGACCGCCGTCTTCATATGACGAGGAAAGCAAAGCATTTGCTGTTTCCACAGTACTGTCGCTCCTGCCCCGTTCTCTACCCCAAGGTGGCCGTCACAGCTGGTCCCGCGTGAAGTGGATGACCGGCGGAGCTGTGGACACTGACAAGGGCTCAGGGACGAGGGCCACGCTGCATCTACAACAGGAAGCAAGTTCAGCATCTGCTTTTAGCTAAGAGGTCCACCAACAAGGGAGAAAGAAACTCAGTCTACACTGTCTATTCTAAGAAGCTCTTACAGCAGTTCACTGCCCAAAAGTCGACATCTCAGGGATCACAGGAGCCAAGGCAAGTCTGTCAACTTAAAACCAACTTTAAGAAGGGGCGGGGGGGGATGCCTGGGAGGCTCAGTGGGTTAAGCCGCTGCCTTCGGCTCAGGTCATGATCCCAGCGTCCTGGGATCGAGTCCCGCATCGGGCTCCTTGCTCGGCGGGGAGCCTGCTTCTCCCTCTGCCTCTGCCTGCCTCTCTGTCTGCCTGTGCTCGCTCTCTCTCCCTCTCTCTCTGATAAATAAAATCTTTTAAAGAAAAAGAAAGAAAGAAAGGAGGAGGGGGAGGTGGTATTCTCATCTACAAGGAAGGGTCTGACGGAAATATCTGGGGTCACAACACCCACCAGAGGATTCCTCTCCACAGAGAGTTCAGAAGCGCCCCCTTCAGAGAGTCCACTAAACAGACCTTAGAAAATCTGCATTGTTTAAAAAAAAAAACCAACTGGGCCTGACTTCGGGTGCATGAGTCACCGTCACACGAACCTGAACTGAACGCAAATGCCTGCATCTTTCTCCATCGAAGCGGCACGTGGCTCCCAGAGGACTCGCCTCTCTCGACAGAAAGTGCGACACGACGGAGATGCACGTGCACGAGGATGAACTTGAAAGTGTCATTAATTAAAGGAACAACTGAGACACATCCCCTCAGACTCACTTAGGAAAAAAGACAAAGACAGAAGACGATTCTTTCTAAGTAGATGGGAAAATGGTAAAGTATTCTGAATTTTATCACAAATTCACTCAATAAAAATTTTAGAAATAATTATAATCATGAGACTGCACAGTCCAAAATGAATCAAACTTACAAGTGGGTTCTAATCAACAGGTCCCCGGCTGAGGAGGACCCTGAGCAACTTCCGTACTCTGGAAAGAAGATGCTAGTCCCCAGACCCAAAAGGCGGGGGCGGCTCAGGAGCCAAGAGGGAAGGAGCGGGCGCTCGCACTCGGGTTTCTGCAGTGCAGCCACTCGGGCCGCTTCCCTCTAACCAACACCAACATGAGGCTCATGCGGCCGTTCTACCTTCTCGGGCTTTTAACACAACATCTCATGTCCGAGATGATGACAAATGTCCCAAACACCAAGTTCATCTTCCTCCCGCCCTGTACCGCCGCCACCCACTAACCCACTGTCCGGAAACACATCACTGAAGCGTTAACCACCACCGTATTAGTCTCCAAGGGCTGCTGTAACATACTACCGCAAACGCGCTGGCTTAAGACCACCGAAGTCTCCTCTTAGAGTTTTGGAGGACAGAGTCCAAACGAGATGCTGGCAGGGGTGGTTCCTTCCAGAGGCTCCGAGCTTCTGGTGGCCGCCGGCAATCCTTGGCCTTCCTGGACCTGCGAACGCTTCTCTTCCATCTCTGTCTTCACAGACCTTCTGCTTCTCCTCGTCTCTTCGTATAAGGGCGCTTATTATCAGATTTGACATTCATTCCGATCACCCAGAATGAGGTCATGTCAAGACCCTTAACACTTTATCTGCCAAGACCTTTTTTCCCAATAAGGTTACACTCACAGGTTCCAGGCTGACCTATCTCGGGGGGCAGGGGGAGTCGTGAGAGGGGGGTGTCACCATTCTACTACAGGCACTGTCTTTCTAGGGTCAGCAGTACCCTAGTAACCAACAAACGCTTCTTAGAAGAATTTCAGAAACATCCCACCAGCCTCCTTCCCTAACCCTTGTTTTATTTCCAGGATTAATTTTCTGATCATTCTTTTCAATTGGATCCATTTCCACAGAAATCCACCTGCCAGCATCTCCGTAAGTCACTGTGAACAGGAGCGGCGCGGTCCAGCAGGCAGTTACCAAATGCTTTTACCCACAAGATTAGCGTTTTCACGGACAACTGAAGCAGAAATCTTTCCGTGAGTCTTACACATTGACCTGGGTCGTCACCAATTTAACTGAATTGTGTTTTAATTTCTCCCTATCCACCCTAATCAGGATAAGCACTCTTCTAATGATAAGTTTAAACACACAATTTTAACTTGTCTAGGTACAAACATACCTAAAATGTTCAAACGCCGCTTTTAATTTTTACACTTAGTTTTTTTTTTAACGCTGTTACTGTGATTTAATTCATACACTAATAAATCATCAACGCGCACATCTCAAATAAACCCTACTTTCTGAGAGAACAACTTCATGAAAACCAAAGTAGCTCCAAATTCTCGCATCGGACAAAATAACAAAAATTTCAGATTTACTGGGTGATACAAGATTTCATTATCAGTGTTGGAAAAATGCTTTCTTAAATGAGTCTTCCCCAAAGGCAGCTCACCTGTCTTTATTGTATGACAAAAGAAAGACCTCCGCTCCAAATTCAGGCCACCCACTAACCCCAACCTTTGTCCTGCTGCCCAGAAACAAAAAAGCCGGCATGAAGCCTGGGAAGCCCTGCCCACTCCTCCAGCAGGGTCGGACCGTGTGCAGGCCGCTTTCAAAGTATCAGTGCAATGTTTCAAGAAAAATGTGGCTGAAAACAATAATTTAAAAATTAAGAAATACAGAAAAGCACAGGTGACACCGCAAAACCAGGGCAGCACCCAACACACCCAGCCTCTTCTCTACCACCTAAATAAAAGAGCACATTTTACGTAAGGACTTTGCTACAAAGGCAAACAATACAGTATTAGTCTCTTCACCCAAAATGTCACCTTTTCAATTCTCACCCTTTTGCCTTACACCCTGTTGTTAAGAATAAATCAACGGGCGTGGACACTTCATACCTCCACCAGGAATAATTGCCAACTTCGTCTCGACCAAGCCCATTTTCGCAGAGGAAGCTAAAAAAGGAAGGAAGAAAATTAAGTAAAATCCGTATCATCAGATTCAAATATTACAACTTTAAAGTTACTAAAATCAACTACAAATATTCTATTTACTAATTAAACCTGTGTCACAAATCTCTTTAAAAGTCACTTCAGAAGGCATTTAGTTACAGAAATCGGTAAACACTGTAAATGACAGACATTAGGGATTCCCGTGACACCTCCTCTTCAGAACTGGTCGGCAGTGAAGTAATCCTCGACGCGGAAAGACCAGGGTTGTAACCGCATGATTTGACCCGACACTGCCAAGTCCCGTTTGCAGGCTGAGGCCCCGTTATTGTTCGGGATGAGGCGCGAAGCTGTGTCGGACAAGCAGGGCCTCCAGCGGCCTGAGGAGTCCCGCGAATCAAACAGCTTCACGTACCACGTCACATATGGCAGCTTTTCAGGGCCGAATCTCTGGTTACTTCTGACAAACGGATTTACTATTCTGACAGCTGGACAGGTTCCTTCCTCCTGCTGTGTTTTGTTTTCACGGCTACTGGAAAACCTCTTAATTGTTTATTTGCATCTGGACCCCCTCCCACACCCTAACGCCCACAGTCTGCACTCTTTCAGAAATGGACTATGGGTACCTCAGCTTTTCCATTTAAAACTCATGATTTCAGACAAGTAGGTAGAAATCTAAAATAAAGTAGAAAGGGGGAAAGAGCCCACATGGACCGGCAGCTACAATGCCCAAGAAATAGTCCAAAGTGACTGAAACATAATCACACCGACTCACTGTTAGCAGGCAGCTGCTTCAGGAGTCACGGTGGGAGCCGGGGGAAAATCGGTGACACACAGCCTGCTGCCTGCTTCACCCGCTCCTCAGGCCCAGGGTCCCTTTCTGTCACCCCAACGTGGCCATATGGTGGCAGTCCGCGGGGCTCTGGCGGAACGGGGGGAGTGTGGGCCATGGTGCCGGACCGCCTGGGTTCCAGTGCAGCTCGGCCACGGCCCCGGGCCCCAGCGGCCGCCAGCAGCGCGGAGCCTGTCACGGAGGGCTGCGGGGCCGTGGCGTGACGTCATCCAATGGGGGCTCGGAGCCAGGCCGGGCACCGGGGCAGCGCTCAGCACGGGCCAGCACTAATTGTTCTCAGTATTATTTTCATAATCGCCTCATCCCACCCACCGGAAGCCAAGCAAGAAGCAAGTGAACCCCAGAGAGATTAAGTTGTCGGTCCCGCAGCTGACATGACTGAAGTGCCAGGACCGGGCAGAGGCCACGGCTTCGCTCACTGGATCCTCGCGCCGCCCTGTCATTTCCCCCACTGCAGAGGAGGAAGCCCATCGGAGAAGGACAGGGCCCGCGCCGCACTTTCAGTCCTGTCTGACCCGATTCCCGTCTCCCTCTCCTCCAGCAGACTGTCCCCCACACGGGGACAACAGCGCTCCGTCACGCCCAGCGGGTGCCTCCTTCCAAACATTCTACTCAGCACGGGGCAGGAGCAGAGCGTCGGGAAGCATCTGGAGAGCGAGCAAACCGTCATCTCTGACGGGGCCGTCCTCACCTGCCACGCGAATGTCGCACGCCAGAGCCAGCTCGAGGCCACCGCCCAAGGCAAGCCCGTCGATCGCCGCGATGGTTGGCACCGGCAGATTAGCTGAAACAGAGCAAAGAGTTCAAGTTTCTTCGGGAAGATCGTGACCTTACTGTGTAATTTATCTTAGACTCTTTTTGGTGAATTTATTGTTCAAGGGCATACCGTATACAGAATTCTGTAGCCCGTTTGCCTTAAACAAAATAGTCATTTCCTTTGTTACTGTTCTTCAAACATGCGATTGTGTAGAGTTCCAGCAAATAAACACGCAAGAATGTCTTTAAGTCTTCCCATATCCCTGAAATATTCCCATAAATATTTTCTGCTCAATTAGCACAATCACAATTCTGACTTCGTGATTTTTTAAATACTTTTATTGTGTGATGTCAGTCACCATAGACTACATCATTAGTTTCGGATGAAGCGTTCCAAGATTCATTGTTCACGTACAACACCCAGAGCTCCACGCAACACGGGCCTCCTCAATCTTCGAGCCTAACGTCCTTTATGAGACGTTTGGTTCATACAAATTTCTGTTTGAAATGACTTCTGTGTAACTGCGAAGTTCAAGATCCTTTATGGGTCACCAGGGAACTCGGAATGATGGTCTCACCCGACGAAGTAACCAGGCTCTCGGCGCAGACAACAGCCGACGGAGCGGCTGCTGGGGTCCCGCCCAGTAGCTCCGACCCTGCGGAAGCAGCAGGACGCACCCCGGCTAGAGAACCAGGCTCTACCCGGCAGCACGTTCCAGAGGCATGCGGCTCGGAGAAGGTCCTGAGGGCCTGCCCAAAAGCATGCCCGGGGAAGGGTCAGCCACCAAAGAGCTCAAACCAGACTTTCTTGAGCCCCAAATATTATTTTAATGAGATTTTATAAATTGGAACATACAGACTTAGTTTTTATAGCCGGTTCAAAAGCTGACTGATGATTAGGTGAAGCCGACTTCCTCCTATGTAATTTTACTTCTGACAATGGGACTGCGAAGCTGGCCAGCCCTGCTCCAGGACGAGCAGAACGTGTGCATCGCCTCTGACTGCCCTGACGACAAAGACGGAATAGTCACGTGGCGGGAGCTGTTGGCTAACGCTCCGGGGTAATCGTATCATAATATATAAATACAGCTAATCCACACGTTACACACCTTAAACTTACACGATGTTATATGGCAATTACAGCTCAATTTTTGGAAAAATAAATAAGATCGAAGGAAGGAAGGAAGGAAACGGACGACACCATCCCGAACAACCTCTTTCTTCCAAAGCTGTTCGGAAATAGGACGTTCCCGTCAGAGAGGTGCATTCTCGGACTTCTGAAACATACAAATTTGCTGAAGTACACTGAGTTTCATTCACACGGGCCGGAGCACAGACACTCACTGCTGCGAAGACAACAGCCGACCCGGAGAGCAGGGATGGGTGCGGGGGGCAGGCGCCTCCAGCGGGCGGTCCGGCCTCAACGTCCGGGGAAGGGGAGGCTGAGGGGCTCGAAGACGCACCCCGGGTGCACGCGACAGGACACTTGGGGAGCAAGCAGACAGCTGCGTCAGGTCTACCGTCAGGAAATAAGTTGAATGAAAAAACAATAGCTGGTAATGTTTATCTGACCAAAAAAAAAAAGGAAAGAAAGATCAGTAAGGAAATCTAACAGCAAGTCCCTCTGAGAAGATCTTCTCCAACCGCGACAAGTCAAGTGGGGTGACTGCGACCCAAGGCTCACGCCTTCCTTTCCAAGATCCTGGCGGCAGAAATGACCGTGACTTCTAAACTCCCCCGGTCTCCTGTCTCCGCAGTCTCATGGCGCTCCCAGCAGACCCTCCCCTCAGCCTCTTGCCGGCTCCCGTCAAGGACAAGAGGACAAGCTTCCCGAGGAGGACAGAAACGGAGGACCTCCCCGGCCGCAGCCCCTCCGTCCCCCGCTGCTCCTGCCCTGCTTCCAGGGACACCAGGAGGCGGTCCCGAAACCAGTGGCCACGGTCTGGCCCCTGTGCAACTTGCTGGCGCTGAGGACCACACACTAGTGCCGCACACTCCTCCGTGAGGTCCTCTCTTCGTCTGCCTGGCGAACCCCTGTCAACGTCCCTGTGTTTCTTCCCATTTCCCGTTCTTTCTCAGCCTTCTCCTTCGCCCAACAGACACCCCGCCCAGAAGGTCTCATTCCCACCCAGAACCCTGACCACACAATGCCAGGGACGCCCAAATCCCTACCTCCGACCGACGTCCCTGTCGGCCACACGTCCTGCCCGCCTGCCTGCGGCACGTCCGCAGTACCCCATGGACGTGCTTCAGCTCAAACCTGCTTCTCCCCTCGCCAGCCCTCCTTCTAGATGCTGGTTCACACCTCGTAGTGTCTCCACCCCCCACGTTACCCAGGACAGAGGCCCAGAGCCGTCCCAGAGGCCCTCCTTGCCACAGCGCACAAAGCCGCGAGCCCCCTCCCGGTGCTACAGTCGGTTCTGGGTCCCCTCATCCCTCGGCAGCAGAAGTCCCTGCAGAGCTTCCCTGCGACTGGCCCTTCCAACGCGCCTTTCAGACTTCCTGGGGTCTAGTCCTTCTAAACGCCAATGCGGTCATGCTACTGCCCCCGGTTAAAAGGGTACAGTGATCTACTCCACACGCAGGATAAAAATGGAGAAAACAATGAATACAGCCCAGGAAGCAGCCGATAAACTAGGCTCTGTCCACCCGCCCGACCTCTTCGCCAACCTCAGGCCCGCACTCTATGTTCCGGAAGCGCTTCCCACCCAGGCCTGCGGACAAGCTGCCCTCTGCCTGGCGCGCCCAGCTAGCACCTACGGGCACTGCTCCGGGTTCCTGGCTGCGCATCCCCGCGGCACCCCGTCCACGCTCTCCTGGCGCAGCGCCGATCGCCGCGCACCCACGCTGCAACGGAGACGAACAGCACAGGCGCGCGGGTCAGTAACTCCTTCCTACCTGGGACTGCTGCTCCTGTCCCTGTCCCTGGGACGCTCAACCTCCTCTTCTCCCTGCTCTTCTTTTCATCACGAACGCCTTTCACTTAGTACTTTAGAGAAAGGACATGAATGCAGCTATGGGAAAGGCAGCGCGCAAAGGTTCCCGAGCGGGGAGAGACCAGAGGAGGACGGGCGTGTCCTCTCTCCGCCGGCCCTATGAAAACGCCCAGGGCACTGCCCTGCGGGACGTGGGCTCTTCTGAGAGCAGAACCACAAAGAGGAGGGTAAAGGCCTCTACGGTCAAACCCGGGCCTGAAACATACGCACTCCTGAGTCCAGCTTCTGAAAATGCCAAGTCCCGGCTGAGAGGGTGGCCTCCCCCCGCTAACGGGAACAGACTGGGAACTGAACATGCAGACTAAGTTAGGGTGCACAGAGTGAGTTGACTGTAAATTACAAGAGGAACATCCCACAAGCTCATGAGCCCCGAAGCATCCCAGGAAGCACACGGCAAGTGGTTACGACCCGCGCCTGTCTATAACGTCCGTGTTAGTACGTCAGGGGACGGAGGCCCCAAAAACATCTGGCAAGGCTTTGCTTTACAATTCTGTTAGTTAGTTAATGTTAGCAAATAAATATCATACTTAAAAGTCACACTAGCCAACAGAAAGTTTAAAAGGTATTATTTTTTAGAAATATAACATGTCATTAAAGGGAAAAAAAGAGAGATACTACACATTAAAAACACAAATAAAGGGATGCCTGAGTGGCTCCGATGGCTGCACATCTGCCTTTGGCTTGGCTTGTGATCCCAGAGATCTGGGGTCAAGTCCCACATCAGGCTCCCTGCTTGGCGGGGAGTCTGCTTCTCCCTCTGCATGCTCTTTCTCTCCCTCTTTCTCTAACCTATAAATAAGAACTTTTTTAAAACATTAAAAAATTTTAAAAAACGCACAAATAAAATGGACTAGTAAATACACCCTCCTGTGACTGTAAGAGGCGCTGTAAACACACACACGTTGATAAAATAAAATGATGGGAGAGAGGGCATTCGGGGTCCGCCCGGCCTGGAAGAACAATGTAGGAACTAAGGAGAAACAAGCAAACGCAAACACGCTCATCTGGGAGGTGGGGGTGGGAGGCGGAGAGACGACTCGTCTCCTGCTCAAGTTAATCCTAAAGTGCAAGAATCAGCACTTTTCCCCTATATGCTTAATTCTTTGGAAATAATGATAATCATTCTTAAATTTGATAGTTAAAAACTGAAGACATTTTCTCAAGGGGCTGAAAGTTTTTTAACATTACATTTTATGTGAAGTATCTAAAATAAAAGACAAGAAGCGTAGGGTCCTTACACAAAACAAGAACAAGGTAAATAGGGTATGAACACTCAGATTATTAGAAAGGTAAATTATTTGCACCTTTCAAATGCTAATTAGCATAAATTAGCATTTCATAAAGCAGTCTATAAAACTTTTCCTACTAAAAAATTATTTAAGAACAGCTCAATTAGCATTCAATGAGCAATTAAATTTCAACCATTTTACAATATTATAAATTCTGAAGTTCTAGTGAGTCAACTGTATACTTCAATTTAAAATTTTTTTAATTAAATTTGTTTTTGAATCTTAAACTTTATGCAATCTCAATCTTTCCCTGAAAGATGTCTCTCTTAGCAAATTTTCTTCGGGAAAAGATGAGCCATCCCAAAGCTCATGCTAGTTTCACAGTTACCTCATACGCTGGTTTTTACATCCAGTATTTTTTCTGCTTGGTAGCACTTAATAATCTCAGGAGACTGAATACACACACTTCAGAAGGGCCGATTTCCCGTCCCCGAGAGCTGGGAACCAGCACAACGGCAGTTGTGTAAGAGCGCGGCTGGATGCCATCGGAGCTGCCGGGAGCACAGGTTATCCCAACAGCAAAAGGAAGAAATGATGACTCGGTGTGTTACGCAACCAACAGGATCGGATGCTATTTTGAGTTTAGTACCAGGAAATGGGCCAGGTATGACAAAGAAGATAATAATCCTTTGAAATGCTCCTAAAAATATAATTAAAAGCAAACAATTAACGTTCTGCTATTTCAAGAGACAGATAAAGGAGCTGCCCGGGAAGGCTGTGGTCTCCCTCAGTGTCTGCAGGAGGACCCCAATGACGGAGGGGCACCGGAGTCAGACCAGGAATGAGGGGAACAGGGAGCAGGCCTACTTTCAGCTCCAAGAAAGAAACTATACGTAACAGAGGTTTTCAGATGTTTCCAGAAAGAGACAGATTCAATTATTAAGGGAAAACGTCAGTGTCAGTTGTGATTTTTAAATATGGCTTTGACTGAAGAATCATGTTCTTATACAAAATGGAAACATTTCAAAAGAAATGCTCATATAGCATACTGGAGGTCTGACTTTACTGGTATCATTCAAAAAGAATAGAAATAAAATGCAGGTTAATTGAAAATTACAACCAATCCCGAATTATCACGCATTCCAACTCCAACCTTCACACTCACGTGTCCTCTGCCATTCCCATCCCCAGGTTTCAGAGGAAGCACAGAAACAAAACACAACCACTCCCGGCCCAAGCACGCAGGGGCTACGCTTCTGGAGCCCAGCCAGGACCTCTGAGCAAGAAGGAACCAACCCGGATGCCAACACACACTCGCCCCGCATCACAGCTGGGCTCGAGGCCTGTCAACGGGAGCCACTGTTCCCACGAGCCAGGGGGCGACCACTGTGCAATCTGAGAAAATCTGATGCTTGATTTTCCTAGCCCTACCTCTTCTCCACCTGTCATAACTTTCCATACGGCTGCCTGTGGATTGAGCACATGCAGAAAGTGCTTACGAGGTGGGTTCACTGTCCTAAGCACCTTACGAACATCACGTAACCTTCCTCCCAGCGTTGTGACCTCAGCAGCACCCTGACCGTCACTGCTGATGGGGACACAGGGCAAAAGAGCTGCCGTCGCCTGCCCGCTGCAGCCGCAACTGGGGTCCCGCTGGCCCGACAGACCATCAGCAGCTCTCACAGCCTCGACCCAGAGCCCGTGACCCAGGCCTCAGCTCGGCAAGACAACAGTCCGGCCTGCCTCGGGGACCCATGACTATGCGTCCGAGGAAGTCTGACAAGCACAGTGGCTCTGAGCTCTGCTGTCCGTTGACTGGAACAGATTTCTGACTGGAGGCTTCCCTGCACACCTCACCCAGACTGTTCCCAGTGCACGACTCCAGGTTAGCAGACGAGGGCCAACACCAGAGCATCCCTTTCCGACCGAACTTCCAAAACAAACGGGGAAACACAGAGAAGGGGAAGCAAGGTTAGCCGTCCCCCGCCCCCCACAGCCGTGTCTGGAAGAAAATACCAAACAGAACTGAGTGGTCACGTTCCTCGTCAACTGCTGCCCCGGTGTTCACGACAAGAATGAACACCCGAAGGAAAGAGAGACGGTCTGCTGCGAGCAAGCTCTTGGAACGTCAACTGCTGACTGACATGATACGTGGAGTTATCTTCATTTCTGAGGAAAACCTGATACTAGATGTACTCTACTATTGCCTGGTAGGAAAAAATACACTATTCCGTCTGGCTCCAAGAACACCAGGCTCTGTACCCTCGCTCTGCAAAGCGCGGTCTCGACCCGCGGCACTAGCACCACCGGGAGCTCAACGCACAGCCCCAGGCCGCACGCCGGAACTACCGCACCCCCCGCCCCGGGAGCTGCACTTGAACAAGATCACGGGGGAAGCACTGGACACCCAGATATCCACGGGGAACCTGACCGCCTCACCATCCTGCAGGATGACCTGCTGCCCCCCACAGACAGAGGGAGCAGTAAGCGCCCTAAGTCTTTCGGTCAGACTCAAATGCAAAAGCGCAAAGACCTCCGCACAAGTGTCTGTGGCAGCTCCATGTGCACCTCCGTAGGACGGACACTACTCGCGGTGAGAAGGAACCAGCGACTGACCCACCCGTGCTAAACATCAATGAACCTCGAGAAAAATCTGCTGCAAGATGACATGCAAATTGATACAAACTGTGCTCCGTTTATTAAAAACTCTAAAAATGGAAAGTGGTCTCCAGTGATGGAAAGCAGCTCAGCAGTTCCCCGAGCACAGGTAAGGAATGGGAAGGGGCAGGCAAAGGGACCACTGCGCGCCACGAAGGAACTCCCGCGGGGGACGGGCGCGCTGGCCACGTGGGCTGGGCGATGTGTGCGGAAGTCCAACCCAACACACGGCACGGGCTATTGCCTCCAGCTCAGCACACGCCACTTACACCTCAACGGGTCTCTTCCTAAAGCGTCTACGACTGCAGTAACATGAACATGATAAATCCAAGAGAATAAAGTAGACTACTTCTGGGTCTTTTATAAACAGGGTTCAACTAAATATATAATCTATGTTTATTCTTTTAGATATAATTTAAAATCAAGTAACACAGGTATGAATCAATTTAAAATGATAAAGAAATAGCATTAAGAAAAAATGATGAGAAAAAAAGGTGAGAAAAGTAAAAAGGAGCGATTTGGGTTCTTCAAACGGAGATATAACTGACATACAGTATTATAGAAGCATCAGATATAACTGACGCACAGTATTAGAAGCATCAGATATAACTGACACACAGTATTATAGAAGCATCAGGTGTAAAACACAGGAATTCAACAATTCTGTAAATAACAGTGTTTGCTCTGGGGCCCATCAGTCACCACACACCATTACTCCGCTATCGCATACTCCGTGTGCTGTACTCCTCCTCTCGACGACTTACTGATTTCACACCTACAGCTCTGCACCCTGATCCCCTGTCTTCCCTCCACCGTCTGACGGTCCCAGTGTGCTCTCCGTATTTAAGCATCTGGTTTCTCGTTTGTCCGTTTTTTCAGATTGCACATATAAGTGAAATCACAAGACATCCGCCTTTCTCTGTCTGACTTACTTCACGTAGTGTAACACCCTCTAGGTCCCTCCGTGTTGTGGCAGACGGGAAGATCTCATTGTCTTCTATGGCTGAGTAATATTTCACTCTGCGTGTGTGTGTGTGTGTGAGTGAGTGTGAGCGTGTGTGAGCGTGTGTGAGTGAGTGTGAGCGTGTGTGAGTGAGTGTGAGCGTGTGTGAGTGAGTGTGAGCGTGTGTGTCGCACACACCACATCTTTACTCGTCTGTCCGTCAGTGGACAGGTAGGCTGTTTCCACATCTCGACTGCTGTGAATGACGCCGCGATACACAGGGCTGAAGATCTCTTTTCAAACTAGTGTTTTCGTTCTCTTTGGGTAAATCCCCGGTATTTCCTGGATCATTCGGTAACTCTATTTTCAGTTTTTGAGGAACCGCCGTACTATTTCCCACACCGGCCGCACTAATTTATATGCCCACCAGCAGCAAACGAGGGTTTCTCTTTCACCCCATATTTACCAAAACTTGTTACTTCTTATCTTTGATACCAGCCATTCTGATAGGTCTGAGGTGAAATCTCATTGTGGTTTTGATCTGCATCTCCCAGACGAGTGATGTGGAGCAGCTTTTCACATCACTGTCCGCCATCGACATGTCTTCTTTGGAAAACGTCTGTTTAGGTCCTCTGCCCATTTTCTAATCAGAATGGCTTTTGCTCTTGAGTTGTAGGAGTTCTTTATGTATTTTGGATATAACGCTGTATCAGATATATAGCATTTGCAAACATCTTCTCCCATTCACTAGGTTGCCTTTTTGTTTTGTCAATGGCTTCCTTTGCTGTGCAAAGGCTATTTGTTTGGATGTAGTCCCAATAGTTTACTTCTGCTTGCTTCCCTTGCCTGAGGGGACATGTCACAAACACAGTGCTCAGGGTAATGGGGAGGGGAGAATTCCAAACTGGAATTGCACCAGTTCTGTCACTGCTCGTAGTAAGAGGTCAACAAAACTCCCCAAAGGAAAGAATCGAGGACAGTATGTGAAGTTACAGCAAGAATGAGCAGCTGAGGGACGCCTAGGTGGCTCGGCTGGTTAAGCATCTGACTCTTGAGGTCACGACCTCAGGATCCTGAGACTGAGCCCCGCGACCCGCCATGCGCTCCGCTGGGGAGCCCACTTGAGAGTCTCTCCCGCTACCCTCCCCCTACACGCACAGTCACGGACTTCCTCTCATTCAAACAAATAAATCTTAAAAAGAAAGAAAGAAGGAAACCCACAAACAGAATCCAAAGACAACCACACCGCGTACTTAATATGATCTTTTAAATGTGAAATCCCCAAAGCTGAAGGCACAGAAAATCATGACAGACGTTAAGACCAAACGTCTCAATACATGTAAAGAGGCTGAACACACCTAGTAAGGAAAAGACTCCACATGGATCATAAAGCAAAACCCAATTACAAGTACTACATTAGAGAAGCATCTAGAACAAGGGAGAAAATAAAATTTTAAAAACCTGAAGGATGGGTAGGGCATATCCCAGAGTCAAACACAAAGAGTCATCCCATGATCTTTTACAAGTAATGGGAGACATTTGAGTAAAAGCATTACATGGGCAAAGGAGAAGCACTTTAGGCTTAATAAGGGAAAAGTCCACAAGGAAGGTCTAGCAGCAACAAAATGTCTACTGCACACAAAACACCACAGCAGGGGCATCCACAAAGCAAACACATGAGAAACAACAAATTCGTCACAGCACAAACATTACAGCCCCTCTCTGGCCGTTACATAATAATTAAACTAAAAATCAAAACAAAAATACTAGCTAGTTGGGGACAGACAAATACAGATGGGCTGAGGGCACACGTCTTCCCTGTTTTAGTGGCTGGGCAGAGACTGCAGGCTCCACGGCTGAGGACGGGTCCAGTGGAAGGTCAGGACCCCGGCCCCTGCCTCCAGAGGTCGTTCCCAGCAAGGCCACCTTCGCGCCTGCAAAATGTCCGGTGCACACGGCTGTACACAGATGTTCTTCCTCCCTGATGCCTCCCCGGCAGAAATGGGTCCCACACTCTCAGAACTACAGCCCCTAAATTTCTTCTGCCCCAACAAATCACTTCTTTAAATGGACAGTATGAGAAAAAACGAACGGCGTGTCCTTAGCTCGGCTACCCCCGCTTCGCTCCCGGAACACCGGTCCTCCACGCCCCGGGAGTCACACAGTGCCGGCGCCGGGCTAACTTCCGCGGGCCACTTCAGGCGCCCGCCCGGTCGCTGGGGTGGGGAAGCCGGCCTGAGAGGGGACAGCCCAATGAGCAACCTCCTCATCAACAGATCGAAGCCACAACCTTCAGCTTGGCTGTATCGGTGATCAAGAGAACATTTTGTCCCTGTTTCTAAACTTTATTTTATTTTTCAATTTATGCCAGACCTTAGACAGAGGAGGATTTCTATTTATGAAGGTTCCCTTAGATAGCGTATAATATGGATGATGTTTTCTGCACTGTTGTTTGTCATAGTAAAAAAACTAAAATTATCCAAATGTCCATCAATGAAGGAAATAATTACATACATTATGGTATGTCTATAGCAAATAATACAGGGAAACAAGTCTTTTAAATGCAATGGTAAAACATTCCACACTACAGAACACTAGACTCCAAACTATTCCCAGAAATAATTTTTCAAATACAATGTTTATCATACAAAGGATAACCACGAAAACGAGCTATAGTGGAAAAAACATTAAGAAAACACCCATACAAATCTGAGATCCATGATCTTCAAACGCTGACTCTCAAATAAAGACATGAAGCCAAGCAGAAACTGTAAGTGACAGAAAGTGACAAAACAGTTTTTTAAAAGAACGAAAAAGTATTGTAAAATGAAATAAAAAACTCAATGTTTGTAACGAATTGGGTGCAGCTTCTGAAAAACCAGTGGAGCTGTAAAGTGTTCGGTGGGAAGGAAGGAGGAACACACGGGAGTCGGAAGGGGAGACAGACACAGTAAGAGGGTCTGGCACGAGTCAAATCGGCAGAGAACAGTGAACCAAACATCCCCTGTCTTGGGCTTAAAAGAAAGCAGCCAATGTATCCTGAAGAAACAAAATTTAATGAAAATCAGGATGGAAATTAATAAAACAGAAACAAGAGACGGGATTAACAAAGCCCAAAACAGATTTCTGAAATGTGTACTAGATAACCCTACGGGGAGGCGGACCCCAGCAGCAGCAGAGCGAGCCCCCAGCCGGCCCACGCAGCGTGAGAGGGGACAGCCTCTGCGGACGGCTCAGAGACACCGAGAGAACGTTACCAACGGCTTCAGACGGATGCATTTGAAAATTTAGGTGAAACGGATAATTCCTAGAAAAGTATTAATTTCCAGAAATAAAACTTAAATACAGACAACTTGTGTATGTGGTCATTTTCATATATGTGTTTGCATATAATCTAAATCAATGTATGCATACAGATATATATTCACGGAGAAGCCAAGAAAAGGCCGACAAATACTAAAATCAATAAATATTAAAATATTAAATCAGGGCACTAGCGGTAATTACTTATGTGGACAGAAAGGGAATGGGGGAAAGCTGCTAAAAGAAGTTCTAATTTTTTCATTAAACACACACTCAGATATTCCCTAGGAATTCCCAGCTAGCCAACATAAAACGATGCAAGTATTTCCCTTCAAAAAGACTGAAAGTGAAATTCTAGAATATTCCAGGGTAATATTTTAGAGTAAGCGACCGAGCTCGGTTGATAAGCCTGCTTCTTTGGCTATATTTAGCAAAACAGTGTCATTTGCACACCACCATGCCAAGTCAGAGTGTGATTAATACCCAGTGGAAGTCAGCAAAAGCAACAGAATTCGACAAAGGGAAGAGGAGAGATCCTAAGTTGCAAAGGGAAGTGTAACTGGATTCGAAACTGTGACTCAGCAGGCGGGGACGGAGCACTTCCAAGGGAAAACAAGCGGCTCCCAGGCCCTGCGCCGGTCTCCGTCAGAGGACGAAAGGATGAAGGCAACCGGAAGCAGGATCTGGAAGTTTCCACTTGGCAACTAGGAAGGACAGTTAACCTGAGTGTCCATCAGTCGCTCCCTTACACACCGTAACTGAGCTCTTCCAGTTTCTGCTGACTACATCAGGTTAGGGGGAAAGATAAAAATACAGGCTGAAATTCATCTAATTTAACAAAACTAATTATTTAAAAAATCTCCTTAACCTTCAAACAAATAAAAATAGGCACAGTGAACATAAGTATTTTGGGTCAAGCCAGCAGACTGACAATTCTGCAAACCTCAAAAATGTTCTTTACTGGGGGCGCCTGGGTGGCTCAGTGGATTAAGCCTCTGCCTTGGGTTCAGGTCATGATCTCAGGGTCCTGGGATCTCAGGCTCTCTGCTCAGCGGGGACCCTGCTTCCCCCCCACCCTTTCCCCCACTCCCCCCCCGCCTCTTGTGATTTTCCTCTCTGTCAAATAAATAAGTAAAAAACTTTATAAATAAATAAAGGTTCTTTACTAAACAGTTCTTAACACATCTAAAATCCAAGTCAAATAACCAGCGCATAGCAGAGAAAATGAAGCAAGTATACAACCTTCCAACCGGGTGTGGTAGCAGTCAATGTGGCACTAGGGAAGTAATTTGACAGCAAGCCCTGTTTCAGGTCAAGTGACACACAAATGAGTGTCTGAAAAAGCTCTGAATGGTATAATGGTGATAAACTATCAAACTAAAAAAAAAAATCAATCACAATTCCCAGAAGCTCACCGCACATAGGTAACGGATGAACGCCACTCTTCTGCAGCAAGTAAACACCTTATGGCAACTCCTTTGGGCAAATGATAAACAGAGGCAATGTCTGATTTTATAAGTACCGGGCGTCTCTGAGTCAGACGGAAAGCTTAAAAGGGGTCTATCTGGAATCGCATGCAAGCCCTTTTGCATTCACCACTCAAGAATGTCTATATATTAAAATGGGACCCTAGGGAGTTTTAAGTGGGGTTACACCTTTATAAAGCACAGGCCTCAGTGTAACATGTTGTGTCATTAAAAAGAATGTGACAACGAAATGCATGAAGCCAACAGGTACACTTTCTAACCTTTAGCAAAATGCTGATCAGACCTTATTCATGTTTCAAAGCTCTGTGTCTTACCCCAGAGTAAATCCGACTTCATGCTACGAAGAAAGGTGTATACAAAGTTTCAAGGGAAGAAAAAGAAACCTTCCAAAACCCTCACCTACAGTTTCCTTAGAGGAAATCGAACAATGGCAAGTTTTCATCCATAACCAGCACAAGTTTCAGATAACTAGTTCTTTCTCCAAGGACCTACACCAGAAAGCCCAACAGTCAGTCTAAGGGGCCGTCCACAACCGTCCGAGGATGGAGCTCTTCCACCACGGCCAGCCGGCCAGGAAGCAGCTGCCCCGGGCCCCGGCGCTCATCTCCAGAAGGATCCTCCCAGACGCGCCGGTGCCGACGGCGCTGCCGAATTCAGCCGTCGGTTCTGCCTGTGCGCCCTCCCGGACACGGCGGCAGCGTGCGATCGAGGCCCCCCAGATCAAGGACGTTCTTCACCTGGCTCTCAGAGAACTGTCTTCCTCCTATGTCTCCCTCTGAGTCTCCTCTCTGGTTCTTTTCAGCCCAGTCTTGAAACGTTAAA
Organism: Mustela erminea; assembly: GCF_009829155.1. Classification (NCBI taxonomy): domain Eukaryota; kingdom Metazoa; phylum Chordata; class Mammalia; order Carnivora; family Mustelidae; genus Mustela; species Mustela erminea. Next base: position 92,355,108 of record NC_045625.1, read on the forward strand.
GAGCTTCAGCTGGAAATGCCTGGCATTTTAAAGGGTTACTAAGGAACATCGATTCTACAACTGAATATTCTGGTGAAAACCTATTTCAAATATCTCTTTATCATTAGAGGACAATTTGTAGAGACCTCAACCTGCGAAGGAAGCAGACTAGCTCCCGCAGACTGTCGATCTGAGAGAGAATTCTGCATGTTTTCTAGCTGTTTATGAAACACCATCTAATGAGTCAAGCCTGGCCATCAGGAAGGAAGTAACACCTCTGCAGCCTACCCTCCGCATCGCGACTTTGCACAGCGGGAGTCCCAACAGCGGTAAGCCCATGTCACAGGGGAAAACAGGAAGGGGGTGCAGATGGAGAAGGGGCGGGAACTTAAGATCAGCAGCTCTCAGGACATGCAGATCATCTCATGGCTGAGCAGCTGTGACGGCCTGCTCAGGCCTCAGATTTCAAAATAACCTGTTACTGCTTCCAACCGAGGCATCCCCTGAAACGGGAAGGAACTTGAAACAGTGATTAACCTTTGAGATATCTGAGAATTCACCGTTTCTTTACAATGAAACATCTCAAAAAGAGCCTTTTTTCTTTGAAAAGAACAACAGAACCAAGTTTTGTTCTAGGATTTTGGAGCTACTTTTTAAGAAGAGCCTTTCTAAGAAGCTAGGAGCATTAAGTAAGGAATTTAGTGACGGGGAATAAAATACAGAACTTCTTTCAGATCTGTATTTTAATAACACAGAACAACTTTCAAATGAGTCCCGTTCCCGTCAGTTCCTTACAGACTCTTTCATTAAAAACAAGAGGGACGCAGGGGCCACCAAGGTCAAGAAGGAAGTCCGTGGCCGTTGAGACCCCAGAGAAAGATTCTCCAGGTGTGGAAAATGCAAAGATAACAGAGCAAGAGGAAAAAGTGGTACCAGACAGGCAGGATATACTGACTCAGCCCACTACCGACAGGGCCACGATGGCTGTGACGAGCAGCTCACCCGGTTTTTGAAGAGCAGCAGTCCTCCCGAGCCTCCAGGAACAGGCGGCAACACGTCTGCGTACGAAAGAGCCCCACGAGTGCCAGGGAGGCTTCTCACCTGCCGCATCCACTCACATCCTCCAGACAAGACCTCTCTGTAGACCCACTGACCTTCAGAAGCCCTGGACAGAAAAGCAACTGACCGCACCAACAGAACTGGTGGGGAAGGACCAACAAGAAGGCTGGAGGCCTCCGTGTAGAACCTGGTCCATAAACCAACTGTGTTGCACATTCAAAGGGTTTTTTCCTCTCTCCTGAAAACGTAAGTAGGAGATTTTTTCTAAAAAAAAATCTAGAATTCTGGCTTCTCCTGAAAATAAGAATCAAGGTGGAAAATAAAAATTATTCAAAAAATAACACTGGAAATGTCTGCAGAATTCAAGATAAATGAGTATTTTAAAAACTGATCTAATTCGGCAAATATGAAGACCGTCTACGGCCTCCCCAGGGAAGGAGGCGTCAACAACAGACTTCCTCAGGATTACCGACGTAAGACCGGGGGCACACCCCATGCGCCCGAGCGCGCCTCACGGGCTCGCCGTCTGCCTTCCCAAACCCAGCGTCCTGCCTACTGAGACCTCCCTGCGGATCGCCCTCTCACTTTTCCTGTGGCTGTGCCCGTGTGTGACGTCAGTACACACACACTTCTACATTATATACTGTTCTGTATGCTTTCAGTTTGATGAAAAGTTCCTTGTTTTAATTCGATGTCTCAAAGATTTACCTGTGTTGTTACACTTAGAGTTATTCATTTACGTACCACACAAGCGCACAAATACACAAAGCCACCCATCCATTCCCCTGCTGCTGAAAGCTGGTTGACTTCAGCTTTTTATTCACAATATTGCTACTATAAAACCTTTCTCTTATATTCTGGCATAAGCTTCCCAAGGACACATGCACAAAATGCACAAACTCCAAGCAGCAATACATTCATTGAGTCCTATCAGGTATTTTTAAAAATAAAAGAGCACAGCATCCAAATGCAGTGCACAAAGAAAGGTGATTATTTGCGTGAACCTTTGGTGCCCACCCTATGTGTTGACTGGGATAAACTTTACTATGGGTCCCATGAAAACAGTGTTACAGGGCTTAGGCTTACCCTCTAGGTAAATGCCTTCTAAAGCAAGTGGACGTTCGAGGTCTCGTGGAACGTGAGTGTTCGACGTCGTAAGACAGCAGCACACTGTCCTCCGCCACGCCTACGTCAGCTCGTGTCCCGCTTCTTCAGCAGCTCGTGGTAGTGGTAGTTTCAGGCACAGAATGCGTGGCTTATCTGACAGATGTGTGAGACAGGACTCTCTCCTGCCGTCTTACACACTCCCAGGTGGCACACACACGTCCCTGCTGATTCACACGTGCAGGCACACGCACGCACGCACTTACACACACATGCACACACACACTTCCGCAGCTATGTGTTTCGAGTATTTCTTCCCAGTCTGTGGCTTTCCTTTCTAATTTCTTTATAGCACCTTCTAATGAACAAATGTTCTTAAGTTTAATTTGGTAAAATTTATACTTTTCCTTTTACGGGAAATTTTGAGTTGAACAATTTTTGTGTTTAACAATTTTACTCTGTCAAGATCACAGACATAGGGGCGCCTGGGTGGCTCAGTGGGTGAAGCCTCTGCTTTCGGCTCAGGTCATGGTCTCAGGGTCCTGGGATCGACCCCCGCATCGGGGGTCTCTGCTCGGCAGGGAGCCCCTGCTTCCCCCCTTCTCTGCCTGCCTCTCTGCCTACTTGTGATCTCTGTCTGTCAAATACATAAATAAAATCTTCAAAAAAAAAAAAAAAAAAGATCACAGACGTTCACTTTCTGTCACAAACGCCTCCCCCTCCCCGGTGGCAGTCCCCCATTTACGAATGTCTGCCGGGCGTCTGCAGACCATTCCACAGTGCGTTTGTCTATCCCAAAGCCCCTAACGCACCAACTTAATTCACACATCTGTAGCGTAAGTCTTGAGTGCCGATGAGGCCAGGGCCCTCTGATTCTTCTTCAGGAGTGTCTGGCTTCATTATGCTTCTTTATGCTTCTTTATGCTCATCAGATTCCTCACAAAATTCATGCTGAGAACGTAAGTGTGATTACAGTGAATCCGTACGCTGAATCATTCGTGAGAATCATCTTCTGGATACTGTGTCCTCCTATCCAAGAAGATAACGTGTCTCCGTTTAATCTTTTTACCATCTTCTGACAAAGTTTCACAATTTTGAAATAGCTCACATTTATTTCTAGATTCATTTTTTTCCTGCTGTCAGTAGGATCTTTTCTTGACTGACATTTCTTGGCTGTTGCTGGTAAAGAACAATTAATTATTTTTAAACACGCATCTTATATTTGGCTCTCTCGAGACACTCATATCCTGAATAATTTGTTGATCCTTTTAGATTTCAACCAAGACAATCATACCACTTGAGACAGGCAGTGCTGAATTTCTTCTTTGTGTCCTTCTTTTATTTCTATTTTCTTGCCTTTCCACACAGGCCAGGACTTTCAGAACACTGCTGAACCGAGGTGGTAACGATGGGCCTTTTGTTTCTTCCTGATTTGGAGAGAGGACTCTTAGGACTCAGGTTTTACTGCTAAGAAACAGACACCTCTCATCAAGCTAAGGAACTTCCCTTCTCTTTCTTGTGTGCCTGGACCTTTCTCTAAGGAGGGATCTGACATCTCAAATTCTTTTCATTAATCTAGTAAGACAAAACATGATTTTATTTTAAATGACTAACGTCACAAATGAAAGATTTTCAAATGGGAACCTCCTCCTCCCCCTTCTATTCCTGAGAAAATCCAACTTGGTCTTTTTATTTCGAAACCTACTGGATTTCATCCATGTTCCTAAGCAAGACGGGCTCCTGTCACTCCCTGTTCTATTGTTTCTGTCACATGTGCATGCGAAAGTCATGCGAATCAGAAACACTGAGTCTAGGAATAAAGTCTCGCTGCCCCGTTGGGCGGAGGAGTCCGTGGAAGGCTGCACCGCGCCGGCACGGCACCCGCCGGCTCACCACCCGCCGGCTCACCACCGAGCTTGTGAAGCTAGGCCTGGTGCTGTCTCTGAGCAGACTTCCAACCCCTACTCAGTCTCTCCCGTGGGAACAGGGTTACTCCAGAATACGGTTCCTCCTGGAGACAAGAACTTCTTTACTGGCATAAAGACTGCCGCAGCCCTTCCCACAAGCGCCACAGCCTCTGCTGTACCTGCGATCACGAGGTCCTCCTTCTGTCTGTGACGCGAACCGTCCAGGATCCTCTACGGCTTTGCTAGCGGCGCAGCCTCAGGCCGACTCCCCGCTGCAACTCCAGCTTCGGCCTCACTAACTCCGCAGCCCTGTAATATTGCCTGCCTTCCCCTTCCTTTGGGTTCATAGCTTTTTAAGGCGACGTGTAGCCACTTATTGCCGGTGGTTTTCCCTTGCTAACACCGGCACTTAAACTGTGACCTTCCCCTCAAACTATCACCTTAATCAAATCTCAAAATTTTGGATATACAGTAATTTTATATTCACTAAGTCTTAGTACTTTTTCCTTTAATAGTTCCTTCTTTGACCAATGATTAACTTAACAGTTCTTTTTTTTGATTTATAAATATATGGTCTTTAAATCTCTAAGTTGGGTTATTTTATTTCTAACTTAGTTGCATTATGAACAGAGAGCATGGTCTCTATGTATTAATCTTCTGAAATTTAACAGAAATTTAACATTCGTTTTTGCGAATGGATCGTAGGCTCGTGAGAAGTACACATGTTCTCCGATTTGGGGCTAAGGATCTTTTAAGTCAACTTTGATACGCACATTGTTCAGATCTTTATTTTTAACTTTTGTCTTTCAAACTCATGGTAAGTTGGGAGAGAGGAGCTGAAATCATCCACAATGATGAAGGATTTGCCAATTTATCCTATACATATCCAATATAACTTCATTTATTTGTATACTTTTAGATCTCTGTTTTCAGAAACATACAAGTTTAATCTTCTGGAAAATTTAACCGTTTAGTACATGCAGCATCCTTCTCTTACTACTAACGGTTTTTGTCTTAAAGAGTATGACTCGTAATCTCCTGGTATGGAAAAGGCTACAACGGAGGCAGCGACTATTAACAATACACACTTTCTTAATCAAATCTGAACATCCATGTCTTTAACAAGTTTAGTCGACGGACATTAATGGTGATTACCAGACTTATTTCATCGTATTATTTAATTCATCCTAAGATCGTACCCCTTTTGTCCTCTTAACATTTTGTTAACGTTTGATGAACTTTCTTTTGGTTTTTGGTTTTTTTTTTTACTCTGCTCTCCACTCTCCAACTCCTGTGTAAGAATTATGCTCCACTCCTGATCCATGAATAATGCCTTAAACTCCCCAGCAAAGGACACAAAGACCTTAAAACCTTTAAATCTCCAAAATGCAAAAATCAAAAAGGCCTGAACCAAACACGAAGCAAGTTATTCAAATCAGAACTAGAAGTCAGTAGATTTCTTTAAAAAAACCAAAACACTAAAACTAAAAGAAAAAAAAGTGGAAGATTAGAATTCCAAAAAACAGGAAAAATAAAGAAGACAGGAAGCATCTGAGCTAGAAGAAATGGACGCACGGCGGGAGGGAGGAAGAGAAGTACCTGATTTAGTAAAACCTGTGAGCTGATACGGTTTCTGTATTTTTAAGCAGCTGGAAAAAAGTAAACAAATAAAATAAACTGTTTCATAACACGTGGAAACTATTTAAAAGTTAAATTCACAGTGCATATAGTTTTACTGAAACAGAGAAACACACATCTGTTTAATACATTATGTCTGCGACTGCTTCAGCACTAGCTGTCAAAGTTGAGTACCTAGTACACGCAAGGATGTCTCCTATCACTAGTTCTTTCCAACACTATACTAAAAATCTTTGCAAATGTAATTAAACAAAAAAAGGAAATGAAAGAATACAGATTGAGAAAGAAGACATCAAACTTGTCTTTGCTTTCAAATGACATGACTGTCTACAACACAGAAGATATGAGAGAATTAACAAAAAAATTTGTAGAACAAATACACAATTATACCAAGGTTGCAAGACACAGGGTAAATATACAAAAGTCAATCATTCTTCCACATACCAACAAGGAACGAGTGGAATTTAAGTCAGAAACAGTTACATCAGCATCACTTACATTAACATCCCGCATAATAAAATACTTAGGTATAAACCCAACAAAATGTGTACAAGAGCGATCTGAGAAAAAATATAAAACTAATGTATGAAATCAAAGAATTAAATAAATGAAGAGACAGTCCATGTTCATGGACAGGAGGACTCTGTATTGTCAAGGTGTCAGTTCTTCCTAATTTGAATTATAGATTCGATGCAATCTCAAGCAAAATCCCTACAAGTTATTTTTTGTGGCTATCAACAAACTAATTCCCAAGTTTATGTGTAGTGGCAAAAGACCCAGAACAGCCAATACAGTAGTAATGGAGAAGAAAAAAGTTGTGGCACTGACACTACCCAACGTCTAGACTCATTGTAAAGCTACAGTAAACAAGCCAGTGTGGTTATTGGCCAAAGAACAGACAAATGGACCAAGGAATAAAACAGAAAACTCAGAAACAGACTCCCATAAATCAACTGATCTTTGACAAAGACGAAAAAGCAATACAACGGAGCACAGATAGCTTTCCAACAAATGATACTGAAACAGCAACATTCTCCAGCAAAATCAACAATCTACACACAAACAGGCCTTATGCCCTTTACAAAAATTAACTCAAAATGGATCACACATCTAACTTTGTAAAGCACAAGACTATAAAACTTCTAGAAGATAACAGAGAAAACCTAGATGACCTAGCAGACAAAAAACTTTTTACTTACAACACCAAAAGCAAAATCCAGGAAAGAAATAATGAACTGCACTTCACTAAAATGAAGCTTATTACAAAAGATAACGTCAAGAGAATAAGACTACAATGAAAGCTACAAGCTGGGAGAAAATACAGAATTTTCTGATATTTGATAAAGAACTATTATTTAATACCTACAAAGAACTCTTGAACTCCACAAGAAATACAACAACTCAATTAGAAACTGCGCCAAAATCTCGACAAACACCTCACCCTGGGTATACAGATAGGAAACAAGCAGATTAAAAAGATGTTCCACATCACGGGTCATCACAGAAATACAAATTAAAACAAGATACCAGTATACACCTATTAGCATGGCTAAAATCTGGAACACGGGCATCAAATGCTGACAAAGATGTGGAGCTACAGAAAACTCCTTCATCGCTGGCGGGAATGCAAAGTGGCACACTTACTTTGGAAGACAGTGAGGCAGGGTTTTGTTTTTTTTTACAAAATGAAACACTCTTGCCATTTGATCCTGTAATTACGCATCCTGTTATTTCCTCAAAAGCTCTGAAAACCTGTGTCCACACATAGATGTTTCTATGAAATACAGGTGTTTCTAGCAGCTTTATTCAAAACTGTCAAAACTTGGAAGCCACCAAGATGTCCTTCAGTAGGTAAATGGATAAATGAACTGTGGTCCATCCAAACAATGGAGTATTTTATTCAGCACCAGAAACACAGAACAACATTAGAAACATAAGACAGCAAGGCATAAAAAGGGAGAAAACTTTCAAGTGGCTACTAAGTGAAAGAAGCCAATCTGAAAAGGATACATACTATATGATTCCAACTATATGAAAAAAAAAAGGTGCATAACCACAAAACAGAACATACAAAGCCTAAGTCAGTATCTGTCCCTTTAAAAAAAAGTTTGCCTGCCCTGGTTTAATATATTAAATGAGTAGATTAGGTCAAGACACTTTCTATCTGCCCCTTCAAATCTCAGTAAGTCTCCACAAAAGACAACTTAAAAATTTCATGTCCAAGGGCGCCTGGGTGGCTCAGTGGGTTGAGCCTCTGCCTTCAGCTCAGCTCATGATCTTGGGGTCCTGGGATTGAGCCCCACGTTGGGCTCTCTGCTTGGCAGGGAGCCTGCTTCCTCCTCTCTCTCTCTGCCTGCCTCTCTGTGTACTTGTGATCTCTGTCAAATAAATAAATAAAATCTTTTGAGAAAAAATTCATGTCCATTATAAGGTTGTAAGAAAAAGTATTATTAACAAAAACTGGGGAACTTGTGGGGCAGAAAAAAGTAGACTGGATTAGGATTCAGACAGAAATGCTACAGCTACAATCACTGAAAAGAAAATGCCATTGAAAAAACAGAAACATCCTTCATTTTAAATGTCCCAGAAAAATCCTAATTTCAAAATCAATATAACAAAAAGAAGCTTGGAAAAAACATCAAAGTAATGTTTACAACTGGACAGTCTCGGCCACTCCTCCTACCACACGTACAAAGTTAAAGACAACATCAACCTCTACGTCCAGGATCAGGCTCTCTGACCAACATGGAAACCAAGTCCGTGCTCCATCTCAGGGGACATCTGATCGGACCATGAGGCCGGAAACGAAGAGAGAAGCAAAGCAGAGCCACTAGAAACAGTAGCACGGCATTCAGAAAAGGTAGAAAGTTGACAACAACCATTCCAGAAATCAAAACAAATATATTCTAAAACTGAGCTCTAAAACACAAAAAGTAAACAAAACCACACAAGCCCCCCCAAAATGTTACATGGTCAAATTCTACCAAGCCGAAAGAACAGATGACTGCCCTGCACAGCACAGAGAAAAAGACAGAAAGCTTTTCACCTCATTCTACGAAGTTAGACCACCTTGATACTAAACCAGAAAAGGGGAACAGACAAAAAAAGAACTGGAAGACTGATCACAGCAAAACACATAAAAATTGAATCCCCCGTTTATATTAAAAACCACTACAGCCACTAACCACCATGACCAGGTGGCGTTGATTCTAGTAACGCGAAGCCAGCACAGCATTAATAACTCTACTAATACAATTCAGCATACTACAGGCTAAATAAGATAAATTCTAGTATATACCAGTTGCAGCTGACCCTTGAACAACACGGGTTTGAATTGTGCAGGTCTATTTATACAGAGATTTTTTTCAGGAAATACAGGACAGTACTGTAAATGTATTTTCTCTTCCTCATGATTTCCTCAGTAACATTTTATTTTCTCTAGCTTACGTTATTCTAAGAAATTTACTATATTAATATCTAATTATTATTAAAATGTTACTACTTTATTGTAAGAATATACTATATAATACCTGTAACACGTCAGATATGTATTAGCAACTATTTCTGTTATCAGTAAGGCTTCTGGCCAAGGGTAGGCTTCTGCAGTTAAGTCTCGGGGGAGTCAAAAAGTAACACACACCGTTCAATACACCCCCACATTGCTACAGGCTCAACAGCATAAATGCTGACATGCACCAAAAACGCATCTGACAGACATTAACACGTGCTCCTGATGAAAAAACAGTAACAATTCCTAAGGAGGTGAAATAGAAGAAAACTCCCCGAACTCGCTGATTACTGGCAAATACTAAAAGCACTCATCAGAGTCGAAGAAAGACAAGGAAGATGGAGACGGACACACTGCAACCACTGAGTGCTGTACCAACCGGCTTACCAATATAAACATGAAAAATACGTAAGAGTAAAATGCTAGGAGAAGCAAAACTAAAAACAGCATTATTTACAGATAATGAACTTTCACCTGGAAAACACAAAAAAAATTAACCTAGAAGTAACAACAGCTAATAAAAGTAATTATCAAGCTGCTGTTACATAAAATAAGCACTTGAAACTTCATCACTTTCCTACAGAACTACAATAACCAGACTTCACCAGGAGAAAAAGGTCCCGTTCAAAGGAACAAATGCTATAAAAGAGCAAGTGTAAATCTGAGCTGGAGAAAAAGACGGAAGACCTAGCAAGGCAAAAGTCAAGAAAACCTTCTTGAAGATCATTAAAAAAAAAGACGCCCCACCCCCCCGGCCAAACACACGGAATGAAACCCATACACATCACAGATGGAAAGCATCAGTATTACGAAAACGCCAATTCTAAATAAGATTCAGAGAAATTCCAATCAAAGCCCCGCGACAGCAGTTTCCCCCCTTGCTTTAAAAACTAGCAATTCCAAATTCATCTGGAAGAACTGACATGTGGAAACCAAAGAAAATCTTCACGGAGAAAAGAAAAAGAGTAACGAGGGAACGTCATACCCTCAAGATTTAATACCGGCACAAGTCAGGGTGACGCACCAGGAGCCGGCATCCGCAACACACTGACAACGAGAGGCCGTCGGCGCGCACTTGCTAATGAGCGCTGCGGAGGGGAGGGGGCGCCGCGAAGGGGCGAGCCACACAGCGGGGACAAAGTCTAACAGGAAAGCATCTGCCAAAAGCAAAATAAAATGCGAAGATTCAAAAAATAAATTAATTCAAATACAATAAAATGTTAAGATGTCTTTTGTTTTAAACCTTGGCAAACTTGAAAAGCAGCAACATTAAATGCTGGCAAAAATATGAAGAGACAAGTACCGTCATGTAAGTGATGGGAATGTAAATTATGACAATCTTCTTGGAATATAATCTGGTAAAAATGATTAAAATATAAAACAACACATGATACCTAGAACTGCAATTCCACGTTCAGGAATCTATCCTGTAAGCACACATTCTAATGCTCTCGAAGACTTGATACAAAGATACTCACCGCTTTATTATAAATAACAAAAAATGGAAAGGAATCCCTACACATTAATGAAGTAATTTAAAATTTTGGATATGACAATGCTGTGGATTACTACACCGCAATATAATAAAAAGTATTAATAATCCAGTAAGTTGATATGCACTGAGACATTCATATTACCCAGAAGTCTCTAAGGAAATAGCAGGATCCTATCTACACAAGCAACACCACAATGCCAAATCCGTAAATATGTGTGTATGCAGTTATATGCAGGGAGACATTCTCTCTGGCTGCTAATAACCACCTTCACACGCCATGTCCTCACGTATAGGAAGCATCTTTAATTATAAAATAGTCTTCACAATTTTTCAAGTCAAGTATATTACACTGCGCTCCACAGCACCCAGCTAGAGATCATGATTATCTGACGACACAGTAAGTACGCTAGCGAGAGCTTCCTCGGAAGGAGCGCGTGCAGCTCTCGGCGTCGGACATTCACGGTCGTTCAGCACGCGAACAGGAGTTGAGCTGAGCTTACCGACTTCATTCATCACCGCTCTTGTTTTGGAGACAAAAGGACCAACTTCACTGGGATTCATTTTGACTCTCTCCTTAAGGTCAGCACCTGCAAAGTATTTCATTTACAAACACAATCTGGTTATAAACAAGATTTTAAGGCAATGAATTGAAAATTTACTTAAGATTCATAGGTAACTTGAATATCAACTGAATTTACCCACTGAAGGAAGTAAGTTACTTAAGTTTTCCCTCTCGAAGACCAGCACAGGAAAGAGTGAACACCTGCTCATACAGCATGTGCCCACAGCAGCGCTTCTGGAGCTCTGGTGTCTCGGGGCCCCTTTACACTCTTAGAGGAAGAGGTTTACTTGAGATGGTATCTACCAATAGTTATTCTATTAAAAACTATTAAATTTTTTTAAATTATGTATTCATTAGTTTAATAATACAAATGAACCCATTCATGTTAAGATAAATGACTGCAGACGGACGCCAGCCACCTGCTCGGTGCCCAGAAAGCCGGCGGTCTGAGCAGTACCGCGTTCGGCTGGAAGTATAAACGTCAACCTGGTGCAGAGGGCAGATCACAGAATCAGTCTGATTCCACAGATGCCCGCCGTGGGGGCTGCAGTCTTAACTTATGCACAAACTGACAATTTCATAATTATGAGTTTATCACAGAATCATAAATTTGGAGCAGAGAAGAAATTCTTAAGGGATCACTTACTCTGTGGCTCAACAAAGAATTCTTTTTAATAAAATAAAATTGTATGAGAAATGGCTCCCATTTACATGAACAAATACAAAACAAAGTAAAATGACAGCCTAAAAGGTACACACCCAGCTATTTACTCTCTGAAGAGTCCGTTATAAAGAAATTGGGACTAGACAGAATACCAAGTGCCAGCCAAGCTGGAATATTCTGAGCCCACACACTTCCCGTCAGAGCACATACCCTACAACTCATCAGTTCTTAGCTATATTTACCCTAGAATTGCAAACATATGCCCAAGGAATATGTACAGTAGCATTCAATGCAACATATATAAAATTGAAAAAAAATCAGAAATAAATATACATCAGAAGAATTTTTAATAAAATTAAGATATATTTATACAGAATATTACACGTTCAGCATGAAAATGAAGGAATTAAAAGTATTAATACGGAAAAAGCTAAGTGTAGAAGAACACAGAATTATGTATATTTATTATACCTTAAAACACTAATACGCATTTATAGATTTAGTGACACTACGCTATCATATTTACAGAAACACACACGGGATGCTCATCACCGACATAACTTTTCTTTAAACGAATGCTATTGAGGGGGGCAGCTAGTGGGCTCAGTCAGGGGAGACGTGACTTTTGATCTCAGGGTTCTGAGTTCAAGCCCCACACTGGGCACATAGCTTAAGAAATAAGTAAACAGCAAACGAAAGCTACTTAGGGATGTGAAACGTGCAGGGAAATGATACATGCCACAGTCAATCCGCAGCGAGCTCTGTGAGAAGGGAGTGCGACCGGCAACGGTCACCGGGAACGGCTTAGTGTGACACGGCGCTGCTCAAGTCGCCGACGGCCCCTCACTGCACCAGGCTTTAAACACTTCTGAATGCCTGATGTATGTCTTCCTAGGAAGCTTGTTCCGTGAAAAATATTTTTAGGGCCAAAACACTTGTTAAGCCACTTGGATATATTTGTGGAGGAAAAAACTGTCGAGCCCTGAGGACACAGTGCAAGTGACAGCACGAGGCGCTGCGACGGCCTGCGGCTCCCAGCACCAGTCTGTGGACACGGCTGAACGCGGGGCCGGCCCGGGGAGGGCGGACGGCAGGGGAGCCCAAGCGACCGAGGGGAGAAGCGGATGGGAGCCCCCAGGGCTCTGCTCACGGTGGGCCTGCAGGAGGCCGGGGGACCGCGGCACCGACCCTCAGCGTGGGCTACGCAGCAGGCGGTGCCCTCGGACACGGCACTGGCGCTCCAGACCGGGCTTTCACCGGCCTCCGCACCCCGGTTCCAGAGAGCGCGTGTCGGGAGCCCGCGGGAGCTCGGGGTGTCTAGGCGCACACCCAGGCCCCGCAGAGCTGGACGATGCGGTCTGGCCCTCACCACTGTGTGAGACCGCCACGGGATCCAGCGTGTGTTTTAGAAATCATGTCCTTTCTCCGTGGGATGTTGGACACTTGTGACCTTGAGACTACATGTTAAAAACTGTAATACCCTGTTGTTTTTACTTTAGAAACGCACCCTGGAATCTGGAACATTCGGAACCTAAACGTGCAGTTTCCTTGCCTCTATCCGTCCAGATCTTGTCAATTTCTCATCTGATAAGATCGGGTGTATTTGAGGTCTGGCATCTTTCTCTTACTTTTTAAATCCCCCACGTCCACGACCACTCCCTGCGGGCGCGAGGGCCTTCCTGCTGCGCGGAGTCCCACCGCAGCCCCTTCTGCTGCACCCTCAGGCCATTTCCTAACACCTCGCTCTCCTTAAACCGCAAGCCTCCCACCCAAACCTGACACCAACTGACTAAGAAAACGGAGGCACTCAGAAGAAAACTTTCACCAACACCCACCCCCAAACCTGCCACGTACCCGGAGCAGACGCTTACACTCTGCCTCCCTCCTCTCACTTCCGACGAACTGCTCACGGCCAAAGCCGACGCGCGCCCTCGACCCCGCCCCTTCTCTCTCCAGGGCCACCACGCGAGCAATCATCCCTTTCCTGGCTGCCATCACCGACAAGCAGTCAAGTATCCCTCTCCTGAGAACCATTCGCATCAGCTGCAGGAACACCGTAATCCTGCTTAGAAAAGAAAAGAAAACTATGTGGACTTTCACTGCCCGTTCTAATGGAAGAGTTTATTATCAGACCGATTCTCTCATGAAACCCTCGATACGAAACGCAAGGCAGCTAGTTAGAGGACAATGGGGAACAACTAAGACAGTCAGAATGTAGGAGAACATCAAGGCAAATGTAAGTTTCTAAATAATTTCACAGAAATGAGAAAAAAATTGGAGCTCAGGGCTTGCCAAAAAAGAACACCACAGGCTTTTGTTCGGGACCTCTGAAGGTTAAATATAAAACAGGGTAAACACGAAGAAAACCATACCGAGACCAAATGCTAAAGAGAAAGGACCCAAGTGAAAAAAAAAAAAAATGTAGAACCTGCCCCAAAAGTAACTACGCACTTAGAATTTTAACCTAAGCGAAGCGAGCAGCAAGAATGAAAGGAGGACAGTACGCCAGATTCTCCGCCGATTAAAACGAGACAGTATTACCAACAACCGCGGCCCTATACATTTAGAAAGCACATGAAATGGACACATTTCAAAAAAGCACAGCTTATTAAAACTGACAAAGAGAAAATCTGAAAACACAAATACTTATGAAGGAAACTGAATATGTTAATTTAAAACTTTGCTGCAAAGGAAACCCCATGCTCATGCGGCTCCAACAGGAACTTCTTCCAAACACACAACGAAAACACTGGATGGGCGGGGGGAGGGCGCCTGCAGGACTCAGAGCTTAGCGCACGCCTGATCCCGGGGTTGTCATCTGGAGCCCCACGATGGGTACAGAGAGGACTTAAAAAAGACAAAATCGTTAAAAAAAAAAAATTAACATGAATCTGACACACGGAGAATTGCAAAACAAAAACCCAATTAAGAACACCTTAAGAAAAAAACATGACAGGCTAATCTTTCTCATAAATATAGTCTCAAAATAATCCCTAAACAAAATATTAGTAAAGCACACACAGTGGTAACATAAATAAAATACCGTATTTCAAGACCAACTTACATTCAGTCTAAGATTCAAGACTGGTTTAGCATCAAGTGTTTAAATTTGTAAAACTAACAGCATAAAAGGGAAAGATCATATAAACTTTCAGTAGGCATAGAAGGAGTACTTAAAATTCAACCCATTCTTTACCATCTTGAGACATAAGTTACAGGAAGTAAAATTCAGTCATTTTAAGTACAATTCAGTAACCGTCAGTGAATTTACAAAGTTGAACAACCCGCACCTCCGGGCAACTGCGGAGCATTTCCATTACCTCTCGCTCACGCTCAGACGCTCCCCGCTCCCACTGCTTCCCCGGGAGCCACTGTTTGCCTAAACCCGTGCCTTCTCTGGACACTCCACAGGAACAAACTCGTACAACAGATGAGACAGCCTCCTGGGTCCTCCTCCCACGTGGCAAGCGCGGCGTGTTTCAGGCTTACCCATGTCCCAAGAATGGATCGGGGCTTTTTTATTACCGAAGGGTATTCCTCCGTAGGGACAGAGACACGTTTTGTCTATCCACTGACCCCCTGAGGGACACCTGGGCTGTTTCCACTTTTTGACTCCTATGAAAACTACTACTGTGAGCGTTCTCACACAAGGTCCTGTGCAGACGGGTGATTCTGTCTTGAGCAGATACACAGGGGCACACAGCTGGCTCATACTGTAAATTTCTACTTAACAACAACAAAACTCCACTGTCACTGTTTCTGCACAGTGGCCGCACCACTTTATGTTCCTACCAGCAACGCCTAAGGGTCCCTGTAACCCTTCTATGGCCACCAGCACTAGGCCTGTCATTTTTTTATAGCATTTTATGAGAGTGCAACGGTATCTGTTATGGTTAAACGTGCATTTCCCTAATGACTAATGAGGTTAAGAATCTTTACACGTGCTTATTAGCCATTCACACAGGTCTTTGGTGAAACATCATTTCAAATCTTTTGCTCTTTTTTTTTTTTTTTTTTTACTGGACAATTTGTCATCTTACTGAGTTAAAAGTAATATCTTAGATACAAGTATTTTCTCATAAATATGATTTACAAACATTTTCTTCCCATCTGTGGTTTTTCTTTTCACTTTCTTGATTTTTTTTTTGAGTTTTAACTTCAGTGAAGTTCAATTTATCAGTCTCAATCACACATGCTATTGTTGTCATATCTAATCAACAGTCATTCTTTTTTTTTTTTTTTTTTAAAGATTTTATTTATTTATTTGACAGAGAGAAATCACAAGTAGGCAGAGAGGCAGGCAGAGAGAGAGAGGGAAGCAGGCTCTCTGCTGAGCAGAGAACCCGATGCGGGACTCGATCCCAGGACTCTGAGATCATGACCTGAGCCGAAGGCAGCGGCTTAACCCACTGAGCCACCCAGGCGCCCCTCAACAGTCATTCTTAATGAAGTTCACAGCAAACTAGGAAGAAAGGATCTTTCTGAATCTGGTAAAGAGTAGTAATAAAATATCTCTAACTACCATCACCTTTACAGGTCAATTACTAGGACAGTAACAGATATAACAGTCAGTACAACAACAACAAAATTTAAGTTACATGGATCAGAAGGGAAAAAATGAAACTGTCACATGAGCAGATGACTTAATTATATAAGAGGAATAGCCAAAAGAATTTAGAAATCATGAAAACAAGTAAATTTAGTAAGGTTGAAGAATACAGTTCAATAAACAAAAATCAACTGTCTTCATATATACTGGCAAAAGAAATGTGTAAAATCTAAAAAAGATACCATCTCAGTAACATTCAGAAATCAAGGAGCCAAGGAATAACTCTAACAAAAGATGAATAAGATCTTGACACAAAAACCTACAAAATCTTCTGAGATGAATTAAAGAACTAATTAAATGAGGAATACATCAAAAAAAAAAATGAGGAATACATCATGCTCATTTTAGAAGACTTTCATGCTGAAAGATAAAATTTTCTTTGAATTAAGAGAGTCAATGCGGTTCCAATTAAAACCCCAATGCTTCTGGAAAACGAGAAGCTAAGAATGCAGAGCCTCCTGCAGGAGAAACAGTTGGACCATTTATACTAAAACAGGAAGATGTTATTATGAAGCTACTCTAATTAAGAAAACTAATACAGCCTCAAAAATAGAGAAAAGAAAACAAAAAACCAACGGAACGAAACAGCAAGTCTGAAAAAGACCCACCTGATTTATAACAACGATGGCACTGCGGGAGGGAGACCACGACACCCTGATAAATGGGGCTGGGACCACTGAACGCTCATGCGAGAAAACACAGTTCTGGCCCTTCACCTGACACACACACACACACACATCAATACATGGTAAATTATATCCTAAATGTGAAAAGGAAAACAATCAAACTTCTAAATGAAAACCAAAAATATCTTCAAGACCTTGGTATACACAACATTTTTTTAAAGATGTCTCCAAAGACTTAGGAAAACACTGGACTTCATTAAATTAAATATTTCCGTTCATCGAAGCGCACCATCACAAGAATGAATATGCCCGTGAAAGAGGGAGAGACTGTCTGAGAAAAATGCCGGAACTAGAAGCCCGGCATGTGTAAATCACAGCAAGTAAAAGGTAAAAAGCAGGCAGAAGACTCAGATACTTCTGGAAAGAGGAGACTGGCTAACCCACAGATGAAAAGGAACACCCAGGATTAGTCATCATGCAAACACAGCTCGGAGACACAACTTCACAAGCCAGCCACAGCGGAGGTGTTGGGGAGGGCACAGCGCAACGGGACGCTGACTTCATGCTGCTGGAAGCACAGACTGGTCAAAATCCCTCTGGAAAGTAATTCCACCCCAAGTGCAAACACCCATATCCGAAATACATGAACGAGGAATAAAAGCACATTCCCAGAAGCATTATTCACGGCAGCTAAAACCCGGCAACGCCCCGATCATCCGGCACCCACAGAATGGCTGAGAGGTGCCACGAGGAACAGGACTGTAATACTCCTCGCCGAACGGCACGAACCACGTCCCACAGACACGGCTGAGTCAAAGTCAACCTTAGAAGAGTAAATGCTGGATAATTCCAGGTAGGTAAGATGAAAAACAAGCAAACTTGGGATCTGACGATCAAAATCAGAAGAACCCCAGTGGCTCTGGGTGAGGGACGGCCAGCGACAGAAAGAGGCTGCGGGCCGGGCTGCGGGCCTGCTGGTCGCCGCCGTAAGGTCCACTTCTGAAATTGGGGGGGGCTGCACAGGTCAGTTCATTTCACAGAAACGTATTACACGCTCAAGATTTGTGCAACTGTCTGTATGTATATTACAATCGACCTGAAAAGGTGAAAACAAAGTTCCTGACTCCACACGCTCCGCCTCCAGCCACCGCCGCCCTCTCCTCCTCCCTGGAGGCAGATTCCCCGAAAGGGCTGCTCTGTCTCCCAGCTCCCCTCTGACACGGGGTCTTTGAGGCAAGGGAGAGGGAAAGACAGTAGAAAAAAGACGAAATAACCAACAGAGGAAGTGGTAAAGGTTTGGGGTGAGAACAGGACAGTGCCACAGAGGTGGGGGCTGGTGAGGCTGTGGACAGCACGACAGTATCAGTGGTGCGGTCACCCTGGTGTCACCGAGAAAGTAGCAGAACTTCAGTCACATCTGCTTGCCACGCTACTGAAACAGTATCTGGTTCTAAGTTACACATTTTCCTCACTTACGCCGCTTCTGCACTGTCTGCCCTACTGCAAACTCGTCCCATCTAAATACATAGTTCAGTATTTAATACACCAGACACACAACGCAGAGTTAATATGTAATTTAGCAACTTAGCAATTCTGAGAAAAAAACCTATTTCACTTAAATATTGCCCACTAAAATGGCCCTCCCCTAAAACTCCTGGACTTATTCTTTGATATAAATTCCCACGTTTAAAAATGCCTTAAGATTACTGTGTGTGAGGCTTCTGCTCATTTATACGTGCAGTGGACCATCCAGGAGGACTTAAGAAAAGTCACGAGAAACAGAAGCACTCTTTGTCACACACTGCAGGATGTCTACCTTCCTTGGCCCCCAACAGCCGGACCATAAGGCCCTTCTATCACTGCACCGACCGAAGAACTCTCTGGAATTCCAACAGGCTCCCCAGTGTGTTCCCATGCCTTTGGAGATCTACTGCGTAAGCCAAGGGTTTTCAACCTTTTTCATGCCTGCTGAATACTGCTAAAAAGAATTTTGAAAAATAGGCTGTACTGAAACTTTGTATATGACATTTAAAACTTTTATCACTTGCGTTTAAACACTTATAAAGATTACAGTGGGTCCTAAACACTGGCATCTCACAAAACAGCTGACTCAGACCATGGCAGTGTGCCCAGTGCAACCCCAGTGACCGGATTCACGAAAGCACCCACGTCTAACACACACGAACAAAGCCTAAATGTCACATCGTTTCTGTTCTATAGGAACTACTATTTCTACTTCTTTCCTGTAACTGTTTTTGCTGATATACTCAGTATTTATGCATAGAAAACGTTTTTGCAATGAAATACATAAATGGATTGAGTTAATTTTTATTAAATTTCCTGTAACTATGATAAAGCACTAACTTTAAAGTTTTCCTCTAGGGGTGACTGGGTGGCTTGGTTCATTAAGTGACAGCCTTCGGCTCAGGTCACAGTCCCGGAGTCCAGGGATCGAGTCCCACATCAGGCTCCCAGCTCCATGGGGCTTCTCCCTTCTCATGCTCGCTCTGTCTCGCTCTCTCTCTCTCTCAAATAAATAAATAAAATCTTTAAAAAAAAAAAAGGCGGGGGGGGGGTTACCCGGCACGGACTTCATTACGAGTCTGAACCGGCGCACCCCCGGCCGCAGCGGCCATGGAGCGCGCGTCCAGTAAGGATTCCATACTCCAAGCAACCTTACACTGGACACGTATCTCACTGAGACCCCGGGGTCCGTCTGCCTCCTTGCACTCATTATCTCGTGTATCTACGCATGCAAGTCCATGCTCGGAGGAGGCAGGGCTCCTTATCAAGGTTAGTCGTGTGGAGAAAACTCTCACATAAACAAAGGAGTCCCACTTCCGCAATGCCGCCCGATTTCTTCAGCTACTTCGGAGCCACCTCTTGAAAAATCATATAGCAATCAAGAAGCATTTAACAATTCCATATGAACTTTATTAAGCAAAGTGCTGGAAACTGCCAGAACAGGAACAGGATCCCAGTTGAAATTCTCAGTATTCATATTAAAAATAAAATAAGATAAAATAAAATAAACCCTTTTCGGCAGTTCAGAACCTTTTCTCCATTCCCGGAGCAAGGAGGCAGGGGAGGCCAGACGACTTGTGAAGTGCAAGGGCCGCAGTGACACGGAAGACGGCGGGAGTGACCGCCACCCACAGACCACCCAGAGGTCTCACGGAAGCGCACCTGCGTCTGCAAGCTGTATCAACCAGACACTTTGAAAACAAGCTATTCCTCCTGAATATTCCTCCTGGAAGCCTCTAGATGCCTAGAAATCTCCCCACCCCCATCTGGCAGATCGTCGCGTGAAGTCCTTTTCCCCGGAGTGCAGCGGCCAGATCATACGGATGGAGACGGCGGTCTTTACCAGTTTCCGAGGTATTCCCGCCTGCACACCTGGCCAGCAGTGCGCTGCACCTGTGCCTGGCACTGCCACACTTGCTAAGTCTTGCCCATCTAATGGACAAGAAATGGTGGCTTTAACTGCCTTTTGCTCCGCAGCAGCAGATGAAACGCCCACGATTTGTAGTAGTATCGATACGTGCAGCATCGAAGCTGACGTTCCCAGTCATTCCGGTGTCCGTACACGTGCTGCCAATCCAAACACCTTGGTCTTTCTCGCTCGCACCCCAAAAGGGCTTTTATTCCTCCCATTCAACCCAAGTATCAGGTCAAGATAACAAGGATTTCCAGACAGCTCAATCTACAGCGCAGGGGGAGCCGATGCTCCCAGGGTTCTGGGCAGGCGTCCGTCTAGACGCCTCCCGTCTCTTCCCTCCTGCACGGCTCTAGCATGGTGCACAGAGCCGGGTCAGCCTAGCCTCACAAAGAAGCTGGGCAAGGGTCTTCGTCATCTTCTCCAAGAACGATGTGAGACTGGAATGATCTGTTCCAGACATTCCGCGTAGAACACCTTTCTGCAATCATCGGGCCAGGTATCTCTCCACTGTTCTGGGATTAGTCAATTTTCTGTTTCTTAAGTCAGTTCTGATTAAGTTTTATTTTGTGATAATTTATCTATTTCACGTAAAATTTTCAAATGTATTGACATCAATTATTGGCAAATATGATCTTACCAGTTTAATGTCTATGGAATCGATACCTCTGGCCTCCTTGTTCAATCTGCACATTGCGTGTGTTTCCGCCCTTGATTTAATCCCGCGTTCTCTGCGTCGTACGTGTATGCTCACCTGCACTGGCTTCCTCCAGGCCTGTCTACGTCTCGCCTACAGCTATCTGTGTCTTGCCTCAGCTGGATTCTCAGTCTATTCATTTCAAAACTTCATTCTTTCCTCAAATACAATCTTAACTGTATTACACAACTTTCAAAGTATTTTGTTAGAATGTAATTCTGAACATGCTCTATTTTACATGAAGATTCCTCTGTTGAGCCGTAAGTTATTCAGAAGTGATTTTAAATCTCCCAATGTATGGAGACTTCTTCTAATTACCTTTTTGTAAATGACTTCTATCTTAAGTGCTTGCAGTCAGAACACAGCCTTTCAAATCTGGAGAGGTTTT